>NC_132989.1:53443506-54738922 GCF_048564905.1 Vicugna pacos
GTAAATAACAGTTATAGTCTGTCAAACAGCAACTGAATGCCCACAATATGAAAAAGGGAAGTTCTTGTTATGGATTTTGAATTAAAGAGGCATTGTTATCACTAATTATCAGAGAAATGCAAATCAAAACTACAATGAGGTACAGCCTCACACCAGTAAGAATGGTCATCATTAAAAAGTCCACAAATGATAAATGCTAGAGAAGGTGTGGAGAAAAGATAACCCTCCTACATTGCTGATGGGAATGTAGTTTGGTGCAGCCATTATGGAAAACAGTATGGAAATTCCTCAAAAAACTAAAAATAGACCTACCACATGATCCAGCAATCCCACTCCTGAGCATATATCCAGAGAGAACTTTAATTTGAAAAGATATATGCACTCCAGTGTTCATAGTAGCTCTATTTACAATAGTCAGTACATGGAAGCAACCTAACTGCCCATCAACAGACGGCTGAATAAATAAGTTGTGGTATATTTATATATAATGGAATACTACTCAGCCATAAAAATAAAATAAAATAATGCCATTTGCTGCAACATGGATGGACCTGGAGATCGTTATTCTAAGTGAAGTAAGCCAGAAAGAGAAAGAAAATTACCATACGATACCACTTTTATGTGGCATCTTAAAAAAAAAAAAGACACAAATGAACATATTAACAAAACAGAAACAGACTCACAGACATAGAAAACAAACTTATGGTTACCAGGGAGGGAAGGGGGTGAGAAGGGATAAATTGGGAGTTCGAGATTTACAGATAGTAACTACTATATATAAAATAGATACACAACAAGTTTCTTCTGTATAGCACAGGGAACTATATTCAATATCTTGTAGTAACCTATAATGAAAAAGGGTATGAAAAGGAATGTATGTATGTATATGGATGACTGAAACATTACGCTCTATACCAGAAACTGATGCAACATTATAAACTGACTATACTTTAATTAAAAAAAATTTTTAAAAAGGAGCGAGTCAAAGACAAAAAAGAGGTATTGTTAAGTAACAGACTTCAGCTTTATAATATGAATGTCAATCAGTCTAAAAGCATTGATTAAACTCCATCTATGTATCCATTTCTCTTTCTCTCTCCTTCAAAGGAGTATAAATTCTGATTAAAGAAGGATTAAAATACTGATAAGGTCTGGTTCCAACTAAAAGTTCAGTATGAGTTTTGAAGTTAAAAAAAAGAATATTAGAAGAGGTTAATAAAACTTGCTTTATAAAAAGTTGAACTTTTAAAAATATATTTTATTATTCAAGTAAACTTAGTTTTGTTTGAATTTGACATGTGCTTATTCCTAAAAATAAATAGAATATTTGATAAGTAAAAAATTTTGAAAAAGATTAGCAGAGGAAATACCATATCCTATCTATTCAAATCAGCAGGTGGCCCAAATCTATTTACATTTCACAAATATTTCAATTATAGAAACAAAAAACCAGTAACATAAAAACAAACAAAAAATCAACTGCTAACAGTATATGAAGCTTTTAACTTCCTTAATGTAAATATATTTTCATATATTTTTATATGTCTAAGCATCTTTAACAACCATGCACTTTATATTCACCTCTGGGTTCCCTAACATGATAAGAAATGGACTTTTTAAATAATGTACTTAAATGCATTATTATAAAAATCACTTTAATAAAACAAATGTATTCAATGCAATAATTAAATTACTAAATTAATGAATCATTATTAAATTATCAACTGCAATAAACTTCAGTGTTTCTGTGGATATTCCCACCACATACACAAAATCTGAATCTAATCATCAGGAAACAAGACATACCCCAACTGAGAAGCATTCTACCAAATAACTGGCCTGTAAATGTCATGAAAGTCAAGGATGACTGAGATTCAAGACTGAAAGAGAGTAAAGAGAAATGACAGCTAAATCCAGCACGTGATCCTTCACTGGATCTTTTTGCTGTAAAGCATATTATTGGGACAATTGCCCAAACATGAATGGGATAAGCAACTAGTTGGGAAAAAATGTAGCAATGTCAATTTCCTGATTTTGGTGATTATGTGGTGTTTAGGTTGGGATATGTCCCTGCTTTTGGATTTACACATTAAGTATTGGCGTGTAACAGGCATCATGTCAGTAATTTATTTTCAAAAAGTTCAGAACAAAAAACTTCACTTACTACACTTGCAAATTTTACACAAATTTAAAATTACTTCAAAAGGAAAAAAATTTAATACTATGATTAAATTTTTTTTAAAAACTAAGCCTAGAAACTACAGTTGGATGTGTGTAGCCCTGGTGCCAGAGTCAGCACCATGGACAGACAAGAGTGATCATGTTGTCTTGACTATGCCTGGGCTAATAACGAAACAAATCCTAAAAATGATGTACACAATTTAAAAGACCACTTTATGGAATTTCAAGGGGCACAAGCCACAACTGTGTCTTCATGCAGACATCTGTTACTGACTGACATTGCATTTCTGACCTCCTCCCATAGGGAACATAACCTATGTGGTAGACATCAATAGCTGTCCACACAGTATCTATTCCTCTCTCTTTTCTAACACAATCCCACTCTTGTTCAGGCAATGACTCCGTCCCCTGCTATCGATGGTTTTAAAAGGAAGTTGATGGTCCCTGGCACCAGAATTGGGCCTCATTTATCTAAGAGTAATCCCATTCCCCATATTAGAGATTGGTTCAGCTAATCCAATTAGTTTATGGTGGTCTTCTAGCCTCAAAAATTGGCTCAGGAATTCGCTTGTAACTCAATATGGGCCAGTAAGTCATGAAGCAGAAGCAAAGGACTCCCTCTCATCTTGCATATGCTCCATTATATGGAGTCTAGGACCTCTAGGCTTAAAAGACATTTTTGCCACCATGAGGCAAATCAGCCTAAACAAAAGCCCAACATACTAAAACAGACAAAGCCAAGGAAGCTACAAAGCACAGGAGCTGTATTCACAGAGTTAAGTCAGCCCTGAAACCCACCCAGCCTTTGTTACTTTGTGAGCCAATTTAAATGAGTGGGATTGAACTCAGTTTTCTGTTACTTGCTTCCAAAAGTATGATAATTTACATGATCTGCAATTTCAGGTTTGAAAAGTGACACACAAAGACCAGTCTTTCTGGGTAATTTCTCCCGAAATCTAATCTGAGCATAGGAAGGAGGAGAGAAACGAAGCCAAGGAAAGGAAGGCACTTAGTCTATTAGTTGAAAAGAAGTCTGAAGTTAGATAGGCATATACATTTAGAAGAGGAATACGTATTTCATTTATTTAACAAACATGCATATGGTACTGTGTGTTTGACACCATTTAGGTGTTTCATAATGTTAGCTCATTGGATTCTTATAACAAATTTATGAGAAATTGTTATTACTCTCACTTCCATTTTCCCGCATGGGCTCAGTTGAAGAAACTGAGGCACATAAAATTTAAGCAACTGGCCTAAGGTCAGGCACCTAGCATGTAGCAGAGCCAAGATTCAAATCATTGTGTACATTAATACCAAACACAGAAAAGACCATCTGATGAGGACACTTCAGTTTCACGTGTATATTATAGACTATGGCATGTGGTTAATCACTTGCAAACCTAAGATATGCATCAGAGAAACTAGATATTTCTCAGATACCAGAAAAAAATAAGCGGAACCATTAGTCATTTATCTAAGAAAAAAAAGATAATTACCATATGTCTATGTTTATCTAAAACCAACACATGAGCAGATAGCAGCACGGACTCAGTAATTATGAAGCATACTGTAATGCAGTAGGAAAGCCTACTAAAAAGAGAAACAGAAAAAGGAAAATTCCTCTTGTTAAAAATAGAGAGTGTTTTAAACAGACTCACAGACAGAGAAAACAAACTTATGGTCACCAGTGGGGGACGGGAGTAGAAAGGGATAAATTGGGAGATCGAGATTTGCAGATATTACTACTACTATATATAAAATAGATAAACAGCAAGTTTATACTATATAGCACAGGGAACTATATTCAATATCTTGTAGTAATCTATAATGAAAAAGAATATGAAAATGAATACATATATGCACACGTATGACAACTATTATGCTATACACCAGAAACTGACACACGTTGTAAACTGACTATACTTCAATTTTTAAAAAAGTGAAATAAAGGGTGCTTGAGGTATACAGTGGGAAATCTGAGTAATTATAGTTGTCCACTAGGAAATTGTACCAGACACAGTTTTCTTTTTCGACCAGTACACTGAGTACCTTTGCTCATTCAGATCCACCTAACTGACACCTGAACTTCATTTCTCATCACCTTGACCTGCTTAGTCTATGCTTTCTGTAGAAGACTGGTCTAACTAATCTCCAGGCTTGGGAGGGAAGGAAAAGACAGAGGTAGACCTCCCAGCTAATGCTAGGTGAAGCCCTGTGTTGCCCAACAGTTTGTATTTGACAACTTAGGAGAGGCTGCTGTCTCTCTTTGAATAAATCCTTCCAGAATTTCTCACTTTCAAAGCTATCCATCATGATTGAGGTGGGTGTAGAGAAAAGAACACAGAGACGAGTAAGAAGGGATCTCCCTTCAACCCGTCATGACTGAGTGCTTAATAATGCCATTAATTGTTTAAATACTGCGATGTCTAAATTTTAAAAGGACAAACATACAATATCCAGCATACAGGAAGATTAACATCATAATTTTAAATGTCTCTGCTTGCTACAAGGAAATTGATCAGAAACAAATCACCAGTAAAACTTTCCAGGGTAGTTTCTAAGCTGCCTGGCTCCTTCCAAACAGTCCCCAAAGCCCAGCTAAAATCTAGGAAGGCAATCAACATTACTGTTAAACTGTTTTGTTGCTGTTGTAGTCAGCACCTTCATTTTATCTATGTCAAAGGCATGGATTTTTTTCCTATTTCCAGATGTCAGAAAACATGTCTTTACATTTATATTCCCCATAGTATGTAGAACAGAGCAGCTACGAAATTAATATGTTTAAACAAATGAACTTAAAAGGCCACAGGTCAGGCGTCTAGAGCAGAGGTCGTAATTCATAGCCCTTAACCTGCCTCACCGCTCTGAGTGGTCAGTTCTCCTTGCTCAGAGGCCCAGGTTCACTTTCCTGCTCACACTTTGGAATTGCCTGGTTTTGCTGATCACGGGATACTTGAGGCTCTGCCTGTGTGGTTCCGTCACACAGTCTCTTCTCACAGCCTTAACCCCATTTTCAAAGTTCATCTCCAAGCATCCCTTCTCTGATGCGGAAGGAATATTAGCTAAATTCAGAAGGACTGGGTTATAGTCCGACTCTTTATTCTGACTCCCTGTGTAATCTTGAACAAATTATTTAACTTCTCTAAGTATCAGTTCATTTCTTCAAGCCAAAGGTTGAACTGTAAGAAATGAACTGACGCCCCAAAGGGCCCATATCCATGTTTTCTTTGATCACCAAGTGGTGTGTGTGTATATATGCATGTAACATTTTAAATTACTTGCCAATTTTAAAGTTGAGTAGAATTTTTTGAGTAAAATCTTCTAAAAAAATCTATAGGAAACATTTTTCTAATTCTATAGCACTTACAAAATACTTTTATTAAGTTTATTGGAGGTTCATCATTTTATCCTTGCTTTTGTAATGTGTTGCTAGTCACAACCATGACTTATCTAATGGTGAGTAACTGAGCAGGAATGCAATTGCAGTTTTAGGTTCCTGTGGGAAAAGGCAATGTGTTTATAATGCATTTTCCAGAAATGAATTGGGGGAAAAAATGAGGATTATCCTGTGATTTTGTTATATTACAAACTCACATACCCACAAAACTAGATTTTTACTCTGTATAATTGGTTTTGATTTCAGAGTTGATACAGTTTGCTGATATGATAAAATTCAGGTTTTGGCTAAGAGTATTAATATTTTCTTAAAAGTAAGTTTGGTTGGTAGCCGTGAAATATAAATAGTTGAAATTTGTATTAGGGCCAACCAAATTTGGTTCTGTTTTCTCTCAGCTGCTTGTCTTTTACATTAGAAAATAAAGGGGAAAAAAGCCAAAAATCTTTGGAATGTTTTCCAAGTATCTGAAGTTAGTTTTCAAATGCCATTCGAACAAATTGGGGAAAGGAGAAACTAGGCATAAAGGAATAATTCAGATACACGGAAAATTCTACAGAGGAATTTTACTTTCAAATTTATTGCATGGTTTAAATGTGTGTAACAGTGCCTTTGCATGGATTTCTGATACACAATAAATAACATAATTTAGATATACTTGAGATCTTGAAGTAAGTTGCAAATATATGATCAATGCAATGGTGTTTTTAGGCTTAGAATAGGCTATCCTCTTGGAATTGGTTAAGATAATGTCATTCTCTAAACTAGAGCTGAATATGCTTTTATTAAACAAGTATTAGTTATATGAATACGTAACACCCTGAAATAACATTTTGTAATGGCAATACTAGTCAATCTGGATCATCTACTAAAATCCTTTTGGGGAAACAAAAATAAATAAATAAAACTAATACAAAATAAACTGCAGTCTACATGATGTTTTTAAAAACTGATCTCAAAGGGTAAAAATTTGTGTCACCAGTTCAGCCCTTTCAGTAAAAAATGTTCCCAGGTGTGATGGCTAACTTTATGTGTCAAATTGACTGGGCCACAGGATTCCCAGATACTTGGTCAAACATTTTTCTGGGTGTTTCCGTGAAAGTGTTTTAGGGCGAGGTTAACACTTAAAGCAATAGTCTGAATAAAGCAGATCATCCTCCCTCATATGGGTGAGTGGAGAGGGCAGGGGAGGGGCTCATCCAACCCACTGAAGGCCTAACAACAAAAGGGATGATCCTCCCCCAGGAAGAGATCATTCCTCCTGCCTAACTGCCTTTGAGCTGGGACATCGGCTTTTTCCTGCTTTCAAACTCAGACTGAAACATCAGCTCTTCCTGGGTCTAAAGACTGCCAGCCTCAGATGAGAACACCATCAGCTCTCCTGGGTCTCCAGCTTGCTGACTCACTCTGCAGATCTTGGGACTTGTCTGCCTCCACAATCTTGTGAGTCAATTCTTTATAGTAAATCTATTTTGTTATTAAAATATAGACCCTACTGGTTCTGTTTCTCTGGAGAACCTAAATACACCGGGCCATCCACAACATTAGTTTCCTGGTCTGTTCATCACAAACATTCCATTTTAGAGATGGGTCCATGACACTACCTTATCTTAGAGCCATTATGCTTTAGGAACATCCTACTCTTTATTTTCTTTAAATTGTTTTACTAACTTTCTGAGATTAATTTGGTTTCATAGGAAGTCTTTGTCCCTGGTAAAAGAATAGGTAGACCAATCAGGTGGACCACTAAACATGTTTGTCCAGACTTCTCATCCAGAAATTTCATTTTTAACCAAGTAGTTTTCAAGATTAATAAATCAGTTGCTTTAGAATATGTCTATCTCCACAGCCTGTTTGTTCCTGGACTCACAATATACAGGTGCTCAGAACCGAGGCTGGAGAGCAAATCCTAGGTTCCAGGTGGGCTCAAGTGGAGGATGTGCTCCATAGGACCTCTCTGAACCACAGCTTCAGTCATCTCTTCTCTCCTTCTCCTCCACCCTTCACCTTTCCACTCCACCCCACCCCACTGGCAACATCACTAAACTTCAGAATTTTCCACATTATACATCTTTAGGGAACAGATAGTAAGTGTATTCAAATCTCAATTTCTGATTCAAATTCATTAGTACTGGCTGTCTTATCCATTATGTTGAGAATTAACAAGCAAGTATTGACCATAGATAGAAATGATGAATTAGCTATATCTGCCATGGGTGAGGGAGAAAGCAGTCACTGCAAAAGTCATGCATTCACCATCCCTGCTTCAGAATTTTTTAATTGACACCCTTTTAAAATATATATGAAGTGGGGTGGAGGGATAAATTGGGAGTTCAGGATTTGCAGATACTAACTACTACATGTAAAACAGATAAATAATAAGATCCTATTGTATAGCACAGGGAACTATATTCAATACCTTGTAATAACCTATAATGAAAAAGAATATGAAAAGGAATATATATGTGTATAACTGAATCACTGTGCTGTACACCAGAAATTAACATAACATTGTAAATCGACTACACCTCAATAAATATATATATACATGAAGAAAAATGTTGCAAGATAATTTACTGAGATAATAATTTCTGTCTTATTCCCACTTCCATATGATTCTCTCAGAAGAAGTGCAACTTTGATTTCATTACGGTTTCCCAGATGCCTAGAAATAGGAACTCCAAGCATTGTATTCTGATTTCCTTTATTTCTAGGGCTTTTTAACAGCTTTGAGTTCCAGAGGCAGAAACAGGGGTTGTCTGGCACCAAGGACACAACTCCTTTTTAGGCTTTTGTTTGGGACTCAAAGCACCTGCAGTTACTAGGCTAGGTAATCCCAGTGGAGAGAGGGGATGGAGGCAGTGCTTGGAGTAATTTTAGAAAATGTCTCATCCTGGAAAAGAAAGACTCTGGGAGACTAGTGAAGGCACAGGGAGACGATGATTTTCGTATCTAGTGAGCACTCACAAACCCTTGCTCCCAGTGCCAGAGACGAGGGAGGATGAAGGCTTTGGGACATCTGTGGAATCCTGACTCAAAGTCTTAAGACTCTTCTTCACAGAGAAGAGAGTCTCTGTGGCTAAGCCTGAGGTCAGCACAGAAAACGGGTGTGAAGGCATCTGAATGCTTCAAGAGCAGCACTGCCTGAATAATGGTAGAGAAGCAGCACTTCCCAGGAGCATCCCTTGATAGGAGGAATATTTATGACAACCAACATGATGGACTAAGAACCAGGATCTTCTCCTCCCATTTTTCAAACATGTGAAGGTTTGCACAACACTAGAAAGAGGTGGGAGTCTACCAGGCCTCCTATAAAAAAAAAAGATTGGAGGGGGAGTGTACAGCTCACTGGTAGAGCACATGCCTAGCATGCACAAGGTCCTGGGTTCAATCCTTAGTACCTCTGTTATAAATAAATAATAATAAGTAATAAATAAATAAACCTATTACCTCCCCCTCCAAAAAAAAAAAAGATTAGACTAAAAGTAGGGGGCTCAAATCCACTTAAGTTTTAAAAAAAATGTTGTATATTGTTCCCCAAGAATTGGAAAGCTAAATCATAACTAACACATATGAATCATAAAACAAAAGAAAAATGCAAGATAATTTAAAATAGGTTCAAATTCATTGGCATCACTAGAAATTCCACAAAGCTGAGAGAAGGGATCCGAAGATCTCATGGGTCAATGAGAGGACTAAATAATGAGGATCCAGGCACTAATATTTTAAGCCATTTGTCCAAGATCACATAACTAGTATAAGAAAGCAGAAATGCTAGTCTAGGTCTTCTGATTCCTGCGAGACTGAAAAAGCCAAGGTGATTCAATATTACGAAGTGTAATTCATACCATAGTATTTGGACCTCTGTAGGGGACAAGAGGTCAGGTGGCTGAAAGTGCTCTGTGGGGGCCCTCTGCATGTTAGGGAGGAATGAACAGAGAATCACCAGGAACAGCGTGGCATGACCTTAACACCCTGATGTGTGCATTGCAGCAGACTGAGAAACTGTAGATGGAATTTGACGTCAGGTAGATCTGAATTTTTCTCATTTCTTTTCCTTTGCCTTTAAAAAAATTTTTATATTGAGGTATTATTGGCATACATTATATAAATTTCAGGTGTGCAACATAATGATTTGATACTTGTATACATTATAAATGATCACCACAATAAGTCAAGCTATCCATCACCACACATAGTTACAGAATTCTTTTTCTTGTGATGAGAACTTAAAAAAATCTACTCTCTTAGCAACTCACAAATACGAAATACAGTATTATTAACTATAGTTTCCATGCTGTACATTACATCTCCATGACATATTTATTTTATAATTTGAACTTTGTAGTTTGTGACTCCCTACACCCATTTCACCAGCGCTACCTCTGGCAACCACCTACCTGTTCTCTGTAACTATGAGCTTGGGTTTTTGTCTGTTTTTTAGATTCCACATATAAGTGTCTTCTCACTTCTTTGGGAAAGGTTCCAAAACTCCACGAGTTTAAGAAAGGCTTATAATGTGCCCAGGACATTGGAGGTACTAGATCAATATATTTTCAATAGAGGTGCAGTGAACTTGATTACAAAACTTAGGAAAGATTCTACTATAGCAGATGAAAGCATCACAGCAAATTTCTTGAAGAAAGTGACTCAGAAAAAGAATTATCTATTAGTGCAAGTTTTTCATAGCTTTGGCTTGTGTTTTTTTTTTAAGCAGGTGCTTTTATAACTTTTATTTATAATTTTTACATGTCTACATTTTGTTATATATTGCAATATTTAACAAATCTCTGTTGATTTCCAAATTTCCTTTTTTTAATTAACATTTTTTTAATTGAGTTATAGTCAGTTTACAATGTTGTGTTAATTTCCAGTGTAGAGCACGATTTTCCAGTTATACATGAACATACATATATTCATTGTCACACATTCTTTTTCGCTGTGAGCTACCACAAGGTCTTGTATATATTTCCCTGTGCTATACAGTATAATCTTGTTTACCTATTCTATATATGACTGTCAGCATCTACAAATTTCAAACTCCCAGTCTGTCCCTTCCCACCCCCCTCACCCTTGGCAACCAAAGTTTGTATTCTATGTCTATGAGTCTGTTTCTGTTTTGTATTTATGGTTTTTTTTTTTCAGAATCCACATATGAGCGATTTCATATGGTATTTTTCTTTCTCTTTCTGGCTTACTTCACTTAGAATGACATTCTCCAGGAACATCCATGTTGCTGCAAATGGCATTATGTTGTCTTTTTGTGGCTGAATAGTATTCCACTGTATAAATATACCACATCTTCTTAATCCAGTCATCTGCTGATGGACATTTAGGCTGTTTCCATGCCTTGGCTATTGTAAATAGTGCTTCTATGAACATTGGGGTGCAGGTGTCTTTTTAAAGTAGGATTTCTTCTGGATATATGCCCAGGAGCAGAATTCCTGGGTCATATGGTAAGTCTATCCCTAGTTTTTCAAGTTATCTCCATACTGTTTTCCACAGTGGCTGCACCAAACTGCATTCCCACCAGCAGTGTAGGAGGGCTCCCTTTTCTCCACAGCCTCTCCAGCATTTGTCATCTGTAGACTTTCGAATGATGGCCATTCTGGCTGGTATGAGGTTTGCATAGTTTTGATTTGCATTTCTCTGATAATTAGTGATACTGAGCATTTTTTCATGTGCCTCTTGATCATCTGTAATTTCTATGAGACTTTGATCCTACCAATTCCAGTTCTGTCATGCCCATTAAAATTCAGGAGCATAATCCTGAAACTTGGCAGGAAATTAATATGTACCAATTTTCACTGTTCCCTCAGTCTTTTACTAAACTCTTGCTTTCTATATTTATAGTCAACATCTTTGCTTTTAAAACAGTAATGGAAGAGGGATAAAAGGTTATTTGAATACTTTTTCTGCTTCATGGTACTTAATCTCAATCATTGATTAAATAAACTGTTCTCTAAACTTCTTGAATGAATCACTTTTTATAAAATTTTTGAATCTTTAGCAAATACTCTGTGCTATTACATATACAAAAGATTTATAATTGTGCTTATATTCAGTTTTATTTTTATTAACTATGGAAATATATAGATCACAAAACTAAGTCAGTAATGGTTGGATATACACACATACTCATGTACTCCTATGTATGTGTTTTATAATCTTTATAAAATCAATAATTGTCTGAAGTTATCTAGCAACTTATCACATATAAATAATGTAACTGAGAAACAAGGAGTTTTCCATTTAAATCACCATTTTCTATTTGAGTAGCTTTATTCACATTTATAAAATAGATTGGGATGTGGCTGAACAGTCAGCTTGTTAATTGCTCTCTGAACAAGTTCTAAATGTGTCATTATTATCTAAATAATGAATAATTGTGGTGTGATTTCAATATGGAACAACCAGCTCTTGGCTTTTATTTCTTGAGAGAAGGAATATCACCTTCAATTGCCTTCAATCAGATGTGACATCTTCTGTACATTGATAGATGTATTATTGATATATATGGTCTTGATGTGATGTTACAAATTATCTCTTTTATCTTTGATTAAAATGAATTATCACATTGCAACAGCTGCTCTCCCAATTGTCAGCTGCATAGCCAGCTTACCACTCATTCACCACAACATTTCACTTTTAAAAAGCAATTTCAGTGAATACATTTATGTTTTTACATATACAACCCAGCTGCCTTTCTTGAAATACACAAGACATAGAAACTTCCTCTTCCCTACAATGGAACTCTTGTTTTTGCCTGACTGACTTCCTTTCCACTCTGGTCACAGCAGCCCAATTTTCCTTTGGAGAATTTCCCCTAGCCTATCTTCAGTCCTTGTGATATGAGTAGGGCTGATCTTGCCAATCCCATAATCATCCAATTTCTCAGAATAGGAATATGAACAAACCTGACCAGTAAGTTTATTGCATGACCCATTTGCAGTGAATAGTTAAGAGTAAGGGACATAACACAGTTAAGTGAATCAGTATCATCTTCTAGACTGGGGTGGTACAAAAAAAGTAAAAGTGTAAGTCAGGCTAATAATGAGACCCAAATTCTGCTGGCAGTTTTTGATTCTTTGGATTTAGCTATGACTAACTCTGTAGATCTACTCTTGGACCATTCAATTAAATAAACCATTCAATTCCCTTTCTTTTTAAAATGTGAATTGAGACGGCTTTTCATTCACTTACAACCACAAGACCTTTAATTAATATGCCCATGACTTGATTTTTTTCTTTCTGTTTAGACAGTGCATTACTCATGGTAGGATAAACTGATGAAATTTTTAAAAATTGAAATCCCAGTTACCTAACACAACAAAGTTTTAATGTAGTTCATGTCACAGTCCAGTATACTAGTTGGGCTGCCTTTTTTCATGGCTTGGGTATATTATTTGGGCATGTAGTTTCCAAGCTAATCCCAGTCTGGGAAGGGAGAGAAGGAGAAGGTATCCTGGCTCTTTAGTGGCTTGAACTAAATATGACACAGTCACTACTGCTCATTGCCCATTGTCCAATTTGATCACTTGGCATCAAACTACAAAAGGCTGGGGAAATGCAGGGGGGCACATTCACACTCAGAGAGCAGTACTAGCTCTATCAGTCAAGGTTCTGCAGAGAAGAAAAACCAATAGGGTGTGGAGGGGGGAGGTCGGGGAGAGACTGATTTTAAGGAATTGGCACATGAGTGTGGGAGCTGGTAAATCTGAAATCTGAAATCTGAAATCTGCTAGAAACTCAAGCAGAAGTTGATCCTTACAGCCGTGAGCAGAAATTCTTCAGAAAACCTCACATTTTGGTCCTGGGGCCTTGAACTGAGTGAGGCCCAACCACATGACTTAAAGCCAACTGACTGTAGATGTCAACCACATCTATGAAATATCTTTCCAGCAACACCTAGATTACATTTGATTAAATTATGATATACTATAGCCTGGCCGAGTTGACACATAAAATTAACTATCATACTATCTCTGCCAAAGATCAGAAGCCCTTATTTCTTATTTTTTCTCATAATATTGCTGTGGGAATAAATATCCCTGCTCTATGGTAGAGGATTATAGCCCTGTCCTATTGTTAACATATTCCATGCATCTCTTTCCATGCCATGAGGCTAAAAAGTTTTAACAATATAAAAATATTTCTTTGGTCATCAGAATGCTAATTCATTTCTGAAACCTTAGCTATAGTCAAGGGCTATATTTTTAACTGTTTTCATTTCTGTATTTATTAATTCATTTAGTTAATATTTTTGAGTACCTACTATAGCCTAGGTACACCAAAGATCACCTTTTCCTGACAGATATCTGCATCTTCATATTGAGGGAAAATAAGTAACTGTGCTAAACATGTAATGCTTTGTGACAAATCATTCCAAAACTTGGAGGATCAAAGCAAGAAAATCTGTTTTTCACGGTCTCTGTGGATGAGGAATTTCCGAGCAGTTTGGTTAGGTAGTTCTGTCCGGGTGTCTCCAGAGAGTGCAGGCAGATGTCGACTGTGCTGCAGTTATGAGAAGGCTGGGCCAGGGCCACAGGCCCTGAGTCCACGGTGGCTCACTCATTTATCTGGCAGGCTGGCGCTGGCTGTTGTGGGAGACTGCAGTCATTCTCTACATGGGCCTCCTGAGAGGGCTACCACAGCTCCCTACAGCTGGCTCTCCCCAGAATAAGAAGTCCAGAAGACCAAGGCAGGAGCTTCAGTGCCTTTTATCACCCAGGCTTGTAAGTCACACGCTTTCACTTACAATGAATGTACTGGTCGCACAGACCAGCCCTGGATCATGTAGGAGGAACTACATAAGAACATGGATTCCAGGAGGTAAGGATCATGGGGCGTCATCTTGGAGGTCAGCTATCACAGTAATGTATGCCAGCCCTTCTCTTGAAAGACCTTTTGCTTAAGGAGCCTGATGGCTCACCCTACATATATTTGAATATCTGGCTCCATAATTCATATATTTGAGTCTGAGTAGATCATAACCTGAGACTTCAGTTAAATTTAGCATGGATCTAAAACCTCCACCCTAGGTTAGAGTAACAAATGGAAAAAACAATCCTTTCTTTCACTGGACTGGTAGCCCAGAAAATTCTCTGAGGAGGTTCACCTGGAGGCTGTGGACACCAGATACACACAAACACACAGACACACACACACCAGTCATTCACCTCAGCACCAACAACATTATCTTAGGACTCCCCATCTCTAACACAAGTAGAAACGTCCTATCGTTGGTCACAGAAGCAATACAAGTAATAACTATTATTTGGGCATTATACTTAAGAGGAAATAAAAAATATGTAACATTGGCTTATTTCTGTATTTTAGTGTCCCTGAAATTGCCATCTTATTGCAATTAAAATATCCATAATATTCAGTCTCAAAGAAGCTACGAATATTAGCAGAAACACATTTTAAAAATTTGTTTGTAATTGGTGCAAAATTGAATTGT
The DNA here is from genome assembly GCF_048564905.1 of Vicugna pacos. Classification (NCBI taxonomy): domain Eukaryota; kingdom Metazoa; phylum Chordata; class Mammalia; order Artiodactyla; family Camelidae; genus Vicugna; species Vicugna pacos. The sequence goes on from NC_132989.1 coordinate 53,458,548, forward strand.
GACACTGAAGGTCATGGGAACTCTTGGTCTTGGGAGTTCTAATAGAATGAAAAAATGTGATATTGTCACTATGTTCTACAGGACTTCCAAGTCTACTTACATTTGGACCCCAACACATGTGTTGAGAATATATTCAAGTTCAATATTAGTTGAGCTAATAATGCTGCAGAGGCTTATTTAAAGAGATGTTCAGAATAAACTATTTATAAAAATCTGAGTTAATTGGCCAAAGAAATGCCTAAATTTTTTTGAAACTAAATAATCAGTGCTTTATTACTTAAATGGAAATGATAGCACAGTAAGAATTTCAATGATCCAATTAATGAAACATAATGAAATTTCTTTAAATTTTTTTCAACATCCTAGTGTACCACCATATTCATTACCATTGTCTATACTTTCCAAGGTATTAATATCAATGGAATAATTAAAGACAATGAAAGTGGAACTCATTTATATCTAATTCTCCTTTTCCCAAGGCTTTATGCTGCAGGTTTATGTAGTCTTTGGATTTAAACCAGAAATATTTTTTTCTTGGCTAAAAAAATTAGTTTTCTAGTTCAGCATAAACAGAAACAGAACAGATAGTGATAGGTTAAATGGCTAATTATCTTATCATTATAAACCCAACTTTCAGAAGAAAATAATAAAGCCATATCCAACTAATCTAAACTGCCAAACCAAAATAAATTTCCATTTATTTCAAATGTCCAGAACAAAAAAACACCAACACTTCAGTTAAAAGTAAACTCACCACATAATTCTGTTGTTGATATGACTATAATAATTCACTCCATCAACCCTAATTAAACCTTAATGATCAGATCTCCAGGATTTTCTTCAGAGTTCATAGCAGGTAAGAATTTCACTGACAGTATTAAATCATCCATTGAAAGGTTACAGTGGCACTGTTAGTGCTACACTTTATTAAGCTTCACTAGACTGTACTTGCTTGACTTTTCTTAAATAAAAGAAAACGTAAAACTTATCCTCCAGCTTCATACTATTTGTTGAGAAGGATACAAAAGAAAAACTTAAGTGGTGAATATTAGTTATCCATTGAAATGTAACAAATTACATTCCCCAAAATTTACTGCCATAAAACAGCAGTATTACATCACTGTTTCTACAAGTCAGGAATCTAGGCATAGCCTAACTGGATCTTGGGCTCTGAATCTCTCATAAGGATCATTTCTGAAGGCTACAGTCAAGCTGTCAGCTGGGTCTGCAGTCATCTTAAAACCTGACTGGTGGTGGAACTATTTCTAAACCCACTCTCACGGCGGTTGGCAGGAGTCTGTCTCTCTACAGCTGTTGGATTAAGAGCCTCAGTTCCTCACTGATTGTTGGCCATATGCCACCCACACTGAAGTCTCCATAGTGTAGCTCATAGCAGGACAGCTTGCTTCATCAGAGCAAGCAGGTAGGTAGAACCAAAGAGTCCACAAGCAAGATGGAAATCACAGACTTTTACCGATTAATCTCAAAGCAACATCCCATCTCCTCTGACTGTTCTGTTTATTAGAAGAAAGCCACCAGCTCCAGCTCACACAAAGGTGAAGGGATTCCATAAGGGGTGAATAACAGGAGGTGGGGATCATGGAGAGTTATTTTAAAACGGTCTACCACATGGTGCTACTAAACTAGAGGGGCTGTCAGTTTGGTCATGTACCCCCAATATTCATATCCTTCCCAGCACCTGAGAATGTGACCTTAGCTGAATGTTGTTGCCAGTAAAATTAGTTACGTTAAATCAGGTCATACCATAGTAGAGTAGCCCCTTAATCCAAGATGACCAGTGTCCTTATAAGGAACGAAAACACGCAGAGACACACAGGAAGGACGCCGGGTGACACCAGAAGCAGAGATTGGAGCAATGCATCTACAAGCCAAGAGGTGCCAAGGATTTCCAGTAACCACCAGAATCCAAGAAGAGGTAAGGGAGGATCCTACCCTAGAGTCTTCAAAGCGAGCACGGTCCTGCCAACACTTCACTTCGAGCTTCTGAAACTCTGAGAGAATAAATTTCTATTGTTTTAAGCCACCAAGTTGGTCATACTTTGTTACAGCAGTCATAGGACACTAATACCTTTATATAGGTGATAATTTAAAGAGTAACTATATACGTCATCCCAATAACAGAAATTTTTCTGTCCTGTTAGGTTAGGCTGAGAAAGATATAGGTCCCTCTTTAAAGAACAAACATTCTCATGTATTACTGCTGCTAAACTATTTCCATTATTAATTATACTATTTTTATATGATAGATGATGTTGCTTTGCTGAACATAAATGACAACTACTGGGGTTAATAGTAGATTATTTGCACTTCACTTATTGTGGGCTACATGGACTTGTAAGTGGACTCGGATACCTACTTGCCTCCTGGTTTTCACATTCTCATACAAACTCCTGCCCTTGAGTATCATAGGACCTGTAAATCCCTTCTAACCAGTAGAATACGGCAAAAGTGATGAGACACTGCTCTCACAATCACAGTACATCTGTAGGAGTTCATTTTGCTAGAACTCTTTCCCTCACTCCCTCCCTCTCTCTCTCTCTCTCTCTTTCTCTCTCTTGGTGGCTTTGAAGAAGCAAGTTGCCATGAATCCTACATTTGTAAGTAAATGAACTCTGAACAACCTGAGAGAGCTTGGAAACAGACTCTTCCCTAGTCAAGCCTCCAGGTGAGAGCACAGGTAAGCATAAGACCGGACTGAAGCCCGGTGAAACCCTATGCAGAGGACACAACAAAGACGTGCTCAGACTCCTGACCCACAGAAACTGTGAGATAATAATGTGGGTTGTTTAATGCTGCTAAGTTTGTGATTTGTTATACAGCAATAGATAACTAAATGTCAGCTTGATTCTTTCAATTTTAGCATGATGATCCTTCATTTGAGTTGTTATTGTCATTGTAGGGGAGGGGTTAAGCCCTTTTTTAAAAAATACTTTATTTATTTTTTTAGACTAGTTTGAGGTTTCCAATAAAATTAAGAGGGAGGTACAGAGATTTCTCATATACCTCCCACCCCCACACACACATAGCCTCTGCCATTATCAACATTATTCACCAGAATGGTATATTTTTTACCAAGGATGAATCTACACTGATGCATCATAATCACCCAAAATCCATAGTTCACCTTAAGGTTCACTCTTGGTTTTGTATATACTGTGGGTTTAGACAGGTGTACAGTAACATGTACCCATCTATATAGTATCATACAGATTTTCACTGACCTAAAAATCCTCTGCGTTCTGCCATTATTTCTTGATAATGTATTTCTTTTACTTAGTTTTTCTAATTGTTTATTTATTTATTGGAGGTAATTAGTTTTACTCATTTTTTTAATGGAGATACTGGGGATCGAACCCAGGACTGGTGCATGCTAAGCATGCATTCTACCACTGAGCTATACCCTCCCCAGAATGTATTTCTTTTAAACTATCAATTGTTTTTCAATGAATTGATTACCTAATGACAAAATTCAACACTAAAAGGTGAAAAATGCTGTTTAATTAGAAACTCTTTTGTCTATTAGTGCTAAGAGAATTCTCCAAGTTGCAGGGTGAATATTTAGACATATTTACAATATTACTTTTCACAATGTTGATATGATACTATCTCATACCATAGATGATTCAATTCTCCAATCACTTCTCTCAATTTAAACTACTCTGAAAATTCAGTCCATACAGCACATTACAATTTCATTTGGCCTTCACTGGGTAGAATATAAATCATAAGCATAAACACACACTCCACAGAAATCATGGAGCCATTCTCAGCTATACATGTTCAACCAGATGAGCCAGAATATACTTAGTTTTGCTCATATTAAAATTTTAGATTATTGTATAAATCAAACTGCAAAATATAAAAATTCTCATGGATGAATATTCAAAATTATCCCCAAAGGCACTCCTATCTGCACCTCTTCTTTTCATAAAAATAGTAATATAAACAATGTAAAAGTGATATTTAAAGGATAACTTGAATAATGTTAATATAAGTTTAACTTTTCTAATGTAAATAATTTGCTACATTTGTTTCATTCATCATAACTGGTTATGTAACAGGCATAACTCCCCTTCATCACCAGCTTGAGAAGCAGACAGGTCCCAATCTTATCCTTAAGTCATGGGTTACTGAGGCCCTCCCCAGTTCCATCAGTTTTCAGGTATTTCCCAAGAGCTTTACCAGGGTCCTGGAAATATCCCCATGTGGTGTTTAGGCAAGGTGCTGCACTCATACCCATGTGGGGGGTACCCTGACATCAGCCTTGGGCTGAGTGCTAGATGGGTCCAATATCTGCTCTTAGTCACTCCCTTTATACACCACCGTCAATGCCCAGATCTTAGGGCCCTAAGACTTCTCTACCTTTCTTAGAAGGATAGACATGGAGGGGCTGGTAGGAAAGAAATACCTTCCAACCTTCAGTAATGACTAGCCTATCACCAAGGACAGAAAGGTCTCCTTGATAAAGTAATAACATAAAAAACAAATATTTCATTAAAAATAACTATTTTATAAGTAGTTGATTATAAAAAGATAAACATTTTATAAATATTTAATTATAAAAATGTAAAATACAAAATATAAAAATAAACTATCAGTCAAGTTTCTTTGGTGAGACCTTCTCTCTACAATATCAAATTTCTAGCAGCACATCTCAAAGCTGACAGCAACACAGTGATATGTGATGATAATGTAGTTTTTTTAAAGAACCATTGACCAAATATACATTCACATTTACTTGATGGATTTCAAGAAAAACTTGAAATATAGTCATAAATCTTCATTGCCAATAAAAGCACACTAAAAGGAAGCGATTCTACTTCTAGAGAATTTGCCCAAGAGAAATAAGAACATGTCCACAAAAACACTTGTATAGGGCTTCTGGTTTCCAGTCCAGCATGTAAAGAGCTTGAAGTCATTAGCCCATCATCACAACAAGCAAGAAGCTGAACAAACTGAAAATCAACAACTCTTTTTAGATCCATCAGAGAACTGAGGTCACAGGGCAGGACTTGTTAAGAATGGAATGATCTGGTGTGTTTCAAAATGGATTTGCAGATACTAACTACTACATATAAAACAGATAAACGCCAAGGTCCTACTGTATAGCACAGGGAACTATACTTAGTATCTTGAAACAGCCTGTAATGAAAAAGAATATGAAAATATACACACACACGTATATATATGTGTGTGTGTGTGTACATATATATATATATATGTATATGTATAACTAAATCACTATCCTGTACACCAGAAATTAACACAACATTTTAAACCAACTATATTTCAATTTTTAAAAATGGATCAAGATGGGATTTTTCTTCAGTCTTCACTGTGAGAACCCGGTAGAGCTTTTGAGGTAAATCTCACAAAAGTGCAGTCCCACCCTCCTGGAGGCCACAGTTTTCAGCTTTGTCTGAGCCTCCAGGAATATGTCAGTTACAGTTTAGGTCTTCCCATGCTGATCCCCACAGAAGTTTCTGCTGGTGGGTTTCTACTTGAGTAAGTTGTATTCTCTGTGCCTTTCGGTCTGTCTCTCCAATTTTTTTTTTTTAATGGAGGTGCTGGGGGTTGAACCCAAGACCTTGTGCATGCTAAGCTTGCACTCTACCACTGAGCTATACCCACCCCTCCCTGTCTCTCCAGTTTTTGAAAACACAGACGCTAAGTACTTTGTACATATTATTCTCACTTAATCTTAACAAGTTCTTCAATTCAATTACTTTTTCCGTATTACAGTGAAGAAACTGAAGCTTGGAATGGTTGAACTGTATCTAAAGTTGAAGCAAAGTCAGGCCTTGTGCCTAGGCTGTGCTTTGAACCACCATACTGTATGGTCTCTCCAAACTCATTTCCTGTCACCAGACTTGGAACCTAAGCATGTTAGCTGCCTCCTGACAATGGTAGAGGAGAAAGAAGGAGATGAGAGAAGACATGGGTAGCAGACTACTAAGGCAAGAGTAATTACTTGTAGGTCTTAGACCTACCACAATTCAGTGTGTCACCTTGGGTTGATAACTTTTTGCATAAAAGAAAAGAAAATGGATAGACTAGACCCAGAATTTTTCCCTTAGATTGTAATATATTAATGGGCTTGAATGGATCAAAGAATATTAAAATTCTGTGACGGCAGCATGCATGTATGTACACACTAGGGCATATGAATTTTTCTGAATATGTAATATTCATGGCTTCAGATTCTCAAGCAGGTTTAAATCCAAACACTTTAAGATGATCTCTGAGATCCCTTTCAACTCCAGTAGTCTGTGCACCTTCCATTTGGAGTCATAGCTCTCCCTTACCTTAATTTCCATCCATTATAGAATCAACTTGTTTTCCTTCCAAAATGTATAATATTGGAGGGAAAAATAATCAGAGTAATTTAGCATTTTGAGACATCATGCTTGAAAAGTTGTCTAGTGGATGTTTGTATTTTGCCTAAAAATGGCATCCCTATCTTTGAACAAATGCACTGGATGGGTAAATATATGGTCATTTCTCCATCAGTATTACCTAAAATATTACCTAGGTGAACTAACACGTATTCACTTTTACAATCAGAGAAGTTCTGGACAAAAGCAGAAGGGCATAACCTAATTGTTCCTGTTTTCACATATATGGTCATTGAGTCAATTTGTTGAAGCTAGAAAATCTGGATTTTTTTTTTTTAGTGATATTAAGTAACTTTTATAAACTAAAGTGAAAAACATTTTTTTTTTCTTGGAAGAAAGGCTTCTTACGTTCTGAGAAGAAATGCTTGTTAAGCATTTTTTGCCAGGCAGTTATGGCAAGAATCTTCATACATTCTCAGAGAAACTCTGAAATGAGTAAATAATTCAAAGGCAGATACTTAAGCCTGGATTTTTGAAACATGAGCTTTCTCTAGGGATTCTAAGAAATACCTGGGGAGGATATTAGACTTTCATTAGTTATACATTTGGGACTTGATGTGTTCATTGAGTTTTACGCAGAGACGAATCTCTCATGAAGGACAGAAATATGAGAACAAAGAAGCAGTGATATGCTGGTACATGTTTAACACTTGGGTTTCCAAGAAAAGTTAAAAGCCCTGATTTGCAGTGTTTGCTGATTTCCAAAAGATCTACTGTGACAATTAAGTGTAAAAATAAACTCGGACTGAAAAACAAAAAACAGCCTTGCTGTTAATCAGGCCAGAAAGACAAACATATAAAGTCAGTTGCAAAGTTAACAGAACAAATTGCTTCTCCCAAGGTTATGCAGCTGTAGAATGTCATAACAATCTCCTTTATGAGTGATCACCACTTTCTTACCAATGACACTCCCAGATGCCCTTTGCTGCTCCCAATTGGATGCCCAATGGCTAAACATCCCACCCACTTGGCATCACATAACCCCTTGTTAATCCCCATTCCTCCTAATCCTGTCTCAGAAACGGTAACTAACTCAGAATGGATCTCCCCTTCCCTTAAGCCCTGCTGAGAATCCTCCAGCAAGAACCCAACTCTTGCAGACACCATTCTCTCCTCCCCTTTGTCCAGGGTGGGCTCTGAGTTTCCCTGAGTGCGCTACCTTGCTGTATATCAGTCAATAAATCGGATTTTGTCATACTACAGGCTGGAAGTCTTCAGCTAATGAGGTTTTAACACTTCATGCTGTTAATACCCCCACCAACGTCATGTCCATGAACACAATTTGGGAAGAGCTGAGCACAATCAACAGAAGTAGGTACAACATGGTTCTACTGCCAAGGTTATGTTCTTAACAATCATGGAAGAGAGATCTTTTCTTCTCTATCCTATAGATAAAAAAACTGAAGCCCAGAATTTACATAAATTGTTTAAGGTCATAAAGCTGGTAGCAGAGTCATCATTTAAATCTGTGTCAATTTGATTCAAAATACTATGATCTTTTCATTAACACCACACCATTTAATATGTTAAAATATTATCTCTTCTTATTATAATGTCATGTAGTTTGCAGACTAGACATTCCACTGCTTATACAGACTAGAGTTTATAATTCTTTTCTATATCTTCCACACACTATATGGTAGCTGTGTAATTTTAAGTAAAATATCTCTTGTCTTTAAGTCTCAGCTTCTTCATCTGTAAAATGGGGAAAAATAAAGTGCATACCCTATAGGGTTGTTGTATGGATTTTTAAAATTAACACATGTAAACTGTTTAGTATAATGACTAACATGCAGTAAGTGCTTAATAAACATTTGCTACTTAAATTATAATGCTGTATATGTAAAGAGCTGAATAAATGTCATTTTTATGGACATTCAACTTAATAAGGCTCTATAATTCTCACTCAAATCATTTTCAGATTTTCATATATAGGCGAGATGATTTTTTTTTAATCTTTCTATAGTCCTGTTTCCATTACCTGTTGCTGCTTTACAAACCAAAACTTACTGATTTTAAACCCACAATGACACAATATTTTTCACATTTTTGTGGGTTGACTGGGTGGTTCTAGTCTTTGTAGTGTCACCTAAGGTCTCTCACATGGCTACATTCAACTGAAAATTTGGCTGGGGCATCTCTAGGCAGTTTTCTTCTGCCTAGAAGTGGTGTTTTATCCTCCAAGGCCATCCCAATATGCTTCTCTCTAGAGAAACATATGCCCTGTGATAACATTACTCAAGTTATCCTTTTAATACCACTTTTACATTGTTTATATTACTATTTTTATGAAAAGAAGAGGTGCAGATAGGAGTGCCTTTGGGGATAATTTTGAATATTCATCCATGAGAATTTTTATATTTTGCAGTTTGATTTATACAATAATCTAAAATTTTAATATGAGCAAAACTAAGTATATTCTGGCTCATCTGGTTGAACATGTATAGCTGAGAATGGCTCCATGATTTCTGTGGAGTGTGTGTTTATGCTTATGATTTATATTCTACCCAGTGAAGGCCAAATGAAATTGTAATGTGCTGTATGGACTGAATTTTCAGAGTAGTTTAAATTGAGAGAAGTGATTGGAGAATTGAATCATCTATGGTATGAGATAGTATCATATCAACATTGTGAAAAGTAATATTGTAAATATGTCTAAATATTCACCCTGCAACTTGGAGAATTCTCTTAGTACTAATAGACAAAAGAGTTTCTAATTAAACAGCATTTTTCACCTTTTAGTGTTGAATTTTGTCATTAGGTAATCAATTCATTGAAAAACAATTGATAGTTTAAAAGAAATACATTCTGGGGAGGGTATAGCTCAGTGGTAGACTGCATGCTAGCATGCACCAGTCCTGGGTTCGATCCCCAGTATCTCCATTAAAAAAATAAATAAAACTAATTACCTCCAATAAATAAATAAACAATTAGAAAAACTAAGTAAAAGAAATACATTATCAAGAAATAATGGCAGAATGCAGAGGATTTTTTAGGGCAGTGAAAATCTGTATGATACTATAGAGATGGATACATGTTAGTATACACCTGTCTAAACATATGCCCTGTGATATCTGGGCTCCAAGACGGAGTTTTCTAAGAAGACAACTTAAATGTGCACACTCTCAACCAGGCCTGCTTGCTAATGTCCTCTGACCAAAGCCAGTGAGGAGGTCAAGCCAGGAGTCCTTGTGGAAGGGGCTACACAAAGGCGACACTATTGAGAGGTCACCGGCTCACCAATCTGCTACAGACTCCTGTGCACACTCATGCACAAATCTCGTTCAGAATTAATGAGAAGATGCCAAATAACTGATTTTATAGACAGATTCTTTAGTCCTGTGAATAATGAAAGCAGAATTGGAACTGACGAAAAGTTCCCGTCAGTATGATTCTCTGTGCCATATGAGCACAGCCCTATCACACGAAGAGAGTTTAGAAATAATGAAAGAGTCACTTTAATGAGCTCGGGAGATGTGAATAAATTATGATCCCATAAGTACCAATTTTAATCCACCTCTTTATGGGCTAAAAAAAGTGTCACAGATTATAAAATCATTTATCTAACAATATGCACATGACATCATCATCGTTAGAGTTGCCATTATAACCATTACATTTTTATTAACATTTTCTCCCTGAAATTTCCATTTGAAAGCCAATGATAATTTTATTTTGAAAGCAGTTCTAACTATGAATGGTTCCAGTACATATTTTGATCTTGAAGTCAGCCTCCCATGATAAAAGCTGGGCTGTTCTACTTTTTTCTTGTTCCTTCCCTCTGCCCTTCAGGGGATGAAAAAGAAAAAGCCATTTCCAAAAAGTAAAAAGCTATTATTATATCTCTACTACAATTATAAACAAGATTCAATTACGCCACTCTAAAATATTCATTGCAAATTTATGATTTAAAGATATTTCATTTCCTATTCATGTGCAATTCCCACACTTACAGTATAAATATTTACAGTTAATTATGGAAAATTTCACACATTAATCCCAGTAGCATGAAAATACATTAATAAATTTACATTAATAAGTGATTCTTGGAAAAATTATTTAGAAGTGAGAAAACAGAAGACTGCCACATACTTATGGTAGCCAGAGGCTTAAACTTTGGGGTTCTCATTTACCCAGAGCTCTTCCAAGGCCATCTTCACATAATTGTATGTTTTTGTAAAGTCACAAAATGAGGGTATATTATCTGAAGGTTCACTATCTCTTCCTCTGAATTCCCTTCCATCACATGTCCCCTCAAGTTGATTGGTGTTGGAGTAGATGTGGCATTTTTTAGACTCTGGTAAGGAAAGTTAAGTCAGGGATACATTTAATTTGAATTTTGTAGGATATATTTATATGGCTTACAGTCGCATGGATGTATAGTTCAATAATGTCTTGCCAGTAAAGATCAGGCGTGCTCACTCATCATGATAGGAAGGCTCAGAAAGGTCCCATCTCCACATGAATGTATCTTATGGAATCTGACATTGAAGTTTGTTGGTAGTGGAAGAAAAACATGGTTTGAAATTTATGGGCTAATTTATCTTTATATTCTGAAGTGACAATCAAAAATATACACCAAAAACCTATAGGGAGAGGGAGTAATGTACAGGTATATTAGGCAATTAATTAATAATAATAAATGTACGTTTTCTTTGTGGATTTCTTTTTACATTTGTAGTGTTTGTCAGCTTTTAAATCACTTATTTAAACTTTTATAAATTGTTGTGATTCTTCTTCTTAACCTAAATATTCACTTTCATACTTAGTTTGGTATTAGTACTTTTGTATTCTCTTCTTAAAGAAAGGTCCCTACACTGTATGAGCAAAATCTGGATCTGCTTCCAGTCATAGCTAATCTGTGACACAGTGAACTCTCCTTCCGCTTGAGGGGTTGAGCTACCAGACAATAATAAAATCACATGGAGTAAATTCTTTCCTTGTTTTTGGATTTCCATTTTTCTTCTCCTTACTCATGAAGACCGATTCATTCATCTATAAAATATCACTCAAGTCTTTCACTTTCACTCTAGGATTACAGATGAATTTCAGCAAAAGGTAGATCATTAATCCTGACTGACTGTATTAGTCAGGATTCTCCGGAGGAACTACAGATCTGGAGATAGATAGATAGATAGATAGATAGATAGATAGATAGATAGATAGATAGGTAGATAGATAAAGAGATAAAAAGACTGGAATTTATTTTAAGAAATTGGCTCACACAATTATGTTATGGAGGCTGGTAAGCATGAAATCTACAAGATTCAGTTTGTGCCAGTCCAGGGCTGCAGGCTGGAGACCCAAGAAAGCTGGGTTGCAGCTCGGTCTGAAGGCAGATTGCAGGCAAAATTCCCTCTTCCTCAGGGATGTTGTTCTTTTTTCTCTCAAGGCCTTCAGCTGTGATAGGGTGATGCCCACCCATATTATAGGAGAGTAATCTGCTTTACCCACAGTCTATTGATTTAGATGTTAATCTCACCATAAAATACCATCACAGCAACATATAGACTAATGTTTGGTCACACATCTGGGTACCATGGCCTAGCCAAGTCAACACATCCAATTAACCATCACATTGATGAATACACAGTGAAGGTGGGAACCAGCATTGCTACATTCACCTAATTTGTGACATTTACCATATTCTATTCATTTGTGGGAGGATAAATGCTATGCAACTGAGTATCACAATTAACAAAAAGGGACCAGATAAAGAAAGCACATTTTGCTTCACACAGTGAAGCAGACAAGATGTCAGGAGAACACATCTTGGGGTTTGACTGTAGCTACAGAGCAGAATGTTGAGATTTCAGCCAGGTTATAAGGTTGGGCCAGTCCCTAGGAACCACCTGGAAAAGACAGGCTACTTTGAATTGTATTTCCTCCAATCCCTTAGAGAATTCCAGAGAAACAGAGATTGCAACCATGCGAACCAAGACTAGTTACAGTTCTAATATTCTATAACTCAATTTGATGTTATTAAATGAGATTTAGAGGAGATGGGGGAGGAAATACTGAAACAAGATTTGATAATAGCTCTACATTAGATGTGCTATGCTACCTTTTGCCTCAAAAAGCCTATCTATTAAATTATCACCTAAAAAAGACAGCTTTGAGAGGCAAAGGAGGTTTGAAACCAGACACATTCATAGTTCACATCATAGTTCAGAATAGCTGATTTTCTAAACAATGTTTCAAAGAACTGCTTATAAAGTGAGTTTTAACAAGTACTGACAGAAGTTAAATACAACGTATGCACCCTTCATCATCTAAATCTTTAATATTTTGAAAATGAAGTCAGTGGAGTGGCAAAAAACTTCAAATAATTTTATTATATGATATGTCATATGTCATACTTAGCATCTTAGCAACATCTAATTGTTAAGTGGAAATCACCACTCCGAATTCCAACAATCTCTTTTTTTTAACTGAAGTACAGCCATTTTACAATGTTGTGTTCGTTTCTGGTGTACAGCAAAGTGATTCAGTTATTGTATATATATATACAATATATACACACATATATATTCTTTTTCAGATTATTTTCCATTATAGGTTATTATAAGATATTGAGTATAGTTCCCTGTGCTATACAATAAGTCCCTGTTGTTTATCTATTTTATATATAGTAGTATACATCTGTTAATCCCAAACTCCTAATTTATTTCTCCCCCCATTTCCCCTTTGGTAATCATAAGTTTGTTTCCTAAGTCTGTGAGTCTGTTTGTAAATAGTTCATTTGTACCATTTTTCAGATTCCACATATAATGATAGCATATGATATCTGTCTTTTTCTTTCTGACTTACTTCATTTAGTAAATAGTTTCCCAAAAGACCCCAAACAGCCAAAATAATAGCCAGAAAGAAGAATGGAGCTGGAGGAATCATGCTCCCTGACTTCAGACTATACTACAAAGTTACCATAATCAACACAGTGTGGTACTGGCACAAAAACCAATGTTTGTGTACAGACACATAGATCAATATGCTTGTTAAGAGATTTATGACACTTTTAGTTCAGGTTTTTCCAAAAAAAAAATCATACTCTCATCTATTGTGCAATTTAATATGGTACAGTGGGATCATGTTGCCTATCAAATTAGTCTCCAAAAAACATGTTCTCTTGTTAGTCTAACTTGATCTTCCTTTGCATTCTAGTAAGTCTGTCTGCCCATCTTTCTCCTACACTTTATTCACTGTCCAGGTTTCATGTCCTATTTTTCTTCTAATCCAAATCTAATACCTCATTCAAAGATTAGATCAAGTCTTAACTCCTTAATAAATGCAAGTGCATAGAAGGGAAGCCTCAAGATAGACAGGCATTCAAAATTTGTAGCAGTGGTTTTCAATCCATCCTCTTGCAAAACACTGGCTTCCCTCATGTTGATCTGAGATATTTTAACTATTAAAATCATAATACAGAAAGTCTTTTCTCAATCTGCATATTTAAAAATGTCATTAGTAGATACAATTTTTGATGTGAAAGAATTCTTTTATACATTTAAAGTAAAACTTTAGTGTCAGCTAGTACCAACCAGATAACAAAATGAATGTATCAATAAATAAATACAAATTAAAATTGAAAAAACTATTCATTTTATCTTATACAGGCTATTAGCTGTCACTAAATTTTACATAATTCTTCTCATTTGAAGGGAATATTCCCCACTACACATTAATATATCAATATTCTGATTACCCATCCAATAGCTTCTTTTGAGTTTGGTTAGAAAGAATAACTTTCTGATATCCTTATTAGTTCAACGTGTACTAACAAATTGAGTTTCTTTATATGGAGTTTTAACATTAACCCTGAGTTTTGACATCCTCACCAAAGGATCATCACCATATGAAACCATGCAGAAACAGTCAAGCCTTCCAACCCACTATCATCTCTCATTTTAGAAATGCAATACATATTTTTTGTTTTTCCAGTTATAAATTCTTCAAGTGTCTAGACTATGACTTTCATTCTCTTGTATCCTCCACACCACTTATCACCTTATTAGCATATCAGAAATGCTTCATAAATACTTATGACACTGCTATTTCTAACATTAAACAATACCTCTCAACTTGAGAAGATTTACAGTTTTTACTCCACTACCCACACACCTTCACGTATCATCCCAGCACTGATCCTAGCTGCTAATCTCTTGAACAACACAAAGAGTAACTGGAGACCAATGTTTTGTTTTGCTTTGTTCCCCCTCTACCCAGTGTATCCAGCTTCTCACCTCACACTCAACACTGAAAAAGGAGTGAAAGAAAATGGTACCCTCATCCACCTCTTTTCTGTCTATCAGATCTCTGGAAACCCAAAGTGCATTGGCTGAGAACAAGAACAGCAGCACCAACAACATTAACAATAATAATTATCTTTTGCCAACCAAAAACTGGCACTTGCCATCTGCCTCTACAAGGATGAAATCATAAGCCATTGCAGCCGCTGCCTGACCTTCGACATGTCCTGAAAGGAGTTCAGGGTGGAGATCAGGAATGAGGTGCTCTGAGCTCTGGGAAAAACTGGCAGAACAGGCCTTCAGTTAGTTAGATATTTTCAGGAGAAGACTTTATGAGCCCAAATTCTTGTATCTCCACATCTCTAGAAAAGCACTAAAATCATTAACGGTGACATCTGCTCCTCGTGACTAGCAGCAAGCCTCTGCCTAAATGTGTGCCTGACTGCACATGCCCCCTTCACTAAAGTCACAGATAATAGTAAGTTCCCCTCCACACTACCTTTTCGAAGCAGTTATTCAGAGCTATCTGAAATGCTGTCTCCCAGGCTATCGTCCTCATTTGGCCCCAAATAAAACTTAACTCATGACTCTCATGCTGTGTGATTTTATTTTGATCGACACTTCATTAGGTACTTAATTTGTTTAGACATTAGGCTGAACACTTTACATGGATCACCCTGTTTATTCCTATTAATGCACCTACTAATGCAATTAAGGTAGGTTTTGTAACTGGATGCCTGTTTTCCATAAACCCTAAAGTGGGTCTGATATGGAAGAGAAAACAAAGGTACACGAAGAGGGCTTGCAAACTGGGCTGAGGAAGAAATAGCAGCCTTGATGACTGAACCCCAGACAGGCAAGAGAAAGACCCAGCCAATCATACGCTCTTCTGCCCTTACCTTAGCACTACTCAGAGGAAAGGAACATTTTGTGCAAGTGGGGAAAGTGGACGTGAAAGGACTGAGATTGTTTCCACCAATAGACAGACTGGGCATTCACAATAGAGACTAATTTCAGTTATGGAAAAACAAATGTATATTTCATGCACACCTGAGATTTTAGACCTTGGTAATAATATCACCCTATAGCTCAGGGGGCAGAGGGGAAAGCTGAGATTCAGACAGATTCAGACATCTGCACAAGATCATACAGATACTCAGTGATGGTGTCTGTATTTGAAGCCATAATATCTGAATCCAGAGCTCACTCTTTTGTATTGGATATATAAAAATTTTATAATTTTAATGGAAATATTCTGACATTAAAAAGATAACCTGCCTCAGTATCATTTTTTCCAGAAGTTATGTCCTTTCTGTGTAACCATGAGTCACCAAGAAAAGGCATAAATATATCTGGATCATAGCATTGTCCTCTAGAAATGTAATTCAAGTTATATATATAATTTTTAAACTTTCAGCAGCTGCATTTGAAAAAAGATTTTAAAAAAGGTAAAATTAATATTCATAATCTATTTCCCTTAAAGATACCCAAAGTATTATCATTACCAACATGTAATCAATATTTTAGAATTTCAAATAGTTGTTTTACTTTTTTCTATACTAAGTCTTCAAAATCTGGTGTGTATTTTATAATGACACCACATTTCAGTTCAGATTAACCACACTTCAAGTGCTCAACACCCACACAGGGCTAATGGCTACCTTTTGGACTGTGCTAACCTAGATAAAACAGAGAGAAGTGGTGATTCAAATTTACCACAAAGGACACTTTATGACCCCAATTCATGTTGTCCCCAGACACTCCTTCTTCCATAAAGTGTTACAGGAAGCCCTTCAGTCTTTCCTAGAAATTGACCTTCCTTTGGGGAAAAAAAAAAACTCAGAATTTTTAGGATTCAAGCTTAGCCTTTTCTTTTAGGAAGACAATTTTCATTCAAATTTTTCTTCTCTCACTTTCATAAACAGCTTGACTGAGGAGTAACTGGCATACAAAAACTTACTTTAGAGAGAAAATTTTTATTGCGTTTTAGTAACGACCAGAGTTTGTCAAGCCTTTACTGCAGGCCCTGTACTGTCTGAGTTTTTATTAATAACCCCAGTGAAGTCTTGCCATCTATAAGTAAGTGCTGCCAGTATTATTTATCCCATTTCATATGTCAGAAGTTGAGGCTTAGAGGACTAAGGTTACTTGTCAAGGTCATCCAGCTGGAAAGGGGAGCACTGCGATTCAAAACTAGGCAGGCTGCCTCCACTTAGCAAGACTGTCTTCAGGCTACCTAGTTGTGAATATCAACGAGATATGGGTCAGTATTATTGCACCATAAAATGCTAGAGGCAGAGATGAGGAGGTGCTAGGAGCACTGTGATACAATTACCTAGAAAAATAATAGAAACAAAAAAGTCTGTATGCAGACTTCTGGCTGGTCAACCTAATCTCCCTTTAGAAAACACCCTCTTACTTAATAGAAGCATTTGACTATTCAGTCTCTTGTAACCTTAATATTTGTAAACAGGAACTTCACAATAATTCTGTGTAATGTTTGCTGGACACATTGCAAGGTGGTGGTACATTATAAAACAGAATAATGCACGAATGTCTAATTTTTAGTATTACACTCTCATAACGTGTTCCAGAACTTTTTAAACTACCCTCTGAGTTTCGGTGCGATGTGTTCTCTTCTCAAGAACAACTGTTAGAACATTTTAGGAGCATGAGAACTGCCAGCATCTCCCATGTAATGAAGTTGCTTTTCTCTTAACCTAGCACCACCATCTATTATCATCCTTGTCACCACTGGAGCCAGAGTTGCACTCTTTCAGGACTCAAGACATGTTTGAGCATTTCTGCAAACAGATGAATCAGAGCTACAAGGAATCTGTTTGGGAAGGCAGGGTGGGCGGGGCGGGGGTGGGCTTTAAGGCAAAGTAAGAAAGAGAAGTGAAACCCAGTGTTTCTTATAGTCGGCTCACCTAGTCCCCTGACATCCCTCTCCCTTCCAGCCCCGCCTTCCCTCCCTCCCTCGGGGGATATGGGGGATCTGGGGGATCTGGGCCAGAGACGCAGGGGCGGAACCTTTAACAGGAAGATAGGAGAACTGCCTAGCTCACAGGTCTGCACTGCTCTGGAAACTGTGAAAGATGATTAAAAAAAAAAAAAAGGTAGATATTCTCCCCGATTGGAGATGAAGGCAGAACAGATTTGAGAAATCAGAGTACAGAGCGGAGCCTTGGCATAACTAGGGCTCCAGCACACCAGCAACGTCCGGGACATCTCCGGCCACAGGGTGAAGCCCTGGTGACCTCAGCTGGCCTCAGCATGGCAGGGGCAGCATCCTCACCGCCACACATTCATCCGCAACCAACGGCGGCATACCGACCCACAACACCAGGCAGCCTGCGCATGCCCAGAACCTGGCGTGGAGAAAGGAAAATGTTTGCCTGGTGGCTGAGAGAACCGAGTATGAGCTCTTACAGGAATTTGGGGAACTCCCAGAAATACCTGGGACGGGGACACCTGGAGGCAGCTGGAGATTCCACAGAGACAGATAGAAACCGACTGGGAGAAATAATCCACACGGTGTAAACCTAATTTTATTCAAAACTTTGCACTGTCTAGGCATGGCTTATACAAACACTTTGCGATCTCACTACCATTACTCAGATCCGGTAAGTGTTCAAAGGTCTCTCAATTATCTTTTCCTGACCCCAAGAAAGAAAATTAACATGTCAGTGGAGGACAGGCCAAGGGAGATGCTAGGGAAGGAACAGGCACTGGGATAAATTGTGGACTTGTGTCTGCGGACCCATCTTGCAGGGACACACTTCCTGACAGTGGTGGGGCCTGGTCCTGGATAAATGCTGAGAGGATAAATGCTGAACGGAAGGGTCCCCTTTAGTCAATTTAGTCAATTTAGTCAATGGTATTTTGGCAATTTATTATCAATACAGGTGAGAACAAATGATTCCATATAACAAATCAAAGAATTTAATAGGAATTCAATTCTTATCAAGAGTTTTTATAATGTCTTATGTTTCTTTTAATAAAAATTTATGTCAGTTCCTTGATCCTATTACTGAGCAAGAAATGAGTCACATTGTTTCAGAAATCCAAGTCATGTTGTATAAATAAAGGGGAAAATGATTCATCCTTTCAGATTTCCCTAACAAACTGTAACTGAGCAGCCAAAAAGACTAACACCAGGAGCATATCTCCACAAGAGGGCGCCAGAAACTGACATTCCTTAATAGTATAATCTACGTACAACTAGTGAAGATTTCTGACTTTGATGACAAAGTTAAAGGAGAGGAGTCAAATATGTAAAAGTAATTGGCAGATGTACCTGATTCACATGCTTGCTTTATGCTAACGCTTAAACAGTTTGAAATCTCCATAATGGTCCAGGACGCTGAAGATGTAAATAGCAACATATGGGCAAGGGAGATAGTGGTGTCATTCATTCCATTTGAAACTGCCTTGCTGAATACAGTGGGGGTTTTGCTAATGAATTAATTTTAATAGGCTTTTCTCCACTTAAAAAGGAACTCGGGATGGTATTTCATTTATTAGACTCATTGGTACATATCCTTTTATGCAATGGCCAAATTGTTACACTAAACAGTAATGAGGCAACTACTCTGGTATAAGTCATATTAACTTGCTAAGCGATGCCAATTTTAAGGATTTGGGTATTTGACATGTCAAACACAAAGAAAGGGTTTTAGAATATTCTATTACCAAAAAAGAGAGCAACAAAATTGATTTTAAAAGAGGGCGTGAGGCAAAAATATGATCCAAATTACAATAGAAATGAATTTCAATAAATTTAAAAAAAAAGAAAGAAAGAAAAGGTCAAAGGTACTGAGGAAAGAAGAGCCTAGATACCTCCAGCAGGATCATGTCAAACTGATGATTCTTAAGACAGGTGCATACAGCATAGTTTTACTCAGATTACTCAGTCTCTCCCATCTATATATTCATACACATAAGCAGTAACAGTATCAACAAGTCTTGTTCTTACATTGTCACCTGTATTTTTCCTTTCAGCACTTAAAGTTGTAACTGGAACATCACACCTGTTATCATGGAAGGGTCAGGTATTATGGTACATAATCGTAAAGTCTTGCTTTGAGCTAATCAAGCAGACAAATCAAAAGAACAGATAGCTCACATTAGAACATGTTCAGCTCCTACAGAATCCACAGGGCAGTGGATACTTGAAGTGGATTCTACTTAATTCATCTCTCAGTGCACTAGTTATCTACTGCACATAATTAATTACTCTAATGCATAGTGATTTAAAACAATGAAGACTTATTACTCACAGTTTCTTTGGATCAGGAATTCAGGAGAAGTTCAGCTGATAATTCTGGCTCAGGCTCTCACAAGGTTGCAATCAAGATATTGACCCAGGCTGTAGTCATCTGAAGGACTGAGGCTAGAAGATGTACCTCCAAGATTGCTCACTCACATGGCCTCACCCGTGAACCTCTCCATCAAGCTGCTTGAGAATCCTCACATCTTGGCAGCTGGCTTTTCCCAGACTGAGTGGGCCAAGAGAGCAGGACAGAAGCCATCCATCTTTTATACCCTAGACTCAAAAGAAACACTCACAATCATTTCTACACTATCCTGTTGATTAGACAAGTCAGCCTTTTCCAATGGAGGAGGCGACTCAGAAGGACATGAATACCAGGGGGCTAGAATCATTGTGGACTGTCTTGAAAGCTGGTCCCACACCCAGCCCCTCTAGATATCTGTGGCAGTCCCCTATGGCCAACAGAGATGTAAGCAGAAAAGTATCTCAGCAGGGGCCCTCTTCTATCTCCTTCCTCGCATGGCCCATATGATTCTCTTTCTGTCCCTTTTCTCATTTTCCCCCTCCTTCAACCAGACCCCCAGAATCTGTCACAGTATATCTTCTTGTTCAGATCCTTTATGCTTCATTGTCAAGTCATTCCAGAGATTTTCATCACTGAGCAGAAAAGAAGGGAAAGCAATTTTCACTGAGATCAGTCTTTTAGAGTCTCAGTAGAAAACCATTATATTCTTCATTCTACCAGGATTAACATCTATTAGTGTATCTCTTGCTCTTGATTATGCTAAAGAATATCTGTCTCCTCCTCAAGTCAAATTTCAAAAAAACCCTGTTTTCTTGGTCTCAACATGAGTCAGGCTCCAGGCCAGATGGGGGAGGGGGTTGTGGACTGTAAAAGGAAAGAAAAACCATGTAACTATGCAACAATTGCAAAACATAAATTATTTGTAAATAATTCCTTTGGCACACATCTTACTCAATAAAATGTAAGCTCCCCAAATGCAGACAATGTCTGTGTTTACTACTTGAGTCCTAGCACCTGCCGCAGTGTCTGACAATTAACAGACACTCTAATAACCATTCCGGACAAAATAAGCAACTACCTCAATTACATGATTTGAAAGACTAAAATTGTTTCCTCATGATAATCTAACTGAAGATTCATAAATCTGTGTTAAAATATGATCCTGTGACCTCAGAGATTATATATTAAATAATGTTAATATATCAACCTCTTAATTAATGTATCTGTTCATTTCTGGTATGTATTTATAATGCATCACAACTTAAGAATAAATCCAAACTTTGTCATCCACAAAGTCATTTATGGAGAACCCACTCTACAAATGAAATCCTTCTATGGCTGGTCAATAAATAAAATTACACCTGTTAGCAGAATTCATATCAGATGATGGATAAATTTGCATATATCTTCTCTTAGGTATACCATGATGGAATCATTTGCCAAGATACACTGCCTCAACTTAAATCCACAGCTCAGCACAGAGGCATCACCTGTGACGGGGTTAAGGCTCCCAGCATACTGGGCATCTGGAGTGCTGGAATCTACAGGATCACACTCCACATATCAGTTAGTGTTCAAGAGGCCTCAGCGCAGCTATTCTCCATGTACCTTTACGATGTTCCACCCAAACCAAGAAGAGAGGGGATACACCACTAGACATTGTTCAGTTAGAAGGAGGGGACGGATCACTCTGGGTCCCAGCCAAAATCAGATAACATTCACCAGATAATTCCAGAATGAAGATTTATTTTTAAAGGGATGAATTTTGAAGCTATGGTTGGATGCAGACAAGCCTTAAGAGAAAGCGCAAGGCAATAGGACCAGACTGGTAGATGGCCCAACCGGCTTAGAAGAGGGGGATGGGCTGCGGACACCCAGATGGAGAGAAGTGTTGGTAAGTCGTCTCCTAGGGAGGACCTGTTGGCCATCCTCAGCCAGCCTCACTCTTCTCCCTCCCTCCAGTCTCACACCACGGGGGGAGCACCTGAAATACCCAAGTCAGGAGAGTTTTATTCTATTCCTCTCTCAATCTTTCATACATAACACAGCACCTGCCACCAGCAATGAGTCCTTAGAAAACGTCTGGTGTGAACTGAGCCAGACCGCCTGCCCCGCTCTCCCCACACTCATGCTGTGATATCCGGCAGGTCACTGTAGCTCAACCTCCCAGGCCTAACACGAAGAATGAGAATAAGATGAGGGATTCTTTTGGAAAAAAAAAAACAAAGAGAGAGAGAGAAAATGTGCTGTGAATTCTACATCTCTACCAAATACAAGCCACGGAATGTCCCTCAAGGAATGTTGCCTTCCAGTTAAAAATATGAAAATGCCACTCCCTAGGATCATTGAGTAGTCAAAAGACAGTGCTAAGGGGGAAGGGTATAGTTCAGTGGTAGAGTGCATGCTTAGCATGCACAAGGTTCTGGGTTCAAACTCCAGTACCTCTATTTAAATAAATAAATAAATACCTAATTATATTCCCTTAAAAAAAAAAAGGCAGTGCTGGTTTTCTCCTTTGAATTATTCTATCGGATAAAGTAGGCAATCTAAGGCAGAGGAATTTATATTTATTTCCATATTACTCAATAATTCTATTTTTATATTTATGGGGAAAAAATCACTTACAAAAGAAAAAAAAAGCTGTTTAATCATTAGTTGACACTTAACCAAGTCTGTGTAAAGACAGAACCGTGTTGTTCAATACAGTAGTCACTAGTTACTTGTGGCTATTTAAATCTAACTTTTAATTAATTTAAATTAAATATAATTTAAAATTCAGTTCTTTGGACATATTTGTCACATTTCAAGTGCTCAACAGCCTCATGCATTGAATAGTGCAGAACAAACATGTCCATCTTCACAAAAAGTTCTACTGGATGGTGCCAAGCCTAGATGAATGACCTCTCAAAATTCTACCAGAATTCTATTTGGAAGTTGATATGACTAAAAATTTAAACGACGACACTCTGGCTAGGTCATTCAGATCAGGACTGAGGTATGATCACAACATTAGACTCAAATGATTCATAATGGCTCTCAACATGAAATCATTAATTTTCAGAAAGAAGACTAACATTGCTATATTAGCTGCTAAGTTATACTTAACAGGAATGATGTAAAGTTTAAGTCCATGGGATTACAGGAGTTGTTTTAAGATTGTTATTTCTGTCAGCTCATGTAGCAGAGGTTCTATCATAAGAATAATGGCATTTTGCTAAACAAATCATTTATTTATGTCTATGTTAGTATAAACAACACAACAAATGTGCTTCTAGGTAGTCAGAGCACAGACATGTTGGAATTTAATTTGCCACATCATTCAGCCCTTATTATAGCACAAAGTATAACCAAACCAGCAGGATGTGAAATAGGATGTTTTTTATGGACTCCAAATTCTGGCGACAGCTGAGAAGAACTGTTGAATATCCTACATTCTATATGTGCCCCCAGGGCAGAGCCAACGGGATCTTGAAACCACACCCAGGGGCCCACTTAGAGAGAAAGCTAGAGAGTCACTGAAGAGGAGGAGTCTTTGAAATGAATTCACGAAGGTATGAGTGCCATGGTGTCTCCCTTCACCCTGCTGTGTGGTATCGGGGAGTGGTGTGCTACCCTCAAAAGCAATCCAAGCAAAAGGAGCCCCACAAGAATCATTCAGAAAGATCACAGTTTTCTCCAGGAGATATTTCACTGCTCAGGTGGAAGTTTGCTGAGTGGCAAAAATGCGTAGGCACATTCATGATAGTATTTGGGGTGCTTTAGCATCTGTCCCCAGGTACTGGAGACATGTATGAAGACACAGACTCAGGGACCAGACTCAGGACCCTAAAGGAATCTGCAGGCAGGAGACGGCTGGGGCAGCCCACAGTGGCAGGGCAAAGAGAGGATGGAGGAGTGGTCTGCACTTTCAGCAGGACAAATGGTCCATACTTCCAGTGATCAGCTGGGCCTGGATGCAGGAGTTTTCCCACATTCAGTCTTCACTGCCTGACGTGGGAAGAAACCCGCCTGAGTCTAGTAGTAGGGCAGGAGCTAGGACAGAAATACCCAAAAATGTCAGCCAGCCAGTGCATTGCAAGCATCAGGAAACTACAGTGCGGAGATCCCTGTGGAGGGAGGAGAGGGCAGAGAACCCACAACATCAAGCGACAGGAGAACTAACAATGGACGCCTGCCAAGGTAGAGAGCAATCAGCATCCAAAACACAGTCCCAGAAGAAAGACCCAGGAGTAACAAACCCAGGAGGAATATCCAGAGCAACTAAGTTATTGAGTAAATGCTTTACATGAATTAATTCATATAATTCACACAATCACAAATCATTATTAAAATAGTCACTAAAATAAAATTATTATTGGCACTATATAGATGAGGAAGGTGAGTAACTCTGTAGTGTTATAAACAAGGTCACAAAGCCAGTGGGTGGTAGAGGATTTAACCCCAGAAATCAAATTCCAGAGTCCTTGCTCTTAATGGCCCTTACCTTCCTGCCTCTTTTTCTCCACTTAGCTGCTCATCTCATCCCCCACCTGGACGATGGAAGAGCCATCCATCATGAGTGGAGAAGAAATGGAAGAGGATTTGAAGTCAGAAGATTGAAAGAACAGTTAATACTTCCTCCCCACTGCCACATCGCTGATCCTTAAAACAAAGTTGGGGCTAAACCTAAAGGAAAAAACTTTCACACTGGAAGCAAGATTAAAATGTTGCTTTACAATGGACTTTTTAACACGTGTTAATGACTGACAAGCTACAAAATCTGTTTGAAATGCTATCAAATACTGGAGAAGAGAAAGCCTAAAAATCAGGTGTAACATATGATGGTAGAAGAATAAAACTATTTCCAGGTTGTATACCACTGAATCCAGAGCAGTCAATACGTGTTTTGTTTTTATCACTATTTTTAATAGTTTGAAACTGACAAATTTGTGCGTATAGCTCTGCCATGCAGATCAATAAACTCATACAGGTGGGGGCCAAGATTAATTTCAGCCATAGGTTTATCAATATATAAGTCTGGAAGGAACTTCAGAAGTCATCCATCTATTATCCTTGCAATAGATTGTGTTAACTCTAAACCAATAATGAAAAATGGCTGGGCACAAGTTGTAAAGGAAACAGAAAGGAAAAATGACTAATTACAATAGAAGTTTTCAAAAAGTAATTGAAGCTTAATGCTTACCCAATAACACAAAAGAATAAACTAATAGAATATCTATTTGCATATCTTTTCAAAATTTCACAAGTTCAAAATTTGCAACTTCAAAAATTATATTTCCTTATCAATTGATCCATCCTTTCATTTCGATACTGGCAGCGAGATAAATGACTTGAAACAGTCAAACTAGTGAAAGCTGTAGGATAAATGGGAAAATATTCTAGCTTCCAGAAAACCACTACTCAGAGAAGTCTGAAATAAGTTGGACAAAGAACCTTCCCTGGTCTTCCACCCCCAGATATAAATCATTCTTGAAAATTCAACAGAATTCCCAAACAAACTTCCTTTCTAGCAGGTTACACAGTAAAACTCTCTCAACAGTTACTGAGGGGAAAAAAGTCTGTGAAAAACATATTGCTATTTCAGATCTGATTATTTGTACCTGAAAGTCTACTCATTATGGTGAGTCACAGAAAAAAATTCTGTCAACAATATTTTTTGACTTAGTAAATGACTTTCTTAAGATATTTCACACATAAAAGTGGTCAAGAAAAAAATTCTTGTTAGAAGGTCTAAAATATCTATAGTCTTTAAAGTTAACTCATCTTAGAGAGGAGGTCATCTCTAGATGAGAAAAAGAAGCATAAGCACCTGAAATAATGTCAAGGGGCTGAGACCCCTAACCAGTGGCTCACAGAGGCCACAACTATAACAACTACCTCATTTTGCTTCCTTCCTGACATATTGTAACTTTCAAATGTGACGTGCTTTCCTAAAATTAATTTCATCCGCGGCTTTTCATTTTTAACTGAGGACAAAATTAAAAAGGGCGAGTTCTAGCTTCTCTACCTAGCAGTACTAAATGCATACGCCAAACCTCCAGAAATTCTGATTTGTAATTGATCTGGAGTGAACCCTAGTTGTTAGTATTTTTACATAGTCTCCCTGGGATTTCTCTCCCAGAGAACGACCACTCTGGCTTATTTGTCTATGCAGGTGCGGCTCATTATTCCTTTACTAAAAAAGAGCTTCAATCCAAACCATAGAGAGCAGATAGACGTAAAGTCCCAGTTAAATCCAGCAGCAGAGTCAGTCCTGCACGCTCGACATTCTTGTAGCTCTGCAGCTATGCCCTTTCCTGGTGCTCACTGTGGTTTTCCTAGCATGATACATCTCTTAATTGTGAATCAAAATTTTCACAAATAAATCCTAAATAGAATTCAAAAGCTGTCTTTTAAGTCGTTAAACCATTCAACACAAGAACCCAGACACTAGGTATTTGTTGAGCCTTTGATAAAACTGAAATTAGGACATTGTTTTTACTTCAAATAACCCTCATTGCAAATTTACCTACTGTCTATTGGAACAACACTTTTTGTAATGACATTTGTATTCACATGCATTCATATTTCTTTCTATGGCTATTCCATTTTAATTTGCTATTGGCTAAAAAAATAGTTGATGATTCTTCAGCTGCCTTTTTTGGACATGAGATTAGGTCCTCACTGCTTCCAGAGGAGCTCTAAGGCAGCCATAATCAGGAGCTCTGAGTGTACAAGCCAGTCTCCTGTCTCATTTGCCCCCTAAGCTAATCATTATTTCAACTGGATTTTCACTTGGTGAGAGAATCAGGAGAAAGTTCTTCTCCAGTGATAGCATGGTGTGTAAAACTGCAAGATAATGGGCTGAGAGAGAAATGGAAACTGAGCAGGAAAAATCATTATCCATTTTTTAAATATAAGGGTAGTCTTTCAATCAGCAAGTCCATTCAGCCTTTTATTCAACTACTGATGTTAAAATTCAGTATCAGTGTTGATGTTTTCTAATCAAGAAGAGTAACACTTGTTACTTAACCAGCATTTATGTCACCACTCACGCATTTTCTCATTCCCAGGGCAAATCTATGAGGCAGAACATTCCTCTCTTCTAGACTGGTAAGGTGAGGCTCAGAAATATTGAATGATTTTTTTCAGTGTCAAAGAGGAAAATCAGAGTAAGGCAGGACCTAATTCTTAAATTCCCAATCCTTTCTTCATCCCTAACATAAATGTTAACATATTATGAGTCAAATGAAGGATTGTTACTTTCAGTAATTGATCAAACAAAAAGTATTTCTTTTTCACCTAACACTGTATCATCAGGTCCCATAAGGAAGCAAAAGAGTAATAAAGCATGACGTCATGGAATTTATAATCTAGTCGAGTCTAGATAAATTAACCATCTAATCTCAGCGTTAAATTTTAAATTCTGATTTTTTTAAGTTAGCATTTTCAATATCACAATGGCAGATGTAACCAGACAAGCAAGAATTGTGAGAAATACTACAGAACTAATGATCCAATTTCTTCCCACAAATGAAAAGCATGAAAAAAAGAGAGAAAGAAAGGAGGGAGAGAAGCCAATAGATTAAAGACTGTTTAAAAAAATGTCAACCAAATTTAAAGTGTGCATCTTCTTTAGATCCCAATTTTTTTTTTATTTTTAGGCGGGAGGTAATTAGGTTTAATTTTAGGTTTATTTTTTATTTTTTAATGGGGGCACTAGTGAACTGAATCCAGGATCTCACGCTAAGTAGACACTCTGCCACTGAGCTATGCATTTGATATGATCAGATGCTACGATCCTAATTTGAATAAACCTAGTGGGGAAACGTGAACACTGACTGGGCATTTCATGATAGCAAGGAATCACTAATTTCTTTGAGGAGTTCTAATGCTATTTTAATTACATTTTTAAATATGCTTCAACTCTTAGAAATAAAATTAAAAGATTAGCAACTAGTTAATAATGGCAAGCATTTCGTATGTTCCAAGGACTATGCTAAGTATATTATATGTATTATCTCATTGAAAACTTACACCACTAAACACTGACTCCCATTTTACAGAAGAAAAACTGAGACATGGACTCCGTAAGAGTAACACCCTAGAGTCAGCAAATATCTAAGCTAGTATTTGAATTATCCAGGTCTGTTTGATCATAAAGTTCATGCTGTAGGCATTCTACCTGTAGTTAATTGTGAGGTTTTGTTTGTTTATCTACTGCAGCACTTACCATGCTTTTAAAGGTAAAAGAAATAAGGAAATTCCATAATTTTCTTTCTGAAGCCTGAATAATAAAAACTTTTACCACTGCTCAGTATGTAAGAAGTCTCACAAAGTCTCACAAAGTCCAACTCAGATTTTCTCTTGATTATCACTGTAAGGAATTTGAGGAATTTCTTAGGGGAGGCAGAAACATTGTTCTCCTTGCAAATTGGTTCTATAAATTCAGCAAGTTGAGTGAACACATTTAAGAAAAAGGGATGTGGTAGAACAGGCATTTAAATCACTTCAACTTCAAAATGCCGTGTGCTCCCTAAATCCTTTTGATCATTAAGCCAGCAGTAAGTGGATGTCTAAATTAGAACATTCTGAGAAAACCATCCAGAAAATTTGAAAGAAATATTGGATCTCTGAATTGAATAAACTTTTTCCAGTAATTTATTTGAAAATAAGCCACTGCTCCAAGGAGATAGCCTATTATCATTAATGTACTGAATCCTTTAGCATGCTTTAGAAAATAATTGGATGTGGTAAAACTGGAGAGGTAGAGAGATAGGGTTGGAGAGATGATACTTAGAGATACAGAATCTGCAAAGTCCTCCAGATGAACATATTTGTCCCAATATTGCTCCCATGTGGGAGAGTGCTGTGAACTAGCATTGATACATTTTAAAAATTCGGAAGAGAAGGAAGAACTATTGCCTGACCTCCCAACTGTCCTCTACTCTACATTTGTACCAAAGTACGTACCATTCAGCGTAGTAATGCTGTGCATAGCCAATACCTGGCATTTGTAAAATATGTGTAAGAACAGGCTAAATAAGGAAAGGGCTTGCAGCAGCACATTACATCCACGCTACGGTGCCAGCTGCTGGCTCTCACCTCCACCTCCAGCAGAAGATGGCTGCAGGTGAACATGCAGATAAAAGGAAGAACTTCTTGTAGTACTCTCTTCAGGTATTACAATTTTAGATCTGTTACCAGGCATTCACAGGAACTTAAGAACTGGAAGTGACCCTAGAAATCATCTAGTCAAACTCTCTTGTTTTTCGTGTAGACAAAGTAAACTGAAAGAGGTCAAATAATTAGCCTAGGGAGACAACAGAATCAGTTTAACTTAAGAAAGAGCTAGGACTAGAAATAAAACTTATTTACCTACCAGGGTCATTTTGGAGCAAGCACCCTGCATATCTTGGGAAATTACACTTAAACCTTCAGAGTAACATTGCATGTTTTAGCTAAATCTTACTCCATGAAATAAACAATACTCCATGAGATGAAAGACTTTAAAACCCTTTTATATCATTAAAAAAACTCAGTTCTAGAAAATATTTTTCTCTATTTCAAAGTGAAAACATTAGTGACACATATAAAAAATATTTAGAAAGAACTATAAAGAAATGATAGCTTCTCTAAGAAGTGACACATATCAAGCCATTCTATTAAAAATGGCCAGCATTGGACATTGTATGCATTTTAAAATATTTTTTTCACCAGGAAAATTCTTTAAGGAACTCCTGTAATTTAACATTTCTGACCAATACTGGATTGTTCATCTGAAAACCCCTATGATATTTTGATTTTTTTTCATCCTTAGCTAGACTCAGAATTCTGAAAGTCCATTAAATTTCATATCATCTAATTTAAAATCCATAAGAAATAGTATCATAAGACAGTCAACACTAAAAAGAGGCGTCGAACAGAATGTTGCCGATAAAGTTACACCAAGAAGCAAATGTCAGTTTAAGGTCCATTGTTCTCATTCCCATCTCCAGTATTAGTCTTCGAACTTAATAGGAAGAATTTTTCTTAAAAAGATAAAATTTATCATGGAATCTAAAAATATCAACTTATATATACATATAAATCTTGCCCTAAAGACACTGAAGAGATTAAGAAATTATTTTAAATTCCTAACTTATTCATATTGGTAGGAAATTCATATAGGAGATAAGAAAACAGCAGCAAACCTGAAGGTTAAATCTACTAAGACATGAAATCAAGAGGAATTAAAATATAATGGGTAAATATAATCATGTCAAAGCATAAAGGAGATATCTAAAGGAGCTCCCTCTGGCCAAATGTGGGACAATTTGACATCAAAATTACAACAGTGTTAATAAGTTATTCTGCAATAATTCAATAATGAAATTGAAAAAAATCATAATCCATACTATTAAAGAGGAGAGAAAAAGAGAGAGAAGATAAAAGCTAATTTAGCAAACTATTAACAGTTGGTAAATCCAAGTAAGAGATACACAAAGATACACTGCACTACTCTTTGTACTGTAATTTTTTTAAATTTCAAAATAAAATTATGGAAAAACAGCAATTCCCCTTCCTTCCCCACCCCCATAATATATACATACAGCAAAAAGGGAAAAAGTGAAGAATATAATCAGACTTTTTTGGCAGAAAACTAAAATTCAAACAAAGCTCAGAGTAGTAATAGGATTGAGTGATTAGGTTACAGTCATAACTGGGAAGCTTAAACCCAATCAGTTTTATGAACATTAATTTTTTTTCTTTTTAAAGACTATACAAACAGGAATGGAGTAGTGTCTGCTTGTTATGTATGAAAGGGAAGTTTGAAGAACCTAGTATGACTGGTGCTGCTGGAGGACAGAGGGGTCCGATGAGCACAGAGCTTTGTGTTAACTTGGCAGTTAAACCACCATCATGGAAGTGGATGTATCAGGTACCAGCAATGGTGGCACAGTCGTTAAAACTGTCTAATTCCCTGCTCCTGAACACCCTTCTGTAGATTCTGGTGGGGGTATGGAGAAGAGGAAACACAATGACTAGTCAATAATGCTCTGTCCCTTTGGCAGGTATATTTCTATTGACATTCTAATAGATACATCAGCCTCCTCTAGTTTGGGTGACTATATATGGTTAAATATGTCTAGGTGACTAGGAAAAATAGTGTTTCTGAGTATTTAGATATGTCAACATGGGAAACAGAGCCTGGGGCATGACAGACATTGGGACCCTTTCTTCACGTAGTGCCTTTATTGTACTGCCAAATATGTCTGAAGCGACTTTGAAGCTTATAATAATATAAAAAAGAAATTGATGTTGGAAGGTAATAAACACTTTCAGGAAAAGCAAAAGAATTTTGGTGCACTTTCCAATAGAAGAAAATACAGCATCTCAGTCTAGGGAGGAGATCTCTACAAGATGATTTTTCCAACTCTCATCTGTGTTGCTTTAGAGGATCTTTAATACCTACAGAAATGAGTGAGTGGAAATTAATTCATTTAACAAGATTTGTTCAGTTTCTATCACGAGTGAGGCTTCACTCTGGGAATTCAGCAGTGATCTCTGCTCTCATGAAGCTTTGTTATACTGTCTATAATTTATTTTAAAGTTCTTCAACATGGAGAGTGAGGCAGTTTTCTTCCACAGGGGCCCTTATCTCTCAAGCTACACTCTATTTCATGTGTTACATTAGCCTGACTAGTGAAGCAAATTATTTCAGTTTTCAGCACAACACCAGAAGAGAAACTAGTGGGATCCTGCAATGATAAATCCAGGTATTGTCAAATCCAGTTCACGAATTAAATGCACAACTAATTTAAATTTTCAAGAGATGATTTCCTGCCTGATGTGCTAGATCTTTGGTTTTTGATCATTTAACAAATACTGGCCATACAAACCGTTCTGAAACCACTTACAGGAGAGTCCTATGATCTGTTTAGATATCCAAGGAGAGTGTTAGTGATGGCAGAATGGGAAGTAACAGGATATCAGGATTGGGTATTTGTTGGAATCCGTTCAGCACCAAATAAACATTATAAATGAAATCACCAGCACACAACAGAAATTGTGAAACACCATGGGAATACCCTGGCAGGAAAAGATTACAGTAAATGAAGCAAGTAATCCTTACTAGGAAGTGCAATGAGCAGAGTAAGAGCACTGAGTCCTACATCTTCGGACACTAAGAGAACTTCACATGACAACAAGAAACATAGGAAATGCAGTACACCATAATAGTTGTTTTCAGGAAGCCATTATGGCACAAGTACAATGGGAATTGTTTTTTAAATTAATAGAATATCATTAGAAAGCAGCCATGTTGTGCAGGGTCAATTAGAGTCCTGCAGACAGATATCTGCTCAGTAAATTACTTCCAAATCTTAGAGGCAACAAGACAAGTTAACATTTTTTCCACCTTTCCAGAAGGAACTGTCATCTAGATTAATAAAAATAGCCTTAAAGAGTCTACCTGACAGAAGAAAGTCAGTTAGCAACTGTGAAATAAAGGATAGAATTACAAATACAACCACTTCAACAACCCAAATGATATTACTGATTCAGCCAAGCTTTATCAGTTGGTGCTAAAAAGATTAGGTAAATGGCTGTTGGTAAACTGGACTTTCACCTAGCTCTAACCAAAGAAAAGAAAAAAGAAAAAAAAAAATCTGATCACAAGCTAAGAAACATACCTTTATAATGGAAGAATCAGACTTTCAAACCCCTCAATCTTATGATCAAATTTAATATCACCGGTGGGACCACCAGATATTTGTGACTCCCAGTGTGATGCAACATGACCTGTGATTTTTAACTTTAGCAAAAATGTTAAACTTTAAAGAGCCTTTAGATCTGACTCCTGGATTACAGAGATTATTGAGGGTGAAGGAATAAGTAAAACACCACCATAAGAAAGGGATCATACAATGTAAGACAATCTGAAGGACAACAGGGAGAAATTCAACAAGTCAGGATGGCATCACAAAAAGTACTGTGGAAGAACGGAAGAGACTCAAGAGGTTTAACAAGACATGTTTGGATTGAATCTTGATTCAAATAGACCACTTACAAAAGGACAATAATGAAATTTAAATATTAACTGAGTATTAATGTGGCAGTAGTAAATCATTAATTTTGTTACATGTGACAGTGTCATTTGGGCTATGTAAGGTGGTTTAAAAAAAACCATGTTGAAGTATTAGGATGGAATGTTATATTTATTTATCTTAAAATATATCACCATAGGTGTGTGATATATATGTACACAGTAGCTTTAATCTACAAACTAAAAGCGGAATACATATAGCAGGAATAGTTAGCATTTGGAAGATTGTTCAAAATTCCTTCAAAAAGTGCTTTAACTATCTTTATCTCCTCCCACCAAAGTATTTATTAATTACTTATTAATTAATAATGTATGTTAGCCATTATTTTGCATTAGTGAAATGACTGGT
Source organism: Vicugna pacos (assembly GCF_048564905.1). Lineage (NCBI taxonomy): Eukaryota > Metazoa > Chordata > Mammalia > Artiodactyla > Camelidae > Vicugna > Vicugna pacos. Next base: position 53,491,925 of record NC_132989.1, read on the forward strand.
ATTCAATGTACACGGATTGGCTAGAAATACTTTGCAGGCATACTGGTCCTGAGTTCTGTTGCTATAATATTTTTCCATCTACCTTGAGCAAACCTTCCACACAAATTGTTTGTCGGGGGCCCCAAAAAGGGCGTTGGACTTCACTGAGGCAACTGAGAGGTAATATGACTGTGTTGGTGTTCACATTCTAATAAAGGCTTGCTGAGCTTCAAAATTCGCTCTGAATCTTGCCTGATTTCTCACATTGCTATATATCACCCTATACCTACTGAGGAAAAATAGACCTATATTCTTCACCTCCATCTAACAATTGGAAGTCCTTAACTACCTAATCACCAAAAGAACTTAATTGTGAAGGAGCTATGTAGCTTATGCCAGTTTGAAATAGAGGCTAATGGATGGCAACAGAGAGTAATTTCAGGTGCCCATGTATGTAAACACTGGACTGAGTGCAAAAACAATGGTTGACCAGACAGGGTGTTGTTCTCAAGGAACGTGCATGATGAGGAGACAAAACACAAGACCGTAAAACTTCAGTTTCTATCCAATTTAAATTAAAGGAACTTTCAGAAAATGGTTCATTATTCTTTCATTTAGTTTTGTTCATATAAAAGTAACATCTGGATATCTATTTCTAGTCCAAAACTTAGGGCTTAGCTTAACTTCCAACTAGTTTAATTACTAATTCCTTGCCTTTTTATTTTACCCGTAAAGCACATCACACACCCTAAAATAGATTGGGATTATCTTTTTAGCATCAAAAGTATAGGTATGCTAGTTCTTTGAAGCTAATCATAAAATATATTAATCCTCTCATTCCTACCAAAGTGAAAAAAACAAAGGATGTTTGATAGGACTCCAGGTTCCAACTAATTAATTGATCATAAATCAGTGCTTGCCATTTATATGCTAATTCCAAATAAGGCCAAGAAAAATTTCTCAGGTCTTTTATTCACAAACACATTCTTGGTACTGAATCTTGTCAAAATAACTTCCAGCTTTGTTGAAGCAAAAAAGGAGAAAGAAGCTACCAGATCATTTAGGACTTGACACTTGCAGAGTAAGCAACACATTTTTAAAACTCAAAGGTCAGATATTAAATTTCTCTGGTCAAGTAATGACTTGATTGAAGATTCCCTGGTCATAATTTGTTAAAGCATCATGGCTTTCAATCTTTTCTACTATTAATCCCTTTGGGCATCCAGTAGTTTATACAACTAAACAATATATATTTTCTTTTCATTTGAAGCTAAGTAACATGGTATTTAAATATAGCTTTTTGTTCCATCTTATGTAATAGACTTTCTCCTGAAAAATTGTCCAAACGTCAAATATTTGTGGAGCATATATTTTAACTTCACCAAGAATCCTTACTTAAAATAATAGCATCTAAAATATACAAAGGAAAAAATACCCTTATGTAACAAGAAGAATTACTCACACTACATTTGTAGTGCAGATATTAACTTTATGTTTGAATATATTTCAAGTGCATCTGGAATTTCTAATTAAGGTAACACATAGCTTTTAAGGCTCATTATTCCAGCCAAACAAGTGGGAATTTAAGTTAATTGGTATCTTTATGTATGGCCTTGTGAGTCAAATTTACAAATGAACAATCATTTTTTCTTCTTATGACATTTGCAGTTAGGGTTGATATATTTCCTCCAAGTCAATACCACTGCCATTCATGTTGCTTCCCCCAGTGAAGGGTGCTGCTCTGAGATGTGACCATGTCCTTGAGCTTTTCTCTCCAGAGCTAAGGAGCCGAAGTGGCTCACAGGCCATTCAATTACTTCTATTTAATGAGTTTTTTTTCCCCTCACAGAGTAAGTTTTAATTACTAATATTTGCAGAAATATTTCAGGGAAATTAATAAACACGAAGCACTATTTCAAGAAATACAGAAAAGTGGGTAAAGTCTTCCAAGATCACCGGCTTGAAGGTAGATAATAGACTTTGTTCAACCTGAATCTTTTTTTAGACCCTTCCTCTTTCCTATTTTGATCAACTGCCAGAAAACTGCTTTCTTTGGCAGCCGATGATGTTCATTGCCCTGTTGACTCAGTGGCCCTAAGGAAGAACAGCATGAATTTAACTGGTTTGCAATCCTCAAGAAGCCAAGTCCTCACCCCGTACTGGCCTTGAGGAAACAATGCTCCCAGGAGGGGGTTTCTCTTTCTCCTGAATGAGTCCTGTCTACTCATAAATCTCAAAGAATTGTGTGTTTTGAATAAGTTTTAAATGTATCTGTCCTTTTCTCCTAGTTAATAGACAATAATTTTTTATGAGAGTTACATATTCACTATATTCCTCAGACTTACACCCCCTTATCAGTTCAGTACTATTTTCACTGCATAGTTTTTGGCTCTCTATAGAAGAGTCAAATCTCAAAGGCAACAAACATTTCTTTCTTTCTTTTGGGGTACGTGTGTGTATGGGTGTGTGAGCACGTGTGCATGCTATATTCAAAGCAGATGGAAGGCAGTGCTTGTTTGCTCTTTTTGTCATATTTTTAATTATAAGATTCACATACTTCTGTGGAAAGCAGATAAAAATCATCCATTATTCCATGATTCAAAGATAACAGTAATAAAACTGCACTGTATATCTCCTCAATATGTTTCATGTATATGTATACATTTTTTACTTAGTTTGTTTTTCTTTTTTAACAAAAAGCTTCTTTTTAACAAAAAAGTAAAACATATATTTTCTGAGCCAATTTTCCTGTAGCAACATACTATAATATTTTCATGTATCAAAAATATTCTTCTACAATATGATTCTAAGGGAATCATAGCAATGAGGGTGTTTCAAAGTAGCTGTATGTTAGATGACTGGATAAAGAATGTGTGAGATATATATATATATATATAGACACACACACACATACATACACACACCATGGAATACTACTCGGCCATAAAAAGAATAAAATAATGCCATCTGCAGTAACACGGATGAAACTGGGGATTGTCATTCTAAGTGAAATAAACCAGAAAGAGAAGGAAAAAGACCATATGATATCGCTTATGTGGGGAATCTTAAAAAAAAAAAGGCACAAGTACACTTACCTACAAAACAGAAACAGATTCACAGACATAGAGAACAAACTTATGGTTACCAAAGGTAAAGGGGGTGGGAAGAGATAAATGAGGAGTTTGAAATTTGCACCCCTTGGGGAGTGAAAGAAATGTTAGCTATCTTGATTGTGGTGGTGGTTTCATAGGTGTATATATCTATCAAAATTCATCAAATTGTACACCTGAAATATGTGTAGTTTACTGCACAGATATTATACCACAATAAAGGTGTTTAATTAATTAATTAATAATAAAGTAGCTGTATGTTGTTCATTTTATGCCTATCTTTAGAGATAAAGTAACTGAAAAAATTCATACTTTTAGTGACAGTTAAAATGTCTTAAGTGCTTTAATAACATTTATTAATGTCAGGCATTGTGCTAAGGGGCCTATTTTATTTTATTTCATTTCATTTTCTCATTTTTCATACAAAGTAAAAAAATTGAGCTTTTTATTCATTTTTACATATTAAAGCAATTTTCATCAGTTGCTTACTATTTACCTCTTGTGCTAGGAAAACAGAGATAAACAATGAGTTCTTAGACTAGCTGTGTTATAGAAAAGTCAGTTAAATATTGTTTTTCTGTGTGCTGGGTACTATGACAGAAACAGGCCTGGGTGGCACAGGAGCACAGAAGAGGAGCAACTAAATTAAAGTGAGGGTCACCTGTCAAGTGACATTAATCAAAATTCTGAAGGACAAGAGGGAAGGGTACGGCAGAACAAAGAAACAACATAAGTAAAAGGACTGCTCAGAAAGATTCAGGTAGTAGTTCATAAACTGGCACCATCACAAGTAGCCCTACTCCCTGGAGATTCTAATTCAATAAGTTTAGGGCCAGGCCAAGAAACTACACGTGTAACAATGCTCCCAAGAGTTTATTCCATGCAGGCAAGGTTACAGAACAATTCTAGTCCCTCCAACAGGAAGCCTGATTGTTTTACAATAAAGAGGTAAGGAACTGGCCACCAGCAAGGCTCAGAAAGTGGCCAAAGACAGAACATGTGGGGTAAACTTTGCCACTTATCCTGAAAGCTAAAAGAACTAAATCCAAAATTGCAGATCAGATTAGCATTTTAGAAAGATCACTCTGTGAAAAATGGAGTGTGATGTGGAAGGAAACCTGATCTGTGGAAGCTAACCTGGCAAACTAAGTAAGTAAGAAAGTATGAAGATCCTAATCGAAAGAGTGGTTACAAGTGAAGGAAAGAGAAGAACAAGAAATATTTAGGAAGTAAATACCGCAGGGTTTAGTGAATGGTTGGTGACTGATCAGAGTGTTAGGTGTCAGAGAGACCTGGGAAGACCCCCAGGGAGGCGGCCTGGGAGACTGATAACAGATATGCCATTCACCACAATAGAAGAGCAGATTTGGGGGAAAGAAGGTGGTTCTCTTTTAGATACACTGAATTTTATTGGCTCTTCCAGTGCAGAGCTCAGTCCAAAACTCAGGAGAAATTTTTGACATGAGGTATAGTTTGTGATATAAAAGCAGTGGAAGGTTAAGCCACATATCTGAGAAGAACCACAGAATCATAAGGGAGCCAATATCCAATGTTAAAGCAAAAAGAAAGGAACCTACCATGGAGACTTAAAAAGAGTATCCGCTTCTTTGCTGTTGTTGTTGGAGAGAATAGTGTCACAGATATCAAAGAAGTCAAAATCTCAGGAAGGAGAAACATTCAGCCGTACCAAGCACTGTAGAGAAATTAAACAAGATCAGATCAAGTAATGTCCACTGAAATGTGTCAGGTCAAAGTCAAAGGTGAAAATACCAAGAACGTGTCTTCTACATACGTTTCCGGTGGGCCCAGCCAATCAAGGGATTCCTTCTTAGGAGCTGAATCTCAAGTGTTGACACACAGGGAGGGAAGGTGGTTGAACCTGCATTTGCAAATATATGTGGCCATGAAGGTCCACAGTTCCATCTTCTAGGATCCTGAAACTTTTGCCCTCAGGAAGCTTTACTGTTTAGCATTTTCTCCTAGGTTATGAGTTACATCAGTCTTGTTGTAATGAATTTTATTTTTTCTATACAGAGTTTCTTATCCTTATAGTTAAAAACACCAAGTGCATGTAGTAGTCTTCTTTTTGTTTCATTTCTGATGAGATAAAGCATTGTTTTCTTTGTTTTCTGAGGTAAATGAGGAGAAGGGAGATGACTGATACAATGAACTCGTTGTGTAGGCAGGAAGGGATGGAATCCAAGCCACAGGTTCAGAAGTGAACCTTTACTTGGGTATCTCTTCCACCAGGAAGGGCAGGTACAGATGCCAATAAGCTTATAAGTAAGAGGGAGAGGAAGATGTGGTTCTCTCTTCATGTCCTTGGATTTTCTCAGTGAAAAGGCAGAACCGTCCTCTGCTGAGTCTGAGAAAGCTTGGTGGCAAAGGGGGATTTTAGAGGAGAGGGAAGATTTAGAATAACCGCTGTCAGTTGATGAGACATATTGACTATAAATAAGGACCAAGCCTTAGAAAGCAGCAATATGTCATGACATCAGTTGTCACAGCTGTGTAATTTTTCTCAGAAACTCTCAGCTGCTCAGTTTCAGGGCCAAAGAAACAGGATGGCTATATTAGAGTTGAAAGTAATATTGAAAGCATGATTTAAGTGGTGGACACCAGTGTCTAAGACTGGACAAGGGAAAATGGGAAGACAGAAGGGGCTGATTGATTAGGAGAAAACGGACGACCCAAAGCACTTGGGGTCATGAGGTCAAAGAGCAATCATAGTTCAAGTTAGGACAAGAAAGTTACCAGAAACAAATGGTGAGAGAAGCAGATGTCTTGCTTAAACATGAAGCCTGAATCTGAATCTCTCTACAGATGGAGGGTTTGTGTTTATCCATCTTTTATCCTGTCATTCTTTCTTATAGGATTTCTAATCTGGTTTTTTTTTTTTTTTTGTGACTTTCACCCACAGGCTGGATGACCACTTGGTGGGGCTCTTGCAGAAAAAATACCAGCCTACTGGTCGACTATTAGATCCTCTGAAAAATGGAAATGCTATGAAATTATGCAGTTTTGTTTAGCCTAATACACTAAGTGATAAGTATTGAGAAGTTTTCTTTTCTTCATTTTTATAAACTACCTTTTTCACAATTGCTTCCAATTAAAAAAATAGCTGACTTCTGGTACTCTGAGCAACCAAGAATTTGCAAGACTCTGATCTTAACTCAACAATTACTGTTCCCTATATTAACAGTCTGAAGCTAACTCTTTTTCCTAGTCCTTTGCTAGCAATAGAAATCATCTTTAAGAGGGAATCTGAAAAAGAGACCATAATTAGGACATTGCTATTTTAGCCTTTGTATATTATACTATCTTTACTATTTTTTAGATTAAAAAAAAAATCTGTCAATTGCTTAGTGCCATCCTTCTTTACTGCTGACTATGAAACAATGATCTGTAGCATAAATTGCCACCTACCTTTTACTCTGTGGCAGCCAGGAATTAAAACTGCAAGGACAGTAATTACCAGTAAAGAGAGCGGCATTATCTGCTGTTGCTTCCTGTTCAGTTTTACTTTGAAAACATCTCAGCAGGTTAGTTTACTTAGATACTGTGTGCCATTGACTGCTGAGTCTCCCGTCCTTGGCACAGTCCCAAAAATATGCCTTATCTCTGCAAGAACAAAGTGGCTGAGCTGCTGCATAGCCACCTCTCTAACTGGCAAGATGACTCAAACCACAGAATTTCATCACAGAGGGTTCATGGTGTCATCTTGGTTTATGGCTGACAGCACACACCACCAAATGTAGTGTGAGAAAAGCAAGAAAATGTAGTTAGACTAATAACTTTGCAACAAAATATTTGTGTACTCTTTGCAACTGGCACCCAGTGGTTGGAATTATTAGGCTAAAAAACCACTTGTTGTATGCTATGGACGTAGGTATGTTTCCCACATTGGGCAAAAGGTGGGATGAAAGATTCTCTGTGGTCTCTTCCATCTCTTGAGAGTTTATGCTCAAAATACCAACTTAATTAAATAACAGTGCCTAACAGCAATCCAAGGGCAAAAGTTTGCTCCAAGCCTATAGTCCAGCCTTAATATCTTAAGAGAGATGTGACAGAATATAATATAATACAACCAGTGCAAAAAATAAAAGTAAGTAAGCCACTTACCTGCATGATTGTAGGGGCAGGAAGGAGAAACTGACTGCATAACATTGAGGATTACTCTTTCGTCACCTAAAAACATATTAAAATCATATTAGTCATTATCTTAGATTTCTATTCAATTCTGTGATAGCTGAAGATAGCCACTATACTTCTTAATGAAAAGAAGAGAGAATCGGTTATAGAGGTTTTAAAATTTGAACTACGTCATAGAATTGAGCTAGAAGCAATTGTCAGTCTTCCTAATACCCAAGATAGGGAATTCTCCAATTCTCAAAACTTTTCTTTCCATAAACCTATCAAAGTGTCTTTCTTGATTTAATCAACATTCCAAATTATTTGCTGGGTGTTTAATCATGGTCCTGCTTTCTTCTAGGAAACACAGTGTTCTGGTCTGTTCTGATCTGCTACTAAACAAGAATAAATAACATTTTCATCTTTCCTCTGTTTTATTTTCTTTCCATAAAGAGAATGAGTTTTCTATTCAAAAAATGAGCAAGGACAAAGTGAAAATAATTAGTAGAAAGAAAAAGTAAAGTTGAAGGATAAGAGGTGAGAAAGAGGAGGAAGGGGTGTGTGCAGTTGAGCAAAGCAATCATGTTCTCTAAATCCTTTTCATTCTCTTTCAGTGCATTCAGGGATTACAGCTTGGAAGGTACTGCACTGGTAGGGAAAGTGGGCAGAAGAGAAACATGGGGCTGGAGAGGCATGTCAAGAGTACAATCAGAGCCTGAGTGGCATTATAGTAGAAGAGGGTGTGTATTTGTTTGGGGTTAAGAAGGAAGGTCTGGACAGGTCAGCACCTAAGAAAGAGGCATAACTATTCACACTGCCAATTCTAATTGTCACCTCCCCAGTTCACTAACTCCAGTAATCTGTAGACAATCATTTTAGTCCAGGTCCATTCAGAAAGAGAAGAGAACCTGAGACAGGACTTATATGCAAGGGATTATTTTGAGAAGTGATCCTAAGAATCAGGATGGAGGGACTGAGAAGAATAAAATCGAAGGAAGAAAATCAGCACACAGAATGTTCTCAAGTGGGACACGATCACCGGCAACCAGGACATGATCCACTGGAGTCTTCTAAAGAAGCTCAGAATTGTGCATCCAAGGGATAGAAGAGGAGTGTAGCATGTACCCACAGGGGTCTGTCCTTTATTGATCAAGAGTTACTCCACAGGCATCAAAGCTCTTTCACACAGTGTATGAGGCAGGTCTGTTACCTGACCCAGGCATCCTAGCTGCTGTGCAGAGAGAGCAGCAATGAGGCTGCAGCTGAGAGGTGAGAGCATGATGTCAGCTGTCACCTAGCAGAGAATGGCTGCCTCAGTGACGGCTGGAGGACAAGGAGGCCCAGCTATGAGTTGGGGCACACCAGTAAGTATCTTTGTCTTAAGAAATACATATTGATGTATTTAGGGGTAAAGGAGTACTGATGTCTGCAATTTATTTTCAGTTGGTTCAGACAATTATAGATAGATAAGATGGGTAGGAAGGTAGACAAACAGATGAGAGAGAGGAATCAAATGAAGCAAAATGACAACGGTGGGTGAATCTGGGTGAAGTACACAAGCGTTCTTTACACTATTCTTGCCAATTTTCTGTATGTTTGAAACTATTTCAAAAAAAATTTTTTTAATCATTAAACTCTAGCTCAAATGAACTTACATTGAGGGTTTAAAAGACCTGAGGTCTAGTCTAAGTCACTGATGCTTGTTAAGTCTCAGTTTTCTCATCTGGAACCTTGTGGAAATTTTGTAAGAACTAAATAAGGTAATACATGCAAAAGAGATTTGAAACATTTTAAAATAACATACAATTGGGGAGCATTGTTAGAAATAAGAGTCTGACATTTGGTGCACAGCTTAATAGATGGGGTGACTGACCATCTAAGCAGTGACAGATATATCCAGACAGACAGAAGAATTCAGGGGTTAAAATGAAAGAAAGGGGCATTTTAGGTCATTTTCAGCTACCTATCCCAACTTGGTTCCCTTCAACAGGCTTTATCATCTACTGTATACTAGATCATGTGCATACTGCAGGGATTGGAAGGATATATGTTTTATATCCTCAAGAAATTCAGAGTTTATTGTAGGATAAAACTACAAAAACAAAAATCTGTAATATGATGTGCCAAGAGATGTCTACAAAAACACTAATAAGAAACCAGTAAATCTGAGGTTTTGGAGCAGATATAAGAGAGTTTATGACAGGAAGCAATAGTTGAACTGAGCCTTGACAAATGGGGAGATCATTTAGAAATAAGAATAATATTTCAGGCAAAGAGAATGACTGAGGATGGTATAAAGTACTTCACATGTTTAGCCTCTTGGAAATTTTTTTGCCTCCTCTGTGACACCTCCCCCACATAACTTTCTAACATGCATCATGACATGAGAAATTCCTCCATTTTTATTTTCTTTCTGTCACCATCTTTTGAAATTTTAAAGTATGTTAAAACTCTGGGTTGCCTCCCAGTTATGAGGAATGAATGGAACCCGATCATAAAAGTTAATTTGTTCACTTGTTTGTTTCAGGGCTGATTAATTCTCTTAAATCTGATCCTGGACGCCAAGAAGGTTATGGACTTGTTTAAAATAAAGAAGTAAACATCTGCATGCCATGCAGTTCTCTTCTCTGCACTGGGGTTTGGGTTATTTTATAGAGCACTTGGACTAATAGTGCAGATTAGTCTAATTACCGAATCAGGCTGAAGCTCTCAGAAGTGATGTCACTGAACACACATGCTACGGAAAAGAAAAGAAGCAAGACTCTTCATAAAGCCACTAAGAACTATTTTGGGTACTCATGGCATGGCTTGGTGAGTACAGAAAACAGTATGGTATGTCCTAATTTAGGACATAAATGAAAGACACCTCTGTGGTTAATCAATTTCACTTGCAACAAGGGGGTAGAAGCCCCCAGACACACCCCACTGGCGCTATAGACAGGTAGAAACAGAATTTCGGTTTCAATTTTGCTCTCTCTTTCTCTGAAATGATTACAGCTTCTGCTTTTGAACAAACAGTAACAGTTTCTGATCCCTGTTTTACTGCCCTTGAAGACCAAAGTGAGAACTTGTTTTTGACACAGGAAATGCTGGTGAAATTCCTAGCTCCATCAGCACTTTCTAAGCAAAGTGAGGCATGTGTCTTCTACTCTCTTGCTTTGAAGTCTTCCTCTCTCCAAGATAATCAGTAGAATCCAGAAACTAAAATAATCTAGACCAGGGTACTCCTGACTTTTTGAAAAAGTAGTGCAAAGACTTATACTAAACAATGTCTGAAAAGTGTTGTAATTACCCTGGAAGAAAACTATGTGCTCTAAAATCATCGACTTGGAAGGCATTGGTAGAGCCCTGCTCCAACTCTGCAATATATGGACCAAGAATAAGTTACAAGGCACAGCACATTAACATGGGTATTCTGGGCCTTTTGTTTTGAAAAGTTAACAAAATGCAACTCATTAAAACAGTTTTAGCTCCATAGACTTTGGCTGCCAATTTATGCTAAAATAAGTCATTTTTTATACACACAAATTCTTCCATCTCTTCTGCTCTCCATATGAGTAAGATCTCTCTCGACTTGGTTAGTTTATCTGGCTCTTCTGGAATATTCTATCCCTCTCAGGCTGCCTCTGATGTACAGTTGAAATGTACTTTAATGAAAATGATAGCAGCCAGTAGGCAGGAAAGGCAGGAAGGAAGATTCCTCAGATTCTGGAATTCTTAGGTTCCATCCTCAGGGAGGATTTAGAAAACCTCAGAGAATTTTAGAAACTCTCTAGAGGTAGCTTTGTTAACACACAGCCATTTGCAGCTCATATCGCTTTTTCTCCCTTGGGGTGCAAGGCTTTAATGAACAATATTTAACTTAAATAGTCCCACACCGCCACTGCTCTGTACGCCTTTCCCAGGGAAGCCAGATGGACTGAAGAGGCTCCCTAGAACTACTACTTCTTGTTTCCAAGCTCTTCCAAGCCCCTGGCCACAGCTCTCTCCAACGGCTCCGACTCCTCTACTACAAATTCTCTCTTTTAGTTAATGCTTAAAATCTGTTCATTTGAGCTTTATTCCTTCAGCTTCATGTTTTAATTTCTGCTAAAATGAAGATGCTTTTTGCAACACGATTAATTACACTCTATTGTAATGGATGAATCTGAACAACAATTCTGATAGGTACATGAATGTTTAAGCCTTTGAGAGTGAATGAACTGTTATTGATCACTTTCAGAATGAATTAACGCTTACTGCTCACTTACAGTGCTATAAGCTCTGGACTGGGGCACTTTCTTCAATTGCATTTTTGGTGTGTTCCTTATCTTCAGGTCTCACAATAACTCTGCCAGGTAGGCAATCTGAGCTCTACTTTTCAGAAGGGAAAATCGAGGTTCAGAAAGTAGGAAAGGTTTACACCCCCTATAACTGGTAGCCAGGATCTAAACTCAGATTCCAAAGCCGAAGCCACCACTTTGCTTAGACCCAGAACTGGACATGCGCGTTCTTATCTTTGATGGTAACAGGAAGAGAGTGGGCGAGTGAGAACCGGAGATCTGGGGGAAAACTAGGGCTGTGGTGAAGGGAAAACAAGAATAAAAGAAGACGGAGTGAGAGAAGTGAAACAGAAGAACACTTCACTGAAGAACGTTAACTGAATAAGTACTTTGCATAAGATGCTGTGCTAAATCCTGGCACAGGAGGGAAGAGACAAACGCCTCAAATGGCTCAGGCAAGACTGGAGACAGCAAGCTGGTGACCTGCAGGCCAAGGGCAGGCTGCAAATTTGTGGGTCATTCAGTGTCAGCTTACCAAAGTTTTCAAAAAATTTTTTTAATTTTCCCATTTTTCTTATTTTGTAAAACTCATGATACAGGCACACAAACCAAACTTCAGAATGTAGCAAAAGATGCAGAGAGAAAAGTAGCCTTCCCAACCCTGCTCCCAATCATTCAGTTCCCTGTCAGAGAGACAAGCCTTGCTTTCAGTTTTTTTTAATATTCTTCCACATACAATCTTCAAATATATATAAATAATATATACATATGTATATATATATATAGTATATGTATTCTTTAAGATAAAGCATATACATGTATAAAATATAAAGAAATATAAATGTAGCACAGGATATACACTGTTTATGCTGCCTGTTGCTTTTCTTAACAACACATGTCATATTAGTATATTCAGGTTGCCTTCTTTTTTTAATTTACTTAGTTTTTTTTATAGGGGGAGGTAATTAGGTTTATTTTTTAAGGGAGGCACTGGGAATTGAGCCCAGGACCTCATGCTTGCTAGGCATGCACTGAGCTATACCCTCCTCTCTCAGGCTGCCTTCTTCATTCACCCTTATGGCTAGATAGCAATCCATTGTATTCACGTGCCATACGTTATTTAACCAGGTCCCTTCTGAAGGACACTTAGGGTATTTCCAGTATTTCAGTATTAAATAAATGCTGCAATAAATATCCTTATGCACATATCATTTTGCAAGTATGCAAGTTTATTTGTCAGGCAAATTTCTAGAAGCAGAATTACTGAGACAAAGAGTATGCATTTGTATATAATTTTTTCCTGAATTTTTTTTTAAGTATGGTCAGTTTACAGTGTTGTGTCAATTTCTGGTGTACAGCAAAATGTTTTAGTCATACATATACATACATATATTCCTTTTCATATTCTTTTTTAAATATATTTAAGAGGAACTGTTTTGTCCCTCTCCTACCATTATATTTTTTTGACATGTATTCTTTCTTTTTAATCATATTCTATGAATTCTCTCTCTTATTTTCTTTCTGGAAATTTTATGTATGTGTGTATGTATTGGAGAGGAAGTAATTCTTTTTTTTTTTTTAATGGAAGTACTGGGGATTGAACCCAGGGCCTTGCTCATGTTAAACACACACTCTACAACTGAGCTGTACCCTGCCCGCTCCATATTCTTTTTTTGACAGGTGTTGCCAAAAGGTCTCCACAGAAGTATTCTCAAACTTACATTCCCAGCAGCAAAATATGAGAGCACCTATTTCCCTATCCCACACCATTTGACCTTAGCCAATCTGTAGGTGGAATATAGTGTCTCTATAGCTGTTAGCTGAGTAGCCAACAATTTCAAATGCAGGGCATTTTATGGGGGAGAGGAAGCATGCCTTCAAATTCCTCTTCAAAAAATCTGAAATCTGGCAACTGGGCCCCCATTCCCACATAGCTAACAGCTGAATGGTGACTACGTCCCTCAATAGAACATGGGGACTCAATACTGTGCCTCTACACCTCCCTCCATAGTCTCCCCTGACAATGAAGCCACGAGTCAGTTACCATTTATCATTGTTTAGTATAGCCTCATCTACTAAGTTATATGACCTTCCTGTCTTTAGATATATGAGTTTTTAACTGGTCTAGAGAGAGATTAATAATAAAAGAGAAAACAAATGAAGCAAAAAGTAAAGCAGGTATAATAGCCAGAAGAGTAGGTGACAAAAGAAGAAAGATACGTTAACATGGTTCATGAGGCTCTTCTGAATGATCACTCATCCTAGAATTTCACTTAAGTTACCTGCACAAACTACATCCAGCACTGAATGACTATGCCTCCAGCACAAACATCCCAGGGTAATTTTGAAAATCTTGGGGTTAGCCCTGGTGTGAATCTAATTTTACAACAATGGTGCTGGCTTTTTAGAATGCAAATATTGTCTACATATCCAGGTGCAGGGAGCATCACATTGCTTTTATTTTCCTAAATCAAATTGAATTTGGAGTCACACCCGTACTCACAGGGCAGGTGAAATAGGCCGATGTTAGTTATCATGGGGAGGCGGGGGAGGCAGTCCTCCCTCAGGTGGGTTGATGCTGCCATGATAACTTGGAGAAGCACTCCAGTCTGTGCTCTGTCATCTTCTACACCTGTGATGTCTGTCTAAAGATCCTTCGTGGCAATTACGGGCACAGGGAACATTACAGACAGAGGGAATTTTCACTGCAGTTCATTTTACCTTCCTCCTGATGAAGTGGGGGCACGAAGAAAAGTTCTAACTCAGGCCTTTAGAAACAAATTGCTGGCTACTCCTCTCTAGTTTGGGGAAGTGAGATGCCTTTTCCTTCCCTTTTTAAATAACAGTGGAAGAAAACATCATTTTGGCTTGATTTTCTTAATAATTTACTCTGCTGCTTAATGAGGAAAAATCTGCAGGTTCTGCAATTTGAAAGGAGGCTGGATCTTCCTTAGATCAGAACCAGATGACAGATCAGGCCCCAGATCAACCAAGCCATTTTAGAGAATAAACTGCCGTAGATGAACCTGCCTATCAAGAATCCTCTGCTGTCCACTGGACCATTTTTCTACATTTGTGTTTATAGAAATACATCTAGCCTGGATCTGAGTCCCACCATTTTGGGGTTTTTACCATGCATTTATCTTTTTAATGCTGATCTGTCATTTGATCCATTCTCTTCATGACTTTTGAAATGATTTGTTTTGAGTAAAAGATAGTTACAGTTACCATTCTCAAGCTTTCAGTTAAAGGGAAGGATGGGGAGGGAGGGACAGTTAGATTGAGGTTCAATTCAATTTTGAAGCAGATATGAAACAGAACAAATATCATTTACACAGATTTTCCTTCTTTCTGCTACTGACAGACTACCAAATAAGAATGTATCTGAGTAAGTCTCCCTTTCTTGTAATAAAATTACTACTGGGAAATAACTCCCATTGTGAAGAATAGGGACATATACAGTGGTTTCCCTACTTCTATAGGATCTCAGCTACTGACTACAATCAAATATTGTGCTTATTGTTTCTACCAATATTTTGTGACATTTCTAATAAACAATGGACATTTTTGAGACTAAAAAGGAATAAAGGTATTTTTTCCAATGCCTAAAAATACATGCAATGTTATATTTAAACTTGTTTCAGTTATAAGTTGACTTAAAGTCAACTTATTGGTGACTGCTTCAGAGATAAGTATATAAAGTTGGAATCCTGATTGTTTACACCTCATGTAGGAGAACAGTTAAGTCTCTATAAAAAGTCGACTCTGTACCTTGCCCTCTCAAGTGTGAATTGGGGTCCAGAATTCAAACTTTGAGGCTATAATTAAGTTAGATTTGCAGTGATCAAGTCTTCAACAAGGCATTAGACATTTTGATGAGAGAATTTTTCAGTGATTTAATGCAAAATGGCTAAAGATAAGTAATTTTTACAGAGTGAAGTTTTCCAGAAATAAAGTTGTTCTTAAAGGAGAATGATGTCATAATAAAGTCATATATCAAGGACAATTACCCAACATGTGGTCTGTGAAAATTAAACTCATTAGAGGTTTTATGTGATGAGTCACCACAGTTATAGTCACTGGACAGTGTCAACAGTGCAAATTTTGAATAGACTTTCCAGTTCATAGACATTTCTGGCAGCCTTTTTACATAAAACATTACAGGTTTCTCCATGTCCCACTTCTTCTGTTTTGTTTTGTTTTGCGGGAATCAGCCCAGAGCCTCTCCAGAACTCTCCTAGGGAGTACAGAGCTTCCCTCCACCATCCCGTGCTGCTGTCCCCTTTGTTTTTTCTCAGTCCACCTGACACAATTTGCTTTCTGTCTTCCATTATTCCTCACATCTTACCTATTTAAGAGTGATGTTATGGTTTCATTACCAAAACAAACAAACAAATAAAACAAATAAAGCTTTCCTGTCATTTCAGTGGGAGCTTGACAAGGAAGTGAGGAAGATGCATGAGTTCAGTCTAATTTCTTAAACATTTTCAGTGGCTCTCCATCACCTATTTAAAAAAATCTTGATTTCCTCAGCTTAGTATTCATATCCTAGCAGCTCTCTTCAAACTTACTGTGTCCCTCCCAAGTCCCTGTGACATAAAACTGCTGTTATGAGTTCAGCTGTGTCCCCCTAAAAAGATATGTCAAAGTCATAATTCCCAGTCCCTCAGAATGTGACCCTATTGGAAACAGGGTTTTTACAGAGGAAATCAAGTTAAAATGAAGTCATCAGGATGGGCTCTAATCCAATAGGACTGATGTCCTTATAAAAAGGGGAAATTTGGACACAGAAACAGACATGAACAGAAGAAAGATGATATGAAGACACAGAGAGAACATCATGTGAAGATGGAAGATTAGAGAGATGCTTGTACAAGCAAGGGATGCCAAAGATTGCTGGAAAGCCACCAGAAACGAGGAAGATGCAAGGAATGATTCCTCTAGAGGTTTCAGACAGAGCATGACCTTGCCTATACCTTGATTTTGGATTTCTAGCTTCCAGACTATAGACAATAAAATTCTATTGTTTCAAGCCACCCAGTTTTTGGTACTTTGTTACAGCAACCCTAGGAAACTAACAGAACTATCAAGTAAATTTCAAGATTAACACTATTTTTTCTGCTTCCATTTCTCTCCTTCCTTCTTTCTTCTTTAAAAATTTCTATTCTTTTACATCTTACATCTTCTATTATTCTACATCTTACTTCCTCTACTACCACTGTCCCTTGTAAAAAAAATCATTCCTTGGAATATGAACTCCTATAGCATTTCCTGTGTTCTTAATACTGACAGTTCCTTGTATTCTGTGGCTATTTACCTTGCATGCATATGTTCTCTTCTTCATTCTAGATTCTAAACAGACTATAGCTTTTGATATTCCTTATGTAAGCAGTTAATTACATAAAAGTATTCAATAATAATTTTAGTGACACGGTGATATTGTCTCCTAGTTGAGAAATACAGCTGACCTTTGAACAACATGGGTTTGAACTACACAGGTCCACTTCTATGTGGATTTTTTTTCAATGAATACATGTATGTACTGTAAATATTTTTTCTCTTCCTTGTGATTTTTTTTAAATAACATTTTCTTTTCTCTGGCTTACTTTATTGTAAGAATATAGTATATAATACATACAACATACAAAATATGTGTTTTTTCTTTGTTGTTGTTAATAGAAGTATTGGGGATTGAACCCAGGACCTTGTGCATGCAAAGTATGTGCTCTACCACTGAGCTATAGGGTATAGGTGTATTTTGGGAGAGCCCTCCTCTCCAAACAATATGTAACACAAATTAATATGTGTTAATCAATTGTCTATGCTTTTGGTAAAGTTTCTGGTCAACTGCAGGCTATGAGGTAAGTATGAGGGAGTCAAAAGTTATACACAGATTTTTTTTTTTTTACTGCTGAGGCATAAGGGCCCCTAATCCCTGCAGTGTTAAGGACCAACTATGCACATAAGTAATTTAGATAGATATACAGACAGATTTATCCATCTATTTTTATATCTCCTACTGGTTTGTTTCTCTAGAGAATCCTGACTAACACAGCCATATAATATTTCTTGTTTTTTATTGAAGTTTAGTTGATTTACAGTGTTATATTAGTTTCAGGTGTACAACATAGTGACTTGATATTAGATTCCATACCATACAAAGATAGTACAAAATATTGACTATATTCCTTATGCTATCTGTTTAATTCCTGTGACTAATTTATTTTATAACTGGCAGTTTGTACCTCTTAGCCCCGTTCACCTATTTCACCCCTGCCTCACCCCCTCCCCTTTGGCAAGCACTGTTTTGTCCTCCATATCCGTGAGTCTATTCCTGTTCTGCTATATTTGCTCACTTGTTTTGCTTTTGAGATTCCACATATAAATGAAAACATACAGCTTTCTCAGTTACATAAAATTTTAATCATATGGTTACACCATAATTTAACAATTCTCTTTATGGCCTCTGTAAGTGGTTGCAATCTTATAATGTCATGAAGACCATCTCTGCTCACAAACCCTCCATAGCACATAAGATCATTTTCTTGAGCAGATTACTGAAAAGAGAATTATGTATCAGAGAACATGGATGTATCTGTGTTTCCTCACACAGGTTATCAAATTGTTCTTCATATCTGGCCATTCTGGTTTAAAATTCCATTAACAGTGAATGAAGAGCGTTTATCACACCACACTTTGGTATTTTTTTATGGTAATATAATATTTAAAGTTGCTGTACTGGTCTAGTAATTTTTTATTACCTGAAATAGTAAATGTATATTGGTCTTTTGTATTCCTGTGAATCTTGTATTTAAGCTCTTTGGTCATTTTTCTATTGTAGTATTAGTATTTTTCTTATGGAACAGGATGTCTACTATATGGAATCTAGGCTCAGGTTTAAAGTTCAGGTCCAGAGGTACAAAGTATCCAACATGCTAAAGAGAGACATTCAAATGCCACCAAAAATTTTGACCAGAAAATTCTCCCTATGTCCAAGGTTTACAAAGAGGCAGCAGAAACCACCCTATTTATCTCAGTTTCCTCTCACCCACTAATTGACAACCTAGATAATACACTGGACTAGAAAGCAGAGAGCAGGATTCAGAGTAATTATTTCTGTTTATCTGAACGTTGTACACTTTTTGTAGTGTTTCCTCAACCTCCAGCACCGATTCCCTGAAGTCACTGCCACTGGCCAGAGATACAGCTTTTGGCAGTACTAGGAATAGGGATATGAGGTTTTAAACGATTCAGAACTCATTTAACAACAAAGTAACTAGAAGATTTTGGAATCTGTCCAAGAAAGCGTTAAAGGATGAAAAAAGAAAATTCAACACAGCATATTTTCAAGCAAAAGAAAAAAAACTTCTTCACTTTTGTACCTCAACAAGTAGAAACAGCTCAATGATCTGCTGTTACACTTAATAATATACAGTGCTTTTTACTTCTGGCAAAGGGTTACTATGTGTTGGAGATACTTTTCTCAATTTGTCTTTTATTTAAATTTGTTTTTTAATCTACTGTGTTAGATTGAAACTACTGGTCTATCTTACACTTTAAATGAATCTTTGGCCATGCATGATTTTGTAACATCATGCTTTGATCATTTCAAAAATATTGGTTCATTAAGTTATTCAGACCTTCTAAATTGTGATGCATTTCATGATACAATATCAAAAATAAATCACATTAATTAATTTTATCATTACAGTATTTTAAAAATCTTTATTGCAAAACTTTCAAGCTCGCTGGAGTGGATAGCTTTCAGAAGTTCTAACTTTTAGTTGAAAGCTTGAATTTTTTCATTGGGAACAAAATATTGTCAATTACTTCCCTTGAAGTGACAGACTCATTTCATTTATTTTTAAGAAAATATCTGCCAAATATACAAGTCTGAATAATTCTAATTTGTCTGTCAGTTGTTCTTTTGAGTAAAACCGGTGCTCCATGAGAAAAAGCAGCTAGTTCAGCTTGTAATGTACACAATCACAGATGTGCTTTTCCACAAAACAAACATTATATTTTGTATATAGCAAAAGTGCTGTATGTATGACTTCTCATTTGTCACACAGAATATTAAGAAGACCTCGTATAATGGCGTCAATTTTTTTAAATCAATCATTTTTACTACCTTACCTTGAATATTTACATATTCTTGTAAAAATTTTTCTGTTAGTGCTAGTGCTTACTGGTGACGACTCCTATGATCTTTTAGTCCAGTTTGATGCCCCTTCCTTAATTTGTGCTAAGGAGTCAGAGGTTTTATCTACCATGGCCTTTGCACTATCAGTGTAAGTGAACATAAAGGAAATGGAAAATAATCTCCTAGTTCTATTAAAACAGTTTTGACCTCATAGACTCCCTGAGAGTTTTGGAGATCCCTAGGGTCACACTTAGGGAAATGCTGTTGTATGGGATACACAACGGTGAATATATTAGTAAACCCCTTGATGGTGGTGTTGATAGAGGCATTTCAGGCAGGGAAGATAAATTTTAAAGCCAAATTCATCCAAAATAAGAGTATATCCAAGGATATCAGCCTGCCACCAGATTGCTAGTTAGCCTCCCAGAGGATTGTTGCCATTTCAGAGGATCAGCGATAATCTACTCAGTCAAGCACTCAGCAGTGGTAGTAGTCAGATCATCTTTGACGAGAGTAAGCTCATGTTGCTGAGCCCATGCACAATTTCCATCCCTGCTCTCATGCCACTTTGTTTATAAGCCCTTGAGTAAGCACTGGGGTAGCTGGAGACAGAGGCTGGGACTTATCCACATAATTTGTCATCTTTTCTAGCTGGTGATTGCTAGATTCCAGCTAGTGACTTTTGGTAAGAATTCACATGAGACAAATCATATTCTGTTCTCATTCTAATGGTTATATCTACATACATCTTCCTAGATCCTCTTGTCTTCAATCCTCCAATACTACATTTTCTAAGTCCTTGAATACTCAGTATCAACCACTGCCCACTGCCCATGGGACCTATACCTCTGGCCTTTCATGCAAGCAGATACACTCCTTGAAGTTCTGCTCAGTGGGAGTATTTCATTTCTTTACTACCAATCAGAACATGCCCTAATTGGGCCATAATTATGCAGCAATTCACTTCCATCTATAGCAGCATCACATGAAGAATCATGTATACACTGGGCCTGAGCTTCTTCTTCTTCAGTCAATTAGTCAGAGGAAACTCCCTATGAGGTCAGAGATGGGAGCTGAAAAAGAGGCAACAGTGCAGCAGGAGTAGGTGTCATGAGAGTCTGAACTTCAGCTTATGCAAATTATATATTCAGTATCTCTTGGAGTTCTATTTCACTCTACTATCAATTTATGATGGAGTGCTGTTATTCATGTCCAACTTTAGAGCTTTGTGGATCAGGTAAGACCCATTTCATCAAAGTCATCTCAGATTGTCTGGTCACTTGGTGTCCCATAATTAGATATTTAGTCCCAACCAGCATTAAGTAGCAAGAAAGGTGCCATTTTGCAAAAGGAGGATGGATATCTGCACAGCTTTACTTTAAAACCCTAAGTGCATGAATCGTCATTCTCTTATGGGGGGGCTGCCAGAAGCTCCTTTGAACAGCCCTAAAAGCCACAGATCTGATGATTCATATGACCTACGTGGTAGAATAGCTCATACTGTACCCTTCATAAGCTTCAGAGCCTCCTTTTACTCTGAGCCCCATTTGAAACTTAGTATGTCTTTGAGGGAGAGACCTCAGTATATTCCTAGACCCCTGGAACCCCAGAAACCTACCAAATTTTCATAGAGTTTATCTCCTACCTTCTGGCACATATAAGTATTATTCAAGCTTCTAGGTTTTTGCTACTTCCTGCCCAATGGGTCTATTAGCATGATTTCATAGATTCTGTAGCCTAGATTATGATAGAGTCCTAGAGCTGAAAGCAACAGAGAATATGTTTTGTTGATCTGACTGTGTGAAAGCAAATTGCTTCCTGGCTGATATAAAATGAATAAAGCATTTGCCAGAGCAATAGCTGTACACCAGTTGTCTGAAATTGTGTGGTTTTTGCTCCAGTGAGGAAATTCCATCCATAAAAGCAGCAGCATTTAGGATCACCATTTGATTAACTTTATGGAAATCCTCTACCACTGTTTAAAATCCCACTACCATGTGGACAGGCCAAGTCAACACTTTTGCATCTCTCAAGATTTTCATGGTGACCTTAATCTACACAGACCTCCTCAGGGATGCAGTATTGCTTTTGATTTGATATTCTGGTTGAGCAGGGCAGTTACAGTGGTTTCCATTTGGCCCTTCCTATTGTATAAGCCCTCGTTCCACACGCCAGGGAGCCAATGGGAAGAGTCTGCTGGTTTGCAGAAGTGTTCTTAGAACTACAAACTCAGGTAAAATTCAAGTACAAAGAGAATTGCTATAGGGCTATACATGTAGACTCACTGAGCCTACTGTTAGAAGGAATCAGACCAATGCTCCATTTATCATCTAATCTCTATAACCCCTCATTCTGACTATTTGATCAAAGAGCATTTGGGTACCCAAGGAATCAGCATCAACTCCAAGCCTATCCTAGTAATTCTTAAAAAAATATGGATGTTTTCCTCTTTCCAGTACACTGGTACCTTTATAAATGACCCCAGGTCACTTTCAGGAAGGCAAAGAGAAAGCTTTATAGTATACACCGCTAGCAGAGTTGTAGCATTCCTTCTCAAGGGACTCCCCTTACATCTTAATTTTGGGTATCCACTCCTGCACCAGTACCAAATTGTTTCTATTAATATGTTTATTACCTCTATAATTTATAAGCTTCCTATATTGTAAGCTCCATGAGGAATGGAGGGTTGACATGGGGTGTTTTTTTTTTAACTATTTTTTTAAATTACTTTGGGGATTTTTGGTGGGAGGAAGTAATTAGGTATATTTTATTTATTGATTCATTTTTAATGGGGGTACTGAGGATTGAACCCAGGACCTCATGAATGCTAAGCACTGAGCTATACCCTGCCCCTAGGCCTGTTTTGTTACTAGTACCGTCAATGACTAAAACAGCGCCTGGCAAATAATTATAGGAAGGAAGGAAGGAAGCAAGCAAGGAAAAAAGGAAGGAAGGAAGGAAGGATCTTGAAGGAGAGGTCAAAGATTATTCTGAGAATGCAAGTTTAAGACACTGGCTAATTGTTCTGATTTAAATAAAAATTGAAAACACAAGATTGAACAGCAACTCCCCACTTCCCCCTTCCCAACCAGCTCCTGTCAACCACCATTCTACTTTCTGTTTCTATGAGTTTTATTACTTTAGCTACCTCCTATAAGTAGAATCATGCAGTATTTGTCCTTCTATACTGGCTTATTTCACTTAGCATAATGTTCTGAAGTTCATCCATATGGTAGCATGGGACAGCATTTGCTGCTTTATTAAGGCAGAATAATGTTCCACCGTATGCATATACCACATTACCTTTACCCATTCTTCTGTCAATGGACATTTAAGTTGTTTCCACTTTTTGGCTATTGTGAATAATACTACAGTGAACATGGGAATAAAAATAGCTCTTGGAAATTCTGCTTTTAATTATTTTGAGTAAATACCCAGACACGGAGTTGTTAGATCATATGACAATTCTGTTTTTAATTTTTTGAGGACTTCCATACTATTTTCCATAGTGGCTGTACGATTTTACATTCCTAGCAACAATGCACGAGTGTTTCAATTTCTCCATACCCTCCCCAACACTTTTACTTTCTGTTGTTGTTGCTTATATAATGGTTATTCTAACAGGGGTAAGGTGATACCTCATTGTGGTTTTGATTTGCATCTCCCTGATGATTAGGGACATTAAGCATTTTTCTTATACTTGCTGGTCATTTGAATGTTTTCTTTGAAGAAATATCTATTCAAGTTCTTGGCCCATTTTTAATTGGTTATTTGGGTTTTTGCTATTGAGCTTTATGAGTTTCTGATATATTTTAGATAGTAACCCCTTATTGGATAAATGGATTGCAAATATTTTCTCCCATTCTCTAAGATGCCTTTCCATTCTGTTGCTGCACAGAAACTTTTCAGTTTGAAGCACTCTCACTTATTTCTTTCCTTTTGTTGCCTGTGCTTTTGGTGCCATACAAGAGCAAACCTTTCAGCAAAGTATTTCAGGCTTTCAAAATCTGATCCCAGTCTGTCTTTCTTCTTTCTTCTTTCATCTTTCACCATTACACTGCTGCATACAACAGCCCAGGCCCCTGGTCCACTCCTAATTCTGAAATCTGCCATCACATCTATATGTCTCTGCCTAATGTCCTTTCTTCTTAGAATATCTGCCTTCTGCTGTCTATCTACAAGGCACAGTATTACAAAAGTCCCTGGAGGCCTTCCTGATCCTCTCTCTTCCAAGGAAGAATTAGTGGCATTCAGCTTTGTTTAGTTCCCTAGTAAAGTGTGTACTACAGTTGTTTACATAATTGTTTCTTATTCTAGACTATATCCCAGAAAGTAATATTTACCAAAAATAGTATATGCTATTTTTAAAAATAAATGTGGTCATTCTGTCTTGGTTTCTTTATCTATAAAGTGAGACTGCTTCTAAATTTGCCTGCCAATAATAACTGGCTGAAATGCATATTTAAATACACATTCTAGAGTCCCTCCCATAGATCCTGATTTCATGGGTCCAGAAATTCATATTTGAAATGACCAATAGGTGATTCTTACAATCGATATATTTATGGGGCACTGACTTAGAGTACTTCCAGGACTCTATCCTGCTCTAAAATTTCTTTTTTTGTCTACAATTTCATATGGCATAGAAGAGAATAAAAATGAGGGATAAAGGTGACAAGCAAATTTTAAGATGGCTAGCTGGAGTTGTTGTAACTGATATCCATTCTCTTTCCTTTAGTCCTCAGTTTCAAGGGCAATTTTGAAATTGTATGCCTGCTAAAGAAGTGGAAATACCATCAGAGTACAGGGAAAGTGAAAGGAAAAACTGATTTTGAACATATATGAAAATTATAAAAATACCTTAGACAATTTTCCATGAATAATGAAAATAACACCTTACACCTGCACAACACTTACAACTTGAAAAATATTTCCACTTCCTTCAGCCTTTTTATACTTTATGGCAACCCCATAAGTTCAGCAGGGAAAAGCCGGATGGGCACTACAGCAATTATCATTCCCATTTTACACAATTTTTTTGAATGCTTATGTCACATGAGGAAAAAATGGGCATTTTGTACAGAAAGAGGCTATGATCGTCTATGTATTTGAAACAAGTAAATTTCTCAAAATTTATATGTTCAGGAAAAGAGTTATTGGACTGAGTAGGAAAGATATACTATCAAGATATTTTAAGGCCTTCAAAATCTTTTGTTTCAGTTGGACAGTGGACAATTATTTTATTTAATTTATTTTACTGAAGTATAACTGATTTATAATACTGTGTTAGTTTCAGGTGTACAATAAAGTGATTAGGATATTTATATACACACATGTGTATATACATAATTTTTTCAATATTTTTCCATTATAGGTTATTACAAGGTACTGAATATAGTTCTGTGTGCTCTACAGTAAATTCTTGTTTTTATCTATTTAATATATGTGTCTACCTGTTAATCCCATACTTGTAATTTCCCACTCCCCCTTTGGTAACCGTAAGTTTGTTTTCTGTCTGTGTGTCTGTTTCTGTTTTGTAAATAAGATTGTACTATTTTTTAGATTCCACATATAAGTGACATCATATAATATTTGCCTTTCTCCATCTGGCTTACTTCACTTAGTATGATAATCTCTAGGTCCATCCATGCTGTGGCAAATGGAATTATTTTCTTCTGTTTTATGGCTGAGTATTACTCCACTGTATATATACACTACATCTTCTTTATCAATGCAACAGTTGATGGACAGTTAGGTTGCCTCTATGTCTTAACTATTGTAAACAGTGCTGCTGTGAACACTGGGGAGCATATATCTTTTCTAAATAGAATTTTTGTCTTTTCCGGATCCAAAAGTGGGGTTGCTGGATCATATGATAAGTCTATTTTTAGTTTTTTAAGGAACCCCCACACTGTTCTCCATAGTGGCTGCACCAATTTACATTCCCACCAACAGTGTAGGAGGGTTCCCTTTTCTCTACACACTTGGGGAGTTACTTTAGAAAATTGCTACAAATATTTCTTTGATTTTTTAAATTTTAATTCTGAAATAATTTCAGATTGACAGAAAAGTTGCAAAAATAGTCAAGTTCCCCTGTACCCTTCCTCCAGCTTCCCCTAATGTTGACAATTAACATACCATAGAACAATTATCAAAACCAGGTAATTAATATTGGTACTGACCTACAGACTTTAAACTGGTGACTATTTTTCAACTAAGGTCCTTTCCCTGTTCCAGGATTAACCCAGGATCCCACATTGCATTTAGTTGTGGAGTCTTCTCAATCTCCTCCAACCTGTGACAATTCCTCAGTGTCCTTTTCTCTTTAATGACCTTGGCACTTTGGAAGAGAAAACTGGTGGAGCTATGTTGTCACATAGTCATCACTTTGGGTTTGTCTGATGCTTTCTTACCTCATCTCATCTGATCAAGGTTATGCGTTTTTGGTAAGAATACCACAGAAACGGTGTTTTGTCCTGCTCAGTGTATATCAGGAGACATGATGGTATGTGCCAAGTCTCTCCAGGTTATTATTTCCCTTCCTTGTCATTAATAAATATCTTAGGTGACATAGTTTGAAACTATACAAATATTCTGCTTCTCTTCACACTTGCGCCCGCTGATTTTAGCACCCTTCAACATAGCCTCTGATAATTACCACTATGGTGTTTGTCTAATGAAGAGTTTTAATTTTCCTCATTCCCTCTACGTATATTAATTAGAATTTTTTTATAAGGAGAAGTTATCCCTTCTTCCCTCAATTATTTATTTATTCACCTGTGCCTTTCATTTTTGCTCACGTGCTCCTTCTGTTTCCGAACCTTAGCAGACCATTAGGGATTCAACAAGCAATAGATAACAGTAAATACCATTTTAAAAGACAATTCACGAAGAATTTCAAATTTTTCACACTATTTTGTCAATCCAGATGGACTAGTTAAACAAAAAAAGTCAGATAAAGATCAGACACATAAATATCATTGATCAAAGCAATCCACAAAGTCCACAAAGCAATCCACAAAGTCCACAAGAAACAAACTGACCTCAAAAGACAAAAGTGCTTGCTGATTGACTGTGTGGCGTCTTGAGAGCAAAAATAAAGTCAATACATTTTGTCAACTAATGTTCATTTTGTTCTTCTCTGACTCTTACTGGATAAAGTTTCTAAATAAAAGAAGAAACTAATCACTTTATTTTAAAATGAGTAGTGGTTTTTTAATTATTTATTTTGGCTTGAGGCTTTTCCTCTCCAACTAGGATATCTATTATTTTTCAGAGAACAATCTAGCAAATAAGTTATTGGTATTTACTATGAATATCATCAAATGTTTCTACCTAGAGAAGATTACTTCCATACCTACATCAATAAAATATTTTTGCAAAATACATTGTTTTTGTAACAGATATGGTGAATCAAAAAAAATTGTTTGCATGTGAAGAGAATAAGCATTGATTCTGGAAATGAGCCACAATTCTTGGGTAGCCTAAGAACAAGTTGCCAAACTTGCCTAGACCTGATTTTCCACCTATGAAATAATAATAGTCTTTACCTACCTCGCTAAGGGATATCAGACATAAATTAATGTTCATAATGGGCTTGAGATCTGTGATTAAAATCTGTTATCCTTGATGGTAAACAGAGTTGTTCAACCGTTGAGAAGCAATAAACAAGCTCAGGGAGATGTGTAGTCCATGAGAAGAAATAATGGAGAGTGAAAAAGTTAGGCATGAGCCATGGGGGCTCAGACAAGAATCTCTACCTTTTTTTTTTGACAAAAATCTCTTTTGATGTGTAAGTATTCGTGCATTTTTTTCTTCATAGAATTAAGTAATACACCTTTCTAATGTCTTGATAAAGGGACTATTCCTCTCTATACTAAGATTCTTAACCTTTTATGCCATGGACCTTTTTAACATTTTTTGTAAAGCCATAGACCTCATCTCATAATAATTTCTAAACTCATGAAAAATATGTAGGATTATGAAAGAAACCACTTTTATTAAAGCAAAATTATGAAAATGTTTTTTCAAATTTAATTTTAGAGTACAACATTTGCTTCTTTATTAAATTAAATGAGATCTAGTGGCAGTCTAATAACTATCATAATTTCAAAGCAGTAACGGTTGTAAACAACATTTCAAGATATGTACAACAACTCTAACGTGATATGAAAATATCTGTGTTTTCTATTGGTGATAAGGTTAGAGAACTGCTCTTATTTCTGTGGCTTGTTGCCTACATTTAAAATTTTTTACATGCTAAGATTTAGCATTTGTAAGTTGGAAGTTACTGAAAATAAAGATGTGTTTGGAAGTTACTGAAAATAAAGATGTATTTTTTTTCCCATCCAAGTTTGTGGACCATGGACTCCTTGGGGATATTTGGATCTCAGGTTAAGAAACCCCATTCTACACCTATCCTTGGATCCCTCAGATAGCCAAACACTTAATACCACTTCTCAAAGTGTGATCAGGTGGTCACAGTTATGGAGTGTTTATTAAAAATGCAATTCTCCTGGTCTTTTCCTAGACCTGATGAATATGCATTCTTAACAAGCATCAAGGTGACTGATACGTACACTAAAATTTGAGAATTGCTTCAAAGATGGATACGTCAATCACTTTTCTTCAGTAGAATCATAATTATCAAGCCAGAGAGTCTTAAATATTAGTTTGAGATGTTATAATATGTTGTAATAATGTGACAGGTCTGCAAAGGGCCCAGAAAGTTTAATTTTTTAATAGGCATTTTAAACATTTTGATGAATAAGTTCTCAACTCCATTATGAGAAATAATCCTAAACAAAGACACTGAAAGTCAAAGTATAAAATCTGTCTGGGAATGAGAGGAGCTCATAAGGGCCTTTGCATCAGAATTGTCATAACTATACTCCACCCCCCGTTTCCTTTTCTGAACCAGTTAACAAACCCTTCAAAAGAAAGCCTTTACATAGAACAATCAAATATGGAATCAGTGCATTACATCACAGAGGATACAAAAGATGAGTGACATTTACCATGCCCATTTTTAACATCATGCTTTAAACCGGTAGGCAAAAATTAGTCACCAAGAACATGAAAAGCAGGAATAACAGAGTGATTGGGCTATGTAAGATCTGAAGATCATCTTGAGCTTTTAACTACTACCTTTTTCCTCCGCCTCACAAATCTCTATCCCTATCCCAGAACTCTCTGTAACCTGAACTTCAGATCAGTATATCCAACTGCTTATTAGACATTTACCCCTGAATATCAGAGACAACTCAAACACTACAAACCAAAACTGAATTCATCACATTTTCCCACAGAACATCTATCTCTTTTATACTGTCTTAGATATTGTTATCACCATCTAGCAAGATATTCAGAAATTGTCCTAGATGTTTCTCTGTTACTCAGTAAGTTTTTCTGTACTTAGGAACACGTTTGGAGTGATGACCAATTTTAAACCTCCAACCGTGGCCCAGTGTTCTCTGAGTCAGCATTTTTGGAGTACCAACCTCTAATGCAGCCGATGTCATAAGATAGACATAGTGATTGGAAGGGTCCTCCTCAGACAACTCTCAGGCGCCAAACTAACTCCAACAACACAACGGCAGCCCTAGGAAGACTCGGGAGAAGTGGCTCACACCAGCTCAAATTTAGGGCTCTGAAAGAAATGCTTTTTGCTTCTATGATTGATTTTCCTTCCTATTCATGTTTTCCTGCCCTTTACTTCATTCAATTAGTGAGATTTTTGAGGTATAAGTTTAGGGTATAGTTCTTGGATTATGGCGTCTCAGTTTGCCACTGATCCAGGCAAGAGAAATTCCTGGAGGCTCACAGGGTTCTGGCTGAATCATAAGTAGACAACATTGAGGTTGAAAGCCAAAGGCCAACCTAATAGCATGATTCAGAATTTGGAATTCTGGGGCGGAGGGAGGAGCCAAGATGGCAGAGTAGAGAGACTCACAGCTCACCCTCTCTGACAAATATACCGAGAATTACATCTACGAACCCTCTGAATCACACAGAACATCTACTAAACTCTGGCAGAGTGTCTCTTGCTTTGAAATACAGGAGGATTCTCAATAAATCCAATAAACAACAAGTTCATACTACAGTGTAGGGAACTATATTCAAGATCCTATAGCAGCTTATGTGAAAAACAATATGAAAATGAATATATGTATGTTCATGTATGATTGAACCATTGTGCTGTATACCAGAAAATGACACAACATTGTAAACTGACTATACTTATATATATACAAAAAAAAGTTTTGGAATTCTGATCACCAACACCTGGTGTAGTTAAGCTGTCCAAACTGAGTATATAGCTAGGTTTGGGAGGTAAGATCACTTGCGAATCTCAAACTTAAAGGGCTGTTGCACTATTTATGGGTAAATCCCCACGAGAACAAAGCTACTGCACCAGGAAGGCGCAAGTATGTGAACCACAGTCCTGTCAAAAATGAAGATTCAGTTCCAAGGTATCAGGCTGATCTCAAGGCTGAGCTCAGTACGTAAATTTCTGACTTAGCAATGCCAGTCCCCTTGCTGGACTGCTCTGTGTTCTCTACTCTCGGATCTGTTTTCCTCTTCATCCTATTCCTCAGCCAGAGCTGAGGATAAGATGTAACTCCAGAGACAACTGAGCAAATTCCTGCTGGAGCAGAAAAAGAGGTGACAGAGAAGAATGTATGTATCACCATAAGAAGATAAGTTTAACCAAAGCCATGTGATTTCAATACTGACAACAAAGGTGCGGTTTGGGGCATGGGACAAGGCAGAGATAATGTACTTCTTAATGAGTCGCTGCATGTAAAGTAGTGGGAAGTGCTTCGTATAAGCAAACAAAGCTGGGGTTCTACTGGGATTAAGGCAGCTCACCGAGTGGGGTTCCATGTTATTGAGTGCAGGCAGCCCTCAATTCAGGATTCTGAAGCCAAAACAATGGGACCCTTAGGGGACAACAGGAATACTTCAGAGAAAGATAGAAGAGGAGGATCTCAGGAAAGGCCTGTGTCATGGAGGTGACCTTGCAGTCAGTGGAAATGGATCCAGAACAACTAACAGCAATTGATTGGTTTCTTGGTAAGGTTGGAACCAAAAAACAAAAAAAAAAAGTACTTTATTTTTATGTCTACTCCCTTAACCCAGAAAATACCAACGCTCTTTTGGCCTATGGCTGGCAACAGCAATGGGGATCTAGACCTGCTCTCTCTAATCTAGTAGGCACTAACGTCTTATGGCTATTGGCCACTTGAAATGTGGCTTGTCTGAACTGAGAGATTCCTTCAATAGAAAAATACTTACTGAATTTCAAAAACTTAGTACAAAAGAAAGAATGTAACATACCTCATTAATTTTTATATTAATTACGTGTTGAAAATATATTATCTTGGATATACTGGTTTAAATAAATATATTATTAAAATTAATTTCCTCTGTTTATACTTTTGAAGAAGCAATTACTAGAAAACTCAAAAATTACGTATGTGGTTTCCCACTGGACAGAGCTGATCTAGCCCCGTGACACGTATTAGTTCTGGTGCCATTGCTCTTTTTGTGTGTATGTGCTGAATATAAAGGAACTATTATTTAGCCAATGGTTCTAAATTTAGTGTGTTTAAAAATCATCTGGGGAACATCAGAAAATGCCATTCATACCCTCACCCACCCAGCAAGATTCTACACAAGCAGTGAGTTTGTATTTCAACCACTGTCCTAGAAGATTCTGATACAGGAAGTCCTCTGACCATACTTTGAGAAATACTGGCTTTGGGCGTACAGTGCTACACCGATCATCTTTGTTTCTAGGATGGTCTTCTGTTTTTCCACATTTTATGGATGGGACTAGCTACTGTGATAATCATGTTCTTGTTGACCCTCTGGAACTTGGGCTAAGTATACTGATGAGGGCTTTGGGACTGCATTAATTAAACCTTGGAAATGCTAACACTTTAACCTCAAATTTAGTGGAAGATGGCCCAGGATACAGCTGCAGAGGAGAAACCTCAGGCTGTAGTGAGGACCCTGAATTCATCCTGTGTGAGGGAAAGCATGGATTAAAAACAAAAGGTGCTTGAGTGCAGGCAGGCAGGAGGGAGGGATGTAAGAGGGTATGAGACACTGGATCCTATATTGGAGCTCTGACTTCCCTGTAGGGACAAGAAATTGGCTTTACACTAGGGAGAGGTCTGTATTATTAAAATGTATGTGGTATATGCAGTAAATATCCCACGTCACGTGCTGCAGTCAGCAAGGGTGCACTGTGTATAAACAATGGTTAAGAGATGAATTTAGGAGGTGGACCAACCTAGTTCCAAAACTATCCCCACCTTAGGCAAGTCTCTTAACCTCTTTCCTTTTTGTTAAAATAGAAAAAATAATTTGTTATGAGGGTTAAGTGAACTGACTTATGTAGAAAACACAGAATTGGGCCTGGCACATAAGACCTATAAGAATGTTAGAAATTAAGACTGTATTTCAGTGTGTTGAAATTTGTTGGGCAATATACAGCTGAATATACTGCAAAATGAAAAAGGGAATAGAAGGAGACGGTTTTGCCGATCACAAACAGCAACAGGAAGCTGCAAGCCAGAATGCTTGTAGAAGGCAGGGAAGTTGCACAAATACACGTGTAAGGTATATTAAGGGATGAGGAGAGAGGTAAAGAAAGTAGAGAATGATGGAACCTGGAAGGAGTTTCCTTTTGCAAATCAGAGTAATAAGCATGTCCAGCCTAAGGGCATTCGAATTTAACATTTATCAAGTGCTAGCCAAATATAAAAAACGTGTTTGACTCAATGACCCTCAACTCCCAGTCAGCCACATGCGTAGATTCTGGAGCTGCTATGTGTCCTGTCAGCTAAAGTATTATTCCTTTCTCTTTAAGGGAAACTTCAGGCCTTGAGGAGGCTGACTGGCTCATCTCTGGATGATATGCAATTAAGGCATTTACAACACTGTGAAATCTCTCTCGAATGGAACAGCAGCACCCCAAGGCTTGAGTGTCGAGTACACAGGAGAACAGAAGACAGGCTACTATGGCCTATGTTACTTGAGGGAACTCAAGGTGTTTCTTGCTCCACTTCACCTTCAAAAGAGGACAAGTGATAAAAACAAAAGTAGATAACAATGCTAGGGGCTGGGGCTTTTAATGTGACATATGACAAGATTAAAGCAGTACTTTATCAACCTTTTTCGATTTATGTCACAACCTGAGGCAACTGGCATGGGGGCCTGGCTGTCTGGCTTCCATCCCCTCACCTGGCCCAAAGGCAAGCTTCAGAACCTTTCCTTTGAGAAGCACTATGCAGAGTCCTGTGAATCCCTGTGGTGTTACATCTGGCTTTTCCTCACTCAGTTTCTCTCTAAGAAACTTGCTTCCTTTAGGGGTAAGTAGCAGATGACTCCAGGGCTCCTCTTAACTGGGAAGGTGGCTTCTCCTTTGCTTTCTTCTCTTCCTTTTCTAAACTGTGCCTTTTAAAAAGAGCCCTTGGGAAAGCAATCAAAGAGATTATTTATGTTTGAAACGCTCGGTCTTCAGGAAAGAAAGAAAAAATCATTTTTTGCTTGCAATATACCTTTGCTTGGGGTAGTTCTTCCTAACTTTCTACCCTCTATAAGCCATCAAGAGTCCAGATTAGCATGTGGGCTTATGAGAAAGTGGTCAGGAGTGACAGATGGGCATTAAGAAAGTGTGTAAGGGTGTAGACACAAAGGAAAAGGGAAGCAAATTTGCCTAAGCAAAATACAAAATTGGGAATCATAGTATTGACCTTCATCTACCAAACTAGAATAATTTTATTTAATATTAATTAAATATACTAACTCTGGAAAAATTCGTTGCCTCAGGTTTCAGATATTCAGAAGTATTAAGTATGGGAATGGGGATGGCATAAAAAACCTCAGTAATAGTACATAGAGTCAGTTACAGTGCAGCTCTCTTAACTCCTGCTGGTTGATGCCCATAGTTTGATGAATCTTGCACTGAAGTACCTTTTTAGTGCCTTCTAATATTCTACTCTCCCAGCTGAGTTGTAAACTTTTTAAGAGTTATATATGCATTCCTCTACCTATTTCAACCAACTGTGCTTATCAGTATGATTACTTAATTTAATAAAATATTTATTTTATTAAAGTATAAATGAACACTAATATTTTAATAAAATATTCTTAAATTTAACATATTTTCCATTTTATTATATTGTAAATAAATGCCAAAATATAATATGAAATTTAAAACTAAAGAAATATGATTGTAAAAAGACAGAGTTTATCTATAAAAACTAAATTTAATGCCTATAAAGAGTCAATAAAGGTGAGTTTTTAAAATGTTTCTGCAAAGTTAGTGTTCAAGGCAACTGTAAAAACTGGCAAGAAAGTCTTAAAATTCAAAACAGGCCACATTCAAATTGATTTATAAGTGTCATTAAGTCCTATTTCACTTCAAAGAAACAGAAACTAAAATGGGAAATTCATGAATAAATGAACATGTATATGTTTTAAGTCAAGATAAACTATTTGAGATACGTTTGTATCATTAAAAAAAAATGATTTCCCAATCTTAATTGTCACTTTTGGTTTGAACCAAACAATTTGGGGTCATCTTTGGGTCCCAACCACGTGGAATAAGGTGGCTACTACTGAGTTTTTTAAAATTTGTAACTGGATGCATTTATGTTGCTTCCTAGGATTGAATGCTTCTATTTCCAGGGGAAAAGAAATGGCATCATATTACTAGAGGATATTTTGTAGTACCTAGAAAACAATGTATAGGTGGTGACAGTGTAACAAATAGGTAGGGATGAAACAGGCTTCTCGGAACACCAAACTTTCAAAACAGCCTTAAATAGCTAAATAAGAATTTTTGGAATTTTTTTGCACTTAACTTTTTTTATTTAATAGTATTTTCATGTAACAAAATATATCAATAATGTTACACAACAATTTTTATACTGAACCGAAATTTTTGTGATATTCTGTAGTGGAAATACAGTTACTGAATATAAACTGAAACTTACGTTTTCTAGCACAAAGTCACACTGCTATTGGAGTTCATCAAGGTCTATCAAGGATGCTGTACTCAGAATTCCTTTCCTTCTTTCTATACCAAATTACATTATTCAACTGTAAGTTTTTGTAAAATGCATAAGAATTGTACCAAACTGTAGGTGACTTTCAACAGACTCTAATTTTTCTAGGAAAACTGTGTAGCTAAAGTAGTTACCCATTCATCTCTTTTCAATACCCTAACACATTTCACCAACCAAGAGATGAAAAGGAGTAGTATCAAAGTTAAGAATTTTTACATTAATGCTATCAAATAACTTCATCATTTAATATTAGAAGCTTGGTTTTTTTCACAGATTTACTTTCTTATAGAAGACATACAAGACAACTTTTCAATCACAGTAACAAATGACTAAGGGAAAATTTTTATGCCTAAGGGGAATCTGAATTCTGCTTATGTTAAGCATAAACAGAAAAAAAAGTCCAAGAAAAAAGAAGTCCAAGTAAACTCCTGTCATAATGCACCCGTGTCCCATTAGAAAATATCTTCCAGTAAATGCTAGAGAGGGTGTGGAGAAAAAGGAACCCTCCTACCTGTTGGTGGGAATGTAGTTTGGTGTAGCCATTATTGAAAACAGTATGCAGATTCCTCAAAAGACTAAAAATAGACTTATCATATGATCCAGCAATCCCACTCCTAGGCATATATCTGGGGGAAACCCTAATTCAAAAAGATACATGCACCCCAGTGTTCACAGAAGCACTTTTTACAATAGCCAAGACATGGAAGTAATCTAAACGCCCACTGACAGATGAATGAAGAAGATGTGGTGTATATATACAATGGAGTACTACTCAGCCATATAAAGGAATGAAATACATTTGCAGCAACATGGCTGAACCTAGAGTTTATCATACTAAGTGAAGTAAGTCAGTCAGAAAAAGACAAACATATGATATCACTTATATGTGGAATTCAAAAAATGACACAAATGAACTTATTTATAAAACAGAAAGAGACTGATCAACATAGGAAACAAACTTATGGTTACCAGGGGGAAGGGGAAAGGGAGGAACAAATTGAGATTTTGGGATTGGCACATATGAAGTACTATGTACAGAACAGATGAACAACAAGGTCCTACTGTATAGCACAGGGAACTATATTCAATGGCTTATAGTAACATGTAATGAAAAAGAATATGAAAAGGATATGTATATCTATGTATGCATAACTGAGTCACTATGCTGTACACCAGAAACTAATACAACATTGTAATTCAAAAAATAATAAATAAATAAAAACTAAAAATAGAAGAAAATACATTCCTTTTCTTTTTATTTACATTGCCAGGAACAGTAATATATTTAACATTTTATCAGAATGACTGATTAAAGCTTTAAATAAAACTCTATAACTCTTATTAGAGCAGTTTTATGTGACAAATTATGCCTCAAAAAATTACAACAAAATTCCCTTTACTTAAAGATCCCCAAAAGATATAAAAATATTATGAAGTTCTATAATGATAATTAATTATAAAACCTAATCTACACTCTTAATGGTACATATTTTTAAGTTGTCCTTTTTTTAACAACCAAGGAAGGACATACACTTTAAAAATAATATCCCTTTTCATTTATAGTGAAAATGGGAATGAACCTACTTTGCCTTAACTGAATAGAAATCTTTATTCCTACATTTAGAAAATATTCATGGAGTGTTAGATATGCTTGACACTATTTTACACACTGGAGATACAGCAGTCAACAAGATAACCCTTACAGTGTTTACATTATAGCAGAGGGAGACATAATAAAATCAGTAACTATTAATGACTAAGGTTTTCAACTAGTGACAAGGCCTCAAAATGAAGCAGGAAAGGAAGACAGAAAGTGTGGGGAATCTGGGGGAACACAGAGGCAGTGCGAAAATTTTTTAAACTGATTTTTTCTTTTTTTAACAAATATTTTATTTATTTATTACTTTATTTTATTTTCGTGTGTGTATTTAGTTTTAAAGGAGGTGCTGGGGATTGAACACACTCTACCACTGAAGCTATACCCTGCCCCCTTGAAATTTTGAATAGGTTGGTCAGGAAAGGCCTCAGTACAGAGACATTGGTAGGGCTTGTAGATATTTGTAAAAACGTTGACTTTCAAGTTAAGTGAAATGGGAAGCTTTTAGAAGTTTGGAAAAGAGAAGTGGCATGATCTGATCTACCCTTTAAAAGGATCCCTATCTGCTGTGTTGAGTGTAGACTGGAAAGGAAAGGGATAGGGTGGAGGGTAGGGAGAAAGCAGAGGATGAGTTCAGAGGCTATTGAAGCAATTCAGATAAAAGATTAAAAGGTATTAAAAAAAAGTTTTGAAATTGGGATAGCTTTTGAAGGTGGATTATAAAAGAATTAGTAATTGATTAAACGTGAGTATAGAAAATAAAAATAAAAATTAATGATTAGTCCCAACTATAAATTCCTTATTGTAAAATAGCATTCCAAAAAAATAAATAAATACGGCAGTTAAAAAAGAACATCTTTTGAAATAACAATAACAACAAAAATAATTATCTGTATTAGTCAGGAGAGTCTACGTTATGCTGTTATAAGAAAAAAAGAAAATTTTCAGATAAAAGTTAATTTATTCCTTTATGCAAAGCTTGTTGCAGGTTCAGGAGCTGTTTTAGGGCAGCTGTGTTCCATAGACTTTTCAGTGCTCTAGATTGGTTCAGTGTGTTGGCTCTTTCATCTCAACTTGTGGCCTCCTCCATGATCAGTAAAACAAGAAAGATGAAGAATTGCAAATGGACTTTTCAGTACTTCTCCCTGAAAGTGATATGCATCATTTCTGTTCACATTTCACTCATCATTTTTAGTGCCACAGCTCTACTCAACAGCAAGGGAGCAGAGGAGTTGTCTTCTGGGTGTCAACAAGAGGAAAATAACATGTATTACTAAAGCTAGCTGACATATTAGCTAACATGATATAGCATTTTCAGTGTGCCAGGTTATATGTACTATGACTCACAAACAAAGACTTTCAGTGACATGTTCTCAATAGTTTCGACACTGATTGGTGTAGCACTTAGGCGTGTCTAGTCTGGACTCATCACTCTAGACCCTAACAGAAATGATTTCCAATGCTTGGGGATTCTTCATGAACTGGATTTAAAATTGCTCTGGGAAAATCCAACTACTCCTAGATATGTACATGCAATAAGGAAAACAGGGATTATGCCTGCCAGTTTGCACCTTTATTTGTGGGTCATAGTATACCTTAGAGATGGGAGTACAATACTAGCTAAAGATACTTCCACATAAACAAGCCATAGCTCTCAGCAGAATCCATGCTTAGGCATAAACATTCATCAACTCTGTTCTTCCAATGTTTGGATATCAAATTTCATGTCCTGGGAAACTGGTGCTGTGTTTGAAAAGATTAATTACCAAGGTGTCCAGTATTCCTATTCTGGGGCATCCTCCAACTTCACAAATGTTACCCCTGCCAATAACAGTTAACTTTTATACCTAGTAGGACTCAAAGACATCCAGGCACCCAAATGGCACCATATGCAATAAGGATTCCTGTACCTAGAACTGAATTTAGGCCCAGTGTCTGTATTATGTTGCCTCTCATTTACCTCATGTCACTCATCTCGGGCCAAAACACAAGTGTTTATCCAAAAATACAAACAGCCTACACAAGTAATTCTCCAATGAAGATAAGCAAATGGCCAAAAGGTCATTAAAAAATGCTCAATATTGCTAATTATCAGAGAAATACAAATCAAAACTACAATGAGGTATCACCTCACACCAGTCAGAATGACCATCTCTCAAAAGTCCACAAACAAATACTGGAGAGAGTTTGGAGAAAAGGGAACCGTTCCATGCCATTAGTGGGAATACGATTTGGTGCAGCCATTATGGAAAACAGTATGGATATTCCTCAAAAAACTAAAAATAGACTTAGCCTAAGAGATCCAGCAATCCCACTCCTGGGCATATATTCAGAGGGAACTGTAATTCAAAAAGATACACACACCCCAATGTTCATAGCAGCACTACTGACAATTGCCAAGACATGGGAACAACCTAAATGTCCATCAACAGATGACTGGATAAAGAAGCTGTGGTATATTTATAC
The DNA here is from genome assembly GCF_048564905.1 of Vicugna pacos. Taxonomy (NCBI): domain Eukaryota; kingdom Metazoa; phylum Chordata; class Mammalia; order Artiodactyla; family Camelidae; genus Vicugna; species Vicugna pacos. The sequence goes on from NC_132989.1 coordinate 53,530,696, forward strand.
AATGGAATACTACTCAGCCATAAAAAATAATAAAATAATGCCATTTGCAGCCACATGTATGGACCTGGAAAATGTCATTCTAAGTGAAGTAAGCCAGAAACAGAAAGATACCATATTATATCACTCATATATGGAATCTAAAAAAAGAAAGAAAGAAACTTATTTACAAAACAGAAACAGACTCATAGACATAGAAAACAAACTTATGGTTACCAGGTGGGGAAGGGGGTGGGAAGGGATAAATTGGGAGTTCTAGATTTGCACATACTAACTAATATATATAAAACAGATAAACAACAAATTTTTACTGTACAGCACAAGGGAACCATATTCAATATCTTGTAGTAACTTATCGTGAAAAAAATATGAAAATGAGTATGTGTATGTTCATGTATGACTGAAGCATTGTGCTGTATACTAGAAACTGACATACACTGTAAACTGACTATACTTCAGTAAAATTATATATATGGAAAAAAAAACACTTTTGACCCCTTAACATCTTTGAAGGGCATTCCTCCATGTTAATTGTCCTAGAACCAGGCTGCAATACTAAGTGGTGGTGGACAGGTTAATACTGATCAAAAACTTATCTTTTATTTAAGGCCACGCTCAGCCCCAGACATTACAATCCTTTGTCCTTTATGGTTCACCAACACATACTCAGTTCAAGTTCAGTTTTTGGAAAATATAGACTCATTGTAAAGATAGAGAGATTTTTATTATCTTAGAAGCAAATGTGAGAGTTTTTTTGGGAGAGAGAGAGAAAGGGAGAGAGAGAGGGTGAGCTGTTTTTATTGGGAAAATAACTCTTCTTAAAGCTAAGGGTAGGAGCTAAGGTCCTGAAGTCTGGATATTAGTTGGCATGAAAACTTAAGAGGGAGGGAAAAGTAACTCTTCATAACAGAAGAAAAGGAATTTGAGTTTCTGAGGAATATTAGAGAGGGGAGCAAAGAAAGAAGTCAGCAAAGGTGACATATAAAAGAGGGATGGGCCAGAAAGAGCAAATCCCTATGGCATGTTATCTAAGAAAGAACTTATGAAATCAATGATGTCTTACGAGAATATGAACCGTACCTAGAACTGAATTTAGGCCCAGTGTCTATATTACAGCATGCAAACTACACCTTCTCCCCTGCAATAGCTCAAATGAAGTCTGTATTTCTCACTAATGTTTTAGTGCAAGTTGACTGTCATGTGAAGGATATGAGTTCCGCATCTTGGATGACACAAAGTAAAACAGAGTGAGCATATGGGGATGCAGTAGGCAAAAGGAAAAGGCATTTTCTGCTGATATCTTCATTACTTCCTAAGATCTCCATAACTAGGTTCTCCTCACTACATCCACTAGATAGACTGTGTGAAACTTGTTCTAGGAGAAATCCTCTAATCTTATTACCAGCCAGTGGTTTTGAAGGAGAAATAAAAAGCGTTTTAAAGAGAGGAGTGCACAGTAGAGACCAAGAGAAATTCACTAGAGCTTTTTTTGTGAAATGTTCTTATTTGACTGAGGCCATAACTCATAAAATTGTTGACTACCTCAGAAAGTTTGGCAGATTTTGTCAAGATGTCCACAAACGTGTATCTCTTCCTAAGCAAACCGACAACATTTCCCTGCCTGTTATAATTAAGTGTGTGATAAGACTGAGCTCTAGCCAACAGAATACAGGTATAAATGACATGAGCCACTTTCAGCCCGGCCCATGATAAATTCCCAAGTCAAGGTCTTCAGTCTGCTGCCTGATTAGAGAGGTCTTGGAGGACTTAGAATGGGGCAGAGTCTGGGTCTCTGAAAAATACCTGGAAGGCTTCCCAATCAGGGCACCTACATAGGATGGTTGAAAGAGTGAGAAATAAGCTCAATATGTTAAGTCACTAAAATTGGTTTATCTGTTAGAGCAGCTGGCATTACAGCTTAACTAATACAAAGAATCACAGTTTTCACTACAAGAAAAGATTTCTATTTTTTATCTGACATTTAAATCATAGAATTCTGGATTTAAAAGCGAAATAAGAAATCATATAGTCCAACCTATGTTCTACACTTACTGAACTCCAGGTTTGTTAATAATTCTTCATAAACTCTCTTCCAAGTGGAATAACTAACTTCTTGTTTCACTTCTCACATCTTTCCACCATTTCCCGACTGGGTTTGAATATACCTTCCCCATATATGATATCTTAACTGTTCAGGAATAGTGTTTGTTTTTAGGTTACTTTCAAGTGGCAATGAAAACTCACAAGCAAATTACATAAGATTATAAATAACAAATGTTCAAAGTGCTAATAATCATTCTTGATGAAGTTATACTCCAAACACTGTGTAAGCATAAAAATAAGGTCCAATGCACTCCTTCCAGATGAGCAACATCTAGGAATTTAATACTGAGAATATTTGATCCATTAAATAGTTACTGTGATGTTCCATGATTTTACCTTAGGAGGTTTTTAAAAATTATTTCTCCTTAATATATCTTCCTCATTATGATTACTCTATTACTTCAAAACAAACTTCCACATATCTGCTGATGAAAACACTAGAATCAATTTTGATCTTAAGCAAAAGTCATTCTTCCAAAGGTATTTCCAGTACTGGCTTTTTATATATCTACACCTGTAAATATGTAACTTATTCTTTAATATCACAAACATTCAATCTGTCTTTAGGAATCTTAAATCAGTGCTTAATAACATTAGCAGCATTATGTGATCTGCTTACTGAAATGTTGTTTGAGTGTAAATCTTCCCAGACCACCTTAGGGTGTTTCATTAATATGCTCTTTTTTTTCCCAAACAGTTCATATTTAACCTTAAAAAACTCATTAGTTCACTTCTCTTGTGCAAAAATGTCCTTACACTTAAGCAAATTGGGTGACTGACTGAAACATCAAAGTAAAAGTTTTGTCATTTACAGTAACAATTGTCGTTTGATGTTTTCCAGGATATTTTATTTTCTTTCTTCCAAGATAAATCTCCTTATTCTGACAAAATAGTGACAGAATTCTCATCATTAAAAACTATAATCAGGAGTTTTTCTAAATTTACATTTAATGTTATTATCTAGAAATCCATTTGATCAATTTTATTTTATTACAGTGGGATTTTTGTTTTTACTTTTTAGTTTTCCTGAGTATTTGAAATTCTTTTCACCTAACCCTAGTGGAAGCATGTACGGTTAGACTGATAAAATATTGGTAGGTTTTTGTCCTCAGAATAAACTAATACTATTCCTTTGTGGCTTCAACTAGCTTCCCATTGTGGGGAGAGTATAGCTCAAGTGGTAGAGCACATATGCACAAGGTCCTGGGTTCAATCCCCAGTACCTCCTCTAAAAATAAATAAACCAAATTATCTCCCCTCTGCCAAAATAAAATAATTAAATAATACAATAATAAATAAATAAAATATTATAAAAAACTAGCTTCCCATTATATTATTCTTTATATACAACATCCACTAGAAAATAAAATGTTTCTAATGCTTCCTCCCTCTTAATGCCTCATGTATTAGTTCTCTTTTCCTCTTTCTATTGATACCTGCTAGTGGAACAGGTACTGATGCCTTTACATGACTACTGTAGATTCCTAATTACCCTTTCTTTCTCTCTCAAAACTCAGATCTCTTCTGTACATAACGGCCTTACTGCTTTTCCTAAAATGATTCCACTAGATCATGTGCTTACTCAATAACTTGCCATTGTTGGCCAAATTAGTAATTTCTTTTTCAATTATATCTTACTCATTTTTGTAACCCTTGCTCCTATACTAAATACATTTTTTAAATTAATGGCTTCAAAATTATTCCCAGTGGGTGCTAAAGGAGTACATATCAGAAAACAATACTGCAAGAAAAAAGGAAAGCAAAGAAAAATAATATGTAATGAGCTCTTATCATGTCATCTTACACATTCCCCCAAACAGCCTTTGAGTTAGACATCATTATTCTCATTTCATAAATGAGAAACTAAGGTTAAAAAGTTAAGTGATGATCAAGTGCACACAGCTTGAAAGTGACAAGCCAAGAGTCAATGATAAGTCTGACTATGCAACATTTTTGCCTCTTTACCTGGCCTCAGGTGGTGGTACCATCTACGTTTCGAGTCAGAAGTATCACTTTCTCAGCTGGGAGAGAAGCAGAAAGTCTATGATAGATAGAGGAAACAGTATGAACAAAGAGATACTCATACATATGAGGCATTCAGGAAAATTGGAACTGTCAATCATTTTGAGCATAGTTCCATCACCATCACCACTTCCAATGGCAAATCAAGTAGGCAGATTGGGGTACCTGCCAGTGGTCTGCAGCAGGACTTGAGGTAGAGGGTAGAATTACTCACTAAGCAGTTAGCCATGATAGTATATATGTTGCCACAGGCGTTCTGGAGCAAGATGGAGCTATCTGCTGTCCCATCCTCAAAGCTAATCACTATTCTAACTTCTAAAATTTAGTTTCTGAAGTTTATATTAATGTAATCACACAGTTTTATTATTTGATGTCTTGTTTCCTTCAGTTAACATAATATTTCTGAGATTCATGTATATTGTGTATGTAGCTATAGAATATTTCACTTTCACTGCTGAGTGGTATTTGATTTTATGAATAGGCCACATATAATTTATCCGTTTATTATGATTATTTTATTGTGACTTAACACGAGATCTCTACTCAACCAATTCTGACTATACAGTATATGATTGTTGTCTACAGGTGCAAAGTTGTACAGCAGGTCTCTAGAGCTTACTCATCTCACTTAACTGAAACTTCATGCCTGTTGATTAATAACTCCTCATTTCCTCTCTACCCAGCCTCTGGTAAGTACCATTCCAATCTCTGACTATGAATTTAACTATTTTAGATACATCATATAAGTGGAATCAAGTAGTACTCATCTTTCTATTTCTGGCTTATTTCACTAGTATAATATCCTCAAAATTCATCCATGTTGTCACATATTACAGAATTTCATTCTTTTTTTAAGGCTGAACAGTATTTCACTCTGTGTGTGTGTGTGTGTGTTTTCTTTGTTTGAGATGAACTAAGGAAAAGCTGGCATGCATTCAGGGGCAACCTTGATATGGGAGGCTGGTTTGCAGCACACAAGGTCATCAGGCCACTGCTTCCACTGTGTACCCTGATTCCTCTCCCCAGGCTGTAGGCCCTAGATGCAGAGCAGGGTGTATGTCAGCCAGGTTTGACATGAAGGAATTAAAGATGGTGTAAATGAGCAAGGGTGAATACAGGAGGGAATGCCAAAGGGTGGGTTAATTCAGTGAATCATCTTAAAGAACATTATCAATTGCTTTCAAACAGGTGCAAGTGTAAATGCCTATAAGGTAGGGGGAACCAGCCAGTGTTTCTCATGTGGTCTGACTGCTTTAATGTTGGTCTAGGTTTCTATATATTTAATATTGCTCTTTGCATAATGGAGAATATTTTACTCAGGTTTTCCAATTTTAAGAGTCAAGCTGACTTCTAAAAAAAGACAAGGAGGAGTCACAGACATAGAAAACAAACTTATGGTTACCAGGGGGGAAAAGGGGTGGGAAGGGATAAACTGGGAGTTTGAGATTTACAGATACTAACTACTACATATAAAGTAGATAAACAACAAGTTTCTACTATATAGCACAGGGAACTGTGTTCAATATCTTATAGTAACCTATAATGAAAAAGAATAGGAAAAGGAATATATGTACGTATATGGATGACTGGGACATTGTGCTGTACACCAGAAATTGACACAGCACTGTAAACTGACTATACTTCAATAAGAAAATTTCTTTAAATAGCAAGGGGAGAGAAATTTCTTTGCTTGTTTAATTGAAAAAAAATCGAGAAGTTCATGATTTCAGACATGACTACATCCAGGGACTCAAAGACAATTGATTGGGTCTCTCTCTCTCTCACTGTCTCTCTCGTAAGCCTGTGTATTGATTAACAACAGCATATATCAAGGCTGAGTAACATAGTGATAATAAACACAGGTTCCAGATCCAGACTGCCTAGATTCTAATCTCAGCTTTACCATTAGCCATAAAACTTTGGGCAAGTCATTTAGCCTCATTTACCTCATCTAGATCGAGGGCGATAAAATGCTGACCCTGCCTCTAAGGTTACTGTAGGATAAACGATTAAATGTGTGGTTAGTTAACACATAGCAATTGCTCAATTAATCTTGACTCTATTTCGTCTGCATTAACTTCAATCTCAGATAGGCTCTCCTCAGACAGGCTCTCCACAAATGGTAGCAAAACTGCTACGAGCAGCCCAAGATTTTTATTATTAGGTTTAAATCTGCTGTAAAGAAAGCTATTCTGTCCCCAGTAATTCCAACATATAGCTCAGAAATTATCTTCCTGTCTTCTATTATGTAGTTATCCATGACCCAAGCACTGTGGATAGACTAATGCGATTTTCTGACTGGATCACATAATCACTCCTGGATCAAAGCTGGTGGCATCAGTCCCAACCTAACAACGTGGATTGACAATGGAAAAGAGGCAATGCTCAAAAAAAAAAAAAAAAAAAAAGGCTGATGCCTTTACTGTAAGAAAGGAGAATGTACTGGCTAAGCTAAAACATCAAATGTGCAAGAGCAGAGAGGATCCTGTAGGTTTTCTTGAGCAGCTCATCCAGGTATCAATCAGAGGCTTGTTAACAGAGGGGCAAAAAATGGGAAAGTAGGGATGGAAGCTGTGATGAAAATGAATGTTGTGATTAGCTGAATGGGGAGGGAACATACTGTGAAAATCCCACTGTGATGAATTATTCCTTGAGCCTCTATATGTGTATAGTGGAAATGATCTTCTATAAGTGATCTTCTAGAACATGCTTGGTGCAGTAATTGTGCTAAGATGGTGGGTGGTGGGCAGTGGATATGGGGATTTAAAACACTGACGAGGCAATGTGGAGACACAAATTTCTGTCGTCTGTAGGCAATACCACCTTGTCACTTAATTACAGCCTGTCTAAGGCACCCAGGTATTTTCTAAGTATGCAAGTCTGTACACTTTTTTTAAACTCGTTCTTTAACTTTCTTTTTTCTTTTCTTTTTCTTTTGCCAGTCTATGCATTTTTATGCCTAATCAAGTTTATCACTTTTATGTTCTCATCTTTCTTGAACAACTCCCCTCCCTCTCCCCCACAATAAATGCTCCCAGATTCTTCCTTTAAGGGGACACTAACTAGATCACAGATTTAACAATTACTTCATTTTTAAACTTTATTTTCTTATTAAAATATCAGTGTCATGAGGAGGGATTTGACTGCCCCCATCAGGAGTGCGGCCTCTACAGTATAGCTAACATCAGTTATGGTCTGTCCTTTGGTCAAACTCCAATTGCAGTTGTGGCTCATCCTATGCTTATCATCATAAGAATGTAAACACTGTGCCTTGCTTCATCCTTATCTATTTTCACAATGTCTTGATGATCTTACCCTTTCCTCTGAATTCAGTAAGTTTAAACATTCTGCTTTTTATAACCTACATTAATATAATTCCATTCTCTAATAAGACATTTTCTCTCTGATCAGTTGTACTCAACACCAGGGATCTGAACTCTCAGATCCTTCAAATTCCTTTAGCAGAGGCCCCAAGCACATCCCCTCCAGAAGGTGACTTAACTCCTCTCTCTTTCTGTCTCTTTGAATCCTCCTTTTCAGAGTGGGGGGAACCCTAGGCTAGTTTTGTTTTTGTTTTTGTTTAGTGTGTTATGAATAATGGATTAAAAGGAAATGAAATTGTAGTGGACATAGATTATATCAAAATGCATTGCAAGTAATAAAAGTTTTTTATGTGAAACTTTTGTTTCTATAACATATATATACAATGAACATTATACATATATGTGAACTGGGTGATAAAACAATGTTTGCTATTGTCATTAGTGGTGCTTTGAAAGCTTGGTAGCTATTAGGCCTAGCTTTTGATACGTTAAATGCAAGTAAAAAGGAGTTTGGGAAAACCTTTTTGATCTCCAGGTTTGCAAGACAATTATCTTTATAGAGAGGTCAGGAAAGTCAGCTTTTGAGTCTAAATCTTATCCTTTTTGGTATAGTTTCTTTTGTATAATAGCCTTGGGCTCCTTTTGTGCAATGAGCCTCAAACCCAAGGGAAGAAAGGCTGCAAAGAAGCACTCTTGTATCAGCAACATATCATCTCACCCTATGAAACATGCCAATTATAAGCCTTGGGCTTCCATATGGATTTGCAGTTGCTTAAGCAAGAAAGGCAGCTTTTCTTCATGACCCCAGGACACGTTTGAGGAGGTGAAGCAGTGATGGCTTGCAGCTCCCTTGGACAGCTGTGCGAGGAGATGCTGATACCTGCAGAGCAAGCAGTTCCTCTTTTGAAGGAAGGTGGGTATGTATAAATATTGTGGTCAGCATTCCTCTCCCTCATGTCTGAGCTTCAACAGATGCACTTATTTCACTAGAATGTAAGGATTTTTGTTGATGGCTATATCATTAGTAACCAGAAAAGCATCCAGCATGTAGTGTGTGCTAAAAAAAATTTGTTGAAAAAGCTGCTGATTTAGTGTATTTTTGCACATGTCTTTAAGAAAACTATGTTCCCAGAATCAACAGTTAGCAGCAAAATATTCATTGTCTCTACATAGGGACTGGAGGTTAAGTTTGCCTGGGCTGCAGACCGTTGGGCACGAGAATGACCATGGTGACTAAATTACCCACAGAGGTTCAGAATAGAGAGCCAAGCCAGAGTCCCAAATTCAGGATTTTAGGGTTAGAACTTACACAGACGTGTCAAGGTTAGGAAGTAGAAGAGATAGAATGAGGGCTCAGGATACATATAAGAAGTAGACTATAAACAGGTACTGGGGGCCAGAATGTCTTTGCAAATCTAATGGGCAGTTTCTTTTACAGGCCTACAAGTAAGTGGCACATGGTGAGTTAGAACACTTAATTAGAGATGCAACACTGAAAGAGAAAAATGGGAGGATGGTTAAAGAAAAAAGATTGGATATGTAGGTGGGGTTTTAGGCAAAAAAGAAAAAAAGTGAAGGCCTGAATACAGCAGAGAAAAAAAACAGACTTTAGACACTCTTCTGATTAGAATTTTCAAGACTTGGTGACCAATTGTTAGTATAATATGAAGGAAGAATAACAATGATAAAGGTAATTTATTTTGGGGAACTGGGAAGATAGTGATTGTATTAAAAAAAGAGATGGAGACTCTATGAGGGAGCAATTTTCTTCCTCCATAAATTCATTACCTTTATAAATTTAATTTTGAACACAATGAATTTGAAGTGTCTGTACAAAATTCAAGCTGAGAGGTAAAAAAGGCCTTTGGAAATTTTCATCTAGATCTCAGAGAAAAGGTTAGAGTTGGCCAAACAATCTTGAGAAAGAAGAACAGAGGTGGAGGCATGCAGCTCCCTGACTTCAGACAATACTACAAAGCTACAGTCATCAAAATAGTACGGTACTGGCACAAAAGGAGACACATAGATCAGTGGAATAGAATAGAAAGCCCAGAAATAAACCCACACATTTATGGACAATTAATCTTTGGCAAAGGAGGCAAAAAATAGACAATAGAGAAAAGACAGCCTCTTCAATAAGCGATGCTAGGAAAACTGGACAGCTGCATATAAAAGAATAAAATTAGTACATTTTCTCAACTATATACAAAAATAAACTCAAAATGGATTAAAGACTTAAATTTAAGACCAGAATCCATAAAACTCCTAGAAGACAACATAAGCAGAACATGCTTTGACATAAATCATAGCAATATTTTTTTGGATCAGTCTTGTAAGGCAAAGGAAATAAAAACAAAAGCAAATAAATGGAACCTAATTCAACTTAAAAGCTTTTGCATAGCAAAGGAAATCACTGACAAAGTGAAGAGTCAACCTACTGAATAGGAGAGAATATTTGCAAATGATATGACCAATAAGGGGTTAACATCCAAAATACATAAACAGCTCATATATCTCAACGTCAAAAAAAAAAAAAGATTAAAAAATGGACATAAGACCTGAACAGACATTTTTTCTTAAGATGACGTACAGATGGCCAATAGGCACAAGAAATGATGCTCAATATCACTAATCATCAGAGAAATGCGAATCAAAACCACAATGAGATATTACCTCATACCTATCAGAATGGCTATTGTCAAAAAGACCACAAATAACCAATGGGAGAAAAGGGAATCCTTGTACACTGTTGGTGGGAATGAAAATTGATGCAGACACTGTGGAGAACAGTATGGAGGTTCTTCAAAAAACTAAAAGTAGAACTACCATCTGATGCAGGAATTCCACTCCTGGGTGTATATCCAAAGAAAATGAAAACACTAATTCAAAAAGTACACCATAATGTTCATAGCAGCATCATTTATAATAGCCAAGATATGGAAGCAACCTAAATGTCCATCAACAGATGAATGGATAAAGAAGATGTGGTATAGATATACCACATATATTATATATACACACACACACACACACACACACCAATATTCAATGGAATATTACTCACCCATAAAAAGGAACAAAATTTTGCCATTTGCAACAACTTGGATGGACCTGGAGAGTATTATGCTTAGTAAAATATGTCAGACAGAGAAAGACAAATACTGATGTTACAACTTCTATGTGGAATCTAAAAAAATTAAGCAAATGAATGGATATAACAACAAAAATAGACTCAAAGATATAGAAAACTAGTGGTTACCAGTGGAAAGAGGGGAGTGGGGAGGGTCAATACAGGGGTATGGGGGTAAGAGGCACAAACTACTACATATAAAATAAATAAGCTACAAGGATACATTGTACAGTACAGGGAATATAACCATTATTTTATAATTACTTAAAATGAAATATAATCTATAAAAAATTTGAATCACTATGTTGCACATCTGAAATGAATCAAATAGTGTAAATTGACTATATACCTCAATAAAAAATGATAAATTAATTTTTCAAAAGAGGTTAGAGTTGGAGCCAAAGATATAGGAATCCATTTGTGTGTAAGTGTTGATTAATTTCATAGGACTAATTTAAATGCAAAGGTTGCTCTTGGGATCTTACAGAGAAAAGAGAGGGAAGGATGGAAGGATGAGGCAATCTAAAATTTGGGGGCAAATGGAAGAAAGCAATCTAGTAAGAGAAATACAGATCAAATAGGACCAGTGGTATTTAAGAAAATGAATTAATACCTATCATTCTTTCCTCCACGATTATGCCACAGATGATAGACAAGACTAATCAGCTCATTCAAATTTCTCCCTTTCTCTCCCACTATGTCCATATACACATATATGTATACTGTTGCAGGTTGAGATCCCAGGAAACAGACTCTGAGATTCTGATATCCGCATGTAGGAAGCCTGCTGAGGGTGGAGGACACTCTAGGGAACAAGATCTGTGAGCGGTAAGATAAGTAGGATTGGACACAGGGAGAAGTTGAACTGTGATGCAGTTGTAACAGAGTCCTCAGCTGACCCGTGGGAGCTCTGAAGCCCCTTCAGAGAAGTTCTGAATTAAGGTAAGGGGCCCAAGCCTTTGGATCCTTACATCAATGGAGAGGGTGTAAACTTGGATAAGGGCGCTTCTTTAGGTCAAGATGAATTTCCAGAGAAGAATGTAGCTAAATGATTGCACCTGCTGCCGCCAGCAAAGCTGCTAGTCAGAACAACTTTTCAACTCATATCCCAGAGGCAGAGACAGCATAAACCTGGGCAGGAAAACCAAGGTGGAGGGAGTTCATTTCTTCCCTGAGAGAAACAGTCATAAAAATGATCACTCTTATGCTTCTGATCTTTACAGTTTTCTCATCTTGTTGTCTTTAAATGGGAACTGTGTTATATTATTTAGAACTATCTAAATAATAACAAACAGAATTTTTGCCAGAAATTATTAAAGCTTATCAAAGTTCTAAGAATAATTCTAATAGGCATATAGATGTCATTATAATGCTCTGTAAGTAGTGATTTCTATAAATTATCCAAACTTAATACTATAGTACAAAGCAAACCTAAAAGAGTTTCATGCTTTTTAAAAAAATATTTCCAGGTTGTCTCAAATCTTCTTTGTAAAGAATTTGAATATTATAAACATTAACATATTAATATAAAAATAGTTAATGGAAAACTAGATAATAGGATCAGGAAAATGCATCAGATTTATCTGTAAATTCAGATAAGGTAAATTAAGGATTTTGAATTAAGTAATTCTGAGGGGGTAAACCTGACTTTACTCAAGCCTAAATTTCTTCAGATCTCTTCTGAATCCACTACAAAGTTCATGACTAGTTTCCATATCAGGGACACAAATTAAAGAAGTGATTAGTTGTCGGGAGTTCATATTAAAGACAAAATTAAGCAAACTTTGCCATCAAGTGGCTAGGTAATTTTGGATACATCACGTAAGCTATTTAGCCTTTTCTTTTCTTACCTATAAAATGAGGGGGTTAGACAATTACTAAGTACCCTGTATTCTCTAAGAAATATATCAGAGGTAAAAATGATTCATGAGCAATGAGTTCAGACAGCATGTAGCATGTTACTGAAGGAAGAGTTTTTAAAGCAGAATTATAAAATTTTGCCTCAAATGTATGTAAACTATAGAATCCTTGAAAGTAGTCAAGGACTGCCCTCTCCTGTTAATTATATGGTAAAGATAAGAAATAAACCAAATACACAGTGTTTTTATTTTAAACTAACTTGAAAGATTCCTACCGCCCCTCCCAACAAATACTCATTTACTCAGAAAGGAGGAAGTATATTAACATATACATTCATGTGGGTCTGATTGTAAAAATTTACAGTAAAAGCCCAGGGCTACCATTGCATTAAGAAATTTATCCAAGAAAATAATATGTAACCTATTAGGCATCATGAATTCAGGTCATTAAATGCAAGGGTAATATTTACAAGGCATAAAAACATGTTTATGCCATAAAGAAGCAGAGTTAATACAGTCACAGTTTTGCCTCTGAAAAAGCAGCAATTTCTACTATATACATGCTTACCAAAAATCTCAAAGCTCAAGGATATATTCCAAGTATAAAGGTAATGTCCCCTGACAACTAATTATGCTTTTTAGATATTTTATTTAAATTTCCTTTGTTTTTATTTTTTTTTAGTTTTATTTATTTATGGTCATTGTTGTTTTATTCTGAGCATCAGAAATCAGCATTTTAAATTTGCAACATGAATTCTTTATATCTACATTCAAAATACAACTACTTTATTCATTCAACAACTTTTTCTTTTAAGTTGAGATGTAACTCAGATACCATAAAATTCACTCTTTACAAGGGTACAGTTCAGTGGTTTTTAGCCACAATAGACACCAACTATTTCTTGAAAGCCTACTATGCACCAGGTTTCTGTTCAATTTGATATTCACGCACTACAAGGCAGAGTTTTGCAATTACAACATGTACATTTCATAACTATGCCAGATAAACCAGGCAATGTTGGAATAATTACTAGTTCCTGACCAGAGATCAATTTAGCCAATGTTGAAAATGAAACATGCTTTCAAAGTTAAAAACAATGTAGCGTGCAGAGTCAAGAACTGTTTCCCCTTTGCATAGCTTGGCCTGCTTGTGAACATAGACTGAATCTCTGTTATTGGCTGCGTAGATGAGGAATGATTTATCAGCAGGTAGAACTGGAGATCAAGATCATAGAATTTTAGAACTAGGAAGTGTCTTAGAGATCATTTATATCTTCTATCTGCACCATACAGATTAGGGTACCAAAGACCAGAGAGTTAACAACCAGCTCCAAGTTACAAACTCAGCAAAGCTTTCAGATTCTTACCTAATGCTTGTTTCTTTATAACAGTTTGCAAACTGCATTTCTCAGGGACTCAGGATTCTTGGAGGAACTCAAAGAGCTTCTAGGATGATGGCAGGGTGTCTGAATAAAAAAGCCCCTTCATCTCTCCCTAACTTCGACTCTAACATCTTTGACTTTATAAGATTCTAAGCAAGCTTTTGTTTTAAAATAGCTTTACTGATAAAAAAAAAAATTGAAAGGTTTTCAAAATTGCTAAACTACTCTATAGTATCGGGAGGAGGTCTGGACCTAGTACTGTACACACAGTTTAAATATCCTGCCTAGAAAACTGCTCAACACCATCTAAACACTTAACCGGTTTCTTAGTAAATGGTGTATGTTTTAGAAATTGCTCCCTTTTCATGCTAGCAGAAGCTTTAAAATATATTATGCATGCTTGAAAACCCCCAAAAGAAAGCATTTTTCATTTACTGACCTCAATTTCAGGTAGTGAAATTACAGGAAAAAATATAGATGACTATATTTATTCACTGAATGCCAATCTATCTATATTCAAAAACAGTTTTTATAAAATTAATCTGAATGGAAACTAGAATAGCATCTTCCCTAGAATACTTCATTTTTAAAAATAAAGCACTTATAAAGAGTTTGAGGTCAAATTATGTCTAAAGGAGTAATAAAGATGCTCTGCTGAAGAGTCTATAGTCAAATATACGTTCCTGTACGAGTATAGTACTACTATGAGCATAACAAGTATTTATTTCCTAAGGGGACTGGCCTTTGAGGAGTACGAAAGGCTGACTCGGTATTTGGAGTGCCCAATATGTTTACGAAGTGTCATCAAATGTGTTGGAGTAAAAAGAGTGGGTGCAGACACTCACTATATCAAAGTTCTTTGAAAGTCATTTCAATAAATGTACTTCCATAGCAACTCTGATGCTTTCTTTGGTCACTTACTATATTCCAGGGCTGCCATTACAAAGTACCACAAACTGGGTGACTTAGACAAAGGAAATTGATTTTCTCAGAGTCCTGTGATGCAAGAAGCCCGAGATCAAGGTGTCAGCAGGGTTTTCTTCTGAAGCCCCTCTCCCTAGGCTTGTGGATGGCTGTCTTTGCCCAGGGTCTTCAAGTGGTCTTCCCTCTGTACCTGTCTGTTTCCAAATTTTTTCTTATAAGGCCACCAAGTATACTGGAGTGGGCCCCTCTTAATGATCTCATTTTAACTGAATTACCTCTTTTTTATTTTTAATTTTTTAAATAAATTTTTTGGGGGAGGAGGTGATTAGGTTTATTTATTTTTAATGGAGGGACTGGGGACTGAATCCAGGATCTGGTGCTTGCTAAGCACGCACTCTACCACTGAGCTGAGCTATACCCTCCCTCCCTTGAATTATCTCTCTAAAGAACTTATCTACAAATGCAGTCACATTCTCAGGTCCTGAGGGTTAGGACTTCAGTATATGAATTTTGGGAGGACACAATTCAGTCCACAATGCTTACAGGCAGCAATAAATGCTGCTGGTAAATATATAACAAGCAGCCCTCCAAAAAGAAAATGCCCTGAATTGTAGCATTTACTTATTTCTGTGGTTAAAAGCCTCCTATCACAGCCAGGGTCAAGCTACCAGTGTGATTCCTCTGAACGCAGAGCTGGGGAGAGATATGTAGCAGCATACCATTTTATAGGCTTTCTCCTACAGAAATACAAAGCTGTAAATAAACTTAAGAACAGAGATCAGGAGTCAGCAAACTTTTCTGTATATTAGGCCAGGTAATAAATATTTTCGAATTTGCTCAACTCTGTGTTGTAGCATGAAAGCAGCCATAAACCATATGGAAAGGGATGGGCATGGCTGTGTTCCAACAAAACTTTAGTTTGCAGTTGGTCTTTTCCTAGTGATAAGGAGTTGGGGAGATCAAGTGTTCTAACTGCTTCTTCAGCAGCTTTCAACCAGCCCTTCATGTTTCAGCCTTCCTCCCCACCCCTGCCCAATGACGTTCTCCTGCTACAGTTGTTGGTACCCCCTGAGCTTTCTCAGGCTGGATCAGCAGCACAGCCATGAAAGGGCACCACATAGATCTTCCTTCAAGACAGAACTTGCCATTCAGCTGCAGTGGATTCTAGTAAGCTACCTGTCTCATCTACAGCATTTTTAAGATTTGCTATAGGGTTCCAGTTGAGGTGACCTCTTCCTTGGCAGCCCTCGGCCAATGACTGAGTGTGGTGACGGTACTAGGGCCATTTCTGTCCAGCGTGGGATTTCTGTGACAGGCAGTGTTTGCTCCAGAGCCCCACACTGTATTGACTGAGCTTTTGTCAGGTCTGTATCACCATCTTAAGCTTTTTTTTCCCAATCCCACTTTCTCCCCCCCTTTTCTATTTTTCAATAGACTTCTTGTACTCGGAGCTTCATATCTTCTATTTCTTGGAACACCCAAGGCGACACAGTGGGTAAAAGGAGGAGTCGGAGAACACAGGCAGTATGATGGGGGTGGGGCTAGATCAGAACTGTCCCACTATCAACCAACCTCATTCCCGATGGTATTTGGGGCATAGATAGTCCTTGGCAAAATGTGGTGGCCTGATTACTAAATCTCTCACTAGTTATGACTTGGGAGATTATTCTGATACAGAGGAATGCCTGGCTGGGGAAAAATGCAGGCAGTTCAAAAGTTTGTTTACGCGTATGGAACAATGGACACAAGTTATTATTGGCTGGCCATTATTAACTTGCATTGAGGCCTACAGAAAGTTAATGAAAACCTCAGAGTAGTTAACAAACAAGTGAAAACTCACTGCTTCACAAGGAAAACAACGGCTTCTTTAGTCACTTCCACAGAAGCCCTTATCTCCTCATCTCTGGGAAAACAGAAACAGCTTTAACACCAAACTCAGAACTTAATCATCAAGAAGGTTCAAAAATAACTGAAGCCAAGGATAGGTAACTTGCTGGAAAATCTGGGACCCTGACACGCGGATGGAGACAGCTGGGTAGATGCCCCCAAAGATTCTGGCTACCCTCAGAGCCTACCCGCCTTCATTTCTAAAAACTAGTACAAGCAGGAAGCCACTGCAGTGAGTGCTTCCCAGTAAGACAACAGAGGGCCCCTCAGAAACCCATCCCACCTCCTCTCAGGGCTGCCACACCAACAGCTAGATGAAAGTCACAGCATAACCCACATGGGAATGTGCTAGGCCTGATCTATACCCCAAAGGATGTGCAAGAATTAGTCAGCACATACTGGAAGGAAATGGGGAGTATTTAGGACTGGATTTTGACGGTGCTTGATCAAGAGAGATAGAAAGTGAATCTGGATAAGGTTGAGCTTATTGACTTGGAGGCATTCTTGGATATGGGATTTAACACCCTGGCACCAGGGCGTGGTGCAAACTCCCTGTCAGGATGATTCCCAGAAGTCTAGAGGAAGTAATTGTCTGTGCTGAGATGCTAAAATGCCAGAATTGCAGAAAGTGGAGTGTGGGTCTAAGAAGTTCAGGGAAGTGGGAAGGCTAATGGGAATATATTATGTGAGGCCAGAAGCCCACAGGGAAAAAATCATGTTCCCTAGGACAGGCCAGAGGGTATACCATTCACTGAGGTTATTGGGAGTGCCCTGCTAAAAGAGATGCCACCCTCACTAAGAAGTTCAGGGACAGCTCACCTCTGAGGGCCAAGGTTCACAGTAGGCGACGCTGTCACAGACTTGGCCCATTAATTGCAATGGGAAAGATGGGGTCCAGAAGCACAGTAGATCCAGGAGGCAGAACTTAATGCCAAAAATCAGGGTAGTCACAATTATCATAGTGACTGGCAAAATATTAGAGTGACAGCCAAGGGAGCTTAACCTGGAGAGAGTTGTGGAGATGTTTTACAGAACCCAGTGCCCCTGGGGGAAAAATAGATGGTCAGACAAGGGTACTGCATAATTTATGTCATCAAAGAAAAAAAGTTAGATGAGATGCCTGAGGGTGGCCACTACAATAAGAAATGTCATAATAAATTGGGAATTCAAAAATTGCACCTCTTGGGGAGAGATGGAAATGCTAGCTATCTTGATTGAGGTAGTGGTTTCATTGGAATATACATCTATCAAAATTCATCAAATTGTACAACTGAAATATGTGTAGTTTACTTTATAGGAACCATAGCACAATAAATGTATTCCAAAAAAAAAAGTCATGATCTCTTGCCCAGTTTCCAGATCTGAGCCAATTTTCAGACCCAGAACCTGTTGACAGCAGAGGTGGCCAGGTCCTGGAAGAAAGGACCCCACAACACTATGCCAAATGTATATTGCAATGATTCTTCCAGTCCTTCCCCAAAGGGAGCTAGGCTATTTTCTCAGGGGACTGTGTACTGAGAAAAAGGAAATATCCAGACATTTCAGAGAAAATTAGACACAGGGTCTGGGCTGACATTAGAGTAGAAACATTTAGAGGCCAGGTAATAAATGCAGTCCTGGCCAAATCGTAGCTCACAGCACGTACACTGGGTCCATGGCAATCACTAGTGGCCATTTCCTCAGTCCCTGAAGACTACCATTGCAACTGTATACTCAGCAGGTGGGAGTAATCCCCCCACATTGGGGTTTAGCTCCTGAATGAAATAAGAGCTACTGCAATGGGGAAGGCCAAAAAGAAGTCTGGGAAACAGATACCCAGCCTACTTCAGACAAAATAAACAAACCAACAAATCGTATTTTGGCTGGCAATGGTGGAGATCAGTGCCACTCTTAAGGATGCCTGGGTGGTGGTCTGTGACAGTTAATTTTCTGTGTCAAGCTGACTGAGTCACAGGCTGCCCAGATATTTGGTTAAACATTCTGGATATGTCTATGAGGGTGTTTCTGGATGAGATGAACATTTGAATTCGTAGATTGAATAAACTACCAATGTGGGTGGGCCTCATCTAATCTGTTGAAGGCCTGACGAGAGCAAAAAGGCTGAGTAAGGAAGGATTTGCTCTCTCTGCCAGACTGTCTGTGAGCTGGGACATCAGTCATCTCCTGCCTTCAGACTCAGACTCAAACTGGAACTTACACCATCAGCATTCCTGGGCTTCAGGTCTTGGGACTTGGACTGGAACTACTCTATGGGCTCTCCTGGGTCTTCAGTTTGCCAACTGCTGATCTTGGAACTCTTCAGTCTCTAGAAATGCATGAGCCAATCCCCTACAATAAACCTCTGTTTATAGATAGCCTACTGGTTCTGTTTCTCTGCAGAGCCTTGACTAATACATGGTCCCTATCATATCTCTATTTAATTCAACTGTCTGCCTCCTGCAAAAACTGGATGAACCCTGGAGAATGACTACAGACTCCTGCAAGCCCAACCAAGTAGTAGCCCTAATTGCAGGTGCAAGGGTCTGTCTCCTTACGAGAGCATATTAATATGGTTTCAGGTACACAGTATGTGATAAAGCGAACTGAACCTTCTGCATGTTTATGCTACTTTCCTTTTTTTTTTTAACAGTTGTTTCATCAACACCTCACTTATCTGAATATTTTTAGTCAATTGTCTTCAGTTTTTAAAAAGGGTTCCACAAAAATTTCATAGAAACTGCTTGCCTTCTTACAGTTCATCAGTTTAAATAGTTTTTTCAATGACATAATTGCAAGAACGAGTGGCCTTATTAGCCTTAAGAACAAACACATCATCTCTTAAGATACACAATTCAACTTATAGGTGCAGAAATGTATGTTGCACTAGAGCAGCTCACCACCTGTAAGCATTTGGAGACTCAGCATGCCCATGACTAGTGTGTTGTACAGATGGAATGGAGAAGGTCTGCTGTTCATTCCAAGGAATTAGAGTGGATTTAAAGATTAAGTGGAGCCTAGTTATGAGTGTGTTTACCCTCAGAAAGGACATGATTCTCATCTCCTCCTTCCTCCTGTGGGGGTGGGGGGAGCAGGGCACGGAGAATAGTGGTGGGGAAATGTACTTTTGCTCTTTTTTGACACTAAGCAGACATGATCTTATCACTTGCCTGCCCCCAAACTACCATCAGTTCCCACTGCCTTCAAGACAAATAAACTCCTTAAAAGTAGTGAAAAAGGCCCATCACCAGCTCAGACTCCCTATCATTTCGGTCATACTTCTACCTCATGCCACTTCCCCCTCGACCAAACTCTCTGTCGTGCCAAACCAGAGAACATCATGCTTTTTCACTCAACAACTCTGCCACTCAGTCCAGAATGACTTTTTTCCTTCTTTCTACGGTAACTGCAAAATTTACTGTCCAAACTGGTACCCATATGATAGTGAAAGGGGACACCAACCAGACGTGACAATGGGAAAACAGATACAAGTGGGAGTAGTCCTATGCAGACAGGTCTACGATCCCCCTACTCATTATGGACTCACTGATTGTTCATGTCTGTGACCTCAATGCCTAACACTCAGTGGGTGCTCCAAAATGCTTAATTGAAATTGGTTATATATTCTACGACCTTCTCCTCTTGCTGTTTTTATTTCCCTCTCCAACCTTGGTCACCACTAATACATAGAGAAATTCTGTGTGAATGACAAAAACTGCCCTTTCTTCCTGGAAGCAAATTCCAGACTGCATGGTGAATAGACACAGGATGGATTTCAGCTACCACTTTTCCCTCACGTGGGCACTTCTGTGTAGTGAAAAAATTACTCAATGTGTCTCCAACTATTAACCTGTATAAAAATTAAGTGGTTGTGGAAGATACTGAAATACTCCACTAAAATATATGTCAGATGACACTTGAAATCTCGATGAGAAAAGATGTAAATTTGCAGTAAGAATGCACGAGGCCCCGGGTTCAATCCCCGGCACCTCCACCAAAAAAAAAAAAAAAAAAAAAAAAAAATTTGCAGTAAGAAGAGGAAAGTATCATACATTATCTGGAATTTTATGCAGAGTGAACATGAGAGCACTGTGAACATCTACTGAGGAGTAAAACGTTTGCTTCACATAGAAACAGAAAAGAATTTTACAAGAGGAATATGGGCCATAATATTATTTAGAGAAAGTGTATTATTAATATCACTCTAAGAAAAACTGATATTCGTACCAATCAGAAACAGGCCATGATACCCATATATATATATATATATATATATATATATATATATATATATAGTGTCCATTTCATTTTAAGAAATCTGTCTTAATAAACAAGCACTCAGAACTTTTTTGGTCATTCAATATTTTTGCAGCATAGTGCATACATTTAAAGATATTGGTCATTAGGCACTTGAAAAAATAAAAACATTCAAATCTCTCATTCTTTCTACATCTAGAGCACCAAATACTTTTAATTTTTAAGTTGCTTGTGTTAAAATAATAATTAAAGAAATAATTTTTTAAATGAACTCAGTTTTAAATTATAAATTTCATTAGGTTCTTTTTGAAAAAATCTAACTAATTAATAATAGCCTGGGTCTCATCTCTCTCCCCTCCATCCCTGGTCCCTGTTTCCCAGAAACAAACACTTCAACTATTTAAAGCTATCTCTTCCTTTAGCAAGCTCCACTTTTCTAAATTATACATATTAACATAGGAACATATCATTTACATATTTTAGATAATATCTTTTGACTTTTTAAGGAATTGGATTTTGTCAATTAGGATACCTCAACTTCTAGTAACCCCAATCCCACTCGGTTTAAGAAACTAAGAAATGCAATGCACTGATTCTCACAACTGGAAGCCCAGAGTTTGTAATGAACCTGAGTCACCTTCACTCAGTAGCTCTTGCTCCATTTCTCCGTGATTCCCTCAGTTCCATTCTCCTCTGGGTGATGTTCCCACCCTTAGATTCCTTCTCCTGTGGGGGCAAAAGAGCTGTTATAACAGTTTCTGGTTTCACACTGACACACCTAACATACAGAGGGAGAAAGAGGACTCTTCTCTGATCTTTCCCATCAGAATATTGAAATCTCTTTTTTTCTGAATTCCTAGACAGCTTTATACTATAAATTGGGTCACATGCTCATTCCTGAACCATCCCCTTTGGCTAGGAATGCCATGAATTTATTGGCTTAGACTTGCCCATATATACATATATATATACACACATACCACTCACATATATATATATATAAGAGGAATTGGATCACACAAATCAATCAAGATAAATCAGACCCACTTCAAAAGCTGAAGTACATGGCCATTATGCAATGGGAGAAGGAGGGAACGGATGTTGCATGACAGTGCTGACTTCTACTGTGGACATTTAGCACTCACATACCACTTCCACCTCAACCACTCCCTACAGAATTACATCATCACATTTATTTAAAACAGTAACAGTGTTAAAGGGGAAGGTATAGCTCAGTGGTAAAGTGCATGCCTAGCATGCAGGAGGTCTTGGGTTCAATCCCCATTACCTCTAAAAATAAGGGAATCTAATTTCTGCTACCCTAAAAGAGAAAAAAAAAGATAAAAATAAAACAGTAACAGTGTTAACTATACCAAGACCATGGAAAAGATAGCAATAGGATATTATGATTTTATTTCCTTTCTATAGAACTTTTACACTTTATCTGTAATTTTTAAAGTGGTTTTTAAAAAATCCTACAAAATTTACTTTCTACATATCCTTAACTTTTCTAAATGTTTCATCATAACCGTTTACCAGGGAGCTTACCTTCTAGTAGGAGAGAAAGCAATAGACAAGTAAGACAAGTAAAATGAGGTAACTGTAAAACATGGTCATTACTACGAAGAAAATAAACTAAGTAACTAACTAGAAAAAGTAAATGAGGAAGCCCTTCTCAGAGAATGGTGTTTAGAAGGCCTCTCTGAGGAAGTGACATCTGGCCTGAGATCTGAAGGATGACGAACAGCCTGCATGAGAAGAGCTGAAAGAAGCATTCCAGGACTACAAACAGCCAGAGCGAAAGCCTATGAGTGGAGAAGAATTTGGCAGGCATGTGGACAGAAAGGAGGCCAAGTGGCTGGAACATAATGAGTAGGGGGAGAATGATGGGTAAGACTTTGGAGAGCGGGACTGAAGTGAGATCATGTAGGCTCTTGGAGGACCATGGAAGGGAGGTTGGCTTTTTCTGGAAGGGTGTTAAGCAGGAGAGCAATATGATTTGTTTTATGCTTTTAAAGACCCCCTCTGCTATCTCTACTGAGAGTGGGTAGAGGGTGGGGGGCAGGGCAAGGCAGAAATGGAAGTATGAAAACAAGCATGCTACTATTGCCACTTGCTTCCTCAGGGCAGCTCTATTGGACTGTACTTTTTGTCCTATAAAGACGGTTTTTAAGAAGGAGGTTTGAACAATTTTGAAAATGTCTAATCAGCTTTATTTATTCATATATTGCTATTTAAAATTAGACTAATTTAACTACAAAGACTTGTAGGACACCAAACAAACACTCTCACTTATTTTTCTTTCCCTTCAAATATGTCTATTTGTCTTGGCTAATTATTTCAATGAATCATGTAGGCTCACTTATCACCTCCTTTGGAAGTTTTGTTAGTGATACATATAAATTGATAGTTTCACGTAAATTCTACCTACATTTCTCTAATTAAAGTGATAGTAACTGGTCAGAGGAAAAAATAGGTGATTGACAGTGACAAATAATACTAAGAAACCATAAAATCAAATTGATTTTTATTTTTTCTCTGAAATAAAGTATTTATGCCTTATAACTGTTACACCCAGTGTCCCAATACTTCAGATTTCAGGTTGAAAAACTAAAATTGATAGAGAATTTAAAATATGAAAAGACAGAAGCTTCTAGTTAAATGAGTATTCTTACTTCCTCTAACTTGTGTTAATACAAAAATTGGTATATATAAACAATTATTACAAATTAGTATGTGAGTATGCACTCTACTGAAATCACAATTGATTTTTTGCTTTTCCACAAACATCATAAGCACACTGTGGCCTTATGGCTTTTTCCTCACTCTTCTTTGTGGTGGAATGTCCCTGCCCCTGCCCCTGCCAAGTACCTGCAAGTCTCTCTTCTTCACTTTATGCAGGTGTTGGCTCACATGTCTATTACCTTATCCGAGAAGCTCTCTGTGATCCTGTTAAAAATACCATCCCCATCACCCTCTACCCCTCTATGTATATATTTTTCTTCAGAGCACTTACCACCACTAGGTATAACCTATGTTCATTTTCTGGCTCCCCTCACAGGGATATAAGTTTCCAAAAAAGCAGGGACTCTGTTGTTGATTGCTTTATCTCAAACATCTAAAACAAATGGCTTGAAAAAAAAAAACAAATGGCCTAATACACAGATGTTCAACACAGTTGTTGAATAATAACAGGCCCTTTTCATATTAAGACATAGTCTTAGCATTAACTGAGTCTAGGCTGTCTTAAACTCATAATGATTTAACTAAATCCTTTTCAAGTGGAGACTTTCTTTGCTCCTATATTATGAATCTCAGGGTCAGGGCCTGGGGCCAGTGACCTCCTTGCAGCCAAGAATATAAGCTCCTTTGAAGCTAATGTTATCAGCTCTACCATTGTTCGGTCCTCTATAACTGTCCACTTCCAGTCACTCTCTAATTTGTTTCTAACTTTAGTTTCTGGTTTACTATCATATTTTTCCTTTCCAAGACTCCACCCCATGACTGAGTCCCCTGAAATTTTTAACCCTTAAGAGTTGCCTGCACTGAGCCGCCAGCAATTCACAATTACAGTTCAGATTTTCTCACTCTGGACTGGTTTCTGCAGTGGTTTCTGCTCATGTCTACTTAGGTAAACCATGACTCCTTGTATTCTCCTGTCTCTCCAATCTTGGGGACAGAGGTCTGTCCTGCCCTCTCTTATAGCTCCAAGAAGAGTTGTTGATTTTTCACTCTGTTAGGATGGAGTGGAGACTTGAAAGCTCCTTATAGGTAGAACTAGAAAAAAACCTTAATTCTTTAACTTCATCACCTTCAAAGACTACTACTCAACCTCAATTCATATCCTAGACTAACCCTGGAGCAGGGAAGCCCTGATAACTGCACTTCCTGTGAAATATCATTTTAAAACATCTTATTCAGTCCACTGCCTCACTTTAGCTTGGCAATAAGTCTGATTTCTTAGAGATGTCCTGTCCATTGACCACTCCCAACCCCCCACCACTACACACACTACTTTTTAATTATCTGTATTTACTCTCATGTTTACCCAGCTTGTATCTCATGGTTTATCATTATATTCATTGCTTTTCAAGCATAATCAATAGCCTTGGCTCCCATCTTCCTCTTTTGAACTCACTTAACAAAATCCCAAATCTCCTTGAACTCAATTTGTTTTTTGTGCCGAGAAACAGGCAACTTATAAATAAATAATGCAATTAGCTGATTGATTTATCTTTCATTTCATGACCACAGATGGAAAACGAGCACTCAAGTCAACCTGGCAACCCTACTATGCTTCCACAGGAAGTTCATGTTTACAATCTGAGGTAAAAATATCTTATTTTTTTCTGTTGTCTCAAACTCCTTCACTCTACCCATTTTCAGCTAGTTATCCTACTCTCTAATTCATTCAACACAGAAACCATCAGAGGATTTACTTCATTTTCATTCCAACAAATATTTGCACCTCTCTGTATCTGTTACTTACCTTCTCAGCCTTCTTTTCTGTGAAAAACTGAAAGAGTATCATTTTTTCCTATCATGGGCAATTTTAACTCTTAGAACCAAAAGTTTCTCTTCTCGATATTTTGGTTTTTCGGTTATTCCATTTGTCTATTGTGTGTCATCAAATTTTTATTCTCTGCTTATTATTCATGCCAGTTGACCAACATAAGGATTTTCTACTTAAATAAAAAATTCTTCAATGACTTCTTCCATCTACCACTACACCTCTTTGACCTTTTCACGGCAAAAGTTACACATACACATATTTATATATACAATTTTTATAAGAAAATAATATTGAATAGAATATTTACAATAAAAAACAACATTCCTCTCCCAGCCCTCTCCACTTCCAATTATCTTCAAATTTCTAGCTCTTTGATATGTCTCCACATTTTCACACAACATGCTTTTATTGCTATTTATCAGTTAATGTATTCAGATACTAATGTATGGTGGGTGAAGACTTCAGCTCAAATGCTGTTACTTTAATATCCCCAGTGTATCTTGCTTCCATCTTATCTACATCTCCAGAGCTACTCCTCTAATCCCAATAGCAATTATACTTGAGAAAAGCTTTCTAAGTGCAGAGACACTCTTGCTACTACTACTATCCATTTTCTACATAGCAGCTAGAACAATCTTATAGAAAGCATATCAGATCATGCTATTCTTCAGTGTAAAAACTTTCCATGCCATCCTATTGTGTTTAGAATTAAACCTCAAATGCTCTCCATAGCCCACAAGGAGATCAAAGGAGGTTCCTTGACTGCCTTTTCAACCTACTACGAACTCAGCTTCTCACTCACTCTGCTTCTGCTCTCCTTGCCTCCTTCAATTCTTCACACGTAACAAATCCTTTCTTAACCTTTCGGTCTTAGCGCTTGTTCTCCTTCCTACTCTTCTCATGACTCTTGCCACACTAGGCTCCAATTCATCCTTCCAGTTATAGCTCAAAGAAGCCTTCTCTGACCACCCCACTGCTCTTTCCATATAAGTACGTCTCTTTACTCTGACATTACCCTAGCTTCCTTTCCTTTACAGAACCCATCCCAATTTGTAAGCTTACTTCCTTATTAACCTCTTTCCCCTTCCCCCAAACCAAAATGTCAATTTCAAGTGAGAAAACCCCTTGTTCATCTTAACATTGTTTTCCACATACCTAGCCCTAGAATAGGCAGATAAAGACCATACAAGTACTTGAATTAATTCTGCAATCTGTGGACTAAATACAAATTTAACTAGCTTGTACTAGGTATATATTGTATCCAGCAAGAGTGGGATAAGTAATGGGCCCTTGAAATCTTATAAGGCATGAGTTAAGTGACCCACTCCCTAGTCAGTTATTAGAAAGTCTGGCTGCTCCCAATTTGGATTCTCTTTTACAGAGTCCTCCAGGGCCACTCCTGATAAGGGACACTAAAGGGTCTTCATCTGGGGCAAGGATACCTACTTCTGGCTGGTGCAGTCTTTTGCACCAGAGAACAGGAAGCGCTTGAGGGGTCGAGACAGTCTGCGATCTGAGTCTGCTTTGGGGTTTCATGGCATGCAACTGCTCTTCTGTGGAGGACTGCCTGATCATTTTCTTGTAGGGAGATTCCTTCTGTGTTTAGCTAATGCTGAAGAGTTTAGTGGGTCTGGTTTCTCCTCAAGTTGTCAATTCTTCTGGATTCTGTTTCTTAGCAACAGTTGGGACTCTGTCCATCCCCATTATTCTCTGCCTTAGCTTCAAAGCAGAGAAAAAGTGGGCATGGGAGCTTGCAGTTTGCCATTCAGTAATACCCCCACACAGTGCATTCCAATCCTAGTGGCTATTGACAGACAATGTGAAGCATCATCACACTTTCACGAGGCATGGGAAGCAATGGGCAGTAGAAAATGTTTTGGAGGAAGCTGAGGAATTGGAGTTCCTTAATATCATTTGTTCCTCCTTGAGGATTCTATTCCTATTACTAAAATTTCATTTTCTGGTATTCAGTGTCAAAACTTAATGTTAGAAATAGGTGGCCAAAAAAAAAATTATGTTGCAATTCAATGAGCTCCTTCAGTAATTTCTTGATTTGGTTAAACATTCTCACACCAAAGGCAAACTGGCTTCCAGTAATCGTCAAATTTGCTAAATTGGGCACAATTTCTTCCAATCTGCTTTCACCTAGCAACTTTATTTAGAATTCCTCTCTTTTCTAATGTACTTTTCAAAACTCCACATACAGAAACCAACACACTGGACATTTTTTACATTTGGCTACCAAGTTCTCCAGCCCAACCTCAGTGACTGTATAGTCTGAGTTCTAAGACACTGTCGGAGAAAGCCAGTATAGAAGATTCACTATTACATGACAGAAGCTAACAGGTTCCCATCATAGGGTTCAAAGTCTTTACTGTATACTACCTACCTTGATTCAGCCAGTCTCTCTCAGGTTTGTTATTTGCAACCCCATTCATAGTCAAACTACAGAATGACTCTTCCAGTGGCAATTGGCTAATCCACTTAAGCAAACACATTAAGTTTTATTATAAGGATAAATTATGATAAATAATTCAAAGATAGGAAGTAGACCTGACCTTCTCAAGGGACTGATATCAGGAACTGGAAAGCTACCAGGAACCAAGGCAGCTATTGTATCTTTATCTGATATGTCAGCATTGCTTCATGAAAATATAGATTCCAGACTCAAATTGCCCAGGTTTTATTTTAGCCTCAGCATATATTTACTTTAGTCAAGCTTTTCAATTTCCTTACCTGTAAAGTAGGATTAACAGTAAGTACAAATCTCATAGAGTTACATTTAGAACACTGAGTAACATAGTAAGTCATTTGAAATTATTCTTGTTTTGCAGCACAACTCTTGACTTTCCAAGTGCTGCTCCCCAACAATGTAGCCCTGGCCTAATTTTATGTTTCTCAGGAAAATATCAGCTGTCTGATAAACTTTATCAACCCTAATTTTAACTTTTCAAGACAATCTGATTGGTCCAGATAGAGTTCAGTGGTTTATCTTAGCTAAAGCTAGGGTAGTGTTCCTATGAAACCCTTCACAAGCCTAAGTGATATAGAGCAAAGAAGCAGTTACCTTAGGGCACATCTTGTGAACAGCTGCACAAAATAAATGGAGATAAAGGACAGATGCTCACAGGCACAGTTCAAAGCTATGAAGCTTGATCCTGAGATGCTGAGTGTAGTTTCCGGAGAAGGAGCTTGGAGGTGCCACTTTCACTGCTTGGGGTGTGTGCTGCTTGTATAACAGCTCACTGTAAAACAAATGCTGAATGCCATTTTCGCTGAACTTTTTTTTTTTTTAAATAAAAGCAAAAATTCTCTTTGGATTTCTTTCATTTAGCGAAAATAGATAGTAATGTAAGTTTTTCATAAAAGCAAAGTTTGGTAAGTGGGGAATACCTGTACAGGTATAGCTGCTGAGGTCCACCCTGAATGTGTGTGGATATTTCTCAGTGGTGGGGGACCATGAATCAAGACTAATTTTTTTAAAGAATTTTTTTATACTTCTCTCAACTCACTGATTGTCTGCTTTTCCTGAGTCACAAAAAAAATCCCAATAAAAGTGACTTGCCCAAAGTCATATAGCTAAACTGGATGAAGCTGTGGTTCCTAGTAAGTTTACTAAGAGTGCTACCAAATGCCCAGGCCCCTCCTCAGAATAATGGAATGGAATCCCTTGAATCTACTCTACATAAGAACTTAAGCCTTGCTTATAACCAAGAACAGAAAAGCCTCAAATAAATTTGGTCTGACTCCAAATTCAAATTTTCACTAAACAATGAACTAGAGCTGTTTATATTTATTGAGAACATATTAGGTAGCCAACCCTGTATTTAACCAAGTACTTAAGATATGACTTCAAATAGTTCAAAACTGGGTTTCCTGGTTTTTTTCCTAATTTTAAATTTTTCAAAATTGGGGTATAGCATATGTAAAGTTCACAAAATTTAAATGTTCAGCTTGATGAACTTTTTCATAAGTATGCATTCATGTAACAACCATCGAGGTCATGTTATAGAGCACTTCCATCATTTCATAAGGTTCCCTTATGCCCCTTCTAAGTCAATATCCATGCCCAGAGGTAACTACTACTCTGACTTCTATCATCATAAATTAGTTTTGTTTGTTCTTGAATTTCATATAAATGGAATTACACAACATGAATTGTTTTGTGTCCATTTCATTCAACACAATGCCTGCGAAATCTGTCTAAGTTATTGGGCATAGCAGTTTATTCAATTATTTTTTATGGCTGAGTAGTATTCCATTGTATGAAATACTTCACTTTGTTCTAGTTTGAGGCCATAATGAATCAAACTACTAGGGACATTTGTATAGAAGACCTTTAGTAGACACCTGCACTCATTTTCTTGGATATACACTCAGGAGAGAAATTGCTGAATTATAGACCTAAATTCAGCTGTAGTGGAATTTCCCAAAGTGACTATAACCACTTTACACCCCCACCAGCAATAAGAATTTCAGTAGAACTATAACTAGAAAAAACAAAAGAAAAACACACAAAAAACCAACTAAAACCAAGGAAAATAACCATTTGTCTATTGGGCTAGTCATATTTC
Source organism: Vicugna pacos (assembly GCF_048564905.1). Lineage (NCBI taxonomy): Eukaryota > Metazoa > Chordata > Mammalia > Artiodactyla > Camelidae > Vicugna > Vicugna pacos. The sequence goes on from NC_132989.1 coordinate 53,560,643, forward strand.
TTGGTCCTGCAGATTTATTTTATTTGAGGTTCTTTTGTTGCTGGTTATAAGCAAGGATTAAGTTCTCATGCAAAGCAGATTCTCATTCCTTAGCATTCTTACTAAATCACAATCCCCACCTGCTAAGATTTTACTAAAAAATACTACCCAGCTTTCAGGGTTTTATAGCAGGGTTTCTCAACAATGACACTATGGTCATTTAGGGCCAGATAATTCTTTGATGTGGGGAGTGTAGTGCACTACAGTATCTTTAGCAGCATTCCCGGCCTTTATCCACAGTATGTCAGCAACACTAACCCCCTTTCCCATTCTTTGTGACAACGAAAAATGTTTCCAGATTTCACCAAATGTCCCCTGGGGGCAAAATCTCCCCCTACTCCATGAATAACTACTATTTTCAAAATAAGGCCTGTCCTCTCTACACTTCATCTAAATAGAGTCAACACAGTGTTAATATGATGATGTCCATAGTTTTTAAATACTAATGGTACATTAGAATCATCTTTTAAAGATCTTTTAAAGAATGCATCCGTCCAGGCCCCTCCTCAGAATAATGAAATAGAATCCCTTGAGGTAAGGCTTGAGCATTTTTATTGCGAAGGTCCTTAGAGAATTCTAAATGTTGGCAAAGTTGAGACCTACCTTCTTAACAGATTCTTTCCCCATGAATATATGCTTTAAAATAGATTTCTATCAATGACTTTTCAAATATTAATAGAGCATGAGGCATGTACTTGGGGAGTGGAAGGCTCACAGAAACTCAAATCACACCAAGTGACCACCTATAGCCCATAACTATATGTAAACATGGATATCTAGTGTTCAGTTCTTGATTAAAAAAAAAAAAACAGCAGATTCTTTTCCCCAAATCAGACTTTAAAAATATTCATACATTTCCTTTTTGAAAGATTATTATGTGGTAATCCAGCTAATTTTTTGTAACTAACTCTTCTTTAATATATTCAATCTCTCTCTCAAAAGGACATTTCCCATTCTCTTTGAAACACTTCAAGTCTTTCACTTAAACAAAAATCTGCAAAAACCTGCAAGAAAAAAGTTGATATTCTCTCCCAAGTCAGTCAAGTCATCAGAAGTAGAAATTTAGACTTGCTGATTCCACTTCTTCATTTATCACATTCCACTCCAATCCGGCTTCCAGCCCTATTATTACAAAATGTTTGTGGTAAGGTAACCAATGACCATCATGTTACTAAACCCAGTGAATATTATTTAGGCCTTATTTCATGTGACTTCTCAACAGCACTGGGCACTATTCACCACTCCTTCCTTGAAGCACTTATGTCTTTGTCCTCCATTGCACAATATCCTTCTGACATCTGCAACTCCTTATCCAGCTCATCTTCCTCTACCTAGCCAAAGATTAATTGAAGCTCTTCATTGCAACTCCTAGGCTGTCTTCCAAGCCTATTTCATGTATGCTAAAGCCTTTAATTTCTCCCTACACATTTAACAGTTTTGGGGATGGGTTTGGGCTTTTTTTTTTGGTCTAGATCTCCCTTCTCAGATCCAGACTTCTATCCAAAAGCCTCTTGGATGATTCAAAGGCATTAAAAACTCAGTAAGTTCTAAATTAAAGACCTCCATATTTACCCATCTCCAAACATATTACTGTTCAAGTGGGTCATCATCATCATTCAGTTCCATCCCATTATACATAGTTTCACTCCTCCTCCTAACCCTGAATCAAACTGCAACAACAAATTTTATGGACATTTCCTTCCAAATCTACTCTCTACTTCTATAACACACTCCTGGTCCATTAAGTTATTTCTAATATTTTAGCCTATTGATTCAAGAATATTATGTCTACTCTGGTCTGTCTCTAATCCTTTTTTGGAATTTACAGCCAGAGTAAAATTTTCAATTTGTAAACCCCACTACTACCACCCAGTTTAAAATCTTTCAAAAGTTTATCTTTGTTACAAGAAAGGAACCTACTTCTTTACCTGGCCTTTGGGCCCTGAATGGCCTGGCCCCCATGTAGCTTCATCTTCCTCAGTAGTCTGCTCCAGCAGGGCTGTACTTCTTGTAGTCCCTAATAGAGTGACAATGTAATTTATCATCCAAACGAGGACACTTCTGAAAGTAAAAAAGGCCTATCCTTAGCAAACTGGGATGTAAGTTGACATCACCTCTCTGGCCCCAGAATTTTTGCCATGTTTCCTTTCACCTGTTAAGAAACTCTTCACTTCCCCTTTATTTATCTAATCCACACTAAAACCTCAGTTCTCAGATCATGTCACTTCCTTTAGGGAGGCTTTTCTGACTAAGGTTCTGCATTATGAATTCTCAGGGCACTATATGCTTCTTTAATCCATTTTTCTCAGTTATGATCTCAAAGCGTGATTGTTTCTTGCACTTGACTTTAACTCTTTGAAGTGTCTATTTTTGCTCTATTATAACCTTCTCTCTCTGACACCATCAGAATGTCTGGAATGCAATTACTGAATGAATATCAATATAATGCACTGGGAACACAGAGTCTGTGCTCAAGCTCACAAAGCAGTATGGAAACAAATGCTTTATTACAGTATAATGACATGCTGCACTTAAGAGAATACACAATTTGATGACCTAAAAGGGAGATAAGAGAGCTGCCTGCCATATCTCACAGGGTGTTGGTACAATTGTGTAAGGGTACTCAACAACTCTTGATAATTTACTTAAACCTACAAAAAAAGTGATTCTTAAGATAGATGGACTATATCCATTTACAATGAGATAGATACCTTTCCAATGACTAGAAGAAATGTGTGGCTAGTGTCAAATGTCTGCTAGGAAAGAAGGGAGGCAAAGCTTGAATCTGACTGTGAACAGACTAATTAAACTATTATATATGTAAATATGTGGTGTACTTAAATATATGTATTTAAAGCAAGGGAGTGATTTCATTAGACTTCAAGTCTGAAGGAAGCCTATAGGTTGAGGTGGAAGGAAAGATGTAGAGAAAATAATGACTAAGTAAACAAAGTAGTGAGGATTGAGAAGAAAGGCTGAAAATAACATACATGAGGTAAAATGGACAGTAAATAAAGGATTTAGGAGAGAATGATATAGAATCAAGGCACCAATCTGATTTTGTGAGGTTAGCTACTTAACTTTTTTCTCCTTACCTACACTCCTAATTTTTAAGTAGAATCTTTGTATCCACCTCAATGCATATTAGATCTTATACATAGGTGCATCTTAGTATCATCTTTAAGAACTTCACATTTCAAATTTAAATTGTGGTTTAAGAATATGTAAGTAAAAATTTCCAAATACAGTGGCCAAAAACAAGGTGGATGAGTCACTGGTGGATAACAGAACAATCTAAAATAAGTTTTTCCAAACACTACTTAGAACCTAGAAATTGTGCATGTCAGAAAGGGAGTGACAGGCACGTGTAGTTAGAACAAAATTTCCTAGGTGACTGGCCCCTGCCCCAGTCCAACACTGGAACCACAGCTCCTCTGATTTTTATGATTAAGAAAATAGAAAATGTAAAGTAAATTTTCACTGTAAGGTTCTTGGGATTTCATGAGTTCTGTTTATAGAGGACATTGTAAATTTAAGTATCATATTTGGAGAGCTCTTTCTGGCAAAAACCTGGGGAATGATGTCATGGATTGAGAGTCGAGTATTTTAATATTGTTCTGATTGGTTTAGCAACTTTCTGTATGCAAATTCTCTAATCAACAAGAACATAATTACAGAATTTAAAATCCTATCTTAGCACCCAAAACATTAACAGAAAAGCAAGAATTGTCTTTGTCTTTATGATGCACATCTCACAATTCTGGGTTAAGTGGTTCTCAATTATCTCCACCTAAGGATACCCACCAGTAACTAGTTCCAGCAGAGCACATCAGAATTAAGGACCCACAAAGTGTTGTCCTAGGTCTTCTAAAAGTAATATTCTTTTCAAAGAATAAGAAATTTCCCAAATGGAAAATTAGATAGTGATAAAGACCTTCTGGTTGATGTTAATTTTTAGCAGGAATTTTTGCTAGTCATATGTTGAGATTATCTACTGTTTGTATATTGTTTTTAGTACTAAAAAGTATACATACAGAGTTTATTCAAACAAAGGGAAACTGAGAATTTAATTGTGCAGATGAAATATGGTCAAAAAATACTTTTGTCTTATTTATCAAATGACTTTAAAAAACTGAACTGGCAAGATTGTTCCAGTTTTCCACTTACCTTGTATTTCTCCAGTTTCAATAGTCATTTTAAAAGTCTGTGGAGTCATGAAGTATATTACGATTTTACTAAAAATATAAATCTCCAGTTCAGTATTTTGTTACAAATTTGGCAAGATTTTTTTTCTGCAAAAAAAGTGTCTAGAGAGTATATGTACTGTATGTATCACACCCAAATGGCAACAACAGTTTAAAAAGATTTGACACATGCTTTCAGAAAATATATAAAACAGATCAAGTCCATACAGTAATCCTTTCTGTAAGACAATGATAAAATGTAGGATAGTTAAAATGGAAGACTTTACACAGTATTAAAAATTAGCACTTAGTTCCTATCTCTAGGGTCTTCAGAGATGGAGATTTGTAAGGTCTTATTATACCCCACACCTCAATTTCATAGCTATTAATAACTAGAGAAAAGGAGAGGGAAACAAAGAGGCTGCGCACAGATTGTTTTGCAAACTATGGTGGTCTTTCACTATTCATTGATCGCAGACATACACTTTTTAAGACCACGTGTACCTGTTTGCTGTCCTCTATTCTCCAAGGGTGGGTATACCCTTCCATATAGTGAATACATATTTGGTGTTATGTTTGGAGATCTTTTTGAAGGCTTTGAACCAAACTATTCAAACAGCTACTAGACTAAAACTTGAATGTTTCCCACACGTGAAAATAATTATTTTGGGAATGCAGCTACTGCATTTAAACTCATTTGGCTTGGAAACTGAAAAAATGGGATTAGAAAGTTTCAAAAATGACCATTAATCTACAGTGACTCAAGACTGATCTGTGGACGAGAAAAATAACGAAGCGTAAATGGATTTTGATTTTAAATAGTTTCAAAAAGAGTGAAGAGAGACACCATCGTGCTTGAAAAGATAGTGTTTCCTTCGACAGATCTAAAGGGTTGTAACTGAGGCCCGCAGTCATAGTTATGAAAGAAACCGTCAACTAAATTGCAGCACCTTAAACTGAGACAGTTACTAACTTCCCTCGTGTTGCATTTTTGTTGCGATTTGGTACCGCACCCTCCACCCTGCCCTCCACGGAGGGACCTAGAAAGGGTGAAAGTTTTTTCCTGCACAGGGCAGGAGCTACCCACAAATGAATTAAGAAGTGTCACAGGGTGTCAAAGACTCTGTCTCTGTTTTTTCTCCGCCTCTTCAGGTCCCCGGCTCCGTATAGGACTTCAGGTCCTCGAGGGAGCCTTTGTCTCAGGTCGCCTCAGCGTAGGAGGCGGCGAGAGGTGACCACAATTGCCCAACAGTTGGGTTCCCAGGCTGCCCGGTGTGACGCAGCAACCCCCTCCCCGCCCCTCCAGACTGGCGCTCAGACCTGGCCGGGGGCCCGGAGTTGCGGGTAGAGGCCTGGGCGACCCGACCCAGAGCACAGCCCCGCCCCCTCGGCTAATCCAGCACGGCCCTTCCGCGGCTCCCCGAGCCCCGTCAGTCTTCAACATCTCCCCACCCCTGTTTCCCTAGTTCCTTCTCAAACTCTCGGTCGCGACGTCCTTGCGCAACCGTTCCAAGTGACAGTAGCGTCCATACCCGCACGGAGCGAGCCTGCAGGTTCCACTTCTCGGGGTTCAACGCCGGGCCGCTAAGACACAGCCCGAGCAAAGATATGCGGCCCACGGCCGTAGCCACAGTCCAGCAGCCTCTGCGCGGCCGGCGTGCGCGTTCCCACCAGGGCGCGTGCGCGCGCGCGCACGCCGCCCCGCCACAGCACCAATTGCTTTTTTCCTACGCCCCACGACTCCACAACGTAGCCCGTCCAACGTCCGCGCGCCAGCTGGTGGAGTTCGGCGTGCGTGCGCCCGCTCACTAGCCTAGCGCCTAGTGGGGAAGGGGAGTGAGCAGAGAAGCTGACGTCGCGCGGGAGGCGGAGGCGACGGCGACCTCGGTGGCGGCGGCGGCGGCGGTGGCGGCTACGACGGAGACGGTTGAGCTTGCTCTCTTGGCGTCATGGCGGCTGCCGGGAGCCGATAAGCGGCGGGAGCGCGCGCGTGGCCGCGGCGGCGACGACGACTCGTTATTTCTTGCTTTTCCTGTGCCTGCCGTTGGTGCTTCAATAATGAATTGATTGTTGGATCCGCTCCTCAGGGGATCGCGCGTTAGAGGCACGGGCCGGGGCTTCCCCTTCCCCTCCGCGTCCTTCCCCTTCCCCCTCTCCCTCACGGACTCCAGCTTACCCCGAGACGCCCGGAGCCTGAGGACTCACTCGGCGCGGAGACCGCGGGCCCGGGCGCGGAGGAGGCCGCCGGTCGAGTCGGCTCCCTCCGCCCCGCGAAGCCTGCACGCCCGCCGGTAAGAGAGGGGGCGGCTGGCGGGTCAGGATGTGACGGGGAGGGCGGGAGTCAGCCAGGCTGAGGGCGGGGGCGGCGCGGTGGCCGGGAGGCGGCCCAGCGACCGGACTCCCGGCACAGGCCCGGGCGGCTCTGCGAGGGCCGGCGGCGGCGGCGGCCGCCGGGCTTGGAGCGCAGGGGGCGTGTGAGTGGTGAGCACTGGCCGGGGCGGCGGAGCGCATCCTCTCGAACGGGCGTGCAGCTAGCTGGTGGTGGAGCCCAGGCCTCCTCGGCGTGGGGCTGGCCGGGCCGCGAGGGGAGAGCTGCGAGGCGCGAGCGGCGCGCTTGGCCGGTGCACGACTCCCGCTGCGACCCGGGCTCTCAGCACGTGGGGAGCGGCGGGGAGGGGGAGGGGGCGGCGGCCCGGGAGGGCGTGGGGTAGGTCTGTGGGAAGTTTGAGGCGGGAAGGGAGACTCCAGGACTGAGATGGAGGCCCTGAGGTGGACCGGAGGGGTTTGGGAGGCTGATTGGAGCTCTGCTGCGACGGACGGATGAGGGAGGAGGAAGGTTTCCCATCTCCTTTCGAGTACCGCTTTGAAAACTTAGAAGGAGTAAAGCAACTGTTAAAAGACGAGGCAAAGAGGCGGATTGAAGAGACTTAACGATTTAGGGAGAGTCATTGTTAAGACGCTTGAACCCGCAGGAGAGAACTGCAAGCTTTTGGAGCTTCAGAACTTAGGTGGTAAGAAGGGTATGGGAAAGAGGATTTAACTTTGAGACGAAGGATAGGGGGAAAAGGAAGTTACAAAGTACAGAGAAAGCCATTTTGAGGGGCAAAAGGAAGGTGAAAAGAAAGGAACGTAAAGAGGATCAAACTTTCTAAACGAGAGATTTTTCGGGAAAGAGGCAGTTTGTTAGAGTACCTAGCTTTTTAAGATCTGATAGCTTAATAGTAAGGCTCTTTGACTAGTTGGAATTAACATTTAACATCAGGAATAAATTGCTTGGAATAATTTTTAGAAAACAGTTCTTGTAAAGTCTCCTGAACTGTAGTCTCTAGAGAATTAAAATCCCCTTCTAGATGCAGAGTTTGCTATGATTGAATTGGTAGCAGCCTATTTCCCCTCTCTTTTTTTGTGGAATGGAAATAATCGTAGGAGTGAATTCTCTTTGCTGAGGTCGGAGGGCAGCTCTGCTTTCAGTCGTCTGTGTCGGTACTTTCTGGCTGGGGAAGGATCTGACGTCTCCTTCCCCCGCTTCTTCCTCTCCCTCCCCTGCCAGAGATCGCCTTTGTTTATTCGTGGATGGCTTGTAGGTGACTCTCCAGTGTTGTGCTCAAATCTTGAAAGGTGGAAATGTTGTGTATTGGTCCATGATTTTTGCCCCAAATCCCTTACTTAAAAATCATAGTGTATAGTCTATTAGCGTTTTTTCCCCCCATGGAATCTCTGCAAATGCAAACTGTATACATATTGTTTAATTCTTAAAACCCCGCCATCGGCTTACCTGTGAAAGAACACATTTATTTTGACCTGTACTTTTTTCTCTCTCTTTTTTTTTTTTTTTGGCTAAGATTATATGCTATCCTTTTATTCTCCTGTTCTTGTGTGAGCGTTTTCAAAACTTTGCCTCACTCTAGTGTATGAAGTTTTTGGTAATAGGAGTTAGTGCTTGTTAAAGGTAACCTTTTTCCCCCTTCATTTGTTGACCAAGTATCTAATAAGTCTCCATGTTCTCTTCTCGGGATGTATGTATGTGTTTTATACTACCATTTGGCTTTAGTTATTTGTGCCTATAATGTGTGATATATATATACACACACAGTTGCTGTTAGTCTAAAAGTTTTATCACTCTACAAATATTTTAATTTTTTCTGTTAAAAATAAATAGTGGTATGCTAAATTCTATTAAGTAGTTAAGAATGTAGTTGGTGGAAGCCTAGGTATTGTGATAAAAAGCCCTCTACCCCTTCCTTAGCACCTCTAAGTTAATTAGCCTAGGTAAATTTGTGTAAGTTCTAAATGGACTTACCTTTATCTCTACAGGACATTTTCTTACTTTCTTAATATGTTTTCTTTAGGTGAGTCAGAAAGGGTTCCAGGAAACCTGTGAATGTTGAAGAAAATTCATCTGTGAATTTTTGATATTCAAAGAGGAGTCAGTATTTATATTCATCTTTTAAACTGGGAAGATTTATTTTTTGTTTTAAAACCTCGATATTTACAATGAATGGACATAGTGATGAAGAAAGTGTTAGAAACAGTAGTGGAGAATCAAGGTAAGCACTTTATTATCAAGTATTTATTACGAAAAAAATTGAAAACTGGTGTGAGTCTTCATAGTTTTTCTAACAGGTGGCAGAGTTTTGAGATTCAGATTCCCTCTTAGCTATCCAAACAGTAAAAAGTTTCTAATACATGAAGCTTTTTGAAAATACAGGTTTTTAATTATTTTTTCCCGTTGAGATACACAAAAATTTAAATGTAGAATATTTGGTTTAGTTAAATCTTTTTGAACGTTTGTATCGTTTGGGTTAATAATTGAAGCTAGAGAAAGTTAAAAAAAAATTTAAATTAATTTGATGTTAGTACACTCTCCAAATAAAGGCAATAAGAATTTCTTTACTCATTTTTTTCCTGGCATTTTATCTTCTAATGTAGTGGTGACTAGCCACATGTGGCTATTTTAATTTAAATTAAGTAAAATTACAAAATATTCAAAAGTCAGTTAGTCATATTAGACATATTTGAAGTGCTGAATAGTCACGTGTGGCTAGTGACAACTGTGACGGATTGCACAGAAAACATTTCTTTTACTGCAAAAAGTTCTTTTGGACACTGCTGATCTGACACTGCTGTTAAAATACTGCTGCAATCCTTTTTTCCCCTTACCTTCTTTTCAAATTCGAGTTTTAATTATATATAAATGAATTAAGAATTCTTACTTGCAAAGAAGATATGATTTATGGGAATAAACCATGTTAACGTGTAAGAAACCTCTTCAAATACGAAGACTTTAAATTCTTCTCTAGCCCCTAAATTTTAAGTTACTGGGCATATTAATAATACAGTGCATGTAGTTGTATATGGTTAACAAATGTAGAGATCAGGAATATGTACATTGGAGTCAGACTGCCTGATTACTTATCCTAGTTTTACTCCTTATTGGCTGAATTAGAGCGAATTTTTTAACCTCTAAAGCCTTGATTTTGGTACTTACAAAGTGGAGGTTACAGTATTACTTACCTTATTTAAAGTTGAGGATTAAGTGAGATGCTACATGTAAAGATTAAAATAGTTTATGATAAAATGAACAGTCTGTATTATAATTAGCATCATGTTTTATGTCACATATAATACTTTGTAACTGAAACATTAATACAGTGATGGAGAAATGTTAAGAATAAAGAACAGGAAAGTTTTGCCAGTTAGGAGGACTTAAAAATGTTGGATAGAAAATGAAACACGGGTATCTGTATTTGACCTGAGACTTGGAATTTTCTGGTTGTGCTTGGTATACTTTATCAGTTTCACAGTTTCTTTGATAACAAGAACATCATAGGAAAAAAGGAACAGTATGAAAAGCAGATTGATTTAGCTGAACAAGTATTGGTAACTCTAGGAATTACAAAACCTAAGTTGACTCTGTCTCTTCCATAACTAGTTCTCAGAATGATTTCTCAACTGTAAAGGAAGGAGAGTTGAATTAAGTGATTTTAAAGTTTCGTCTTAGCATTTAATTTACTAAGTGTATTAGGATTTCAGACAACAGAGTTTGACTGTAAGCATCAGAGTTGAGCTAAATTAGAAGACTTGAATCTCAGCTTTGAGTTAAATCTCTACAGGTAAATATTGACTATAGTAAGTACATAGATAGAAGAGTCATGTTGTCCACGTTCTCTTATTCATTAGTGACCAATGAAATGATTCATAGGTAGAAATATTTAGAGGAAATAACAGGAACCAAACTACCCACAAGATGTGAAATAAGACTCTTGAGGTTAAATCCTCTAATTGAGTATGTAGTGAGATCATGTGCTGTTATATTCTGACCCCTTACCTGTTCCAGTAATCTTTTATGTTGTTGCCACATCTACAGTGAAGGGGAGTAGTTAGTCAAATTTGATAGTATAGATGAAAAAAATTAATCCTGTGAAAACAGATTTAAAGGAATCTTTTACAACTCATGTTCATTTTAAATAATTGCAAAGTATATTCTCTGATTATTCTGAGTCATTGTTTCTGCTAAATAGGTTTTATGTACTTTTGAGAAGTGTGGCTGTCGAGTTATCTAGTTCTTGCAGTTGCCTTGGTGTTTATCAGAAGGAAGGAGGCCTGCTTCTATTTTCCTTTCATTTTCTTCCTTACTGCTGTTAAGCTATTCTTTTCCTTTCTTCCAATGTTATTACTGACCCTTGGCGTACACCTGCCAAAAGCTTTCATCAACAAGGCAGTATAGAGAAGGAAGAGTGAGGAGGTCAACTTTATAGATACAGGGATTTTCTTGCAAAAAACAAAAAGTTACTGTAACTGTGTATATGAATATAGAGTAATGAGGGGAAAATATGCTCTTTTAAAATTGGTATTTGTAAATCAGATATAAATTGGAATTTTTAAGGTAAAATTTGATTGTTATTGATTAGAATTTTTAGATGTATTTTTGCTTCAGATTTTCTTTTCTTTCTGGAAGTTTGTGAAATGAAAAAGAATTAAGCAAGAAGTCATTTGACATTTTTAGTTGATATAATTAGCTGTCTACTTAAAAATTTTTTTTTAATGTGAAAACATTTCTATAACCATGGACTGAAAGGGAGCAGAATACATAGGAAAATGTCTCTGGCTATGCTCTAACTGACAATTTTGAAACGTATTTACTAAGAAATGTGGGTCAGGATGCACCTGTACATAAGTTTCAGCTCAGCACAAAGTTTATTATATAACTGAAGTTAAGCTTTCTAAAGATACTATCAGAAGATTTCAAAGCATCAGTTCCCAGCTGTGTGATTTCTGTTGTTATTTGTAATGAAGTTTTTCAGATCCTGATTAGATATTTTTCATTTTAAAGTTCTCTTGAATGATTTGTCCAGGAATAGATTTATGGATAAAGACCGGAAATACATGGTTACATTTTGCTAATTTTTGGATGAATGATAAATGCTTAATACTCAGAAGAATTTTGCTTGCTGTAGATTAAGTTTTCAATAATGTAAATTTGAAAATTTAATCACTTTAGTCTGTGTATTATGCTCTTGAAAAAGTCTTACCAAGTGAGGGAAATTGTTGATGTGCTATAATGGTCTTAACTATTTAGAATTGATCTAGAGCTGGCAGTTGAACTTTGTTGACCTGATTCTAAAAAGAATTATTTTTCTTGATTCATTATAGTTTTTTATAGCATTAACAATGCTTGATTTAACATATTTATAAATATGTTCTTAATATGTGTGTAAATTTTATCTTTACTTAGAGGACCTCTGTTGCAATTAAATTTCTTTGGCTTATTGAAAATATTTTAATTGTTTTAATGCTTCAGGAATCTTTGGATCTCACCCTGTAGTGTTTGGGTAGGCAGTGAGTAGGAATTATGACCAATGGAAATGTTCTAAATGAAAACCTCATTTATTTAGAGTCTCTAAAAGCTTTTTTAAAGGCTTTAAGAAAGAAGCCCAATAGTCTAAATGGACTGTTAAGGAACACCAACTCCAAGTTTATTTGAACACAGGGCCACGTTTTTCACCATATATGTGTTAATGTCCTGTTTACAACTATGGTGTACCATTTTTGGAAACATTGCTTTCATGTATATACACACCAGAAATATTTCTTTCCATCAACATCAGTTTCTTTTAATAAATAAATCTGAACTATTTCTAAAGGCAATACCAGTTAAAATGGTGTTTCCTGATCTTACTTTGAAGTTTTCTCAAGAGTTTTTTTTTTTAAAGGGTCAGTTTATTCTTAAATTTCCAAAATTTCTGCTAGGAGCATTTTAAGGAGGACAGGAAAATGTGATATCACAAAGCCAAAATGGCTAGAAATCATTTAGTTAAGGAAACTGGTTTTTTAAATTTCCTGTGATGTCATTAATTGCAGGAAAGTATGACTCTTCTATGTCTCATTTTTTGTTGAACCCTATTTCTCGATGCTTTCATTATCTTTTCCTATTTTTTCTTTCATGAAATATCTTGTACATGCTACTGAATGTAAGATCCTTTCTTATGCTTTGAGAACTCAAACTGTTAAGCAGGAACTTTGGTAATAGGTTGCTCTATCCAAACAATTCACTGAATTAAGATTTTCACAGAACTTCCTAGGATTGTGGCTAATCTAGATTACTGTAATACACTTAGACTAATTTTTAACTGGTAAGGATAAGAGAATCAAATGTGACTTGACTTTTGAAGACATTACTTTTATTTACATAGACATGAGATAATGTGGGGACAATGTGCAGTCGCCCCTTTTTTATATTGCTTAGGTCATTGCTTATTTAAGATCTTGATGACTTGTGCATTATAGCTGGTACAGTTCTATGTTTAAAAATATGAGTATTTGTGGTGAAGACATATAGAATTGATGGAGAAAACTTTTTTTTGCATTTTTTATTAAATAATTTAAAAATACTACAGAAATAGAAAAGTTACAGCTCCAGGTGTGGTCCTTGGGCCAGAAACATTGGCATCACCTGGGAGTTGTTCAGAATGTCCAACCTTGGACCTCACCCCAGACCTATTTAATCAGAATCTTCATTTTAACAAAGATTCTCAAGTGATTTGTATTCATACTAAATTTATATGCATTTATATGAAGCTGTTTGACTGGAGTCATTCACCAGTTTGCCACTTTTTTTTTCATTATTGATGTTGTTACTATGACACATGTTTTTTATTTTCTGGGAACCCCCGGAGAACTTTGTCATAGGCCATGCCATGCCAGCAAGATGCTGGATAGATTTCATTTCTCTAGAAACAGTAATAATGACAACCAATAAATATGGAGCTCTTATTCTAAGCCATGGTGTGCATAGTGCATGGTGTATTTATGAATTTATCATAGCTTATCCTTATGAAATTCCTGTGATGTGTGAAGTACTATGATTCCCACTCTCCAGAAGGGGAAACCAAGTTTATACTCCTTTTAAAAGCCTAAACTCCAGGCTTTACTTGGATTTTATTGGTTTTTCCATTAATGCCCTCATTCCTTTCCAGGATTCAATCCAGGGTACCATATTGCATTTAGTTGTTAGCTGTCCCCAGTGTCTTCTTGTCTGTGAAAGTTTAAGTCTTTCCTTAATTTCCTTAACAGTCTTGAGACGTACTGGCCAAGTATCCTGTAGAATGCCCCCCAATTTGGATTTGTCTACTTTTTTTGTTAGGATAAACTAGAGTTATTAGTTACCAATTATTAGGAAGAATATCACAGAGATGAAGTGCTCTATTGATCACATCATGTAGGGAGCATAATATCCACTTGACATTACTGATGATATTAACCTTTATCTCTTGGCCAAGAGAGTATTTACCATGTTTCTCCACTGCAAAGTTACTGTTTTTCCCTTTCCACACTGTTTTCTTTGGAAGCAAGTCACTATGTCTAGCCCACTCTCACGGGATGTGGTAAGTGGTGAGGTGGGTGAGAATTAAGTTCTGTCTCCTGCTGGCAGGGAGTATTTACATAATATTAAGTGGAATTCTTCTGCAAAGATGTGATTTCTTCTTCATTAATTCGGTCATTCATTTATATAAGCATGGACCTATGTGTATTTTATACTTTGGGTTATAATCCAACAGGTTAATTTTGTTGCTCAGATTGGTTTAGCCTTGCCTATTAGGAACTCTCTTTCAAGTTGGCTTCCATATTCTTTAACGCACTCCCATTCTTCTACCCTAAAATCAACTATTTCTCCAAAGATCCCTGGTTACTTTTATTGGAGAAAAGAGTATGAGAAGCTAAGATTTTGGTGCTGAGTTGCTACTCAGGTGTTACTGCTTCTAGGTCCTCTCAGTACACAGAACATACAGAGCTAGTTTATGCCTATATATATGTATGCACACACACACATACATATATCTATAGTTGTTAGTAATTTCTATATCTGTCCATCTGTATACATGTTAAGGTAACAGGAGTTTGTACTGTTGTCTCCAACTCTAATCCTATTCAGAATTAGATCCTAACTACAGAATTCATCCCTAACCTTCCTCTCCAATAGAGACAAACCTGACTCCCACCATCTACCATCTACCATCTACCATCTACCATCTACCATCTACCATGCATGCACTTCAACCTCAGTGTGTAAGTGAAGCAGTTTTGGAATTTTTAGGCCATACTTCCAGAAGAAACAAATTTACCAATTATAGTGTTTATGTACAGTAGTTCCTATTGTATTTAGCCTTATAGTTTCTAGTCAAAACCTTGTTTTCCAAAGTTACTCAAGTTAACTTTCCTCCTCTCCATCCCCCTTCATTGTGGTTATGTCATTAATTTGTAACAAAGTTAGATGAATGTCACAGTTTACATTCCATCCGGGGATCCTCAGCCACATGAGTTGATGTTTTAGACTTGCTTATGTTATATTTACTTTGGTACACAGTTTTATGGGTTTTGATAAATGCATAGATTCATTTATCCTCTACCCCAGTACTGTAAAGAATGAAAAGTTTCATCCTAAAAGTTCCCCTTTGTGTCCCAGATCTACTGAATCAAAATTTTCGCTTTAACAAGATTCCCAGATGTGTAGGCATGTTAAATTTACATGCATGTATGTGAAGCTATTCACCTGGAGTCATTCAGTATCTTGCCATGTTTTAAAATTATAGATTAAGTTGAAGAAGGATTATTTTGACCTAAAGGTGATAATGGAATAGCCAGGTTTAAATACGCAATCAAGGAAGTGAGTATATTCAAACTCACGGGGTTGCATAGAAAATGGAACTGGGCAAATTACTACAGTGAGGTAATGGGCTATATAGGAAGTTTTCATGGAACTCTCTAACTCTTTAACTAAAGTTAACTTTTAACTTTAACAATGATGAGAAATGATGTGATTTGGGAAGAAATGAAAAACAAATGGTATATCTTCAGAAGCATGATGGAGAGGAAGGATTTTACAATAAATAAATATAGAAGTGAAATAAATAAGTACAAGTTCCCTCATACAGAGAATGTGTTTGACATCTTTAGCTTTGCAGTTCTTTACCCTGAGGTTTATTCAGTGTTGCACTGAAGTTTTTGAATGGTTTAGTCCCAGGTGGAGGAAGGAGAAAGAGGAGCTGAATAAACACTACATGTATTGAGAGATACCCATTGGGTTGGGGGTGTGTATTACCCATGTGAATGGATTGGTCAGAACCACTGGTTTGAGAGCGGGGCTCTAGAAATCTTTTGTACTAGAATCAAGTTCTGGTAAATGAATGTCTGGGAAAATTGCTTTTTATAATTAGGAGTATATTATCTGTCACTGTGACATGAGGTGACTGCTTAGAAGTCAGCTTTAAACAAATGCTCACCTGAAGTTGAAAATTTCTTTTATCTATTGAGATCTAAGTTATTGAGATTAACATACAGAGACATGAAAAGTTCTGATTAAACAGTACTGGCTTCTGGGATCCACTGTCTACAATATCTATCAGAGCTGAGGTATAAGGCACAAAAATTGTGGGAAACTCTTACAGAAAACCGTTCCCCTTAACTGTTCACATCTCTCCTGTTACTGCTTTCAGAAATACAGTTCCCTGTCATCTTCAGATACTTAATTTAGATGGTTGGGCAACTACTAAGTAGTGGATACCATCAGATGCTAAACTCTGAGATTCTTTAAAGCATATAATCAAGAAAGAGAAAGAGACTAAGTGTTAAATATTTGTAGTATCAGATAGGTATCATAAATACAAAGAGAGAACAGTCTGCAGCAAGCAGTTCAAAAGTAGGAGACAGAAGTTTGATCATAAGGCAAATGGTTAATCTCTACATCAAGCCCAGTATCAAAATAAAGTTTTGTGGGGTTTTTTGGTTTGTTTTCGAGAGAGCGTTTAAAACCCTGGTAGGCTTAAATTTTATGCATGTTAAAAGTCCTGGTAATGTGGCTTTTATGGTGGTGAGGTGTTTTGACAGGCTTAGGAAAAGCAAAGAGTAATTTTTACACCCAGGAAAAATGATGTTAGAAGGCAATAAATACTGTGCTAAAGAGTTTTTATGTAAAGAATTGGGACCATTGGAGAAGAGTAGAATTGGTCTTAATTTCCTCCAAGAAGGCTATTCTTGTTTTTATGCTGGAAGTAGATTATAATATGATTATTGCCATCTGATACAACTACTGCAGTATTCCCAGTTCTGAATTACAAAATCCTGAATTACTACATTAATAAAAAGAAATTGGACTTGAAATTTTATAAGAATTATAATTAGCTGTACATGAGTCCTGAAAATGTAAATAATCTTACATATTCCAGTTTTAGCATGTATTTTTGTTCCAAAGGATTGATGTAGTGTGCAGTAGCTCATCTCAGTTATACTGTTCTTACATTGATCATTTCACTTTTTTTAACTAAATGACTCAAAGTATTGGAGGTTGTTCTTATGTGTAGCACACTCCATGGCTATATGCAGAGTGATGAAATACCAAATTACAAATAACTTTGTTAGAAAGTAAAGCATTTATTGCTGGGAACTTTGTTTTCTTGTGACAGTATTCATTGAAGTAATTTAAAAACATAAATATTTTTAAAACCTTTTTTTAAAAGGAAAATCAAATATTAATTTCTTTAAAATTGAACTCTTAAATGTAAATGTTTATTTTATTGTTTGTGCTAATTTAAAAATCACGGATAATTTCAAGCATACGCAGAAGTAGTAGTACAGTGAACCCTCATATATACATCATCTAGTGTCAGTATATTTCATCTCATGGCCAATCTGGTTTATTCTGTAAATCCTACTTACTACTCCTTCCCTCAGTTATTTTGAAGATTGTTTTGAAACATATAATTTGTACATGTGTTAGACTTCTACATGGTAGGTAGTACTAATGGGGAAAAATAAATGTTATTAAGTTTGCCTACTTATTATAAATGATAGAATTAGAGGTTTTAATCATATCATTAATACTGTAATAAATTTCTTTATATATTTTTTATTGAAGTATAGTTAGTTTACAATGTGTCAATTTCTGATGTACAGCATAATGCTTCAGTCATACATGAATAAACATATATTTGTTTTTATATTCTTTTTCACCGTAAGTTACTACAAGATATTGAAGATAGTTCCCTGTGTTACACAGTATAAACTTGTTTTTTATCTATTTTATATATATTGGTTAGTATCTGCAAATCTCAAACTCCCAATTTATCCCTTCCCACTCAATAACAGATTTCTTATGTATTTTATAAAACTTATTTAGTGACTCTCCATATGGACATAGTCCTTATTTCTCATCTGATTCCCTGAATGCTTACTAGAGGAACTTTTGAGTTTACTGTCTTTCTTTCAGATTCAACATGACTAAAGATTCAGCTGTCTTTGAAATTAGTCATGGTAAATGTTACCTTTCCTGTATCTGTTTCTAGCAGTTATATTCTCATTTATTCAGTTAGAGACTTTAAGATGATAGAATAATACTGTACTTTAAGGAGAGTTTACTTTATAAGTGGAATTTTGTCTTTGATTGATAATTTAGAATGCTAAAAGAGCTGTTTTGTTTGCTATTCAGTACCTAATAATGACACTAACTGGTTTTTGAAACCATACAGTTGGATACTTCGCAGATTTTCTGAAACCTTTGATAGTTATTTTATGGCTTGTAGTAAATGATAAGGCGGATAACAAATTCTAATACAATGTAATTTTATAGAATTTAAAGGTGGGCTGATCTTAGTCATGATCTAGCTGAACCCTTCTCATTTTCTAAGTAATTTGCTCTAGGCTAATATATTTTAGTGAAATCAATACCTTAGAGTCATAATGGATTTTTTTTTAATGAAAGAGAATAAATATAAATTGGAATAGAAAATAGTGTTCCATTTTAGAGTATTTCATCAGGTTTTTGTTATGTTTACCTGTGTATATGTGTATTGCATCATGATATGAAATGTATTTATATAACTCAAGGTTCAAAAAGTTTAAAAGCCATTGCCTTTGGCCACTAATTTTTTAAATTGTAAGTATTCAATACCTACGAATTTCTATATTGTTTCTCTAGGCCTGTTGAAGTGATAATGGTCTATAAAAATAAAATAAAGTCCCCAATTTAATGAATTCCAGGATGTGTTTAGAAGAGAGATACATGTATAAACATAATTGTAATATTGCGAAGGAATTATTAGTAACATGTGAACAAAATTCTGTGAACACGTGGGCTAGAACAATGACCTGTCCCTGGAGAAATTGGAGAGCGTAACATGAAGGATATGATGTTTTGGGGTAATTTTAGAGTGAGAAATTTTATAAGTTGCTTCAGAGAGGTGTTCTCCAGAGAGAAAAGTGTGAGGAATACTACCGATAACTAGCTCTAAAATCACTCCCTCCATGAAACCTTGCCCCCTAATTTCAATTGCCCCATCTCTAGTTCCTCAATCAGGAATTGATCAATCCTTATACCTTTAATTCTCGTAAGCTATACTTTTCCCATGGCATTTTGTTTGTACTAACTCTTGCTCAGTACGTCTTAGTTGAAGAGATAATCAAATGAATTCAAATTACACATGTACAAAACTTATTTCAAAAATGTTTATTGCACAAACCTTATTACAGCATATTAGAGAACCACTTAACATGCTATATATATTAGAGTCCTCAAAACACAGGGTCTCAAAAGTAGTTATTTCTTTTTCATTGTTAGGTAAGTGAGTGCTTCCCCTTGAGGTTATCCAGGTACTCTGGCTAGTGGGAGCAGCTTGGTTGTCCTTAACATGTGGCTTCTATTGCTCCAGTGCTTGGCATTTTCAGCCATCAGGAAGATGGGAATTGGGGGGATTTAAGGCAAACCAGTTCATGTTTAAAGCTGAGATGTAGAAATTTCACATCACTTCTAGCCATATTCCATTGGCCAAAACATGTTCACATACATGGCCACCCCGGCTGAAAAGAGATACTGGGAAGTCTATAATCTGTATCTGGGTGGGCATGTGCTATTTAAAACTGGAGTGCCAGTTATGTTATACCAAAGAGCAGATAGGAAGTAGATACTGGGTGAGTGAGGAGGGGCAAGTAGACAACATTCATAGGGCACAAACATTAAAGGAGTATTACTAAAGCAGACTTTGAAGTAATGATTCTGATTTTGAGCTCAGGAAAGAAAGTCAAAATTTTTTTTATTCTAATAGCTTCTAGTATATATTAGACAATATGCTTTATACCTTTTTTTTAATATTCACAGTAATCCTTAAGTATGTTTATTATTTCTATGTGATAGAAACCTGACACTTACCTAATAAGTGTACATATATAAGTATAACGAGAAGAAAGGGTTGGAGGCTAGAAGAAAATAAGTCAGGGTTGACCCTCAGAACATCAAGTTAGTCCTGAGTTTTCCCACAAGTGTCTGTCAAAAAATTCTTTCAAAAACTCCCTCAAAGAAGTCCTTTTTAATGGCATTGACAATTAAGCAGTAGTTAAGGAAGGGATCAAGAAATAAAATGAGAACTTAGTGTAGTGTGCTTGTTCTTTAGAGTAGTAAATACAGTTCTTTGATTGTGTATTTATTACTGTATTTGTCAGGCACACAATCCTCTACTGTAATATATCAGTGGAAAATTAGTTTACCATCTATCAGAGTATCCTATAATATTTCTTCTTCTCCCTAGAGGCTAAATTCATCTAAATTCTACCAGTTAAAAAAAAAATAGGAAAGAAAAAGGAGGGAAATAGGATATATTAGAAAGTAAATCCTTATATACTAAGAATAAAAGTAAATAAATGAATAAATTATATAATAGAGTTAGGATGAAATCATTGGTCTAAGCCTTTGATACAGGTAGTCTAATTACATATGGTGTTTAAATACAGTCTTTTCTTTTTTCTTGTATGTTAGTCCTTTTGTTCTGAGATGTTTTCTTCATTCCTCCTCAGTACTTCTATACCCACTTCAGTATGACTTTCTCTTGTTTTATTTTTTAACATTTTTTAATTGAATTATAGTCAGTATGACTTTGTTTTGACTTTAATCTGTTTCAGGATTTATTAGGGCCAGTTTCTTCTATTGGGATCTGGTCGGTGGTAAGGAAAGCAGCTGCTCATTGCTACTTTCTTAGAAGGTCATTCAATATTTTACTCATTCTTCCTCTATATCCCATTGCAGACTAGTTTCCAATTCCTGAGATAAAAAGCATATTTTTCCTCATAATCTATAAGAATCTTTGTTTATTCATTTGAGAATACATCATTCTCAAGTACCCATTATGTTTATTAGTGTTTTTTTTAGTTCAGAGGACTGATTTGAGTGGAGAGTTAAGTATAAAGAAAGGTATTGCTATTCTGTCATAATGCTGTGCTGAGTGAACAAAGACTTTCACTCCAAAGCACTTTCTACCCATAAACACATCTGTTCTTAGAAACAATGGTCAGTACATATACTGTAAACTAAGGAAAAAATGTGCAATAATTGCATTTATGTATTTACATGCAATATAATGTATATGTGCAATCAAACTGTAATAGATCTACCTAATAAACCTGAAAAAGAAAAAAAAAGCAAGTTAAAAATAAAATGATTTGAGATTAAAAAAAAAGAAAGAAAATGCTAAATAATACAGAGCAAAGGGAAAAAATGTAGGTGCACAGCTGAACTTTAGAGGAAACTTTCATGTGCCAGGAACAGAAGGGAACTTAAAGAGCAGTAAGGAGCACCTAGTAAGCTCTGAGCAAACATGGCAACACAGAGGGGATTTGAAAGGATACAGGCCCTCTAGACAGGAGGCTGAGGTTGATGTTGGAACTAATTTGACTACAGAATTAAGTTTCCTTAAAGCTGGGACCCTGGAAGGGTTGTCTCCTCTGAAAATGGTCTATAAAAACTCCTTGTATGTGCCTTCAAGGATTTTTTTTGTTGTTGTGAAGATAAAATGGAATTTAGTATCAAAGTATTTTGAAAGCTATGGAGATATTAAAACATTTGTCTTAATTAGAGTATAAATAAGAAAAAGTACGATAAGGGCCAAACAGCTAAAATAAATGAATGAAACTGTCCAGGTATAAGACATCTGTTTAGGGGAGGTGACTAGTGAATTGGAGAGCATATACATCATCGAAAGGAACCAGTGCTACTAAGAGTAGACAGTTGTGACTCCATGGGAAGTGGGTCTAGTGTTTTCAGATCCTCTTCAAAGAAAAACTTCTTAAAATTATTTTTCCCAAAGCAATTTTCCATTAGATGATTTGGAGGATGAAAAAACCCAAATGAAGAAAACTAGAGTCAGAGAAACCAGGAGTAAGAATAAGAAAATTCCTGTGAAAGACTTTGGCTTATGTTTTTAAATGAAAGGTAATGAGGAGGTACTATTCACAAATATATTTTCAGAGTATATCTATAGGTAGGTGGGATGAGGATTAACACATTTTCCAGGTACAGAGAGCTGCTTTATATCAAGGCTGTGAGGTGAGGAAGCATGGCAAATTTAAGGGCTGAAGGAAGTCAAGTGAGACTAGGGTACAGAATACAGATAAGAAAGTAGTTTTAAGATAAATCAGAGAGGTAGGCAGAAAGCAGAGTTTAGTCGTTTTATGCTAAGATCAGAGGTAAGCCGTTAAACCCCACAAGGTGCTGGCTTCACCATGTGATATGGGACGGGGCCCAGGCATATGTAATTGAAAAATTGGAGCGGAATGATCATCTTGACGTTGGTTAGAGTTTGAGAAGCATTTCTCTAAGCTGATCCCTAGATACAGAATTGTAGCATTTTAGTTACGTGGAACTCATAAGGAAGTAGTAAACCACTGATGACAGCTGCACTAAAGCTCCTAAAAACTTAACTTGGAAAAAAAACAATTTAAAAATGGATTTAATGTCTTTCTTACTGAGCAGAATATTAATTTTTTGTGGTCATTCAAGTTATTAAGAACATTGACTTATCATAACCTTGGGAATATTAGAAAAGCATATTGGCTTTTATACTAAAAGAACCTACGCAAATGTGAATTTTAAGCGCTCTTCCTACTGTCAGACAGCTGGAAATTTTCAAGGCAAATCTGAAAGGACCAAAAAAGGGAGCATCTCCTAGCTGAATCAGCCCTTATTGAATAGCCTTCTGGGAAGTACAACCCAACATTTTGTCAGAACTTTAATAGCCACACATAGCTACAGGGAGTTTGTGCTGTGCACTTTTTTATATAGGGTGGACTGTAACACTGGGATTTCTGTTACTAAGGAGAACAAGGTGACATTCTGAGTTCAGAGACTGGCAGTTTCTAAGGCGGCTGTTCTATTACAGTTGGTCTTTGATTTCCCTTCCTTAGTATTTTTACCTTTTTATGTTTCTTTCTTTCTTTTTTTTTATTAAGACCTGTATTAACAGGTGCTTGTAGTTTGTTGACTTTCTTTTTTTGAAAAAATCAAGCTGTAAACTTTTATTACAAATTAAAAATGAGGTTCTTAAA
This sequence comes from Vicugna pacos, assembly GCF_048564905.1. Classification (NCBI taxonomy): domain Eukaryota; kingdom Metazoa; phylum Chordata; class Mammalia; order Artiodactyla; family Camelidae; genus Vicugna; species Vicugna pacos. The sequence goes on from NC_132989.1 coordinate 53,583,727, forward strand.
AATCTCAACTCGACCAGATATGAACCAATTTAAAAACCTTTAAAGGTGTATTGAGAAAAACCAGGCTTTTTTTTTTTTTTAAACATGTTTGTTGTTACCAAAAAGAGACATCTTTAGGTAAAAATAATAAAAACCCCATGCTGCATAGATAATGCAGATAGTTCTAGTTATCTGGTCAACAGGCAAAAAGCAAGCACTTAAGGTCTTCAGCTTCAATCTTTTGTTCATTTCTTATTGCTGGAATTTCATATTCATTTCTTCTTGTTGGATGACTAAACCGGATGATGGTAGAGATGGTAGGCCGGCATTTACTCAGCCCCACCCTGCTCAGCCTCAGGAGTGGACGAATTCTCAGCTGGTGGATCAGCTGCTTTTGTCTCTTTGCCATCTTGTAGCTTAGGGTTTTCTGGGCATCTGCGTCGGTAATTGAAGTTGCGGCGGTACCGACGTTGAGGTGGCTGCTGACCCTGGGTCTCATCTCCTTGATTTTCCTTATCTTCTTCATTGCCATCCTCTCTGGGCTGTCTTTGGCGAGGAGGGCCCCCTCGGAATCGTGATCTATAACCCCGATACATGTTCTGCCTCACTGGTCTACCTTGTTCTCCTGCACCCTGGTTGTCAGCACCCTCCATCACTTCTCCCTGCACAGTTGGTGTCAGCAGCGCCGAGGGCAGGGGCGGTGGGGGGCTGCTGGGTCTCAGCCTCACTGCTCATGGTTGCGGTGATGGTGACTGGGGCTGGCTGCGGCTCCTACCGGGGTGTGATGGTAACTAGGCCTGCGGCGGCGGTGGGTCTGCTCTCCGCTCCCGCTACCGATCGAACTCCTTTCTGTATTTCTTAAGGCAAAGCTTTATGTAGTTCTTACTTATTTAGTTTGGCCATTTTATTGACTGATTTTAGGTATTTTATTTTTCATACCACTGAATGTTTACTTACTTGCTTGTTTCATATGCATTTGACTTCAGCAGCTTTAAAATTTTCTACTTTTTGTACGTTTTACTACCTGCATATGAGATTTCACTATTTTAAATATTTGTGACAAAAGCTGTGGTATTGGAAAAATTTCATTTGTTTATTAAAATTTTAATTTTGAAGTGATTTGAAATTACAGAAAAGTTGCAGGAATAGTACCAGTAACTTTGCCCAGATGTACTAATTTTTACCTTTTTGCCACATTTCCTTTTTATTCTCTATATGTATATATACGCACATGATATGTGTAGTACGTATTTATTTTTCCTGAATTATTGAGAGTAAATTGCAAAAATCATGCCCCCTTTTGTGTATTTGTATTTGTGTAATACTTAAGTTTATATTTTCTAAGAACAAAGGAATTCCCTTACATAAGCCCTGTATAGTTACTAAGTTCAGGAAATTTTACATTAATATAATACTTTAATCTTTAGTCTATTCCGGTTTGGTCAGTCATCCCAGTCATCTTTCAGTACAGGGTTCAGTTTAAAATTAAATACTGGATTTGGTTGTCATGTCTCTTTAATCTTCTTTAATCTGAAACATTTCCTCTTTCTTTGTCTTTCATGACAAGCATTTTAAAGGCCATAGGCTAGTTATTTTATTGAATATATTTTTTTAATATACTTTTTTTGTTTCTTTTCTTTCGGGGGGGCAGTATTTTTGTTTATTTTTTGGCAGGGAAGGGTAGTTAGGTTTATTCATTTATTTTCTAATGGAGGTACTGGGGATTGAACCCAGGACCTTGTGCATGCTAGGCAGGCCCTCTACCACTGAGCCATCCCCTCCCTAAATATATTTCTTAATTTAGGTTTGTCTTTTTTTTTTTATGATTTGATCCAATTTATGCATCCCCTGCACTCTGCATCCCCTAGCTGGAAGACTGTGTGAGTGATGATAATGCCTTTCACAAAGGTATCAAATTGAGAGGCTCATAATGTCTGTCTGTCCCTATTGGTGTTACTAGTTTTGGCTGCCAGGATAGGGTGATTGTTTTTTCTACTGCAGTTTCTAATTTACCTATTTCAGCTAATAAGCAATTCATGAGAAGATGCTTTGAGACTACACAGATAATCTTACTCACCGAAATGTCCCACTTGATTTAGCATCTTATGGTGATTTTTATTTGAACCAATATTTTCTATGATGATTGCAAAATGGTAATTTTCTAACACTACCACCCTGTTCACAATTACTGGTTGACATTCAGAATTCTATCAGAGCCCTCCTATGAAATCTGTCTGTCTTTCCTACCTGCCTTCCTATCATCAGCATGGACTTGAGGATTCCTGTTTTATTTACTGGGTAATAATCTCTTATTGTCTGTTTTGATACTCAAATCAGATTTGGCCAATGGAAGCCCATTCAAGTTGACTTTTATATAAAGTTTTGTTTTTCTTCGTTTTTTGTTTTTTAAGTATTTTGTTCTTTGGCACAGCAAGCTTGTTTAGGTTCATCTTGCACCTTCCTTGACCCAGCTTCGAATTTGCCATTTCTTTTTCTTTTCTTTTTTTTAATGTATATATATTTTATCGAAGTATAGTCTACAATATGTCAATTTCTATGTGTGCAGCATAATGCTTGTCATACATGAACATACATATATTCGTTTTCATATTCTTTTTCACCATAAGTTACTTCAAGATACTGAATATAGTTCCCTGTGCTATGCTGTATATAATCTGCCATTTCTCAAGGGACTCCTAGTTTACTTAAGTGTGGATTTGTTTTTAGAAATCAAAATCTGGGTGCTAGGTGATAATAAATTTAAAACTTGAAAGAGATATATACATGGGTTGATAAATAGCAAATCAGAAGATACACTGCCATAAATACAAAAAGATACATGCAGTGGACCATTTTTTGTGTTACTGTTTGTGTATCAAAAGACTGGAAACAGCATATTTATCTTTGAGGGACAGGTTGAAATTGTGATATATCTATCAAATGGGGTATATGTAGTTGCATAAAGGAATGGGAAATATATCTATTCCTGCACTGCTGTGGAATGATCTCCAGGATACAATGTGTGTATAACACGGCATCATTTATATTAAACTGTAAATATGTGAGTAATCATTTGTGAAAGGGGAATATAAACATACTCTTATTCATAATTTGCTTATATTAAAAAAGGGAAAATAAATGAAAAACTTAAAAAAATTACTGGAGAGAGAGAGAGGACATGGTATAGAGAAAACAAGGATGGAAGCTGAATTTTTACTATAACTTTTGAGCTCTGAAGTTGGATCCGAGTAAATAATAAACCAACGTTAAATCAAAGTGAATAAAAAGCAGTCCCTAAAAATGAAAGCAAATTATGCTAATTAAACCAAATTGGTGGCCATGCAGAAATGAATTAGTTTAGTTGACTCAAAGCAATAATTTGATTGTGGGGCTGAGTATTCCTGAAGGCCAAAAAGAATTTAAAGAAATCTTAACATTTAGTAATCGTATAATAATGGTATTGTTACTGTGAAACTAGAATGTATATTCTAAGATACAGCAAGTAAAATAAATGAAATGCCTGAATTACAGTCTGAGGTGAGAAGTACACAAGATGAGCCTGGTTCATCTTGTCAGACCAGAAAGAGGAAACTGTCAAAGATGACTTGAGGTCATATCAGAAGGATTCAGGAATTAAGAAAGGGTTTTCTGCTCACTTAAGATGGGATGATTTGGACAAATTATCAACGATAATAGACTGTTAAAACTGATCATTTCAAATCCATGGATTCATAATGAGACTTAGAAAATTACCGGTCTACTCTGAAAGGATGCTAGGAATTTAACTCATTTTGAAAGCTGGAAAATAAGGAGAAGAAATGAAATCCCTCTCAGATATGAACTGTATACCTCAAGGTTAACAAATATGATGAGGGAAAGTTTCTCTTTATAAAAATACTCCACCTATTAGTGAAGAAATGATATATTTGGTAAATAATGATATAATATCACTAGTTTACTGCCTCTGAATATATAGTAGATGAAGCCATATGATCAATTACTACATTACATATAGGGCTGAAAACATTACATATAGGGCTTATGAGGAACTGTATAATGGAAGGATAAAGCTGAACATAACTGAACATACAGATTGAACTTAACCTCACGCAAAAGGAGACAACCAAACATTGTTTCTTCCATTTGAAGCCCACAACTCTTAAAAAACATTCTTGCCTAGAAAAACTGAACTTAAATCTGAGCCTCTAGATCTAACAGTTTACAAGAAATACAAGGGAAAGAAAAAATATGTTAAATAATACCACAGGGGTACAGTCAGCAAAATCTGGAAAGCCGGAAGAGTCTACAGAAAAAATTACCTAATTCTTCCACAAGATAAATTGCAAGAGAAAAAAAAAGGAGGGAGAAGAATCTGTCAGATTAATGAAAAAGACTTAAGAAAAATATGACTCAAGTGCAATGTGTGAACCTTGTTTGGATTCCCATTCATAGGCAGTGAAGAAACAAAATCAACTAAAGGGATAAACTGAAGTGGGTATTTAATATTTACTTTAATATTTAATTTTAAGGAGTAGGTGATTTTTTACAAGTATGATACTAGTATTGTTGATGTTTAAAAATATTTTGTTACTTGTTTTACATGAGTACTGAAATGAAATGTTTATGGATGAAATTTTAATATGTTTGAGATTGTGTGTGTGGGAATCTGAGTTATTTAAAACAAGATTGGTACGAGTTGATAATTGTGAAGCTGGTTGATAGATTATATATAGTTACTTGTTATATAGCTCTCTTGTTTTTGTTTGAAATTGAATATAAAAACAAATGTGAAAAGACTAATTTCAATTGTATATATGTTTTAAATATGTTATTTCTACTCAACTTACCTTAAGAAAACTATAATTTTATCAAAATACCCATAAACATGATGGTGGGTTTTCTTTTGTAAGTTGAGAAAGATGAGGAAAAGAGTTCAGTGTTTTTAATAATCTACCACCTTATTACTTTTGTACTTGTGGGATTTAATATACTTAACAAGGATAACTCTTTTAAGTGCTATACAGATACTTAACGTTGTATAAAAAATCAGTGGTATCGGTTACTACCTAAATAAAATGTTATTTAAGGGTTAGAAATATTTCTTATAGCCAAACTATGTTTGTGAATTTAAGGATCTGTATCCATGGATATCTTTGATTTGTTTGCTTGTGTATATATCCATCCACACATCAGGCATATACACTGAGTTCATTTAATGCTCAGCATTTAAAGAACAAGTAAAAATCCCAACATTCTAGGAACATGTGGTGGAATACCAAAAAAAAGAAAAAGAAAGAAAACAGAAAACTACAGTGATTATTACATAGTATGCATGCAGCCAAGATAGTTATAGGTACAGGATGTTGTGGGAATGCTGAGGGAAGTACCCCTGATATAATTTGGGGTAGATTTAATGTTGGAGTCAGGGGAAATGGGTTGAAAAAAAAAAAGAGAAGTAATTATACAAAAGCAGGAAGTGGAAAGAGAAACTCTCAGAGAATTACAAGTAGTTTACCACCCCTAGAATTAAGAGTTTAAGTGGGAAACTGGCTAGGGATAGGTTGGAAGAGATGAATTTCTGAAGGACCTCATAGGTGTCCAAACTTTGTTACAAAAACACTGAAGACTTATAAAAAGAAAGTTAGGCCATGTTAGATTTTCATTCTAGAAAAAACATGCAGCAGTGGGCTGAAATAGAATAATTCTAATACCTAAGGTAAAGACATTTTAATAATAAACCCTATTATGCCATTAGAGTAGCCTAGACGCAGGCTGTTTGCATTTATCTCCGGCCAGACTACTTCTTTCTAAAGAGCCTGAAAAGAAAGATTCCTACATTCACTTAAGAATTCTGATTTATTAACAAGGAATTTTGACTAGCTATTCATCTGGAACGACTAATCAACATACAGTTAAGAATGTAGGCACATGATAGCCCTTCAAATCCAATCATTGATCCATCTACTTTTTGAGTATTTATTGAACACCTGCCTGTGTAAGGTACTCTGGAAAATAAAAACAGTACCTCAAGAACCTTATAAGCAGTTAAAGTGAAGCCCTTCTGCTTAATTCTTCTTTCTTAAAGGATTAACATCCTCACTTTCTTCTAAAAGTGTTCCCCAGTTACTGTACCAAACTTGTTTATATCTTCATTGCTCCCCATATCCCTGGACCAGTTATCTTGAACATAGCACATCATGGTATTTATTGGTTGACACGACTGTCTCTCCATATCAGGTTAGAAGTTCTTTTAATGGTGAAAGCTTTGTCTCAGTAAGTAAGACTCAGTCTTCCCAGTGCATAACACGCGACTGTTCTTGGTAAAGTTTCTTAAATAAATGGTAGATGTCTTTTACCTAGTGGGTTAAAGGAAAAACAAAATTGTGTGTCAGGAAAAGTATTTTTCTCTAATATTCTTGCTCATATTTCAAGGGACCTGAGTAAAATATAGCAATTTTTGTTTTGTTTCTTAATTAAAAGGCACTATGCTGTTTTTGAACCTTGTGACTAGTGGGTAGAAACTGTTGGAAAAATGATCTTGACATCATAGACTTTAAGAGGCAAATTTTTGTTTCTGTGAAGAAAAACATTCCACTAGATTCCCAGATTTTAAAAATAGATGTTTGTTCACACTTTAAGCATTTTAATTTATATCTAAGTTTTGGAATCAGAAGTCTTCTTGCAGACTTTTGTGTCTATTTCCATGTAGAAACTGTTAACTCCTTGCTCTTGAAAAGGCGAAATTACTTTTAGAAAGGGGTTACTTTTTAGTATTGCAGTCTGTTTTCTTGGAGTAATACCTCCATCTGGTGGTATTTCTGAAAATTACAGCAGAGGACCTGAAGCTTGGGTTTTGTTGTATAGACATAAACTACGTTACCTGTTGTTTCTCACAGAGCTGGATGAAATTACATCAAAAGCTTAGTGTACCATGTATGTAAAAAACTTAATGCCCTGGTTTTCAACAATTCAAATGTAAACACTATGGGAACAGATGGCCCTCAGGATTACACAATCAATCACTTAGACCAGACTATTTCTGGTCTACCTTTGACTGAAAATTAGTACTGGAGAATGAGTTAGTTTCTCAGTTAAGTATTTATTGCTTTCACATGTGTGTTTATAGCAGCTAGGAATGATTGTGAAAACTTGCTATTTCAAATTTATAACTGAGGAACCATAACAGATTCAATATAATTTTCTGAGAAGCAATTACTGATCTTATTTTTTAGTAAATTGTATATTATCATAGCTCAGTTATAACATGCAGCATTCCTCTGGGATGGTGATAGAAAACAGATGTAAACTTGAAAACAAGTTGAAACTACAAATAAATTTGTTTTCTACCTTTTACTATGAGGATATTTAACATTTAACCTTTTCTTCACACAATTTCTACTTTAGCCTTTTAAGAATAGGGATTCTGACTTAGACCTCTTGTCGTCCCAAGTTTCTAGATCAAGATTCTGTGCTTGGTAGGTTTTGTTCATTATCTTGGAGGAAGACTGTGATCTGATTGCTTATGTTTTAGCCAAAACTGTACTAAGTCTTTTAAGTTTGTCCATTATTACTGATTAACATTAATTTCTTTTTCTTTTTTTTTTTTGGCTGTAGAAAGCTAAAATATGAAATAAAGTTTGATGATTTGAGCTTTCTGCTGACTTAAGTAAACTAAATTTTTAATGAATTTTCTTTGAAATCTGTTTATTTTCAAATTGTAGCCAGTCGGATGATGATTCTGGGTCAGCTTCAGGCTCTGGATCTGGTTCGAGTTCTGGAAGCAGTAGTGATGGAAGCAGTAGCCAGTCAGGTAGCAGTGACTCTGACTCTGGATCTGAATCTGGCAGTCAGTCAGAGTCTGAGTCAGACACTTCCCGAGAAAACAAAGTTCAAGCAAAACCACCGAAAGTTGATGGAGCTGAGGTAATAAAGTATCCAATGAAAGGTAGATTTCTTGTGTTACTTTGGGAAAATTTATAGCATTGGTTTAGAGCATTCTGAATCTAGATTTTAGAAAATGTTAATTTTAAACATTAAAATACACTGAAAAGTGATTCTCAAATTGTGGTTAAATACCTGTGGACTAATTGTTTTGGAAGAAGAGCAGTCTGTAATTATAAAACAAGTACAGAATAAACACACACACAAATACAACTGTCTTTTTGGGGGGCTGGGGGTAGGTAATTAGGTTTACTTATTTATTTTTAGAGAAGAAACTGGGGATTGAACCCAGGACCTCATGCACACTAAACATATGCTCTACCACTTGAGCTATACCTTCCCCCACAACTTTCTCTTTTGAGGCAGAAATTGTTTCATAAATATTTAGTATCTTATGGAAAAAAATTAAAGGCTTTGTGGTTTTTTTGTCAGTCTTACAGTATCTAATCTCTACTGTCAAGATGTTCAAAAGAGATACTTTATTGCTAATAGAGGAATTTAATAGAACTCTTCTTCCTTGAAGATACATAGTGCAAGTAGGCTGTTTGATAAAAGTTACTGTAAGATTTACTAGAACTGGTCTGTACTTCAGAGTAGGGTTACTTAGAGTACCAGTCATGATAAGATGCTTGGGCCAGAATATAAATGAACATTCAGCTTCCTTCATGAAGGAAATCTAGGACCAACAAAAAAAAAAAAGTCAGCTGAACTCAAACTGTGCTTAGTTACATAGCTGATTTGCATCCTGACTCAAGTTCTTCATCTTCACCTCACACCAATTAAAAAACAGCCACACTCAGAGTAGCACTGATGTTGCACACTGGTTTTGAGAATAGTAGTCTTGGACAGCAAAGAGCATATTGATTAATATTGTCTGTCTGTGAAACTCAGCACAACATAAAGTATTTATATACAATGAAAGCTCAGCATTTTATTTTAATTGTATTACAGTAATACTGTATTTCATATAATGTGAGTAAAGAATACAGTGTTAACTTACTAGGAGGCAGTGAAAATGTTGGTGCTGCTTTTCAGTAAATTAAAACCTTTTCTCAGAATTTTCTCAGAATTTCATCTTTTATTTATTTATATTTCTATTATAGTTTTGGAAATCTAGCCCTAGTATTCTGGCTGTTCAGAGATCTGCAATGCTCAAGAAGCAGCAGCAGCAGCAGCAGCAGCAGCAGCAGCATCAAGCTTCATCTAATAGTGGATCAGAAGAGGTGAGTTTTCATTGAGAAAGCTGTTAGCTTAAAAGTAGACATGATGCCCAATCACTTAACTGGGTAAGTATTTATGAAATTACTAGAAACAGTATGGGTTTTGGAACAATAGGAAATAGTTTTATTTAATATGTGTATCAAGACCCTTGAAAGGTGGAATTATTTTTATCCCAATTTCCACTTTTAGGGATTAATCCAAAACAAGCAATGGAAATTTGTTTGCATTTGCTCATCACAGCAAAACTAGAATTTCTAAACTAAATGTGAATACTAGGGAAATAAACGTACACAAACACAAACATGTATTCACACAGATATATGAATGAAGAAATGTACTGTTAAGTCATATTTGTATAGACGGTTAATAACAATTCTCTACATGCTTTTAAAAGAATAGGCTTCAGCTATAAACAGTGTAGTTCCTGTGTGCACTTGAGTACACGTGCATGTATGTTTGCACAGAAACATTCAGGAAGAAAAGCAGGTTTCCTAGACTACCTGAAAGTAGAGTATTCCTTTCCTAAGCCAAAATGGTGTAAAGCAAAGAAGCATTTATGTTAGAACACATCTTACTAATAGATGCACAAAATAAATGGAGATAAAGCACAGATGACCACAGGTGCAGTTCAAAATTATGGCAGCTTGATGCTGAGATGCTGAGTGTAGTTACCGGGAAAGGAGTTTGAAGGTGCCATTCTCACTGCTCTGCATGTGTGCTACCTCTGTAACAGCTTGCTGCAAAACAAATGCTGAACGCTATTTTTGCCTTTTGTCTATTTTCGTAGAAGTGAACGTTTTCTTCAGGTTTTTTTCATTTAGTGAAAACAGATACTAATGTTTTTTTTTTTTTTAAAGCAGTGGTGTAAATCTACTTTCAAGAAGTGGGGGATATTTGTGTATCAAAAACTGCCTAATGAGGAAGAAAAATATTAAGTCAAAATTTGACATACCAACAATTAGGATTCCTTTTTAAGGCTGTACCAGGCAACAATAATGTTCTCCAGAGATGGTAGATTTTAAGATTTTATACAAAATGCTGACATTGTGATGTTTACCTTACTTCACTGGCTGTGTTATAAATTTATGATAAAAATGTTATTAATTATGTGCTAATTAATGGTATAAATAGAACAACATGGAAAAAAGAGGCTTTACAGTTACTGTTATTAGCAAGTTAATGCTAAATAGTATATAGCAAGCAAAAATTTATTATAGTTAAATTCGAATCATTAACTAACTTAATTTTTCTTTATAGGATTCCTCTAGCAGTGAAGATTCTGATGACTCATCGAGTGAGATCAAAAGGAAAAAGCATAAAGAGTATGCCATTTTTTCAACTGATCACTTTGATATCAAGAAAATCCTAATGTTTTTGTGTATCTTCCTTTATGAACAGTTCTTGCCAAATGTGGACTTTTGTAAATTCTTGTTCATGACATTTATTAGATTTATTTAAATTGTTAATTTCTAGCAGTTATTTTTCTGTAACTACCTGAATTTTTTATGCCCTTATCTTCCTATAACTCCTTTCCCATATACAAACATACATACATATATATATATATTTAATGGAGTTAGTGGGGATTGAACCCAGGACCTCGTGCATGCTAAGCACATGCTCTACCAGTACCCCTATACCCATATATTTTTAAATGTCAAAGACCTGCTTAGTCACTATATCTCTTGTCTGGTTATTCTGCACTTTCACTTTGTTATCCTAACTTTGGATTTGTTATTTATCCTACTTTATGACTTTACCTTATGCATCTTTAATGTGAAGATTCATATCTTTTACTAGTTTCTTAGAATTTAGTCATTATATCTCTAGACATTTTCTCTTTCTCATTCCGTAAATCTCTGTTACTATTTTTAATAGATATATTTTGTATTTGTCTTATTGGATCATATCTATTGCATATATCTGTTGGATCACCCATCCTATCCTCCATGAATCTTTTGTATCATGTTTTTTATCCTTTATTGCTATGCTACATTCTGGCTGATTTCTTCAGATCTGTCTTCTTATTTACTAAGTGCATTTTCAACTACTATGTCTCATTAGATGTTTAACTTTTACCCTGAGTTAGGAACTTCTAAACTCAGCAGGATGCAAGCAAAGAATGTTTTTAAAAGCAAGAGTCATTTGGGATGATGGACAGATTTGGTTGGATATAAAAAATCATTTTAACTTTTATTGTAAAAATATAAAATGGAGACTTTTCATATATCCTGTCTATTCTACTTCTAATATGCAAACTCTGAAAAAAATTTCAAGATGAAGAATTTGCTTCTCCATTAAATCATAAACCATACTTTATCATATGCTTGCTTACATAACCTCTAATATAGTTGTAATTGGTGCAAGAGATGGAGAGCAACAGAGTAGGAACAGTAGCTGTGAGACAGGGTGTAACGTATCTATAAGAACTTGACGTGTATTTTTCATTTGAAGTTTATATTATAGCAGAATATTAACAGTGCATCCAGTACTTTTTCTTTACATATTGATTGGAGTTAAATAGACTAAAAATAGCAACAAAGGTAAGGTAATCATTGAATGCTGATTGAGATGGACTGATTTTAACTTTTTTGATTCTATATTTTAAGCTTTGTAATGAACATATGTAGTATTTTAAAAGTTATTTTGAAAGGTATATTAAAAATTGTAGTCTCCAGAAAATAAAAATAAAAGGGATTAGAATCTCATTTTTGAAAGGGCAAGTATAACAATTATAAACAATTTTCAGAATTAAATCCTCTGAGTCTTTAAATTAGTATACTATGTTTTCATCTGTGGCAGTGTTCAAAATAGGTTTACTTATTTGCCCTTCATTGAGACATAACTAAATGATTTAACAAAAAACTCTAGAGTTATGGGAGAAATCTATGAAGAACACTTTCCAGCATTTTTCTTACTTTATAAACATTTTAAAATTGGTGAAAGCAATAGTATTTTTTATATTAACTGGAATATAATTTAGTTTATTTGATTTTTGTATTTTATTAGAAACAAAATTCGTTATAAATGTCTTTTATATACTTTACATACAGTGAAGATTGGCAGATGTCTGGGTCGGGATCTCCATCTCAGTCTGGCTCAGATTCAGAATCTGAAGAAGAAAGAGATAAAAGTAGTTGCGACGAAACAGAGTCTGATTACGAGCCAAAAAACAAAGTTAAAAGCAGAAAACCTCAAAATAGGTAAGTATAGTATGTTCCTGGTTTGGTGCTGAAAATTGTTCGTTTTAGAAGGTATTCTTTTTTTTAATTTATAGTTTCTTAAATCTTGTTTTATGCCAGTGTTTCTGTAAAATACTTCTCACCCTCTGGTCTTCCCTAGATCTAAGTCAAAAAATGGGAAGAAGATTATTGGACAGAAAAAGAGACAGATTGATTCATCTGAGGAGGAGGAGGAAGAGGATGAAGATTATGATAATGATAAAAGAAGTTCTCGTCGCCAAGCAACTGTCAATGTTAGCTATAAGGAAGATGAAGAAATGAAAACAGACTCTGATGATCTACTGGAAGTCTGTGGAGAAGATGTTCCTCAACCTGAGGAAGAGGAGTTTGAAACAATAGAACGATTTATGGATTGTCGAATTGGAAGAAAAGGAGGTACTCTTTTGTTTATTTATTTATTTATTTTTAAACTTTTTTTTATTGAGTTATAGTCATTTTACAATATTGTGTCAAATTCCAGTGTAGAGCACAATTTTTCAGTTATACATGAACATACATACATTCATTGTCACATTCTCTTTTGCTGTGAGCCACCACAAGATCCTGTATATATTTCCCTGTGCTACACAGTACAGTCTTGTTTATCTGTTCTACATTTTGAAATCCCAGAGGTACTCTTTTAAAAAGCGTATTTAGTTTTTGGTTGTTTGAATAATATTTACTAGAGCAAATTATTTCTTGAATATTTTGAAAGCCTATAGGGTAGAATTCTTTTGTTTTACTTATTTGCTATAAAATATTCTTTGTTTGGCTTGAATATTTTCTTCCCAGTAAGTATCCATTTGATCTCACTTTATATATTGCAGATATTAGAAAAATTTTAACCTGTGCATTTGAGCTTTTCTGTTACCATGCATAAATAAGTAATTGCTATTTAGGTATTTTCAATTTGATAAATGGTTTGATTTAAAACATTTTTTCTTTCATCTTTGATATATAGGTTATTTTTTGCTTATCTTGACATGCATTTTTTCCTTTCAGTTTTATTGAGATATAATTGACAGTCAGGACTGTTTTAAGGTAGACAGCATAATACCTTGACTTACATATATTGTGAAATGATTACCACAATAAGTTTAGTTAATATTCATCTCATTAGAGATATAATTTTTAAAAATAAAGAAAATTTCCCTTGTAATGCGAACTTTGAGAATCTATTCTCTTAGCAGCTTTCAGATATGCCACACAGCAGTGTTTACTATAATTGTTATGTTGTACATTAACATCCCCTGTACCTACTTATAACTGGAAACTTATGCCTTTTGACTGCCTTCATCATATTCCCCCTCTCTCTAGTAACTACAAATCTGATATCTCATTCTATGAATTCCTCCTTCTCTTCTTCCTCTCATCCCTTCCTCCTTCCTTCCCCTTCTTCCTCTGTTTTCCGTATATTAAGTATGGTCACAGGGCATTTGTCTTTCTCTCACTTATTTCACTTAGCATAGTGACCTCAAGGTCCACTTGTATTGTCACAAATTGCAGAGTTTCCTCTTTTTGTGGTTGAATAATATTCCATTGTATATATGTGTATGTATATGCCAGTTTCTTTATCCACTTATCTGTGGGTTAAAACTCAGGCTCTTTCCCTGTCTTAGCTGTTATAAGTAATGCTGCAATGAATATGGGAGTGCAGATGTCCCTTCCACATAATGATTTCAGACATAACTTTTCAAAGATGATTTTAAATATTTTAATTTTCAGTTATCAATATACCAGTTATCAGTTATAAACTGCTATATGATCTTAGGCGTGCTGCTGTGTTTTGACCTTATTTTTCCTAATTTTAAAACTGAGGAGATTAAATTAGATTACCTTTCTGGTCTAAAATGCTGTTTCTCTTATAAATGTGTAGTATCGTTTCTCCAGAATTCTTATACCGTATCACCTTCCTTATTTAAAAGAACGTATCTTTTTCTATTTATATTCTTGAATGTTTGAGTTGAAAGGAGATACTTCTGTAACAGTTTTAAGTAGACTGTATTGTGATTTCCTTTTCAGCTACTGGTGCTACTACAACCATTTATGCAGTTGAAGCAGATGGTGACCCGAATGCAGATTTTGAAAAAAACAAGGAACCAGGAGAGGTCCAGTATTTAATAAAGTGGAAAGGATGGTCACATATCCACAATACTTGGGAGACAGAAGAAACCCTTAAGCAGCAGAATGTTAGAGGAATGAAAAAATTAGATAATTATAAGAAAAAAGATCAGGAAACAAAAAGATGGTAAGTTTTATATTAAAGTTAAAAACTAATGATGCTTTATTTCTATTCCAGTTTCTTCATTATTCAAACTGGCTCTCATGATAAATGGCACAATGGGAGATTTTGTGCTACAGATGGTATTTGAGGGATGGGTTAGTTAGAGGAGATTTTGAAGTCTGTTTCTGGATTAATAATCTTTCAGGTTGAAGAATGCTTCTCCAGAAGATGTGGAATATTATAATTGCCAGCAAGAACTTACAGATGATCTCCATAAGCAGTATCAAATAGTGGAGCGAATAATTGGTTAGTAATAAATTATTCTAATTATACCTTTATCTTTCTATGCTTGAAAAAATCTGAAAAAAAGTCTTAAATTTACTGCTTAAACATCAAATACAGTAGCTTGCTCTCACTATAATAATAGAGTGTTGTAAACCAGATGACATATTTTTATTTGTATAGTTTTTACTAAGAATTATTCCTTGTGTAAAATTCAATGTAAAAAAATAAATACCTGATTTATCTCACAGCTCATTCCAATCAGAAGTCAGCAGCTGGCTATCCTGATTATTATTGCAAATGGCAGGGCCTTCCATACTCAGAGTGCAGCTGGGAAGATGGAGCTCTCATTTCCAAAAAGTTTCAAGCATGCATAGATGAGTATTTTAGCAGGAATCAGTCAAAAACTACTCCTTTTAAAGACTGCAAAGTGAGTATTGTTTGCTGTTTTTAATTACTGAAAATGTATTTATGTCTCATAAATATTACAAGCCCACATAGAGAGTTGGTTCCTGATTTCAGATAGGCTGAAGGTGAGAACTGCTTGGTTGGTAGGTCTTACGGGAAATGATGTTCCTGTAATTGCTGTGATATCTTAGATGTGGTACTGTCTTAACCTTGGTGAGTGAAACTGTTTCAGAAAGATAATAAATTGGTGGTGGTAGTTGTGGGGAATGGTTTAGGGAGACCAAACAGGGAAAATTCCATGGAAATTAGATGTATATGCTTGACTTAAAATGTAGTCAATATTTTCCTTGAAAGTAGGAAAGGAAAAGACGGATGTTCCCATAAGAAAGTAAACAGGACTACCTTGCCTAATATTGTAAAGTTATTAAGTGATAGTTTCGGGGTCTATGTACTACTAGAATTTGTGTTCTTATTACAAGATGGAATTAAATTCATAATGGTAGTTTAGAAATCAGAAACCAAATAGGAATTTAAGCCAGTTTTATGGGTTTTTTTCAGGTCAGGCCTGGAACAATGGTTAAATGAATGAATTTAATACAGGTTTTACTTTACATAGGACCCAAGTATTTCAGCAAGCATGTACTTACAGCTGTCATTTTTTGTTCAAAAAAGAGAGCAAAATATGTCATTGGTATATTGTTATAGCAATAGAAAACAGTCTTTGAATCCTCATATATTTTGAATCATGGAATTTCTGAGCTTGATCATTTGAGATGAAATTTCAGAATTTATGGTAAAAGCTGAGATCTTCATCTTTTAATATAATTTCTTGTGTTTAATAATTCTTCATATTAACATTTATTTCTACTAAAGGTATTAAAACAAAGGCCAAGATTTGTAGCCCTGAAGAAGCAGCCGTCCTATATTGGAGGACATGAGGGTTTAGAATTAAGAGATTATCAATTGAATGGTTTAAATTGGCTTGCTCACTCTTGGTGCAAGTAAGTATATTTTGAATTGTCTAAGAGGATAGGATAACAATTTTAAAAATAGAGGATTTGGAAAAGATTTCCACCAATGTAAAAGAAAAGACTCTTTGGCATTTAAAAGCAGGTCTTTGAGGTTCCCATGTATAAACAAATACTTAGTACATACTAAGAAGAAAATCCAGCAGAGTTTAACCTTTTGATTTTTGCAGTACTGAAACAAGTTTTCATTGAACTTAAAATCAGAAAATATATATACTTGATTTCACACTAATCCTGGACAGTATTTCTAGTACCCTTTTAGGCCTCTCTCCTATGTCCCTTACTCTGTTCTTGGCAATGTGGGTGACTAGGGTGTAATTTTTTTTTAACTGTACCATAGCTGTAGTTTTATATGGACTCTACCATTTGTAGTAGATGGATTGTGTTCATCTATGTAATTGATTATAGATAATACTGTAAATCTTTTAGCTGCTTTTGGCCTAAAATGATAAACTTCTCCCTCTTCTCTTATACAGTGGCCTTTACATTTATTATTAACAGTTAATAAAAATGGCATATTTTTATTAACTGCCTATCAGATTAATTTATTTAGCTGCTCATATAAATTTGTATATGGGTTATGTAAAAGATTTCTTATAAATTTGAATATTGTATACATGCTTTTTGTTTTTATCTTTGTAGAGGAAATAGTTGCATACTTGCTGATGAGATGGGCCTTGGAAAAACAATACAGACGATCTCATTTCTGAACTATTTGTTTCATGAGCACCAATTATACGGACCTTTTCTGTTAGTAGTACCCCTCTCCACTCTCACTTCCTGGCAAAGGGAGATTCAGACATGGGCTTCTCAAATGAATGCTGTGGTTTATTTAGGTGACATTAACAGCAGAAACATGGTAAGTTGTTTCTCCACAAATTTAGAAATTAAGATACACTTGTCTTTGAGGGCAAATTTTTAAATTTTTCTTTATAAAGTCTTAGTTTGTAGCATTGAACTTGACACAAAGTAACTCAGTACATTATTAATAAAAATTAATTTTTGGTTTAGTGTTACCTTATGTATATTTTTTTTCCTGTTCTTATGGAAAATTTCAAATAAACGTTAAAGCATACAGAAGAGTATAATAAATCTCCATGTGCATATCTCCAGCTTCACAGTTTTAACCATTGCCTGTTTGCTTCATCTGTGCCTCTACGTGGTACTTTCCTCTCAATTATTGTGAAGCAAACCTGAGACATATTTCATCAAATAAATGTTATATTATTACATGAGTTAATCATTTGTGTTTTGTCAGACGAGAACTTCCTTCAGTGAGAAATGTGTATTTTAAAATGTGTCTTTTTTAATGGAAGTTTTTGATGTTATTCTCATTTTATTTACGATAGGTAAGATCACTGTAGCTTGTTGGACTATGTAAAGGATAGTTAAAACTATTTTATTACATAAACATACTATACGTAGTTCTGTGTGTATTTTGAATGGATTTTATTTTAGATATTCAATTAAGAGTATTCCTAATGTTTGTCTTAAAATTGTTTTTGAAATTTCTGGATAGATAAGAACTCATGAATGGATGCATCCACAGACCAAACGGTTAAAATTTAATATACTATTAACAACTTACGAAATCTTATTGAAGGATAAGGTGTGTATTTTCTGTGTTTTTCTGTTTGGTGTATGTCAGTTTTTCCTTAATTGTACATTGTAGGTAGGATGAGAAGATAACTTAAATCAAGCAAACTACAGCCTATAGGTCAAATCTGGTTTATTTTTTTTTTTATGATCCTTGAAGTAAAGGTCACCTTTTCCTTTTTAAAAGTGTTGTTAAACAAACCAAAGAATATGAAAGTAGTTTGGCACAGTGCCTTTTGATTTGTAAGGTCTTTAAAGAGGAGGAAGATACCTCACAGGATTAAGCTACCACTGGGTGAAGCACTGTGCTGAATGCTTTATACCTATTGTCTTAGTTAATGCTTCATAGTTACTTTATAATATACTGCTATCTCTATTATAAAGAAAAGTTAAGTTAGGTCAATGAACTTGCCTGAGGTGTTAACAACTATTAAGTAGCAGAATCAGATCTGTCTCTGTTTTGTCAGAGACTGACATTTGTATGTTGGAGATAATGCAGTTTATTAAAAGTCGTGTAGTAAATTGTAATGATACTTGGAATAAGACACTGTTCCAAAGTTATATTTTCTCCTAATTGACATTAATAGAGGCTTCTACTGAGTTTAGGCTAAAAATGTTTCATAAAATTTTTAAATTATATTACAGAAGTTTTCTTTATTGTCAGTGTGTAAGCCAGTGAAAAAACTTATCACTTGATATTTTGCTCTTTTTTTCTCTTTTTTAATTTTTAATTCTTAAAATTATTTTATTTATTTATTTTTAGTTTCTTGGGGGGGTGGTAATTAGGTCTATTTAGTTTTTTCTTTAATGGAGGTATTGAGGATTGAACCCAGGACCTCATGCATGCTGAGCATGCACTTTACCACTTGAGCTATACCCTCCCCCTGCTCTGTTTTTCTGATGGCTAACTTAGTCATGGAGGGAACTTTATTTTGCATGTTTAATACATAATTTTTATTTGAATATTAGACAGAGGTTTATAAATTTGCCTTATTTTAATGATTTGAATTTCATTCTTCTCTAAATATACTATGTTCTGTTTATTTTAAGGCATTCCTTGGAGGTCTGAATTGGGCATTTATAGGTGTAGATGAAGCACATCGATTAAAGAATGATGACTCTCTTCTGTATAAAACTTTAATAGACTTTAAGTCCAATCACCGTCTCCTTATCACTGGAACTCCTCTGCAAAACTCCCTCAAAGAGCTCTGGTCTTTGCTACATTTCATTATGCCAGAAAAGTAAGATAAACTGAGATACACAGTTTTACTGTTTTGTGTGCAAAGTTTACCAGGAAAATAATTAATGTAGGTAATAAGGTCAGAAAGAGGTTTTATTGCCCCAGACTTTGGACCAGAGATTATTAAGAAAAGAAATAGGAAATGGGATGGAATATTCTGTGTAGTAATATTTTAATTTTTCAATTTTGTAAATAAAGCTTAAGCCATGTGTAATAAATTGTAACAGTTGATTTTGCCTGTGTTCAAAATATACCTTGCTTGAAAAAATGGAAGTAGTATCATTTTTAGTACTTAACAGCAGCAGTGACGACAATAACGTGGTGTTAGGAAATCCCATTTTCTAAATGAGGAAAACCATACTAAATAAGGATTAATAACTTGTCCAAATGATAACATACATGTTTTCTTTCAGTAGATTCAGAACTTTTCTTTGTAAAATATTTGTGATAATTACATATTTGAAAATACTTCATCTTTATTTAACTCAAGGAGAATCAAAATTTTTATGAAACAACTATATTTTATCTCTATATATTTAATAGATTTCTTGGAAGGATAGTTATTAGAAGTGATTAATTTTAGCTCATTTTTTTCCCTAAAAATCTCTATTTTGTTGTATCTGTCTACCCTGAAAAATCTCACATGCAGGTTGACTTCTTTCATGATTCTTCCATTTGCTTAAATTTTTAAGGTTTTCTTCCTGGGAAGATTTTGAAGAAGAACATGGCAAAGGCAGAGAATATGGTTATGCAAGCCTCCACAAGGAGCTTGAGCCGTTTCTGTTACGCAGAGTTAAGAAAGATGTGGAAAAATCTCTTCCTGCTAAGGTTGAGCAGATTTTAAGAATGGAAATGAGTGCTTTACAGAAACAATACTACAAGTAAGCTGTAAACAAGAGTACATGTTTTGAATATTTAATTTTACATAACCCCCCATCCTTGTGTCATTGAGGTGCCCCCCATCCCCGGTTGAGTCTTAGAGCAATAGCAATTACTGAATTTTAGAATTGGTTATTCTGTGGCATATTGAGGCAAAGAGAGATTCAATGGCATGTCCAAGATCATGGGTGACATAAGACTAAATAATTCATTTTCTAACACATCATTAATTGCTTTTCTCAGTTGCATCCTTTGATACATTGTAGAATGGATTTCGTGTGTTTTTTGTTTTTGTTTTTGTTTCTGAAGTATAGTCAGTTTACGGCGCGGTGTTAAAATTTCTGATGTACAGCATAGTGATTCATTTGTACATTTTTTATATATATATATTCCCTTTCATATTCTTTTTCATTTTAAACCATTTTACAAGGTATTGAATATAGTTCCCTGTTCTATATAGTTTGGTGTTTTCACTATGGAAAACAGTATGAAGATTCCTTAAAAAGTTGAAAATAGACTTACCCTATGATTCAGCAGTCCAACTCCTGGGCATATATTAAGAGGGTTTCAAGTGTTAGGATTTCCTTGCTAGCAAAGCATTATTATGTAATTATGATAATCATGTAGTTGACAGAGGTAGAGGCCAGAAAAAGAAACTTAGAACAAAATTTTAGGCCCCCTTGCTTTCTGAAAAGAATCATATTTTATATAACTCATGTATGTCAGATCTATATAGTAACACTTTGGAAGAATCAAAAAGAAATACCTGTTCTAATATCTATTTAAACATTTAATTGTATAAAATGCACTGCTACATTCATTTGAATTCTGAGAAACATATTTTATGTAAAATCTTTAAGTGCCATCTATGTAAAAAAATACATTTATTATATAAATTTTAGGTTTTTATTATGGAAAGTTTCAAATATATACAGAAATAGGGTAATGTAATGAACTCCTATCACTCAGCTTAGTTTTCAGCTCATAGCCAGTCTTAATTGCACTCCCTCTTCCTGTACCTTCTATCACTTTGAGGCAAATGAGAGATATAATTGTTACAAGTCCCTCTGAAGAGTCACTTTGTAAAAAGGAAGAAAATAAAAGGAGTTAGACAAGGTAGATCATGGTGAGAGGAAATGTTACGTCTTGTTTGCAGTAATAAAATAACCACTCATCATTTTTCTCTTAAGTTGTATGTGTATTGTGTAATTGTAATTCAGAGAAGGCAGTGTGGCTAGACAATATCCTTATGAGGTTTTTGGTATCTTCATTAGCTGCGGAATGTGAAATTTGTAGGAGGGTAAGATATTACAGCTGACCATTTAAAAAATAAATTTTGGGGAGAAAGGGATTAATACACTGTATTCAGTGTGTTACATTAAGCCTTTACTGTGTATAGTTAATGGTTCAGTTAACAAGTTTTGTGTTCTGATTAGTCTTACAAATGAGGTTCATCAGTTTGGAGAACAAGGTTTGTTCCATTGTATATGAAGTTGTGAACTTCATAATGGTGCAGTTTTGCTTTGATTTCTTTTTTCTATGGTTATAGAATTCATCCTGGTAATTGTTCTGCTACATAATTTTCATATTTTTTTTAAACAGATGGATATTAACTAGGAATTACAAAGCCCTCAGCAAAGGTTCCAAGGGCAGTACCTCAGGCTTTTTGAATATTATGATGGAGCTAAAGAAATGTTGTAACCATTGCTACCTCATTAAACCACCAGATAATAATGAATTCTATAATAAACAGGAGGCCTTACAAGTAAGAATTTTAAAATATGGTTACTTTGTGGTAAAGCAAAATTCTAGAAATGTTTATTTCAGTTATAACTGAATTAATATGTTAGAAATTCTCTTTGGTTAATGATATATTAAATAATGGTATATATTATTTTTCAGTCTTTATAAAAAGATTTATAATTATAATTTATCCAATTAATCATTTTTCCAAAATTGGATCTCTAACCATGGGCTGTGATACTTTATCCAGCAAAAATCCCTTAGTGTATTCTTAATTCTGAAAAAACTTCACTAGTGATTGTGCTGAATTTGTGGTATGACACATGGTAAGAAGGGCGTCTAGACCTTAGGTCTCATCCTTCCTATCACTTCCAGAAGACAAATGAAGTGTGTGAAGAAGGCATAATTGCCACGCAGAGCATAGTAGGGCTTTGAAGTGCTAGGATCAGTGACTTATACTTATAAATTAGAATATATTTCTAGTCATAGAGCAAAATGATGAAGGTTCTAGAATATTTTGAAAACTGAAATAAACTGTTTTCCAACATTATGAAAATTCTAAATCTCAATTTAAAATACTTAAAAAAAAAACAAGTGTTACATGAGGCACATTTCGTTTTATTGGCTTTTTTAACATGACAATTTTAATTTGTTTTCTTATAGCACTTAATCCGTAGTAGCGGAAAATTGATTCTTCTTGACAAACTCTTAATTCGCCTAAGAGAACGAGGCAATAGAGTTCTTATTTTTTCTCAAATGGTGCGGATGTTAGATATACTTGCAGAATATTTGAAATATCGTCAGTTCCCCTTTCAAGTAAGCATTTCATTTGGTCTTTTTTGTTGACTTAAATTTCATCTAATTCCTGAACATGTTCTACAAAATGATCTTTGAAATTCTTTTGCAGATGAAGTGTAGATTTTATGTAGGCCATACTTTTTTTTAAAGAAAATAGATCTGTTTAAAAAATTTGTCACTATTGCTTTTTTTCTTCTTGACCTTATATTTAACAGCAAAGCAGTTTTTCTTTTCTCTAATTTTTATTTGCTTTTAATTCTTTATTTCTCTATGTTCAAATCTAAAGGGGCAGCCTTAGTATTAGGCTTTAGTCTGAGGAAGGGCAAGAGAGCAATTCTTGTGAATGTTACCAGGACTGTTGGAGATTTTGAAGATTATGGGTTCATAGTTATTGTAATGCATAGTTGGCTGAATGAAACCACGTGACTTTAGGGAAGATAGCAAAGATCAAAATGGACTTACATTCCATCTATTCAATATTTATTTTGAAATTCATTCACTGTAATTACAGATAGTAGGAATGAGTGTTGAATGTTATAGTTAGGTGCTAGTCTTAGGCACTTTACATCTAATAGTTAACTTAATCCTTCCAGTAATTTTATGAACAGTGCCTGGAACATAGGAAACATTTTCTGCATATACAGCTAGTAAATGATGTATATTTAGTGCGAGCAATAAAATAAAAGTAGAATTATAATGATGAACCTCAACACACATAGTTTGTGTTCTGTTGGAGCTTACAACCTGGTGTGGAAGATAGACATTAAGCCAGGTAATTACAAATACAATGTTACAACTCTGGTAAGTGCTATGAAGAACAGGTATTGGGTGGTATGAACATGACTGAGATACATGTAGTCATTTAGGGGAAAAAGCAGAAAGAGTACTGTTGCTTGATTTTATTTTAATAGCTTTAATGACATGTAATTTCCATTGTATACCATTCATCCATTTAAAGTTTACGATTCAGTGGTTTTTAATATATAGACAGTTACGTGCAATCATCATCACAGTTTAGAGTATTTTCATAATCTCAAAAAGAAACTGTACCTGTTAGCTGTCAACCTTGGTTGCCCCTCTTGTGTTCCCCATCCCCAACCCAGCCTGTTAGGTCATGCCTCAGTACATGATAATACTACTATTTTTTCGAAGTTTTCACCAAGTATAATTTTTAATGGAACAGAAATATAACACTTTAAAAATTTTTTTGATTTTGGACATCTGTTGTTTAGCTTATGTTTAATAACACTCAGTATATGTTAGACACTGTGCTTAATGTTTTTTTAATGAGGAGAGGTAACTAGGTTTCTTCACTGATTTCCGCTTGGAGGAGGTGCTGGGGAGACTGAACCCAGTATCTCTTGTTGCCGAGCATGCGCTCTACCACTTGAGGGTATACCCCCACGATGCTGTGCTAAGTGTTGAATTCTGTTCTCTCACTGAATCTTTGGTATTCTATGAAGGAAGTAATAGTATTACATCCATTTACTGAGGAGGAAACTGACAAGAATAAGAGTCAAATTTCTTGCCCAAGATACCGATGAATACTCAGGATACTCAAATGTGGGCTATTCAGCTAGAGCCTGTAGTGCCCTGAATCAGTGATTCTCAGCGTTTAAACTGGAGGGCTTTTGCTGGATCCCTCTCTGAGTTTCTGATTTTAGTTCTGAGATGGTGCTCAAAAATTTGTGTTTCTAAATTCTCAGGTGACATTGACATGTTGGTGCATAACCATGCTGGGCTCAGAGTTTTTTAAACTGTGGGCTGTAACATATTCATGGATCTGGGAATCAATTTAATGGGCTGTACCAACATTTTAAAAAAATTGAAATAGATCATAAACTATGAGGGTGTATCAGTACACTGTGTCATGAAACCTGTTTTGGTTGTACAGCTATGTACTCATTCACATGCAAAGTATATTCTTACAGTGGGTCTCAAGCAAAATGACAAAGCCAGTTCTATTATTTATTGTTAGCAATAGCAGTGCTAGTGGTTATGAGCGTGGACTCTGGAGATACAATGCCTGGGCATTGTTACCCTACCTATAAGTACCTTCTAGCCTTAGGAAAAGCAGTGCTGCATTTGCATTACTTAATTTCATAATTGATTTCAATTTGTTTTTAAAGTTTTGATTCTGTTACTATTGCAGTATTTTAATGTGTTTTATTCTAGAGATTAGATGGATCAATAAAAGGGGAGCTGAGGAAACAAGCTCTAGATCATTTTAATGCTGAAGGATCAGAGGTATGAACACTTGTAAAAGTGTACATAGTGTTTTGTCATTATTTTAGTCATTTGTAGTTTAAAAGAACACAAGTGTTATTGGTGCTAGCTGGTTTGATTTGCAAGTGAGATTTTAAAGTTAGTATTCTGTGTTAAATCTGAAGAATTGTACCCTTTCGTATCAGTAGTATTTCATCATAGGACAGTTAATTTGCTTAGAAATAAATTAGCCTACTTTCATTTGGAGTTCTTGTTGAATTGCTGTTTTCATATATGTGTGTGTATGTATATATTTATGTTTTGGAGTCTTGTTGATTGGTTTTTCTAGAGGTGTATATGTTTTATTAGTATTTTTTAAAACTGTCTTTCACTTTTATTGGTAACATACGTTTTAAATTCAGAAATTAAATTGTAAAATTTTCATATTGATTATTCACAGTTGAGAAGAATTTAAAATCATGCCTGTTTATAACTCCTTACAGGACTTCTGCTTTTTGCTTTCCACAAGAGCTGGAGGTTTAGGAATTAATTTAGCCTCAGCTGACACTGTTGTTATATTTGATTCTGATTGGAATCCACAAAATGATCTTCAGGCACAGGCGAGAGCTCATCGAATTGGGCAAAAGAAACAGGTATTTTTTATTCTTATTTTACTCTTCTAGGATTTGTTTTGTGATGACTGCTTGGAAGTGATTTTTGTTTTTCTTCTGGTAAGATCATTGAAACAGTCATGTTGCTATTTAACAGATAGGGTAATGAGGAATTCACATTTACCAGAATCACCTGACAGAAATTCCTGACAGAACTGAGGATGCCTAATAGGATTGTGTACTCTTTTTGGATCATTATTCTGTTTACAACTGTAGAATATAGTATTTCATTCAATATATGTAACTTTAAAATGCCTTCATAAACTTACTTTAACTATTGAAAGATTTTGCTCAGTACATCGCTTCCTTTTTGTTAGCCTGTGTTTTATTCATGTGCCTACAAGATTCTCTGTGCAAAAAAGCCATTCTCATAATTTTTGTACAACTATCTGGCACAGTTGTAGTAGCCCTTAAGAAAAACCATCTGTCATTCTTTTAGTGCCTTGGTCCTTATCTTTTAATTCATTTACCTCCATCTAAAGTAGTGTTTCTCAAACTTTTTCAAAGCAGGAGATATAAACATGTAGTACCACAGAGGCTTAGCAGATTTTAATTTTTGAAACATTCATATTTTCTACTGAAGAATAAATCCATAATCTAAAAAATGTTTTACCCGGATAATTCTTATTAAACTGTGCCTCATCAGGAATGGATCATGTATCTTCCTATCATTTTTATACTCTGGAACAACATTGCATACCCCTGAATAAAAAGATTGTATTTAAAGTAGTGATTCTTAACTTTATCAGACCCAGTGACCTGTTTTTATGATAGTTATTTTTAGCACCCCTTTTTCTGTCTTGAAATAGATACATGTAATTTGAGGTCATCCTAATGCCCTAACAATAATTTAGATTTAAAAAAAAAAGAGAGCTCTTTCCAGTATATACTGGGATGTAAAAATAAGTTGAGAGAATAAGAGCAAGACTTGTTCTCTGTAAAAAAGTACAAAGGAAGGAAACAGCAAAGGTATATTTGTGCATAACAGAATGAAAAACAGTATTAGGTTGGATAATAACTGACTGACTTGTACATGATAAAGAGAGGGAAACTTGAAGTAGAAATAACAACATGCCAAGACAAATTATAGACTGTCAAAGATGAGAACGTAAGGAAATAGGATTTCACAGGTTAATTAGGCCTAATGCATATGTGAACAGTTGAAATAGCCCTGTATTATGAATGAGTTGGGGAGTAGTTATTAATTGCACTGGACATATTTGCATGCAGCAACTACCAAATGAGTAGTTGTAGGTTAGTAATACAGGTGAGTTTTATTGGTGACACCAATACTAGAAACATATGGAAGTGGTAAGTAATGATAAAGATCCAAATAAAACAGTATCCGGTTATCTACTGATACGCACAATGGATTATAATCCTGAAAAAATTAGTGTGTATTGTAACTCTGAAAGTACTTCATGTTTGTGTTAAAATAGAGTTATAATTTAGACTCACAGTAAATTTCAAAGGTTTTTAAAAATTCTTGAAAAACTTACAAGATAATTTTTCATTTTGCCAGAATGTTCAGTTTAATGAAGAATGTCTACTATCCCAGGTCCCTGTGCTCTGAATGCTGATAAGCCCACCTAGTCACTGTTAAAACTAAAAATATTCCTATAAATTTTCAAAATAGCCCCATATTGTGATGTTGTTTGATATAGAACCACTGAACTTGAGAAATTACTACACATCAATTATGGAAAGCTTTTTTTTTTAATGGTTTCATCATTGACTTGAGAAGAAATTCACAGAATTTTAGGTTAAATGGAATAATGTAATGTTAATCAGAATTGAGGGAACTGGTATAAGGTTGTCATAAGTTTACTGTTTCCTCCACCAAAAGATAATTTAAAAGTCACTGTCATTCCTTAAAAAAAAAAAAAAAGCAAAAGCAAATAAAATCTCCTAACCAAAGTATAAAAAGGAGGGACATACTCTCAAAATAATCTTTAAATTGAAGAAACTTTAGCTTTAAATGTATTATTGTGTATAACAAATGTTTATTTTGCTTTTGACCAGTGAAAACATCATACAGGATGAGCTTCAGTCTAGGTACCAATATTTGGGCATGTAACATTAGCAAAATGAATCCTTTTTACTGCACTTTAGGTTTCATCATGTCTATCTTTACAGGTGAACATTTATCGTCTAGTTACAAAGGGATCAGTTGAAGAGGATATTCTTGAAAGGGCCAAAAAGAAGATGGTTTTAGATCATCTTGTCATTCAAAGAATGGACACAACTGGGAAGACAGTACTACATACAGGTTCTGCCCCCTCAAGGTAGTTACTTGCCTGTTAAAAAAATGTCCTTTTAGAATCATACTATATCCATTTTCCTGGAATGTTACATACTGTAAGCAGATCATTGAAGTACTGTATTTAGTGTTGTGATTTTATTTTTTAAAGCACTGAAATAATTTGTAGTCAGTGATAGACATTCAATACATGGTTTCACCACTCTAGTTTTGTAATCTTGGGGGAATACCCTTTAACTTCTAGGTTTCAAGTTCTTTAGTTTTAAAATAAGTATATTAGTAATGCTTGACCTATTTATGTCATATTAATTTTTATAAAGGTAATGTCAATAAGTCATAAGTTTTGTGTAAATGTTAAATTTGTGACTGTTAATATTAAGTATTTTTATTTGTTTTTCATTCAGTTCTACTCCTTTCAATAAAGAAGAATTATCAGCCATTTTAAAGTTTGGTGCTGAGGAACTTTTTAAGGAACCGGAGGGAGAAGAACAAGAGCCCCAGGTAAAAAAAAAAAAATTGTCCCAAAATGTGTTGTTTTTAAAATTGTAAATGTGAAGTATATTTATTTTTAAATATATTAAAGTATGTATTTAAAATAGAAGATTTCTTTCTTACTTTAGGAAATGGATATAGATGAAATCTTGAAGAGGGCTGAAACTCATGAAAATGAACCAGGCCCTTTAACTGTAGGAGATGAATTACTTTCTCAGTTCAAGGTAGGTTTTGAAAATTTTTTCTTAATATTAGTATATAAATTG
The DNA here is from genome assembly GCF_048564905.1 of Vicugna pacos. Classification (NCBI taxonomy): domain Eukaryota; kingdom Metazoa; phylum Chordata; class Mammalia; order Artiodactyla; family Camelidae; genus Vicugna; species Vicugna pacos. The sequence continues at coordinate 53,612,181 of NC_132989.1, forward strand.
AGAGGTTCTGATTTTTTTTTTTGTCATTTAGTGTTTTATTCCCCTTTCTTTAAACATGATCAGTAAGGTAGTCTATAAAAATGTTTAACATTTTTGTCTTACCATTTGCTGAGGTATATAAAATTTTTTTCTCTTATTCTGACAAACCATCAGTGACATGATTTGAAAGGGACCAAATCATTTATGAATAGCTATGCTTAGTGGAATGGGGAGAGCTGTTTCCTCAAATATTTGGGTAAATGCATGAATATGATCTCTTATTTCGATTTCCATGACTGAAGACTTTTAGCTGATTTTTGTTGGAACAATTTTTGACATTAGATTAATTTAAGCAGTATCATAACTAAGAAAAATAAAGCAAATGCGGTCACATAACGTAAGCAATAATATTTATAAATACCCCTGGTTTGGTGAGGGCTAAAAGGTTGATAGAAGTCCTAAAGCAACATAAATCAACCTACATCACAGAGTAAGTTGTATGCCAGTTACGTAGAATAAAGAAGTAGGTTGCTCTGTATCCTAACCATTTTCCATGAACTGAGTTTTTTAAGGATCAATTCATGTCATTCATTCATTCATCAAATAAATATCGAGCATCTGCAATGTGCCACACAGAGACAGAGCAGTGAATAAAAACTTGTAATTTTAATGGATCACTCTGGCTGAAGTGCAGAGGATTTACTGTAGTGGGAAAGAATTGAAGTAGGAGAATAAGTCCTTAAATGTATTATCTTATTTAATCCTCACAAAAGTTAGTGTGCTATCTAACTTTTTAAGAGATGAAGAAACTAGGGCTTAGGGAACCTAAATAAATTTATCTATTCTCTCAGAGTTCCTTGTGTCTTGTCATTAGCTCTTTAGGTACTATTTTTATGATTCAGAAAAATAATATTGGATTTATCTACAGCACTTTGTAGTTCATGGACTGGTGTGGTAATTACTGCAGAAGGTCATTTAGCACATTACCACTATAAATTACTTTGTTCTTATTCTTTTAACTTAGAGTAATAATTTTTTTATCATCAGGGCAAAAGAGAATCATTCCTGGAAGACGAATGAAGTCATTTGATTTCACCTACTTTGACCTAATGAAGAAATAAACTTAGTTTTACAATCATATTTGGTTTAATCCATAGTCATATTCATTTTCCTGAGGATATTTAAGTGTTACTGTCTTATTCTGGTATGCCTCTTCCTCCCTGCTGAAAAAGAAAAATATAATTTAAGGATGAATTCTTTAATGCTTTATTCTGCTAAAATTCTGTAATTTCTCAGGTTGCCAACTTTTCAAATATGGATGAGGATGATATTGAGTTGGAACCTGAAAGAAATTCCAAGAATTGGGAAGAAATCATTCCTGAAGATCAAAGAAGACGATTAGAAGAGGAAGAAAGACAAAAGGAACTCGAGGAAATTTATATGCTCCCAAGAATGAGAAACTGCGCAAAACAGGTAACTTTTTAATTTGAAAGATATTTCTATATTGTAAGAGTATTTACACCGTGCTATTCTTTGTTTAAGAGAAACAGTGATCCTTAGTTTTGTTTTCTTATGACTTCATCTGACTTGATAATGCTTGTCTCATACAATGAGTTGGAAAGTGTTTCATTAAATGTTTGGCAGTGTTTGTCAGGGAAACTGTCTAGGCCTAAAGTTTTCTTTGTTAGAAGATTTTTAAACTATAACCTAAGTTTCTTTTATAAATATAGAACTATTGAGAGTATCTGTTTCTTGAATGAGTTTGGTTGATTGTTTTAAGGAACTTGTTCCTTTTATCCAGGTTGTTGAATTTATAGGCATAAAATTATTTATAATATCCCCTTATTCTTTTGGTGTCTATAGGGTATTTAGTGATTTCCCTCTTTTCATTCCTAATATTGGTCATTTTTTCCTTGATTATGGTTAATTTTACTCTTTTCAAAGAACCACCTTTTGGTTTCATTGATTTTTCTGTCTTAAATTTCATTGATTTGTGCCTTTTATTATTTCTTCCTTCTTTTGCTTTGCTTTTTTTTCCCAAGTCTCTAAAGGTATAAGATTAGATCATTAAATTAAGATCTTCCTTTTCAAATATTAGCATTTAATTCTGCATGTTTCCCACTAAGCACTGTCTTTTTTGAATCTCCTGAGTTTTGATATTTGTTGTGTTTTCATTTTCATTTCTTTCAAAATATTTTGATTTCTTTTGTGACTTCCTCTGTGACCCATAGGTTTTTTCAGAAGTATGCTGTTTAATTTCCAAATATTTGGGAGATTTTTCAAGTATCTTTGTTACTGATATCTAGTTTCTTTTATGGTCAGAGGGCATACCCTGAGTGATTCGAATTCTTAGAAATTTCTTGGTGTTTATTTTTACTGCCTAAATGAACAAAATATTAGAGTTTTAAATAACGCTAATAGTGCTGTACCAAGATATACTGGATTCTGTGACAAAAGGAAAAACTTTAATATTAGCCCTCTTTGCATTAACTTCTGTTTTTTTAGAATGAATGCAATTATAAGATTATCTTGATTACTGAGTTTTTGGTTTCTCCTCAAATTTAGAGTCTGAGGTAGAAGAAGGACTTATCCTACCCTGGTCCTTGCTTTGCTACTTATTTTATTTTCTGCAACCATATTTAGGACTTCTCCTGTGTTCTCAGTTCATTAGTTGAGAAGGGTCTGGCTAGGCTTCCTGCCTGTCTCCTGAAAGGTGACTGCTCTCTTTCTCCAGACCTTCACCGTCAAGGAAATGCTTTCTTTTATCTCCAATCCTGTTTGTAGTCTTTCTCATGAGCACCTGGTAGGTTGGTGGAAGTTTGTGGGAAAGCACCTGAGAGTAGGTGCAGGTTCTCCCTAGGACCCTCTGCTCTCATGGTAGCCTACACTCACAGTCTTGAACAAATTTGAGCTAACTTCCTCTCACCTGCTTATATGGTACTTGATGTCTGTCATTCGTATTACAAGTGAGCTGGTGTTTGAGTGCCATCACTTTTTAATAATCTGCTATATTTCCTTATATTTTAGACTACTAGATTGTTGTGATTTTGATGTGTTTAAGAAAATTTATGATTTTGTAGATTAGACTTGTTAGAGTGGGAGCAACCTACCAACTTTCTATATCTGAGGCAGAAATGGAGCCAGATAATTTGTGTTTGGCCTGAGAGTGATCATGTATGTAGTTTCTTGGTGTTTAATTTCTATAAAACCCTTATGGTTTCTTTTTACAGTGCATGGGAAGCATAGCATTATATTAGATCTAGTGAAAGGATGAGAGAAAATTATAACGAGTAAGAACTAAATACCATTGCTGACTTGCAGTTAGCTTTCAGTGCATTAGGTGTTCAGAATATGTACTGAGATTTTGTAAGGACTCTAAAGACTTGCCGAAAAATGTTTTGATTTATCTGTTAAAGAACTAATGGGTGTTATAAAGGCGCTTTCATGTGGATTCAACTGGCACTTTTTTCATATTACTAACCTATTAGTAGATATTTAGAAGAACAGGAAAAAAATGACACAATCAATCTGTTCAGATACCACAGTAACATTATTATGGTATACAGTATACTGAATTCCAGTATTTTTTTAAATATATCTCATTTGCCAAGTTTAATTGGAGTCACATTAATTTGGAACTTGCTTTCTTCCTTTTGATGGTGTATAATGAATGTTAACCATTCTATAACAATTTTAAATGGCTTCTCAACTTTTTGTTGTATAGATTATTTGTCCAGTCTTTTTTTGATGAACAGATTGTTTGCATTTAAAAAAATCTTTTTTGATGTAAATAACTTTTGGCTGGTGTTCTTTTACATGCCTATCAACTGCCTGTTAGTAACCCTTTCACATATTTTTACAAAAGGATAATTGGTATTTTTCTTGCTGATTATGAGAATGTTTTAAGTGTTAAGGATATTAATACCTCTTTGTCATTAACATGCTATATTTTTCTGGGGTTTTTTGTTTGCTTTTCAATTTTATTTAATGTTTTTGATATATAGAAGAATATTTGAATTTATTTTGTCAGTCTTTTATAGTGTTTTCTTTATTCTAAGCTTGGGTAAAATTCTGTTTTCAACTTCCAGATTAGTTTCAATGGAAGTGAAGGGAGGCGCAGTAGAAGTAGGAGATACTCTGGATCTGATAGTGATTCGATCTCTGAAAGGAAAAGACCAAAGAAACGTGGAAGACCACGGACTATACCTCGGGAAAATATTAAAGGATTTAGTGATGCAGAAATTCGGCGGTAAGCTGACCTGAGACTGTTTTACTCCAACTTGCTTTTAGTAGAGGGTGAAATTAAAGTATTAGAAATCCCATAATGTTTAAAGATTGAGATGCAAGTTTTAGAGGCAGCAAATATATGATAACTGGGTAGGGACTGGGTGGTTCTGCTTTTGGTTGTTCATCATAACCATGGAAAAAAGTGAGTTTGGCACCTAATCGTTCCCACGCTATTTATTACTCTATTTAGACTGCTAAATTATTTTGCTTTAATTAATGTGGTTCAGAATAGTGACCCTTTTGAATAATGAAATACATATTTCAGTATGTTAGGTTATTTATTAAACATTATCACTGCATTTATGACTCCAACATTACTCTTTTTACATAGGAGTAATTTAGTTCTATATTTTTCTAGTTTTTTTTAACACTGACGTGATTTGCTTTTTGAAACCGTGTCAAAAGTGTTTGTGATATGTCTAAATAGGAAGTGAGGTAAGATTGGCCTTGCAGGATAAATTGTAGATTTTTTTTCAAAATATTTTTATTCATATATACAGATTTATTAAAAGGGAAAGGGCTTATAGCTTACTTTGTTTATGTAATATTTTTGCTTATGAAGTTTGTGAGTTTGTTTATTGTTGTATTTTGAAAGTTTGTTGTTTGTTTCAGTCCATTGTAACTCTTTTCTTTTAAATCATAGACCCTGACTGATAAAATTGTTCCTCATTCTTTCTGCCAAAAACCTAAATATAAAAATACTGTTAGATTGTATTTAGGGTACTTTCATGACCTTCTGATTTGCTGGAATTTCTGTCTTTAGTTGAAGAGGCATTTCTGCTTTTCCTGGATATCTTTCCTCATCCATCAACCACTTGGGTAGCTTGGTTCTTAACTAATATTTTTTCCCTGTTGTTGGTATGATACCATACATCTGAATTAAAGCTATATAGTCAGTAAACTTTTATCAGCACTTGAAATGTGAGGAGGTATAATATGATTGGTAATTCTGGAGACACTTCCTATGGTAGCCTTGAAACTTTTAGTCTTGTGAAAACAGTAAAATAATTTTGAAAATAAAATTTAGCTTCTGTTGTTTTATTTATATTGGTTTCTAAACAAACATCTTATCTTACTTGGTATATCTTAATATTTTAACATTTTTGATTCTAGCATTGTTTATTTTTGTTAGTAATAGTGCCTTGAATTAAGTTTTGCATTAACAGTATTATCTTTATTTCTACATATATTTATTTTTTAATGAATAGTGAAACCAACGTTTAAACCAAACAATTATTTTCTATTAGGTTTATCAAGAGTTACAAGAAATTTGGTGGCCCTCTGGAAAGGTAAATATATTTGCCATTCTCAATAGAATTATAAAATTTGCTACATGCTGTTAGCTTTGTATATACTAATATTCATTTTAGCTACTTTTTAAAAATTTGTTTTAACAGGTTTTTATAAAGTTAATCTGTGGAAAACAGATTTCACATAGATTTTTTAAGTTTTTATACTATCCTTAATTCTTTTTAGTCTGTGAAATTTTACCTATAAATGAAGTTTTCCTATAAAATACATGTCTGTAAAATATTTGCATTTTTATAATTGTAAGAGACTTTCCAAATGCTTTTTCTTTTCTATTTCTTTTTTTTACGGAGGAACCAGTGATTGAACCCAGGACCTTGCACATGCTAAGCATGCAATCTACCATTGAGCTATACCCACCCCCACAAATGCTTTTTCTTTTTATCGCAAACTTATAAAATACCAGATTTATCCTTATAGAAGCTGACTTGCTAACCTAGCCTTCTGACTTAAAGACCAATTCTATTTAGCAGTTAATCTCAATAATTGTTTGCGATTTGAATATTCCTTGTCCTTTGTTGTGGCAAAACCACTCTCTCAATATAGAGTGGCAAAGACTTGAAACTGATTTAATTATATTTTTTCCTCCAATTCTATTTATCAGTTAATCTCAATAATTGTTTGCGATTTGAATATTCCTTGTCCTTTGTTGTGGCAAAACCACTCTCTCAATATAGAGTGGCAAAGACTTGAAACTGATTTAATTATATTTTTTCCTCCTCAAAATCCTGTCTTACAATAGAGGTATTTTTGGTTTTATTTTGAAACGACTCGCATGAAGTACAGTGAAAAACATTTCGTTTTGAACATTAATCATTATTCATATTATCTCCTGAGTGCCTAGTAAAAAAAAAAGAATATAGAATTTCACTCTCATAATATGTATCTTAAACGGCTCCACTTTTTCTGCATATTTACCTGAAAATTGTATTATTTTATTACAGATTGGATGCAATTGCTCGAGATGCTGAATTAGTTGATAAGTCAGAGACAGACCTCAGACGACTAGGAGAATTGGTACATAATGGTTGCATTAAAGCTCTGAAGGACAATTCTTCAGGAACAGAACGAACAGGTAATATTAAAATGAAAGTGATTTAAAGACAGGTAAATGGAAGTTTTGAAATACACTCTTAATGAATTAGGTAGGTGTTGGTAACTTCAGTTATTACATCAATCTTAATTATATAAGTCAGTGTTAAAGATGCTTCATAAAACAAAGCCAGGCCATTTCTGGGTAGTAGGAAATGAGGACTAGAATTGCATTATTAAAGGCAGTAGAATCTATCTGCCTGGTATATTCTGGCTGGGAGGTAACATGAGGAATTATTGTTAGGTATATTTTTAGTATAGATGAGATAGTGTAAGTATACATATGTGACATTGGTTTTGGGACTAGTTATTTCGTTATACTCATTTTGCAATTCATCTACCTAAATAAAAATATTTAGATAAGACTCAGTAATCGGATATACTGAAAAAAAAATCATACTAAAACTTACTGAAAGACTTGACAGTATTAATAGATTGATATATGTTGTGTAATTAATAAAGTGCCCAAAATGGTTTTTGTGAATCCTCATCTGCTTATTTTATAAAAAAATCGCTAGTATCTACTGAATATACTGGAGTGAAATTTAAAGTTTGCCAGCAAGCCTCCCCTTAATATAAACAGGTAATACTTATAGGTAAATAAGTAATACTTACTAATATGAGTAATAGCTTATATATAATATGTTGCTTTGTATTTTGTAGAATTATGTACTTTATACTTTTTAATGCTCTTTTAAAAAAAATTTAAGGTGGTAGACTTGGAAAAGTAAAGGGTCCAACATTCCGAATATCAGGAGTACAGGTGAATGCCAAGCTAGTCATCTCCCATGAAGAAGAATTAATACCATTGCACAGATCCATTCCTTCAGATCCAGAGGAAAGAAAGCAGTGAGTTGTTTCCTTCTTCCATTATAAAAAAATTGTTGCTATTCAATAATTTGAATATGAATTTGTTAAAAATGTTTTATGCCATTTGCCAGTTTGAATCAAATCTTTTTAAAAATAAAGTATAACATTTTGAAGTTGCTATGACCTAAATGTTTTCAAAATTAATTTCTAATAAGGCAATTATAAACTTGACTATGGTTATTAACTTTAATACTAGGTATACTATCCCATGCCACACAAAGGCAGCTCATTTTGATATAGACTGGGGCAAAGAAGATGATTCCAATTTGTTAATTGGTATCTACGAGTACGGATATGGAAGCTGGGAAATGATTAAAATGGATCCTGACCTCAGTCTGACACACAAGGTACTTAAATATTTCTTCATTTTGTTGACCATTAATACTAAGTTGAATTTTTGCTTTTCAACTATATTAGAAATCAACTCAACTGTGAGTCAGGAAACCATAGCTTTGAGTAGCTGTGTGACCTTGGCTTCTCTGGAATCTGGTTTTCACAAAGGGATTGAATTTAAATGATCTCTTAAGATTTCACTTACCTCTGAAATTATATTTTTATTAAGGCATGGGTATATTTTTCTTCCTGTTATCAGGTTGAAAATGAACTTCTCATTCCATCATTAACTATACTATTCAAAACACAAAGCAGGATTCTGAAATCTTACATATATATATACACAAACACACACACATATATATACACCTACTTATATGTATATTTATTTCTTTTTTAGTGAAAAACAATGTTTAAGATTTTTGGTAATTTGATGCTACCACACTAGCTACAGTCATTTCTTTGCATAGAATGGAAACCACTGGAAGAACTGTTCTGTTCTTACCATTTAAGTTATGTTTTTATATTTTACTTCTTGGAAAAATGGGAACCTGTAGATATTTATCATTTGCTACTAAGAAGCAAAACAAATTAACTGATTTTCACTGGAAGTTTCATCACAGTGCATGCTTTGGGTCATCTTCTAGATGGATAATACTTATGTATTCTAGGAATTTGTATATACTTAATAGTTAAATATACTGTTGAGAAAGAAAGGAAATCTAAGTTAAATAGCACTGGATGCTAATATGCTATTATGTATTTGAAAGAAATTTCTAACTTCACACTTACAATGTCTCATTTTGAATGGAGGGATGTTTTTCTCATGTATTTAGAATTCATTCCCAGGGAAGTTAAATCTTTGTGGCATAGGTATAAAAAATGTATTTTGCATTCTAATTTGTTTATTCCTACAAGTTTTAAAAGTTGTAATTTGTGAATTATATGTATTTTTTGGTAAGCATTTTTTAGCCAATAATTATTACTTTTTGTGTCATTTATTAAAACAATATGAAAAATTGCTTTTCAGATTCTTCCAGATGATCCTGATAAAAAACCACAAGCGAAACAGTTACAGACACGTGCAGACTACCTCATCAAATTACTTAGTAAAGATCTTGCAAGAAAAGAAGCTCAGAGGCTTTCTGGTGCAGTAAGTTAAAATATGATGCTTAAAAGCAATTTACTTTAGGATCAGATTAATCTAGTTTACTGATCATCCTAGACACCTATGGTTAATGTGAGCTTAAAAGTGTGTTTCAAATTTAGTAGTTTTATTTGAATAGAGTATTTGTGTTATACCTAGTGAGTCATATCTTTCAGAAGTGGGATTTTTTTCCCCCCTATTATTTAGAGAGGGAATGGGAACAATTTTTTGGAGTAGAGTGCTTTTTAAGAGGTCACGTCTCCATTACTGTTTTATTTGGAGACATTGGGCAGCTAAAGGAACAACAGTAAAGATCACTGAGCTTACTTATGAGGAGGCTTCACAAAAGTAGGAAAAAGACACTGAAAGAGAGGTGATTAGTAACTAAAGCAATGTTTAAAAGTTTGTGTGACCACAGTGTCAGTAACTACCTATGTATGATTAAAAATAATTTCTAATGCTATCTCTGGTATCATACTTAGCTGAAGATAATTTAGGAGGGTGAACAAGCCTCCTGTTTCTCTCTACTCCTTTTTTTAAAGGAATAATTATAGTTTGTTAGCATTTATTCACATTAATATGTATTTGATTCATTAAGTTTTATCACTTTTGTTGATAAACCTACACCAAGCTTAGAAAGTGTATCACCAACAGACTAAGGATTAAGTAGGAATATATATTTTTAACTTTATAGGTTTAATATTGGAGTTGGTTAGAATAAAAATAATTATTTTTAGGGAGGTTCAAAGAGGAGAAAAGCACGAGCTAAGAAGAATAAAACAATGAAGTCTATAAAAGTGAAAGAGGAAATAAAGAGTGATTCTTCTCCCCTGCCCTCAGAAAAGTCCGATGAAGATGATGATAAGGTAAGAGTATATTTTAGAAAAGCAACCTGTTATATAGAAAGGGAACACGGCATGTTTTTTAGTATACTTTACATTTAAAATTTGAACTAAGGCTTGAAAATTTAAAGATACTGAACTTCTTTTTTATAGTTCATTACATAGTCTCATTTACAAATAAAGAATTCTAAGCATTCAATAGAATATTACATATCACTTAGATGGATAGAGCAAAGGTCCTTCCTTTTCAAACATTTGCCATTTGAATGAAATTCTGTCCCCTTTATTATAAATTTTGAATGGGACTGACTTACCTTAGTTTTTATAGACAGGCCCACATTGCATGTATCATTACTAACGGGATTCTGGATTATTTCTCTCGGAATCCACATACATGCAATCCACAGTCATGCAAAAAAAATTAGTCTTTGTCTAGATTTGGTTAGTAATACATTGGCCATACTTGCACTTTTCAGGATGAGATCACTTCTGTGAAACATCCAAATAAAAAAATTAAAACAGAAAGAGACAGTGAAGAAAAACCTGAGCCAGATGTTTGTATAAAGAAGGAACCAGAAGAAAAGAGGGAAGCAAAAGAAAAGGAAAATAAAAGAGAACTTAAAAGGGAGATAAAGGAAAAAGAGGATAAGAAAGATATAAAGGAAAAAGATTTTAAAGAAAAAAGAGAAAACAAAGTAAAAGAAGCTATACAGAAAGAAAAAGACATAAAGGAAGAAAAGGTATGCAAATCATAATATGAAACTTAGAAAGTAACCAATCAACATATTTACATTTTAGGAGAATAAACTGCCTATCAGCCCAATTAGCCTCAGTAACTGAGTTCTCTAAAAATACATATGGGTATCTAGTAGAGGAGAAAAACAGATTTGAATCCTTTTAAATGCCTTATGTAATGAGTAACATTACAGAGTAGCTTTATTTTTGGTTTCCCTAAGTAAAATTAGGGGAAAGATAAAAAAGATAAGAATATTGAATGTGAATAAAGAATTATAGACTAAAATGAGACAGTAATTATCTTCTGGAAGTGTTAATCATTTTGCCTTGTTGGATTTTTGTTTAATTTTGTTTTTCATCAGTTGAGTGAATCCAAGCCTGATAGCAAGGAACGATCTAAGAAATCTTCAGTGTCAGATGCTCCAGTTCATATCACTGCAAGTGGTGAACCAGTTCCCATATCTGAAGAATCTGAAGAGCTAGATCAGAAGACATTCAGCATTGTAAGTAGTAGAGTTTCTGGTTATTAGTAATAATTCTTAGAACATTCATTTATATTCATCTTTTAAAGCTTCTAATTTAGAAATGTATTTGAATTTGATACTGCTATATGTAGTTCAGATCGATAAAAGCAATTGAATCTAATTGTGAAAGATGTCTTAAAGTTAGAATCAACCTGAAGACCTTCTTCATAAATTAAAGAGAGTGAACTTTTTCCCTCCAACTTTAAAATTTTTAAGCTTTTCACAATTCTTAAACCTATTATAATAGTGCTTCTTATCTACAGTGAATAACTATCTTATCTTTTACAGATCAGTATTTTTAGAAAATACAGGAAAAATGAGAAGTGAAAATAAGACAAAAAGAATACAAAATATAAGCCCCAATGTTTAGTTATGATATTCAGTAGATGTAAAGTTACACTATCAAATTGATATGAAGATTTCTAAAATTTCTGTACATATGCTATTGTGGACTAGCACAGGTTAATAGGCCACACTTTGAATAACACCTTATTGATTTGTCTTGCTAAATAGCAGTATAATGTAACAGTCAAGAAACAGTAGTGTTGGAGATCAAACATGGGTTTCACAGATGTCATTTCATTCTAAGCTTCAGTTTCTTTTTCTATAAAATAGAATGAATAGTATTGTAAAGGTCTGTCATTAGAATCAAATGAAGTGCGCTTAAAGCAATGCACAGCCTCTGGTACCTAATAAATACTTTATAAATGTTAATTGTCACTGCTCCAATTCCCATCTTCAGGCCTTGACCTTAGCATAGAATTTAGTTGTTAATTCCCCTTTTTCCTCTCCTCACATTCAGTCAGACAATGAGCAGTCATATTGGCTCTAGTACATTGGTTGAAACCACATTCATCTCTTTCTGAGATTATTTCCGTAGCTCCATAGTTACTGTCACTGCTTCCACCCTTTGCATCTCACCCTGTACTCTTTTCATATTCAGTTTGTATTCTATACAGCAGGCAGAGTGATAATGACTGTTACAGGGATAATAAAGTCACCCCATATTACTTTTTCATTTAAAACCCTTAGATGGCTTTCCCTTTCATTCAGGATAAAAGATAACAAATAGCCTAAAAGAGACAGCATCTGGTTTAGTTCTATTCTACTAGAGTACAGACTGCATAAAAGCAGGGTCTCTGTTTCCTTTACTGCTTTATTTTCTGGGTCTAGAACAATGCCGAGAACATAGTATGCACTCCAACCTACATCATGTTGAATTAGCAGAATATAAACTACCAAAATTTAACAAGAAATAGGAAATGTAGAGAACAGATAGGAATAACACTAAAAATTAGAAAGGATATTAAAGATTTTTCCTTTTTTTTAAAAAAAAAATCAGGCCAGAATTCTAATTTTTTACTAGCGAATACATAATTCCAGTCATATTTAAATTATTCCTGGGAGGTAGAGTTGAAACCTGAATATGTACCCAGGGCTCTCCAACTTCATAGGTGGGACTGAGATTTGTTTACAGCCCCAGGCAGAGGGGGCCATTTTGCTCCATGGGTGCCTTTGTGTACCCGCGCCTCTAAGAAAAGCAAGGAGCAGAGTTCTAGCACACAGTGGGGATGAGGGCTGGTGCAGCTGGTTTTTGCAAGTCCATCTGCCATGCGTGGACATGGGACTGACCCAATGGTACAACCCACCGGCCTCTAGGACGTGCAAGCAGAGTTCACACATCAGGGTGAGTGCAGGAGTGGTGTTTGGTACTGGGGATGGTGCTGACCCAGTAGTGCACCACAAGCCAAGTGTGCGACCCAGAAGAAGGCAGAACTGCACTGGTAGCTCTGAGGGCAGAGAACCTGGGAGACACCAGAATAGTGCAGTGATATGCTGGGACAAGGGCAGAGTCAACAAAAGTACTTAAAGTGCTCCAACCCTGCCTACTATGCACCACAGCTCAGAAATGGGTCTGGAAGCCTCCATTCCAACAAAAGTGGAACAGACCCAGCCCCTGTCAGGGTTGTGATAACCACAGAACAAAAAGGAGGCCTCGCTCAACAACCAGGGCAGACTCTGGTCACCACAACGCTGGCCACACCCCCAAGCAAAGGGATAATGGCCAACACACACAGAAGACAGACATGGCAACCATCCGCACTAAAAACAGACCTCATGACAAAATTATTAGGGGTGCAGAGTCTACGTAGGAACGTGTCCTCTTTAAAAAAAAAAACAACCAAACCAAACCAAACATCCCTTCAAGACCACAGTAGATAACTGATACTCCATAATCTATAGTGCCAGAGAGGTATTAAGTAAAATGAAGCAGAGGAACTACTCCCAATTAAAAGAACAAGAGAAATCCTCTGAAAGAACTATCAATGAAATAGACTTCAGTAGGCTTCAAGATCATGACTTCAAAAAGGGGGTGATAAAAGTGCTGAAGGAAATAAGTGAGATTATGAATAGAGACAAAGAATACTGTAAAAAGGAAATTGAAACTATAAAAAGGAGCCAGTTAAAAACAGAAAACTCAGTGGCTGAGATATGAGCGGAGCTAAAGGCAGTCAAAAGCAGACTAGACAATGCAGAGGAGCAAATAAGTAACTTAGAAGACAGGGTAACGTAAGTCACCCAGTCAGAACAGCAGATAGAAGAAGCAAGTAAAAACCAAGGAAAGCAATATAAGGAACCTATGAGAAAATATAAAGCGTGCCAGCCTACTCATAATAGGGGTCCCAGACGGGGAAGAAAGAGAAAAGCAGACTGAAAAGGTATTTGAAGAAACCATGACTGAAAACTTTCCAAACCTAAAGGAAACAGATATCCAAGTACAGAGAGCACAGAGGGTCCCCAACAAGAAGAACCCAAACAGACTGACACCAAGACGTTGTAATTAAGATGGCCAAGGTTGAAGCTAAAGAAATTATTCTAAAGGCAGCAACAGAAAAATAGTTACAAGGAAACCCCCAAAAGGTTTTAAGCTGACTTCTCTACACAAGCACTGCAGGCCAGAAGGGAGAGGCAACATATATTCAAAGTTCTGAATGAGAAAAAGCTTCAACCTAGGATACTTTACCTAGCAAGGCTATCCTTTAGAATAGGATAGAGAAAGAATTTCCCAGACAAGCCAAAATGAAAAGAATGCAGCAATACTAAACCTATGCTAAAAGAAATATTGAGAGGCCTACTCTAACTAGAAAAGCAGTTGTAGAAACGAGAAAACCATAATTGGAAAGGCGGTAACGACAATGAGTTGTAACAGAATAAATATGAAGATGTAAAAGAAGGACATCAAAATCATTAAACATGGGAGAGAGGAGCAAGAAAATACAGATTTTTTTTTTTCATTCTTTTTAGGATGTGTTTCAGTTTGTATGACTATCAGTTTAAAGCCAAACAGATATAGTAATGGGTTAATATACTTGAAAAACAGTGTAACCACAAGTCAAAAGCATAAGGGGAAGAGTCACGAAAACCAAAAAGAAACCAAGATAATACAAAAGAAAATATCAAACCATAAAAAGAAAGGAACAATGAGGAAATACCAAATCAACTGGTAAACTAAATTCAAAATGGCAATAAACACATCAAAAAAAATAGAAATTAAAAATTATTATTCCTTACAAAAGTTGGAAAGCTTCCCAACTGATTTGGACAAATAGATCACAACAAAAAGTACTCAAATTCACACATATATAACATAGACACTTAATTGATAAGAAAGGCCGTTCACAGCCGTGATGTGAGGATTTCTTTTTTTAAATAAATGGTGGTGGTGAATCAATTAAATATATGGCCTGTAGCTGATTCATCCTTACATTCCTGGAATTAACCCAACTTGCTGCTCATGAAAGTAAGTATAAATTTTAAACTTGTTTTTGCATTTATATATAATAAAATTTATTTGTACTTTGCTTTATTTAGTAGTATTTTTCTTTTGGTATAAGGGTATAGTTTTTATTACACAAATTGAACTTCAGTTGAATCATAAAATTTTTTTAGTATGTCCTTTTATTAGCACACCAGCAACCTGTAGATTAGGGAAAAGGTTGGTTTCTATCACCACCCTTCTCCCTGAGTACCCAAAATATGATAGTAGGAAAATTCATCATTAGCTACTTCATTTTGTCCCAAAGATTAAGAAGAATAGAGTTTATACTTGTAAGTTTATTGATTTTAATAGCCTTGTGAATATATTTTATTGTATAAAGATCTCTTTTTTAATACTCTTCTGTATTATAGTCAATATAGGATATTAACTAGTACTCTGAAGTATTCTGTTATCTTTTAAAATTCTTTAAGACTGCTTAGAATGTTATACACCAGTGTAAAAAGTAACCATTTTTACAGAAGGTAGGTAAAATCCAAGGCTCTTACTTCCAAAGACTGATTTTAAATAATACTGGAAAGCATTGCTTTTTGAATAAAATCTCAAGGGAAAACCCCATACATTTAAGAGCTGTGAGATGAAATTTAGTGCTCATTTCAGCATTACTTACTCACGTATCATTGAAAGGAGTAGATCTTTGTTGCATTCATGTTTCTATTTTCCTATTTTAAAGTGTAAAGAAAGAATGAGGCCTGTCAAAGCAGCTTTGAAGCAACTTGATAGGCCTGAGAAAGGCCTTTCAGAAAGAGAACAACTGGAACATACTAGACAATGCTTAATAAAAATTGGAGACCACATCACGGAATGTCTGAAAGAGTATACAAATCCCGAACAAATCAAGCAGTGGAGAAAGTAAGTGATGTATTTTTCAGGAGGCGTTAAATTTGTGATTTTGTAACCATCTATTTGTCTCTTCTATTTCAATTTCTTTTTCTCCTTCTAAAGTTTAGGGAAGAAAATGTTTAAAGAGGTAACCTGAAGATGATTGTTTTTACTTTTTTCCTTTAACTTTATAAAGCTTTTTATTCAAGAATGATTACTTACTTAGACATCATGGTAAGCCATAGAAGGTATCTCTGCCTTTAAATAGTGAAAGCTGTTTCATTAAAATTCAGGTTGCATCTTATTTTTGAAAATCTCTGCAGTTCACCAAATTATTCTCAGTAATATCTTCAAAGTCTGGTGTACCAAATTTATTGTTACATAAATAGCAATTCATTTTCTAAGTATGACTATAAAGTCTTGTAAAAATTTATACCCTCAAGCAGTGTAAAATGCAGACTTTAATTTCCCCTTTCATTTTAGAAGCAGCATCAACACAGTTGATCTTAAAATTACAAACCTGAACTGCTATAATATTATACTAGCCATTTATGGATTACCAAATCCAGGTCATTGTTAAGCCAAACTATTAGGTTAGGAAGAAAAATGAGCACAAACCAGCCACTGATATCAGTTTATTAGCCTGCTGTTTTCTTCACTATGTACAGTGCAGCTACTTATCAAAACAAAAACTTTAGTGATACATTTCTGGAAAAGTCATGATTACACTAAAGTTAAAAAAAACTCTATCCTTGTCCCCTTCCTTAAATTCAGTCAGGATCCATTTTAGAAAGAGGAGGTAGGAACTTGATCATGATCACTAGGCTTTTGAAAGCAAGTAAACTGAGCTGTCATGTCTTAAGAAACCAAATCCATGCATGGACGATAAGAGCATGAAGTCACACGCCTGGAATAACATGGAATGATCACTGGAGTTGGCAATCACAGGACACGCTAAGTCCCCATCTTGGATAGTTTTTGGCTTTGTGACCTTGAACAGTTACCAGTATGAGCCCCCTCAGTATTGTCATCTGTAAACTGATAGCATCTGTACTTGAAGCCCTTTATAAATTGTAAAGCACTACATAGTTTCCAGTTATTGAATGACGGTGATAAGAGATACCATGAGGAACAAGGCAATAATTCTAAAGAACTGTATTCATAGTGTCTAGTTTAATCTTTTATTTATGGTTGAAATATATATACTGAAGCTTTAATGGTTTCCTTAAATACCACGAAAAAGAGTAATTCTTTCTCAAAGCTCTTTCAACTCACACAATGATCCCCAAAGAACAGAACCACAGAACGGGAATACAGTAAAGTTCAATTATATATGTGTTGTGTGTGTGTATATATACATGGATTAAATGAGAATATAGCTAAATTCTCTATATTCAAGATCCAAAGTTAAGTTCTTTCTTTCAATGGATCCCAGACATATTCTTATTGTTTGTGATAAAATTAGGAAAATAACAGAAGTGCTGTGAGTTATTCTTAAAGCTAAATTTAGTTAATTTAAAGGATTATGAAAATTTTCTTTTTAGTGTAAAGGAGCTTATTTTCTCTCTGGAAATAATTATTTGATGCGTACCAGTTTTTAAAACCTTATATGTAATTAGAGTTTAGAATTTTGAGGTTGTGAAGAAGGCAGAATATTTTAGTTGCTTTCTAGATAGAAATAAGCAGCATCTTATTGAAATTACAGAGTGGCTAATATAAATAGATGTTATTTCAGATTTAGTTTGCTATTAGGAATAGGAGGATTAAAATAACCTCTAAAAGAAAAGAGACCAAAGAGCCAGGAGCCTTTTTTGTGTTCATCTTTAACTCCCAAGGTTTGATCCTTCTCTTGACCCAGTTAGACAAATTACCTTTAGTGCTCATCTGCCTTGACTTATATTTCTTGGTTTTTATTTCTGCTGTCACTGCCTTTAGTTATACTAGATTGCCTTAAAGGAGAGGAGAAATTAGACCCCAATTAAGAAATATTTCAAAGCAAATTAGTTTTTACTCTGGTCTGAGTGCTATCTTGGAGATAGATTGGGTGGAAAATGTAGAAGCAAGGAGGAGTCCCTTGTATTAAGACTTATCACTGAACTGCTGACCACCTTGCCCCACCCCACCCCACAGAACAGTTATAGTCACTGACTCTACAAAATGAAAGAAGATAGAGACCTTACTTATAAAGATAAGGACTTGACCCATAATTATTACAGCAGTTGACATTAAGCAAGTTTTACTATGTTCCTGTTCTATACCTTTATACCTGATAGTTTGCACCCCTTAGTCCCTTTCACCTGTTTTGCCCACACACCTACCCCTACCCCCACCTTTCTGGCAACCACTAGTTTGTTCTTTGTCTCTGTGAGTCTGTTTCTGTTTTGTTATATCTTTTTTTGTTTTTCAGATTCCACATATAAGTGAAATATACAGTATTTGTCTGACTTATTTCACTTAGCATAATACTCTCCAGGTCCATCCTTGTTGTCACAAATGGCAATGTTTCATTTTTTATGGCTGAGTAATATTCCATTTTATGTGTGTACATGTATACACACACTCAGATAAATCACATTTTTATCCATTTATCTGTCTGGGCACTTAAATTACTTCTGTACCTTGGCTATTGTAAATAATGCTACAAAGAGCACTTAGGTGCACATATCTTTTTGAATTAGTATTTTCTTTTTCTTCAAATAAATACTGAGAAATAGAATTGCTGGATTGCATGGAGTTAATGTTTTTAATTTTTGAAGGACCTCCGTACTGATTTCCATAGTGGCCATACCAGTTTATATTTGTAGCAGCAGTGCACAAGGGCTCCTTCTTCTCCACATCCTGGTCAACACTTGTTTTCTCTTATTTTTTTGACAGTAGCCATTCTGACTGATATGAGGGAATATATGTCATTTTGGTTTTGATTTGCATTTCCAGTGATTACTGATGAACATCTGTTAATGTGCCTGTTGGCCATCTGTATGTCTTCTTCAGAAAATACCTCTTCAGGTCCTCTGCCCATTTTTTAAATCTATTGTCTTTTTGATATTTTAATTTCAAAATAAGCTGTTTTAATTTAATGTCAATCATTGGATATTAACAAGATTTGCTAATTAAATTAGATGTCAATTACAAAGATTTTAATATTTTTTAGTATTGAAGTTGATTAATTTTTTCAATTGCTCGCTGATAAACTTCCTCTAGAATTTGCTTAAAGAATTGTCTTTGATGACTTGGTTAGCTATTTCTTCATTCTTTTATTTCATTGATAATTGAATACAGGGGAAAGTACAGTCTAAAGAATATTTCAAAAGAAAAACCAAACAGTATTGACTGTAGTTAATGATATGCATGCTGAGGTATTTAGAGGAAGATACAGTAATACCTGTAATTTTTCTTTGAAATGCATCAAAGAAAAATGAGAGGACTGACAGAGGGATGGATGTATGAAATGATACGTGAATAGAGCAAGCACAATAAAATGTTACTAAGAGATCTAGGTAGTAGGTATATGGGTGATCATTGTAAAATTCTTTCATCTTTGATGTATGAAAATTTTCATGTTAAAGTTTTTAAGTAATCTGTGCGTATTAGGAAAATTTATTGGTTTAAAATATTTGTCTTGCTAACTTGATATGCTTTGATCATACGCTACAACTTATTTAAATAGCCCAATTTTACAGACTATGAAGTATCACTGTAGAAGCAAATTCTGAAGATATTGTGCATAAATCTATGCACATTAAACATAAGGATTTGGGTGACTGCTCTTTAGACTGCAATACTTTTTTTATGTACAAAGAACTTTATTACACTTATACAATAGGAAAAATTAGAAACTTCACATGAGACTGCAATACATTTTTATAGCCTAGTTTTTGTAAAATTATAGACCAAAATATTGCTGTAGAATAGGTATCATCATATCATGCATTTAAGCAAACATCCTTCACAAACTAAATTGATAATACTAATGATAATGTATAATTAATGAAACAAAACAGAAACACATGAGAAAGCCACAACCGACTTGACAACACTGATAAAAATTCTTTTAGAAAGTCAACGAGTTATCCATCTTTGTATGCACATGTATGTGCTGGGATAATTTTGTAGTTAATGTATGACTCACAGACTTAGGATTTCCAAAATTTACTAACACTTGGCAACTTTTTAGTACTTTACTAGGAAGCAGCTCTTTACACATATCAGTGTCCACAATCAAAAGGTTAAGAATTACTGATCTTAGTGGAAAGAGAATTTGGAGCTCTGTCTTTTAGCCTTACCTAGTTGTATGAGTTTAGACAAGCCACTTTAGCCTTATTACCTCATTTGTTTGTTTATTTTAAAAATTGTCCACTGTATTGACTGTGCCTACCTAAAAGATAAGTTATTTGTGGAATTAATAGAAAAGAGCTTCAGAAATATAAAACCTGTATAAAATATCTGTTATCAATAGTATCTCATTCAAGGCTTTATAACTTAATGTATGTTTTGTAGTCACAGGCAATAGACTCTTGATATTTGAGAGGAATAGTCTCAGCTGTTAAGAAATCCCCAGATTAAGTGCTTCTATATAGTATTATTTCTCCCATAAAAAAAAAAGAAAATTATTTCCTAGCTAAGAATTTTTGCTTTCTCTTCTATTAATATCACAGAAAGATAGCTTTCTTCTGGGAAGTCATTCACACACAGGTTTTTTGTTTGTTTTTTAATTACTTAAAATCTATTGCTTGGCTCAGTAAAAATGCTGATATTGGGTAGTCCACTAAACCCCCATCATTGGCTGATTAGTAATTTCTGCACCATCTTGTTTATATAGACAAAATTCAAAATCTTTAACACACCTGTTGGAAGGCTAGTGGTTCAAGAAAATGTAAATACATGAAGTTATTACTATTTTAGTGATGGCAGATCAACTTCAACTCAGGTGTCACGATTATTAGTGGCTGCTACAAGGTTGTATTGAGAAGGATTCAGAGGCTATATCTGAATTTATCATGAAGGAGTTCTATGATCAATAACTAATCCAAGCCTTGGGATGGGAAGTGGGACCTAAAGATACAGTGTCCTTGGTTGATAGTGTCTGATCCTGTTACTCCCATGACTATTAACATTACAATTATAAAATGAGAATTGCTTTCAATTCATTATTTGGGACCTTTCTTTCACAAGCATAATCCATGTTATCTGATGGTATCTTTACTCAAACTACTAACATAGTGTAATCCTTTTATACCTAATCTTCATCACAATGAGTCCCTAATTGGTAAGTTTACTTTTCTTTGGTTTCAAACTAGGATTGATAACTACTTTCCACTCCAAAGATTATAAAATGAAGGAGGTCAGAAAAGAAGTAAAAGTTAATAATGTTTAAGTTTATTTGGAAACTTACCCATACATGAAGTTTTTTTAAATGCTAGAAATAATCTCCTTAGACTTTGTTCTTTAGAGGGCTAAGATGTATAGTATGTATGTTCCTGTCTAAAGGATAGGGGGTTATTTTCCACCAGACTAATTTGTCTTTTTTTCTTCTAGAAACCTGTGGATTTTTGTATCTAAGTTTACTGAGTTTGATGCAAGAAAATTACATAAATTATATAAGCATGCTATTAAAAAACGGCAGGAATCTCAGGTAAATTAATGCATCATTGAGCCATTCTTCCCTACAGAAGAATTCTGTTAATAAATGTAGAAGGAATGAAGGAAACAGGAAGTCACCTTTAGAGTACTGCATTTGTAGTTGAGTACCACATACCAAAGATTATTGCGGGTAAGGTCCTTTGAAGCAAGCTAAAATAAGTGGGCAAGAAACAAGACATCGGCATAGTCTAAAAGTCTCTCCTCCAAAATGTTCATTGATTACAAAGAGAAAAATAATAACTCTGCCTGACACCACCTTAAATGAACAATCAAGGTTAACATCACCAGTAATAAGACATACTAACATCATGAACCCCCTGAAACTATGTGCTGCAAAAGGTACAACAACACTTCTGTGGAATTCTTGGCAAAAATGCATAACCTCAATCAAATCATAAGAAAATATCAGGCAAACCCGAGCTGAGAGAGATTCTATAAAATAACTGTCAAAAGTGTCAAGGTCATGGAAAACAAGAAAAACCTAAGGAGCTGTCCCAGATTGGAGGAAACTAAGAAAAACTTGAAAACTAAGTGTAATCTGGAGTTCCAGATTGGATTCTGGAGCAGAGAAAAGGACCTTAGTGAGGAAATGTGAGATCTGAATTGAAGTCTGAAGTTAATAGTGTTCATTACTTAGTTTTTTGATCATTATACTATGGTTACATAAGATACTGACGTTAGAAGCTGGTAAAAAGCATATGGGAACTCTTGGTACTATTTTTGCAGCCTTTCTGTAAGTCTAAAATTATTTCAGAGTCAAATTTTTTAAAAAGTCATGGGTCAAATAGTTTATTTTAAAAAAAAGATACCTACAGAAGTTACATTTATACATTCTAATATCTTAAGTGAGAACTTCTTTTAGCATCAAGATTTTCTTTTTCCTGTTTTATGAGTGTTTGAAGCCACTTAAAAGATTCTTCAATATGTGCATTTATTTTAGCAAAATAATGACCAGAACAGCAACTTGAATACTCAGATGATTCGAAATCCAGGTAAGTGAGTCTTACTAATTCTTTTGGATAGTAAATTTAAAAATTGGTTTTTGGTGGGCAGTGGCAGGGTTGGGTGGAGTGGTTTGTTTTAGATGATACACACCCATGTTCTTATATCAAATCTAGCATCTTAAACAGTAATCCTTTTTAGCTTATTATTAGCTTTGACCAGTTACTAGAAATTATAGAATAATTGTTGAATCTTTTTTTAAAAAAATACTATTTGGAATGATGCATTCTTTCTATGCAAGATTCACAAAAATGTAGACTGTGAAGGAAATGGGTCCTGTATTTTTCAGTTGTGATTTTTTCACATTTCAGATTTAAACTACCTATTTGTAAGCCTTAGTATGTCTTTTATAGACCATTTCTACATGCTTTAACTGCCTGTATTTGGGAACTAGTTTTGTTGGAGTTGAAACAGGAGTTCTTAAAATCTAGCAGTGACGTTACTTTTGTTTACCTTTTTTTTTTTTTAAGTCATTAACAAAAGTTGGACACTTTTATCTAACAGATGTGGAAAGATTAAAAGAGAACACAAATCATGATGATAGCAGCAGGGACAGTTATTCATCTGATAGACACTTATCTCAGTATCATGATCATCATAAAGACCGACATCAGGGAGACTCTTATAAAAAGACTGACTCTAGGAAAAGACCCTATTCTTCTTTTAGTAATGGTAAAGATCATCGTGATTGGGATCACTACAAGCAAGACAGCAGGTAAACTTGACAGTTTTGAAATTTTGCTTATTCATGTCTTTTTAAATTTTATTTGCTGTATTTGACTATCAGCCAATTCAATCTTCAAGTAATCACAAGTCTTACGTAAAATAAAGGTATTTGTTTATAAATAAGAAAAACTGATATATGGTCATTAAGTTATTGAATTTCTCTATAAAATTTTTTTAGTTATAAATTTAAGATCAATGTGTGCAATAAAAGATGAAATTTAGTATAGGGAGTTTTGTAATTATAAGTCCTGGGATTCATTATTGTTAATTTTAGAGAATATTATTTCATACTTTTCAAAATTTCATTGAGTAAAGTAAAAGCTTGATGGACTGAAGTATGGTGGTGGGAAATTCAGTGTTCCATTAAAAAAAAAACTCATTGGAGAATAATTAATTTATGTGAAGCACCTCACTAAGGTTTAAACTTAATCAGAACAATCTGAGATAGTTCTGAAATCAGGAAGTTTCCTCCGTTTATTATTGGCTTGTTTTTTCTTTTTCTAAAAATGACTGGAATAGAATAGAATATATTTTACTCCTTTATTGTAAGGGAGTATTTTTATTAATTATCATTACTATGAACCAAATAAAATGCTGAGAAGAGTAAAAGTAAAGATCAGAAAATAAATTAATTTTCTTTGTATTTTAGTTCTGCTCACTATAGTAATTTCTTTTCTCTGAGAAGCACTGCCACACTGTAAACATATCAGTTGCAGAATGCCTGTTAAAATTAGAAAAGGGCACACAATGAAAAGGAAAAACCATATTTATAGGTGTAAATATTTGTAATTTCACAGACTTAAATAATATGATTTATATTGTTTATAAGGGCCTTTTATGAACCAAAAAGCATTAAATTATGTTTGGTGAATTTTATTTGAAAAAGCAAACATTTTAGAGATTACTTTTAATTAAATGCTATAGTTATTTTTTAGCAAACTACCACATTTATGTAGAAATTGCACCGTAGTGTTTTTTTATTTTATCTTTTTTATGTTTTTTGGTGGGGATAATTAGGTTTATTTATTTAGTTTTTAATGGAGGTACTGAGGATTGAACCCAGGACCTCATGCATGCTAGGCATGAACTCTATCACTGCGCTGTTCCCTCCCTCGCATGATTTATGTATCAAGTCTTACTATGTACCTAGTCACATTAAGGAAGCTCCTAATAGGCATTATCAACCAGTGAAAATTCTCTTACACAATTTATTTCATAGACTGTGTTTTAGAGGTTTTTATTTTTTCCTGCTTACAGGCTCATAAAAGGCTGATTTCAAGGGTATTCTAGATTGATGTAGTTTTATTAATGCCAGTTTCCAGATAAAGATGCATTAATACAAATGCATAAAATAAAAAGTAGCAATCAGTCTAAAATGGGCTTGCAAAATTAGATATATGAAATGCTGTGTATTGTTCACTTAAGTTTTATGAATGGAATAGTTTTTCCAAAGGCATGTAGAGATATTTTTCCAGTGCTTTTTAACGCCACTTACGAAGTTTTGTGATGAAGCACTGACTTGTGTACAGTTGAAAGTATGCTTTAGAGTATTTTTGTGTTTTATTTTTAATACGATTTTGTTTGGAAACATTTAATTTGCATTATTAACTAAAACTCCTCATTTCTCTTTTATTAGATATTACAGTGATAGAGAGAAACACAGAAAACTGGATGATCACAGGAGTAGAGACCACAGGTCAAATTTGGAAGGAAGTTTAAAAGACAGATCTCATTCTGATCATCGTTCTCACTCAGACCATCGGTTACATTCAGACCATCGTTCAAGTTCTGAATATACACACCATAAATCTTCCAGGGATTACAGGTATCACTCAGATTGGCAAATGGACCACAGAGCTTCCAGTAGCGGCCCTAGATCACCACTAGATCAGAGGTCTCCTTACGGCTCCAGATCTCCATTTGAACACTCAATTGAACACAAAAGTACACCTGAGCATACCTGGAGTAGTCGGAAAACATAACAAAAACTGGTAACTGTCTTTCTGGACTTTTCTTTTAGCCATATATCATAAACCAACACAGTAATTGCCTTACATGACTTGAAAGATATAAACAGATCTTCTATCAGTAGCAGTATTGTTACTTCTTTCCAGGATGCAAGGTCTATTATCCCAACAGAAGAGAAAATATTTTTATATTTAAGGATTATGCTGCACTGTACTACAAGTATTGTAGTACTTTTTTTTTTCTTTTTTAAAGAAATGGAAAATGTTTACTATAACAGGGACCTCAACACTGCCCTTCCATATAGGCTGGATAAAACTGTTTTTAAGTCAGTGATTTTAGACTGACATCCATTTAAATTATGTTTGTATATGAACTTTACTCTGACCTGTGATCATGTTTCAGGAAGGAATGAAAGAGAGTTCTTTTCTTAATGAAGAAAAAACACTCAAGGACTTTGTTCACTTTCCAAAGCTACTTGTTTACATTGTACACTGCGACCACCTTGCCGCTTTTCATCACAAGCTTGAATATTTAAATTCTGTACTTATATCTGTAAAATAGCCAGGAATTTCCTGTTCGTGATCTATTATTATGCCTTTTTACACACACACAAACTATGGCTGTAAATTATTGTAAATGGATTAAATGAGCTTTCCTTACTTCCTTCCCCTTCTCAGGCTTTTTTTGACTGTTCCTTTCCCTACCAACTCAGGCCTTCTTATCATTAAAAGAAGAAAATATATATATATATATATATATATATATATATATATATATATATATATATATATATATATATATATATATATATATATATCTCAGTGTAATAACACTTTTTAATGATTTGTCTTGATGGAATCATTGTTTAGAATGTAAAAAATGGGGAAAGGGGCCACTTAATTCCATTAGTCTGTTTTATATTGACTGTTTTATTAGATATATGTTATTTCTTTCCTTTTTTTCATTTTTTTAGTCAATATTGTGTTTGTAGTAACAAAATGGTGAGATAATATGTAAAATCTAAACTGCATGCTCTGGAAACTTTTTTTCAGAAGCATTGGTTTAAAAGCGTAGGTGTATGAACACTTTCAGAATCCAAACGGCCAAAAGTTATTGTAAATCCATTTGTTTTCCTTTTCATGTGGGCAATAATGTTAAATGTGCTATGCAGCCAGGTAACATTTTAGATAAACTTGATTGACTTTTAATATAAACTGTTACAATGCACACTGATTGTATATAAAAACCTTATATATGACAAATTAAATTTAAGAAAAAGGATATGTGGGCTCCTGTAATTTTCTGCTGCATTCTTATTCCCTCAAGCACTTATTTTTTTTTTTTAAGTAGTAACATTTAGCTGCCAGAAAATGCTATTTTGGTAAGCAGTTGAATGTGTAGCACTACAAATCTATTTTGAAGACTAACTATATGAATCTATGAAGTAAAATTTAGATACAGAAATCTTTGTTGGACTCTTTTTGATTTCCTGCAGATATTATTTTAGAATGCCTTATATTTATTTACAGATTTTATTTTGTTATATTCAGTGGGATTTTTGAATCATGTGGCATACATTCTTGGATGTGTGTTGTGATGTAACAAACCTGAATTCTAACTTTGACAAAAATAAGTATACTGAAATATCCTATAATATTCTTAAATATGTCTGCTGACTAGCTGTGGGAGTGATGCACAGAAATGTGTCCATAGATGTATTTTTTTTAATATTTTCCCTTTATCCAGTTAGGTCTAAAATTTATACTAAGTGTACAGAATAAAGCTGCTTCACCCCTCCCTACCACCCCTTCCTTTTTTAAAGCAGTGATTCCTCTTTTAGATAGTTACCCTGAAAAACGATAATCTGCCTTTTCCTGGTATATCAGTATTTGAGGAATATCTCAACTTTTAAACATCTAAATATAGAAGTGATTTAACAATTCAGGGCTGGTATACATTTTTTAAGCTTTTTTACCTTTTTCTAATTTGATTATTTTATTCTACAAGATATCATTTAATAAAAATTATAATGCTTAATAAAGTCATAATACTAACAGATCAGGGTTGGCACTTTTAATTCATCACTTTGTAGCTGGGACATTTGCATTATATCTTATTGTGAACATTTCATAGAACAATATTACATTTTTGAGACAATGGAATGGGCTCCAACTTTCTTAACAATGCTACATTTAGCTGAATATTTCAGTCAACTAATTGGCTGGGTTGGATAAAAAAATCTAAAACTGTATGTAACATTTATTAATCGATGGAAGATAATGTTCATTATTTGTAAGAATCAGCAATCATGTAGAAAAGGAGCAAGCCATAAATTTTTTAAAGACAATGGAAAAGAACATTAGTATAGAGATATATAACAGGAAACATTCTCTATAAGATATGCTTAATTTTTGTCTTTTTACATGCTCATTCTGATTTGCTCTTTTATCCATTTGTGTTTGATTTTTCAAGGCTGAGAGATTATGCACAGTACTGTACCAGTTAACCCTCCACTTTAATAATACACAATAAATGATTCTTACTAAAAGCAATGGCCTGTTTGCGTATAAAGAAAATATTCTTTGTTTAGGACCTGTTAAAAAATAATTTTCAGACTGGAAAGTTGTGGAAAACTGGAGTGTGAATGATTCATTAACTTGAGAGTGAGTGGCTTAATAAAATTAGAACTGTAATATAGTTGCACAAAACGTAGATTACGTACATAACTTCTCTTTGATAATCTGTTTTTGTAGCTAAATAATGGAAGGGTGTAG
This sequence comes from Vicugna pacos, assembly GCF_048564905.1. NCBI lineage: Eukaryota > Metazoa > Chordata > Mammalia > Artiodactyla > Camelidae > Vicugna > Vicugna pacos. Next base: position 53,640,068 of record NC_132989.1, read on the forward strand.
ATTATACAGATTTACACAGATTTCATTTCCTTAAGATTTATCAAGAATATGCATGAATATCTTTACACTATGTTACTGTTTCGGACTATAAAACGATCATTGGACTATAATTAATAACTGACAGTTTTTAAGTCTTGAAGGAGTAGTTGAGAAAGCAACTAATCATTAAATATGAGTTTTTTTCCTGGATCTTCCCAGCTTCATCTGAAACTTAGTGAACTGGTAAATGTAGCTTAATTGTTAAATTTTGAGTAGTTTATTACTTAGCAAATAATGCAAAAAAAATTTTAATGTTCCTGAATTGCTAATTTAAGCTTATAAACATGGATACTTCTATCAAACAGATTAAGTTCAAGGCTCAATTTTAAGATACAAGTAAAATTATTACAAATTGTTACAGCACTTTAAGCAAGATTTGTGATGAGTGGAATATGTTTAAAAGGAAGCGGCTAGGCAATAGTGCAACAACAAAAATATATTGAAACAATGTCAAAACTTCAGTGTTAAAATTCTTAAGGTACCTAATTTTAATATTTAAAGGAAAGTAATTTAATTGAAATTACAGTTTCTCCTGGCAGTGACTATGTATAGTAAGTGATTTTGCAGAATGCTTTATATGAATTTTTTTTCTTTTTTTTTTTTTTAAGAAAAGAACCTAGTAAGTTGACTTTATTACATAAAATCTTTGGGTTCTTTATAAAGAAATATCTGGATATAGGTAATGTTACCAATGTTAAAGAATGAAACATGAGATTATTTGGTACAGCAGAATTTTAAAAAATACTCTTCAGATATTTCTAAGTATGCCAAGTTCTCCAATGGGGCTTTATGTGCCATATTTTCTATTGTAAAAGGTCCCTTGTCCTTCAGTTATTTTTAAAAAAAAAAAAAGTTACCCAATGTTTATTTGAAATGGGATTGGTAGTTCAAATTCCCAAATGAATGAGATGCTTTTAAATTTATATCCTAGTCTACATTTGAGTTTTCATCTAAATATTAAATTGAAGAGGTTTATGAGGAGTCTGGAGAAACTCCCTAGCTCATAATGATTCTATTAAATGGGCTAAAGACAGATTGTATTGAAGATATAATACTTTACATGTGGAAATGTGGGTTGCACTGTTATTTCATCATTATAGGTTGCTATTAAGTTTCCAATCTGTAGAATGAGCTGTGGAATTCAACTGGCATTTGTTACTTGTTTTTTCCTCTTTTTACTTTAAAAATGTTTGTTTTGTCTGGTGTTCTGCAGTTTCACTGTGCTGAGTAAGGTGTGGTTGGTTGGTTGACTGGGTGAATTGATTGATTTTCTTTATTCAGGTCTTGCCTGCTGCCCAGTTCTTCTTCCCTTCTGGAATTCCTATGGTATTGCTGTCGTAAGACTTTTGATTTCTGTTCTCCATCTTAACAGCTTTATTATTTTTCCTTTTCTTTCAATTTCTGTGCTGATTATCTTAGCTTCAGTCACTTCCCTGAAGACATCTCCACTTAGGTATCTAATAGGTATGTAACTTGAAAATAGTAAAATCAGACTCAACTCTCCTCTACCAGTGATATTTAAAAAAAAAACTCCAAATAGTCCATAATTTTTGATGAATGGACTCAGCATTTACAGCTCTCTAATCTGTGGCACTTCCCTCCTAGTTATTCCTGTCAGTTTTATCTCATTCACATTACTTCCATTGTTCTTAGACTACACCAAATAATACGTTTGCATCTCTGCATTGCTCCTCTTTTAAGAAGTTTTTATCCCTGATTTGCACAAAGCTATTCTCTCAACTTACTTCAGGTCTCTGCTCAAATGTCATCTCAGGTCTCCAAATTAGTACCCTGACCTTATTTTCACATTCCTTGTTTTGCTTTTTCTTTTAGCTCTTACCATTACTTAATATTTTTTCCTTTGTCATTGTATCTTTACTAGTATGTGCCATTATTGGAGGGCCTTTATTTTATTCAGTGCTGTATCCACAGCACCTAAAACAGTGCCTTACATATCAACTGTATTTTTTTTTCACTGTCTTGGTGTCTTTCCCAGAAATTCTGTGTTCCATAAATAGCCAGCATTACCAAACTTTTTATCCATTCACCAACTGAATTTTCAGTCTTTGGGCTCTTATGAATAAAGATGTTACAACTTTTCATGTAAAGGTCTCTGGGGAAACATACTCTGATTTTTCTTTGGTAAATAACTTAGAGGAGGATTGCCGACTTGTACGGTAAGGCATATGTTTTACTTTATTAAAAGTTGCCAAACCGTTTTCCAAAGTAGATGTACCATTTTACATTCCCACCCGATACAGATCAGAGTTCTCATTATTCTGTATTATGTGAGCATTTTGCATTAATAGGTTTTTTTCATTTTAGCCATTTGGTAAGTGTATAGTGGTAACTTAATTTGCATTTCTCTAATGACTAGTGATAATCAACATCTTTTAGTACGTTTATTTGCTATCCTTATCTCTTTGATAAAGCATCTGTTCAAATTTTTTCCAATTTTATAAAATAAAATTGTTGATACACGTCATCAGATAAACTGCAAATATTTTCTCCTACTCTGGCTTGTCTTTTAACAGTCTCTTGAAATGCAGAATTGGAAAAAAATTTTATAAAGTCCATTTTATCAGTTTATCCAGGTTTTTGTTTGTTTTTACCCCTCTTGTGGTTCATTCATGTGTAGAAATCTGCCTAACTTGAGGTCACAAAGATTTCTCTCCTATGTTTTCTTCAGGAAGGATTATGCTTTTAGGAATTGCTTTTAAATCTGTGATTCATTTCAGGTTGATTTTTGCATGCAGTGTGAGGTATTGATCAAAATTGTGTGTGGGGTGGGTTTTTTGGAGTTTTGTTTTGGGGATATGTATATCCCATTTTCCCAGCACCATTTGTTGAAAAGACTATCCTCTTCCACTGAATTTTTATTTTACCTTGTTGAAAATCTGTTGTCCATATAGATGTGTGTCTTTTTCTGGGCTCCTTATTCCATCCTATTTATTATTTCTGTCCTTACTCTACCACCACACTATCCTGATTACTGTACTTTATAGTAAGTCATGAAATCAGGTAGTGTGACTTCTAAATTGTTCTTTTTCAAAATTCTTTTGCTTTTCCACATTACAATTTAGAATCAACTTGTCAATTTCTACCAAAAAGCTTGGTGGGATCTTTCTTTATTGACTCTGTAATCAATTTGGCAAATATTGACAATTTAACAATATTGAGACTTCCAGCTTATGAACACAGTATATATCTCCATTGGAAAGTCTTAAATTTCTCTCATCAGTGTCTGGTATTTCAGTGTATAAATCTTATACATATATTTTTGGATTTACCCCTTAGTAGTTCATACTTTTCTACTATTACAAATGACTTTTTTACTTCAGTTTTTAAGTGTTCACTGGTTTTTTTTATTTGACCTTCCTTGATTCTGCGACCTTGCAATACACACTAATTAGCTGTAATATCTTGTTCCAGATTGAGATTTTCTACATAGACAATCATACCTTCTGTGAAAAAAAATTGTATCTTCATAATCTTTATCTCCTTCCTTCTTGCCTTAATGTACTTTCTGTGATCTCTACTCTAATGCTGGTAAAAGTGGGCATCTTTATCTTACTCCCATCTGGATTGGGGGAGGTAAGAATTCAGCCTTTCGCCAGTGAGGGTGGTATGAGCTATAGGAGTTTTTTTGCAGTTCCCTTTATCATGTTAAGGAAGTTCCCTTTTAACCTTAGTTTTCTGAGTATTAAAAGAAAATAATTTGTTTTTTATTCTTAAAATAACCATAAGTACTTTTTAATGGGATATGTGCACCTGTTTTACAACTATTAAATCATGGAGACATCTACCCTCATTACCTGTTCACCTTGATTTTCTCCTAGTACTTGCTTTTTTATTTCTTTGCAGTCTCTATTTTTTTTAACATTTTTTATTGAGTAATAGTCATTTTACAATGTTGTGTCAAATTCCAGCGTAGAGCACAATTTTTTAGTTGTACATCAACATATACATTTATTGTCACATTTATTTTTTCGCTGTGAGCTACAAGATCTTGTATATATTTCCCTGTGCTATACAGTATAATCTTGTTTATCTGTTCTACATTTTAAAATCCCAGTCTGTCCCTTCCCACCCCTGCTCCCTTGGCAACCACAAGTTTGTATTCTATGTCTATGAGTCTGTTTCTGTTTTGTATTTATTTATTTATTTTTTAAGATTCCACCTATGAGTAATCTTATATGGTATTTTTCTTTCTCTTCCCGGCTTATTTCACTTAGAATCCTAGTACTTGCTTTTTATCAAAGAAAACATCAAAAAAACAGCTTGGTAATGTAATGGAATCTAATGATGAAACTGAACCATCTGAAGTTAGTCAATGTTATTTTAGGCTGATGGACATTTATCATTGTGTTTCCCTCAAAAATGTAAAATTTCCTGCAGCACCCCTGTGTTTTCGCTGCATTTGCAAACTACAGCACTTCCCTACACACAGCATTTAAGAATTTATTAAAACTTAACTGATTTATTCTTATCTGCTTTATAAACTCTCTTCCTGTCACACTGTCACATATAACTTACAGTTAATGTATATCAGCTCCTCTTGGAGAGTCTTGTCATTCTTTAGAATTCAGCTCACTTAGATTGCCTGGTGACCTCTGCTTTTGAATTGATTTAAGGAAAACTGCTATTTTTAGATTAACCATCTTTTCTCTTGCTACGACAGGAAGAATGTTCTCTTAGTGCTATTTATATCCTAAAATGAGGCACTCCCAATGAGTTTGAGTCAACTTTACTGAGGTATAATATACATACAATAAATTGCATGCTCTGTAAGTATACAATTGGGTGAGGTTTGAGAAATGTATAATCATGATACAGAACATTTTTATCACCCCAGAAGTTTTCATCATGCCTATTTCCAGTCACTCTCCACACTTAAACTGTGGCCCAGGAAACTACTTACTGATCTGATTTAAATTACTGCATATTGGATTTGTCTAACTTGATTATGTAAATTAATAACATACAGTATGCACTCTTATCTGACTTATTTTGCTTAACAGTGTTTTTGAGATTAGTTCATATTGTTGTATCCATAATTCGTTCCTTTTTATTGCTATGTAATATTCCATTCTGTGGATATACTGCTCACCTAATGACTAGGTTTCCAGTGTTTAGCTAATATGAATAAAACTTCTATGAATATTCCTTTACAAGTTGTTTTGTGCATATGTTTGCATTTCCTGGGTAAATACCTTGGAAAAGAATTGCTGAATCATATGGTGAGTACTTATTAAAGTGCCAAACTGTTACGCAAAGTAGCTGTGCAATTTGCAACATATGAATGTTCCAGTTGTTTTGCTTCCTTGCCAGAGATAGCTATTGTCAATTTTTTTAAGTTATTGTAAGTATTACAATAATTGCAGTAATATTATACTTACAATAGCTTAAAAAATTGACATTAGCTAGCACTGGCAAGTCATACTACATGTAACGCAGTCATATTATGGTTTTAATTTGCATTTTATTGACGGTCAATAACACTGATCTCTTTTCATGTGTTTTGGCCATTTGTATGTCTTATGTGAAGTACATGCTAACTTTTTTTGCCCATTTTATAATTTGGCTTCTTGTTGAGTTGTAAGCATCTTTTTTCTGTTGTATTTTAAAATACACTTTATTTTTTAGAGCAGTTTTAGATTCACAACAAAATGGAGCAGAAGCCAGAGAGATTTCCCACATACCCCCTGCTCACACACATACATAGAGTCTCCCATTAGCAACATTCTCCATAAGCATTTTTAATGTATTATGAATACCAGTTCTTTATCAGATGTGTATATCCTAAGTATTTCCTCCAAATCTCTGGTCTGCTTTTTTTTTTAAACAGTAATTTTCAAAGAGTAGAAGTTTTAAATTTTTATGAAGTCCATTTTCTAATTTTTTCCTTAGTATTTTATACATTTTGTATCCCATCTAAGAAATCTTTGTCAAAGATCACAAAGATTTTCTTTTTTTTTCCCTAGAAGAGTTATAGTTTTCACTCTTACATTTAGATTACTGTTCTATTTCATTTTCCTGTGTGATATGAAGTAAAAGTTGGGGTTCATTTTTTCACCTTCCATGTGGATGTCCAACTTCTCTATTTATTGAAAAGAGTAACCTTTCCTCATCAAATTATTTGATCCTCTTATAAAAAAAATCAATTGACCACATGTATGTGTCTATTTCTGGACATCCTTCTCTGTTCCACTGACTATATATCTGATATCCCTGGACCAAAATAAAATGGTCTTGATTACTACAGCTTTGTAAGTAATTCTTGAAGTCAGGTATTAAGAGTACTGCAACTTTGTACATTTTCCAAATTGTTTTTCCTACTCTAGGTCCTTTGTATTCCTTTGTACATTTAGAGTCAGCTTGTAAATTTCTACCAAAAAAACCTTCGGATTTTATTGAAATTTTGTTGAATCCATAGATAAGTTTGGAGAGACTTACTAATATTGAATTTTCTCATTTATGAACATGGTTTCTCTCTCCAATTATGTATTTAATTTCTCTGAGCAGTATTTTTCAGTTGTCAGTGAACTGGATTTACATTGATTTTGTTAAAGTCATCTCTACAAGATAAACATTTTTGGGTGCCATTGTAAGTAGTTTATTTCAATCACCAACTTTTTAATCCTAGTATATATAGTTACACTATTGATTTTTGTGTGTTGACCTTGCATTCATTCTGTCAATGTGCTAAACTAAATTATCAATTCCAATAGATTGGGGTGGGGGGTAATTTCCTTAGGTTTTTCTATGTACATGATACTGTTTGCAAATAAAAACAGTTAATTCCTTCATTTCTAACTGTTCATCTATTTTTTTTCTTACCACAGTACAGTGTTGATGTGGGGGAGGTTTAAGTGTGGATGTCCTTGGCTTATCACTTATCTCGGGGTAAAAGCATTTGTCTTTCTCTGTTAAGTATGATCTTAGCTGTAAGGTTTTTTTATAGGTATCTTTTATCAGGCTTAGTTGATCACTTTCTATTCTTGGTTTGTGGAGATATTTTATCATAAATGTCTATTAATATATATTCTTGTTTATTAATATGAATTACATTGATTTTTAAATGTCAAGACAACATGTCAAACCCTAGTTTGTCAAATGTTAAAATAGGGTTTAAACAAGGTGTATTTCCCCTTTCCATATACTGTTGGACTCAATTTGCTAATATTGTATTTATAATTTTGCATCTATATTCAGGGTAACATTGGTCTGTAGTTTTGTTGTCATATTTTGTAATTTTTTTTTCTAGTTTGAATATCAGGATAATGCTGACCTTATAAACTCAGGTGAGAACTGTATTCCTTTTCTCTATTTTCTGAAAGTTTGTGTAGGCATATTATTTCTTCTTTAAATGTTTGACAGAATTTGCCAATGAAGCCATGTGGATTGGTTTTAGTGGATATAAGACTATTTAGATTTTCTATTTCTTCAGCCAGTTTTGATAATTTGTGTCTTTTGAGGCATTTGTATATTTCCTCTTAAGTGGTCAGCTTTGGGGGCCTATACTTATTCTTGTTTATCTTTTAAATGTCTGCAGAGTCTATAGTATTGTTCCCTTTTTCTTTTGTTCGTGATGTTGACCAAGAACACTGTGTTTTCACTTTCTCTTGTTCAGCCTACTAGAGTTTACCATTTTTATTGTTCTTTTTACAAAATTAGCTTTTGGTTTTATTGATTTTTTTATTGCTTGTCTTTCTAAAAAGAATAGATTTTACTTTATAGAGCCATTTTAGTTTCACAGCAAAAATGAGTGGAGGGTACAGAGATTTTCCATATACTCCTTACCCTGTACTAAGGAACAGCTTCCTCTACTATCAAAATCCCTCAACATAGTGGTAAATTTGTTATAATCAATGAACCTATGTTGATACATCACTTATCACTAAAGTCCATGGTTTATGTTTGGGTCACTCTTGATGGTATATATTCTGTATACGTACTGTGTCTGCCAATTTTTCTATGCTCTGCCTATTCATCCCTTCTTCCCCCCAAATCCCTGGCAACAATTGATTCTTTTACTGTCTCCATAGTTTTGCCATTTCATATAGATGGAATCTTACAGTATACAGACTTTGCTATTTGGCTTCTTTCACTTTGTAATATACATTTAAGTTTCTGCCATATCTTTTCATGGCTTCATGGCTCATTTTTTTCTTTCTTAGTACTGAAGTATAACCCATTCACTAGAGGTAACAGTTTACTTATCCCTTGATATATTGAAGAACATCTTGGTCGCTTTCCAGTTTGGGCAATTATGAATGAAGCATTCATATAAACATTTGTGGGCAGGTTTTTGTGTGGACATGAGTTTCAACTCATTTGAGTAAATACCAAAGAGATTGTAAGGTAAGAACATGTTTAGTTTTGTATTAAACTACCAAACTGTCTTCCAAAGTGACTCTACCACTTTGCATTTCCACCAGCAATGAGTGAGAGTCCCTGTTGCTTTATATCCTCACCAGCATTTACTGGTGTGCTTTGGATTTTGGTCACTCCAACCAGTGTTACTGTTTTTTAATTTGCAATTCCTAATGATATATGATATTCAGCATCTTTTCATATATTTTTTAAAATACTTTTTACTTGCCATTTTGTTTTTTTACTTGCATTTCTCTGGATTACAAATGAATTGGAGCATTCTCTTCATGTATCTCATTTGAGTTCCTTCTGTGAATTGCCTGTTCATATAGTTTGACCATTTTTCTATTGCTTTTTTTCTTGTTGATTAATTGTTCTTTAGAGATGCCAGAAAATTCATCCCTTATTTGTTTATAATATTGTAAATCTCTCCTTCTAATTATTTGTCATTAACTTTTTCATGGTATATTTTACTGAAAAAAATTCCTAATGATAATCAAATCCATTATCTTTCTTTGCCTTATGGTTTGTACTTTTGGATTTTAATCAAGTCTTTTATCTGCTTATTGTTCACAAAATATTTTCCTATAATTATTTTCTGTTCACTTTTTATAGTTTTAGATTTAAGTTTTTAATTCATTTGGAGGCTACTTTGTTCACAGTTTTAAGTTAGAATATAGGTTTATTTTTCTCCATTTTGTGAACCAGTTCCCCGAACACAGATAACAGTCCTTCCTGTTTCCAGTGATTCATGGTGTAACCTTTGACATGCATCAAATTCCTGTATATACAAGACCTGAGTCTAATTTTGTGCTTCCTATTTTGTTTCAAACATCTACTTGTCTGACCACTTTATTAATATCACAAGAGTGTCACTCTATTTAAGCTTACAGAGGAATTAATGGAAGTATTTTTATATTTTAAATTGTTTTATTCTATATTCCTTATTTTGTAATTAAATCTATGAATACATTTAGAGGTTTTTATTTACATAGAATCAGAGTCAGAAATTAATTTTAGAATTTGTTTCATATGCTTCACTTAATATATAAGAAAATAGATACACAAAGAGATCAACTGGCTTGCCTAAGTGGATACAGGCTAAAAGTCAGTAGTAAATATATGTTTCTTAACTTTGCCTCTATATTATAGTTCTGAACATATGTATGATTTATTTGCTTCTGAGACTTTGGTTCAATTATAACAGCAAAACATACTTGGCAAAATTAAATAACATCTTTCTCATTTTTGTTCCCACATTACCTTCATTTTGGGGTTAAATCTGGGTGGGGACAATAGTATTTTTGATAAATTTAGGCAAAACTGACACAAGAGGATGACAGTTTGGTAGAAGTTTCTTGCCATCTCAGCAAGAAATATATGTCTGTAAAATGAAGTGCTTTCAGAATATGTATTTTCACTATCTTCATATTCACAAGGTGATAAATGCTATCTTATTTATAACTTCTAATTGAAATAGTAGGATGCCTGAGCAGGTGCAAGTATTTTGCAAAACAGATGCTACTAAAAGGCTCTGGTAAAGATGCATGTAAATATTTAAATGCTTCCAAAGGCCATCTTGTTAGATTACAAAAAGTAATCACAATGATATTATTGACTATTTCTTTCATAAGAGACAGGCAAGTTTTGATGACTTTGTACTGTGTCAACTTGGCTAAGCTACACTACATTCCCTCAAATTCCCTTTATCTGTATGTTGACATTTAGGGCAGGCCACAAGGGAGATTTCTGTGGGGCATTTGGAGGGCAGAGTGAAGCAGCAGCCATCTGTGTGTTAGACATCTTATTGATATTTGTTGGCTTATTTGTTGGCTCACCTCCTAGGCCAGATTGCACCTGCCATCCTTACAGTTAGTGTCTCTGAGTCCTTGACTTGAAGGGCCCAGTTTCTGCAGGACACTCATTCCATTAAGGTGAGAGGCAACAAGAATGAACACATTTGTCAGCCTGTTCTCATGGGCTCTAGCTAATGCTTTTGAGTTTAGGATTGTTCTTACCCTTACTCACTTTACATCCATTTTCCCTTCCCAGCTGTCTGCTTACATGGACTTCAAGGTCCAGTATCAGATGCAAAGTCAACAGCCTAATAGAGACAGCTTAACCAGCTCTCACAATCAATAAGATCAAATTCCTGCACCAAAGCTCCTTTATCTACCTACCTACCTACCTATCCATCCATTCATCCATCCATCCATCATCTATCTATCTCCTAGTCAATTCTTATTTTCTAATTAAACTCTGACAATGATATTTCTCATTTATTCACATGAGTATGATTAAAATGTCCTTTTAAGCTATATTCATTAAATACAGCACATATATATTAAAATTAAAGATTTTTGTTTTTTCCTTTCGAGTTTGGATTAGACAAATGACTTCTTATTTTTTTTCCTATTCTTATTTGACACTGTTGATCCTTACTTCCCTTGATTTTAAAACTCTGACTGTCATTCATATATTAAGTTGCACTTTTGGATACAAATAAAGTAACAGAAAATCTTACTCAACTGATTTAAAAACTGAGAAGTTACCTCCCATAGTCCTGAAGTACCTTCTCTCTGGGATAAATAACAATTCAGTGACATGACCAGGAATCCAGAATTCTTTCATTTTCTACTGTGCCATTCTTCAGCTAGTTTCCTTCATCACTACAAGGTGGTTCCTGCAGTTCAAAGAGGAGTAACACTCAGCAGAAAAGGGGAGCTCTTCTCAAGTGTTTTTTCTTAGAAGCAAAGATACCCTTTCCCAGAAGTCTCCACAGAAGGTCTCCCCTCGTAATTTATTGGCCAGACTTGTGTATATGTATATATGTATGTGTATGCATATGCTTGTACATGTGTGTATACATGTACATATGTGTATATGCCTAAGCTAATCTATGGCAAGAGGAATGGAGCATGATGATCAGCTTGGATCAATTAGAATTTACCCCTGGAGTTGGCAGTAGTTCACCCTTTTCTGATGGAAGTGGGGCAACATGGAATAAAACTGGGACTTGGAAAACAAAAACAAAGGAGGAAAAATGCCTCTGAAAGACAAACAAATAATGCCTGCTACATAGTCAATGTTTTATCTTCCTTATCTCAAACCTCTTTCTGTTTGAAATCCTTAAAAAAGTACCAAACTCAGAAAGCAATGATTCTAAAGACAGCAAGAGAAAGACAAAGGGTTACAAGGGAACCCCCTTAAGGCTTTCAGCTGATTTCTCTACACAAACACTACAGGCCAGAAGAGAGTGGCAAGATATAATTCAAAGTCCTGAGTGAAAAAAAGATGCAACCTAGGATACTTTATCAAGCAAGGCTATTCTTTAGAATAGGAGAGATAAAGAACTTCACAGACAAGCAAAAACTAAGAGTTCAGCAACACTAAACCTATCCTAAAAGAAATACTGAAAGTTCTATTCTAAATAGAAAAGAAGCAGGATGCTTCAGAAAGGAGAAAATCGTAACAGGAAAGGTGATAACTACCATGAATTACAACAGAATAAATATGAAATTGTAAAAGAGGCCATCTAAATCATTAAGAGTGGGAGAGGGGAGCAAGAAAATATAGTTTTCGTTTTCTTTTTAAAATTTTTTTTGTTTGAGCTTATATTACTATCTGTTTAAAACAAACAGTTATAGTAATGGGTTAATATGTGTACAAAAAAGGGTAGCCACAAGAGAAAATCTTACAATAGAATCACAAAAACTTAAAAAAAAAAAAAACCAAGATAATACAAAGGAAAATTATCAAACCACAAAAGGAAGAAGAAAGGAACAAAGAGGAAATCCCATATCAACTGCAAAACTAAGTTCAAAATGGCAATAAACACACATCTATCATAAATGTCAATGGACTAAATGCTCCAATCAAAAGACGTAGATTGGTAGACTGGTTAATAAAAAAAAAAAGCCTTCAATAAACTGCATACAAAAGACCCACTTTAGGGAGAAGGACATACATATATTGAGAATGAGAGAATAAAAAGAAAGATATTCCACACAAACAGAAATGACAAGAAAGCAGGAGTATCAATACTGATTTCAGACAAAATAGGCTTTAAAACAAAGGCCACAAAGAAGGACATTTTATAATGATTAAAGGAGTAATACAAGATGAGGATATTACACTCATTAGCATACATGCACCCAATGTAGGAGCACCTAAGTACATAAAGCAAATACTAACAGATATAAAGGGAGAAACTGATGGGAATACAATCATTGCCAGAGACTTTAACACCCCATTAACATCACTGGACAGATCTTCCAGACAGAAAATAAATAAGGCAACAGAGAAATGATACTATAGAAAAATTAGATTTTGTGAGTATTCTCAGAACATTACATCCTCCCAAAACAGAATATACATTCTTTTCAAGTGCACATGGAACATTTTCTAGGATTGATCATATACTTGGGTACAAAAGAAGCCACAACAATTTTAAGAAGATAGAAATTATTTTAAGCATCTTTCTGACCACAATGCCATGAAACTAGAAATCAACTACAGAAAAACAAAGCAGGAATAAAATGACAGCATGGAGATTAAACAACATGCTACTAGAAAAACCAATGGGTGAATGATGAAATCAAATAAGAAATAAAAAAACACTTTTGAGACAAACAACAATGAAAACACAACCACACAGAATCTATGGGTGCAGCAAAGGCAGTGCTAAGAGGGAAGTTTAAAGCAATATAGTCCTTCCTCAAAAAAAGAACAATCTCAAATAAACTACCTAACCTACCAGCTAAAAGAATTAGAAAAGGAAGAACAAAAAACCCCCAAAAGTCAGCAGAAGGAAGGAAATAATAAAAATTAAGGAGGAAATAAATAAAATAGAGATTAAAAAAACAATAGAAAAAAATCAATCAAACCAAGAGCTGGTTTTATGAAAGAGTAAACAAAATTGACAAACCTCTGGCCAAGCTCACCAAGAAGAGAAAAGAGAGCACAAATAAGCAGAATAAGAAAGGAAAATGGAGTAATCACAACCACTACCATAGAAATACAAAATATCATACAAGAATACTATGAACAACTATATGGAAACAAAATGGATAACCTAGAAGAAATGGACAAGTTTCTGGAAACATACAATCCACCAATCAATTGAAATGAAATCAAATAAGCAATAAAAAAAACTCCCAAAAATAGAAGTCCAGGACCAGATGGCTTCACTGGGGATTTCTACCAAACATACAAAGAACTCATACCAGTCCTTCTCAAACTCTTCCAGAAGACTGAAAAGGAGGGAATACTCCCAAACTCATTCCATGAAGCCACCATCACCCTGATACCAAAACCAGATAAAGACACTACCAAAAAAGAAAATTACATGCCAATATCATTGATCAATATAGATGCAAAAATCCTCAACAAAATATTAGCAAACAATCTAACAGCACATAAAAGAGATCATACACCATGATCAAGTAGGGTTCATCCCAGGGACACAAGGATGGTTCAACGTATGCAAATCAATCAATGTAATACATCACATCGACAAGAGAAAGGACAAAAACCACATGACCATCTGAATAGATGCGGAAAAAGCATTTGATAAAATTCAACACCCATTTATGATAAAAAAAACCTCTCACCAAAGTGGGTATAGAGGGAACATATAGCAACATAATAAAAGCTATTTATGACAAACTTACAGCCAGTATAGTACTCAATGGTGAAAAAGTCAAAAGCTTCCCACTAAAATCTGGGACAAGACAAGGTTGTCCACTCTCACCACTCCTATTCAACATAGTCTTGCAAGTCCTAGCCACAGCAATCAGGCAACAGAAGAAATAAAAGGGATCGAAAGAGGTAAAATTGTCACTATATGCAGATGACATGATACTATATATAGTAAACCCTAAAAGGTCCACACAAAAACTAATAGAACTAATCAAAGAATTCAGCAAGGTAGCAGGATACAAGATTAACATACAAAAATCAGTTACATTTCTTTACACTAAAGATGAATCAACAGAAAAAGAAAGTAAAGAAACAATTCCTTTTAAAATAGCACCCAAAGTAATAATACCTAGGGATAAATATAACCAAGGAGGTGAAACATTTACACATGGAGAACTATAAAACACTGATTAAGGAAATTAAAGAAGACTTTAAAAAAACAGAAAGATATCCCATGCTTCTGGAATGGAAGAATCAATACTGTTAAAATGGTCATACTGCCCAAGGCAATCTACAGATTTAATGCAATCCCTATCAAATTACCGAGGACATATTTCACAGAACTAGAACAAATCACAATAAAACTTATATGGAATCACAAAAGACCCAGAATTGCCAAAGCATTACTGAGGAAAAGTAATGAGGCTTGAGGAATAATCCTCCCAGATTTCAGACAATACTACAGAGCTACTGTAATCAAAACAGCATAGTATTGGTACAAAAACAGACATATGGACCAATGCAACAGAATAGAGAGCCAAGAAATGAACCCACAAACTTTTGGTCAATTAATCTTTGACAAAGGAGGCAAGAACATACAGTGGAATAAAGACAGTCTCTTCAGCAAATGGTTTTGGGAAAACTGGACAGCAGCATGCAAATCAATGAAGCTAGAACACTCCCTCACACCATACACAAAAATAAACTCAAAATGGATCAAAGACTTGAACATAAGACATGACACAATAAACCTCCTACAAGAAAACACAGGCAAAACATTATCTCACATACATCTCAGCAATGTTCTCCTAGGGTGGTCTATCCCAGAAATAGAAATAAAAGCAAATAAACAAATGGGACCTAATTAAACTTACAAGCTTTTGCACAGCAAAGGAAACCATAAGCAAAACATACGGAATAGGAGAACCACCTACGGAAGAGGAGAAAATATTTGCAAAAGATGAAACTGACAAGGGCTTGATCTCCAGAATATATAAACAGCTCACATGACTTAATAAGAAAAAAAAAAACAATCCAAAAATGGGTAGAAGACTTAAACAAGCAATTCTCCAATGAAGACATACAAATGACAAATAGGCACATGAAAAAATGCTCAATATCACTAATTATCAGAGAAATGCAGATCAAAATTACAATGAGGTATCACCTCACACCAGTCAGAATGGCCATTATGCAAAAGTCCATAAATGACAAATGCTGGAGAGGCCGTGTAGAAAAGGGAACCCTCCTACACTGCTGGTGGGAATGCAGTTTGGTGCAGCCACTGTGGAAAACAGTATGGAGATTCCCCAAAAAACTAAAAACAGACTTACCATATGACCCAGGAATCCCGCTCCTGGGCATATATCCAGAAGGAACCCTACTTCAAAAAGACACTAGCACCCCAATGTTCATAGCAGCACTATTTACAATAGCTAAGACATGGAAACAGCCTAAATGTCCATCAACAGATGACTGGATAAAGAAGGTATGGTATATTTACACAATGGAATGCTATTCAGCCATAAAAATGACAACATAATGCCATCTGCAGCAACATGGATGTCCCTGGAGAATGTCATTCTAAGTGAAACAAGTCAGAAAGAGAAAGAAAAATACCATATATCACTCATATGGAATCTAAAAAAGACAGAGAGATAAGACAAATGAATTTAAATACAAAACAGAAACAGACTCACAGACATAGAATAAAAATTTGTGGTTGCCATTGGGAAGGAGGGTGGGAAGGGACAGACGGGGAGTTCAAGATTTGTAGATAATGACAGGTATATATAGGATAAACAAGTTTATACTGTATAGCACTAGGAAATATACACAAGACCTTGTAGTAGCTCACAGTGAAAAAAAGTATGAAAATGAATATATGTATATCCATGTATGATGGAAAAATTGTGCTGTACACCAGAAATTGACACAACATTGTAAACTGACTATAACTCAACAAAATTATAAAAAAAAAATGTACCAAGCTCTCCTTTTTCTCTTCACATATTCTCCCTTGGCAATCACATCAACTTTCCTGGCTTTAAGCACTATGTTTCAGAGGTTGGGTTTCACAATATTGCAATGATGATCTCTCCCGAACTCTAGAGTGCTGTTTTTAGAGGCTCATCGGATATTTTCATGTTTGTGTCACCAACAAAGCACATAACAATTCCAGGGGAATGAAAACAGAACCTATGCTTAGTCTAGTTTCACTTGCTTATAGGGTGCTGTGTGCAGAGATTCTGCAGCCAGCACTTCAGACCGGAGTTCCTAGTGTGAAATGGATGCAGACAGCACTTCAGCTGGGTGGGCCATGTACAGAAGCACTGCACAGGAAACGTTAGGATGGCAGTGGCATACTGTGTGCAAAAATGCTGTCCCTGGCACTTGGACTCAGAGTGCTGTGAGCAGCAGAGCTATGCCTGACCCCCAAGAACTCTGCCTCTTCCCTGCTGACAGGAACCCTATAAAGCAGCCCCACCAACAGCCTTTCAGGGAGAGCCTGTGCTCTAGAGTGTGAGCTCACACCTGTCCGTTCTATGATCAAAGAATAAAGCTTTCCTGTGCTTGTGATCCAAACTCTGTCTCATTCTATAGGCACGAGCCACACCTGGCAGAATGACTGTAGCTGGGGACCAGAAACAAGTTTTTGGCAACTATGAAAGGACTGAACATCGGCCTTCCACCTGCGCCCACCCACTAGGCTCCGCCCTTGCCCCAGCTCTGGCAGGAGGATGGCAGAGGCTTTGGGAAGTTTGTGTGAAGATGACTGATCATACTCTGATGGGATGAAATGGTGGCAGCCTTCAGCTGAGTTCAGAGCAACTCTGCCCAGCAACCTGATAGCCTGGTGTGGTGCACACAGAGCCTGGAGAGTATCCTGGACTGTATCCCCTGGAGAGGATCATACTGTGGCATTGCTGGGGATCACCGGCTGAAACTCACAAGTGTCTGCCCGCTGCCTCTGGCTGGCCATCCCACAGTGCCTGATGGCCTGGGGATGGTGGGGACTTGTGGGAGGGGAGAAGCTGTGGCAGCCTTGCCCGCTGTCTCACCAGTAGTGCCGTCCTCTTGACCTCTGTACAAGGCAACCGTGGCTGCACCAGGGCTTTTGCCATTCTTGCCAACGTCCAGGGGTCAAAAGTAACATTCTTCATAGCCACGTCCGATTCGGTAAAGGGAAGTGGCCAGCCCCACTAGGCGGGAGGTGGAGATCAGGAAAAGGCCCAGGTAATGAGGACCACCTGACAAATGGAACGAGGACGCTGGATCCAAGTTTAGGAAAGGACACCGGGGACACCTTGGTGTGAAAGGGTCCCAAGGTAGATACATGACCAGTGACTTGATCTCCCTTCCAGTCAGCACTATGCTCTCTGGAGTAAGCTGGGCATCCCTGTGAGCTGCTGGCAAGAGCAAGAAACACCTATTGCCTGGCCTCTCCTTCCATCTCTCTTCCGAGTCTTCCACCTGGCCTGCCTTTCTAACCCTCCACGCTCCTGCCTGCTTCTGCTTGTGAGGTGAACCTAGGGTGATTCTTTATTGATTGAGGTCCCACAGGCTCTCCTCCCAGTGCCAGCACAAAGCATCAGCCCCCACAGTGATCTGGGGAGTACCCTGTGGGAATCCCTCGCACTTTTAGCTCTCACCTAGCAGGAAGTCTGAAAACTCCTCCTTTTTGGCTGAAAGGAAGAGAGAGAGGACCCCTGCCTTAGACAACTGCCACTTCCTAAGAGACAGGCTGGTCAGGGACTGACGTGGCTAAGCTGCTCTGACCCGTCTAACCTCCTGTAGGATATTCTGACTGAGGAGGGACTAAATGCCTCAAGCATGGACCATTGGGCCATTACAAATTCAGAGGTTATATCAGAGTCCACGCCACTTGGATACCTCCTATTTGGGTCTTTTCAGAAAACCACTAACAGTTTGGTGCTCATTTCAAATTTCCTGAACCAGAAATCTTAATTTGGGTCAAACCTTGTGGCATTTGCATGCCAATAAATCACTCCAACCATCCTCTCAGTAGTTGGAAATAAATTCAAAGCAGAACACCTAAGGTATGGGGACCCAAACACCCACTATACTAAAGGATAGCCCATTAGGGTGCACCCTGAAGAACTGGAACTCTTCCCAGTATTACTACCTGACTTCAAAACATTTAACCTTCCTACATAATACAGCCTGGCCTCAATGCTAGCTGGGAGATGGGGAAAGCTGGCCCATCAATGGCCCTCTAATTTACAACACCATTTTACAATTGGACCTGCCATGCCAGAGACAAAATAAACGAGATGAAATTCCCTATGTCTGTTTTTTTATGGCCTTATATCAGAACAAAGGATGTCAAAAGGGATGTGGGCTCTCCTCCTCTGTGGTAATATCTTCCTTGACTCTCCCTCATCTCTTCTGAAACTACAAGACAGCCTGGGGTTGGCCAGGTTTTGCCACATTCGGATCCCTACCTATGGCCTAAGAGAAAGACCTCTGTATGAAAAGTTCAAAGGAAAGGATGCTAATCCTTTTGAATGGAATTTGGAATATGATAGGGCCTTTCAAAACTGAAAAAGCAGTTACTTCAGGCCCCTGCCCTGGCCCTCCCCAACTTAGCTAAACCCTCTGACCTCTACTTTCACAAGAGAAGGGGAATCATTCTTGGGTTATTACCTCTAAAAGTAGACCCCTTTATTCCACCGGTTGCTTATTTTTCTAAACAATTAGATCAAACCATTAAGGGACAGCCTCCTTTCCTACAGGCGGTAGCAGCTACTACCACCCTGCTAAAGGAGGCTGAGAAGTTAGCATTTGCTCAGCCAGTCACTACATGGATTCCACACCAGGTTCAGACTTTAGTAAATTCTAAGGGAACAGAATGACTATCCCCCAAAAGGTCGATTCAAGTTCAGGCTATGCTTTTAGACAACCAGTAGCTACCAAAGAAAACCATCACATGCTAAAATCTGCGACCCTGTAACCCATAGAATCGCCCCCGACCCCAACCCCAGAGTGCGACTATATAGAAACCAGAGATAGGATCTATTCCTGACCTAGAAAGTGAACTTCCCTCAAACACGGAAGAAGAATGGTTCATAGACAAGAGCAGTTTTACGAGAGAAGGAAAAAGGCTGGTGGGATACACAGTGACCTCCAGACCCAAGTCACAGAGGCACGAAGCCTACCCCAAGGGACTTCTGCCCAAAAGGCGGAGCTGATAGCCGTCACTCGAGCCTCAGAGTTCAGGACAGGGAAGATCTTAAATGTTTACGCAGACTCCTGGTAGGCATTTGCCATCCAGGAGTAGGCGTGCACACGGGGTTATTTAGAAGGAAAGAGGTACACATACTGCAGAGAATAAACACGTGAAACGGTTTAAGCACACTGAAGTTCTTAGAAGCAGTACAACTTCCAAAAAAGGTGACAGTGATTCACTGTAGGAGTCACCAAAAGGGAAATGCAGAGGTAATAAAGGGAAAAAATGAGGCAGACACAATTGCCAAAAGGGCAGCCTTAGGACTAGCAACTTGGCAACAACCCCTCATACGTGGAAGGCCAGATCCATCCAATTACTCCCCAATTTACACAAAGGAAGTATCAGATAAAGCCTGAAAATGAGACTTCACTAGAGATCTAGGAGGCCATGGGTGGCTCGTTACTGAACACTGGCAAACCCTTTTCCCCCAAACTTCAGCTCATCAAGTCATCAGGGAGGCCCATCAAGGAACTTACACAGAAGGGAGGACCCATATAACTAGTTAGCTGGGGTCATGGTAACTCTAGGCATGAAAAATATAATCGGTCGGATGGCTGAGACATGCCCTATCTGCACAATAAACAGCCCCAACTCCAGACCCCCAGAGGCCCATTCAGACCAGAGGGACATATCCTGGGAAGACTGACAGACTAATTTCACTGTTGGGTATCTTTTGGTGCTAGCAGACACATTTTCAGGGTGGGTAGAAGCATTCCCTGCTAGAACTGAAACGGCAGCTGAAGTGGCTAAGGCAGCAAGCACCAAGAGAAATAATCCCCGTATTTGGACTCCTAGGATCCCTATGAAGTGTTAAGGATCAGCATTCGTGTCCCAAGCAACAAAAGGGATAAGGAGTGCACTGAGCATAAAATGGGCCTTGCACTTAACCTAGAGACCCCAATCATCAGAGGAAGGAGAGATCCAACCATACCTGAAAGCAAACCTTAGCCAAGCTATGTCAGGAAACTCAAGAAAACTGGATTAAGTTATTCTCAATTGCTCTGCTCCACATGCAGTTAGCTCTAAGAGATAAATTAAAGTTATGTGCGTTTGAACTTATGTATCCCCATTCCCCAAGCACAAGAGAAAGGACACCTCAGCCCCCTAGGAATGGAACAACTCAGCATGCCCTCCAGCTAAGAGAAACAATGAAAGGTCTCACAGAATATGGTAACCAGGTGTTGTCTGCACCCACCAACCTGGCCCTCCATCCCTTCTGTCCAGGACACTGGGTGTATCTAAAACCCTGGAAAACCAGCAGCCTGCAAGACCGACTTACTCTAAGTAGAATGAACCCCATTTGGTGATCCAAACTCCCTCGTCCTGCTCTGAAGTTGCACAGGATACTCTGTGGGTACAACACACTCAAATGAAAAGGGTCCCCGAGCCCAGCCTCTGGAGAGACAACCTGGGACAAAGACCCCCTTAACTACTGATGTGAACATATGTCTCTAATCTGAAGCTGCTCTTCCAAAAAACAACAAAAGTGTAAACAGTATTAAAGAGAAAAAACACAGCTAGGCAGGGTACCTCGATGCCCTAGAAAGACCCTACACACACCTATATGGATGAAACACCAGGGTACCAGCCCTTCAAGAACTCAAGTTAATGGCACAGGGCTGATGTGTTTACAAAAAGGATACATGTTCTTAGGTAAGCCCCAAACTCAAGGATAGGCTGGGCATCCCACCAAGGGAAGGGGCTGTATCACCAGTGGAACAGTGGGACCAGATCCGAGCCTGGTTAAAGTTTACATTCAGACCACTAACAAAAAAGAGAAGCTACAACATTCCAGAAGAGCAGCAGGACTACTAACTGCAGGAATCACTGCACTTACGGGGCACCAGTGACCTTGGCCAGGGAAACCATATATAGCACTGTCATCATAAAAAAAGGTAACAGCCACTGTGGCAACAGTGACCAACGAGACTGGCCTTGACTTCACACTATTACAAAAGTCCACTGACTCACTGGCCAGTATGGTCCTGGATAACCAAATAGCTCTAGATTATGTTAGCTGACTGGGGAGTGGGGGAGTGCTTGTGCACTGGCCAATACGTCGCAACTGAAGAAAGCACAGAAAGCTACTAGAAAACGCAACTTGGCTGGCAGAAACCAGGCAGCCAAACAATAGTGGAGTAAGGTAAAACAGGTCCTCCCTGGTGTCACTAGGTTTTTACCTTGGCCCATTAATGAAAATTACTCTCTTGCAAATATTTGGGCCATGCACCCTAAATTATCTGGTGTCCTTCGTCTTCAAAAGTTTTATGGAATGGAGCAGAACCCTATGGGGCCTTCCCAGAACAGACCCTCCTCCCTTAGTGTCCCCCCACCTGCCTCTTGATTGTAGAAAACCTTCAGCCTCCTAGGCTTTCTTTGAGTTCCAAAGACTAAATTTAATCAGAGAAGTGTGAAAATGCAGAAACAATGGAAAATAGTCAAGCAAAACAAAATAATAATAGTTCAGCCATTAAACAAAGTCAAGGACTGTTAGTTCCTCCTCCTCAAGGGCCATAGATATTCTGAGCCATGTTGAGCTGTTTTGCAGAGACTGAAAGCCCACCAGGTGGAAGAAATTAACTGCATGCTGATTAAACAAGCACAGAGATCCAGACTGGTTGGAACCAGGTTAATGTTGTTGACTCCCAAAATACCACCCTGTTATGTCACCGTCAACTTGTCAGAAGTCCACGAACTGATAACGCACCCCGGAACCCTCTCCCTCACCCTGTCTTTAAAAATCTTTCCCTAAAAGCCATTGGAGAGTTCAGGTCTTTTGAGCATTAGCCTCCAGTATGACTTGCTTGGCCCTGCAATAAATGTTGCACTTCCCTTTACCACAACATGGTACCAGTGGATTGGCTTTACTGCACCAGGAGAGTGGATGCAAGTCTCGTTCAGTAACAGAATCTATAAAACTCCAAATGGTGGTCGCGCAGAGGTGCGAACAGTCAGCACTAAGACACGGCGAGAACCAAACAGACCTAAAGGCAGCTGGGAAGCAGCTCTGCTCCTCCACCCAGGTTTATGAGGACGTCCAAACTCAGCAGGAATTAGTTTTCAAAAGACGAACCTGCGCCCTTCAGCACACCTCAGGAATGAGGAGCAGGACAAAAGACGGACTTGTCACTGGCAAAGCCCAATAACAATTCCCAGGAAATAAACAGAATCTGGGTAATAAAATAAAGTCTAACCTTTCTTTTCCCTTGGAGCTTCGTCTGGTGTAACTTGCTCACAGTGTACCACCGGCAGATGCCTTGCACTCGGAGAGACGGCTATGCCGGCGCCTCAGCTCCCCTGGCCCTGCGGAGACGCTGCACACGGCCCTGCAGTGCAAGATGGCGGCAGACGCATGCGCAGAGGCGCTGCACCTGGCGCTTCAGTCCGGCGTGAGAGCGGCTCAGCGGCGCCCCGCCCGCGCGAGCTCCGCCCCTCCCTGCCCGCTGGTGAGAACCCTGTAAAGCCTCCACAGCTGTGCGGCACCCACGAGACTCCGCCCTGCTCTGCTGTGAAGCAGCCCTGCCCACGGCCTTCTGAGATCTCGGTCTCTGTAGTCCGTGCTCATGCCTCTTCATTCTAGGTTAACTTTGCTTCTGAACTGAACTCCCTCTCCTTCTCTTGCTACAAGCAGTCCTGCGCAGAATGACCCTTGCTGGAGACCAACACAAGAGGATCGGTAGCAGTTGTCTTCTGGCCCCCTAGGCCTGTTTAATTTAGCAACACGTTTTCTTCCCTCAAATCTTTTCTCCACATCTCAGTTTCTGCAGAACTTGTTTTCCGGTCAGTAGAATTCTAGTTAATTATGGTTTTACTCTATGAGTAATGTGAAAATAAGATGCACAAACAAAAACAAGACACCACCTCATCTGTATTTCTTCATTCCTTTTAGCATTTGGGTAAGTATTTTTATTTAGCATAGAATTCGTGATAGTCTTTTGTTCCAGAAAGAAGGTGGAAAGAGTACAAGTTGTCAGAAAGTGAGGTCAGACTCCTTCCTGCTCTCTGCCTTGGGCTTCTCACCTCTTTGCTCCATTACAGTTTACTTTTCTTATGTGTAGGTTATCTTTTGAAACTGTCACTTCTTCTCTCACTCCTAGAATGCAGAGGGTTCCAAAGTATCCTTCCTATTTTAATTCTAGCCGCCGAAACTATAAAATGTCAATATGGATGGGCAAATTCTTTAAAGAAGAGATTGAAATTTACTTATGTAACTAATAATGTTAATTATATTTGAATTGATAACATAATAAATACAAATGAACACATGCTAATATTTTAATATGATTGTTGGCAAATCTCTACTTGAGCATGAACAACTGGCTCTAAAAATGTTTGAGACGCGTTGGTAATCATACATGTAGTACATCTAGTTATCTGGTTGCTCTGGTCACTCACTTGTCTTCTAAACGTGCTCTCCAAGCACAGGGGAGATTCTTAAGGCCAAGTTTGTTCTTTGAAGCTATTCTAGAAAAATAAAAAATATTTTATATATATATATATATCTCCCAGAGATTGACTTATTTTAAGGCATTGGCTCATGTGAATGGTGAGGCTGGCAAATCTAAAGTTCTTATGGCAAGCCTGCAGCCTGGAAAGTGAGTCAGGGTTTCTATGTTGCAGTCTGGATGCAAAATTCTTTTTTCTTTGTGAAACCTCAGTCTTTGTGTTAGGTAGTTTAGATAGAAATGAGCACTGGGCAGGGGGAGAGAAAGGAGAAAGGGACAATCCAGAACGCAAGGAACCTGCGGTGTCAGTTAACCAGGGCGCAGGGAACATGAGCTGTCAATCACCCAGAGCACAGGGAACCTGAATTGTCGATCAATCAATCACGAAACCAGGATATAAAAACAGGAAAAACAAAGGAATGGTGACATTTTTCCTCTCTTAGATCGGCCTGCTCCCAGTTCTTGGGAGTGTACTAGCTTCCACTATTTTTTTTTTAATTTCACTAATAAAAATCTTGTTCATATCATGCTTTTTGTCTCTCGTCAAAATTCTTTTTTTTCGGATCACTAAGAATGGAGGTAATTCTTATTTCCCTTTTCCTGGTAACATTTGCTCTTAAGGTCTCTACAGCTGCTTGAATGAGGGCCACCCACACTATGAGGGGACAGGGGGTCATCTGCTTTATTCAGTGTCTATTGATTTAAATATTAATCACATCTAAAACATACCTTCACAGCAACATCTAGACTGGTGTTGACCAAACACCTGGGCACCATAGCCTATAAAAGTTGACACAAAATTAACTGCCGCTGTGGCCTTGCCATTCCTTGGCCTTAGCTAATTGGAAAAAGATGCACACTTTAGACAGGACTAATCACGTTTCTCTCACGGGATGTATTCTGAGAGATGCAGGGACTCTTGTGGGTCTTTGTTGATCCCTTGACCTAAAAAGTTATTTTTTTTAATTGAGTTATAGTCAGTTTACAATGTTGTATCAATTTCTGGTGTACAGCATAATTTTTCAATCGTACATGAATATACATATATTTGTTTTCATATTCTTTTTCACCATGAGCTACTACAAGATCTTGAATATATTTCCCTGTGCTCTACGTTATAAACTTGTTTATCTATTCTACGTATACCTGTCAATATTGATAAATCTCAAACTCCCAGGCTGTCCCTTCCCACCCCCCTCCCTAGAAAGTTATATATATCAGTTGTCTTTAAAGGAACATAAGAATGAAGCAGGCACACAGAGAAGCAAAATCAAGAGATGGCGCACACTCAGAGCAGCCCAGTGAATTCTCTTATAGGGCTCAGCTGTATTTTCTGCTCTTAGATTTTGTGATAATATCAGATTTTTTTTCCAAATGAAAACTTTTCTATTTATTTGAGTGAGTTTATATTCTTTACCACAAAGTCATCCCTAAGATACCATTTTCACATACCATGTTTTTTATCATTTATGTGATTAACTGCCAAAAGCTGCTAAGGAGTCACTTCAGATAAAAACAGAAGTTAGTCATTGGATTTGGTAACAGAATTAAAATTCTGACCTTGACAAGTCTCAGTCAAGTGGAAGGATACTATTCCAAATGAAGTAGATTGAAGAAAGCATGTGAGGTGAGGAAACAGAAACTGTGACTCACAGGCAACATTTTTAAGAAGTTCGAGGGTGAAGGGGACCAGAGACATGGGTCCTTTTCTACACGGTTATGTCAAGTGTGAGGAAGATTTTCTTTTTTTCACAGGTGGAGGTTGTTTGAAAGAGAAGCAGGTACTTTGGGTATTTTTCATTTATGCAAATGATCCAGTAGAGAGAAAAAAAAAACATGATGCAGAGGAAAGGGGATAATTGGGAGAATCAAGGCTTTATAAAGGTGAGAGTTTACAAAGAGAGTTTCAGAGCACAGGGGAGGGAGTTGGTCCTGGAGAATGACCTTCCATAGTAAAAGAAGTGTGGGTGCCATGAGGACATGATTACTCACAGGCTGGTCATTTTGGAGGCTGCATCTATTTTCTCACATAAACCAAATTCAATCATCTGAAAAATGGAAAAGACAGAGGAAGATTAATAAAGATGAAAAATGGTGAAATAGTTCTCTTAAAAGGAAAGAAAATACTTAAGGAAGACACATGTAATGGCACTGCTGTAGCTAAATAAAAATGACCAAGATACCCCAACAAGTGATTCCCTGTGACTAAATTTTTTAGCCTGAAATTGGACAGACCTGCTTATCCTTCAAACGTATAAAACAGGAATAAGTACATTTGGCTGCCCTTACTGAGGACCTTACCTGCGTGTTTGTAGTTTTCCATGGCACCTCCCAGGCCAGTGTTTTAACCATTTTGCTGTTATGGAAACTGACCAAGAGAAGTAAATTCTCCCAAGATCACAGCTAGTGATGGCTGCAGTTAAAATTCAGTTGTGGTTTTTCAGAGCTTCATCATGCCCCGCGCTTTCCTCTGTTCCACGCTTTCTCCATACTGTACGTCCTAGCTACCGACAGCCTCAGGGTATGGAGTCTTGGGGACAGAAATGGGCAAGGAGAGGGAGACTTAAACAAAGGTATACCTCCACAAGTGCAATGAGAACAACCCGAACTTACGGGTCACTTTCACATTCCGCTAGTGGAATGCCTGTATCACGTCTGGGGACTCTTGAGTACTGTCTGGATGTCTCTGGAAAGCAAAATTCTTCCTTAGTCAATGCCCAATCATTTATTATTAAAGGCGGACAAACTAACTTTTTTGATTCACTAGGTTTTCAAATCCTAATTTTCAAAATCCCATAACTATATCCACATTTCATAAAATGTTGTTCGAACATTTGAGATGTGTCATCTCTATAATAAATTGCTGTTTATTCAATGCACCAAAGAGGAAATGGAATTGTTTCCAAAATGCCAAACATCCAAACTTGTTCTTTGTGTTCCAACCATTGTAATCACCAGAGGGCAGTATGAATCCACTCATTAAGCTGAACCACAGAAAAGACTTGACAGGTACTCTGCAAAATTTTTGCTCTGCGATTTCCAAAAATAATTTGAAAAATTATAAATCCCCTCAGAAAGTTTAAGTCATATCTTAAAAAGTTCAAAATAAATTTTGTATTTTATAACAAAGGATATAATTTCTGGTATATTTGAAATACTGCTATTTTAAAACAAAATTCTTATCACCTTTTCCATATATCCAAAGGAAACTATATACCATGGCAATTTGATACTCATCACCATCCATTTAAAAATTATATGGTGGGCGTATGGGAAGGAGGGCTCCAGGTACTGGTGGTAGGTCCCCTCTTACCTCTGTCCTTCCTGGCTTCACCCTTGTATTTAATTAACTAAACAATCCCCCCTTTTTTTAACCCCTAAAAATATACATGGGAAAAGCTTTCTTATGCAATTGGAAAATTTGTATTTTTCTACTTTCTTCTTAACTTGTATAAAAACTCTTCCATCACAACACATGTACTTGGAGGTTTTTTGGATCAGCCTTTCACACTTCCCTGTAACAAAGATACATAAACTAAAATATAGTTTTAAAAAATTTCAAGTCACCATAATTATTACAGTTATTACTAATATATAATTAATCACAAGAGCATAAATGTATTATAAATGTTAATAATTATTACACTTAAAAAGTAAAATTGCATTTGAAATGTAGATATTAATGAGATGGACGAGGATATATTTATTTTAGAATAAGACAGGATTCAGCATTAGTTTTATTTCTATTACCCTGACAAACTTGATCACATCAGTTAGTAGATGGAAGGAGTTTTGTTCAGGCAATACCATAAAGTTCCTTGAACTCCTCCCATGTTATATGCCAAAATCAGTAGTGACTGACCATCAGAAGTGTTGTAATGATCTAATAGTTGATGACTGGATTAGATCCTCCTATTTTGTGGTGAGAAAGAATTGAAAACTACCTGATTTGTAAAATGATTGTGACCCACTCATTAGAGTCGTTTCCTTGCTTAAGCAATGTTTTGAGTTGTCCCCTGGCTTGATGCTCCAGAGGTTTTTTCAAATCAGGGCATTGTTCCACTAGCCACAGGTGAGCAATATGCATTTCAAGACTGATTATGAAAAGAGAGTGGGCAAGGAAAGCCAGCACAGTCTGCAACTTTGGGGATGGCTTCAGGCAGAACAGTTTTAAGAAATATTACATATGAAACAAGAAGATCTGGAAATTATGTGCATGTCCCCTCAGAAAGCCTTCATGTAAGCCAGCTGGAAGGTTTTTGTCCTAACTAACTTAAAATAAAAACACAGGACTTTTCTCACCCCTGGATCTTCAAAATCAATTGACTTCAGGACATGTGATGAAAATTGAGAAATATGAAAACCCAAAGTTTGATTTTTATCTAAGTAAACATAATTTTAAATCTCAGTGAAGAAATTTCTTTCTCTAAACTGATGTATTTATTAGCCCATACCATCTTCTAATTCTTTTTTGTGTCATCATAGTTACGATTTTGTGTTCTGCATTTTAACTGAAATATACTTTTTATATATTTAAATATTTAAATATATTTAATGTGAAGTATTCTTTGTATATACATACATTTGAAATATACTTTTTAATTTTTAAAAATATTTTATCTTTTTTGTTTTTTTTTTTTTTAAATGGAGGTACTGGGGATTAAACCTAAAACCTCGTGCATGCTAAGCATGCATGCTACCACTGAGCTATACCCTCCCCACCTCCCTGAAATATACTTTTTACTTTTTATTGAAATTAAAAATATATGATATAAATAAAGAGAGAAATACCCCCACAAAGCTTTTATGGAAAAGAACAGTCCTGGGTCTTACTCACCTCACCCCAGTATTGTTTGCCTCCCTTTTAAACTCTCTTGTCCCATCTTATGATTGTAACCAATACATACCTAAATAAAACGTGGGCACAATTACTTCTCAATCTTACAGTTTAAGGCAATAACAATTATAACTTTCCATTATGAAAGATGAGGATTCAGTTCAATTTTACATCCATCTGCTCCCCATGGAGTTCTCACACCCCGATCTTTCCTGTGTAGATGCAGCTTTAATAGGAACCAAGTTCAGTTTCCATGTTGTGATGACCATATAAGCACTGTCTCCTCCTGAGCCACATATACGATATGCTGTGATTACTCTGTCCTGCCTGCAAAACATTTTATTTTCCTTGGAATTTTTAATAGTTTCGATGCCATCAGTTAAATTCCAAACTCTCCTCGAACTGTATAATCTTCTATTAATAAGTTCAGAAATGTTAGGTGCTCTACCAATTTAATCTTGAAGAAATCTCTTCCAAAATCTTCAGACCTTTCCCCTTTGGGATGCGGTTGCCTCTAGCCTGCTGCATGACCGGACCATGGTCTTGGAATCTCCCTTCACCTCTAGGATCCTGCTGGTTTCCTTCCTGCCTTGGGTCCCCTGGTTCCCGGATTCCCCTTTGTTCCTTCTGGGTTTATCCCTTTGTTTTGGTGAAGCATATTCTCCAATAACATTCAGAGAAAAGATGAATAGAAATTAAGTTTTTGAGAGTGTACCTCTAAAAATGTCTTTCCCCGCCAAATCTGCAACTTAATTGATACTAGAGAAGGCTCTAAAATTCTAGGTTGGAAATCGTTGCTTCTTTTTTCTAATCAATGGTTTAGTAGAACATGTTGCTTTCCAATCCTTGTCCATACTTACAATATCTTCTTCTCCTTCCTCTTTAATCCGTTGTCCCAGGCACTCACAATCTGATCTAGAAGTTCTTTATGATCATATATACTTCCACCTTTGAAAGAGCTTTGGAATAAAAAAAAAAAAAAGCTCAAAAGCATCAAAAATAAAGTAACAAGAATTTTTAAAGTCATCACTGTAGGAAAAAAAGCATTGCCCTTTGAATCACCTGTGCAGTCATTTTCCATCTCCCATATACTAATTTTTCACTCTCAGGAGCAGGTCTGCTCACCACCCCTAAACATACCCCACTTTTCACACTTCAGTGTCTTTGTGTGTTTATTTACTGGGCTTTCAAATATGTCTATTAGCAATGTCTTACTTGTCCTTAAATTCCTACTTGATTTCCTGTTTTCTTCATGGTATTTTCACCATTTACTTCTTTAAGAAAAGACACTTACTCCATTTTGAACATTTTATGCAAACGAACACTGGCTGTGGGCCACTTTACATGCAAAGTTTTGCCACCAAGTTTTAGGCAGATCAAAAACCAAGAATTCATCACAAGTTTTAAAAGGGGAACAATCCTTAAAACATAAACGATCTTTGTTTCAAACCACGGAGAAGAATGACAGACAGTATGTGCAGTCTTCATGAAAGCAGCACAGTGAGATTCCACCTCTGGGACATTTCTTATCTTCAACTCTATTTCAGTTGAAGTAGGAAGTCCCATCTGTGTATCGCAGAGAACGGGGGAAACTGATAGTAATCAGTTTTGCATGTTTGTGTTGTACGCAGCCTTGAAGTTAGAGAGACTGCTTACTGAAAGTAACTTTCACCCCTTTGTTGGACACTGTGTAGATGAGTTACCACACTGATAACAACAATGGCAACA
The DNA here is from genome assembly GCF_048564905.1 of Vicugna pacos. Classification (NCBI taxonomy): domain Eukaryota; kingdom Metazoa; phylum Chordata; class Mammalia; order Artiodactyla; family Camelidae; genus Vicugna; species Vicugna pacos. The sequence continues at coordinate 53,670,663 of NC_132989.1, forward strand.
ACAAAAACTAGAAGGCTGGTTGTTTCAACATGTGCAGTTGAAGGCGTGGGTTTCATTTGGCTCTGGAACGTTTCTTCACATTCTGTTTTAGCATCTAGGTGGAGACAAGGTTTGCACAATCATATGTCATTGATTTCACTCTCTGAAGAATGAAAAATAATTCAAGAGCTTGCAAAGAGTCAAACTCAGCAAGGCAGTGATTTGAACCACAATTTTGTCTTTGTAGGAAAATTTATTTTCAGCATTTTCCCATTCAAATTCCTATTTTCAACCTTAAAACCTGAGGGATTTGGGTCTTGAATTGTTAGATTCTGACTGTTCACTAGACTAACAACAACCTGAAAGTGAAAAGTACTCTCTTTACTGGCATTTTCAGTATCTTGATGAAGTGTCTTATTTCATCTCTCCTTTCAAACACTTACATGAGCAGCTTTACCTCCAAAAGCCAGTTTACTGTGACATGCAGAAGCAGAGTCATTTTCTTACATGTCATGTACTTATTATTTACGTAACGTGAGGAAAGTGGTTACAGTCAGCACCACAACTGAATTATATTAATAATTTTTACCATTTCATTTAGTGCTGAATCATGATTGTCATATTTTTTGCAAAACTGTTTCCTGTAGATAAAGCAGTGTGAATAGGCAATAATATATAAAATTATTTTCAATTTACATCTCTTTCTTCCTACATCTCAGCTGCAGTGGTTTTGAGAGACACATTTATAACCTGTATCAGAGGATCGGCAACAAACTCTTTCTGTAAACGTCCAAAGAGTTAATATTTTGGGTTTGGCAGGACCCACGGTCTCTGCTGCAACTGCTTGGCCTTTGTAGCTTCAGAGGACCACAAACAATATAGAAATGAATGTGCTTTGGTTTAAAAAAACTATATTTATGAACACTGAAGTTTTAATTTCACATATCAGGAAATTTACTCTTAAAAAACTTTTTTTTAATCATTTAAAAACATAAAAGCCATTGTTAGCTGGTGGGCCAACAGGTGGTGAGCCAGACTTGGCCTGGGGGCCATAGTTTGCTAACCGCTAACCTATATCATGGCTCAAAAAGAAACCAGTGAACAAAATGAAAAGTCTGTTCTCACGTAGCCCGGGTTTTCAGTAAAAAGTAAATAAACAGTAAATTATCAAATATGTCTACCTTATATGTATTGCCTATGTGCCAAAAATCTGAACTATACCTTGACCATCGGTGACTAACAATGAAGTGAACTATCCGCTGGCACACAGAGGAAAATGATCAGCCTTCCACTTTGTACGCCATTCATATTATATAACACTTAACAGTGTCATTTAAAAAAAGGAATTTTATCATTAGCTCAACTTTCACTTGTTTATTGGCAGGCAGTTGAGAATAATTGTTGATATTCAAGTTTCACAATACATCTGTTCCATCCCAGTCCAGACACGTTTATCCTTTTAGTACAAATTGTAGCCAAAGAGATCCCAGCTGAAATCATATGGCTCTTGAAGAAAAGGATGCATTCATGAGAAGTCATTATGGGGGTGGAGATGTATGTGCTTAAATCTTCATTCATGTCTTTCATCAATTTTAGAAGATATTCATGCATTATCTCTTTCAAAACCATTTTGGCATTCGCTCTAACATTTCCTCTGGAATGACTGTTTTACATATGATGGAACTCATTCTATCGGCCATGCCTCTTAAGCATTTTTTAATTTATCTTTTTACTATAAACTATTTTAAGCATAGAATAGAGAAGTTATTGAAAACAATATAACCCACAACAGTAAGTTAATTTTGTCAGACCATAGTATTTTGTCGTATATGCTTAAGTTATACATATTATTAAGAAAGAAAATATTATTGATATAATTGAAATCTACATACCTTCCCCAAGTCTTTCCCTTCATGCTTCTCCCAAGCTAACAATGAATCATATTTTAAAATATTTTTGTACATAAATATGTCCTAAAATTTTGTGTCAAAGTTAAACATTTCAGATGTATCCATTTTTTTCACCTGTAGTTTGCTTCTTTTAGTATATGGTTTAAGAAATTCTAACTTAATTTGTCATAAATAAATAAATCTGTATTTTCTTCTCATATTTAAAAAGGTTTTCTTTTGACATTTATGTCTTTAAATCATCTGAAATGTATTTTTATCTAGAGTGAGGTAAGGCTACAAGGTAAATTTTTTGCATATGAATAGGCAATAGTTCAAGCACACTTTACTAAATCATTCTTTTAAGGCCAATGATTTGACTGATCAGTTCCATCATACATCAAGTTCCTGTTTCTGCTTGGGTCAACTTCTGGCCTCGGTTCTGTTTCACTGATTATTTTTCTCATTGGAGGCAGTTTTACATTGTTTTAATTGTTATGGTGTTATATAGTTATCGATACCTAGCAAGACATGCTGTTTGGACATGTTTTTCTTCAAAATTATTCTGCTTTCTCTCCAATGAAACACATGCCATTGATCTTTTTTGGTTTTAGAGTCTTCACATCAATACAGAGTAGCAGGTGTATGAATATGAATAAATATCAGTCTGTCGTTTGGTCACTTACCTGCCTTCAGAAAAAAAATCTAAGCAGTTATGTAATGAGTAACATTATTTTGCATAGTTTTGTAAAACCGTGATTGATTTTACAAGAACAGTCACTAAGCAAGAAATCCTCCAGGGCTATATGTCACTGCAGACAAGTGTTTTAACAGATAATGCACTGGGACCCGTGGCAGTGGATCAATTTTCCAATAAATTCCATTTATCTTATATTCATCATTGTACTTAATCACACTTTTCTTTATTGGCTGCTTGTGCAAATCAGTGCACGTTTAATTTCCTTTGCTGCAGCTCATGCAGGGCCACATTCTCTGTTCACCCTGGGGTTCGGCTCCCATTTCTATTTCCACTTTTATTCTTACTTGCAGTATTTACCCTGCCATTTACATCACTCCTTTTAATCTGTAATGAACTCCTTTTAAGCCATGGATGTACTTTCTTTGCATGATAACAATGAAAAATGCAAATTTAAAAAATTTAAGTGATGATACTTAATTGACTAGAAAACACCATGAGCAAAAAGAATATTTCAGTTTAGTTGAATGTCAAGCAAGAATTTCTGATCAAACAATCCAAATAACACACGTACAACTGCTAAAAGCTTAGAAATTATTAGAACATAATGAGATTTTTAGCAAAAGTTATGATTAATCTTACATTTCAAATGTATAAAATATATGCAGACAGTTGTACTGTGTTTTAGAGAAGCAGAACTTAAACAGTCTGAAGACAATGGACCCAGGGAAATCACATATGAAGCAGTTAAGACCCAAGTTCTCCACTCAAAAACTGACTCAGAAGAACAACTTAGAATCAGCCAGGCCCTTCTGGGTACCTGGTTTCTCCCATTCCTGAGCCTTTCAGAAATGCTGCTGGCCAATGGACTTGCCTCCCACTGGTGTCCACCTTTACTTTTATCTGCATCGGATGTTTCTTCACTCTGGTAGATGAATTATCACCCTCTCTTTCACTTCTAACTTCCACAGGGTTTACGGAATATGGAATTTATTTTAGTATCATCAAAAACTGACTTTCTGTTTCCTTTCTGCTTTCATTTTTGGGCTGATTTTAAAGTGGATAACAGGTCAAAAGGTTTTTTCTTTTTTTGGGTGCCATTTTGTTCCTGGTAATGAGGTCAGTCTTCTCTGAGCTGGTAATACCTCTTTCAGACTCTGAATTGTCCATAGCCAAACTCCAGGGTGTAATATCAACCCAGGAGGAGAGGAGCACTGTGCTTTGAGTAAAGAACTCACTCAAGTTTGCTCAGTTAATCAATCCAGATGCCCCATGATTTTCAGTACTTCAAGAAACAATTTACAGCTTACTGCACTAAAAATCTCAGAAAGAACTCTTGAGATAATCATGGAAAAGCTGTTCCTCGGTTCTCAGGATTTTTGAAGACTTGGGTTACTTATTCTTAGGCAGCCAACAGCAGTGTTAACCAGTAAGATGAACGACTGAGGCCATTCACCAGGGCTTGCAGGCACCGTAGCCCACGACACAAAGAGGCGGGAAACACATCCCTCAGAAAGCCAGGGGAGGGTACCAGGAAGCATGGAATCACTGCAGTGACTTCCCACCCAGTGTCTCTGATCAGATCACAGGGTGTTTTAAGGGCCTGAAGAACCCCGTGAACACTTTAAAATCACTTGAATGCAAGCATACATCTCTGTCTATCTACATCTCTTGTATATTTGATCTTTCTGGGAAATAAGGAGTATTTACATAAGTGGAGTAAATATTCCAGTTAAATGTATGAATTGTTTATGGATTGCTGTACATTTTCTTATTTTCCAAAAAGATTTTATGTAGATTAAAAGATACATATAATAACTAATCTCTCAGTGTCCATTTTTAATGCCTTATAAATGGATCAAATAGTACATACTGCATAGCAAAATTATGAGAAATAAGTGAGTTAATATTTGCAAAGGGCTTACAGCAGTGTCTAGCACATGATAGCTTCCACACAAGTGTTGTTTTTTTTTAAATAGAACAAACCATAGAGCAAAAAGATCTATATTCAAAATAAGAGAGGAGGATGAGGCAAATGGAAAACAAAAGGTACAGAAACAAAACGCAGTGCACAAAGTTACGCCTGTGACCCCCCCCCCCCCATTAACAAGGAGTGGAGCACAGCCTTAGCCGTGTGCTTTCTGGTGTCAAGGCAAAACAGGGGAGGCGGTCAGGCACATGATGCACAGAGCCCATAACTTAACAAGAGACAGCCTTATTCCTTACACTAAGGACAGAGAGAAAGGTGTCCTCAGGTTGTAATATCTATTATTTCCATTGAGTTTCTCACAGTTAATGAAACAACAGGTGTTTTGGGGCTCTGTTCCACTACCCGCCTCAGTCACATCAAACAGTCCTTGTAAAGCAATCTGGGGCTGCAGCAAGGCTGCACAAGGGAGAATACGCTATCTTTATGGCCTGGCTTAGTCCGGGAGTGACTTTGAGATGGTCATTAGGAAAGAGCAGATAGCTTATCTCCCAGGCCTCAGTCATCTAGAATTAAAAACAAAAGGCAAGGGATGGACGTTGAGCTTGGCAATGGTAAGCATGTGACGTCTATTTAATTGATGAATGAATGAAATCCTTTATTTCAGCCAATTTTATTGAAAAACTATGTAATAGGCGATACACATTCTGCCTCTGACCTGGAACTCAAGATATAATTTAACCTTTTCTTGATGACTCAGTTCTGCTATAATGAACCTCAGTGATGGCCTCAGGGGATGTTGAAATGCATAAGTCTGTTTGTTCCCACACTCTAATTTTGAATAATGTATCTTTTATACTGATGTACATTTTGAAGTTCTCGCTCCTGCATCCAAAGCAGTTGCTGGGTTTATTATGGTTATTGCCAGTGTGCCTGCTTCTCCGAGCCCTTTCTTCCCTCTGTGTATTGGCTGCTTCTCTTCTAATGGTGAATAAGAAGTTGCTTTATTAGGAGGTCTGAACTGTATCTAAAGTGGAAGTAAATAAACCTTGAGTGATGGCCAGAGATTCTTCTGTGAGTGAAATGCAAAAGATTCTGTGTGCATATTTTGTAAGTTCCCTTTGGTAGCTTGGATGACTTTTCATCTTCCTATTCATTCTTAACTGTGTTCTGGACAGTCAAGTTGGCCAGATAACTGATCTTGGGACAAATGCAATATTAATCTACACAGGATACAGCATTACGCTGAGTTAGGTGTCAAAGGGAGAGCTGTCTTGCAAAGCATTTCGTGAGAAAGAGACTGCAGAAGTGTTGCCAGGAAAGGCGTCTTGTTATACATAGTAGATTAGTTAAGCAAGAGCTGCAGGTGAATGGGGACCAGATAAACCAGACTGTAGCACTGAGCCGTCCAAGTGTAGGAGACAGAGGAGTTGAAGGCCCAGGACTTGAAATCTGAATGTCCTACATACCTGTGTGTATCCATCTGCAACATTGCTTGTCGGCTGTTAGAGCAAGAGTTTAGGGATTAATCAATGCCTCTCTTTGTCATTTTGATACTCCATGGGAGGAGTGAAAAGAACACTCCTTTCTTCTCTGATATCTGGGCAAGTTGCATCCAGTTTTTACTTAGTGATTTTATTGTCTACCCTAAACATTTTTAGGTACCTAGAAATATTTAGGAATGGCACAACAAAATGCATAGACAATATAACACAATATAACCCTAAGGAGTTCATTTTTAGCAGCATGAACAAGGGTAACTTGAGGTCAGTTTAGTTTTTAAGTGGATCAGTGCACTTCAGTAAACTTGAAAGGTGGAGAAAGAATGTCAAGAGAACAAGGGATGCATAGTTTGTAAAGAAGAAGCAAATCCTTGAGATTTTTTTTTCCTTGCCCCACATACTACTGATACACTGAGAAAAGAATGCATTAAGAGTATTTTAAATCTTATAAAATTTAGTTCACACTCCCTATCTATTTGGGCATAGTCTTCTTCCCATTTTAATAAGATAATCAATTTGCTAGAAGCTGAGTTTGTTGATACAGTTGTCAACCTGATTAATGAAATGGAGCATTTGGAACACTGAGTCATTTATTCCTCCAAAAAACAAACCATTTATCTTTGCTCCTGAAATTTCTTCCCACAGTTGGTCCCTGGTCCCTATGAAGTTCTTCCCAAAGATCTAAACGGATCTCTTTCCCGTAAAAAATTGGCTTCTTGGTGGGTGATCACTGCACTGTCAGTTGGCTTGTTTAGTTTACTTTAAGGTCAGGTTAAAATGACATTGTCCCAGGTATCAATAAATTGCTTAAACTGAGGTCAAAATTAGTCCAAGGAAGTAACCTTCTTCACTGAGCCACCTGAGCCCACTCCCAGGATTCACTGACCTGCATACCCAACACATATTCACAAGAGATTCAAGGTGCCCCTCAGGGAGCCAGCCTCCTGCTCCTTTCTCTGTAACCTCATCACACTGGGGATGGGAGCCAGGATAGGAATGAATCTTTGCTCAGGAAGAATGTGATGTGCAGGAAACACTTCTCTCCATTATACCAAAAAGTGAGGCAGGAGGAAGATCTTGTCAGGAAAAACTGCAACCTTCTAACACCCTCTTCTCTCTTCCTGCCATGCCAGAACCTGAATATTTACCATCTGGGATTTTCTAAGTCCCCACTTCAGTAAACTGTCTAAAACATGCAGAGACATAGGAAGTTTTAAGTGTTGGGAGAATATTTTGGAGCTTTCCAGACCTACCTAATGACTCTATTCAAACACGAAGAGTTGATAATCATAAAAAAATTAATTTACGTTATTGTGAAAATTGCTCATATTTCTGTTATACACAGCAATGCAGAAAAATGTTGAGACTTCTACAATGATCTTATCTCTGTGGATAGGTAAACAAGAGATGCTTGAAACTGTTTCTAAATTAATGCGGGTTAAAAGGCAGCCTACTCAAAATTAATGCCATATTTTGTACAACTTATTCTGGTAGCACATTTGGGGAAAAAAGCTGAAAAACAAAAGCGCTCAGTACTAAGGGACCCATCAGCCACAGCTGAGGCTAATCACGAAGAAGAGCCGCTGTTCTTCTGCCCTCTGGCATAGTTGTAAATTCCAGGAAGACACGGTTTCTGGATTATAAGCTTTTTTTACAGCCCAAAACACTTAGGGTATCATCTAGATGATTCAGTAGATTAAGTTGTTTGAATTGATGAAGAGCTGAAAAGGCTATGATACTCTAAGATAAGCACTAGATTTATTATCACTGAAGCCTGTGTTTGGATTTGTTATCCTGCCCTGGATATTAAAAACTCGTTTGTGTGCTATGTGGGGTGTGGGTGTGTGTGGTGTGCATGCCAGAACTGAACTAGTACCTATCTTCCCTTTGGAGAAGAGTTCTTTCCCCAAATGTGGCACTTCCTTCTATCCCTTCGGAACGTGTAGCTAGGATAACCTTGATTTTCCAGGTAGATGGCGGTTTACTGCATTTAAAAATTTTAATGCTAGGTTAAAATGATTTGAAATGAAACACTGTTCAAAACGACTTTTCTATCTGGGCATATGGTGTTTGCCAAAGACATCTAATGATAACTCTAACCCCGCATCACCTTCAACAGTGTGATCCTGAGACTGCCTCATCAAGAGTTTATTTCTCTATGTTCCCAAATTTGGATAAGCACTGTGACTGCTTTGACTTATGAAACACAGTGGAAGGGACGCTAGGCCAGTTCCTGGTGTAGCCCTTAATTGCACTTGATTTATCTTAACTGCTTTTGCACTAGGCTCATTCTCCATATGCTCCCTCTTAGAGATGCCATGCTACGTATGAAAAGCCCAGGTCAAAGTCACAGGGAAAGCCACGTGCAGGCATTTTAGTGCCCAGCCCCAGCTGACCTCCCAGTGAACAGTCACCACTGACTGCCAGCCGTTTGAGTGCGCCATCTTGAATGCACAGCCCAGTGGAGCTTTTGGGTCACTGCGTCCCCGATGACCTCCAATCACCGCTGCATGAGAGAGTCCAAGAAAGAACCATCCAGCAGGACCTAGCCAATCTGTACAACCATGACAGAAAGTACTTTAATGAAAATGTGGATTGCTATTATAGAAATAAATTATACTTTCTATATGAAAAATGTATTAGGCCACTTAAAAACATTTCATTTTAAAGTTAAGCACTGAGGATTGAACCTAATATTCCTTTTTGCTAGACTATAATTTCCTAAGTAAGGAAATATGACTATTCAGACTTGAATCTCTAGCATTCAACAGTGTTTTGTACTTAGTAGGTACCCAAAGAATGTTTGTTAAATGAATAATCCTTCCCTTTCATACTATACTTAGTCCAATTTTCCTACTCATTAAGATTCTTCAATTCCAGTGAGTTATTTTATAAGTTGAATTCATAATCCTATCCCATGGTCACCAAAGAATGTGGTTCTGATGACTTGACAAGTTATGGCACATTTTTGTCAAGTTGTTAGTAATGTTGACACATAAAAGTTTTTATCAATGTTATGCATATACATATGTTTATATAGGTATTTATACATAAAACAGAATAAACATTCTTTTTGACCCCACTAATTCAAACAAGGATGATAAAGTTCACTTTTGTAATAATTTAAGTGACAAGATTATATATAGCTGTACTATTTACCTTCTATGGCAATATTCTCAAATATTCTAGAGGCCTTGTTAGCAAACAATTAAAATGGTATTCGTAGTATTTATTCATAAAAGAAGCTTTGTTTAATAGGCTGTTTAACCAGACTTGGCTAGTATTATCCTTCAAGGAGGTACCGTAATTTAATGTAAACCATACAGAAACGGTAAAACACTATTGGGCTTGAGAATGGTTTCATGTGGCAAGAGTGGGCTTTCTTGTCCTAGTCAGCCTGGATGCTAATGTAAGCTCCCCACTCACGGCTCGGTGATCACAGTCTAACCACTCACCCTCCCTGCTCAGTTTCCTCAAATCTCATAGAGTTTGCAAGGTGCCTGCATTGTGCCTGGGATGTAATACATGATCAACAGCTATTAGATCTCTGTTGGATGCAGGATTAATCCTGTTCTAGAATCAACTCCTTCCCTTTCACACAGCCTCCACCTCAATATTTGTAACTGAGGAATGTTGGAAAAAGTAGTTACCATAAGCTTAAAGTCTTCCTGATGGTAAGAATCACATCTGTCAGCTTACCCTCAACTCCTCCAGTCTTCGCATGTTCTAATTTCAGTCCTAGCTCTACTCTTGAGGCATCGCTAAGTGGAATCTCAGCTTGTCTTCTCTCTCCTTCCTTTCTTCCTTCCTCCCTCCCTCTCTCCCTCCCTTCCCTCTTTCCCTCCTTCCCTCCTTCCTTCCACAAACACTCTATTAATACACAGCGAACACGATTGTCTTCTCTGGGAACAAAACAGTCCACAGGAGAAACAATCGCTGCCCTTGTGAAGTTCACCTCCTGGCAGGGGAGACAGACAATGAACACAAAGACATGAAATGCAGTGTAATGTAAGACAGTAAGGAAACAAATCATGCAAGGTTTGGGGGTAGAGAAGGAGGGAGGGGGTCACATTTTAGATGGGGTGGTCATCTCAGAGCCTCAGTAACGTGGGCCACGCCACCAGTGCCTAGAGCTCTTACAGTGCCAGAGCTTGCCGGAGGCCCGTGGTGCCGCGCAGCAGATGCCTGCTGCCATCTGGGGTTATGGTTGCTTATCTGGCCTAAGCTGGGCGGGAGAGACCACTCCCTGGGGAATATAAAGTCCCCAAGAACAGATGGAACGATAACGCTGTGCTTCCACCAAGGGGACCTGTGAAGTAGAGGAAACAGCCTGCAGAGTGAGCGAAAAGAGAGTGTGTGTGGAGTCAGGGGCAGAGGTGAGACCCTAACCACTTTCCGGACTCTGTTTCCAGCCTTGTGCGCCTGGCGCCGCTCCTGCCCTAGAGTCTGCGTGATACTCTGTGACCTTACAATCAGCGCCTCCTTTCCCCCTTGTGCTTAAAGTCACGCCAATTAGATTTTGTTGATTGTAGCAAGCTCTTGATCCCTTCTTACTCCCTGAATGTCTTAGGGGCATATAACACATTTTAATAGCAAATATATAAAAGAGGGATGTGAAGGTTAATTTTACAAGTCAACTTGATTGGGCCAAGGGAGGCCGATAGCTGGTAAAACGCATTTTGAGGTGTGTCTGTGAGAGTGTATCTGGAAGAGATTAGCCTTTGACTTGGGAGACTGAGCAACGTGACCTACCCTCACCCACGTGGGCAGGCATCAGCCAACAGGGGCCCAGCTGGGACAAAGAAGGGGAAGTAGGGCAGGCTCTCTCTCTCTCTTCTTGAGCTGGGACGTCTGTCTTCTTCTGCCCTGGGATATTGGAGCTCTTGGTTCTCAGGCCTCCGGACTCTGGGACTCAAATCAGTGGTCTCCCAGTTCTCAGGCCTTTGGACCTTCCTGGTTCTCCAGTTTGCTGATGGTAGGTGGTGGGACTTCTTGGCCTCCATAACCACACAAGCCAACTCCTGTGACGAATCTCTTCAGATGTATGTATTCTCTTGGTTCTGTGTCTTTGGAGAAGCCAGACTGTCCAAGGGTATGTGATTCCTCCATGTCACTGCTTGTCTTCATAAATACCTCAAGCACAGCCCGCGTTTTTGTCTCTAGTCTGTGCTTTTATGAGCTGTATACAACTTTTCCCAACCCTCCCTCCTTCACCCCTTACTTCTTTGTCACTTTTTCCATTTTCTCTTTTCCGTTTCTATTATTTTTGTAGTCTCTTTCAACACCTTTTCTTTTCATTACCCTTTTCCCATGTCGCCTTTTTATTGAGGGTCTGTATGCACTTTCTCATAATTCCTCCCCTCTTTTTAACATTTGAAAAATCTCCTAACTTAAGAGAGCAGAAGGACTTGCTCAAAGTCTGCCAGTCACCATTGTGGCCTCTCCTTTTTCTCATTTTCTCCACAAGCAATTCTAAGAAGATAGGAATGTTGTAACTGGCCCAGTCTGAACCCCTAGAAGAGATCTATGGATAAGAGTTAAGTTTATTTTGTGAGCACTGGAGAGCATTTCCAAACCTTCTACATGCAATCCAATCTATAAAAACATTTCAGAACATCCTTCCCCAAACTGGGATACTTTCTCCATTGGGACTCCTATTCACTGAGGTGTGTCATATAGGACCAGAAATCTCTAGCAATAGTTTCACTAGTAGCAGCTTTTCTTCAGAGTTCCTCCTGTCCCCAGCTGCCCTCAATCTCTGAACTTCTGTCCAGGGTAAACAGCTGCTCACAAGTCAGGACTACTCTCTTAGGAGTGTCCTTGAAGAGCCTAGGCTGAGATTTCCGGAGCGCTGCGGTGAGGGTGCAGGAAGGAGGCATCTGGTATGCAAAGCGTTTGCTTTTGGTCTTACCCATTCTTCCAGGAGCTGTGGTGCGAAGTTCATCTCCCTCATAGATATGTCTAAACTCTGCCATCTGCAGAACATTGACTCAGCCCTAAATTCTGGAATGTCCAGAGGGGCATAAATGCAAATTTAGTTGTAGAGATAGCTCAAGGGTTTACCAGTTCCTAAAAGTGAACACACGATTCTCCATCTCAGGTACATTTTTGAGTGATAGATGCTGAGCACGGATCTGTATGAGGTGCTGTGCTAAGAACTCTAGATGTGGTAACGTGTTTAACTCTCACAATGAATGTTTGAGGTTCGACGGTCTACAGGGATCTCCATTTCAAAATGGTGATATGCTTGGCACGTCCAAGGCCACACACCTAGTAAAGTGTGTGGATATCAACTCAGAACTGTGTGACTCTACCATCCATAATCTTGACTGCGATGCTATGCTGCCTCCTCTAAGGAAGATACATAAAATACATATTCACACACAAATGATCCCTTAATAATGGTCCTGTGGCCCCAAATGTCATTCTGGTTTGTGATCTCTTCCTGTCCAGTGGCCCCCTTTCCACTCAGATCCCCAGCTAACCTTTCACCTCCTTCACAACCTCTAAATGTCAAACAAGTTTTCATTTTGACAAGACACTGAGAACGTTATATTTTGTGCTGTCCCAGGTTATTTCATGACTCTTTCCTTTTCCTTCCCAAGAAGGAAGACAAACATTCATGTGATGATTCTGGCCCAGAATCCTTCCCTGGTAACTGACAGTGAGCTGATCAGTAGCTCCTCAGAGTCCTCACTGCACCGATGGCCAACAGTGAGTTCATGGCATTGCTATTTGGTGGGTCCAAAGAAGGTCTTGAGAGAAAATGAATTTATCATCTCTCAACCTCCCCTCCAGGGACTCCTACCTTACTGCTTCCCACTGGAAGCCTTCGGAAGCCCTTTGTACTGTCAAATAGCATCATTTCTCTTGGCAGTGCTAAATTATTGAGACAATCCTGTTTTTTAAAAATGTCACTTTTGTGCAGGTACTTGGTTAAATCATGTGTGCTTTGGTCTTGTATATTCAGTCTGGTAGCAGAAAGTTAATTTTTTTCTTCTTTTGGAGTTGGAGTTTTCATCATTGAAACAAAAAATGGGTCCTAAAACTGTCACCCATGAAGAAATCTCAGAAAACACCGCCCTGTTGCTTTCTTCTTGCCGGAGTTTGGTGGACCTAACTTTAATATATTTTAGTTGATAGGACTGGTTTGTTCAACTGGTTTGAACATCATTCTAACAAGGCATACAGTCTACCTCTGTAGAATCTGTTAGTGTATCCTCCTGGGCCCTGAACGCCGTCTCCTTGTAAATCCACTCACCGCTCACATCCTCACTCCAAGCACGTGCCTCGTGGACATCACATTTAGGGCACAAAAGACTGTGTGTTCTGAAGTTGATAGCGTTAAGCATCTTGCTTACTGGAGGTACTCGGGGAGAGAAGGGCAGTAAATTCAAAGGAAGATACCATCTAAATGATAATGCGCATATGGCTTGTCCATTCGGAAGACACACAGAAAATGGACGGAAGCAGACACAATACAGTGACCTGGGGTAGCGAAATGACAAAGAACTGTGACCTGCTTCCCATTTCTTGAATGTCCTGATCACACTCTCTGGGCAGGAGGGAGATGTTCCCTTGTTCACATACAGACAGACATTTATGTGAGCAGGGAAAACGCAGCTCGGACAGGCTGGCAGCAAGCTGAAACCATTATTCCAGCTGATTCCAGGCCATAGGATGCCTGGATGCTCAATGCTGTCAGTCCCTACCATTAAAAAAAAAAAACAACAAAAAAACCAAACCATGATCTTAAGAATTGTTAGCCACCATTTGCTGTTTAAGACAGTAAAACCTCTTCTTTAGGTTTTTGGACAGTTGCTCAAGTTTCAATCCCTGAAACCTGGAGGTCTGGATATGAAGAGAGTCATACTGAAGAATTTTTTACTTTTAAGGATAGTCTTCATTGTGATGCAGTCTGTTTCTTACTGCTCATTCAGTACAGACACATGCATTAGGTACTCAGTGGCTGTAACACTGTCACCCTAATTTGTGTGGTTCAGCTGACATAATTTTCCTTTTTCATTTGCTCTGAACTGCTACACATAACAATAAGTTTGAGGATTAACTTTCTATTTCAGAAATGATGACGTAGGTTTCCCCAATCAGAATTTGCTCCACTGAGTTTGTTACCAAGTAGCAGTCATGGTGATTTCCTGTGCCTTCGGTTTAATTCTTTTTCAAGCTTTTCTACCCTTTGACATGTTTCTTGAACAAAGACCAACTTGTGATCTTGTGATGTCTCTTTTTAGAACACCCAAGAAGTGGGGATTTCCAAAAGTTTCTAAAGCCAGAAAATCCTGCCCCCAAGATCCGTCCCACCAGAGGTAAGTTGTTGCCAAACCAAATGCAGGTCCCATGTCTGCAGGGGACCAAAATTAATACTTAAGACAGAACTATGGGATCATACTTGTGAACCAATCTCACAGATACTGACTTACCTGCAATTTCTTAGAATTTAAAGAGGAAAAACTACAATAGTGGTACAGTTTGGAAAATAATTGAGTCTGTTCAAGCAGTGGACTTACTGTCAGTAATCATGAAGGATTTGCATGAAGACACCCTCAGTCCCTTTCTTCTGCTATTTCTCAGCTCTTCCAGCAGGTGTCACTATAATCACAGAACAAACATTCCACAGCATGGTATGTAACTTTATTTTTCTAGCATAATAATTTAAAGTATTTACACACTGCACACTCACTGTTTTACACAGATACTTATTCATATACCTATGAACCACATCTAAAGGTTTCTTTGCAAAGACTCGACACACTGCGGGGGTTTCCAAGCATAACAAAGAGAAGGAAAGGACAAAAAAATGTTCTGAGTCTTTTAAAGACAGCCATGTGGAGCATCTGTGAAAACCAGTGTTTTCCCACAAGTTTTAAGCTCCCCCAGAAGACCTTTGAACAACTACAGCCTACCTACGTGTTGGTATGACCCGAAACTCTTCTGGTTAAGGAGGATTTCGAAAACCAATGTCCAAGTAGCATTTTCTTTAGACATTCTAGAAAAGAAACAAGAGACGATAAACCAGGCCCTTCTCAAGAGAAATACCAGTATTTCTGATACAGTTATCTGCGGGCATGACTGCATCATACAGGGACACTGATTATACAGGGGGAATAGCTAAACTCACTGGTACTAACCCTAGTGATGAAGAGGACGCTTGTAAGCATCCTTTCCAGGAAAATGATATGGCAAAACCACCCAATTTCCTTTTCTCAGCTGTGAATAGAGGTGGTTGTTTTGCTTTCCCTGACAAGGACAAAGGTATATTAATCATATACACTCTAAACCCAGATACTGTAGAAACATCTACTATTATTTTTACTTCACTTTTAGACTATTTGCACAAAAATAGTGGTTAGAAGTACCCTAAATACTTTTCCTTCTTCATTCTACTCAATTACATAACAAAATCACCAGCTAACTATAGCTTCTGAACCTGGCACGTGGTTCTGTAGGTGAACAAAAGCAGTCACAGTTCAGAGCTGATGGAAGGTAGGCCCCCCAGTCCAGCCTCTATAAAAGGGTAACAGGTTTAGGTTTCAACTCTCTGGCACTGCATTCTTAGTAAGAAGCAGGACACCTTCACAATTTTCCCAAACAGGTCAAGACTACTCTCTCATGTACCAGAAGGTTGAGAGGTTTGCTGCCTCTGGATGCATCCACAGCTCCATCCTGTGACTGAATGATAGGTCAGCTCACAGAGAAACAGAACTTCACAGAATGACACCCTCCTTTCCTGCCAGTCTGGGCCTCTGGCAGTGCCATATCAACAGGACAAGGGAAGGGAAGACACTATCTGGCCAACTAAAACCAAGCACAGTCTTGACCCAAACTGCTAAGTATTGAAAGTTCATTAATTTTTGCTTGCATTTATGTAAATGATTAAGGGAAAGGACACATTCTATCACTTCTTCTTGGAACCAAACATTTACATTTTAGATCTAACAATGTAAACCTACCCATCCTGCAGTTCACCATCTCACTGTGCTTGCCTTTTGCTGGTGGTGCTTTCCTTTTGCAAGAGATGCCAACAATGCAATGAAAGAGGCAAAGAGATAAGTTTACTTTACAGTGATTTCACCAAGTTATGTGAGCAACTGACTACATAATATTCACCTACAGACGTTAAGAGGGAGAATAACTGATTACACAAAGACACAACCTGGGGTGCAACGCTGCCCAACGAGAATGTCTGGACTAACCTGCACCCAGAGTTAGCTGCGTACGGAGTCAGGCCAAGGAAGCTCTTCTGTCTTGAATGCCCTAGTCCATTTCATCATGCACACAGATTCATCAAAAACTGTAAGACCATGGTGCAAAGGGCAAAGAAGAGTGGAAAACTTGGTGATAGGATCTCGGCCTTGATATTAAAGAAAGAACCTAACAAATCCCAGTCCCTGGGCTCCTAAGGTGAGACTGGGTAGGGCTTATTGGAGTGGACCCTGGGAACAGTGTGTTTCTGGGCCCAAGAACCATGGAAGTGAAGGCTAAGAACGTGGGCTTGAACAAATTACAGAGGTAAGAAAAAGGCCTGATTACTAAACTTATGTTTTTGCAGTTAGTTTGTTCAAGGCAGAATAGAGTTAAAAGAGAGGAAAAGCTACAGTTTAAACAGGGGTATGGGATGACAAAGTCCGGGAGCTACTGGGGTCTAGCAATGCCTGGTATTTATCTATGAAATTGCCATTGCCAGCCCCTTTTGACCTATAAAAACAGCAGTTTCATATGGTTCAACCTACCATACTCTTAAGTGCTGAGCTATAACAATCATTCCTAGTTACTAAGAACTGTATTAATATTCTCCCCACCTTCTGAGAAAGTGACAGCTGTTAAAGAGGGAGAGGGCTTCCTAGAGATCAGTGTTTAACAGCACCAAAATCACCCGAAGAGGGGTTAACTGTCCTTCCAAATCAAGTGGGGGCAGAAGAAGGGGGTGAAGACCTAGCTCAAAGGAACGAGGCGGCTGCACTTGGAGGCGGCAGGTGAGAGCCGCACGTGTGGCGATGAGCAGCAGCAGGAAAGGACAGGAGGGCGCAGCCAAGAAGAGCCACAGACAACGTCGCCGATCATCTTCAGAGGGAACGCTGCATATGATGTCTGTGCATAGGTACTGTATACATACTAACCAGGTACACACATAAATATTTAATATATAAAAAATAAAGTGCTTTCTAACAGGTCCCAGGAAGGGACATTATAAAACATTTCACAAAACTGCAAAACAAAATCGATACAATCAAAGAACACTACATCCAACATACGTGAGAACAGTCAAACACAATATGTACAATCAGGTGGGTGTCCCAGGACAAACATCCTGCCATATACATGGTATATACATATATACTCTTTTACTCAATATATTATGACAATATATATTTTAAAATTTTGTTACAGACAAAAAAAAATTAAAATAAAAAAGAAAAAAACAGAAGACAACCCCTACAAAGACACAATAAGGATCAAGCAGGTGAGTCCTAGACTGACAGACACACAGCTGCTGCCGCGGGGGGCGCCCCGGCTGCTGCTGGGGAAAATGTGCCAGCGCTCCTTCCTGGGGTGCAACGCCTCCACGTCCTCCAAGGCACTGTGGGCTGCGGCGGTGAAGTTGGCGTCGCCGGTGGTGAGCAGGTCAAAGACACAGGACTGGAAGTAGATGTCCTTCACCGGCATCTTCTCGTGGCACTGCGCGTTGGCGCTCTCCAGTGTGTAGCCCGGCCAGGCCGGGGCCGGGGAGGAGCGGGGCGGGCTGTGTCCCAGGATGGCGGACACCTGGCCCTGCCCGTCGTCGATGCGCTCGCTCAGGGGGCAGCCGTTCACGCACAGCTGCAGGTCCTGGCTCTCCTCGTAGGACATGGCCAGGTCTTCGGGCATGCGGATGGCCAGGGTCAAGTAGCGACCCAGCTGCCGCACGAACACCGTGGTCCCTATGTAGCGGGCGTGCATCTCCACGTAGCGGCCACTCTCCCTCTCCACGATGCGCAGGCTCTTGGCGTCGCCGTCCCCACCACTGGTGCTGCCGTCCACAAAGGCGGCCGGCAGGTCATCTGTCACAGCTTGGTACACCTTCTGATCGGTGCACTCAGGGTGGGCTTTGAAGATAATCGTGATCTGTGGGAAGCAATGTGTACAAAGTTTAACACGAGGGCAGGACCATAGGATGGTCCACGCCTCCAGAGCAAGAGTTGAATGGCTCCATTCTGGAGTCGAACGGCTGGAGAGACAATCTCCAAACTCAGCCCATTTGCTCCTGCCTCACAGGTGAATGGCGTCACTGTTAGGGAAAATTATAAGTCCTGTGTATTTACAATGAAAATTTTAACAGAGATCCTGGGAATGTGCAACAGGAAAAATTTTTTCTTTACTTTCCTAAGAACAGTGCTGCTGTTGGGATAAAAGCAATTTTTTTTACTTGCATTTATTTAGTGATTGATTGAGGTACTGGGGACTGAACCCATGGCCTCCTGCATGCTAAGCATGGGCTCTACCACTGAGCTATATCTCTTCCCCTGGGATACAGGCAATCTTTATTGATAATTTGTATCTTATCTCCTCCTAAAAACAGATGAGGCATGGTATAGTTCTGAGGGGGGAAAAAAAGATTCCTGAGTTATGCAGAAGCCCTTAAAGGCTTAATTAACAATATACCTTCCAGAACTTTGATTTCTAAAAAGATTCTGTTGGACTGTAAAACCATATCCCATGTCTCATCACTACAAACTTGCTCATCAACACTGAGGAAGAAGAGGAGAGCTGGGGAGGGGGCTGTCCCAGCAACAGCTAGCAATCACGTGCCTCAGGAAAGACTTCTCTAAGCCCCTTAATCAAATGTTGCGCATGACTAACTAATCCCCGTGACAGGGAAACCACTTGGCAAATGCAGCTCCCAGCACTGGCAGAGAGTAAGTACCCTAAACCTAGTTACAGCAAATGTTTTCCCCAAACAGTACCAGGTCCTTTCAACTTCCCCGAAATCTGTTCCCCTGTCATCTCTTAACTCTCCAAATGAAGCAGACAATTCATGGAGAACAAACTACTGATGAGGTAAAAACTTCTCTTTGGTGAATCCATTTTCTTTCTTTAATTAGAACACTTACTTAAAGATGCACTTGGAGCACCTTTACCTCCAACATCCTCAGCATCTCTGGTACAGGTGAAGGAAGGAAGACCACCAGGAAGAGACAGGGCTTTCTGGGGCTCACAAGGTGGGAAAATGGTCCCAAAGGAAAGAAAAAAGACTACATTTGGACATTTGAGTTATTATCAGTAACTGAGAGAATAGCTTATTCTTCTTCTTGAGGGAAAAAAGAAGAATCAGGTGACTTCAGTCAAGGAGTCAGGTAGACAGACACAGGCCAAACACGCTACAAGTGACTACAAGCACGAGAGGGACCCTCCCACCTCCTGCAAGGGACCTAATCAAAACAATGGATCCTTGTTAAAAAGACCAGAAAATGTGCTGGCCCTGCTCCCCACCCTTTCTCTACAAGTCCTCACCACCGCCCTCAAGTTTATGTCTCAAGCTTTCTCCCCAACTTGGCCAGCATTTGCTCACACGATTTAATTCCACATGCTCCCACTGGTGCTACTTGACTAGAATTTTCCAGCCATTTCATCTCACTTCAGCCAGTTATAAAGCCAGATCTGAACCAGCTGTGCTGCAGCAACTGGTTAAATTCATATCCGTTGTTTGCAGCTGCAACTAAAAGCCAGACAATGTGCTGTGAAAATGCGTGGTTTTCTCCCTTCCTAATTAACCTGAGCCACAGTTTAATTTCACGACCAGCCTTCTCACATTTCAACACCTTCTTAACAACCTGAAGGAGGTGTACCAGAGATGATTTCAGGAAATTTGTTGTGCATCCAACCATAGGACCTTCCACAGCGAATGGAATTTTGAGCTAGATATCTAACGGGACTATAAAACAGATTTATTTGGTGGCTCTAAAGACAGTTTGACAAGTGTTTTTTTTGCTTTGTTTTGTTTCTTCTAAGGCAAGCTGGGATCCGTCAGAGGTGAAAAGATTAATTCAAGTAAATTCTGCACCTGAAAGAGTTGAAAGTCAATACAGATGGCTAAAATAAGGGTCAGTAATAGACTCTTCATAGAATTGCTACCCACATTTTCAACTAGAACATTCACACTCAAGGAATAAATGAACTCTTCTACAACAGCTAAGTAATCTGTTCTAGTCTAACAAAGCTCAAATTTAAACCACCTTGGCATTTTTTGTTCACCTTAGGAAAATGAAAGAGGAATTAGTTTTGTTGGGACAACACAGTAGAGAGATCCAATTCCAAACAAGTTTCCAAAAAGACAAGCAAGGGTCAAGAGTGCACCACTCCACGTCTCATCTAGTCTCTGTTGTTTTCATTAGAAACACCAATTCCAATTCAGGAGTCACTGCAAACACCTCTCACATTATTGTCCTCTGCTATGCCTGTGACACGAACAGGAACTCCCACCCCTCTAGAAGATCAAGTGAAACTTAAAGATTGACCTCTGCACTACTACCTACACTTACAGAACACTCCAGTTTACCTAACAGGTTTTTGTCTGTCTGTCCAGTTTCCTAGGCGTGTTTTCTCTATGACACAACGAATCTGGTATTTCTCTTGTTGTTCCTCTTCTAGGTGAAATACTTTCTCACAGAGCATACATGCCCTTGAATCAAAATGCTGAGGCTGACGGATTGATCTCAAAGCACGAGAGAGGTTTCCTGAGTGGTCCTCTGTAGTTGAAGTAGGTACTGAAGAGGTACCTAGAGATACAATCAATGTCAATGCAGAAAACACTGGGTAACAGTTTCACATGTCTTCCAAGTTTTGTAATGTAATTTCATTCCTCATACAATTACAACTTCAGGTCTGAAAAAGCAAGCACTCAGCCATGAAGGGTCAGAAATTCATTTTCAGATTCTGTCTCCTTCAGAAATACGTAACTTATTCACTCTTAATAATTCTTACTTTAAAAACATTCAAAATTTAATTGGAATATTTGGAAATTCCACACGTTTTACCTTTCCAACTGGCGGCCATAGGAGGGTAAAAACAGGACATTCAAAATTGGATTCTAAAGCTCTCAAACAGACCATTTAAAGACATCAGCTATGCTACTCACTCCCCCTTCTAGAACTGATGCAAATGCTGTAATAACTCAATTTGGCACATCTGTTCTATGCCACACCATTTATTATTGATGGATGGCATTTCTGTGCATTTAAAACATCAATGCCTTTTGTTAAACCTCCCCTACCCAGCCCCTCCCAAACCCCCACCTCAGACAACCCACTCCAGTCTCCTCATTCATTTTTAATGCCTCACTCCCTGAGATCTTTACCACCCACAGGGTCTCTTAGGAAGAAAAAGATAGCAGCTACAAATCAACATTTCTACATGTGAAAGGCAATGCGGAGTTAAGGTCTGCTGTGAAATACCAATATTTAGAGGCACCTGCCTCTCCTTTCTACCAGGAAAAAGAAAAACAAAAATCAACAAAAAAAAACGAGGTAGCCAACAAAAAGGAGAGCCAGGCGCTCACTGCCTTGCCAATGCACAGACAGAGCTTCCTCAGGCTCAGCCAGCCCTGCAAAGTGCTGCACAGAGGTTTTCAAACAGCAGAATTCCCCACAGGCTGTGCACTTAACTCTTTGTGCTTATTGTATTTTGGAGGAAACATTTATCGGTGTTTAATCAGGCCATTTTGCACTGCAAAACAAGTGCAGGACCTTCCCGGAATCCTCAAATACCACAACTGGACTTTTAGATCATGGGACTCCCACCTCCTGGATTAAGATGGGCCAGCAAACTGAACTGAAATAATCAGAGAAATCAGTTTGGAACACAGGAAAACACAATTTTGATATGTACCTGGTTAAAATTCTGCTTGTGTTAAAGGAATCTAAAATGAATTTTATTTCATATAATTAGCTGATACAGCTACTTCCTCAGATCCTCTGGGTGCAATTACAGGCCATGACAACAGGCGACTGTGGGAGACGTAGCTGACCTGTGCCTGTGGCCCCTCTGCTCTGACCCAGCTCAGGGGCAGCTCCTACAAGCCAACCGCGAGGCTAAGCAAAAAAGAAATCATTCCAACAAGACCACATGCTTCAAAGGAAAAACATGCGTGCTCTATCTCCAGCTCTGAAACACCTAATCTTTACTTCTGAGGGCCGATCTTTCTAAACGTGGAGAAGTCAGAGCCTAGGGAGCCCTGAAGCACGGAGAGGAAGTAGAGGCCTTTGAAGGCACCTCTTCCAGTGTTTGCCCTGGTTACCCACCCCTTGCCCGCGTCCCCGCCTGGCAGAGAAATCAGGCATGTGTATCTCAGACGGAGAACTCTGGACCTCTCTATCTTGAAACAAGAGCAGGAAACAAGAGCATATTCAGCTAGAAAAACTTCCTGTTTGAACAACTTCATATAAAAATGTAGGAGATGGTATGTACCATATTTAAGGGAAAAAAATGTTGGGTTGGTTAATAATTGGTGCTATTGACACTTTTCCTGAAAAACTAAGAAAAAAATCCACTAGAAAGGTGTGAACTTAATAAACTGGATGTCATTTTACCATCACTCTCAGCCTATATGTCAGCTATCTACCTACAGGAAGTCTGAACTTAAGACCTACAAAAGTGTATTTTTTCTTAAATAACTTCATTGGACTAGGACAAGAGACTAACAGGAAGACAGGAGTACATGTGTTTAAAAGAAGTGTGGTAGGGAAAAAATCACTCTAGAATCCTTTTAGGGCTTGAATTAGACTATAAGAACGTTTTCCCTTCTAAAGAGGTAACAAAATAGGTTTCTCTACCCTGACGAGTCTCTTTCTATAGAGCTCTTGGTCTAGGAGCACTTACAGGATTCCAGAGAAATGGAATGGATCAGACTTCTTTATTCCTCAGTGTTGCCCTAGGTAATGCATGCAGGAACAAGGGCTGCCTTGGCTGCTGGAGGGGTTCTTGGCAGCAGATGGAAAAAGAAGAAACCAAACCAGAGGGGAAGGACACCCACAGCTGAGGCTGCTAGGGTGGTCCAGGGGAGAAGGGGAGAAGCATTAAGCTCAGTGGTTGGAAAGAGCATGAGAGAGAGAGAGAAGAAAGCCCAGGGATGGCACATAAAAGGGACAGGCAAAAAAAAAAAAAAAAAGAAAGAAAGAAAGAAAGAAAGAAAAAAGTCAACTTCCAAAGAGCAATTTCTGCACACTTAAAACAAGGAAAGCTGGAGTATAAATAGGCTCAGAGGCAGGGAAATCGGCCAGTTTCCTTGTACAGACCAGAGCTACTGCTGCGCTGACTTCGGGGAGGAAAGGCCTCTGGTCTTCACAGTCTTAGCATTCGGAGAACTCCACAGGGGACTTACTTGTTTGTTGCATCCAGACTTCACATTATGAGAAGGCCAGCAAATGTAGAACTCACTATGCTTCTGACGTGAAGTCAGGCATGTGTGGACAGTATTACAGGCCTAGGCTGCCACTGTGCTTTAGACCAGAGGCTAAAAATATTCTGAAAGGTGAGAGCCAGTACTGCCCGAGGCAGTAACTCCAGGGGCAGGAATCTGCCCTAGCTGGTCTTGCTTTCAGGGATCTCCCTCCTCATGGGGGTGGCAGGGCCTTGGGCAAAGGCTCTGGGCCTTGGTTCAGCACAGCTGTTTCCCAAACCCATGGGGATTAGGAAATCACAGCCTCTTTGATCATTTTTTCAGTTTTGGGAGTTGATTCAAAAAGCAAAAGGGCCTGAAGGTCTTCATGATATACTCCTTTTTTGTCACTTCTAGGTTCAATTTCAGGTTCTCAGGGCTATCAAAAAAAAAAAAAAAAAAAAGGAAAGGAAAGGAAAGCCCACTCAGGAACTAGGTGGTCAAAGGCAGTGACCATACATTTCAAGAAGCCAGTTAACCAGAAAGCTACAGAACAGTCTCCCTCTGTCTTCACCTTCCCGAAGCAGGGAGAGAGGAAGGCGTGGACACCACACCAGCGCATGTGTGTGCAAGTGTGTGGACGGAGACCCACCTTTAAATGGCAAGATTAACCCTGACCCCCATTTCAGGAGCACATGCAGAGGAGATGGGAAGTCAGTGTTTAAATGCTGTCACATCAGTTCTATACACAGGAATACATCCTACTTTCCAACACTGAAAGAACCCCACTAGACGTAGACAAAGGTTCTGTGGGCTTCAAGTCTTAAAATAACCAACTCACTGGGTCATACGGAACTCCTCTCTCCACAGACCGTTCCACCTGAAGTTCTTTCTAGACTCAACAGCACTGTTTTCACTGGTTAAGTTCTGTATCTTAGGTGTGTGTTGCTGTTCTTGTCAGTTATCACTTACTGACAAGCTGAGCGGTTTAAGAAGTCCTGAAGTTACCCCACCCACAAGAACACAATTCACAGTGGAAAAGCGAGTTCTATGGCAGTCAAAACAAACAAAGACAAAATGGGAAAGGTAGCATTCTCATTGTTCAACACTGTAGGTAACTCTTACATGCCACATTCCGCACAGGCAGAAACCGGTTAGCATTAATTGAAGCCAACAAAAAAAGGGTACCAACCATCCAATGTTTCCTCCTTGCCCCTTCCTCTCAAAATGTTGACTCAAAAGAAAATTTAACAGGGTAGACAGAGATATTTGGAAAAGTGACAGAAAAACAAGTTCTAACTCTCAGCTGTGTATCAGACTTGGCCTCGTGCCTCTGGTTTAAACTATGGAGTGTGTTACCTGTTTTAAAGTTGCAGAGGGCCACAGCACCCACACGGAATCCTGCCTGGCTCAGGCGGGAGCTGGGTGAATTGCACTTACAAATGGGAGATTCTGAAGCTCCCCTTCCTCTTTCCAAACCACCTCTGGGACAGAGGCAGTGGCACAGTAAGGAAGATTCAAAATATAAAACTTGGAAGATACACTGACAAAAATTTTACACAGTTTTAGATGGTTTCCACTAACATCTATGTTTCTTCATTCCAGAGACTAGAAAGGTGGTAAAAGACCCATTACTCAGGGTATCTGAATGTGCATGGACAATTTAAAGGTGTTCCTTACTTGGGAAGTACAACATCAAGAATAACCAAGGTAGGCCCACTTCTGTCTATGGAGCTAGTAATTGCTCCTCCTTTTTCTGCTTCCTTTCCTCACGTATGCTTGAAAATCCTTTCACCTCCAGACAATCTGCCGAATCTATATGAAGCAAAGTTGACTAGTTCCTGGGCCTAAGATTTTATAATTCAGTACAAACAAGAGCTATGCAGGAAACAGAAAAGGACTAATAGGAATGCTACCACCTGGAATTACAGCTGACTTCTGCTCTTCTAAAAACTATTCTTTAAATAGTTTCAAAATTGCTTCTATAGTAAATAAGTGCAGGGAGGATAAGGATATCTAAGACACACTTTCGTGAGTTTTAAAGATGAGATGGGACCCTCAAAAATGAATTTAACTAAGAACTGGTGACTCTGATAGTCAAATTCCTTAGAAAGCTTTTTGATATTAAAGCAAAGATCAAAAATCTTTCAGAAGTTGCAGCCAGGGTTCTAGACTCTGCTAGATTATATAGGACTGAGAAAACCTAGGGGGAGGTGAGGAGCCACTTATGGGAGGTGGAAAGGGAGACTGTGCCACATCTTAGGGGTAGAAACACTGACCCATGACAGTGACCAGTGGGGTGGGTTATGCCCTAGGTCCAGCAGCCCATCTCTCTGGGTCACTCACCTGCTCCTTCCTAACACCCGAGACAACTTGTTGAGTAGCAGCACTTGAAACCAGTTCATGAATGTGGACCACCAATGTTCTGAAAAGAAACCTGGAAAATAGCTGTTTTGTCACATAAACCCAACAATTCTCCACCAACAGCTGCAAATTTTAGTTATGTGTTTTAGACTGAGGCAGAGATTACATTCGCCTCTGCATCTCCCATACACAATAGGCCCTAAATTCTTGGTATTTCAAATGCAGAACCAAACTACCATATATTTGATCAGAGAAATGAGTATAGTATACTGAGCAGGGGGATACAACTGCAAGCTTCTTTCCCATCTGTTCCGCTATATGCCTCAATTGGTCTTTTTTTAAAGCATTTCTGCAAAACAAGGAGGACCATGACAAAGAGAAAATCTTAAAGGGATGGCAAGAATTACCTGAATAACAGATATTCACAATAAAATAAAGAGCAATCTCAGATTTTAAGGATTAGTTACAATGTCTCTGCCAGACATTTGGTGCTCTCCAGAAGAAAAGGGCTCTATATTCTCAAAGAAAATGCCATATGTCCCCCCTGCAATGATGCTGCATGCAAGAACAGTGACCATGTAGTCAAAAGATAATCCAGCAGACGGGAGAATGAGGCATCTTAGTTCACGAAAATAAGAACAATCACCACTGTGCAGTGTATATTGTCTCCATCAACATACTAAAAAGGTAACCGGTTACAAAAACTTGGCTACAGAAAAATGTACTAGGCCTAGGGTCAAGAGAGGACAGATTTCCAAATCTTGATGCAGAGATATGCTTAAAAACCATAGTTGAGAGCCTTTGCAATGCAGGCACCTCTGGCTCTGATTTTGTAACCAACAGAGAATGACCCAGAAAACTGGTTTACATGCCCACATACTGCTGTCAAACAACAGTACATGATAAGACACATCAGAAATGAGGAGAGGGCCCAAATCATGCTCCAGGACCTTACAACTGAAGAGTGTTTTATCCCAAGGGAACACCTTGGGTTACACAGTTTGAAGAAGACAGCAAGCAAGAATGAGCCAAACCAACAAAGTTTTCCTGTATCTCGACTATCATCAACCAGTGGAAGTTTTCTGGACATTTCCCAAAAAGTAGCTAGAGTTTGAAAATTAGAAATAATTACGGACTTCTGAAACTACAGACACTTGATGGGCAGGGTCTCTTCCCATGCTACGGACAGGCCAAGTGCTTCTGCCCAGGGGATTATCAGGAGCTGGTAGCCCACAGCTGAGTGGCACCACAGTACACAAGGTACCTCAGAGAGTGGTCAGCTGGCCAACAGTCGCAGGGCTTGGTCAAGCACAAAGAATACACCTTTTTCCCCAAATCAAACTGCCTGAAGGTAAGCCATCTTTTCTCACTAAAGGAAGAAGCACAGAAAAATCTGTAGCAGAAATCTACATAAAAGGACTCGCTGTCATCTCATTCCTCCTTTTTACTTGTAATTTTGTTTTAATAAGGTTAGAGAATAGGCTAAGAAAGCTCAAGTGATGGGAAAGGACATTAAAACAAAAGAAAAAATAAAGCAAATGTATCCAAATTACTTGCAAAAAGTAATTTCTAAAAATATTGCTATTGTTTAGGTAATAAATGTATCCTTGAAATTTTTTTAGAAAAGGGATTTTTAAAATTTAAGTGTAGTCAGTTACAATGTTTCAATCTCCAGTGTACAGCATAATGTCCCAGCCGTGCATATATATACATATATTCGTTTTCATATTCTTTTTTATTATCGGTTACTACAAGATATTTAATACAGTTCCCTGTGCTATACAGAAGAATTTTTTTTAAATCTATTTTTATATATAGTGGTTAACATTTGCAAATCTCAAACTTCCAAATTTATCCCTTCCCACCCCCTTTCCCTGGTAACCATAAGATTGTTTATTATGTCTGTGAGTCTGTTTCTGTTCTGTAGCTGAGTTCATAGTGTCCTCTTTTTTCTTTTTTAGAAAAGGGATCCTTTTCAATGCCCCTGAGAAACTGATGATTTTAATAAATGGTACTAGGAATACATTTATAAAATAATTTATTCCAAAACCACCTTCTGTAATCACGGCACATAAAATCCCTTATTAAATCCACAGAGAGAGAGAGACACAGATACACAGAATGAAGGAAACAGGAGCTGAGACTGAGAGGCTGGCAGAGAATGTGGAACGGAAGGTACAGAAGTCCAGCATCTGCACACATGATCTGATGATCTGGTTTACTGATCTGTGTGAGGCCCAGGAGAGCTACTGCCATGTATCCCCCAGAGTCTAGATTATGTGGACTACCTCCTTCGCCCAAAACAAAAACTGCTTTTCTTCCCATGCAGCCAAGTCTGCCAGTTCTGAGCCTGTCCCTCTCATCTCTCTACAGGCCTGAAGCCGCCCCTCACAAAGGTGCGGAGGGTGGCCCAGAGCTGACGTGGATCTCAGCTGAGGGGTGTGAGTGTGCCAGGAACCCCTGCAGTACCCCTCAGGCAGCAGATGGGGTGTGGGGATGAAAAAGCAAAACACCCGAGTCTAGTCTTTAGTTCAGGGTGGAAATGAATGGATCCTTATACACAACAATTACAGTATCACAACTGACCAGCCTCTAACAGTATGGTAGCATTGGTCAGTCTTTAAATCTACTGACACTGAGCATATAGGTTATTAAAGATTCTTGACCACAACAAGGATGACACACTATCTGCAATGTGTTTTCCTGGCTTATCTATATACGTTAAGGTCTCAGTAAAGCTGTAACTCATAATAAAAAATTCTTCTGAAAGATTTTTTTTTTTAAAGCATTGCAGTAGACAGCAAGGAAAAAAATTAGATCTTTTTTGGAACTTAACTTCATATGTACTTTTTTTGGTCTCATATTGTTTTTATTTTTATTGCCATCATTTTTTAATTGCTTGGAATTTTTTTTTAAAGGTCTTACTTTGGCCCCAGGTAGGTAAAAGGAAACTGCACTGCAAAATTTTAGGCCTTTGTTTGGTTTAATCAGCACAAGCCATACCAACATGGAGACAGGCCTTCAACAGTAACCTTCCAGATGCTTCTGGGGGCTTTGGAGAGAGTTACGAAAAAGAAGACGGAAAAAAACAACTACTAGAGGTCATGAAGCCATAGAGTAATTTGTTGCTGAACAGCATGGTCACCAGATGTGGGGAAATACTTTCCAACAGTGCAATTAAAAACCAAGCATTCTCATCGTCTGCCTGAATTTATGTTAGAAGATAGCTTTCCCCCTTTCCTTTCTGGAACGGGTGAAACCTTTGATCCTTACCGAAGTGAGAGAGGAAAACAAATCTGTACCTTTTATTTGCTAAAAACTATGATAGGTTCAACCACCCCTGAAACAGAACGATCTAAACTACTTCACTGTCAGTTACTCCATCTATATATTAGTACTCAGAAGGTAACCAGTTGTCCCCAAATATTTTCAATACAATCAGGAAAAAAAAAATAGAAATCTGAAAGGTTGAATAACAAAGAAGTGCCATGTGATTCGATAGAAGGCATGGAGAATAAAACTTTGGGCTTGTGAAAAGAAACACAATACAGTTGACCTTTGAACAACAGTGGGGATTAGGGGCAAAGACCCCTGTGCAGTTCAAAATTCACATGTAACTTTACGGTTGGCTGTCCACATCAAGGATTCTGCGTCCAACGATTCAACCAACCATGGATTGTGTAGTACTATCATACTTACTGTTGAAAAAAATCTACATAAGTGGACCAGTGCAGTTCAAACCCATGTTGTTCAAGGGTCAACTGTATTTTTCCAAGCACACAGCATTTTTTAACATCAAAAGTATTATTCGAAGGTTACCCTGCAAGCCCTCAATTATATGCATAATCGACGATGATTTTGTCCATTTCCAATACAACTGCTTTCTTGAATTTTCAGTGTTATGTCTTTACAATGACTATTCCCAGGTCTTATGCCCTACGATTCCTCAATAAAGATGGATTTTTGGCCATAGCTTGTCTTGTAACTTCGTAATTGTATAGTTTCATATTATAACTTACAGCATATACATATTTCAATATACAGATAGGAAAAATTATTTGCATACTTATAAAAACCAGAGGAGGAAAAGTTTGAGATACAATATTTGGAAAGGCAAGATCGGGCTTTTTGGGAGCTGAAATGTAAACAGTTTTGAGTTCCCCTAAGAGGTCTAGAGCGATGTAATAGTCTTCTTGGTTCAGAGCAATGATTTCTAATCTTAGGTTTGTGACATACCTGGGGTGTCTCCAAGGTGTATCTGGGAGTGTTATAAAATTTCCTGCCACAAAATGCCAAGCAAAATCATTTAAATTCATTTAAAAACTATGCCATGTATGTTTGGAGGCAAGGGAAGGTGTTCTGTAATCAAAAGAACAAGTATTACAGAAGCTTTTTCCCTGTCAATTATACTTCAGTCCAAACCAACTGATGAATAGATAAAATAAACAAAGGAAATTAAACAAGATGAGATAATCGGTATGTATGATTTTGTGGTTGGGGGAGACAGGGAAGGAGCTGGTTACCTGGAACACTATTTTAGTAGACAACCCCTTTTGACCCCTTTATTTATTTACTAAGGCCTGAATTAGCGCAGACTGGCAACTGGAAACCCAGTCATTGCTCCTAAACATTGGTGCCTTCAAGGTGGCTGAGGGGATCTCTTACGCAGTATTAGTTTCTTTAAAACAATCAACCAACAAATCACAGACACTGGCAGCTAAGAAGGGTAAGCTTAACTTCATTTTGTCAGTTTCCCCCTCAGCTTCTGACTTCAGTGGTTATCCTGAGATTATGTGGGGTTATACATCCTTACTCTGCAATATCCAGTTCTTAACTTCCTTGGTCACAAGGTTAGGAACTAAAACACCCCTGTGGGTTTGCCACTGGGGAAGCTAATTTATAGCCATTACATTTTACTATAGCTTCCAAGTTTCCAATAAAATTTTCTGATGGGTTACCGCCTCAGGCTTCACAGTGTTTTTTATTGAGAACACCCATTTCAGTCACCTGATAAATCTCAACATGGATTTCTTCAAGAGATACACACATCTGCACTCACACATCACTGAAAAAAAAAACTTTTAAGAAAATTAAAAAAATAGCTTTATGTTTTTCTTAATTTATTACTGTATTATTTAATTATTTTATTTTGGTGGGCAGGAGGTAACTAGGTTTGTTTTTAGAGGAGGTACTGGGGATTGAACCCAGGACTTCATGCATGCTAAGCAAGCGCTCTACCACTTGAGCTATACCCTCCCCCTAAAAGAACTTATTTTTTTCATTAAACAGGCTTGCCTTTCCCTAGAGAACCCAACTTCACTGTTTACTTTTTATTTTTCATATCATTGCCTATTTAAATTCAGACCCACATTTTACATAAGCCCTAGAATTCCAGCGAGAAATTTCTTACCAAGTAATTTTCATTTAATCCTCCATCTATCCTGCTAATTGTGTGCCAAGAAGACCAAAGACAAGTTCCTTTTAAACTAGGTCTTTTGTATCACACTTCAAAAGTCTAAGAATCAAATATCTGAAAGCTGTAAGAAAGAGAAACAAAAAAGTATGCTTGCCTTATTTGTAGCAGTAGCACTGGATCCAGGGACCACGGGCACATTCGTCACTTGAACCGAAAGATAATTATTATCTATGAGTGGCCAGGCTCCTTCCACTTTGCATGTCTGGAAGTGATCCTTGAAAGTTCTAAGGTGAGGATCTCCGAACAAGCCACAAAAAAGGTAACTGGGAAGGTTCTGGTCCCCAACCCTGTGTTCTCTGGCTCCTGCGTGGCTGTGATAGTTACAAGGGTCATGGGTCACTTCAGGGTTGGTAGAGGATGTAGGTCCGTCCTTGGAACAGTTCCTCTGGCTCATGAGGTCACTGATACCCAACACGGCAGAATGGTAGACTAGGTTACCACGGCAGGCTTTTGAAGTTCGCTGGGTGCAGCCAGCATAGGCACGCAGAGCCTTGCAGAACTCAGAGTCAAAGCCATCAATGGCAGAGTTCAGGTGTGAAGTCAGGGACACAAAGTCTGTGGTACATTTCTGGATTCGACATTGGGCCGGCTGTTGGCAGTCACCTGTGGGAAAGAAGATAAGACCAAACATTTTTTAAACGCTTCACAACTCCCTGAGCTACATGAGAAAATGACATTCTCCTCTGGGAACTGTTTGTTCTATTTCATGGACTCCTATTTTAAGAAGGCCGTCAGAAATAGGGCTGTATTGTGCTTCCGGGCCTCTCACAAAGTATGCCACTGGGAGAAAAACTGCATGCAGCTAGTTAACTTTCAACTTTAAAGCATGGACCATTGTGAGTAAACAGGAGTTGAGCCCAGTGTTCTTAAATTAAATTAAATTTAAATTACAAGGGAATGATAAATGAAATATTTGATCAGCTTTGCTATTGCTTATAGATTTTGAGAAAGATTAGTTTGGTCTAAGGCCAAGTCAAAGATGTGAACTTTGTTTTGATTTTTGAAAACTACATAAGTAATTTGCTTTGGAAAGCACTGTCTATGCACAAAACCACGAATAAACTCTGTGTACTTCAGGGAAGTGAAACCCCTAAATTATAACACGGTTAGTTAAAACCCCTTTATCCAATTCTAGTACAGCTATAGGGAAAGAATACCAAGAGAAAAAAAATCCAAATACTAAATTATTCTGCATTTTTGAGGGATGCTTATCAACAAATTGTAAATAAACTAACACTTAAATCTCCTGGTTTCTACAAAGTGTAAATGTTCTCTTGAAAAAATAAAGTGATTGCTTTGACCAAGTTAGTCACTTATCCTGCAACGTCCATCACCCTAGGAGTCCAGCTCCCACACAGTTTATCAGTAGAAGTACACTGCATCAAAAAGTACACAACAGTGACAGGTGAGTCCGCCAACTATGTTTTTTTGTTTTTTTTTCCAGAACCAGAGGACTACAGGACATAGAATTCTTAGAGGATATATAAACTACTTTTTCCCTTAAATCAGCAATTCACATAAACTTTATAATTTAAGCAAAGCTAAAAGGAAGTAATGAAAAATCATGTATTACTGCCCTACTATTTAAAAAGTTAATTTTCAAATAATGTTTTGGCCCTAGCTTCTCATACAAAAATTTATAAAACCACTCAAAGCAAAAAAAGCAGAACGAGCTGCCTAGTAGAACATACTACGTCAGTGGTGTGCACCAATCAATTTAATACCATATTCCATAAAGTAGGAACACCAGAATTACTGAGAAGAAAAATACTTTTATCACCCATCTAAGACTTTCTAGAAATGAACTGTAACACGTATTTGTGTTACCTGCACATTCTCTCTAGGTCTCTAAGCTATGGAGGAGACTTAGACTCTTCAGATCTTAAGTTCTTCATCTGAGAAATGAGTAGGTTGTTCTAAAGTAAAAACTGTGATCTTTTCCAGGCATAAAATATTTATTGTAGGCAGGGGGAAAAAAATCAGTCAGTAGAGTATTATTAAGTATATAATTATTCAAGATTGGGGCATAACAAAACTTCAGGATAATATCAAGATTTAAGACTTCATCGGATAAAGACTAAAACTAACACTAATAATCATCTTAGGAAGATATTTTAATCTTTTCAGTAGTAAACTGCTTTTAAACCTGAATGAAACAGCCTGTAATCTGTTTCTGGCATCAGCTAGAAGAAAAGGGAAGGAGGTGACAACCTCTCAAGATGCTTCCCCCACCTTTTTTAAATTTCAAAGACCAAAAAGAGAAAAAAAATTTAGTCAAGATTAGGTATTTGATTTAACACAAGTGAAAAAGAAGATTAAAATATTTTAATATTTTGCTGCTATGGATTTATAGCTATCACTAAATCACAATTTAAAAAAATCACAAACACATCTTTATGTGTTTGGCCTCTTTTCTATTAGCTCATTCCAAAGTTGACAAAAGCAGCTCCAATATTTATAGAATTCCTCTCTCCAAAGTAGATCAGATCATTTTTCAACTATTTTCACTCCAAAAAGCAAAAATGTAAACAAAACCCCAATTAACCAGCAACCCTAAGAGGCATTAAAGCCATTTTACAGATAGGAAAATCCTGGCTGGATTATAAACAGCTAGTATGAAGCTCAGGGCATGGTGCCTTCCCTCAAATCCTGTTTTCCTTCCTCTGCATGTCACATCTCCACTAGATTCCTGATTCTCAAGACAATACTTGATAGCTTAAAAAAAGATCAGTAACTACTGTGTCATTTCTTTTTTCTTTTGAAATCAGATTCACAATAAGCAGAAAGCAAGAAAATAAACTGGGCCAAGATCACTCAGTAATGAATAGCTCTTAGACTACATACAAATGACAGCACAAGAACTTTCCGCTAAACTTGCAGTGACTATCTGTTCTTTTTATGGTCTATAAAATCTATGCAAGCATGCACTCACTTATAATTATTTCAAATGGTCATAAAATTTCAAAAGTAAGACCAGCATGGAAACACAGATGCAACTGTTTAGAAACGAAAAGAAAAGCAGGATTTAGATTCCCAGCTTCTTTTTTTGTCCCTTTCCTCCCGCTCCCCCCCTCCCCCGCCGCCTCCATGCATAGCAGGTAGGTGCCGATTCATTTGAGAAATCTCACAGAAAACAGAAGTCCTTGGGTTCCTTTGTTTTGGACGAGGTTTCTAACAGCCTTTCTGAATAGAGATGACAGGAGGGAGGAGGACTCACTAGAGACAGTGCATTCGGGTCAGCAGTTTCAGCTCCTCCACAGGCTCCTGTATAACGACTAATTTGCTGTATACACCCAGAAATATCCAGGCTTCATGAATTTATAATGACAATGCACACTGACTGTTATAAGCGGTAAAGTAAGCCTGTCAAAATGCCAAGACAATGGCTGAGCAGAAACAATCGCAAGGATGTAGCCAAGAAGGCCATGAAGCGTATGAGTAAGCAAGGAACTCCCATATTGGATCTCCATTCAGGAAGTGCATAAGTTTGCTTACAGGGAAAAAAAAAAAAGTAAAAGCACTCTTCATTTCTCAAGGGCAGAATTCAAAATCTACAGCTACAGATCTATTTTTCAAATCAAATCATCTATGAATGGTGTGACAGTATTTTCATTCCAGTAAGTGAAATTTACTAAAGGATTTGTGGGTCTAGAGTTTTTATTAATGATTCAGACATAAAAACCTCACCATTCAAGACAGTTTTCTCAGTGCCAGTATGGCACATGTGAATCTGCAGTCCAATCACCAGTTTATGATAAAAGAAACGAGATATGCTGAAGTGAACAAAATGAGCCATATGGGGTGATGAGGCAAATTATATGGATCCAGGCATAAAACATATGGTAGCCCATCTGCAAAGAGTACTCAGCTAGGCTCCCTGCTCTGAGCAGAAACAACCCCAGCATTTCAATAGCACTGCTCTGCAAAGAAATCTCTCAAAAGGAGCCCTCTTTTTTATAACCAGATTAATCGCTCCATTCCAACAAGCTGTCCACAGATATCACTCACCACAGCAACTCTGGGAAGATTCTAACAGAGGCTTTAGTGCGGGCACATTAGGATACTGAGAGAAGTTTCATATTCCAAGTTCGTGAACTGAGGCACCTTAATTTTCTAAACCTTTAAGCCAACTTCTTAGGCCTTTCATGGGCCCAGCAAAGAAATCTTCAAGGACCACATTCCAATCTTGTTTATAGGACCCTATGGCAACTAAGGGAAACAATATCGAAGCAGTCAAGAGGGACACAGTCCTGCCTACTACTTCAATTTCCGTTTCAAGAAACCTACACTCTGACATTATGGACAGTGATTTTTCACACAAAACACTCCTGAACAGATTATTCTGACACATCATGAAAAATTTTCCATGTAACTGTAAGCTGATTCGTATTATTTCCTAAGGTTCTAAAGTTACTAACTTACAGCCTTAATCATTGTAAAACTTGGTATTTACACACTTTATTAAGACTTCAGTCTAGGTTTCCCCAAGAGACAGTGTTAAAATGCAGCTGTTACATCACAATGCAAAGTTACACAAAGTAAATTAAGTCGTCTCCTCAAATGACACATTTTTCCTCCATTACTTAAAACACCTCCCGGATTTTTAACACCCCTAGTATGACTTAATAAATAAATAAATAAATAAATAAATAAATAAAAATTACTCTGTACAGTTGGGTGGCATTAAAGCCCAGGATTCTCCAGATTGCTGTCCTACAAAGATAGGACAAAAAGATCTCGAAGAAAAACTTATCTAATGCTCTAGTTGTTCTCAAACTAAAAGATAAATTATCTTTCAACTTGATATTTTAAAAAGTTCTTTGTCTAGACACACTCCGAGAAGATACTTGTTTGTAAAGAGCGTCCTGGATTTTTTTCCTCCAGTTTTATTGAGATAAAATTGACATACTGTGCCAATGAAATCATTTAAAAAAGAAAAGTTAAGTATCACATACTAAAAGGCTCATCTTCGCTAAGATCAGCGAGGAAGGCGTACTTTGCTAAGAACAGATTTCTCACAGCTGCTTCCACAGGCGAAGCGCCGACCTCCAGACGGAAGTATGAGATCTGTCAACCTCTCCTGGGACCCGAAAACACGCGGCCAGTCACAAAGTACGAGTTTTTCCAAAAAGGTTGAAAGCTGAGTTAAAAGCAGCTCTCGCAAATACAAAAGAAATTCCAGTTTAAAGAAGTTTAAGTTACTTTGGGATTAACCCCTAGGTTTTCAAACTGTGGTGGAAATCTTTCCATTTGGTGCGATTTTTCGCCTCGCCGCCCCTCCCAACTCAGGAGCAGCACAAGGCTCCTAGCCTCCCCTCCGAGGAGTCGGCGGCTGAGGTGGAAACCTGATCCCAGCCTGACTTTCAGTAAACACCAAAGCAGAGTGCAATAAAGCATCCGGAACATTTGTCTCCGGCGCGCAGCCCCCGCCCGCTACATCTTTGATAAGTGGCTGTTGGAGGGGAGATTTATCAAAGGTCCGAGCCGAAGGCGGGCAAGGCAGGAGGCAGGGCGGGAGGGGATGAGGCCTCTCCCCTGCGCTCTCGGAGCGCCGCTCCGTCGGCGAGTGTGTTTCTGCAGGAGAGCCGCAAGCCCAGCTAAGGTGCATGTCAGGGGGTGGTGAGGCCTTTCCCGCCGCCCTTCCGCCCCAGCAAGCGCCTTCGGGACGTGGGGTGTGGAGAAACAAAGCACTCGGCCCTAGGGCTGGCTCCCCTCGAGGGCGCGTCTCGTACCTGCGTGGAGCAGCCCAAGGCTGAGTAGCAGCAGCAACAGCAGCGCCAGGGGCGGCGGGCAGAGCCAGGGGCGGCGGCGCTGCTCAGCCCTGGCGGTAGCGGCGGAGGCGGCGGCGGCGGCGGCGGCGGCGCAGGAAGATGCTGCTCTCAAGCCCATGCCCGTCCATGCAGGTCTCGTGGGCTCCGGCGAGGGCGGCGGGGCGGGCACCGTGGCGGGTCCGGGGCCGTGGCTGCGGCATGGGCCGGGGGACGCGCCTCGCTTCCTCTTCTTCCTCCTTCAGGCCCGCGTCGGACACGGGCCGCGGCCACCGCCGCAGCGAGCAGCGCGCCGCGGGCGGAGCGAGTCGGCGGCGGCGGCAACCGGGCGCAGCGGCATCGTGGCGGCCAGAGACGGCAACGGGCGGGGGCAGAGCGAGGAGGAGAGAAGACACAAAGACGGTGAGCGAGTGCCGAGCCCCGCCTGAAGCGCGCCGGCGTCCCGGCCCCGGCCAGCGTGGGCTCAGCGGGCGTGGAGCGCGGGTGTGGACCAACAGGAGGCGCACCCAGCCCCAGCGAGCAGCCGCCCGGGGCCCGGATATCTGCGCGGCGGCCCCCGCGCTCAATCAATCTCAGCTCCGCTCTGCCGCCCCGCCCGCCCTACACCCGCCAATCCGCGCCGTCCCCACCCCAGGCTCGCCCCGCCCTCCCGCCCCATTGGCTGCTAGGCGGTCCTCTCGGCCCAGTCTGCCACTGCTAGGGTCCAAAGCGCCTGCTCCGCGCGTCTTCTCCCGCCCCCAGCCAGCCCAGTGTAATTCGAGTTCCGCGTCCGCCGGCTGCGCGTCCTGTCTGTCGCGCCCGGGCCCAGCCTCCCTCCCGCTCCCTCCTTCTCTCCTCCACCTCCATTAGCGGCGACCTGCAGAAACCGAAGACACCAACTCTCTTGACGTCGTTACAAAAGAACGGGTTTTCACCTCTCCTTGAGTTAATGTGATCAGGTTCCACTTCACTCCAAGGTTATTAAAAAAAATTTTTTTTAATCATGCCCCACTCTGTTTCTCCGGCTCTGGCTCCTTGAAGGAAACGGGCGCTTTTACCTAGCGCGGTGTGGCAGGTCCCTTGTCAGCCAATCACATCCGCGGAACCGCGTCCCGAGCCTGTTGCGGATGTTAAGTAAAGCTAGCACCTAGTCGCGTAGGAAATCCGAATGTGACCCGCGGTCCGGAACAGATCGGATGGGCTGGGAAGGTACCTGCCAGTTCCCGGAGGAATTCGCTGGCAGCTGTGAGAGGCTCTGTTGTTCTCGTTTCTTTGACATTTCCCTTCCCGAAAGCAGGGAGAGGTCTGAGAGTGGGCGAACTTCAACGTGTTCGGTTACAGTGTAATTAGATTAATGAGGATAGTGAGTTTTTAATGCAGTGTAGAGTAATTATGCCATGATTTGTTGTTGTTCAGTGGCTTTTCCACAAATTTTCATAGTCTATTAGCAGATTAATTCAACGGCGGGTCAGTTGCTACTTTTGCGATTGTATGGATCCAATAATGAGGGGAAATGCCAATCGTCTGCCAGAGAACATGCTGCCAGTGGAGATATAGGAAGGCATGTTGTGAGGCTGATGATAGGTTCCAATTTGTTATCAGTAGGTGTGAAGTGGTATCTAATCTCAAGAATGGCCTAAAAGGCTGGGAGCCACTTCATACTGCCTTGCCTTTGCCCTTCTCCAAACGGCTCAGGACTGCCATTTTAAATTCACTTAAATACAAATCGCAGTCTGCCACTCTACCTGCTACATTACGCAGAATCTCTAATTAGGAATTTCGTATTAACCACGGAAGCGTTAATATTCCACATGTTACAATGTGCTAATCAATGAACCAGGGTAATTGAGGGCAAACCTTCCATCATTCAGGCTTTCTCAATAGACATTCTGAATTGTACAAATACTAGGTCCTCAATGAAGAATGCCTATCTATTTTTACTGCAAGTTTTCATTACTTACTTATTACATACTATGATGACTCGAGTGGTAAACACACCTTTCACTGCGCAAGATACAATCCGAGCCTTGTGTATATCCATAATATGCTTAATAATAGCTTCAGAATTGCCTGGAGAAATGACTTCTGGGGGGAGTTATATGATTTTTAGATAATACTGCGAAGTAAATACTGATAGACCAAAAATTTACTCTCTTGCAAAAACTACATATAATCAATGAAATAAAGTTAATGAAATACAGGTAACTGTCTTTTAAAAGTAATCAAATGTGAACACTATCTTTCACAGGATTTTGCTAACAAAGACCAACAGTAAGATGTTTCTTTTTCCAGGATTTAATTCCACCCCTATGAAAGACACATCCCACTTTATTGAATACACTTTAAAACACATAACCAAGAATTAAGGATCAAATTCAGTTTAGTTTGAGTCTTCGCTCCTGATTTTCTATTAGTTTTCCTCCTTTCCTCTTCTCCCTCCTACATCCTGTTCCTTAAGTACAGGGGCGCTCTAGATTTTATCAACAGAGGGCACCCTCGAGTCACTGCAAATCCTAATGTCTTGAAATGGAACTGTTCTTTAGAAGAAAAACTTCATTTCTTCTAAGGTACTTTATTGATCCTCTGTTGTAAAATTTGACAAACTCAAGATTTATAAGCTTAACAATTCACTTTTAATTGCTGCATAACCGTTCAGCTGGCTAGAGGAAAATGTTAATTTTCACAATTAAACCACAAGGTAGTTTCTATTTTCAAGACATTAGGTCAGTTGACACACTCGCCCGGTAAATTCGGACTATTACAAGATCCTGAATCCGCTTGGAAAGCCAGAGCAAGGTGAATGGTCACTTACAGCGCACCCACTCTCCCAGCTTGTATGTAGCAAGTTAAGGAGGATTTTAAGACTCTACAAAGAAAAATCTGGGGAGGGAGCTAGAACACAAACATAATATTGATGACTTATACAAGATTTTATATTTTAACCAGAAGATAACTGTGAAGTGATAGCATTCACAACTCACAAATCCACCGTTTCTTGCCACTTGTATTCCTCTTCCTTCTTCTTTGTTTTTAGGAAGGAAAGATGAGACCAGAACAGTATAGTTAGGGGATACAGCAAAGCATCCCATGGTATGAACGTGCAAAATGGACAGAATTAAAACACATGCCAGTTAACATTAATGGATTCTAAACAAGATGCGGTTTCTTCTCTTGAATCTTTATGTGATGTCTTAACTGTTCCCCTGTTAATATACAGAATCTCTATTTCCAGAAATCTAATACGACGGTCTCTGTCTAACAGATCATAGTGGGCAGCGGAGCCAGTAATCAGACCCGGGGTTGTGATTTGTGCAATCCATTCTAGACTAACTAGGGCTCCCCGGCTGTTCCCCAGCTCACCGCGGACGCAAAGCAGGGGCTGAGGTAGCCCGGAGTGACAGCCCAGCGGCAAGCAGCTTGTGGGTTGTACTTACATCATTCTTAACCCTTCCGCTCCTGGAGGGAGCTTGGCGGGATCAAGGGGTCCCTGAGCTCCGGGACACGCAGGACCTGGGTGTGAGAGAAGAGCCCCAGAGCCGGGGGTGAGCACTGCGCTCCCAGAAGGAGAGGGCCCGGGGCGTGCGTGGGTCTCATCACCCGAGCGTACACAGCGGGCCCCCGCGATCCCCGCGGGCTCCGCCGCGCCTCGCACCGCTCAAAGCAGCAGGTGCAAAAAGCATTTGGAAAGCGCTTGCCAGCGTGCGGAGGTAATGCGCTTCCTGTCCATTTATCTCAGGAAACCAGCGCAGCCTTCCCTTCCAAACAAAATTAACCTCTCATTAGCCAGCCACTCACTCCGAGAAGGCCTTAAAAGCTTTACCAGCTCGCTAATGTATTTAGGCTTTTCTTACAGGCAAACGCAGCGGCGGCCGTGGCTGCCATCCGCCCCGGGGGTTCCTCTGGGTTCCCTCGGGAGCCAACCGGTTACCCCCCAACAGCCTCAAGTCTGGGAAACTCTGACCAACCTGGATCCCGGTTTGTAGTACCAGGTAGACCCAACACCCTTGAACAGACTTCATGCCAGAAGCAGCCAAAACAAGTTCCCACTATGCCCCTAGTATCAAATCAATCCTCAGCTCCCCTTGTCCTCAAGGAACGGGTAAGAATACCCAGGAGGAACTTCAATAGCCAGCTGTTCCCGGGTCGTGGGCGCTGACCCTCTTTGGAGCGCCAGCCCTGTTCGCTGCGGGTGCAGGAAGCGCTGATCAGCGGCGTGGAGATGGTGTTAGCTAGGATCTAGCCGATTCCAAGAGAGAAGAATCAAATGTGGTTCTAGGTCTGCAAGTGGCAAAAGAGGCCTTTTGGAGAGCTGGAGTTTTCTCACCCTGGCCCCCCACCGCCTGAGGCTGGCAGATTTATACCACACAGGTGGACGGAGACCTAAACAAAATAGTCCCGGCCGCTGCCTGCCGCTTGCCCCCCACGTCCCCCCGGCCCACCGCGAACTTCAACAAAATAAACAACTCACCACAGGCATTCCCTTGTCTGCAGCGCGACGCTTGCCAGCTGGGAAAATAAGCCGCAAGCCACGCGGCCGGGGCGCTGAGGGAGGGCAGCACGGCGCCCGCCTCTCTTCCCCAGGTGGGGGCAGCGGTAACCGGGGGCAGGAGGGAGGCTCCTCCTCGGGGCTACTCTCCAGGTTCCCCCACTGCTGAGTGAGCGCCTGGCGAGGGGCTGCGCCCTTCCATCTAGCGATATCTGTGACACCTAGGGGAGGGGACAGGAGGCAAATTCCTCAATTCCCTCTAGCTTTCTCGAACCTGTTTTCTCCCCACTCCTGTCTCAAAAACCAAACCCGGGGCCTCCACCCCACCCCTCCAGAACCACACCTCCCCCTGCCGGCACAACCCGGATCCGTGCAGCACGTCTGCCGAGTGGCTGGTAGTGGTGTCCCAGAACCCCAGACTCCAGGTCCGGCTCCGTTCGCGCCTCCTTCACTCACACCCCCTCCCCTAAGTCCTGCACAAAGACGCCTTTCACGCTGCCAGCGCCACCCTCCGCGCCGCCCTCCGGGCCGGCCGCGGTGCTTTTGCCCACCCGCGGCACCAGCCTGTTCTTGGTTGGTGATTGTGCCAGCCGTTGCCGGGGCAGGGCAGCAGAGAACGCGTGCAGGTTGTTCTTGCTCTGCGCCTCGGCACAGGCCCAGATGCGGTCCCTTGCCCAGCTTTTCACCACTTTCTCTAGCTGTCCACCAGCGGCCACAAAATACACTCCTTCCTTCCCATAAATGATCATTAAGGGTCTTCCTAGTATGTCTAAATTGAAGAGTGTTGGGGAGCAGTCGTACTCTGGACTTTCGCCAGAATAAGAAATCCAGTGATTTTTCCAGTCCATCTAAATATGGCTTGAGTTTACAGCGGGGAGAGAGGATTAAGAGAGACATCTAAGACACAGGTGAGGAAGTATGTTATAAAGAACAAGCCTACGCAATGTTCACGGAAAGACAATCGTTTGGATAAGAGTAGAAGGCTAAGAATAGAAGAGTAGAAGGCTAATCACTTCCCTGCCTAGGCTGATCTTCCAAAGTTGAAAATAAGTGTCACAGGTATTCAGCGGTAGCTGCTGTTCTGTGCGTTTAGTGCCTACGATGAGCAGGCTACTTCTCTTTGTCTAGGCAAATATTCAAGCATCCTGACCTAGGTATTTCACTTTTTGCCTCCTTAGGAGTTTCTCCCACTCTCTCCAGCTATTATTCACCTTCTGCTGCTCCCACTCTCTATAGTTTCTTGGTCTAACGCTAGAGGCAGCATAAGGCAGTGTTCAAGAGAGTGGAATGGGAATCCTTCGAGGAGAATCTAGCTCTGATTTTCTGAACAGGAGTCTTAGGCAACTGATGTCTTTGGACCTGGGGTCATTATCGAGACAGTGTATTAGGGGCAATGGCCCGATTCCTTCTGGTTCGGAAGTCCTATGACAAGAGACACCTCCTCACACCCTCTCTGTAGTTCCCCCTTTTCCCTTTTAAAGTGTTTTCCCACCTTGCTTTATCTTCTCCAAATGCCAATCATATTGAAAAACCAAACCAAACCAAACCAAACCCGGGGATGTTTCAAGGTAAATGTAAGATATATTGAAAAATGCTCTTTTTGCTACTGAGAATTAAAAACAACAACAAAAATAACCCTCAGCTCCTAGTCCACAGAAATAAGGAATTTTAACGCCCCAACTTGCTTGCCTCTGAAAAGCCACTCCAGCAATCAGCAGAGCAGGGCTTTGATTTAGAACCTAAAGGCAAGTCTCCCGTGTTTTTCTTTTCCCTCCCACCAACATAAAGACAAGCTGCCACATAAAATAATGATCAACAAGAGTTCAAAGCAAGCCTAGAGAGCCAGTCCAGAGGACGTTTTCTAATGCAGCCGCAGTCCTTCACCACTCCCCTGCGAAGGCTGGCTTTGGACAGTCCGCAAATGGTAGGCACAAGCTGCCAGAATCTCCTTTCCCCCAATTCCTTCCCATAAATATTGGTCAGTGGAACCAGTATGTTAACTTGTCAGTCATCATGTAAATGCATTCATCAAATCAATACATTAAATTTTTCCTTAGCCTGATGATACCTTGCAGGATTTTTGATTCGTTACTCACTTTGGAAGCTTTAGCCTTAGTTCTCACTCTGTACAATCTTGATTGTTTTCTGTGGAATCTTTTCTGAAATCAAGACAAAAAAGGGTGAAATTTCACAATGAAGTACTCATTTTAAACTACAAATCTCTTGCTTCTTCAATTTCAACAGAAGAGTTTTAAAATTGCTTAGCTTTCATAGTATAGTAATGCACATTTACAAAATTGTCTATTAAGGAAAATTCTTAAGTACACTTTCATTGAGGAATAAGTTTCTTTAAACAATAGTGGTGGAGAAGTATTTTGAGCTTGTCTAATTCCGTGGCTTTCATTTCTATCAATCACACCTACCCTCACGAATGTCCCATTTATATATCCTAAAAATGTTTATACTTCTAATTACACACTGTATGTTCCATTAATAAAAGAACATGGCTTATTTCTTCCTCCCCAAATTCCTTACCTTGCTTAATGCTGCATAACTTTTTTCTCTTATTTCATTTTAATCTTTCTTTTTTCCTAATACCAACAAAAATAAACCAAAGATGGGAAGAGGAAAGGGCTAAGAAATCACTTTCAGTGATTGACTCAGCATTTCTCTATTGACTGTAAAGACTCTTTCTGTTGATTCAATGTGTATTTGCACCATTTTCTGAATTTACACTTAAACATGATAGAACTTCAGATTTTAAAATGTTCAGCTAATATATACATCCAGCTCTTCTGGTGTCAAGGTCATGGTTTGCTCACTCTTGATATTTCTAAGTTTTTCCTTTTGCAAATTGGGAGAGTCATCTCAAGAATCAAGCAGCATATGGATCTGTTTTTCAGTATTTCTTGTTTTCCTTTTCTTGCATGTTTTGTTATAATTCTTCTCTAGTTTTAGATTGATTCTCAATTTAACATTTATTTTATTTATTCATAATGTTTGAGAATTATTACTCTTGCTAA
Source organism: Vicugna pacos (assembly GCF_048564905.1). NCBI lineage: Eukaryota > Metazoa > Chordata > Mammalia > Artiodactyla > Camelidae > Vicugna > Vicugna pacos. Next base: position 53,715,121 of record NC_132989.1, read on the forward strand.
GAAATTATACTATTTTAGATATTAGTAGCCTTAACAATAAGACTGGTAAGGAATAGTATAATTATAAAACAATGGTAGGAGAAAATGCTAATTTCTACATGAGATTAGTAAAAATATTTTATTTAGTTCAATGTTATTGAAGTTCATCAAAATCTTCTTTGTTTTATAGGATCAGTGTTTAAAATAAGTGAAAACATAAAAGACCTAAGACCTACTTCTACTTTTAAAAGGGGGAGAATTTGCTTTGCTTTTTTCCCCTCTATACAAAGGTGTAAGAGAGATGTCTTGAACCACCAGCTCATACAATAGTTAAGCTAAAGAATTCTGGTAAATCATAAATTTAAAAATGAAACCTCTGGACACATAGCTAATGAACAAAGAAAATTTAAAAAAAAAGATTATCCTTTAGAAGACGAAAACTATCACATTTTATTAGCAATGCAAGCCTAATTTTCTAGAGAAACATTGTAATTTTACAGTATTCCTCATATATACAGAATAGGTTAAACAAATGCATATTAAGTTAATAAATTTAATATCCATGAAAATGTAAATGATAATAAAAGAAAACAGACAATAATCTCCTTGAAGGCATGGGAGAAAAGCTATACTTTTTGTGTGCTTGCTATTAAAAAAGCTCTTGTCATGAATCCTTCAGCCATTCAGCACAGTGTAAGATAGTAGAACACGACACAGCAGGGACTGACCTTTTCCCTATTGTGTTTGTTGATTATTTCAACTGCAATCACTGTAGACACACACAATCTTTTCTGATTTAATGTAAGTCTTTAAGGCAAGATATATATTCCCCCAAATTATCATTTTCTTTTTTAACATTTTTTATTGAGTAATAGTCACTTTACAATGTTGTGTCAAATTTCAGTGAGCACAATTTTTCAGTTATACATGAACATACATATATTCATTGTCACATTTTTTTTCGCTGTGAGCTACTACAAGGTCTTGTATATAGTTCCCAGTGCTATACAGTATAATCTTGTTTACCTATTCTACATTTTGAAATCCCAGTCTGTCCCTTCCCCTTGGCAACCACAAGTTTGTATTCTATGTCTATGAGTCTATTTCTGTTTTGTATTTATGCTTTGTTTGTGTTGTTGTTTTTTTTTAGATTCCACATATGAGAGATCTCATATGGTATTTTTCTTTCTCTTTCTGGCTTACTTCACTTAGAATGACATTCTCCAGGGACATCCATGTTGCTGCAAATGGCGTTATGTTGTTGGTTTTTATGGTTGAATAGTATTCCATTGTATAAATATACCACCTCTTCTTTATTCAGTCATCTGTTGATGGACATTTAGGCTGTTTCCATGTTTTGACTATTGTAAATAGTGCTTCTATCAACACTGGGGTGCAGGTGTCTTTTTGAAGTAGGGTTCCTTCTGGATATATGCCCAGGAGTGGGATTCCTGGGTCATATGGTAAGTCTATTCCTAGTCTTTTGAGGAATCTCCATACTGTTTTCCACAGTGGCTGCACCAAACTGCATTCCTACCAGCAGTGTAGGAGGGTTCCCTTTTCTCCACAGCCTCTCCAGCATTTGTCATTTGTGGACTTTTGAATGATGGCCATTCTGACTGGTGTGAGGTGATACCTCACTGTAGTTTTGATTTGCAATTCTCTGATAATTAGTGATACTGAGCATTTTTTCATGTGCCTATTTGTCATTTGTATTTCTTCCTTGGAGAATTGCTTGTTTAGGTCTTTTGCTCATTTTTGGATTGGGTTGTTTGTTTTTTTCTTGTTAAATTGTATGAGTTGCTTATATATTCTGGAGATCAAGCCTTCGTTGGTTTCATTTGTAAAAATTTTCTCCCATTCTGCCAAATTGTCATTCTTAACATTACATATGCTCTGTAAAAAATAAACTTCAAAAAGTTGGAAAATAACCTTTTAAGAGAGGTAAAAAACCTGTTAAGTTACTCTTCTGTGAACCAATTTAGACCTACCATGGTAATTCATAATTTCTTCTAGAGGAGAAATTTCTATCCCCACACTCATCTGTATACACAGTGGCAAGAACATTTATAAAATGATGACAGAATGGAATATACCACAATCCTTAAATGCCATGAAATCAAATACATTTGAGAAATTGGATAACCTCAATTCTAATAGCCAACATTACCCAATGAGTTTATATAATAAAAAGTTAAGTGTGTTCTAATATATAATGTTCAAATGACATATGTTTATACCTTATTGATATCAGAGAAAATTCCAAGGAGATATATTTTAACTCAGCTTAATAAATTGAAACAAAAATGGGACCAAAGAAATCGGTTTTCAAATAATCACAAGTACAAAAATAATAAGCATTTTTCTTTTTCTATTCTTCTCATATTTAATTATGCCATCATTTTGAATTATCCAAGCCACATAAAGAGGCTCAGGTAGTGTTTGTGCCAGGAGCAATTTTAGACCGGAGCCTGAGAATGAACCCAGGAATGAAAACAGTGCATGTTCGTCAGAAGTTTGAGTGAAATAAATCGGGCTGAATTCAGGACTGGGGCATGTTTCAAAAGAAGAGTGGGAAAGGATTCTCAGAGGTCGGGCTCTTGCTGTTGAATTGTTAACGTGCTCTTCAGCTGTCCCAGCTGGGACTGTCCATCAACAAAGAATGTGAAGAATGCATGACTGGTACAGAAATCTAAGTGAAACAGATGAAGTTTCCTTTTCCCCTGACCCCTCGTGGGGGTGCCACAAGGGAGATGGGGGATCCATACCCCCAGACCCCCTGGTAAGCAGTCAGCATCCAGGATACTTACTCCTTGTTAAAGAAAGGATCATGCTCAAATATAATCCCTTTCTTTTAATTCTTCCATTAAGCAAATGATTTTTGAGCACCCACTAATGAGTCTGGCAAACTTCTAAATCCTGGGAGTAAAACCATAAATAATTCAGACAAGGCTCTTAAGAACGTACATTCTGATGGTGGGGAAATAAACAGGTAAACAAGTCAATAAACCAAATAACTTTAAAAATGCTGTAGAGTTTAAGGAATACGGTGTATGACAAGAACAAGGGCAAGAAGGAGCCCTCATTATTGGAAAGGAATTTCTGAGATCTCATGGGAAGGCCTGTAACAATATGGGGGAAAGGGTAGGAGGCAGAGGTCAGGGTCTCAAGATATGAACAATCTTGGAGTGTTTAAGGAACAGAAAATGGCAGAAAGTACATTACTGGGAGAAATTTTAGCAATCTAAGACAAAATTCTGTAATTCCCAGGTGGCATTTGAATAAGGGAGAATTCTTCGTTCCCAAACTTCAGGATGGTAAGAAATGGAAGAGGTGTTTATTGAATTACTATTAGGAGCGACACCTAGTGTCTGACTCGGGGGTAGGGGTGAGTGGGATCTAACTGTACCCTCGTAATCTCTCTCTGAAGAACAGATTATTGTTCTCATTTTGTAGATGGGGAAACTTAGGCTGAAAGATTAAAAAACCTGCCCAAAGATACATAATACGTGGTTGGTACCGGATCTGAATTGAGTCTTTCAGGTTTTAAAGTCTAGTTGCTTTCATTACACTTCATTGCTCCATGTCATTTACTAGACAATCTTGGTGTTAAAACACACAGAGATTCATCATAAAGCTTTTGTGCCACTAATATAAAAAAAAAAGATTGTAATTAATAGCAGAATTAAAAAGTGAACCGATTGGAAAAAATTAAGATTTATTTTTAGAAATTTAAAATTAAATCTATTGTCCTCTTCTAGCCCAATTAAGAATCTCTTCTCAATAATGCAGAGGGTTGAAGAGTCTCATTTCCTCAACTCATCTTCTGCATCTCTGTATAGCTCTTGTCAAGGCTTGAATGGACATTCTTTACCTGATTAAATGTCCAGTAGCCTATGGCTTGATATTGGGAGTACAGGTTTTGATACACTTCTACAATGGGAGGCCTATAAGTTTTTAGTGAATTCATAGGCAGAATCATCTCACGGATATAGTCTTGCCTATTTCACAACTTAGCTTGTACCATTTCCCTAGTAATGCTGTGTGACTATAGAAATACGTAAGTGGAGTCCACAGTGCCAGGTACACAGTAATACTAGTGGTTTTTTACTACGATTAGAGCCTGGGATGTACACCGGCGTTATTATGTGGAAAAATTCTGGTAGAATCATCATGGAAAACAATCCGGGTTATCAGCGCACAACTTCATTACTGTATTCATCATTACTTTTAACAGAGAGCTAGTATTGTTATATCCTCTCTTCATTCATTCATTCAGTTACTTATCTGTCCAATCAATCTTTCCACAAACATTTATTGAACTACCTGCTATGTCCTCTTTTAGGCACAAGGAATATATTAATGAAAGAAAAAAAGAGTTAGGAACTAAACAATATATCAATGAATAAAACATAATAATCCTCCCTCCCAGAGGGAGAGACAAACAATAAACATAAAAACGAGGACATTCTAGAGCATATTAAAAGGAGTTATGTGCTCTGGGAAAAACAGAGGATGACAGTGGGATGTGAAATGCTGGCTTCTATGTACAATTTTTAAAAGGATGGTAGAGGTGGGCTTGACTGAGAAAGTGACATTTGAGCCAACACTTGGAGGAGCTGATGGAGTGACCCACGCAGCTGTCTGAAGGAAGGGAGTTAAGGCAGAGGCAACAGCCAGTGCACAGATTCTGAAGTGAGAGGCTGCCTCGCATTTTTAAGAGAAAAGAGGCCTGTTTTGTTGGAATGGAGTGAGCAGGGGAGAGTTAGAGGAGTTCAGACACATTATGGGGCCTCAAATCACAGAGAACTTCAGGGCCACTGTAAGGATTCTGACTGAATTTGGGAACCTTTGGAGAATTTTGAGTAGAGCAATGGCATGGTTTGAATTTTAGGAGTTCACTCATGCTGTTTTGTTGAGACTATATGACCAGGCAAGGGTGGAAGTAAGGAATCCAGTGGGATGGCTATTTCAAGAATCTATGTAAGAGATGCTAGAGACTTAGACCAAAAGTGGTAGCAGAGGAATTGTTTCGAAGTGGTTAGATTCTGGATACATTTTGATGTTTGAATCAAAAGGATTTCTTGATAGGTTAAATGGGGGTGTTCGAGAGAAAGACAGGCATCAAGGATCACTCTTAAGGCTTTTTAGCCTGAGCCACCATCAAGATGGATTCCCATCAGCTGAGTTGAGCTGGAACAGGGTTTTGGCGTGTGAAAGACAAAACGCACCAGACAATCAAGGAGGTGATTTTATTCAGTCTGTTGCAGTCGGGAGAAAGTCCACTTAATGACGGCCATCTCAAAGAAAAGGAAAGAGGCCTTGAGGGAGAGGCCAGTGCTCAAGGGAGTCATCAAGTTGTCTTATGGGAGTCATGAGGAAGAATGGAGATGAGTTATCTTGAAATATTTGAGGGCAGGGAGGTGTTTTGTGACTAGCCTTTCTTCGAATACAAAAGGGTGGGAGCAGAGGGCTCAGGTAAAGTTAAATACTGTCTGTGAGGAAAAACGTGAGTTTAGTTTTGGACTTACTAGGTTTAAGATTTCTGTTAGACTTCCTAGTGAAAATCTCTTTAGTATTTCCTTGCCTGTCATCAAGATGTTGGCTGTATCCAGCTGTGAACTGTCACACTGCACATAAAAATATGTAATTTGAATAATCAATTTTATATCATTTCAGCATGCAGACGAAGTCTCCAAATTACTTTTTTCTTATATAAATATTTTTAACAACCTTCATATTATGAAAATTATTTATTTTAATGAAATTGAGCTGAGTTTTCCTTCATCTGACACTTCAGATATTCCATATCTCAGGGACAGGATTCACGAATCATGAAAGACTGCCTGGTACTAGCAATGATTGATTTCATATTCACACCTACCTACGTGTATCATTTGTTTTTTTCCCATTTAGGCAAGTAAATGTCCAGCAAATTAGAAAAAGCATATCTATCTTTAGTAAAATTTGCCTACAGATATGTGAAAACTTTTTTGAGAACTATATACAGTAAAATATATGAAATGGTGCATTCAGTTATAGTGTTATAGATTCACGGTCTGGATTTTCCCCAAATGTTCTACCTAGAGTGCCTCATATTTCATGTGAATTTCAGGACAGACAGTTTGATCAAGCAGTCAGAGAAGTGATAGGAAATGTAGGCCTTTTGGGGAAAAGACAAGAAAAAAGTAGACTACAAATAATATATGTATGTGGAATAAGAAATGAGTGAAGTTAGAAGTTTTAGGTGGGAAAGAATGTTGAGTTTAGAAATTTTAGAAGTTAAATTTAAAGTACAAAAGATAAAAAGACCAAGAACAAACTAGTTTTGTCCAAGGATGAAAGGCACTCATGAAATGTAATACAGATTTTAAAGGGAATCTGATTTAGACCATTCCCATTATTTTGGCGAAAGAATGACTGAATATAAAAATAATCCATCATTGTGATCTATTTTATGTATCTGTTTCTGTCTTTAGAAGAGCATACTTGTAACAAATTTTCTTGATTAATATAGGAAAAGAGCTCAGAAACCAATGTAAACTACACTATTACCTCATTTATTTCTCATAACAATCTTACAATCTGATACCATTATATTCTGCATTGTACAAATAAGGAAATTTAGAAAGTGAGGTAAATTATCAAGTAATGCTTTTTTTTTTGTGGAAAGAAGTAAGTTGAAGAGGTGGGATTCAAACCCACTCTAGAATCTCTTAACCATTACACCTAGTACTACTTTTCATTTATACATTGTACAAGTTGTATCATTTTTGCTTTGTTTTCATTTTTTTCTGGACTAACATTCCTGTAACTTTTGCAAGGAAGGTATTTCTTTCTTAACTTTTTGTTAATTCTTCTATTCTCTTCTGAATGATCTATTGTGTGTCTCTTTTATTACATAATACTCCCAGAATGAATTTCTTTTGGGACCAAAGCAATGCCAATGAAATTCATTTAGTTGTATTAAATACTATATTTAATGAAGAATAAAATGTATTAAAATTTTTTGTTAGTGACACATAATTGACATCTTTTATTTTTTCTTATGTTCTTCGGTGTTCTGTTTTTGTTAGTGTTATAAAACACTGTAATCACTGTTTCCTATGTGAACAATTTCACATTTTTTAATCAAATGAACTATTTTTTATTGTTTTTATCCCATTTTTCCAAATTTTCAGGCTCATACTCTATTTTAATCCTAATTTCAAAAGTATTATCATTCTCTTAATCATTTATAAATTTGATTAGTATTAAAATCTTCACTCTAAGCTTTTAATGAAAACATTCAATGATATTGGATTCTAAAGGCCTTCTGTAGAATTCTAAATAGCATTTTCTCCCCATCAGTTCAATCAGAATATCTTACATTTGCATATTACTCTCTGGGCTTGTTTCTTTGCCAAAAGCATGTTTATTTTTGGGTTTAAAATTTTTTTTTGTTTTTGTTTGTTCAATAGGACTGTCTAACCAATAACGTAATTTTAGTTTCTCCCATCTCGTATCACAGAAGAAATTACAGACACTTAATATTGCCTTGAATCATAATTCCTATGTAGAGCTATTTTGGCTACATGTGCTTGTGGTCATCTTGCCTTTCCAACTGCCAAAATTCTAACTGTTTCCAAGGGTTGCCTGCAAGGGCTAACTCAGTTAAAAAAAACATATCAGGCTCAGTGCACCTGCAATAGTCAACCTGGTGACTTTAGGAATGCAGTTCCAGCCATGGATCCTGGAGCTGGTCAATACTGGGTAATCCACTAAGTTAATCATCAGAGAAATTATGAACTTGGTTGCATGCTGTAGCTAAAATCTGTGTGAAAGAGATAATTCAAAATTTAGCATATCATTGAATTATCTGTCTGGAATTAACCTAATGTTTATCACAAGAATCTGAGTCTTGGTGTATTCTTTGGTTTTTCTATACTTCTTTGCAAGGCACTTAATGTTAACTCCCTGGTTTCTTAAACTGTCAAGGCTAATGTCAGGCAAGATGTCGATCAAATCTCATTTTTTCAATGTGAAACTTCTAGCTTCTGTTTGGGATTCTGCCAGAATAGCTTTATTATTAGAAAGTCCTCAAGTCAATCTTTCTCTATTGTCTTCTCAAAAATAACTCAATAAAATGCAGCTTGAAGGGAACTTTTTCTTTCTTTTTCTTTTTGTTATCCTTCAGAGGTTGTTTCTGATCAGGAGGGTTAAAAAAATAAAGTAATTTGACATTTTAAATTGAATAGGAGAAAGAACTCTATTATGTACCTTTCATTACTGTCCTTTGTTCTGAGGATAACAGGTAATTGATAGAACATTTGGATCTTTCCAGTCATCTACCCTCCCATGTCTTGTTCAATTGACAAGTGTGTAGTTTGCATCTTCATACTATAATTTAGAACTGTAAGAATTCTTGCTGTATTGAGGTGAATTGTGCCATAATTGTTCCAGAGTTTTTTTAAAATACTATGAATTCTTAACTGATTCATAGAAAAGTGCTAATCTTGGTAGTCTTTTTATATCTACATTATAGATAACATTATTTTGTAGTTCCTGGACATCAACAAAAATTTATTTATTTACTATATAAATATTTTATAGGGAAAATGGAGACTTTCTGGTTTATTATGTTAAACACATTTTATTAATAAAGTTATTTAAATAATCACTCCTATAATGACACACAGGAAAAGGAAATGAATGACGTTAACATCAGAAATATGCATAATGAAGTGTAATATATCTGTCACATTTTTTGTGTGTAGATGAGTCTGAAGGAAAGATGTTATTCAGGAAAATGTCTGTTGAGAAACCCTTGGTGCTGAAAGAGCAATTCACTTTATTTTCTATTTATGGTACTTAACTCTCCACACTTCAGTAGCGTATGTTTTTAGTAGTTTAAATTATGCAGCATGTTGACAAGAAAGAGACACAAAGATGCACTGAAACAAAGTAGATAGGCAGATACACAACAGAAATGAAAGAATTCAGGAAGTCAGAGATTTTACTAAGTAGGGCAATGGGTAGCATGCGGTAGCTAAAATCTATGAGAAAGAAATAATTCAAAATTTAGCGTAAACTTTTCTTAGTAATAAAGCATATCAGGGCTAAGTTCAGTGTTCCAGATTAATCCCCCTCTCACAAAAGCATATTTACTGACCTGCTGTTGTCATATTTCTCCTTCCTGAAATAAAATTCCTTTTATTTTCCTATGGAGAATATACATAACAGTGTGTCTAGATGGGATTCAGAAGAGAACAAAAAGACATGAAAAGTTTTCTGGGTCACAAGAGTCAAAATTATAAAGTCTGTGCTTCAAACTTCAGAGCCTACAGTTCATGTGTTCCTTTCTCACTAGATAGATGTGTGGATCTCCAAGTGTGGTCCCTGGACCAGCAGCTTCAGTATCACCTGAGAACTCGTGAGAGGTGCAAATTCCCAGGCTTCACCTTGGATCTACTGAATCAGAATGTCTGAGTGGAGTCCAGCAACTTGTGTTTTAACAAACCCTCCAAGTGATTTTAGTGCATGTTGTGAGAACTTCGGGGCTAGCCTCTTGCTAATTCACAGTGTGGCTCTTAAACCAGCAGCAAATGTATCACCTGGAAATGATTAAGAATTTCAGATTCTTGGGCCCTACCCCAGACCCAGAAAACCAGAATAAGCATTTTAGCTAGATACTCAGATGATTCTTCTGCCCATGAAAATTTGAGAAGCACAGGGCTAGTAGCCATTTTCTCATGGTTTTCCGTCTTGGGTGCATAGTGAAACCACCTGGGGATGTTTAAAAGAGTACCTCCACAGATTCTGATTTAATTGCTCTGGATGTTTTCTAGACACCAGGCATTTTTTCAAAGCTCCTGGGGTGATTCAAGTGGGCAGGTAAGGTTGAGAACTATTTCTTTAAGCCCTCAAACAGAGTTTATTTACTTTTGTTTTTGACCAGCTTCTTTATATGATTTCCAACCTTGCAGGACATCTTAATCTTCAGCTACATTAGTAATAGAGGAACTTCTCAGGTAAGAGAGGTGATTATTTCATTTTATGCTGAATGCTCAGATCATACCCAAAGCACTGCCTTCAGCTCTGGGCTAACATCTGGAGACATGTAGAAGAATGCAGAAAAACTATAGCATGCTTAGAGGGGTGGAACCAAGAGAAGTCCTGCACGTCATCCTGTGAGAGAAATAGTTATAGGAATTTGTAATGTTTAGGCAGCCAAAGTGATCTTTTTAAACATAATTCAGATTTTATCACTTACATGCTTGTCACTTGCCTTTGGATTTGGAAAGAAATCTAAGTCTTTAACCAAGTCCCTACATGATCTGGGGCTGCCTCCCTCTCCCGCCTCATCTCACACTTCTTGCTCCTCCCATTTCTCACCCTCTCCAGCCACAGCTATATGTCTTCTTTATGTCCCGAGGTCACTCTAGTTTTCTTACCTGAGAGTGAAATCATGTTCTGTTCTTTCTGCCTAAAATGCTTTCCCCACAGGTAGAGCTTCATCTTTCATGTCTCTACTCAGATATGGTTCTTTCCTTTGTGCTCAATCTCTGCCAGTAACTTTTTGGTACAAAAGCCTACTTCAGTTCTTCCTGACACCTCCTGTGATCTGTAATTAACTTGTTTGCTTATACGTGTTCTTGTTTATTATCTTCCTTGCTAGAATGTGAGTTTGATGAGGACAGAGACCTTACTGGATTTCTCCATTACTGTCTTCACAATGTCTAGAGCATGCCCAGCACAGAGTAGGAGGTAAGTAACAATTCACTGAATGGCTGAAAAATGAAGGAAAAGAGAAGACTTTGGCTACCATGATAGTGGTTTTCAAATATTTAAAAACTGTAACTGGAAAGGAGTTCAGATTTGAATGGCTATCACTAAACCCAAAAGATGAACATTGTAAGGGGACTAACAGATAAAATATTCACAAAACTGAAAGGAGCAATAGGCAGCCAGGGGAAGAAGTAAGATGTCATAAGTAGATGGGTACAGGTTTCAGCTGGATGGCATTTGAAAGAGTTGTCAACGAGGTGACTCAAACATTTGGAAAGTGATGGGTTTCAATGATCACTGATGTCCTATTCAATCTCATGACTCTAAGAGAACGAAAATGAAGGAGGGCTGCTAAGGACAGGTGCAGTGTTGATGTTGAAAATATAGAGCAGACAGTCTTACAGCAATGGAGAAAGGCAGAAACATTTCAAGAGTCAGGCACAAGACCTGTAAAGAATGGTAATAAAGCCTAATTTTTTGGTGTGTTTTGGAGCAACCAGCTCATCAGTAGGCCTGAAGGTCACCATCGTATCATTGCACAATATCATTCATAGTAACATTTATATGTTCCTTTCTTAAAAGTGTGATATGTTCATAGTCATTTTTCACTTTGTAAAAATATTGTAAACGTAAATTTTATTCATTATCTATCTATACTATCTCAATGGCTTTTGAGTATACATCATATAATCATTTATGAAACCAATCTTACATGAATATATTTGAAGAGAAATCTTTGTGTAACTTTATGCTTATGCTATAAAGATAAGTTCCTAGCAAGGAAAATATTAGTTTGAAGGCTATTCAAATATTTATGGCTTTAATAATTGTTATTTATAAGATTGAGTCATTAATATTATTTGTTTAAAGAATCAGGCAAATGAAGTAATTTATTTTGGAAAGAATTCTACCCAACATAATTAAAAGAGTTTGGGTATGTAAAATTATGAAATCAACTTTCAAAAAGTCACCTATCCAGAAATATCTGTTCACCAAAGATCCCATAGCCAAGATGCTACACTCTGTCTAAATTTGTATACAGGGATTCATATCGCTTGAACAGAAATGTGCTTTAGTACTACACATAATATACATATAATCCCATTGTCCTTATCAGCATTTTCCACTCCTTCAGTGGAAATGCATTGTCATAATTAAGCTGATCTCCTTTTTAGTAATGAAAAAGAGATTACTGGGCTAAAATTGATCATTCATTGATCTCTACTGTATCCATATATTGAACAGATGTTTCAACCTCCACTTCATTTTGATATTTAGACTTATTCCTCATGTTTCCAGTCAACAAACCTCATCAGAAGTGTTCAGTGGATGGGGCGGGGGTGGGAGGGTAATAGCTCAGTGGTAGAGCACATGCTTAGCATGTATGAGGTCCTGGGTTCAATCTCCAGTACTGCCTTAAAAATTTTTTTTTAGAAGTGTTCAGTGGGAATTCCATAGAAAGGCCTGGTACCAACTACATATTAAGGTTATTTCTATAGGGTAGCTCTACCTCACTTTGGATATTCAGCTGTTTCTTTTTTGTTGTGTGTTTTCATTAAATTGTTTATCAGTGAGCTCAAGGCTTACAACAAATGTGGGTGATTAATTTCTGGAATGGCTTATGGATGTCCTGACAGAGAATTATAGATTCTGACTAATCAAGATGTTCACAGCACTTAAATTCCAGTTTACCAATGCTGCTGCCGAGTATATAGTTAGAACTTTGGAGGAGAATCTCTTAACCAGATGATAACACAGTTCATGCTTTTTTTCCTGCATCAAGATGAAATCATGAGTGGTCTGTCTGAATCCTCAAATCTTCGAGGTTACATTTAATTATCTGTGTTCCTTGCTCTATTTAGTCCTTTGCCAAAGTTTGTCGTTTTTACTTTATATTATTTTCTAAATCTGGTCTTCTTTTATCCCGTAACTATAGTCCTCTATCACATTCTCTTTACCTCTTTCCTGAATTATAAATTTATACAATGTTTATTGGAAATGCAGTTGAAGAAACTAGTAATTACGGAGGCCTTTCCGTAAGCTAGGCATCATATAGACACGTTTCAAACATTATTTAATTTTCACCAAAATCATGGAGGCTCTATTATTATTCCTATTTTATACACGGGGAAACTGAGGTACCAAGCTGTTCTCTACTATAGACAATACCTTGTTTGAACCTAGTTGTGCTTGCTTTACAGCTCTCTCCACATTGCCATTCACACTATCTCTATAATTAGTTTGAGTGCCTACTGTGTTCCAGAAATTAATTGTGTAGATCTGTGGATATGAAATGAATAAGACATAATCCTTTTCCTGGGTGAGTTCATATTTCAAAAGGGAAATAGGCCTATATACCCATTAGACAATTCTGTAACACAAGTATATTTGGGAAAGGGTAGAATGAGCAGATTCAAGAAAATAAGGAGGATGGTTGTGAGGACCAGAGGTGAGTGAAGGAAAGAGGAAGAGGCCCCTTTTCTTTGCTGAAACCTGTGTTTCAAAATAACAGTGACTGGCAGACTTACACTCTAGCTGGATATAGGGCTCAACCAACTGGAACTGGGGTTTCTCTTTCTGTCTCTCATCTCTACAATGTTCTGGTTGACTCTGGCCCCAAGAGGGTTCTCGCCTCATGATCTGTAGCAGCTGTTCATCTTTTGTGGTCTGGTCTTCCAATGCCATGGAAAAAAGAGTGAACGTTTGCCCCAGGATTCCTATAAGTATCTCTTTATCTCTAATTTGGTGCCATCATTGAGCCAATCAATCTGGCCCAGGATATTGTGCCATGCTATTTGGTTTAGGTCCGTTTCACACACCATCCTTAAGCTATCTGTGGAGGTCCACCTGGAGCCCATGTACTGAGAGGGAGGGAGAATTAGCACCAGGGCACTGTTACCAGGAGAAACACAAGTGGGTCCTGGGTGCTAAAAACAGCCATTCACAAGTGTCATTGTTCTCCACACACGTTGGCTTTTCTAGTGTTCCTTTCTCATTTCAGATACAGTTAAGTGCACCAAAGCCTTCTTCAATTCCATTCAAGAATCAAATACTGAGCATGTTTCATGCCTGGCCCTATGTTAGTTTCTGTAGAAAGAGAGCTGAGAAAGACATAGATCCTACCTTCAAGAAGCTCATGGGCAAGAAAATACTTAATCTCTCTTGTCTCTAAATAACTGACATATTTTCTTATATTCTATTGACATAATTTAATCTTTTGGCTTCATCAGTAGTAGGTTTATCTGTCTCAGATTGTAGGTTTATGGAAGAGGAACCTGCTCTTTCTAGTTTGTTTTGTACTAGTTCTCAGTTTTTCAGACAACTACTTTTCAGTGAAGAGTCTTCCAATGGACATTACTTTTCCAAGGGATAAAAGAATATTGAGAATTGATGAAGTTTATGTTTAGCTTCAAGTAGAATCACACATGCTGGCAACAGATCAAAGTAATGGGTGGGAACTTCGCAACTTTCTTTGTGAACTGCATTACTGTTTAACTACTTCTGTTTTTAAAGCACCAAAAAGTACCTAATTTTTCTTTAATCTGTCATATAAACTGTCAGATTTTACATATTTCTATGATGCAACTCATTGTGTATTCAAAAAATTTTAAAAAGCTTCTACCAAAGCAAGTGACTTGTGGCATGACCTCCTGACACAATCCAACCAAAACTTATTATTGTTATTTTTAAGAGACTTTAGGAGACACTTTAAAACAAGAATTATGTTTTAATATTGATCAACTATTCATTTATGACATAGTTAAGAATGTTACTTGTTACTAATCATGTGACTTAAATAATGCAAGTTCCCAAAGGGAATGTATTTTCTGTCTGCTTACTTACTATTTGTAGCCCCTTGGATCCAGATCTTTGTTATTAGTTTTTTTTTTTCCCCTTCTTTCCATTGTCCAGCATGAGTTTTGTGGTTCCTTGTCTTCCCTCCTTATTCATCCACTTCCTTCTGTGTAAGCCTCCGTACTTGATAATACCTGAATTTTTGTGATGGATCCTTTGTTTTTCTTCCTTTTTCCTCTTGTCTTGTGTTAATATCTGTATGTATAAATATACATATGTACATATATATATGTCAGTATGTATCTGTCTATTAAGTTTTATCTAGTTAAAACAAAAACATTGCATTTATTTAGACAAACATGCATATTACCATTTCACAGAAAGGGAGCAGAGTTTAAATGACTGATCTGAGGTCTCTTAATTAGTCAGTTCCCCAGGTGTCAGTAGAAGAAATTCCTCCTGATGTATGTTTCTAATAACCATAATTAAAGATTTTTGTTTTTCATGTTTATGTGCATGCTATTAGATGTATACAAGTTCATGAATATTATTTCTTGGTGGATTGTTACTTTTATTATTATATACATTTCTTCTTTATCTTGGTTAATGACTTTTAATCTTATTTTGCCTGATATGAATATTCTTACTCAAGCTTTTTAAGGGTCTAGTATTTTGATATCTCTGTTCCTTTCCTTTATTTTCAAATCTTAAGTTTAGCTTTATTTTTTCTAGGTTTTTTGAAAGCAGAGTATAGGTTGGAATTAAAGAAAAGTCCATGGATAACTGCTATAATTAGAACTATTTCCAGTTTTTTTGGTGGTAATTCATATGTTTGAACTTATTTCTGCTATCTTACTTTGTATTTTGTGATTCTTTTTTTCCCTCCTTGCTTTCTGTTGGATTGATAATTTTTCTTTATTCTGTTATTTGAAAGCTGTAATTTAAACATTTATTGTGTCAGTGTTACTCTTAAAATGTTAAGATAGATTTTGAATTTTATTTTTTCTAGATAGGACTTCCATTATTTAGTATTTCTTTTCCTAAACATGACAAAAGTATTAGTATGCTTTAAGTATGCATTAAACATCCTTCTGCAATTTTATTATTATTACCTAGAATTTTATTTTTACCATTTAATCACACAAGTGATTTATTTATATTTTAATATTATTAAAATAGCTGACATTTTATTAGCTTCTGTGGTTTGTATTTCTTTTGGTTATGTACACCTTTAATAGTTCCTTTACTGATGGTCTGTGGATGGGAAATTTTCATAAAGTCTTTGTCTGAAAGTATCTTTTTGTTCCTTTCACTACTTAATGTTGGTTTTAACTATGTAACAAGTTCTGGATTGATAATTTTTGTTTTTGTTTTTTTGTCTAATTGATATTTTGTCCAGTTGGTAAGAGGGGTATTAAATCTCCAACTAAGAGGATGGAATTTTCTATTTTTTCTTTCTATTCTGTCAATTTTTGCTTTATATGTTTTGATGGACTGTTATTATGTCTTCCTTATGAATTAAGCCCTTTATCATCACAAATTTTCTTTTTTCTTTAGCTCTTATATAGTCTTTTTCTTGAATTCTCTTTTATGTGATAGTACAGACATTTTAGCCTTTTTAAGCATACTGGTTGCATGGTATTTTTTTTTCATTTCTTTACTTTCATTTAAAATTTTTACATTTTACTTTTTATCTTTATTTTTTAATATAACATGCATCTCTTTATATTGTATATATTTTTTAAAAATCCATTCTGAAAATCCTTGACTTTTAATTGGAGTGTTTAGTACATTACTAATTAATAAAATTACTGTTGCGATTATAATTAGGTCTCCTATCTTATTATTTGGGAGTTTTTTTTTTTTTAGTCCTTTTAAAATATTTTGTTTCTCTGTCTTTTTGTATTAAATGGGATCATTTGAATGTTTTCAGAATTCCATCTTAATTTATCTATTTTTACAATCTGTAACTTCATATAACTTCTTTTAATTATGCCCTTTAATTTACATCTTTAATTCTCCCACAATCTCCAGAGAGTTAATATTATACCACTTCACATGAAATAGAGAAACCTTTGAATAATATAGGTCTATTTACCCCCCATTCCTTACATCTCAGTTATCATATATATTCCATCATACTTTTTAAACTCACAAGACAGTGTTACAATTTTTGCTTTAAATAGTCCTATGTGTTTAAAAGAAATGAAAAGGAAATACACTTCTTATATTTGCCAGTTCTATGTTCTTCATTCTTGCCCGAAGATTCAAGTTTCCATCTGGTATCATTTCCCTTCTGCTTGAAGAACTTCCTGTAGTATTTCTTGAAGAATAGGTCTCCTGGCTATGTATTTTCTTTTATTTTATTTAAAAATGTTTTTATTTCACTTTCCTACTTGGGAATATTTTCACTGGATACAGAACACTGAGGTGACAGTCCTTCCACCCCTTTGCCACCCCTAGCTTTTTAAAGATGTTGTTCCACTGTCTTCTGGCTTTCAGTAACTTCAATAAGAAGTTAATGATAATTCAGATTGTTATTGTCCTATGTGTAATGTATCATTTTCCTTTGGTTGCTTTCAACATTTACTTTGTTATTTTCAGTTTTCAGCAGTTTGACTATCATGTGCTCACACAGTTTTCTTCATAGTAGCCCTGCTTGAAGATCCTTGAGATTGCCGAATCTGTAAGTTTTTTTTTTAATCAATCTTGGAAAATTTTCACCATTTTTTATCCAAACATTTTTTTTCTAATTTTGTAAACATTCTAATTTTTGCTGTCATGACACTACTTATGTATATATATTTTTACAACTTTTCATATTGCCTAACAGGCCCCTAAAATTCTAGTCTTTTTAAAAATTAAAAAAAAAATTTCTGTTCCTCAGATTGCATTATTTCTATTGATCTAACTTCCAAGTTCATTGGCTTGTTACTGTCACTTTCATTCTATTAAACCCATCCAAATTCTTTTTTTTAATTTCAGATACGTTTCTAAGTTTCAGAATTTCCATCTTTTATTTATTGTATTTAAATTTATTTATTGTGCACATATTTTCCTTTAT
This sequence comes from Vicugna pacos, assembly GCF_048564905.1. Lineage (NCBI taxonomy): Eukaryota > Metazoa > Chordata > Mammalia > Artiodactyla > Camelidae > Vicugna > Vicugna pacos. The sequence goes on from NC_132989.1 coordinate 53,732,726, forward strand.
GTACTTGAGCATAGTTACAGCAGCTGCTTTAAAATCTTTGTCTACTACTTCTAATTTATGATCATCAAGGACTGGTCTCTGTTTATTATATTTTTCTCTTGAAAATCGATCATATTTTCCCGATTGAGTAATTTTGGATTTTATCCTAGATATTGTGAAATGTTATGTTGTGGAAACTCTGTTATATTCCTTCAAAGAGTGTTGGATTTGTATTTTAGCAGACGTCAATTTGGTTGCACTCAAATTGCAAACTCTGACTCTTGGGAAACAGCTCAAATCTTAGAAGGGGTTCTTTTATCTTTAGTGGAGTCTGTCCAATGCATGCATGGTTCAGGGATTAGCAGAGATTTGTGCAGTCTAAACACAGAACTTGGGGCTTTCCTTCTCTGGTTTCTTTTTTTCTAGACTTCCCCTCCTTCCCACTTTCCAGTGTTTGTGGTTGCTCTGAACTCTGTCCTGTGATTATTCAGGCAAGAAGGACTGTGGTTTTTCTATTAGAGTTTTAGCCACCCTGTGCAACATCAACCTCTATTTGCCCTCGGGCTTGACTCTGTAAAAAAATGGGAACCTCAACCCTTATTTTGATTCACTCTCTGGTACCTTCAGATTGTTGCTTTTTGTATTTTGTTCAGAGTTTAGAGTTGTTATGTACAGAAGAGTCAGGTGTGGTAGGAGCTTACATACCCAGATCATAAAGGAAACCTGATTGGTTCTTTTTAATATGAACTTGATCTTACATCTCTTCTGCCTAATTTGGTTTCATGATGTCTTGTTACTTCTACATGGAATGTTGCACCCTTAGTTTTCTTTGAAATCCTTCAACTATTACTTCAAACTCAAAACTTTATTAAATAAATTCTACTTCAAGTATAATCTATTTTTCTCATTGCTTTTTTTCAGCTTCTCATGTTTTTAATTTGTTTTAGAATTTTCAGCCTTATTTTGAGTGGGTTTTTTCCTCTATCGCCTGTATTATTGAGCTGTTGTATGGTTGACTCCATTTAGTTCTCTGGGCCCTCAGTCAAAAACTAGAACTCATAATCATACTCCAATAATGTATGGAAGTATGGAAGACCTACTAAGCAGTTTAACGAAGCTTCTAGTACTAAGCTTATGTTTTTTCTTGGGCTCACAGCTACCAATAAAGCTAAAAAGCCCCCATCAGCAGGTCTGCCAATTTTTTTTCTCATCTTTCACATGTAAGAGACCTCATATCAGGCCCTGATTTCAAGTAGTAACATGCCTGCCTGCATCTTGCATGAAACACTCTCATTCCCTTTCCTCTACAGGAGTCAAATTCCCACTGGCTGCTACTCATTTTTGACCTGGATGGCAACTCCCATCTATGCCGGATAGCCTGGATATTATCTTTTCTGTATATCTGGTTATGTCTCTGTTGGTTTCTCTTAATATTTCACCCACTATTGCTATGTGTTTGGAGCAGATGGTGTTCATAAACCGTGACTTCATTGCAAAGTTTCACCCTGAAGTCAAGTTCTCCTATCTTCTCTACTATATACAGCAATGCTTCTTATATCCTTGTTTCCCCATTTTGTGTCTATCAGAAAATACATTTAGTTTCCCTTTACATTTTATCCTTAAGCCAGGAGATGCAATCTTATTTGCATGAACTAGACCTCCTGGATTTTAGAATTAAGGTGAGGAAGATGGAGTTAGTGAGTATTTATTCATGAGACGGGATATCAACGGAGGAGGGAATGGTATTTTTGAAAAGGAGCCTTTCTAATTTGGGGGTTAAGATAACAGGGTGTAGCCAAGATGGAGTAGGGAGACAGTGTGCTCACCCCTCCCACAGGTGTACAAAAATTATAATTATTTACAGAGCAACTATCGATGAGAATGATCTGAAGAGTAGCAAAAAGACTTCCCACAACTAAAGGTATAAAGAAGGAACCACAATGAGAAGGACAGAAGGGCCAGAGACACAGCAGAATCCAGGAAGGCAACCCACAAATGGGAGATTAATCACAGCCCTCCCCAAGAAATGAGGGGTCTGAGCCTCACAAGGAGTCCCCAGCCTGGTGATTCTGCAACAGGAAGACGAGCCCCCAGAATGTCTGGCTTTGAAGGCCAGTGGGGCCTGCATATAGGAGCGCTGGAGAGTTGTAGGAAACAGAGACTCTGCTCTTAAAGGGCACATGCAAAATCTCACACATTCCAAGACCCAGGGCAGAAGTAGTAATTTCAAAGGAGCCTGGGTCAGACCCACTTGCTGTTATTAGAGAGTCTCCCAAAGAAGCAGGAAACAACTGGGTCTCCTCCTAAGGCCCAGTTCTGGCAATAATTTTTGGGAGCTCATTCTACCAGGAGGACACTGGTGCTGGGAGCTTATGTGCTTACCAGCCAGTCAGCAGCAGTCCAGAGACCCCACCAACCAGGCTCCATAGCTAGGTGCCCCAGGACATGGCCCCACCTACCAGCATAGTGGCACCAATCCTGGGGCTCTGCCAGCTATGTCAGGACCTGGATCCACTCACCAGTGGGCTGACAGCCTCCACACACTCCTGAAAGGGTATAGGTATGGTTCATGGTGGTGAGTCCAAGACACAGTGGAGGAGAACTAAGCACTGAAAATTCTCCTTTGATTGTGTGGCTATTCAATACCTTAGAAATAAGAAAGCATAATGTTCATTATAAAGTTGCTTATTTATCTGAACTATGATTTGTCTTGTCTCCACAGCCCCCAAACTTCAGGTTAATAACACTAATCTCGTCCATGGCTTATATGAGATTTTTGTGTATTTATAATCTTTAATGGAAATAGCATAGTGAGGCAGTACATAGACTGAATGTCATAAGAACCAGTAGAAAGTAGAACAAATCAGAGGTGAGCAGAAAACATACAATCCTTGGGTATTTGTATCAATCAAAAGGGGGGCTTTAGATTTCTGTTTGGATTTAGGCCTATTATATTAACTAGGAGATCCCAAGTTAACATGTGGTTACAAAAATGAGGTAGAGGTGGAAGGTAAAATGATCAAAGCTCTTGGCTGAGTGAGAGATGGTAAAAGATCAGCTTAAGACAGCCATAGGATCACACTGAAGTGTAGGTTGAGAGGATTTCCATCATCTGATCATCCATAGATGACTTCTGATCACAAGTATTTACAGAAGATTCTCCTTATTCGGGGTAGTGGTATTCTCCAAAGTTGCCACAAAGACTGAAAGAATGAATACTGAACTAAGGGAAAACAGGGTGAGGTCCCTGTGAGCCTCTGGTCACAACACTGACTGTGTGGTGACTGATGAATACATAATCTTCTTTTATGTGTGCTTCTGTTTAAAAACACCTTATTTAAATATATTGTTAACATTCCGTTCATGGCCACCAGTACTATAACTTGTTCAGAAAGAGTTTATCTAACATACGCATTTTCTTTAAGGCACATCAAGCCTTCCTGTGCTCAACAACACTATACAGGACTTTATTATTTGCTTGGGGATGTTTCAAACAGTGGAATGACCGAGAAAAAGCACAAAAATGTGAAAAATGTGGCACTAAACAGACCACAAAAAGGATGCTTGTTTATAGTACGAGAGCTGAAATAAGAAGGCAGAGTGTCGCCTTGTTCAGCCCCAGCTGGGATGTGGCCGTTGGATGACACACATTTTTGCTCCTCTGCACATGTCTGTGAATGACCTCAAGAGCTCAGCAGGTATTGATTTGGGGGTTGCAAATAACTTTTAGTGAGTAGGTTAAGCAAAGGATCCATAAATAAATAGCTTTTGAATATGTCTTCTCAGGCAAGGGAAACAAAAGCAAAAATAAACAAATGAAACTATACTAAACTAAAAATCTTTCACACAGTGAAAGAAACTATCAACAAAATGAAGAGGCAGTCTGATGAAGGAGAGGTGTAGTGGTTGTTGATTTGTTAACATTCAATTCATTTTGACAGGTGTCAACACGTGCTTAGGAGTTGGCAGCCACAGTAAAGTCTTCAATTCTATTTTTAATTTTCCACGTGAAAAGAAAAAAATAGAACATGACCTTTAATTACATATTCCTATTTCTCTACATGATTAGAGAAAATAATACTAGTTTAGCAATGTTGCTTCTTGTAGAGGTTTTGTTTTATGCAAAATGTGTATCTACTCCAGAAAACTGACAGAATAAGTTCCCCAAAATTTAAAGCTCAGAGGTTTACAGACTTATGTGTTCTTCCTAACTGAGTAAAAATTGTAGGAAACTCTGGAGTAATTTGATACATTAAAATCAATTTTACTCTATATTCCCTAAAGTCCCCAATTGCTTTTTAAATTTGAGTACTTAAAAACATTTAGGAAACAACAGTAATTACTAACAGAGTACATAAAAATTGGCAGTTACTAAAGATTCCTGCTTTGCACCCTCAATTTCAAAGTAAGTCAGGTATCTAACTCAACAATTTAGACTGTATTGATGGGATCAAAAATATAACATTCATATAAAAAAGCAATTTGAAGACATTAGTGATAAAAATATAATATTAGTTATCTGGCTTCAGAGAAAGAATCATATTTTTAAAACCTTGGCAACCAGAGTCTACCAACTGTTCTAGTGTCTATGTCTCTCCTTCCCTTTTATTATTCTTGGGTAGACAAGATTCATCCAATATAAAATTATTTACAGCAATAGGGAACAATTTTTTTTAATTATTTGTATGTAGTATTCATGAGGATAAGCTGCAAGGAAGGATGTTATAAGGCCTCTGTTTAGAAAATGTCAGCATAAAAATAAGTAAGACTGTTTAGCACAAGATTGAAGAGCAACTGCCTTTCAATGGTTAGAAATGAAACTCCTGAGTCCCGCTGCCTGGACTGCTTTTGGATGTGGCAGTAAACTGAAGAACTTTTAATTTGACTAAAGCTTTAAAAAGCTAAGAATTATAGTCCCCTGAAGTGGTGATCAGGATTTCTCTATCAGGTGTGTGTAAGGGGAGAACCTGATGGAATTATGGCAGGCAGATGGCTTGTATTCTTTTCTTAGCGGGGTTTGTGCCTGGATTCTTTCGTCTAATGGAACTATAATTTCTTCCTTGGTCTTCCTCTTCTCCAAGGAATGGATGTGTTTGATTTTGTAGTTTCAAGATTAGAAAGCAATCTGTGACCAGGTAATAGATCTATCTATATTAACTGGACTATTTGAGAACTTGATTTTACAAATGTAGTCTCATTGGTACCATGCTTAACCTGAATAAACTAAATGTAGCACCTAATACTCTAGTCTGCATATACTAAGAAATGTAAACACATGGTTGCTGATATTAACTGAATTGAAATGGACACAATATATTGATTAAAAAAACATAATCTATTTGTGTTCTTTTGTTGTTTATTTACCACTGTTTGGATTATTAGATACCAGAGTGGGTGACCAACAAAGAGCATTAGCTATGTGAGCTGGTTAGATACTGACTGATTTAGGGTTTTTGGCCTGTTAAGAGACAGGATTACATACTGCAGAATCTTTGGAGGCTCCTTTCATGGAGATGGAAATAAATATAAAGAGACACTATGTGACATATCTACCAGAAGTGAGCTTAATCAGAGAGAAATTTATATGAAATATACAAATTATCAATTTCTTTATCTTCTTTTTTATCTAGCTCCTTTGTTTCTAGCTCAGGAAGTAGCTTTTTGTGTGTTTTTAAAGATTCTGTTTGAAGCCTGTCAAAACTAACTGGACCAAAAGCCCTAGGGGCCATTAACAAATAGTAAAATACATGCTTTGACTCAGTTAGAAATTGCTTAGAACATTAATCACACTCATCATTTGACTAAATTGTCTACCTCCCTGTTTCACTTCAGTCTTCATTCAGTTGTCAATAAAAAGAAAGCATTCTGCAGTACAGTTTATACTCTACTTGCCTGACTTCTCTTAATGCATTCTGCTTTGTCTTTGAAAGATAAGTACAGAAATGTACAGTGATTTAAAGGAGTAGAGAAACTTCCAGGCCAGATTCTACACTTCCCTATGTGACCTAGATAGAGGGCAAAAACATTAATGCAGTATTTGATTTCCTAACAGAAGCCCTGGAGTTATCAAAAGAGACATTTGTAAATAGTCCATTTACCTGTATAGTAGGCATCTCTCCTGCCTCAGGACCCTGACATACCCATAGCAAGAGTTTAACTTTCTTACTTGCAATCAGGTATGATCTACCTTTCCTGATCATGCTTAGCACTGACTCATGGTTTCCACTATCTATAGAGGGATGAAGATCAAGGAAAGGGAGGGATATAACATACTGTGTTACTGAGTACTTGCCATGTGACAGATCATATGCTAGAATATTTTAAGAACAGTACTATATTTGATCCTCCCAAAACCTATGGAAGTAAATACTATTCACATTTTATGGTGAAATGTTGAAACTCAAAACATTTAAATTATTTGCCAAAAGTAATATGGTTAGTAAGTGGAGATGGTTGTTAAATCTGGGCTCAAAATAAAATGAGAAGCATGGCATAAAGAGGTCCTAGAAAGGCAGCAGAGTACACAATACCTACGAGGAATCAAACCTGCTTGGAGTCCTTTTAGAAAGTTCAGTCACTTCTTTTGCACAATCAGATGGGTAGCACAATTATCTTTGTCCTTGTTCTTTTTACTAAATTCATTCCCATCTCACAACAGGGGACTTTCTTGTTCATTTAAGGGTCATGTTTTTAAAGCTATTGACCTAGAGTTGTCATCACATTCTTCTTACTTCAAACAGTCTGAGTAGTAAGATAAATATATTCTCTATCATTTTACTGCTAGCCAGACTGACTCTTCAAACAAAGGGAAAGAGCTAACTCATGAAAAATAATACATAATACGTCATATACTTGCCTCCATGATGGAAACTCTCTCCATAAAATATACATGGATTGGAGTATCTTCACTCTGGTATAAAGTAGTCCACATGAGAAGGTAGGAGTCTAAAAACATAAAAAAGAGAAAAGCACATTAAATACAATGGGTAAGTAGAAAAGGCATACGGCAGCTGGGTTTAGGAGAGGGAAAAGGAGGAAGAGAAGTAGCAAAATCCCCTTTGGACGTTTTCCTCAAGACATGCTTGAAGAAAAGGAGCCCAGCAGAGAGGCCTTCTCACATGTAGAGCCATTTATCCAACCAAGGTTGGTCTCTCCAGTTTCTTAGTTGTCAAGTTTCATGCCACAGGGCTCTAACTCCTTAGCACTTCTAGGTTGTGTGGTCAGCCGCGCAGGGACCACTCAGGGAGTCAGCCACTAAAGATACAATGTGTCATTTCATGCAAAAGTGTAGAGGATCACAGAGCATATGGGATATGAGTAGGCCATGAGGGCCATACAGGCATGGGGATTCACCTGGGGCTACAGTTGAAGAGAACTCATCAACAATACCGTAAAGGCAGTTGCAGAATAGTCCAGGCACTGACTGGTATCTTTGGAAAGAAAGGGACAGTGAGACATTCTGAGAAAGCACAGACAGGTTTGTGTCCATTAAGTAGGGCTGTCAAAGTCTCCCTGAGGATCATCTCCTTTCTAGCCAGCCAGGCAAAGAAAGAACATAGAGGAGCATATCTAGGGGGTTCTCATGAGATAACCTGCAAGGTACACATCACTTCTGCTCACATTCCATTAACTACAGTTCATCACATGGCCACAGTTAATTGCAAGGGAGGCTGGGAAATGTAGTCTAGTTATTTACCTAGAAAGAAGAGGGAAACGTGGGTTTTAAGGGGCACCTGGCATGTCTGCTGTATAAATAAGAAAGTGAGGTCTAAAGATAGTGAGTGCCTTGCTAAAAGTCACACAGCTTAGAGTCCACATTCTCCCTATGAAGATGGGCTTTTACTTTTTGCCTCCAAAGCTATTTGCAAATTTGTGGATATGAGCATCTGTACCAGAATAAGGTATGCAATCCATCCAGGTCCTGAATAAGGGATGACCCTTTTGTTTGGTTTTGAAAGGAAAGCATGGCATTTAGAAGATACATTTAATAGAGTAAACCATATGTTACCTCTATTGGCATTTTAAAGGAAAATACATACTTATGGGAGAAGATTTGATTTATATTACATTAAAATTAAAGTTAGCAAGAATTGGTTGTTTTAACTAATAAAAAAAGAGAACTTCTTGTTAGACATTTCACTGAACCATTAAACCAAAAGGCTCAAATCATGGCCCCTCTGTGAAAATAAGGTATTGGTAGATGCTTTACTTTTTCCAAACTTTGAAGAAAAACAAGGCATTCTCATTTAACAAATGTGAGTTGGACCAATCCAAAATACGTAGACACAAACAAATGTTATAAGCAAAATATTTCAAATATCATATAACAAAGCAAATAGGACTTATCCTGATAGTTTAGAACATTGGCTAAACCTCAAAGTGGAGGCCAATGGATGATGAGTATTTCATGATCTAAATAGCTGTGCTAGATACATCTTTGCAGCATGCACTTTATAGGTGACAGATAGATTTGTGACTGTCATGCAACTCTAGTCCATATAAAAGGATGCTAGAGACAGATCAAGTAAATTATTTGAGGAAAATTTTTAGGAGTACAAAATATTATGACATTTCTTTTCTTCCCACTTATAGAAAAGAAAAAGGAGGATGGGGACAGTAGTTCTTTCCCTTTTACTCAAGTGAGGGGGCACTTGAAAGAATTATCTAGAACATTAAAACTGTTGAAAAACGAGCAGACTTGTGCTTATGCTTATCTGGAAAACTCTGAAGGCAAGAAACTCGTGTTTCTCTCTGCTAGTGAGGCAAGGATTGAGGAGCCAGCAGTTGGTCAAGCTGGACTTACTCTGTAATTTTGTGGGGGTCAAACATTCAAGAATATTCTGTGGGTCAAATGGGCACATAAAGGGGTAGGTTTGAGTTTTCTTAGGACCCAGCCCAATGGGGCTGAGTGTGTGGCAAGAGAAACCCAGCAGAAGGTCCTAGCTCAGGGGGAGCATATTAAACCTTGAGCTGTATCTGAAGAACCCACGAATGTGCCCCATGGAGATGGCTAGCATCATATAACTAGCCCCTCCTTGGAAGATGTCCTTCGGTTCCAGATTCTGTTCTGCCAAGCCTTCATTCTGGCAGCCCCATGCACCTCTCTCTTTCCATTTGTCTCTCTGCCTCCCTTCCTTTGTCTGTGGGGGTGAAAGTAAAGGGCAAAATTTAGGAATTTTTTTCTAGGTGATTCTGGTGCTATTTAATTGCAACAAAGCAGATGAACTTCACATAGGGTTTTCTAATTTTCTTTTACTTTGGTTATTAAAATTTTGGTGTGTTTTTGTTTTTGTTTCCCCTTTTTTATTCAACTTTGATAAGCATTTGCAGTTGGATATAATGATTTTGGGGAAGTCACTACATGGGTCTCTCCAGCTTTTTTTTAAGTGAGAGAAAAACAGACAGATGATTTAGGGAGTTCTTTTGGCTTCTGGTGTGTTATGATCTCTTCATTGTGGGGATGTTAAATCCAGAAGGATATGCTTCATCTTCTGCCTTGTCATGCTTTCCTCCTCACCAGAATATATCTTTCAGATTGGGGGGTAGCAGTGAGATTCTTTATATATTTGTGACTTCCTTCTTCTCAGCACTGCTTGAAGGAATAGGAAAGGGAGATCTATCATTCCCAGGGTCCTTTACTTTCTTAAATATAATAGGAGATCATCATTAATAAAGATACTTTTAGATTTAGAACAGCACCTGTAAAAAGTTGACCCATATTCAACTTAATTGGGAAAAAGGCAAACTAAATCCAATAAAATTTCAATCATTTTCTTGGCCTTTTAAGATTAGTAGATGGGAATAGAATCATTTGATTCTGAAATGACTTGAATTAAAATTGCCACTCTACATAATAACATGTGAACACGATTCACAGAATTAAAATCTTCTTTTCAGAAAATGCAATTTGTACATTTGCACATTAAAAATAAAGAAGTTCCTTGCTGAGCTCTGGTGTTTTATGATTTCAGCTGAAAAATGAAACACACTAACTAAATACCTTTTCCTCTTTTTGAAATGTTCTGTTAGGTAAGGATGATTAGATATTTAAGATTTTCTCCTTCTTTAGTTCTTTTAGTAATGTATCATGAAAGAATATGGAAATTGTATTCTCTGTACAACTTGAAAATAAAAGAGTGATTTATACACCTTTTTAGGAAGAATAGTAGGAAGACACTTGAGAAGAGAGAACCAGTTTCATCTGACTGTTAAACTCTTCATAGTCTTGTGGACATGTAGAACAGAACCACCAAATTTTACAGCTTCTGGAGCACCCTTCACATCATAGTCCCTGTGAATATCGTCCCATGAAGCTGCGTGGCATTGTGTGGTGTGCAGTCTAAGCCACACGGCTGTATGTGGAGCTCTTGCCTTAGAATCTCTTTTACATGATCTTAATAATAATGATAATAATAACCATAATAATACTAAAAGGATAATTCTTCTCGTGTCTAGTAGCTTTTAGCTTATTTTCACTCAAGTATTGACAAGTTAGGTAGGAAATCTCAAAAGGACTGCACTCAGAGACAGCAGGGGAAGCTGTCGGGAGGGCTGCCTGGCTTGTAAAAATAACTAGGGGAGGCAAAGGAGATGTGTGGGCCTGGCAGGAGAAGAAACAATATTGTCTGTGCCAAAACAATGACAGCTGGCATTCCATGGGTTTTTGCTATGGATGAGAGTGCTCAAAATTGGGCAGCTTCAATATTTTCAATTATGGGTGGCAGGTTTAATGGTCAGCTGCTGGACATTCTTGACCAGATCCTCCACAGTTATACGATGTTCACTATTATTTTTAGATCTACTCTTCCCCCAATTTCTCTCCACAATCCTGACATTTCATATTGAAACATGGACAAAAATAAATTAAGTTAACTATCTATAGTTGGCCAGATTGGTTTTTCCTGTTTAGCTTCCATGTTGGTATGAGGATGAAGAAAGAAAACAGTTTAAACAGGCTGGCATTGATGTTTATGAAATGATGGTGGTGCAAGTTCAAAACATAAAATATCAACCTTAAATAAATGATTTAAGATTTAACATAATCTAATGTTTTCCATTTGCAAAATGTCCAAGACAAGTACACTTTGATTTATGAAAATTTTATTTGTCTTATTTTTCTTCTGTGGCTCAGACTAAGTCCCTGCTTATGGTTTAGTTTTTAAAAGTCTTTGCTACTGGAATCTCTTTGGTAATGTCAATTCTGATAGTTCCTCTCCCTCTATACAATTTCCCTCAAAGCTTCCTGAGGAAGATAAGTTCAGCATGCAGGTGTAGATTCAGCTCTCATGTATAGTGGGCTCATACTATTGCCAGCCTTAGTTTTCCTTCTTCACATGAAAGTTGTATCATATAAAACCCTATTTACTTTGCTTGGTGATACATGCAAGATGGGTCTTTCGGTTACCACAGATTTAACCAACACAAAATAGTACATATTTTGAGTTTTTTTCCCTGGGGGAGATGATGCACGTTTACAGAACAGATCACATTTTTTTCTTTAGTTGTACCTCTCTGCTACCAGTAGGATGTGTTTGTAAGACAGCAGGGTTCATATAAATCTAGAATTCCTGGCATTATTCTCAGTATCATTCCTTTTGACAGGTGGCCTTAATTCCCTTTGGCTCTCCTACTTTCAAAATTTTGGAGTTCATCTAACTGCCATTCTAGCCCAATGGTTCACTTCAATAAAAAATTGCCATTCTAGCTCAATGGTTCAATAAAAAACAAGAATTAAAAAAATTCAAATAAATAAAAATCCATTTATATTCACAGGTGAAAAACGTCTGTAATACTTGGCTATTTGGGTTCTTAGGTGAATTATCCATCACTGTCTCATGGTTTTACATTGTTCTCTGCCATTTTTTTTCTTTTCCTAGTCCCAGTCCTAGCCTGTGCCTAGATTCCTCTGTAAGAGTACAAGGTTTCACATATTGAGAAACTAAACAGGATTTAATTTCAATAGTACCATATATAGCTTTCAATTAGGATCAGGGAACTAGCCCAATTCTCTGCCGTCCATGTTCTGTAAAGAGAAGTAGCTGTGTCTTCCTTAACTGGAACTTCCCCACTTCTTGAGATAAATGTTACAAAGATATAAGAGCCCTCCCCCCTCCCCCGCCCCTGCCTTCAGCAACGCACACATACCCACGTTTTTCTGGTTAATTCTCTAGATAGGGAATGATACAAAATAGCCTATAAGAGATGGCCAGAAAAATCATCAGAAATAATCATTTAGAAAATAAATCAGTCAGGAACAGTAAGGCAACAGTGACTTGGGGAGCCAGGAAAAATGTAAGAAGAGAAACATATTTTGGCCTCCCCCAAAGGAAATAATGGTCATTACAAACAGGAACATTTTCTCTTTGTTTGATGTTCTTCTAAGAGAAGTTCAAAATAATTTACAGGCATACACTAATAATTAGTTCTCTGCACACCATTATTTTTTGAATACTCAAATTGAGGCAGATGGATAGTGAGTGACTTATTCAAAACACTCAGCGTGTCAGTGGTTGGATTTTTTTGAGATCCCTCATTCACTGCAGACCACACTGCTTCTAATGACCTATGTATAATTCATTTCAGCTTCATCCAAATTAGGAGCTGACATTTTTTGGTAACACAAATCATAGCTTGTCAGTAAAAGAAACCCGGTGTGGGAAACTCAGATTGCTAAGAGGCTCAGCATGTTGCTAACTTTGTTGTTTTTGTACCGATCTGAGAGAATCTAATAGTTTGCCACCTTTATGTTGGCACCTGGATAACATATGTTTATTGATGAAGTTGATTTTTCTTCAACCCAGGTATTTCCTGGGCAAGCAGGAAAGGAGATCATTCTGAGGATTTTCTCCTAGGTGGTTCAACATGAATTAATAACAAAAATGCATTAAAAATGCTTTTGGTTCAATAATTTCTCAGTAATGACTTTAGAATGATAACTATGAGCTTAGAAGACAGAATCAGGCTGTTTTAGTAAACTAAAAATATTTTTGGAATTTTAAAAATCTTTCCCCTTTGAGAGCTATGTGAGTGACGCTTCTTCTGTTTTAGTCTCTCCCTGTTGTGAGAGAGAACACCTATGATCAAAGGCCTGATTTTGCTTCCTCAGTTTGCAAAAGTTGTTGACTTTAGGGCAATTTGAGATCAAGCTATGATTTGCACAGATGAAGGGAGATGAGTAAGATCCAGAGAGGACTAGGTAATACTGGAAGATGTATTTGAGTTTTGATTCCAAACCTGGCCAAGGTTTTCCCTTTATCTTTCTACAACATAAGAAATAGATTTACCAATTACATCTTGACATGGGTAGAAATTACACAAATACTCTGAATACTGAAAATTCTAGCTAGACATGGTCTAAATGCTACACATACTTTGCTACATCATATTTTCTCTTAGATATACTCTCTTTGAAGAAACTGGCTGGTTTATTATGAATTTTTTCCCATAGAATAGCTTTTTACTTTATAGCCTGAGAAATATCTATGGATAAATTTTATTTAAATTCAGGAGTCTTTGTAGACACTGCCTAATCAATTATACTTGTTTTAACTTATTACAAAATCATTTTGGTAAAATTCAATGAAAATAGTGTGGGTTTAATCATTTTTAGAGTTTTTTATATTAAGACATAGACCTTACCTAGTCAGAATTCTTAATAAATGAGAGTTTAAATATGTAACTTTTTTTTTCTGAGAAAGAATCAAATCAACAAAGCTTCTATTAGGGAATTATATTTAAAAATCAACTTACGATGTTTGTCTTGATTGGTACGCAGTCACTACTTGTCTTTCATGTCTTCTACATCTGTCATTCTCTCTAAAATCATTGGTGTTGACAGAGATAACCCTGGTGGCCTGCAACATTCAAAGTTAAAAGAAAGATTAGATAACAATCACTTATACCCTATTGACTAAGGCAACATGAATATTCATATAATTTTAAAAGATTTTAAATAAAAATGGTTGAAATAAAAAAAAAAGGTAAGGGCTTAGGTTAAGACTAAGATAAACAGTAGGAAAAACTGGGGTTCAGCATTTGTCAAAATTATTTTTTAACTCTCTAAATTAATAGATATACAGTTATGAAAAATCAATAAAATGGGCTTATTTATTTTTCACAGTGTTATACAAGTGGTCCAAAATGGTCCCAGCGAACAGCAAGAAAAAAAAAAATTAATTCAGGGTCATCTGTTAAATTACTAATAGAGTGAGAATTAACATTCAAAATCTGTCTTCCTTACTAGAACTTTTTCCAAGAGCCATTGGGAATGCTCTCATTTTAACATCTAAATATATATTAAAAATCATAAGCCAATATTTACGAATCAAAATCAAATGTTATACAATATTTACTGCACTGAAATTTTACTATTGCTTGAATTAAGAAGGCTGAAGATTAAATAAAATATATTTGCTGGTGGTGCAGAAATTATTGTTGAACTCACATTATAATTATAATTACAGCATCTAATTACTCACAGATAAAAGTTAAATGGCTCATGTATTTTCAAAGATGAATGATACAAATACTCCATCTAATCGTACACCACTTCATCCACCCATCCAGTACTGAGAGTTTACTTTGCATTGACTCTAATATTGATACATATATTCTAATATCAAGAGAACTATGAATGCTACCATAAACTTTCAGCGTTCTTTCACCAGTTCTATTTTATGCTTACTCTACTAGGCACTGTACTTAGAACTAGGTATATAATAAGAAGCAAATAAAAATAGACAATTATAAGGCAAAAAAGCTTCAGATTCACTTCTGAAAATGTAGTAACAGGCACCTGATGCAAGAGGTTAGCTGCAGTTGTCCAAGACATGAATAATTAATCCAAATATCTGTATACATTTTCCATTAATTAGATAAAAAGATAAGTTGTTCTACTTTAGGCAGCTGAAGAGAAGCCCTCAGAACAACCTCATGATTTAAGTATTGTATTTTTGTGCCCTTAATTAAGCCAAGCAATTCTGGTAGTTTAGTAGATACATAGGAAATTCTGCATAAATTGGCTGTTTCTATAATTTTATTAAACACTCCATGGGGAAAGAGATGAGGGTGTGTAGGCAGAAAGAACAGTATAAATCACATCTCAAAATGACTAGCAAAGCAACATTTTTGCAAGATAATAGTCGGTGACTGTGTTTTTCAAGATTTTTACATTTCTGAGATATAACTTAGTTATTAGCATTGATTTTAAATTACACAGGACAATATGATACATTAATATCAAAGGGAAACTGCTGGCAATTATTTTTGTAGGTCTTCCTTATACTCATAATTAAAGATTTATGAATCATAATTAACATAAAATATGAAATTGTTTACTGGTAGGTCAAGTTGTAATTGCCTTTTGTATTTTACCACAAAAAGTATATTGATCATTTCATAAAATATTTAAAAGTTGAAAGCTTCAAATAATTTTTATTTTGCCAGCAATGAACAAATATGACATCAACCATGAAGACAGAATGACAGTTTCAAATTTAAACAGGCGAATCAAATTAATACATACTTACTGAAGACATTTTATGTATAAAATAATCTATATATTAGGGATAAGTCAGTCCTGATTTTTTATGTTGACAAAAGGTTTTCAAGTGGCCATGGATCTAAGATCAATACATTTTTGTTGTGTTATGATGCTTTTCTCTTTGCTATTTGTCTCTGAAGTACAGCTACCATCAAAATGAGAAGATTCACATGTGAATCATACGAAAATAGCACATACAAAACCAACATGAAACCAAATATATGATATAGTGGAAAGAACAGTGGGTTCATTTATACTTTGAACTAAGTGAGTTTTGTGATGGTGAGACTTGCCCTGTCTCTGTTCCTCCGTTTGTAAAATAAGAAGTTTATAATATCCAATGTCTCTCTGATAAAAATTATTTTGTAAACATGGCATAAAGCCAGAAATACAACTGTAATATTATATGGTCTACCTAAATTTCCTTTATTTGGCCTTAACCTATAAATGATGGCTATTAAACTTTTGTCAAAAATTTTCTACATATCTTTTTATAGCAATCTAAGGAACGTAGATGATCTTACTAGACTTTACGAGGAAATAGGAACATTTCTTAAAAGAACTGGATGTCCATATAGCATCTGAACTCAATCTAAGTGTTCTGTAAGTAAAAATCATACCGCAAATTTCGTAATTCTGTTGAATGCATGGTGGACACTGTATTCAATAAAATCATAATTAAGCAGTAGCAGCATAAAGTAGCATATAGAGGGGAAAATTGTTTCATTTATGATTGGCCCTGGTGCTACTTACATTAATGGTTTTTTTTGTGTGTCCAAAGAGTCATCCATGAGATGGGTGTATTTAAGACCTCATCTATCAGGAGTTCTAAAGATTTTGAGAAAGTGCTAAGCTTTATTTCCACGAAGATTTGAAATCTGTTTTCAGGGGAGTAAGAAGGGAGATACTAAATAGCTGGGCAGGTGAGAAAGCAGGTAGTGAAATTCTTCATAGACTAGAGTAAAGGGTGCCCTTGTGGGTTATCTCTCTGTCTACTGGTAAATGACCTCTGGCTGGAGGTCAACCCAGTAAGTCTTCAAGATCTATCAGCAGAGTGGATTTACTTCTTGGAAACTCTTGTTCCATGACATGGTTATGCCATATTTTTGGCAATAATATTTTACTTGTAATGTGATATGCTATGTATGAGAAGAGCTTTGTTGAACACATTTTGTTAAATATATATGAAAAAAATTCAAATCTGGAAAACTCACCTTCTTTCCTCCTTTCCTTTCTTCCTGGCTTCTTGCCTTCCTTCCTTCTAATATCATTGATTGAGACCCTATTATGTCTAAGAAACACTGAGTTCTAAAGCATGCAGAAGGATCTAAAAGATCTAGAAGACACGGTTCACGTCTTAGAGGGGGAATGGGCACGCAGATACCTGTGGCATAATGCAGGCCATCATTGTCTCCACTGAATTAGCATGAAGCACCATGAGGATTCAGAAGTTAGAAGGATGCTTTCTAGTTGTAGTGAGCAGGAATCAGTCAATCCTCCAAAGAGTCCTTATGCCTTCTGTTCTGGTGGACAAGATCTGATATGGGACGCTGCTGCTTGTTTCTGGTACCTTTCAGTGGACAGAGTTAGGGAATATATGTATGAATATAAATATAAACATATATGCACATTAACACATTTCAATCCCTATTTTTAAATCTATGTATATATATTTAAGATCATAAGTTTATACCAATACCTCCAATTCCAATTCAAATTGTAGGCTTCATTCTAGATTTCTCACTTTTCTTATTGTGACTTCTTTCCCTAACACTGAGAAACCTGGCTCTCGTTATCATTCATATTACTAGATCCAGTCCCCCTATAAATAATCCATCTTCCTTTGTTGCTCCCACTGATGCTCATACATCCTATGACCAGCCACCCATAACATAATGCCCTACTCACCCTGGTCAGGCCACAACACCCTGAATCGCCTAGTCACCTGACATCGGGTTGCTCAATAAATATCTGGTTGACAAATGTACCTCCATAGCACAATGCTAGGGGTTTTCACAGAGCAGCACATTGTCACAAGAACAGCAGCCTCTTCTAATGCTATCAATTTTAGGCTCTATTTCTGTATTAAAATTACATTATGTGAATGTCAAACTCAAGTCCAGTTATTTCATTCCAGACAATAGAAACAAAGTATGCAGATATGTTTTCAATGACGACATTTGAAAAGGCCCAGGATTAATGAAGAGGAAGGAAAAAGATTTTACGTTGACATTTTTAAACTGACTCATTTAATAATTTAATTTTCCCTGGCTTGTAAAATAAAAACAGGTGAGGTGTTTGAAGATACAATGTAAAAGAATGCAAAGGACACGAGAGGAGAGTAAAGAGATTTAAAAAAGCCTTTGGTTAATACACAGCATTTCCTAGCCGTAACTTAATATACAAGTAGAAAGGGGAAAAATGAAAAACATTTTCTTCTTAGCTAGTCTTGTGTAGAGTTTAAATGTAAGTAAAAAAAACTGCTACAAAAAAAATAGGAAATTAAAATGTATAAAAAAATTGTATTACATATTTATTTAACTACATTGTGACTTGGGAGATAGCCTAACATAGGTTGCAATCACATACTAGTAACAATTAGTCAGTGACTGTAAACCAGAGTGATTGATTAGTGTATGTTATTAGAGGGATGTCAATGACCAGTAGGTTCATGCCAATTCACTGTGGACAAAGCATTCTAGACCTGCAGGTCTTTCATTGGTGTGTCCATTTTGTCTTGTTCCTTACTCTGACAGACTCAGTTTACTTGAAATATAACCATTAGTAGCATCCAAGTGTTCCACCTTGGATGATAAATTTTATGGTCATCCTAATTTTAGATAGAATTTGGAATAGAAAATTGAGGAATCTCAGCTCTTCTTATTTGTCACTTTGACCCACAGGAAATAAGGTAATTTTAAGTAAATTTAAAACCCCATAGATCTATTTCCTCACTGGACTACACACAAATACAAATTGGACCAATCAGCTGAATTTTACACCAGCTGTAACTTCTGGGTGGTCTTCAAAGAAAACCCCATTTAGAGTGTGTTTCAATGATGCAAGGAAAATTTCACAGACTGCTAAAATGAGGGTGGGAGGTCTGCATTTGAAAGAGGGGGTTTCAATCACTATATTATGAACAGCAGGAGAAAAGCTTTTCTAGCTACAGCTGTCACCTGAAACTTCAGCCACTAGTTACTCACCAATATACGTTCATAGCATTCTACTCTTTCCTCATAATATCTAGATAAATTCTGAACACCATGTTCTTCAAGGTGGTGTCATGGATTAAAAATGTAATTTAGCACTCCTTGTCCACAGTATTCAATGTTGACAAAATATGCTGTCAATGCTGCCTTTTGTGTAACGAAAGGAAAACAGCTTTAATAGGATTTCATAGTTCAGTTGTGCGATTCAATACTAATACAGTATGCTCAGGTGCAAAATTATTAGTAATATAATACTTTCACATTGAGTATTAAGACAGGACTGGGATTTCTGTCTGTCAGGATTAACTGAAAAATTCAAGACTTGATTGTGAAATGTAATATTAAGTTTTAAAAACCACCTTGTCTGATCAAATCCACCAAGAGACAATTCTATGTGTATGAATAAAGAATATTTGATGCAACAACATTTGACTATAAAGATACTGAAAAATCTTTTATCCATCTTGGATGAAGTAAGGAAAAAAACATATGATGAGGCAGTGTCAAGATAATGGTGAATAAAAATAAGTTCAAAAGATGAGAGGAAGAAAAATAAATCAAAGCCAGGAGGAAAGAAAATATAGGCACTGAGAGTCCTCAAGGAAGAAATATTTTTCATTGAAGGAAACCAGAAAGAAATCTGAGGGCCACTGCCCCAGTAAAATGGTAATATAACAATTTACATTTTCTTGCTTATAAGGAGCTGACTTTTTCAAAAGACAGTTTTGGAAATAGGCTTTAGGCATTTTTTTTCATTTGCTATTCTCTTGGGGTACAGAAAAGCAGACGATGTTACCCAGGGTTACATGATACATATTTCCTATTTGAACGGTGACCTTCTCACTCAAGCTTTGCCTACTACCTAAAGCTAGTCAGCTCTTCGAGCAAGTTGGAGTTTTGGAGACAAACAGGATAGCTGGTTTGGCTGTCACTTGACTCTCCCATTGGTGAAAAAAAGTCATTTTGCTAAATACTGAAAATAACTTTTAAAATGGACACTTGTTTAACTCTTAGCAAACCAAAAATAAGAGCTAGCAATAACCTCACTTGAATATACCATGTCATTCTATCTCATGGATTGGGACTCTAATTACTCTCAGAAGTTAATCTTCTAAGAGTGGGAGTGTCTTTGTTTACATCCCCGGTTCAAAGAGTATAGAATCACAGGATTTTGAAGAAGAATCCTAACGTATCCCTATGCCAAAAGGATTTGCCCATATGGTATTCATTCCACTATCTCGTGAACTGACAATCTCTGAAAGTTTGAAAAAATATAGAAGTCCTATTACTTAGCTGGTGAGATTGAAGGGTAACAGAATATGCCACCACCAAATCTGCCTCTTTGGCATAATGGATTATTTTGAGCCAAAGGCAGGTGCAGAGAACAATCTAAAAATAAGTTTTCCTTTTATAAAGGAAATTTTCATTTGTAAAGGTATCTCCCTCTCCTGTACCAGGAGAACTCTTCATAACCTTTATCAACGGAAAAAACACTGACTTAAATTTGTAAAATAACCCTTATGAAGCAATCCTTGTTAGCATAATTTTCCTTCCCATAATTTGCTTTCTCTGTCTAGAAGTTCAAACCCTACCCTTTTTCCTTTGTTTAACCAGCCCTTTGAGTTACTCATCACTAGGTGCTCCCATGTGTATATGTGATGCACAAATTAATAAACTATCTTTTGCCAGCTTAATTTACAGGATCTCAACTGTAGAAACTAAGGTGATTAGAAGAAAAAGATTTTTCCCTTGCTACAAGAGTCACTATTATTTACTTCTCCATACATATCTAACAAAACATCAGCAAAAAGCTTTTGATTTATTTTCACCCAAAGAACAAGATATTTTGTTTGGCAGCAAAATGAGGCTCATTGCTAAACAGTTACTTTGGCAGTTCTATAAAGATTATAGATCACAGAATAGAGGTGACATATAGAAATGATCATTCTTTTGAAATATAGTTGATTTACAATATCATATTGATTTCAGGTATATGGAATAGTGGAAATGATCATATTACTAAATAATTCAGTTTCCCCTCAAATACTGATATGCTTAAAGATATAATATTTTGTGTGTGTATATATATATATACACAAAAATAAACAAATGGGACCTAATCAAACTTACAAGCTTTTTGCACAGCAAAGGAAGCCATAAACAGAATGAAAAGACAACCTATGGAATGGAGAAACTATTTGCAAATGATGCAACTGACAAAGGCTTAATTTCCAAAATGTATGAACAGCTCATACAACTCAATAAAACAAACAAACAAACAAAAACAGCCCAATCAAAAAATGGGCAGAACACCTATGTCAACATTTCTCCAAAGAAGACATTCAGATGGCCTATAGGCACATGAAGAAGCTCAACATTGCTAATTATTAGAGAAATGCAAATCAACAGTACAATGAGGCACCAGCTCATACCAGTCAGAATGGACATCACGAAAAAGTCTACAAATAATAAATGTTGAAGAGGGTATGCAGAAAAGAGAACCTTCCTACACTGTTGGTGAGACTATAAATTGATATGGCCACTATAGCCACTAAGGAAAATGGTATGGAGGTTCCTTAAAAAACTAAAAATAGAGTTGCCATATGATCCAGCAATCCCACTCCTGGGCGTATATCCAGAGGAAACTGTAATTTGAAAAGATACATGCACCCCAGTGTTCACAGCTGCACTATTTACAGTAGCCGGGATATGGATGCAACCTAAATGTTGATCGACAGATGACTGGATAAAGAAGATGTGGTGTATACACACACACACACACACACACACACACACACACACACACGAATACTACTCAGCCATAAAAAAGAATGAAATAATGTCATTTGCAGTAACATGGATGAACCTAGAGATTATTGTACTAATTGAAGTAAATCAGAAAGAAAGGGAAATACCATATAATATTACTTATATGTAGAATCTAAAATATGACACAAATGAACTTATTTATGAAACAGAAACAGACACAAAGAGAAAACAAACTCATGGTTACCAAGGGGAGAAGGGGGGTGGGGAAGGGGTACATTAGGAGTTTGGGATCAACACATACAAACTACTATATAGAAAATAGATAAGCAACATCCTACTATATAGTACAGGGAACTATATTCAATATCCTATAATAAGCATAAGGGAAAGAAATATGAAAAAGAATATACATATACATATATATAACTGAATCACTTTGCTGTATACCAGAAACTAACACAACATTGTAAATCAACCATACTTCAACACAAAAAAGATATCATATTTTAAATATTTAAAGTACATAATTATAACCCCAAATTGGTATTTCAATGGTAGGACAGAAAACTAAACCATTTCAGTATATTTTTTTCTTGGCTTAAATTTACAAACCAAAGTAATTTAATATTTACATACAAATACATATTATAAGTTTATTTACTATCAGTGCTTAATAATCAGTGGGGACTATCAGAGACCAAGAAGTACATGTAGACAAAATAAAACAACAAACAGCACTGATGACTTCCTGTTTCCTTCTCTCATTCTTTAATCACTGTTTCTCATAAATATTACCTTCATTTGGATTTGTAAAATTTAGCAAGTTGGGGCCCATCAGAGCTATGCAATCTTTTTTTTTTTTCAGAGCTATGCAATCTTAATGTCTGGATTGTGGCCATTTATTTTCAAACCTGCATACAATTCATATACCTTAATAGTTGTTAATATTCCTTTCAATAGTCTCTTATTTTGCCTCCTTCTGGCAGCAAATCTACCTTAATCTTGTTTAAATGCTTCCTTTCACCACTTCCTTTCAGCTTTCTTTGCTTATTTGGTCACACTTAACCTCACCCTTACATTAAAAAAAAAATTCCTGATGCGGTGGTATATAGTCACACACTTCATTTACCCTAGGCAGCCAACCTGCAACTATCTAATAAAAAGGAAATAAGTGATGGGCTATGAAAGGTTCTGTACATTAATTCCTCACTTTCAAAAATAATTCAAAGGAAATGTCCAGTCTTGGACCAGTGGTATTATCCTCAGAAATAAAAGGACAACTCATTAATCATTAATTGTCATAATGCTATGAATAGAGCAGGGTGGTTTCCAGAGAATACACTATTCTCTCTCCCTGAGTCTTAGCTACATTATTCTTGTAGTACAAGTGGCATAGACCTTGTTTCTGAGCATCTGTTAAGTAGTCAGAACAGAAAGGGAGGAGTGCGAGGTAAGGGGATAACAGATGAAGAACTTTCTTTCAGTAACACCAACACTTTCTTGAAGAGGGAATCATGAGAGGTAAAAAGTCTTGGCTTCAAGGACTGTAGTTCTGAATCCTCCTATCCTGAGGAAGAATTTGACAATTCTCCATCTACTTTAAAACGTTGATAGTGGAGACTGAAACAGAAGGTTCTAAGAGTAGGACAAGGGCCCTGCATTTCTAAAAACTATTGTGTGATGGAGTTGGATCAGTAGTTTCCACGGGGGTCTGGGGGAGAGGGGAAGATAAACAGGGGAAGGATGTGAAGTAGCAGAAGATGGGGGAAATCTAATGATGGAATTCAGGAACTTTGTGGTTAGAGCAAAAATAAAGATTGTAGTGTTTGTATCAGACGTCACACAAATAGAATGAGAAGTTCCTGAATTAGAGTTGAAATGCAGACAGGACTATACGATTAAGACTGGATTGTGATTCTCAGAGGACATTCAAATACAAACAGACATGACTTCTGTGTCTCCTTTCACAGAAAGATATGGTCCATTTTTTTTTACTGTCTTTGTTTCTGTCAAAATTTGTTGGTTGTTGATTAACTCATCCCCCCAAAACTTAATTTTAATTGACATTTAAAAAATGACAACAAAGGCCATTTCTTATCTCATGAATGAGGAAAAAATATGTGTAAAACTGGTTTTCACAAGAGTCTTTTAGACTTTGCAGTAGACCTCTCCTAATTTATGTGGATTCAAATGTCATGAGCCCATGATGTCCCCCAAATGTAACTTATAATCAAAACCTGTTATCATATCTTCAGCCCGTTCTAGGCATGTTAATTCTATTTACTCCATACACTTTCAGCAAAATAAAATAATTAGACTGGATTAATTAATTATTTGCCCAGTTTCGACCTCCCACCCGGCCCCTTTCCACAGGGTGGAGGGAGAGCTCAGGCTCCTGGTGCTACCTCCTAGGCCCCCCTATTTCACTTTAGGATAAAATATAAATCATCAAATAAAATAGGAATTAGGTAATATACAGGCTAAAGTGCATTATGTATGTAATATATTATCAATAAATTAAATAAAAACTTAAAGTTTAGGTAAATAATAAATAATACCCTTTAGGAAATAGTGCCAAATCTATTGACTTTATTCCATATATGACATATAAGGATCCAATGTTCTCTTTGCCTCATTCAATACATTCAATTCTAATTGGGGTCTATATTGTGCAAGATACTGTGCAAAGTGCTTTAAAAAAGTGCTAGGAGGAACTGCAAATATTTTGGAAAATCCAACATTAAATCATTCTCTTACACCTAGATGTTCAAGAAACGTAAGTTGAATGAATGACTGAATTTTCTAGATTTTCTCAATCTAATCTTACTCTTAAAACTTGATTTTTACCCCTTCCTTCCACCTATTTGCCTTCCCAGATAAACAAGAAAGGACTAAATAAAAACAAAAAACAATAATTATTCTGACATCCTGTGTTACATTTTACCTGTATAGGTCTATGCACTGGAATGATCATAAAAGATACTGATTTTTTTTTTCCTAAACATAGAGGGATTTTGTATTCTTTCAAGATCAGTTTTGCTTTAAAACCAATCAGACTTACCAACAAAGCTGGACCTATATAAATCAATTGGCCATGATATTCAGCTTTCTTTTATATTCCTGTCAAACTTGTCCACATTAAGTTTCTGCTACAGTATTGACTCCTCAGAGAAGATATCTCTGATCATCCCACCTGAAAAAAAGCCCCCTACTCTGCCTCCACTGACATACTCCAGCACCTCATTATGATTTATTTTTCTTTACACACAAGTAATTCTTGGGCTCATATTTATGAACATGAAATATTTGAGCAATAAAACAATACAAGACAAACCAATAAAAACTCAGGTCATCTCTATGTGAAATATGGAAAGTGCTTCTATTTCTTGCTGCCTGATATGGTGCTGGCAGCAGTGTATCTCCTGCTGTGGTGGGAGCTGTGGTCCTGCAGGACTTAGGCAGAAAGCTGGAGGAAGAGATCTGGGCCAGTGGGGAGTCTGAGTTTGCCATCCATGCACCTGAGATCCTGCTATAGATATGTAACAACATGCTCAAATCTCAGTTGCCCTAAATAATTTTCATAAGGCTTCTGTTTTTCTAAAAATAAACAGATAACAAACTGTAGAATCAGCACTTTCCCCCTTTTTTACTGAGCGTAAGTTGGCCCTTACTGTGCCTATTGGTAAATTGTTTTAGATGTAGAGATAAACGATAATAAATACATAACAATCTGTAATAACAATAAGAAAATTATAGATTTACCAGTAATATAAGCTGGATTTAAGTTAGACTTTCTTATATTCTTCAGACTTTTTTGGGGGAAAGAAAACACAGAAAATCATAATGTTATAACAATGTATCAACAATTTGTTAAATAGATTTTAATATTAAGATGCAAAACTTCAAGTTCAAGAGTTCTCTAGATTTCACAGCAATTTGAAAAAAATCTATTATCCCAAGTCATCTTAAGAGGGGCCAACTTTCCATTAAGCATATTGAGAATCCTCTTAAAGATTATAATGATGACCAATTTACTTCCAAAATAACGACCAATTTAATAACAGACTGTAAAAGCTGGCATCACTATGAGTAAAGGATTTTAGTCAGTATCGTCTCATCTCTAATGGCAGTCAGATTGGGCCATTACTGATGTTGGCGTTCTGACCTCCCTGCAGTTGTCTTTCTAATTAATTGCTCACTTTTCCTATAATCAAGAGGGATTACACAAATTTCTCTAACCAAAGCTGTGCTCAGAAACAGTAGAGGCTCCCTAATGTTAAGGTATGGAATCTTTTTAGTTGAAGACATTGCAATTGTAAGTTATTTGGAATTTATCTGGCATCTTACTGCAGTTCACTCTTTCATTTCCTCATTTTTGAAATAATAGGAATGAAGACAGTGCCACTCAAGGAGAGTTCAAGCTGTGCAAGTAAAAGGAAAAATCTCTGTTAAGTTATGCAAAGACCTCTTGTTCAGGAAAGTAGGAAATCTTCTAGCCTGGGGCACAAATAATTGTTGCCCACAGTGGGCTACGAAACAAGAGAAGGGAAAGTGTATTCAATGGGAATGGACTCAAGGGTCTTGAATTTTTCAGTCACTGTTGTGCGATCCACAGTTCCTCTCTTCAGGGGCTCCTTTGGCATACTCGTAGAGTGTGCTTTGAGACTTCTCTCAGGTGATCTTTTAACATCCTTCCATCTCTGTGCAGAGTTTATAGCATTCCCACTCAGAAATCTGCACAAACCCTTCAGTGAATGATTGCTTGGCTTTATCAGCCTTGTGGGTCTCTCCAGGATGTGAGTAAACAACAGAGGAAAGACGTTTCATATCTTCCAGTTCCTAAGCCTCTATCTTTATATAAAGCCAACATATTGTGCACACTTTAGGCTTTTGCATGAACAATGCAAGTGCCCTGGCACCACCGTATCAGAATTTTCCAAAATCCTCGTCTAGGGAAACAGTTATCCGTTATCAGAGGAACAAGAGTAAATTTATTTTTGCTGCTGAATAGAAAAAAAATCATTCAACTTAAAGGATTAACAGATATTAAAATAATATTTGTCTAAAGTTAAGCTCACAGGCTGGCAAACGGTGCACTCTCTTGAACATTAATAGTCTGGAGATAATACCTGTTATACTTCAAAGAATTTAAAGGGAGCCTCTCAGTAGCATGTGAATTAATATGGATGATCAAGAATTCATCTTAGAGTCCCAATTTTTGGCTGAATAATCAGAGAGCAATGTTCAATCACTGTATGCTTCATAGCAATTTGAAAATCTGTAATCTAAAAACATCCTTTAAAGGAAAACTTCTACTAAGTTGCTCAGCTTGGATGAGAAACACTTCATATTAAATTTCACAAAATTGGTCATCTAAAATAAAGAACTCTTTGTGTCATGTTTGGTGAATTACTGGAGGGTCAATTTCATTATATAATTATTAAGAATTACTCACTGCCTTATGCTACATTTCAAAGTATCTGCCAAGCAATATCCCAGATAGTAATGCACAGAACTGTCAAAAATAATCTGTAAGAAATGGGTAGGAGGAGAATTAGAGAGAAGGTGGGATCTTAGCTTGAGTTAGAGGCGTGTGTGTTCTTCAAAATGGTGTGTTTTTTGTTGGTAAGTGCTGCTTGGCTTGCTCCTGTGGGGATCTCCCAAGATGCTATAAGGACTACAGCACAGAATTCCCCCCTTGCTCCTCTGCGTCTCTCTCCACCAAGGACAGAAAATAGCAGATATTATTGACAAGCTCTCTTCCTTCACTGGAAAAGAGCTGTCCTATGGGGTGTTAATTCCCTTGTGTACGTATGTGATTGCTAGTGATTCTATCTCAGAGAGCTAGAGAAGATTCCACACGTATCAGTGACACATTTTGCCATTCCTTGAATGGCAGTGCATGTGCGGAGATGCAGCACACAGGAAAGTTACACCCATATGTAGAGTAGATGTTATTTCTGTTGAGGAAAAGTCTCTGCCCTTTCCAGGATGGAAAAATCCAAGGTAATCAGTCTGTCAGTCGGTAGATTCTACTACGTTCCTATTTATCATATCACCCTGTTTATTTCATTCAAAACACTTTTTACATCATGATTGTATCTTGTTTATTTGTTTGTTAGTCTTAATAAGAATGCAAACTCATTGAAGCTAGAAATGCCTCTCTCATATAGTATTATATATTCAGGAGGTCTGGCATGTAGCATGGACTGGATAGATACTCCTCTTTGTATTCTGAATTCGTACTTTGTCTTTGGTAATTTACTTCCTCTGGGCACCAGTCAGAAGGGAACTTGCACTTATTGGATTCTTTCAATGCCAGCAATTTCTGAACATTATCTGTGATGTAACCAGCTGCCAATAAGCTTGCTTAGAGTCACACAACTATTCAATCAGGCCTCTGGGTCCAAATTCAGGGTTGTTTGGCTCTGAAATTACTGTAGCTCATGGGATGACAGTTTGGCACCGATTCCTTATTATCCTCTTTTGTGATGATGTGTCAGATTTCTAATCAATGTTCCTGACAGTTCCAAAAGGAACACACCATCATTTCCAACAATTGTTTATTCTTACTCAGGTAAATCGCTCCACTCTTCACTCAGCAGGTCTAGTCAGGTAATAAGGGGTTATATGGAACTTCTCCCTCTTTTTCAGCTATTTTCTAGTGGCTGTATCCATTAAACAAAATGCCAAGCACACCTACATTTCTGTGATGGATGTATTACATTTAGGTCTCTGCTATTTACACAATTTCTATTCTTGACAGAAAATTCAAATGCCATACCATCCAGTTCAGAACTGGGTACCCACAATTGCCAACTCCTGTCAATTTTGCTTCCTAAGAATCTCCCAGTTCTATCCTTTTCTTTAACCAACAATTCCTCAAGTTAGTTCATGTCCTTGTTGCTTTCTACCTAGCTACTAAACCATAGTGGACATTTGCTGTTTGTGTTCATACAGAATCTCTTCTCACTTCCTGCTTATAGTTTGCCCACCTTCATTTTGGTAATAGAGCCTCGCTCACTATTTCTCCAGGTGTTTGGGGCTTGCCTATCCCAGTCCTCTGTGGAGCTGAGCACCCAGGCTTGGCCAGTTAGTGTTCAGTCCTGCTGGTTACAGCGTTCAGCCAGGCCATCAGGTAACTGCCTGTGGAGTTTTGTGAGTCTCTCTTTTCATTCACTTTTCCCCAAGCTCAAAAGACATGATCCTGAGAGTGTCAAATTCCTCATCGCATAGAGGAAACTAACAAGGTAAGTCCAACACATAGGCAGATGTCGGAGGAGATGGAGTGAGTTCTGATGACATGTTTTGAGGCTGTTTGTTCAATCTAGTGCAAATTCAGTTTCATCCTTGTCATTTCCAGTTACATCTATCAGTAAATTTTCTTTTTGGTTTAAAATGGGCTGATTTGAGTCTATTTAACTGCAATTTAAAGCATCCAGTAATGAACTTATTTTCTTGCCCTACCCTTGGAATGCCCATATACCCTACCCTGGCATAACTTCTTCATGGTTTTACCCATTAACTCATTCTCCACATGAGTATGCATGCATGCACGAGTACCTATGTGCTGAGACACAGAAAATTTTTCTCCAAAGATGAGGTGTGCTCCCAAATGTTCATGGTACATCCCTTTAAATAGGCTGATTCCCTCTGGAAGTATCTATTTTTTCCTAGGTCTCTCCACTCCAGGTCCAAATGAAACTATTTTCCTTTAATTTCTTTATACCATGCAATAGTAAGAATCTTTTTTATGAGGAACAACATCCAGTTTTATTTGTAATTCCTTTCCTAAGTGTCATCTGAATTCTGACCTGTCAAAGTTTCCAACAAATATTCTCTCAAATTATCTCTTCTATATTTTGGGAAAGCAACATCTTACTCCACATCCCAGGTTGACTGTTCTCTTACATTCATACTTTTTCTATCTCTTCATTCAAATAGCTCTAAAACTGAATAAAATTTTCTCTTAAAGTGTCAAGTTTTTTTTCCCCCTGAACTTCATTATTTAGTGTGTGTTGAACAGAATCCTTGCCTTCATCTGAAAACATCTCTGCAAACTTCTCCTCCCCTTGTCTTGCCAATGCTTCCACCCTTAACACACTCATTTCCTTACACCTTTGTGTACCAATCCTTTGCCGTCCATTAAGACAGTCACCTATAGTTAACATCTCTGCAACTTATAGTTCAACATCACTGTTTCATCACAGCCTGGAGAAGGCTTTTGTATTTTTGGCTGTATTTATCTCACAAGAATAAAATCTACCAACTCTTTTTTTTTTTTTAACATTGGAAGTATGTAGTAAAAGAAAAGATGTTTTGAATTTGTGTTTGTTTTATATTAAGAAAGACAGTAGTTTGTTATGCTCTGCCAAAATAATCTGCATCTTGCACAGAGAGAGAAAAGGATGAGAAATATTTTCCTTTATCTCTCTGAATGTGTTTCCAGTGCCAATAAAGAAGCCCAGGCTAACATGCAGCATGGAACCTTCACTCTATTTGAGGTTTTGTTGGCTCCCAGAGCTAGAGCTTCTTCGTCCAGCAGAGTATCTATATTTCATCACAGCTCTTTAAGCAAATTTCTTCCCAAATAGCATTCTCCTCTTTATATTTTCACATCATAGAGGAGGACAGTTGTGCTCTTAGTTCTTCCTGCTGTTCAAAGTGGCACTAGGGAGTTGTCCCTGAGGAATAGTTAGGATGGATAAAATCACCTACCAAAGCCCACACAAGATTCTGAAAATCGTCTTGCAAATTAACTTTTTCAGTTGATCAAAATAAAAATAAATTCAACAAACATAAATTAAAGTTCTTAAATAACAGTTACTTAGAAGTTTTACATTATATTATTCATTAGTGAGGGCTGTTATGAAAGTGTAACATTCAAGGGCAAGGGTTTCTTCCTGCTTGGGGAAGACAGAATGGTTAGATTCAGGCTAAACTTAATCAGGAGCATTTTAATAAAAGCACTGTATTCCCCTGTTTTTATATTCTTAGAATAGGAAAGTAGCTCTTAAAACTGGAACACTGTCTCCAGAAATTAGTATTTACTAAACACTCAGTATATGAGGCCTATTTTCCTTCTTGTATTCAGTAACAGATACTATTAAGAAAATTGCGCGTTAAGACTATTAGATCTAAGGTATTAGCTGTTGGCAGTGATGCACCAAAAGTTAGCCTTATTCTTTTAGCCAATATGTATTTATTTCTGTCTACAGTAATTTAGTTTCCAAATTCAAAGGTCACATCACTAATGGAGGAAAGTAAATAAAAGTAAAAAATATTCTTTCCAGTATAAATTTTCTCTTTACAATTTCCAGTGCTCACTGGCATACAGATGTCAAATGAATTTGCTGTGCCCAGATTTTCTTGGTAAATTTAGGCACTCAGTCAAGATAATACAGGCTTTGGCTTTGCTTGTCACAGGAAACAGCTGGACCTTTCTTCTGTCCATACCAATGGCATTTCACAGGTAATTTCCAACTTAAGTCACTTTGGTTGCCCACAGCCAGGTAAAACACCCTGGATAGCTGGAGCAATCATTTTGACAATAAAGTTTACAATACAAGGAAAATGAAGGACCTAATTAGGCCCAGATGTTCCAGGTTGATGAAGCCCTGGTTTGAAGGTGACAAAGAGTGATAAGTTCACCTCAGCTTCATTCTGTAGGGCAAAGCCAGGAACTTTAGGCTATAACTTAGAAAAGAATTTCTTTCATGCATTTCTCTTTACAACTAATTTACTTATTTGGTTGGATCTTAATACTCAAGTGGCTTCCTTGAAGATGTCTACTTTACAGTTGAAAATGAAATGATTTGATTTAGTAGACAGAAAAGGCAGCTCCTTTCTGGAGGCCACATCTTGATGGTGTCCAGATTTCAATTTTACAGTCACTTCTCCATAAAATGGTGGACTCTAGTGACCTCGATGAGGACAGTCCAGGTCTGAGGAGGTGCTGACCACAGCTGACAAAACCGTCAGGCCCAGGCTGACCGGGCAAGTTGGTCCCTGCTCCTGCTTCTGCAAGACCACCTTCACAGGCATCCAGAGGAATCAGGCTTTTCAGGCGCCTTTCAAGTCAACCCATATTTGCTGAGCTTCTGTGCTCAGCAGGTGTTTAGTCTACTTCATCGTCGCTGCTACTCCTCAGCTTACCTAACGTGGTGATTTCAGGGATGGAAAGACTTTAGACTTTAGGGATCTTAATTCTGACCCTTCCCCACTTCCCATTTTATAAGTGAAGGAATTGAGGCCTGGAAAGGGTGAATGAGTGGTCCAGGCTACCGAGGCAGCCAGCAGTGTTGCAGAGACCAGAGGCCCCATGTTCTGGCTCCTGGTGCAGTGTTCCTGGCACTGTGTTAAGCTGGTACTCACAGACAGCTTGCCTGATTCTTCCTCCGCTCTGCTGCAATCAACACTGTGCACAAATTCTCTGGATTTGAAATATTTTTCCTGTATGAATTCCTAAAATTTCATCTCAGGTTCTACCTTGGCTCTCAATTCTGGTTTATAATCCTGATTCCTTGAACCACTGCTTTG
Source organism: Vicugna pacos (assembly GCF_048564905.1). Taxonomy (NCBI): domain Eukaryota; kingdom Metazoa; phylum Chordata; class Mammalia; order Artiodactyla; family Camelidae; genus Vicugna; species Vicugna pacos. Next base: position 53,764,766 of record NC_132989.1, read on the forward strand.
CAAGACCCATTCTGAACATTTCCATCCTGGTCCTCCCTTCGCCAGAAGCTTTTCTTTCAATTAGAAATTCCAAAAAGAGAAACATGTGGTTTGTCTTTCAAGACCATGCTTTCGAGTTCCACTTCAAACACTCCTCAGCCCTACCTTTTCTGACCCTCTGCTGCAGCTAAATGATATCCATGCCTCCACTAAAATGCTGTTGAGATTTGTACCTTTCTTGTGGAATAATTGCTGCTGTGTGCTTCTCTTGTGCTCGCTATTTGACTGTGTGTTGTATGAGGATAGTGCGCATGTGTCTGGCCTTCATATTTAAAGTGAGAGCTCATTATAAGTCATTACATGTGTTATAGTATTTAAAGTGCTAATTTTTTAGGGTGGGATGAAAGCTGCATGTATAAATGTAGATGTTTTTCAAGGAGCAGTACCCTCTAGGACTTATTCCAGTATTAGCATACTGCCTCCTCTCTGCTCATTTGTTCAAAGGCAGGTTCTTGGTTTTTCAGTTCCTCTGAGTAGTAAGATTTCTATATTCAGATAGGCAGGTTGTCCCCATGCTGCCTGTGTACCCGCTCCCTCAGGTTTTATGCTCCTTCAGTCCCTGTCTCTCCTCTGTACCTGAGATATCTCCCCACTGACCAAGAGACATATCTGCGTATTAACTGTGCCCCTTGGCTTCAAAGTCTGGCAAAGTTTCTCTTGCAACCAGTAACAGATTTTCTTCACTGCATGTGACACTTGCATTCCTAACAATTCTCAGGTGATGAGCTGGTCCAGAGCCACCCTTGGGGAATTACTGATCTCGAAAAACATTTGACTCTTTTGTTTTTGTTGTAAAAACGACTTCTATTTGAAAAAAGGTTTTTACCTTGAAATAATTTAAAATTTACTAAAAGTTGTAGTAAAACACACAGAGTTCTGGTGTGCCTTTGGCTCAGATTCACAATTGCTCACATTTCTGGGCTGTTTGAGAACAACGCTCCCGTATCCAACCAACTCCTGGTTGTACTGGCCCAGCCCCAGAATGCTAAACTGTTACTAAGCACAGCTATTAACTTCTCTGTTTGCTTTTCTTTTTTTAAAAAACTACTGTTTTAGTTTTTGCTGGGAAGTTACAAAAAAGAATTTTCAACTTCAAAATCTCCTGAAAAACTTCCTTCTGAGGGAGAAGTGTCCTATTTTCATCCAGTTTTGAAGAGGACAAAGAAGAATCCCTAAAAACCAGATGGTGAGCTTGAGACATTGGCAGAGCCACTCCTGCAGTGTTAAGTGTGCATTTACATGGTACTTTCTCCTAGTAAACTGCTTTCCCTTTAGTTTTCTTAGTAATTTATTTTAACAACTACATGAAATATATAGGGGAGCTGAGATCTATTAACGAAGGATGATATTGAATTTCCTTCACAGAAAATCTTTAGAAAAAGAGTCTTTTTCCAATGTTGAGATGGATTTGACTTCTCTATCTTGAATCCAAGAGGTGTCTCTAAATACTGTTCAATAGATCGACAGATGGAAAAACGTTAACAAGCTTTATTAATCTCCAGAATAGTCCAGTCTTTCTCTCACCTAATAGTGTCAGGAACAGATTGTAGTGAATATCAGAGGCTTTAAGAAGTCTAGTACAGTTGCCAGGGGCAATAGCTTTAACTTTTATGAAACCGCTTATCTTCCTGGGACATGATTTATTTTAGGCATGGCCTAATTTCTTTCAAGCCTTAGGCCCAAATGTCTATGATAATTTGCAAAACCAGGTGAGATAACCTGAGATTTTTCACATGTCAGTGTAGGATTACTGCTTCTGATCTTGCAGGTAGAAAGATGAGAGATGTAATAAAGTGAAAGATTGCACCACAAGTCGGCAGAATAGCTAAATCAGACTTCAGTCACTTAACTCACTATTGGGTTAGGAAATCTCTCCCTTGTTAACTTCTTTTTCATCTGATTTCCATCCTAAGACATGGCTCTCTTCATCTATTCCAAGCACGAAACTTCATTTACTTCAAAGGCGTTCCTACACAGAGGAGAAAGAAAGAGTGCCTGGCCTCATTGGTATTCTGCCTTGAGATTCGTAAGGATGCTTGTTGAAGATTAATACTGTGAGCCTGGTTAATGAAGAAGAAAACTCAATCCTTGACCTACTATTTAAAATTACATAGCTACATGATACAAACTGGGTGATGGGTAAAATTACCAGCCATGAGGGTCCGCCTAACGGCCTTTCAAGCCAAACAGTTTTGCAAGGTAATCTCCCCAATACTGACTTGAGACTCCATGCTGTGGGTATCCGCCATCTGATTTTAATAACTCCTCTTCTCCCCTAATACTCTCCTAATCCACTGGAGATGCTGACCAATTTGTGAGTATTCAGAAGTGAACACTGATTTTAATGTTGATCCTGGTGAAATATTATCCAAAAGATAAAACTGCCGCTCCTCCCTACTGTCTCCATAGGCTATTTCAAATATTTTAAAGTGAAATAAAAATGACATCTACTTTTACTTCCACTAACTTATTTCTGTTCCTGCTGCCTTCCTTCACTGACGATCGCCCCTAACTGGAGGCTAACTTTGGGTTTCTCCGTACTCATGCTGCCTTCTCCCCACAGTGTGCGCTAAGCAAACTGCAACAATTCAGTACTCCACTCCCTTCCTTAGTGATTCGTTTAATAAGCGTGAACTGAGAAAGAGATGATCTGGTAGAAAATTTTGCACAGCTGTTTATAAAGACAAAGATCAAAGAGGCTAAAGAAAAAAGGGAAAATATCCGTGTTCGTTATGCCCAAGACCTCCCATTAGCCATTCTCACAATGGTGAAGAGGTAAGACACCTGAATACCACTTAAGAAACAGAATTATTAGTCAAGAAAAATTCCCATTGAAGAGAGACATATTCAACTTTTACTCAGTGAGATCTCTACTTGGAATTACCTGTCTGTTAGCATCCCTTATTTCCTCTTAGCATTCCAGATAACTGTGAATGAGTAATAATGCTGTGGTCCACTGGACTCACAAAAGCATTGGGTGGTTGGGACTCGCCCAGTGAAATCCAATTTAGTGCTTAGTTAAAGGGACACTTGTGGAATAAAACTTGTGTTTTAGGACCACCATGCTAATTCTATCTGTTCTATCTACTGATTTGACTGCTGCTGCCCTGCTGTGTTCTTGCTCTAGGCTGTGCAAATAAAGGCCTTCAGAGGAAATCATAAATACTTGATTTAATTAAGACCATTACCAGGAGCACTTCTTGCCTCATTTCTCCAAGTGCCAAGGTATAGATTACATTTGAACAATGGTGCTGCAATAAATACATGGGGATAAAATGCAATTCCTCTTTTATGGTTTGTAAAAAATAGAGCAACAAAACAAGATGCCCTGCAGCAACTAAACATTTCCTAGTCAGCAGTTTCCTTTGGAGCTGAGGTTTCCAGGGATGGGGGATAAGGGGATATATTCAAACATTTTTACTTCAGTCAAAAAAGAAAAGGGAAAAAACAAAAAAGCAATCCTGGCTCGACCGTCTGAACCTATGCTGAAGTATTCAGTGCTATTATCTCAAAGCCACAAGCCACATGAACTGTGCTATTTTCTGCACCAGCTGGACAGTTCTGACTTTTGTGCCAAGAGCCATGTTAATCCTGTTCATCCACTGACCCTTATATTTAGTTCGAAGAAATTCATAATGTTTAGTCAGATGTTGTTACTAATATTGGCAATCATTGGCTAGAGTGAATAAATTTTATCTATTCTGGATGTTTCTCACGGTTAAACATATTTCTTTTTTATGGGTAACTTACCCTGGCTTGCCTTGGGTTTTCCTAGTTTTAAAACTGAAATTTCTGTACACTGAGAATCTGTTCAGTTGAGGGCAAACCAGGTTGGCTGGCAACCTTAGTCATGAATGATTTTCAAATTCTACTATTTAATTCTTCCCTTTGGAGAATTTCCCTTGGAGAAATAGTTTAAGTATAGCTAACATTTATATGCCAAATACTGCTTAAGTCCTTTCAATGAACTTGTTTTTTTAGTCTAGGGAGCACTAATCACATAGATGAAGTGGCCCTATTGAAAAAGGTAGATATTGTTACTATCCCCATTTTATAGCTGAGAAAACAGAAACACAGAAAATAACTTTCCTATGATCAAATAGCTAGGAAGTGGTAAATAGGGAGTTTACCCTAGCAGCCTTGTTTGAGAGCTCCCTATAGGGCTATTCCTAATAACAGCTGCAATAGTAATTCTCATTCAAGTTTGAAATGCATATTTACATATCCGTTATCTTTCTGCCTTTACTTGCTCAAAGCTGCCTCAAATTGTTGTACTTATAATGCCTAACCTAGTAAGTTTTCTCCAACTAAATTGCTTAACCATGTCTTTTGTCTTTTTATTTCCTTTTTTCTATTTCTCCACAATGGTAACACAGAATGGTACCCAAGGATATGCATATTCTTCCTTGTTCAATATGAAAATGTAATAGAGTATAAAATAATACTGTCCAATTGAACTTTCTGTGAAGATGGGAATGTCCTGTATCTTCACAGTAGCCACTAATCTGTCTGGCTCTTGAGTATGTGAAAAGTCGCTAGTAGGACTGAAGTATTGAATTTTAAATTTTATTTAATTTTAATGAGTTTTAGATTAAATTTAAATACTGGCATGTGGCTATTGGCTACCCTATGGACAGCATAGGTCTTGAACCCATTTGCCTATTAAGGACATCTTAATATTTATTACAAAAATTACACTAATTACTTCATTAGTTAGAGGTTTACCTTTCAGCTAGCTCCTGTGGGACTAGATACAAAGGAGAGAGGAGAGAGAGAGAAAACATACCAGGGGAAAGGATACTCCAATCTCCTATGTTTCTTTAATAATGTTTCTAAGGGTGCAAAGAGGATCACAAAGTAGATTACTTTTGGGACCATAAAACCCATATTTAGGTATTTTTATGGGTACAGGACACAGTAGGGCTTAGAGTCATGAAGGTGATGATAAACACAAGAATCGTGGTTTTTAAGAAAATGTTGCAACACCTATCTCCAAAATAGCAATTTGCCTTAGTTATTGCCCATCTCCTTCTACCATCTCACTACATTCATCCCCAACTTTACATATTACCTGTGTAATTTGTTTTCTACCATTTTAATACATTTTCACAAAAACTGTAACTGAGATTTGTGCTAAAAGTCTCTTGGGAATTTTCTCCATAACACTACCTGCTTCAAGTAATAAATGATTGCTCTTTGACTATTGACTCCTTTGAACAATTAGGTGGAACAGTCAGAGAGGCCTAAAAGAGGGGTGATTATTAAAACAAGTGAGGTGGCTTGTTTCTCCACGTAAGGTCTTTTCCTGGCTTCGCTTGACAATTTTTGTTACACATCATTAGTCTTGAAAAGAATACTCAAACGTGAAAACCACCTTATGGTGACAACACACTGGGAGCAGGTGTGTGTCCTTTGTTGAGAGCCCATGTACCACGAGGCCTTTGTTGTCAGCCATGTTCTCTCCAGGGCTCAGCCTCTCTCCAGAGCCTGGCTTCATTTACCCTGCCAGCAAATCACCCTTCTGCTGGCAGGAAAAAATATTTTTAAAGGCCCCTGTGCTGGCTACCACCTGACCCTCAGCTGGACCTTGAACCACCTGTAGCCATCGATCCTGATCCTTCTCTAGTTTCACTTGTCTACTTAATAGTGATGTCATCAGGTAGGATTGCCAGCTAGAACGCAGGATGCCCAGTTAAATTTGAATTTCAGATAAACTGATTTTTTTTTTTAGGCTTAAGTATTTTCAAAATTTTGCACAGGACATACTTATAACAAAAATACATATGTATATTTATAGTTTATCTGAAATTCAAACTTAACTAGGCATTTTGTATTTTTATTTGCTAAATCTGGCAATCCTAAATCAGGAGCACTATCTCCAAATCTCCAGAACAAGGAATGAGCTGATGCAACTGAAACCTTGCAGGAAGACATCACAAGTCATTTGAACAATGTGGTTCATCTTTTAGAAATAGCAAATGTGCTTTTCTTGTAGTGACTAAACTTTGATTGTAGGACTAATCATCAAATTTGGGTCTTAGCTATGACAAAACATTTGATAGAACTAATGGCTTACTGACTGGCACTGGCTGAGTGCCTCATGGAGCGTCATTTAATCACCACACAACAGCAATTTAAACTACAGAAGAAGGTCAATGACTAATTCAGAGTCTGGAACTCTTTTTCTTCCCCCTCCTATGAAGGTGTGAAGAACAGAACTAAAATGAGGTAGCTTCAGTTCTGTAAGTTGCTTGGGTTCAAGGATAGTCCTGCTAGTGTTATTTTTCAGTAGATCTGTTTTTGCAGCTAGCTGAGGCTACAGAACTTGTCACATTATACTTTAAAGAATAAAAAGAAAAACATTCCGATAGTGATTTACAATGCACAGTGCAGAACTGAAAAAAGAGAAGACAATGTCATAATAAAATTCTTCTTCAGTGGAGTCAGTGATACAGATATCAATGCCTCTGTTCATCACATGCCTAATGTCGAAAGAGACAGGATCAGGAAAGCAGCATGACTTTGCAGCCCACCTGGAAAATTCTGGCTCTACCAGAGTAACCCTAAACTTGAGGCAAAGCCGCAGCACTCAGTCCCAAACATAGCTCTTTTATAGCTGTCTGAGTTTGTTTCATCCCCCCTTTATTCTTGGATTAGTGGCTTTAAAATGGAAATGCTGGATTCATTTCAGTTATTAGGCTGATGTAAGCATTGTAATTCTCTCTCTTGAATTCTTAAATGTGTTGATTGTACTCTGGGAACTTCATGGTTCTTTTAAAAATACCGAAAGTGCTTTGCTCCATTTTTCTGATGTAATTGCTTGTACTATTTAATTCCCAACTCTATTATATTTGAACTTTTGTAGTGAAATCAAGAGACACAAAAGGCATTCTGAATGATAAATTTCCATTTCTTCTTTCAAAATACAAATAAAACTAGTTTGGAAGAAATAGGAGGTAAAGAAAATTGCTTTGATGTGTAACTTATTCCAAGACTGGAAGTCTTAGATTTTTAAACAAAATACGCTGGTGACCAAAACAAATGGTGGTGAGTTGGTGAAACAACAATAATTGGCAGTCTCTGGTGTCCAAAGCCATTTGCTTGAATTATTTATGTCTCAAAACTGACAGGAATTTCATAAGAGTAAATAAGGCAAGTCCAGTGGGTGTCGTTTACATGATGCAATCACACATCCAATTGACTGCAGGTCCCATCTGCCGGAGCTGATGCCTTAAAAACCCAGGGGAGGAGTTTATTTCAAGGGAGTCCCACACCCATCAAGGTTTGATTAGTCCACCACTAGCTTGATCCCATTCATTGTCAAAAGCAGGTTGACAAAGAATGAGTCACTTAATGTTGTTTGCTTTAAAATAACTCAGTAGACGATGTTGCTACTGGATTGCCTCCTTAGAGTGTGAAATGACCTTTTAGTTCCTTAAAAATACTTTTGAATCATCAGGAACCCACTGAATTATGAATTGTTACTTTATAGTACTTGATATGTGTCTATTACATTCTGGCAACCTCCTAGGATGGTTTTTCAGGGATGTCTCCGGGACTCAGCTGGTCCTCCGTACCTTCTCCCACCCCTCTTTAACTTGGATTTCTCCCTCTGCAGTACCCTTCTGGCAGGGTGGATGGAGATGAGGACACGGTTCCATTGTACTGGCCTGTGGGGTTGGAGTAGTAAGTGAGCAAAATTAAACTGCCTCAAGACAATTTATGGAGTCTTCATTACATACAGAAGAGTGGCTCTTTCTGCTCATTTTCACATGTGGAGAAATGTTCATGGAGTTTATAGTCCTTAAAATTTACGTTTATTTTATAAATTTTATTTTTAATGCTTGAAGAGAATAACATATTTATGAAATGTCCACTGGACTTTAAAATTTTATTTATTTTTGGCTTGAGTATTACAACAAATTTTGGGAATTAAATGAACGACATAAAACTTCAAATTTTTAATATTTTACCAAATATTTTATTTTTCATATTTTAGTGTACAGTTGGCCCTTCATGTCTGAGGGTTTCCCATACACATGTGGAGGGTCAACTGTACTATGCCACTTTATATAAGGGACTTGAGCATCTGCAGATTTTGGTATCTGCTGGGGGGGTCCTGGAGCCAATTCCTTGCAGATATTGAGGGATGGCTGCATTTTAAATATTTTTCATCAAAACTTCACAAGAGTAAGTTGTTCTGAGTATCATGGTCATTGTTTGCAGTTAAATAGCTGAAGTTATTTCAATATCAATTTATGCTGTTTATAACAACATGGATGAAATTTGAGGGCATTATGCCAAGTGTAATAAGACAGAGAAAGATAAATATTATATGATATCCAAGTATATGGAATTGGAAAAAGCCAGACTTGGAAACAGAGTACAGTGATGGTTGCCAGGGGCTGGGAGTATGGAAGATGGGGAGATCTTGGTCAAAGGGCCTAAGATTTCAGTAATAAGATGAATAGTTCTGAAGACCTAATGTATGGGACAGTGACTATAGTTAATAACGCTGTTTTATATACTTAAAGTTGTTAGGAGAATAGATCTTGAAATGTTTTCAAAAGGAAATGATAATTATGTGATGTGATAGAAGTGTCAGCCAGCACTTTGGTGGTAATCATTCTGCAGTATATAAGCATATCACATCAACATGTACACCTTAAATTTACACAATGTCAGTTATATCTCAGTACAGCTGAGAAGAAAAAGTTCTAGAGGTGGATAATAGTGTTGATTGCACAACAATGCGTATGTACTTAATGCATTAGAACTGAACACTTAAAATGACTAAAATGGTAACTTTAGTGTTATATATATTTTACCACAAAAAAAGATCATTTAAAAAAGCTATTTCCTTTGGACATACAGTATATAAAATGAATTGATGGTTATCAGTGTCATTTATGATAAAAAGAGAATCTGCCCCCCTCCAAAGTTTTTGAAAAACAAATATTGTTCTATTCACAAGTAGAAGTTATGAGGAAACAGGTACAACTTTTACTCTTTGGCAGGGCTTGGGAGAATAAACAACTGTTACAGATTAAAAGGAGTGTTAGCGCATCCAAGGGCCAATCTTAAGAAGAAAGAACAGTTTGAAAGGTTACTAGAAGAGAAGTCTTAAGTTTGAAAGATTTTCCACTAGAGACAAAAAAGGCCTGTTTCTTATCCCAAACCATTTCTCTATTCCTTCTAATTACCTCTTCCCAAATCTGTGATATATTATTTTCTCTCTGTTATGCTGAACACAATTATAAAATTTCTTATTTTATAGACCCAGGTGTTAAAGATAACTGCATTAGCAAAAAAAAAAAATTATTTTTCTTCCAAAGGGAGGCTTTTTAGACTTTATTGAGTGGATTATCTTTTCCGTGGTACCTAGCTTTCCTGGACCTTCCTAGAATGTCCTGTGCTCATTTCTCCAGCTTGGTGCGAAGAACTACTCCTCCCACCTCCTCAGACTGCGAGAACCTTAAATGTCTGCAGTCTTGGTGTGAGAGGGGAAGCCTCTCCAAAAACCATGTTGGCATTTGGTCAGACTTTTCTAAGCTCCTCTGGTCCAGGCACATGTGAAAAGGTTCAAGTCATGCAACTATCATGAATAAGTGAGTTGTATTCATCTCTAGCTCCTTTGTTTACAAAGATGTCGTGGGCTCCTAGAGAATCAATCATACTTCAGTCAATACTTGGCAATAAGTTTAACCTCCTTCTAAGGAAATAAGTTCTTAAAATCTGCTGAATCATCCAATTCTCACATTTCTTTTCAGGGGAACCATAGGGTAGGATGTTTCAGATACACCTTTTTAGTGTGTGTGCTTACAGTTGGAAAATATCTATTATTTTTTCACTGCTCAGCCTGAAACTATGGAACATAAATCCTTATAAACATATTAAGATACTTGAAATTTTAAGACTGGTTCTCTTAGCCACTCTCCTCTTCTAATCTATCTCCCAAACTCTGAACAGCTCATTTCTCTGTCTTGTTCAGAGAACAGCAAGAGATGGCACAGTGATCACTTTCAGATCAGAAAAGGCAGACAGATGACTATTCTGAAAACCTCCGGCAGGTAATATTGCCCCTGCAATCTGCAGGAAAGTTTACTTTGTTAAGACTACTGATTGAGGAACATCTTTAGTTGCATTGTGTTTAGTCATTCAGTCAATGAGCACTGTCTAAGCATCCACAGACAATGTGCAGGAGGATCTGGGAGACTGGACATAGTCTTCGCTATGATGAACATACAAAGGGGGATCATCATAATAAATACCCAATGAAAACATATGCGTGTTGAAAAGCACAGCTATGAAGCAGGCAGAATGTTTACTGTTAAAGCAGAGGCTTGATATTAGCAAGGAAAAGCTTCCAAACAGCTTTATTGCTGGAGAGTGGATATTCATTTGTTTAAATATAACAGAAAAAAGTTATGAATATTCAGAATTTACCCATCTCTGAACCACACCCAGCACAGCACTGACAATTCACAACTGCTTCACATGTTGCGTATGTACAGTACACTGGAGAAATTCATAGCTTTTATTATAAAGAAGATACATATCTTCTCCTCCACAGGGGTTGTAGTATACCCTTCCACAATCTGTCCTGTTTGTTTTGGCAGGCCTAACAGCATCTTTGCAGTATTTTGTGTGGGACAGTGAGAAGAAGGGAACAATACCCCCTCTTTTTTTCTTTTTCTACTAGATGGTAGCTCATTCAGGAAATGTTGAAAGGGAGTATAGCTGAATTGTGGACACAGGTACTGCTACACAGATTTTAGCATAAACACCTGTTAATAGCAGAGAGTGAAGGAAGTTGGTTGAATTTTCTAAGCACCTCAGTGGAGGTATGTATTCTGCTAACTAAAGACAATATTCAACTCCTAAACTCTTTTTTTTTTCCCTAGAGGATAAAATGTAGTTCAACAAATATCACAAGGATATAACTGAAGATTAAAGGGAAGAAAGAAATTCAGATGTCCTGAAGGGTAATACATTTCTTTAAGCTACTATGGATTTGTAAATGGTAGAGTCACTTCTTTGCACTTTATTTTATTCTGATACGTTACAGGAGATATGACTGATTTAAACTTTAATTGTATATCACATTTCAAGATATTAGATTAAACCACAAGTAAGAACTGAGTAATAATAATAATAGTAAATTTTTATTGAGCCTTGTGATAAATTCCTTAGATTTGTTTTGGATTTTCAAAAATAATTAGTTAGTTCTAAAGCCATCTTCTAGGAACAAAGTCCCCTTGTCTTTTCAGCTGTGTGAGGTTATAGTGAGAAGATAGCTGTATATGAACCAGGAAGTCGTCCTCATCTGACACCAAAATCTGCCAGCACCTCGATCTTGGACTTACCAGCACCCAGAATTGTGAGAAATAAAATTCTGTTGTTTTCTAAGCTACCAGTCTATGGTATTCTGTTATAACTACAAAAGCCGACCAATATAGGGTTTCTTTTTCTAGCTGGATTTCTTATGGAGTTACTATAAGACAAGTTGATATAAATGCTTTTGTGTCAACTAAGCATAAGAGGTCTGAGGCTGAGACAAGCAAAAATATTTTTCTGAATAGCATATAACGAATTCAGGCAGAATTAGTTTTTTTCATACTAGCTGCATAACTAAAAATAGGTAATAATATTTTCTTAGGAATATATAGAAACTTCCAAGATGCCCTCTATCCAACTTTCAAATAAATTATTTCACCATGTTCAATATTCTTAGGAAGAAAACATTACTGTCATTATTTATTAAACAGAAAAAGTTATGAGCTCTAGATCAATTCACTAATTAAACAATTTTCTTAAAGCCAGTTTGCTGACAGCTAATTTTTCTATAAGCCAACTCACTAAATGACTAATACTATAGCAACAAATTTGAATATAATAGTAAAAGTAATATGTTCATAACTATTGAATACATTTAAAAATTGTTCTTTAAAATATGTTTGGTAAATTGGTGAATTTGATGAATTTGTCATTTAGCAAATTGATCCTTTAGTAAATTGGTCTGCTGTTATTTCAAACTGAGAGATTCATTCATTCAATACTAAAATAATACATTTAATGAACACATACTATATGCCAGGTATTGGATATTTAATACTGAATGAGGCAATATTAGACAAATTACAGTTTGCTGGAAGGGAGAGTCAAAAACATCATCATAACAGAAAGTGCCGCAATAGTAATGTTATGGGAACCCAGAGGAAGACTGTAGGGGAGATAAAGAGCACGTTCCATCTGGGTATTGGTCACAGAAGGCTTCTAAAAGATGATGCTTGAGCTGAGATTTGGAGGCTAAAAGAGATTTATACACAGGGAAGTGAGAAAGTGGTCAGGATGTAAGTCAAGGGATCAGAATGTGCCAAGGTAGTGAAGGTGGTGACAGTTTGTGGTTCATGAGGTAAGTATCAAATACAAACAAAGTCAGGACTGATGTTTGAAAAGTAAACCAGAATGGAACAGAAAGTATCAGAAGGCCCTGAATGTGGTATTGTGTTGTACAATTCTGTTATCTGTATGTACATATATACATACACATCAAATTATCAAATATATTTCTCTGTGCATCGCAGGTAAGAGATAGATAAGGTGCAGAAGAAAGAGAGAATATGTTCAGAAGAGATGTTATATGTAGGTTGTTGGAGTGGGGAGGAAAAAGTTGGTGTGAGAGACTGCAGGGAGGGAAGCCTAGAGAAGCAGAAGCCAGATCATAAAGGGTCTAATATATTCTAAGAAGTTTAAACTTTATCTGGAAGATAAAAGGAGTCACTAAAAGGATTCATGGCTTAAATGAACCAATTTTCTTTTACTAAAGAAGTCTGAAAAGTTCAAATAATATAGAAGAATAAACAGAAGGAAAATTCTCATTTCCAATGCTACTACTTACCCCTCCACTCAAGCTTCTGTTTCCTAGAGGCTACAGCTACTATCAGTTTCTGCTTTGGTTTCTTTCGATAGCAGCATTAAAAGTGTACATGATATGCTCTATTTCTTGATTTTTAACTTTGGACAAGATCATTTGATTTTTTTTTTTGTTACAAAAGATAACAAACTCCAGCATAACTACACTCTTCACTACCTCCTTGTCCCTTCTACCTCATGAATTGTGTTAGATGTTGGTTTTTTCTTTTTTGGTAGTTGTACTTATGGTTTTAAGTAGTGTAATTAAATCTTAATATTTCAGTTATATAGCATTAACTATTGATTCTTTATTATGGAAATGGGGAAATTCATGTAGCAATTTTTTGATAGAAACTTGTAGATTGAGCCATGTATTTGTTACCCTTAGAGAGTTCCAATTTAAATGATAGAAAAGATATTTCTCTTTCTCTCTCTCACTTATATCCATCTACCATGTATCTATTTTTCTATATGTCATTAAATAATAAGCCTAGAATAGCCTTAGAAATCAGGAAGGTGTCATCCATGGCCAGATATTATAAGACACTAAGGGAAGAGAGACAGCAGATGTCATCATATTGGTAAAGCCATCAAAACAGAGAAAAATTACTGAGTGTTCTGTGACCTAATTTCTTACTTCCATCTGAGCAGCTCAAAGCCTTTTTTAAATCTGTGACTTTATTATCCACATTCCATATTGGTTTCCTTGGGGTAAGAGATCTAGATCTTTATTTTCCATCTTTTCTTTACGTCTATTTTGGGTAGTGAATGATTTTGATCTGCAAACTTCAATAACTGCTTCTAAGGCCATTAAAGTTAGTTGGCAACTACATGTTCTTGAATTTACAAGGCACTTTCACACATGCTTCTAATTCAATGATGACAGTAAGCCTGAAAAATAGGCCCAAATTACTATTATTCAAATTTTATTGGTAAGGCCCAGAAATATTATGTTACCTGTACAGAGTAACCTGGACAGTAATACGGTGGCCCAGTAATCCTAATAATTCTTACAGTAACTAATATTATTTGGAAGCTTACTATCTATTATTATGGCTTTTACAATTGCTATGGGTCTTGACAAATTTAACCTCCCCAAATTTTAAGTTTCTTACCTCTAAAATGGTGATCTACCTCATAGGTTATTCTGAGGGTTAGAGGATATAGTGTAGATAAAGTGCTTAGCACAGTGCTTGTAATATGGATGGCTCTCAATAAAAGGTAGCGATTATTATTGGCCACGTTTCCCTAGATCTATCACTTCCTAACTACGTAAGCTTAATATTTCACTTAACCTGTGTGAGTTTCAAAGCTTCCCTGTTAGTAAAATGGAGCAACTGAGGCATGAGGAGTTTAAAGATTAACTGAAAGCCACACAGCTAAGCCACTACATATTTAGGACTTGAAGTCAGCTTCTAGTACATGTATTTAACCATTAGGTTAGAAGCCAGCTTATCTAAAGCCCTGTCCCATGAAATCTGTGTTTAGGATTCCTGCATGGCAGCTAATGACAGTTACTTTGAATGTTACTGGTATTTCTATTTACTAGAATTTATATTTAGCAATTATGACGACTGTTGTAAATCTATGCATATAATGTAATTTAGAATGACTAATTTAAATGAAGACTAGGAGGTGAGTTCTAGTACAGATACTTGACATTTCCCAATTAATTACTGAGGCGCCATGAGACTCACTTAGGTAAATACTCTGATCTGTTACTTACACAAAACATTTCTGACACAAAATGAGAGGGTTGTTTTTTTTTCCCACATCAACCAATGTTCCAACTCTTTAGATATCAACTAGATATCTTCAATTCAATTAGACTCTGACAGTAATTACCTGGAGTTAGCACAGACCCACAGGTTAAGGGCTCAGTTCCATAAGACTGCCCCCACCTTAGACACCAAATGCAAGTCTGGGCCAGGCATACTTCTGACCAATGGCCTATAACTCAGGGGTTCCCACCAACCCCTCCTCAAGTTCAATGATTTGCTCGAATGGCTCACAGAACTCAGGGAAACTATTTATGTTTGCTGCTTTATTATAAAGGATACAACTAAAGAGCATCCAAGGGGAAGAGAAGTATGGGGGAAGCTTCCATGCCCACTCCAGGCACATCAGCTCTCTAACATCACAGTGCTTACCAGCTTGAAAGCTTTCAGAAACCCCATTGTTTAGAGTTTTTATGGAATTCCGATTATGTGGGCATGGTTGATTAAATCATCAGCTACTGAACCAGCCTTCCTGGGGGTTGGAGGTGTGGGGCTCAAAGTTCCAACTATCTAATCACATGGTTGGTTCTTCTGGCAACCAGCTCTCATCCTATCTACGGCCCACCAAGTGTCACCTCGTTAGCATAAACTCAGTCAGATGTAAGGAGCTTACTAAGAATAATAAAAGATGCTCCTCTCACCAGTCACTCAGGGAATTCCGAGGGTTTTAGCAGTTCTTATGTCAGGAACCAGGAACAAAGACTAAATATTATAACAAAAGACACTCCTACCACTAGGGAAATCACAAAGGATTTAGGAGCTCTGCACCAAGAATGGAAGATGGAGACCAAATATTTATTTCTTATTATATCACAGTATCACAGTTGACTGTTAGAATTAGGTCTAAAAGAACTGAAATGATCATGGAAGGAGCCTGAGGAGTGTCCTATGAGTGAAGTGCTGTAGTCTTCCTACATGGGTGGCATCCAGGTCTGTTTTGCTGTTTGACTGTATTTTGTGTAGCTAGAGTTAGCAGCTATCTATGGTGACCATATTGCCTGAGTTTAAAGAGTTGGCACAATAGTTAGAAATAATGTCAGTCCATATGTTCTGATTTTGGTTAAAAGATTTGTTCCTTTACAAATAAGGCACTTTCAAAGAAGAGAAGCATTGCTAAATTCCATTATATCAACATGAAAATCAGACCTCTGGATTGCAAATCATAATAGGTTCTTCTGTGTCTTTCTACTTCTAGTCTTCAATTTATTAATAAGAAGAACAAATTTCCAAAAGGAATATAGGAACTAATGAAGAAAAGACCCATCTGGTTGGGGTTATCCAGCCTCTGTTCTAACTGTGCCCAGTGTCCCCCAAGGCCGGTTCCAATCTGGTTTTAAATGACACAGTTGGCAAAGTTTCTTAGCACCCCACCCCCACCCCCTGCTTTCAGGAGAGTTCACAGCCTAATGACTATCACATCCAGGAATGCTTTCCTGACTTTCAGCACAGACAGCACTCTGGAAGACACTCATGGCTCTGGTAATGCTAGCCCAGGACTGCAATATTTCTTTGTCTTTATGGGTCCTCATCCATCAGACGAAGCACTGGATGATTATGTAAAATATCTTGGATGGATCCCAGGCTGAAAGTCTTCAAAAGACAAATAGATTAATCATACACTAAAGGAAGGCACAGGACCCACTTGTACTCTTATTAGATACACAGGACATCCCTGAGCAATATCTTACTCTGAAAGAAAAGCCCGAGGAAGAGAAAAATCAGTCAAGGCCACAGACAGTCTAAAAGTTTCTACTTTCTCCAGATTCTAGATGTTCTTCCTTTCTCCTCTCCTGTCTTCCTTCCCCAACTCAGTTAGTTACACAGGTATTCATGTAACAAATGTTGACCTACACACAAACAAACTTGAAGCATATGCTTAACTCAAGCACACTGTACTTTGGCACTCAGTTTTTAAACATCGTTCCCACAAGTCCTGTGTTCAAGGCTTTTGTCCACATTCAAAGAATCTCTGATCCTATAGTTCATTTTTAATGCATTGTAAACTAGGCTAGGAAAACTGTCCAGAAACTAGTTTAAGTATTCCTGTGGATTTTCAGATCCAATTAGGACAAACACTGGCTATGGCTTCTTTGGGGTCTTTATTTAATATTTTCCTTTTTCAGAATACTCAAGGAGCCATAACTCTTAATACCTGTAAAATTTGAATTGAGTCAAGCATACAAGTAAATAAACAGACTTAAAATCCACATAATACTAAAATTAAGAAGAAAAAACAGCAAATAACCCTTCTATCTCGAATAAACATCTTTAAAATGCATTATTCTTAATTAGGTTTATTAACTACTTCCCAATCTTTTAAATCTTTAATTTTCCAGGGCCTGGCTGTAATGTTCAAGAGTTTTAAAATCCAGGTATGGTTATGTAGTTCTGGTGGCATCTCTGTATATCTCCCAGTTTCTTAAGCTTTGGAGTGGAATTGAGTTTTGAAGTGCATTGAGATCACTCTGACAGGCAGTATCTGTGTTCTTGGTCTGTTAGTGGGTTATGAGAAGGCTTAGGGAGGATACAGTGTAAATATGGAGCACTTTTTACTTTTGTTCTCGATTAAGATCTGGTGGGAGAAACCATGGCACTATTTTACTTTCTTTTCAGCAAGCAACAAGAATCTAAGAAAACACCAGGAAAAGATGTACATATACTGTTCTTTTTTTGGAAGGCAAAGAGATGCATCCATACATAATACCTGCCTGTGAATTGAAAAAAAAGAATGTAGGCAACAAAATGGGGCTTTTATTCATTCGCTTTCCTGCAACTGATCAGGCCAGCGGCTCTGTGAATGCAGCCTAAAGCAGAAGAATCAACTTTCTGATGCCATTTTAGCTCAAGACCTCATTTTTGAAACTAAATAGAAAATTGTAAGGAGGCTCAATGAATATGTATATCAGTGCCATCATCAAGGAGAGATGGGAACCTACTCAGCTTCTCATTACATACAAAAGACTTACTGATCAGTCTTAGTCATATCAATAATAATGATGATGACAAAAAATAGCAAACATTAAATACTTTTTGTAAGTCACTGAAAGTGCATTCAGTGTATTATCTCATATATTGCTCACAAAAATTCCATGAAGGTACAGTTTATCTCAATATTTATTATTTATTTTTAAAAATCAATTTTAGTGATGTATAATTTAAGTACAATAAATTGCCCATATTTAACTAGTTTTGAGAGAGACGTATTTTTGTAAAGTCACAATAGTAATGAAGATGCAGAACAATTCCACTCCCTGTAAAAGGGCCTTTATGCCCCTTCGCAGTTCCTTTTTCCCTCTGCCCCGGCCCAAGGCAACCACTGCTCTGCTTTCTGTCACTGTAGATCAGTTTGTATTTCTTGGACTTTTATACAAATTTTTATATAAATTGAATCATTCTGGTTGGGTCTGACTTCTTTCACTCAACATAATGATTCTGAGATTTATCCACACAGTTTGTGTATCAGGAGTTAATTAATTAATGGATTAGCTAACTCTTGATGTGTATGGATAGGTCATATTTCGTTTATCCATTTACCAGTTGGTCATTTTTCCCCCTAGTATTTGGATTTTGTTCAGTTTTTACTGGATTGTTTGTCTTTTTACAGAGTTTTAAGTGTTCCTTATAGGTTCTAGATATAAATCTTTTGTCATATAGATATATTGCAAATATTTTCTTTCAGTCTCTGTCTTGAATTTTTATTCTTTTAACAGTAGTTTTCAGAGAACAAAAATTTTTAATTTTGATGAAGCCCAATTTACCCATTTTTTCTTCTATCAATTGTTTTTGTGTCTTATTTAAGATGTATTTGCTTACTTGAAGGTTACAAAGATTTTCCCCTATAGTTTTTCCTAGGAGTTTTATAGTTTGTGGTTTGATGTTTAAGTCTATCACTTCTTTCTGAATTATTAAGTTCATTAATTTTTGGTATGGTGTGAATTAGGATTTTTTTTTCCACATAGATATCTTGTTTTAGCACCATTTTGTTAAAAAGAAATTTCCTTTGTTATTCAATTGCCCTCATACCCTTGTCCAAAATATCATTTGACCATGAATCTGTTTTTGAGCTCTATTCTGTTCCAGTGATTTACGTGTTTACTCTTTTATCAATGTCACTATTTCTTGATTATTGTAGTTTTATAGAAAGCTTTGAAATCTGGTAGAGTGAGTCCTTCAACTTAATTCTTTTTAAAAAATGACTTTGACTATTTTATTTGCATTTCTTTTGCATTTCCATATAAATTTTTAAAACAGCTTGACAATTTCTACAAAAAACCTCCTGGGATCTTTGATAGGAAGAGCATGGAATTACAGATCAATTTAGGGGAGAATCGATACCTTAATAATTTTGAATCTTCTGATCCATGAACTAATATAATTCTATATGCATTCAGGTTTTAATTTTCTCTTCAAAATGTCTTATAGTTTCCAGTATAAAGGTCTTTTGTTAAATTTTTGTTGATTTTGTTTTTAAATTTTTTTGGTACAATTTATTTCTAAGTATTTTATGTTTTTTAATATTATAAATAGAAATATTTTACATTTTATATTCTAATTGTCTGCTGATAATATATAAAATATTATTGACTTTTATATATTAACCTTATATCTTGTGACTTTGATAAATTCACTTAGTAGTTCTAATAGTTTTGTTGATTCCTTTAGGTTTTCTATGTGAAGCAATAAAAATCAGGAACTTACCACACACTGGTCATTTATTTAAAATTTCAACTTTCTTCTGAAATCTACAAAACTTTTCAGGTAGCTGTCTTTTGTATTTTTCCCAGTGTTTGTAAGTACTATCTGTACAGGTAACTACTTATTATTATTTTTATTTTATAATGAGGAAACTGAGACCATGGGGAATCAATAAATTTGCCCACTGTCACACAGTAGCAAATGGAAGCCATGTTTTAACTCTAAGCATGTCTTCATTTAAAGCATTCTGTATATGCATCTATGAAACTTACCACAGTGCCAAATAAGTGCCCACTAAACTCTGATTAATTCAAAATGTCTATTTTCTGATTACTATTAATTACTTGGATTCTGACATTTCAGTGAGAATGAGAAAGTACCATCTAGCTGAATGTCATTTGTTTCTGTTTTGTTTCATTTGTTTTTGTTCACTTTTTCCTTCCTCTGGTATGGACATGGTTCAAGAGTTAGTCACTGTGTCTTTTCCCACCTTAGACATTCAGTGCTCTTTTCTGAAGCAAAGAAGAAGTATTCCCCTTTATGAGAGAAAAGGGAAAAATAATTTATATATATTTAAAACTTAAAAAGTGAGTATTTTTTCAGGAAGCAATTTTTAAAGACATTTAACATAAAGATGAAAGATATACTTCAAAATACACATTTAGGTATTTTTACTTTTTTGGGCCTAGGATATGAAAAGGCATAAGTAACACGCATTATCTTTTACTACCAGCATGTTTTTGAGTCTAGGTCGGTATTGGAGGCGTGTATGCTTTTTCCTCTTTTTCTAGAAGAATGAATGTATTAAAAATTGTGGCAATCCACTTAGCTTTTAGCTTTAATAAGCTTTACCAGACTTAACTACACTTGTTAGAAGTTTATTTAGTTTACTGGTCTATTCAAAAAGCTACCTTTAGATTTTTCATTTTTGCTTATTAATGCAGGGATTGTGTGTGTGTGTGTTGTGTCTACTTTTCTGTCTTCTTCTGATTTTATCTTTTTTATCTCTTTCCTGCCACTTTGTTTGGGTTTGCTTGGTTGCTCCTCTTCTAGCTTTTTGAAATCAAAGATTAGTTCATTTTTTTTCTTTCTCTTTTGTTATCTTATATAAGCACTTAAGTTTATAGATTTTCTTCCGAGTTCTTCCTTGGCCATCTCCCACCACTTTTGATACACAGAGTTCTTTCTTATTTATGTTCATTTCTGAAAAGAGGCTAATTGTAATTTTGATTTACATGTAGTGTGGGTTTCCTTGAAAGCAGTGCCTGAGACAAAAGCCTGGGTGTCGGTAGTTTGTTTGGGAATATGACCTGAGGCATCCAGTGTAAGGAGCAGTAGGAATGAACAGAGAAGAAAAGAAAAGAAAAGAAAAGAAAAGAAAAGAAAAGAAAAGAAAAGAAAAGAAAAGAAAAGAAAAGAAAAAGCCCAGACCAGGATGCATTATCCAGATGGGCAAAGCTAATCAATCATGAGACCTTTTGAGGAACTTGTAAGATTATGTCTTAGAATTGTCTACCTGGAGATAAACATGAGGATAAACTATTGTCAGCTCATAATCTTCAATAGCAAAAGGGCAGTCCTATGGGTCTTAAGTTCCTAGTACTTCAAGGTTGAACATACCTAAGTACAGAACATCCCAAGCCGCAGCATCAGAGAAGTCCCAGGGCATGGAGAGAAGTGAATAAAATGTGGCCCAAGGCCATGGTGCTCTCAGGTGCATCTGCTTAAATATATCCAAAGCTTGTGTGGAATTATCAAAGGGTGGCTACAGTAAGAGGGTGCCCAGATGATATGAAAGTACACAAGGTGTCTGATGAAATTTCCTTTTTAACTGAAGAGCTTTTTAAGGTCGAATTTTAATTAGTGTCCACAGAATTATTTTTTGCTCTACTTTTGCTGTTAGTTTCACATTTTGTTTATCACTTTTTTAGGCTAGATTCCAAATTTTCTATGGATTGTATCTCTTTCAGTATTCTAACACTCTTAACATGGAAGAGATACCTTTTTGAGGAGAAAGTCCTATTTACCAGAAGGAAATACAGAATTGAAATTTATATACCCTAATTTCTAGTAACTGCTATTATACAGAATATTTCTCAAAATTCCCTCAATCTAATATAATAAACCAGTATTTATAGTGCATTGTGGCCAATACTGCAGAGGTATATATGAAAAGCAATGGCAGGAGAGGGAAGAAAAAAAAATGAAACGAGACCAGGTAGTTTAGGAAGGAGTCTGAGACAATGTGACTTTTGAGTGGGGCCTTTATGACTGGGTACAGTTTTTCAGGCATAAGGTACAGTGTGAGCAGAGGCATAGAGATTTGAATGCATTCTGTTTACAGAGAATGGATGTTGCCTGTATCAGTAGGGAAGCAGTTTATCTGATCTGTTCACTCTGACCCCCAGAATTTTTTCTATAATTTCCAGGTAGAGTCTACCTCTCCTAATCATCTATCCAAAACAAAAATTGAAGCAACTTTATTTTATGTAAATTATGAACACAACAGAGGATTAATTAAAAGTTATTGAAGATACTAGATGCAGTTTATAACATGGTCCAATAATATATGGTACATGTATGTATATAATACAGACATAGTATATTTATGCATATATAGTACATATGAAGCTTGTATTAACTTTTAGCTTATTTTTTATGAAAGAACTGGCAAAATCTTTAGTTAGGTATAATCAATGAAAATGATTCTCTTCTGTTCCAATTTTTATCCACCTAGTTTTAAACATTGTTTTTTTGTTTATTCTGAAGATGCCAAGTCATTGTGCTCTAAAGTGGATGTTTCTTTGAATTGGTATTTTTTATAGAAGTTCTAAAGCTTGAGGTTGCATAAATTTGATTTTGCCAAGTTTTTACAACTGTCTTTCTAGGGAAGTTCTCTGAGACCCAAACATAATTTATAAAGTATCTGCCTCAAGTTACTTATTACCCAGAAGAAAGCTTCCCTCTTTATTTCATGGCTATGGAGCCTTATAAATCTGCCCATTCAATTAGAGTTCTCTACTATTTCTACTCTTACCATATTGAGTCAGAGGAAAAGGGGTTTTTAACTATTTCTGTTTTTTTTGGAAAGTAAGAAAACTTCCAACAAAAAACCAAGTTGAAAAAAGTTCCTTTAATTTGGAAACATGAATTTGGTGATTCTCTCTATGTATCGAAAGAAAACCTACCTTCTAATTGTAGCAGCCTGTGCTTTAATTTAATTAAATTAATTAATATTATTACTTTTCTACCATTTTACACCCATAGACAAACAAGTGATGCCTTATTACAGACACTCTGTGGTTTTTAGGGAATTGCAATAACTAGATGTGTGGTTTAAAGGTTGCTTTGGTAGTCGTTTAAAGGATGGACTGGAGAGAGTTAGTCAGGTGAGAGATGATGAGGGCTCATACTAAGATATTCTAAGAGAGGAAAGAGAGGATGGAACAGATTCAAGAGATATTCGAAACACTGGTTGGCTTGGACCTAGGAACTGATTAGACTCGGAAGAAGAGCGTGAAAGAAGAAACATGGATGATCCTGGGGAACAGACCTCTGACATTAACATCACAAAGTTATTTCCTATTATTTGAGAAAAGTTAGTTTGCCAGCAGAGGCTGTTTAATCATTCAAATTACAAAGTAAATAACCTCAGTTTCACACTTTAAAATGAGAGAAAAAAATCTCAGCGGCAGGTACAAGTTTCAGAAACATGACTCAGCAAATCAAAGGGCTCTGTATGAGCCTTACTGTATTTCTTTATTTTAGGGGGGTTGAGGGAGGCTTATCTAGAGAGAAATGGACTCAGTTAGCTCAAAGGTAGAAAGAGTTACAAGGACATACCATAATATAACTGGCAGACCTGTAGAATGTACTAAAAGACAATTTGCAGAGTAAGTGACTGCTTAGTGGAAAAGAACAACAGAACAGTTTTTTCTCACACTTCCATTTAAATATTTAAAAGTGATTGATGAAAACTAGGTTATCCAAAATCATTTTAAAAAATTCTACTTTTCAGAAAAAAAAGAGTTGAGAAAAGATCATTTGTTTCCTGGATCTTTCAGTGATGACCACTGAGAAGGTATGAATTAATGTATCTTTCACTGTTACAACACAATTTCACATTGCAGACAACACTAAGGCACACTATGGTTTTTATCTCCTATTCCACTTTTTACTCTTTTCCTGGATCATCTTCTCTGACAACCAAAGTCAAGAGGGGGATAATTGGACTAAGTGTATTAATAAATGCTTCACAGGCAGAAAAAACTGGGGATGAAATAACTGCTCATCATTATGACGACTCTCTTAGGGACTGAATTATTCTGATAGGGTGGTGACATTTTCCCAGAAAAACAGACTCTATATAATGTAGAATATTCATGTATATTGCCTCTTTTTTTCAAAAAGAATATATTTTTCTGGCTGAACATCAAATGCTAATAGGCCATATGATAGCCAATCATGAGAACAACTCTACACAGCTGGCCAATAAATGTCCATAATTCTTGTACTTTTGATTCCCAGTCAAAAAAAAAATCATCAAAATTATTTGTGCTCTCAATCCTGGAATTAAGTCCATGGACTACCCTTAGAGCCAGTGCATCTACAATGTTACTTTCTCTAATAACTGGTTTTTAGAATCCTTAAGTACCTATAATTTTGGATTGGTAGAAAATATTTGTACTACAAATTGTCAGAGCCCGTATTAAGGGATAACTGCTTTTAATAGAGCAGGAAAGACATTCTAGTGGTAAAGAACACTTTATGCTGTGAGAATTAAAGCTATTACCTGGCTACTCCAGGAAAGATAATCCTTTCTTTTGTCAATATCTGGCTAATTTGAAATGCTTTTTTTTTCTTTTTGTCTTAAAGTCTCTAAATAGTTTCTTCACTCTTCCACTGCATTTTATGCATGTGAATATGCTATCTTAATGATCCCAGTTAAGTAGATAACAAGAATCTTCCTTGCATTATTAAATCTATCCTCTTAGGAAATATTCAATATAACATGTAATTTATTAAAAAATGAATTACCTCAAATAATATTGTGTTACTCCTACACACAATTTTCTGACTTAGGGTGAAAGAAATGTTTATTCTGCAAGTAGAACTTAGACTTTCTATCATCACCTCTGCCACCAATGCTCTCATAGCACCACTGACCTCCAGCCCCACAAGAAAAGCTAGAAAGTAATAAAAAGCAACAATGGCTCTTCCTCTTCCTCTTTCTTTTCCTGTTCTTTTTCTCTCTTTTTTTTTCCCTTCAAACAACTTCGTCTGAAAGCTCTATAGGGGCCAAGCAAGATAGAGGGTTGATGGGAAGAGAGGAAAAAAGAGAGTTGGGAGGGTTATCACGGTTGTTGAGAGCAAGGAGTGGGACTCTGAAGAGGGTGAGGGTCAGAGCCAGAGCTTGGCAAGGAGAGCATATATGCATGGGGTCAGCTTAGCACAGTGTTTGAGGCACCATGATAAGGAGGGCATTCGTACAAGGGGGCAGCTCAGAGCAGGTAGTGTAGCCCAAAAGGGGTGGGGAGGGCTCCCATGCAAGGGAGGAGGAGGTATGGTGATGAACACTTGGTTAATTATGGGGGACTGATCAAATAAAGAAGTATATTAAAAGTAATGTGAACTAAGTTTCTCATTGTCAGAGAAAGGAGTTACAGAGAGGGAGAAAACTAGGATGAACCTTGTGGCGTTAGACTGGAATTGGTATAAAACACCAGGTATTAGTATAAATACATGGTTTTCAGGATGCAGATACAGAAATAAACATAAATGTCAATGAAGTACACACACATGTATGTGCTCCCCAGCTTTGTCTACAAAGAGGGTTGGGGAACAACAACTCCCCAGTGGACAGCGGCACATATAAAACCCAGATCTTGATTGCAAAATACCATTTTCCACTGCAAAGAAGGAATGGCTGATTCCAGGGTTTGGATGGGGGGATTACAACATGATGTTGGAATATCCTGTGACAAAAAGTAAGGAACTGCTCAAAGAATGATGGGGACATATCAGAAGGATGCAGGATCCAGCTAAAAGTGGCTGCCACTAACCAGATTTGGGATAAACTGAACATAGATATAAATAATGATAATAATGAGTTGTAAGCCATTGAAAAATTGGAATGCATGAATCTATACTGATATAAATGAATAGGTTAAAATATGACGAGAAATGGGATTTTGATATAGATTAAAAGAAGCATCTCACAAAATAAATCACTAATTACAAGGGAAAAAGAGTTTCATGTCATTCTGTGATATTCCTGCCAAAGATGCATAATGTGAATCTAATCATAAGGAGGAAATTTCAAGAAATCTCAATTGAAGGACCTTTTATAAAATAACTGGCCTGTAATCTTCAAAAATGTCAGGATCGTGAAAGTCATAGTGAAACTAGGGAACGGCTCCAGAGTGAAGGACATTAAAAAAACATGATAAGTAAATGCAATGCATGATTCTTTTAATAAAAAAAGATATTGAGACAATTGGCAAAACATGAATAGGGTGTGAGCATGAGATGGCATAATACGTCAGTGTTAATTTTTTGGGTTTGATGGTTATGTTGTGATTATCTAGCCCTGGTTTGTAGGAACTACCCACTGAAGTATTTGAAGGTGAATGGGCATCAGATCAACAACCCACTCTTCAATGGTTCTGGAAAAAAGGTTTTTTTTGCAATTATTTGCAACTTTTCTGTAAGTTTGAGAATATTTCACGATAAACATCCTAAAACAAATGAGATGGTAACTAATCACAGTATTGTTCATGGTTCAGTGTTGGTAAGCCCAATTACTATAGCAGAAAAGATATCAACATTCTGAAGCTCACTTTCTTCTCTTTTTCTCTTGAACTTCGACTCAGCTTTTCAGATGCTATTTTATCATGTAGAACAGCATCCTTAGAATATTTTCCCCCCGTACCTTATTAGCAGTTAATATTGTCCAAATCAAATTACTACCAACTAGCTAAAAGACTTCAAAAAGGCTTGTGAAGGGCATGTGAACATTTTACTTTCAGGTTTTTGCCTATTAAATTACAAAGGAAAGATTTCTCTCAGGCCCTGTGCTTCATGTAATCTTAAGAAGTCCTTCCATGTCAAGCCCTAACTAATCCTTTAAGGCATTTTTTGTATCTTGGAATTCTTGAACTGCAGCTAATTACTGCCAGTCATTTATTTGGTGCCGAATCTGAGCAAGAACTTGTTAACATATATGTACCTTGATCTGTTTGTTTCTCCCTCGTGTTTTAGTTTATAGAAGTGATGAATTTTGAAATAAACATTATTCCAAAATCTTCCATGACTGAAAGTTTCAAGGAAGAATGTTACAAGGTGCAAAGACAAATGTTATGAAATTAATGAAGTTCCCTAGAAAGACGATAACTTGAAGTCATTGTTGGTCAGTTTTTCCTTATCACACCTTCTGAACAGATCTACCTGAATATGAAATGGTTTACCTTCCTTAGACTATGCTATGGAAAACGCTGCTTCATTACATAAAGAGAAACTTAGTTTATAGAAACTTAGTTTTTTGTGTGTGTAAATCATTTTCACATTTTTAGTCAAAATGGTATAAAACTGTTATTATGAATATCAGCAAAAAGTTTTCTGAAAATATTTGTGGGAGTAAGCATACCTGGATGCTCTAATTTGTAATGACAGGACAGTCCTACAGATTTGCACAATATACTAATGACATATATGTATAAAATGTTCTGATTTTTTGAAAAATATTTAATTCTTAGTTTTATACTGTGAATTCTTAAACCATCTCTTTATTTATTATATTTGTTGAATACTGATTGTTTACAACACAGTTTATGACCAGATAGTATGTATTTTTAATGCTTATCAGGAATATTTTATCCACGTGCATGTGCATTTTACCTGCTCATTAAAAAATTAATTAAACTACAAATTAATTTGGTGAAATAGCTAAATCTGTGAAATTTTCATTATTCTTATAAGGAAAGATCAATGATGGTGATTGGTTAAAAACTGTGAAGTGGCTATTAGGCTTTAATTCTGTGTGTTTTTATTCCAACCTAACGGCCTGATAAGTCAGTGCTTTGGAGAGCAATGCCCTCTTACTTATCCTCTTAAGTTGTTTTACTTCTGAGGATGATGAGAAAATATTGATCTAGAAGAGGATGGTTGCTTTATTTGAATAAAATAGGAATTTGAATTTACATATATTATGTTATATCTTCCTCACCAATTGTCTTCCATGTTTTGATAAGAAAATCTGTGTTTCTTTTTTTCTAATTCCTTTCCCACATTCCCAGCTATAGTTGGTTTTGAAATAGCAAAACCATGGCTGCATTAGCACAGGATTCTTGGAGATTTTCCTACTGTTGCTTAGTAGAGTCTGCTTTACCCATATCAGGAAAGACAAAGGGCCCAGAAACTTGGATCAAGGAAAGAAAGACTGGGCTACTGTTGAAGCCACGTATACAGTTTCTGTGCCTCTATAGGAGTCTGGTAGTACGATAGCAAATAAAAAATCTGTCCTAATATCAAAGTTGAGCAGAGACAGTTGCCAAAGTTATCAACATAACCCAACTGCTGTTAATAACAGCTGAAGAGAAGATTCATGAATTCTTTCATTTACTCAACACTGCCAGCCACTCTACAGGAATGAGGCTATCCATGCTCAAGACAGCCATGATTCCTGCCCTTATGGGCCTTATGGTCTGGTAGTGGAACAAAGAGTAAAAGAAGCAAGCAGACAGTATACATTGTGATGATGCTATGAAAAAATGACAAAAATGAAGAGGAAAGGTAGAGACAGCTTTAACCCAGAAGAGATAACAAGAAGAGTTGAGACTGGGCTGTGAGGAATGGTGTTGAGTGTGCAGAGTGTTTCCTTAGGCATACAGATAGGTAGGAGCTCCAGAGCGGTAGGTGAGACCAGGTTCACCATAAAGGAACAGCGGTTACAACAGAAGAGAGGGTGTGTAGCAGTCAAGATAAGCTTTGTTCTCTTTGCATTTTAATGGAGGGGTACAAGAGCTTTGAATGAAGTGGTTCTTATTCTACCTGAACATTTAAAAATGTACAAATGGCTTCTGTTACTTAAAAATCTCCTATGGTGTCCCAGGCCACTAGAATATGTTCCAAGGACCTTACCATGGCTTTCCAGTCTCTGAATCAGGCCCTTGTCTACCTCTTTCATCTTGTTTTGTGTCTCTGTCCTATTTGCTATGCTTCAAAAGCATTAGGCGTCATACACTTCCCTAATGAGGCCGAGTTCTTTCCTGCTGCAGGCTCTTTGCATACGCTGTGTCTCCAGTCTGAAATCTCTTCCTCTCGTTCATCACATGGCTGTCTTCTTATCATCCTTTTCAGTTAAATATCACTTACTTTGGGAGGCCTTTCCTAATCATAGGACTTCCCCTGCCCTTTGCAGCTTTATTTTCTATTGTAGTCTCTTGTTTATTTATTCTATAATATCATTTATAACTTATAATTCTTTTCTTTATTGTTTTTGTTTAGTATTTATTTTTTGTTTATTAATCTACTCCAAAAGAACATAAGGTTGTCGGATCAGGCTCCTCCTTGTTCACCAGCCAGTGTCTGTTACATAGACTTACCCCAGGAGATAAGAGGTAAATGAATACAAGGACCCAAATGACTGATTGTTGCTGTTCCTGAAACTGAAGTACCCTGGCACTATCACGGAGGTAAGCTTTTAAACACAAAGTAAATCTCATATGTATAAAAAATTTAGATTATCAAAATCAAGTGTGTCATATATTTTATAGTAGAAAGACTAAGTCACATTTTGACAACTTTCAGACAGCTCACCCATATTTTCATCAGAGCCAGAGTTCATCTATATGAGGCATTTGTTATGTTGTGTTTTTAAAAAAAACTTTCAAAAATCTATTTTCCTGGGAGCTTTCTATTCAGTGGGCAGAAGTGAATTTAATAACACGAAAGTATGGCAGAAATTATCTGTAAGATTAAGACTCAGAGGGCAGAAGTAGGCATGTTACATGCAACAGATATTTAGATATTTGAAATCCACAGGAGAGCAGGGGCATAACAGCCGAATCTCATTTACTCTGCAGATCTCAACATTTCTATAATAAAATCTAACTGCATCTGAAATCAAGCTGTTTGAAATATATTGATATTTCTGGCTGGTTTGATTCTGAAGGAAACATAGAAATGTTTGTGAGTGGTGAGGCAGTGACTTTTTAAAATTTTATGGTCAGTATAAAGAGAGCCTAATATCCAAAAATTTTATTTTTACTTCCTGACTTGCGCTCTATAGTTCATTACTGCAGATAATCATCATTATAATTTAGTCACTCCATTGGACAACTTTATTTCATTTTAATATAATCATCATTTTGTCTTCTATGTTCTTCTACTAACAATTTTTAAAATGCCACCCTATTCATGACCAATATAGTTAAATAAGATGTGGCCTTCTTAAAAAACAATACCAAAGATATGTAAAATTTATTTATTTATATTGATAGAAACCAAACTGGGAGATATATAGATCAGTGAAAGAAAAGGTATTGATATATTTAAGTAGGTTTTTAAAGATTAGTTGTAATGATTTCTGCTTTAAGTTTTATCCATATGAAAGATGCTGCTGGCAGGGTTGAACAGTTGTGTTATAGACGTCTTTAAACTCATGCCTTTAATATTTTCCTTACACATTAAATTATTATACCAAAGATGTATTTATTTGAATGAAGATACACATCTACATGCTGGTTTTCAAAATTCAGTGGGGTGCTGATAGTACTTTGTAAAACAGCAGATACCCAATCCCAAACTGCAGAATCAAATTGAGTAGCTGGAGGGTCAGGCCTATAAATGTAAGCACCCCAGGTGATTCTGAGGCCAGTGACCCATGATCTGCTCTGAGGAATCCTGCTGTAGGTATTATTTTAGGAAGCAGGACAGGGATCCCAAATCTTGCGATGATACAGTAGGAGGTCCCTGGGAATTGCACCCAGGAAGTGAGAAAAGCTGCTTTCAGAAACTTTGTGGTCCTAACTGTGACTTTGTTTCAGATATCCTCCCTCCCAGAAGATATCTCTAAGATAAAAACAAGATTGAAGCTTCCTGTATTTTTAAAGGCAATAGATGCCATTTGGCTTTGGGGAGCTAATTGATGAGCTGGATTTAGAGAATCTAAGCTCTAAGAAAAGGGTGATATCCTTTTATATGTAAGAGTTCATTTTTCCAAATGTTTATTTTAAAAAAACATATGCATGTTGAACATAAATTATTTTCTTAAAGATGTTCTGATTGCAAAAATTAGAACTGCCAGTAAATTCATCAAGGTAGAAGTGTTTGCTCTCTCCGTCTCTGTCTCTCTCTCTGTTTAGTGCCCTAATTTTGCTGGAGCCCTTAAAGCCTGCTGACTCTGCCTCCAAATTAATCTAGTCCTGGCCTTACTGGCCATCCCATTTGTTCTGATGCTCTACCTATTTATTCAATAAGTATAAAAGTTGTGGTGTATGCACTAGTGTCACAGAAGGCAACAGAGCGGGGAAAAGTTGATGGGTATGCTCTAGGGAAGTGGCAATCAACCCCACTGGAGGGAAGTTTGGGATGGGAGCTAGAGGAAGCCAGTCTGGAGACCCAAGCTCCCTGTTTATCACTTTTATCTGAGAGTAAAACAACGAAAGTGAAGAATAGGAGCCCATATTATCACTATTTTCTTTTCTTTTGAGAAATTTTAGTTCGGCTTTCCAATATCAGAAAGCAATCAAGAAGAGAAAAATGAAGATTGAGAATAAAAGACCCCCCCAAAAGAAATGTTCTATGACACTCTTTCAATTGTATCTGACAGACTTCTGGAAAAAAGAGAAACTATAGCCTGGTTTTCATTTTGGGTCCAGTTCACCATTTGTCTTATGCTTAAATTTCAACAGGAACATTTTTTGCTTTTTAAGTGCAAAGGTATATATTCTCTATTTCTACAGAGGTTTTTGAGTCTAAGCAAAGAGTTAAATGAGGTGTTGAAACTATGAAAGAATACAGGCTTTTCAATTTTCATTTAAAACCCACACCATTGAAGTACAGCCACTTCTACATTCACTGCAACATAAAAGGACAGAAATGAACTATTTCGTTTGTCTGGCAATATTGTCTAGAAAGCTGAAGTTTTAAAGAAAAGGAAGTAATAGACTTTCAGCTGAATTTTTACAACTAGGGGATGACCAAATAGAG
Organism: Vicugna pacos; assembly: GCF_048564905.1. NCBI lineage: Eukaryota > Metazoa > Chordata > Mammalia > Artiodactyla > Camelidae > Vicugna > Vicugna pacos. The sequence continues at coordinate 53,796,403 of NC_132989.1, forward strand.
TCTTTCTTCTTTCCTTTTAAGCACAAAGAGTTGGGATTTAATTGCATTATAAACCATTTCATTAACATAACCATGAAATAACAAGCATTCATATACTTTGTTCTCTTCTCACCACAACATGTCAGGGTCAGTGGAAATTAAAAAGGAAAAAAAAAAAAAGGTTTTGAGATGAAGAGGGAACCAGCAAGTTAATATTCCTAGAGAAACAGACAATCATAAATCAGATCAGAGCATTCTCTTTTTTTGTCCCTTTCTCATTGGGAGGAACCTGTTACAAAAATGAGATTGGTTCTTTCGTGGGATCTTAACAGGCTCTAAAAGGATAAATGGAGCAATGGGCACTAATGCCTCAGTACCTCAATCTAAATCCAGCATATTAGTGGGAAAATGGAAGAAAATCTTCTGAGTGGCAGGAATTCAGAGTCAGACTCCGGTGTAAACACTTGGCTTAGAGGGAAGAAATTGAGGCCTGTGTCTCTTTCTCAGTCACCTCAAGAGTGATCCAGGACAAATGTCTAATGTCCATCTCCCCCCTTCCTGGCCCCCGAAAGAAAATCTCTTTGGAGGAGTGTGTTCATTTCTGTTGTAACTATGGCAGAGACAGGTCTAGTCTTTCTGATACGCATTTTCCCCAATCAAGGTGTTAGTAATTTTGAATATGAAACTTTTAAAGAATCATGAAGGATGCCCCATGAGCAGTGTCCTCCTCCTTTTAATGTACAAAACCTCATCTCTGTTCTTTGTAGATCTTCACTGGACAAATATAGTGGTTAAAACTTCAGATTCTTCAGCAAGAAAGTGCAGTTGTTAGAGATACTGATAATGCTCCCCAGCATCTGTGTACCCTAATTTTGTTAATAGCATCCTGGATTACTGTACTCTTGTCTCTAGGCTTGACCATTTAGTGGATAACATTGCTCAGGCTGCAGTGATTCCTTCAGAAACAGGCTTGTGACCCAATCACAATGAAAGGATGCAGTGAGGCTTCCTGGGACTGCTGGACAAGAGACATTTGTGTTTTCCTGCTGGTCCTGGTTGAGCCCGTGGCTATGAGGCTGGATCTCTGTTGGACATTTCTGACATCACAGCAGGAGAGGTTGGTTGAGGATGGAGCAAACACAGAGACATATGGATAAGGATGAAGAGAGGGCCACTGTATGCTGATAACATTGTGTGAGTTACTTGTTAAGTTCCTCCCGGAGCTAGCCTTAGTCTCACTCCTGGATATTTTAGTTACAGGAACTCATAAATTCCCTTTTTCCTTAAACTGGCTTCTTCTGGAGTTTCTATCATTTGCCAAAAAATGAAGCATAATGGATACAATTGAATTCTCATCTCAGCTCAGTCATTTTCTACTTCATGAAAGTGGATAAGTAATCTATCATGTCTCAATGTAGCTTTTATCACTTGGAAAAAAGCTATACTAAAATTATCTACCAGATAAGATTTTTTTGTGAAGAATAAGTGAGGTTGTACTAGTCAAATGCTTGACTATAGTAAATGCTCAATAAATATAGGCTATTATTACCATATTCAAACAATTGTACCCACTATCCAGGACAAAAAAAAATCTTCAGATGTTTAAGAACCTGAAGCTGAGTGCTCTTCTTCAGTCAAAGTTACACAATTTCTTATAATCCTGAAGTGTTGTTCCAGTTCAGATTTCATTCTTTCTCTCTCCCTATATTTGATGAACAGACTTAAATGCCTTAGGCTCACTCACTGCTATTTCATAATGTCTCAGTTCACCCCAATCTCATGTGATGCAGAACTTAATTGAAGGATGTGGTAACAGAAAAATGCACTAGTAGAGAGGATCTTGAGAAACTATGAGATTTTTCAAAATAATAGTATTAGAAGTTGAGCAATAAGGAAATGATGACAGCAAAAATCAAAGTTCATTGATCAGGATACACCAAGAAAAGATAAATTTCTGCCTTGGTCCCTCTCAAAAGAGATGCTAAACTAATGAATCCAAGTAGTGGAGGTGTTCTCCACTCAAAGCTCTCTCTCCCACCCTCTCACCTTTGACAATTCCCTCCCAGCTCGGACTTTTACCCAGATGACTCCCAGGTGTACCTCTGTAGGCTTTGCCAGTTTCCCTGATCTGTCACATCCCACGTTTCCTCCAAATCTATGCTGGGTTTTTTGTTTTGTTTTATGTTCTCATTTTTTGTACAGGTAGCCCAGTGGCTCAGACTATAATCTTAGCTTGTACATTCACTCAGTTACCAATGCTGCAGATTCTAACTCTTGCATCCATGGACTTCATTCAATTCTCTATGCCAGTGTCTTGAATTAGGTCCTGATTGCTTCTTGGCATAGATTTCTAACCACCTTCCTTGTATACTGCCATTATCTGTCTCATTTAGTGCCTTCCCTTCTAACTTTTCTCTTTTTTCTTTTTTTTCCCCTAAAGTTACTATGTCCACTAGTAACATATTCTGTTTCCTGAAGAGAAATTTTCATCACATTGCCCCCCTTCCAAGAGTCCACATTACCTTTGGAAGTGGCCCCCAAAGTTTGGATCTCATGGGCCAGTGAAATAAAAATACATCAGGGAGCCCAAAACAGTGTTGTCAGCTTTTATCTTGCCAAGTAAGAACATTAGAACTTCTTAACAAACTGCCATCTCTTCTTACCATCACTTCATTAATGCAATTGCAGTTAGTTCCAAATATCAGTGGAAAGATATAATCCCAGAATAAAGGAAAGAACTTTAAATTGAATGCATTTTGTTTCATTAAACAAAAAAACTTACAAATCATCTTTATTTTTCTCATTTCTTCCCAATGCAGTGAAAACTTAAGACTTAAACCATCACTGGCCTATGGCCAGCTTTTGGGAACCACTGATCTATAGAATGAAGTGAAAGTTCTGAATATCGCATGTGAGACCCAAAGTAGCTGGCCTGAAGGAAACTTTAGTTTGTGTAAGCAAAATGTAATTACTTACTGTTTCACAGATGCATTTTGAAAATTCTCTTTTCCATGTCTCTCCCATTCTTTGTCTAAATTGTAGCCTTCTTGATTGCTCCCCATGCCATCCCCCTCAATTCTCAACCCATCCTTACTGAGAAACTGCTCACATGCTGTCTCTCTACCCACAATGGTAATTTTCTCAATCATAATTAATCTTTCCTTCTGTTCTGAGCTCCATTACACCTGAACTTCTATACCTTTTAAATTCTACTTGTGTTATAGCATTATTACTTATGCACAGTTTACTCTATGGGCAGGGACTATTTCTTATATCCATTAATATGCTGCATAGTAAATATCTGTGGAATTTGGGAAGAATTTGGTGACCTCAGTTTTACAGGAAATGTAGTTTTTAGAAGATATAAAAATAATACCAGTCATAGTGTCTCATCGAGTGTCAATGGATTAGTTACAGAAAACATTCCTATGCCAATGGAACAAGATACTACAGAGCTGAAGAAGCCAGACATCTGATCCCAAAGGGCCAACAGAAAGGAGAAGAAAGAGGGACAGTGATCTTCCCAAAGGAAGGGCAGGTTTGTAATCCTATGGTTATTTCTGTCTGGTTGGCACTGGATGATGTGAGCTGATGGTTACTGAGGAGGTCATAACCGGGAGGCAGGTGGCCAGGTTTACCTTAACTGACTCGAAAGCCGACATTCCTATGTAGTCCTGCATGCAGATTAGGAGAAATGCCAAGAATAGAAGGTTGACAGGAAGACAAAAAAAAGTCAGGCCACATGGAATGGAATTAAAATAGAACAAAGCCCAAAAACCTTTTCTGGCAATTCATTTGATTCCAACACATTTATTCTGAAGGGAAAAGTGCTTTGTCAGTCTGATTAGGAAAGGATTAGCAGGTTAGAGGTATGTGAATGATATTCCTCCCCGGAATATGATATTCCTTGATTCTTTGTTCTGGTTCACAAGTAACAGTGTAGTGAGGTAAAGAAGGGAGAAGGGAAAAAGTGTAAATCCATCTATCAAAAGGAAATAAATTCAGAGCTGAGACCATTTTTCCTCTGACACAGAAAAGTGCTAACTTTTTGAAATGCCATTGAATTGAAAGTCTTGTAGACTAGCAGAGAGGTCTGTCTATCCCTCTGTCTCCCTATCTGTCTTGTCTGTCTGTCTATTTATCTATCTAACTATTTCTCATCTATTTTATGATTTGTACTTTAAGCAAACTTACCATCCCTCACAGTGAAATTCTACAAGAGCAGGAAGCTTCCATGGTATTCATCTGAGTAAGATTTTTCTCACGGAATACTCTAATTTGGCACCTGCAAATAGAGATTGTGGCTGCCTCTAAGGTCCTGAATTAGTTGCACAGATGTTCAGAGGTGTGTCTGTCTGGCCAGTCTGCCACTGTGTATAGTGGAAAAAATAAATTTGAGAAAATTCATAACATTTATCTGGATTCACCACTGTGGGAGCAGAAGGCTGTGTAACAGTAATATTTACAGGCTATGGTTTCAAATACTGTGGTATGCTTCACTGTACTGGTGAAAAATATTGACAGTGAACGTCATAGTGGGTTGAGTAGGATCTGAACCAAGTCAGACAATTGAAATTCTAAGACAGCACATGTTTTTATGGAGGCCTCAGAGCTTTGTATCTAGATATCTTCCTTTCTATTGAATCAATAACTGTATATAATATTCATGCTTACTCCTAGATTCTTATTTTTCCATGTAAATCATTCAATGGCTAGAGCTAATTAAAAAAAGAAATGTAAACTGCATTCCTGGAAAATGCTCCAACTAATCATTTCTTATCTGTTATTTGGAATTAGTGTGCTAATCTTCAAGTGTCTAAATACATATGTGCCTAGATCATAACATGTGATTAGATTAATGATTTTTTTCCCACCTTAATAAGAGAAGGGTGAGCATACCCCAGGCAGGATGAAGGTATCAAGTTAACACTACTGGCTGATGAATTTATCTGGAGTCTAATCAAAGCTGACCTCTCAATGACTCAGATGCTTTGCTTGAATTTTTGCGTTAGTTCGCTGATACAGCTCCCCTCAGAGGTCAACCACTGTTCATCTAATCAGCCAAATTGATAGGAGCAATGAAGAATCTCACTTCTTTAATCTCTTTGCCCATGAGACCTACAGTACATGTTACGGTTCAAATTTTTTTAAATGGGAAATTTTGGAATTGAGAATATCTATTTGTAAGCATTTTAATGAACCTGGAATAATTTTCTTTAGAAGTACAGTAAGCACCTGTTGTTATGGACTAAATGTCTGTCTCTCCCCGCCCTCCCCACAAATTTGCATGTTAAAGCCCTGACTGTATTTGGAGATGAAACCTCTTAATTAATTAAGGTTAAATGAGGTCATAAGGGTGAGGCCCTGATCTGATAGGACAAGATTAGTAAGATTAGCATCTTTATAAGAAGAGACACCAGACAGTTCTCTCTCACTGTCTCTTTTTCTGCAGACTCACAGAAAAGAGGTCATGTGAGCACACAGGAGGTGGCAGCTGCTTACAGGCCAAAAAACAAGGCCTCAGAATGAAACCTACCTTGCTGGCACTGAGACCGTGGACTTCACAACCTCCAGAACTGTAAGAAATACATTTCTGCTGTTTGAGGCACTCAGTCTATGGTATTTTGTTACGGCACCCTGAGCAGACTGATACATCTGGAAACTTGTATGAAATGTGAGAAAATGTGAAATTTGGTGACAAGAGGGGCTGCGGCACACAATCAGTGTGGTAATAAAAATCTCAGGAACAACAGAAAAATCTCGGGAACTAGGGTCCTTGAGAACAATTTTCCTGTTATCCTCGTTTTGTCACCTCACAGACTTCAGTTTCTTCATTTGCAAAATTGGAACAATAATGGATTCAGCTTAATGAGTTTGATACAAAGATCAAGAGTTAATAGAGGCATGGCAGCCCTTAAGTGCTCAGTTAATATTAGCTCTTATTATTATGACCTGAAAATAGGCAAAACGTAGTGTCAACTTCATGAAATGAGAAGGGACAAATATTCTTACGACCCTAAGCTAAAACCACAAATGCTATGCTCATAAAAGATTTGTTATTCTGATTTAATAGTACAAAGAAAAATTAGGTTTTCTTTTTCTTTTGGAATTATACTGGTGGTAGAGATATTTCATTCTTATAAAATTTTTTTTTTACAGTGTACTAAAATAATTTTTTAGTGTAGGTTGTATAGTGTGTTTGATATTTAATAACATATTCCTTGTTCTGAATAATAATTATCTGATCTGATAACATGATAATCTTGAACTTACTGAAAATAACTCCTCAAGAGTGGCACTGAAGTCACACAGTAAGTTTGTAAATGCTGAGCATGTGGAGAAGGCCTCCTTTCCAATCAGTCATTGGGATGGTGATATTGTCAGTGGGATTAGAACTGGGGAGGAAAGAAAGTCAGGAAGACAGTGTGTCAGCCCCACTGAAAAGGCAAACCTGCAAAAGCCCAGAGTACGGTACCTAAAATTCTGTACAATGACCAGTCTAGACTTTTGAAGGAATGGATCTAACAAAACTTCTGAAGCTCTGTCTACCTGGAAATTCAATTTTTTATTTCACAACTTGGCAAAAATCTACTGTTAGCAGAATTTAAAAATACAAAGGCCAGAGAAAGAGAAAAAATAGAAAGCCCATCTCTTCCATTTTCCCAATCACACAATTTGTGGTTGATGGTTAATCAAACATGACAAAAAACAGCTTTTGATGTGGATCAGTGGCTGGATTTGTGGTTTATGTCTGCCTTGTACTTGTGGAACTGTTTCTCTAAAATTTTATTAGAAAATGCCCTTCCTAAGAAACTAATTAATTAAGGAAGGACCAGACAAATAAACTGTCATCCTCGGGATTGGGAAATACTGCAGTGAATGACATTCTTTAAGTGAGATCTGGGCACAGCCTGGAGACTAGTGAATTACTTAAGTCTCTTCCACTCTGAAGACATGTACTTTGATTACTGTCTGGGGCTGTTGTAAAGGGACTCAGTTTACGGGATCTTCTCTTTTTCTGAGCCTTACAAGAGGCAAGAAACATTGGTCAGCATTTCTCACAAACAGTATATCTCCACCAATTATCACCGGTACAATTGACACCAAGCAATTTAGAGGAGAAACTAATTTAACCTTCAGGCGTTTCAAGGTGCTTTTAAACTACGTAATGTAGATTGAGATATCACAATGACCGACAGAGTATTATCAGCATCACCATAGGAACCAGAAATGTTTTACCAAATCCTAAAAGGATCTGACACATTTTCAAAAGACAAGACCCACTGATACCACCTGCTGTTAAGAGGTTTCAGTTCTTTGCTGTTATCTCTAGTCATCCTTGATCTTCATATTTTAATATTTGTTTCACTGGTAAGAGGAAGAAAGGTTCTTTTCTACTGCTCCATAGCTCTACTGTTTATCTCAGCCTAACAAATGCCAGTCGAGGTGAATGCCTATTTCATTTGGTTTCGGGTATGGCTCCAGTTCATGACCCTCTGAATACTAATAGGCCATCTAAAACTCTGTCTGTGAGCCAGGGACACTTAAACCTGGCACGGCAAGGCAGGCTAGAATCGGAAGCCAGAGTCCTATTGTAAATATAAATGCATTTATTGTAAACATAAATGCTGAATTCTGGGCAATTGAGACCTTGAGGGTAGAAAGTCAAGGCCCTGTATTTCCTGCAGGCCATGATTCAGGATTCTGAAATGTATATTTGTTTCACCCCCTATACTTTTTACGACCAAAATTGCAGGATCAGCTATGCTCTCCTATGAATTCAAAGAATCTTGTTACAAAAGGCAAATATTTTCCTTAGGGTGAGTAAATAAACATAACAAATCTGAGCAAATATCAGTTCATAACTCCTTTGGTGCTAAATTCCATGTTCTCTAAAACTCCTTGTGTTTGGGTAGAGAGGTTAACTTTTTTTTCCCCCCTCAGGCATTTTTTCAGTGAATTAAGGCAATAAAATTCACTCGACTGAGGTTTGATGAGGCTCACTAATTAGTCTACAGCCATTCTCCAGTCTGATTAAGGCTTCCTCGACTCTCTAACACTGCTCATCAGCCTCATCTGGTGAATAATGTGGGCAAACATCCCTCTGATGTGAGAAGTGACTCTGAGGTCAGCATTATTCAGACTCTTTTCTTCAGTGACACCAGTCTCTTTAGTCTTCCCCAACCTTTTGTTCTGAAAAATTCCAAGCCTGCGGAGATTCTGAATGAACAGCACAATGAACACCCACATACCCTTCATCTAAATTTCACAAATTTTTAATATTCTATAATATTGTGAGCTCTCTATCAATCATCTATGAAAAGATGGACATATGTGTGTGTTTATGTGTGCGTGTGTGTATATGTGTATTTTTAATGAAAAAATTATGCTTCTACTTATATGAGGGTATGAATAAATGAAGACTTAAAAGGAGAGAATATACTCCATTACCTGCTTGCACTTAGGATTTCTGCAGAATCACCTTCCATCCATTTCTTACAAGGCACCAACTCTGCAAAAATTACATAGATTCACCAGATAAAGGGGCAATTTTATTAATATAAATTTATTTTATAATTTCAAGTTTATAGCATTGCTTATTATTAATTCAATTTGTGAGATACACAGGCCTGTTTTAATGAACATAGTAACTTGGTATTGGGATCTCTAGTTGGTATTTGCAGTCATATCAGTCTCAACACTCAACTTCTAGCTAAATTTGACCTGGCTGTTCAGTGAGAAAAAGAATGTTGATTTAGATAAGTAATTGTACAAAGTAGCAGCTTATTGTGAAATCTCAAGATGCTTTTAATAAACCTTTCTAGAAGCTTTAAAGAGATATAAATGACATTTTAAAATTTTCAGTTGCATGGGATAACAATATTTCAAAAAAAGCCTGCATTCCTTATCAACAAATGCAAGTCAGACTGGAAGTAATCTCAACTTAAGATGATGGTTAGAGCTAATTATGATACAGGGTGATCAATATTGTATGGATTTACTTCTTGTTGGAAAAGGGACAAAAGATATACCTAAGCCTTGCTTGGCATGTAATTTAACTTAATCCACATTTGTTGTCATAAAAATGTATAGTGTTTGCTTGAATGGACAAGTATAGGCATGATTTTGAAAAAGCACAGATTTAACTCCTGTTAAGTGTCAGTGCCATATGCAAATGTTTATGAAGAGAATACAGGAAAGCTCCACATAAAAGTACAGAAAGCACAGAAAGACACTGGGCTGAAAGGTGTGGTGACTCACAGGCCCCTATTCCTTCTCTGCCCGCCTCTTTCCATGTCCCCAGCATGATTCCACCCGAGGGCCTCTTCTTCAGCTGGTCCTCTGCCTTCCTCCCCTCTTTCTAAGTCTTTACTGAACTTCCACCTTCTCAGACAGATCTACTCAAACCTCAATTCATTTTGAGCCTCTGCTTAATTTTCCTCTGTTGCTCTCATAAAATTTTAATATACTATATAATTTACTTATTTTGATTTATTTTTCTGCTACCACTACTAGAATGTATATTTAATGCAGGAGAAAGATTTTTGTCTGTTTCTGTTTATTCCTGAATCCTGAGACCTTCAACTGTTTCAACATATAATATGCACTCCATGAATATTTGTTGAATAAATAAACATAACATTTTTGAATAAAGATATGATTATTTTATATATAAAATTTACAATATACACTTTAAAAAGCAAAATTCAGATCAAATATCTGCAAACCCTCTGAAGGACTTTATAGAAGTCAAGGGTTTTACATGCCCCGTTTGAACTCGGTTGCTAAAGACTTTGTTCTCATATTTCTAGAAGCTGAGTATTGTACAGGAAGCCCAGAAGTGGAGGGGGAAAAAATAAACTTCTGGCATCTTTTCAAAATGTTCCTTTGAAAAAAAAAGATATAACAAAATATATCACTACCACATATCAATGTTCTCAACGTTCTGAATATTTTATTCAGTTCCAAATATAAACTTTTTTAAGAATGACTTTGTTTTTCCTTCCAAAACAATTTAAAGCAGCATCATTAAGAAATTAATATAATAGTTCCCTTTCTAAGCTTCATTTAAATTATTAGAACTTGAAAAGGCCTTTAGTGGTCATCTAATATAAATGCCTCATTTCCAGTTGAAAAAAGCTGAAGCTTCAAGAAGCTGTGTCTTGCCCTTAGTCATGTAGCTAATTTTTATACCTCATGGTGTCATTTAAAAATAAGACAGTGGCTCACCAGCACAGGAAGGAGGGCGTAAAGACAATATTGCACTAAAAAGACATGATCAGGTGTCCTGCTGCACCAGAAGGCCAGCCTTACACCCTGTTTGTCCAGATAAGGAGTCAGAGAATCCACTTAAACACTTTCTATCACCATTGCATTTAGGTTCACATAATAACTGTATACTCTTTAAAAGAGAACTTTTGCCAAGGAATAGGGAAGAACACAAAACTTGTAACAAGAATTGGACTTTAAAAAGGAAGTATCGTGTAATTTTCTTTCTGTTGCACCAAAGAAATCAATGCTGGTAAGACAGAATTAACAGCATGTCAGCAGATAAGCTCTTCAACATCCCCTGGTAAAATCTTTGTGCTGTGGAAGACAGCTTCAAAGCAGGGGAAAATGTGGAGGAGACCTGAATATGATTTTGTGTAAGTGTGGTTTTAAAGATTAAATGCTTTTTGGTTTCCAGATTCTCATTAGTTTCATTTTTCAAAATATGTTGGAAAATAAAGATAAAACATGGTTTTTTATCAGTAGAAGATCACTATGAAATTTTTGTTGGGCAGAAAATCAAATTTTTTTAAACAAACTTTCAGATCCAGATAATTATTTAATGTTATAAAACCCATTTTGGATATCCAAATCTTCTGAAAAAAAGCTAAAATAAAAACTTCAAATGAAGCGTAAGTTTTTGAAGATCCAGTCCTCTTCATGTGTTGTCCTGACACAGGCCTCCCTGGAGTGTGTAGGAAAGTCCCGGACTACGGGGATGGTTGGTGAATGCAGTCATACCCAGATGTGTGGAGTGCATTCCTGTACTTGGTCTTTCTTTCTGTGTCATTAGCTAAGATCTTGTTAAATAAAAATAAAAATGCATTTTTGCTCATGTACTTAAGTAATTTTTATATTTTCATGTTTGTTTATTTTAAATCCTAATTTTATTTTACCTATCTCCCCTCCCCCCAATTTCTTTTCCTTGGAAATTAAAAACAATACACAAATAATATACAAAAATATACTAGTGATATAAAAAAATGTAACTGTACAGAAGAATATGGACAAAACCAAATATCCTCTCCTGGATCTTACTTTCTGTCCAACCCCACCACTATCCTCAAACCTCTCCATTCTCACTTCATTCTCATAAGCAAATCTCTATGCTACTTCTATCTTTTCTTCCAGTGGCTGAATTCTGAAATGGAAGTGAGAATGAAGAAAATATTAAAATAGATATTTTATACCCTTGATTTCAAACTATACTACAAAGCTACAGTAATCCAAACAGTTTGGTCCAACCTCAAAAACAGACACACAGATCAATGAAACAGAATAGAGAGCCCAGAAATGAACCCATACTTACATGGGAAATTCATCTGTAACAAAGGAGGCAAGAATATACAATGGAGAAAAGACCGCTTTTTCAATAAATGGTACTGGGAAAGTTACATGTTGCTGGGAAACAAGCTGCTGGAAAACAAGCCGCTGGAAAATGAACAGCTGGGAAACAAGCCACACCTAAATTTCCATGAGCTTAAAATGTTATATTCACACTTGCTTGATTAAAATGCACACGCTTGCTTTGTTTTAATGTTTTACACAGTAGATGACCTATAGCACGTATTATGCTAAAGAAAATTCGTGGTGAGCAATCCTGAGATTGACTATAAGGGCAAGAAGGAGGGCAGATACTTCCTTAGGGTAAAACAATGGATGGTCCTGGAAAGCCAGATCATCCATTAACAGAACTTTGTTCTGGCGTGAAAGCATGCGGTTAAGCCCAGGGGAAATATCTGCTATCTCGAGATGTCCCTGAGGCAATAACAGGATAGATTTAGAAATTTTGCATACCCTGAGGAGAGTGACTGTCCCTGGAAGGGACAAGCCTGAAATTAATCAATTAATCAGCAAGCAGAACTTGGTGCTTATCGTATGGAATATCTAAAGCCTCTCTTCTTTGATCGCATTTTTTTCTGAGCTGTATACTCCTAATAAATATGATGTTGATCAGGCTTTCAGGACTCTGGATCCATAAGATCTCGAGTCCCCTGGTCCCATCTTTGTTCTTTGTCTCTTTGTTTCTTAAGTCTTGTGTCACCCATCCTCAGACAGGGTCCTGAGCTGCGCTGGACGCAGCAACATGCAAAAGAATCAAACTGGACTATTTTCTCATACCATGCACAAAATAAACTAAAAATGGATTACAGACTTAAATGTAACACCTCAAACCATAAAAATTCTAGAAGAAAACATAGGCAGTATGCTCTATGACAATGGTCTTGGCAATATACTTTTGGATATGTCTCCTTAGGCAAATGAAACAAAAACAAAAATAAACAAATGGAACTACCTCAAACTAAAAAGCTTTTCATTGTCAACAAAATGAAAAGGCTTTCTAACAAATGGGAGAAGATATTTGCAAATAGTGTATCTGATAAGGGGTTAATATCCAAAATAAAAGAACTCATACAACTCAACATTAAAAAGACAAACAACTTGATGAAAAAGTGGGCAGAGGACCTGAACAGACATTTTTCCAAAGATGACATTTTTCTAACAGGCACAAGAAAAGATGCTCAGCATTACTAATTATTAGGGAAATGAAAATCAAAACCACAATGAGCTATCTCCTCATATCTGACAGAACAGCTATTACCAATAAGATAAGAACTAACAAGTGCTAGCGAGGACGTGAAGAAAAAGGACTCCCTGTGCACTGTTGGTGAGATGTAAACTGATGCAGCCACTATGGAAATCAGTATGTAAGTTCCTCAAAAATTAAAAATTGAATTACTATGCAATCCAGCAATTCCATTTCTGGGTATTTATTTGAAAAAAAATGAAAATACTAATTCAAAAAGATGTATGTGTCCCTATGTTCATTACAGCATTATTTACAAATGCCAAGATATGGAACTAACTTAAGTGCCTATTGATAGATGAATGAATAAAGATGTACTATATATATATTTTATATACATATATATATATAATGGTATATTACTCAGCCATAAAAAATAATGAAATCCATGCATATATGTATGTTCATGTGTGACTGAAGCATTGTGCTGTATACCAGAAATTGACACAACATTGTACACTGACTACCTCAATAAAAAAAAATAATGAAATCTTGCCATTTGTGACAACATGGATGGACCCAGTAGTATTATTCTAAGTGTAATAAGTCAGACAGAGAAAGACAAATACTGTATTATTTCACTTATATGTGGAATCTAAAAAGTAAAATGAACAAACATAACTAAACAGAAATAGTCATATATAGAGAGAACAAACAGCTGGTTGCCAGAGGAGAAGGGGGTGGGGAGTTGAGAGAAATAGGTGAGGTAGATTAAAAGGCATAAATGTCCAGTTACAAAATAAATGAGTCAACGGTATGAAATGTACAGTGTAGGGAATATAGTCAATAATAATGTAACATCTTCGTATGGTGGCAGATGGTAACTAGACTTATTGTGGTGATCAGTTTTAAATGCACAGAAATGTCAAATTACTATGCTGTGCACCAGGAACTAACAAAGTGTTATAGGTCAATTATATTTGAAACACAACCAATCAAACTCATAGAAAAAGAGATCAGATTTGTGGTCACCAGACATGGGGACTAGAGGGAAAGGGGATTGGATGAAGACTGCCAAAAGGTACAAACTTCCAGTTATGAGATAAATAAGTACCAGATTTGTAATGTACAACATGATAAATATAAATAACACTGCTCTGCACTTGGCTTAATGGTCTCCTGTTGCCATCTTAAAATTCTTTATGATTTTTGAAAAATGGTGCCGAATTTTCATTTTGCACTGGGCCCTTCAAATCATGTAGCTTTGCTTGTGGGTTGATACCTCTCCAATATAATTTTGATGCTTTAATATTAATTTCCAAAATTTCTCATTTTCTTGTAATTCTTTCCAGTATCCAATATAATTACACACTTTTTATTTTGTAAGCTTTATTGAGGTTTAAAATTTACTTAAGTGTACAGTTCAATGACTTAGTAAATTCACAGTTATGCAATTATCCTTATAATGCAGTTCTAGAACATTTCCATCACTCCAAAAAGATTTCATGTGACCATTTGAAGTCTCTCCCTGTTCCCATCACGAGCATCAGCATTTTTTTTATTTTAAATGTATTTTTCAAAATATGAGTTTTTAAGGTATGTTTGTGCATGCGTAGATTATTCTAAATTTCTCTTAAAGGAAGTTGGAGAAGAAGAGCCTTAAAGAGTCTTCAAAAGAGGAGCGTGTGAAACCATCACTCGGAGCAGTCAGTGACCTTCTTCCTCCTTTTGTCTGCAGTAGGTGGTTTGTGAGAGGCTGTTTTTGTGTGATTCAAGTCTGATAGCAAGATAATGATCAATTTAGAGTTAGGCACTTCCACTTAACCAAAAGCTGTTTCTCTTTGTTTTCTTTTCAATTTTCAACAACAAAAATTACTTTCCTCCTAATATATTTCTTTCCATATATGTGTTTGTCTAATGGGGTTTTTTTCCCACAGGGGGTCCAACATGGGATTATAACTCATAGACCATTTTCTGTTTGGTGTACTATATATATGTGATCATTTATACATATTCATAAATATTCTTCAAAAAACCTAATTTATTTTTGTGATTGGTAGCTGATTTTGGACACAGGAAGAGCCTGAGAGGACTCAAGTATCAGAGTGAATATGAGAGTGATTAACACCTTATACATGATTAGTATCCTTCTCAGTGACTGTGTAGCAAGAAGACTCAAGATGATAGAAATTCTCCTCTGGGCCACCCCATTATGGAATTCCAATAATGAAGCAGGCTAGAGAAGGTAGAAGAAGATTCTTTTAACTAATTTACTTAGGCAGACTAAAACAGCACCAAACCTTAAATGTGATTACTTTCTAAATATTTCCTCATTTTCCCATATTATTTTGTTTATTTGAAACATCCAGAATGGGCAAGTACATAGAGACAGAAAGTTGGTTAGTGGTTTTCAGGGGCTTGGGGGCCAGGGATTGGGAATGACTGCTAATGGGCAGAGGGTTTCTTTTTGGGGGTGATGAAAGTGTTCTAGAATTAGATGGTTGCACATTGTGAATAAACCTAAAAACTCGAGTTGTACATCTTTAAAAGGTGGATTTTTATGGTATGCAGATCACATATATTTCTTAATATATTTACAATACAGTATTTGTATGATCTTACCTACTGCAATTCCTAACACACAGTAGGTGTTCAATAAAAGTTTATTGCCAAGAGCATGAGGGAGAGATGAAGACATCATTTTTGTTCTTCATCACTATTTAGGGCACTGAGTAAGCCCACTAATCTCCCCAAATGCAGAAAGCACATAGATATCTAATTTAATTAGGTAGGTCCTGTAAAGTCATATAAAATCACTTGGCAAGGTGCCTGGCACATAATAAGCACTCTGCAAATACTAGCTATTATTAGTAATAAAAATAATGTGCCTCTATTATGCTTCCTGAGCACCCAGCACTGGAGGCCAGGAGCAAGTTGTAGTTGCAAATGGGTAAGAACTGTGGTGCCAACACCCAGGGATGGGGATGAGCCTCCCCAGTCTGGTCTGTCCAACTGGAAACCTGATTGAAGTGCCCCTCAGGCCACCCTTCTTTTCATCTGCAGATATATTACTGAAAATTGCAGCTCAGCCCTGTCAGTCTAAATTACATTAGGAGGATTAGGAGATGCTCTGCAAGGAGAAAACAGGATTTGGCAATTTGATTTCAGGAAGACATGAAAGGTCAGAGATGGAAGGCCAAGGTGGAAAAAATAGGGCTTTGAGCTTCTGCAGTGAGAATCAATAATCAGAGCAAGCATGACGATTATGAAAGTTTAGGAGTAATGTCTTCAGTAAGAATCATCAACCATGACAGAGTTTTGTCTTGGAGGAGGTGAGAGACACACTGAAATGTCTAAAAGGAATGCTGTTTGGTAATTTTACTGTTCTCATATGATCTCTAGTTAAAACAGTATTTTTGACTCATTGAAATCGTTTTCCTTATTTAGTAAAGCTAAAAAGTTATTTTAACTGCCCCTTAATGTTTTTCATTATTTTTGTCAAATTTTACCCAAGGCTACTTTGAAAAACAGTGCTAAAACATTCATGCTTTAAATAAAATCTGTTGCTATCTTATAAGCAATTGGCAATTATGTAAGAAGTTAATGAAATAAATATACTTCCGTGAGATTTTCTACGTTTTCACACACAGTTACTTGTTTGTTTTACCACTAGTTATCATGTCACGTCTTGTCAGTTGTTTGTAGATAAAAGGCTGAGTTTTTTAAAACCAAGTATTATAGTTATATTAAGTAGAGATATGAGCCAGAAATATGACCATGTTTTCTTGTTCATTAAGTGGTTATTGTTATGGGATTGGTGTCTGTCGCTGGATGAGTACTCACTATTTTTGAGCTGTAATGTCCTATAAATTCGATAAAATAAAAATAATAGTATCCTGTCTATAGGGTTCGGATTAAATGAGAAAATGAATTTAAGTTTTAAGCAAAGAACTTGGCACAGAGTAAATGCTCAACAAATAACTTTAAAAAAATTTTATTTAAGTGTGCAAATGTGAGAGACAGTCCAACAGGCATTGTTTTCCTGACAGATTATGTTTATATGACTGTGCAGGAAGATTGTAAACATCTGTACCTTGGTGACCACTTTCCTGATTTCTTTAACCATGTGGATTTTGTCAACTATTTTCAACTAATCACATACAGGCAATACCATCTCCACTGTACAGATGGTTTCTTCCACCCATCAGCAATGCTTGGGTGGGGCGACCCCTGGGTCTGGGCACATTAAAAATTAGAGGCAAGGAAATTTGAGCTTCTGCATTTTGAGTCTCCTAGAGTACTTCTATATGCCTATGTACCTCAACTCTGACTATGGAAAAGCTGATCTTTCTAGATTCATATTTTTTTAGAGTCAGCACCATCAGGGATGCCAGACTCATTAGGAAATGTTCTGGGTCTGTAACAGGAAGGAAAGTAAGTGGGAACAGTAGAGAGAATTAAAAAACACAATTCAATGCTTATTTCATTGTTCATTCTTATTACTAAAATATTAAGTAAATGTAAATGCAAGATAGCAGTTTTTTTTGAAATAGTCTTTCTACAAAAGTGTGACGTACCCATTGTAGGCAAATCAGAAAATACAGAGGACAAGAAAAAAAATTTTCCAATAATCCTTCTACCTAAGGTAACTACCCCTGACATTTTGATTATGTCCTTCATTATTATTTATGTACATGTATACATACATATGTGCATATATATGCATACATACATAAATATGTGTATTTAACAAAAATGGAATCACATTGCAGTGTGTTTGTCACCTGCTCTTCCCATTAAATGAAATATTCCTAAAAATCTTTCACATTCTTCTACATGATCCTTTTAAATAAATGTAAGCAATCTGCAACAGAAATAAAATGTTACTTCCTTAATGTGCTAATTTTTGAGAGTTAGTTTCCAATCTTATTGCTATTAATAAGAAATGACCATTAAACAGTCTTTAGCTAAAAGGGAAAATTTTGAAAGGAATTGAGGGAGCATCATACCTAAAGCTCTATTCTAGCAAAGTTATTCCCATGAAATGATTGTATTGCAATTCACCTAACAGCATTAGAGAATAGCACAGGGAAACAAAAACAAGTTTCTAAGACAAAATATGTAAAATCCAGAAGCTACAACATCCACTGAATAGAAAGAATAGGCAATACGGACACATACTGACTTTCTCAGGACAGGCAGTTCTTGTTTGCACGGCAGTGAGGAACTGTGAAAATGACCGTGTAGACTGCAACTGTGCAAATACTCATAATGAATGGGAAATTTTTAAATTGTTTTATTACCTTTAAAAAATTTTGTCAAACACTGAAAGTACTCTTATGATTTATATAAATGTTGGTTATAAATGTACTGCATAGAGAAATGAAAAAGAAGATGAAAACTTATATTAATATTTAGTACATCATAATGTAAAATACTGAGAATTCAATGTTTTATTTCTTTGAAAAGAACTCTTAAAAAGTATGCTTGCATTATTCTTCTTGCATATAACTTATGATGTACTCAAGCTGTCTTTTCTATACCTTGGCAAATTTTAGTCAGCTTCTGACATTTTATCCGTATCTCTCTCAGTGTCATGCAATATCTCTAAAGGTGTCTTTAATGTGAAGTGTTTTGCCAGCACAGGGAATTTTGTCCAGGATAGTGTCATCCTGTTTGTCGCAACTTCTTTCCTCATTTATATCTACAAGTTTGCCTTCTCTAAGCTTTTCTGACTGCACTCTTTCTCTGAAGTGGTGGTGTCAAAATTCTCACCATCAGTTATTGCTTTTGTAACTCCATGAGTGTTTAATTTGAATTTCATTTCCAGCATTATTACTTTTTATTTCTTTGTTGCACTTCCCTCTCTGTTTGCCAATTCTCTCTTTCAATTATCCATTTTTGTAAAATGTCATGTGGGCTTGTCCCTGGGACACAAGGAGGCAACACAATTACATGCTTTGCTGTCTGTGTGTGAACTAACAACTGTGCAGTGACCAATCACTGACAGGCTTGAAAAGAAGTGACCTGACTGGTCATTGATCAGGATATGTATCTATTATTTACTTAGTGATTTGTGGACTGAAGAGCTAGCAGCAAAGTTCGTACTTTATGCAGTTACTTACAGTTAGTATACTGTGGTAATGGAAATGTGAAACAGGTTGACTGTTTGACTATATGACTACATAGACATGCAAATAAAATGGACCAAAGATGAAAGTTAAACCCAAGGATATTCAATGGGAAATTCATTTTTCTCTCTTTGTATTTAATAATTTGTGTTCTCCAGTGTGCCCCAGGGAGTCAAAGTGCTCTTTTGGAAACGTAAGTTATATCATGTAGATTTTTGCTTAAAACTTTCCAGTGGCTGCCACTGGATCTAAAATAAAATCTGAAATGCTTCTCATGGCTCACAAGGCCTAGGTAATCTGATCCCTAATAAATTCTTTGATCCCACTCCTTACCCCTCATCCTTTACCACTCTCCCCTACTTCCCAATATTCTTTAGGTACATTGGCCTTTTTCTCTACTCCACAAATATGCCAGATTTACTGTGGTCTTAGGATTTTTGCTTTTGCTGTGATCCCTGGCAAGCCCAACGTGTAGATTTACACATGGAAAACTCTTAGCACAGTGTCTAACATATGGAGTCAATAAATGTTGTTATTGATGATATTGTTCTTTGGGATTTCTTTTGTCCTTAGAATGTCCAACTGTTCTGTATTTCCTCTTTAACTTTTGCTTGTTTTTGAGGTAAATAACGCATGATAATAAACCTCTCTATTGGGAAAAAGATGAAAGGTGTGTCTGCATCAGTTAGGGTAAACTAGTTATGTTGCGGCAAAAAATAGTCCCCCAAATCTCAATGGTTTAAAACAACAAAGGTGTATTTTTGCTCATACTACATGGCCAGTGTGGATTGACAAGAAGGTTCTACTCACTGCAGAGATGCTAGCATTTTATGATACCATGAACATAAGGTTTCAGGGTTGGCCATGTCAGAAGAAGGTAAGAATAGAGAGTAGAGCATTGTCAATTAAATAGTTTATCCCAGAAGTCACACAAATCATTGCTCAGATTCTATTGACCATCAGTCAGGATCTGCTGTCTCCTATCTTCATTCCCATCTTTTTATTAGGTGTTGATGTCAGGGACTATATATTTAATTGGGGTTTCTGAAATAATTTGGGAGTATTTTTAATAATTCAGAATCCTAGGTTCCAATGTCCAAAATTCCGATTTAGTTGGTCTGGGATGGGGAGTGGTCATCAATTTATCTGCACTACTTTTAGTAACTCAGTTGAAGGTGATTTGGAGGTCACATTTTGAGAACAAACCTCTAGTGACTAGAACAATCGTTGATTCATTGTAAGTGTTTAATACATATTTTTTGATTGTAAAATTAAGGTTCCCTTATCAATAAAGATTTAAAGGAATAAATCAGTAATTTAAGTGAAAAGAATTTGTATATGCTAACTTGCATTAGGAGGAAGAGGAAAGTCCAGACTTTTTTTCCATTCACCCTAAAATAACTTTTAACTTCTGGGAGCAGGTGATGCTGGGACTGTCTTTTACTTTGTTCAGGTCACTAGGTTGAGCCACACAGCATCCCTCATTCAGGAAGAAGGCCAAAATCAAGGGATGTAAAAAAAAAAAAAAACTACATGAATTTTTTGATTCATTCCATTTAAAATGGTCTATGGAGAAAGCAAATCCAATCTCTTGTAATTAAAAGTTACTTTAATTGTGTGAGCCAAGCCCACATTTCTTTCACAATGACAGATAATAGCTTTTTTTTATGTTGTATTAGAAATCAAATGGATAATAACTTTAAAACCCCAACTAACTGGCAACTAAACTCTTTGTCACTTATCTCTGCAGTATTTTCACACTCATCACAGAGTAACAATACCAGAAGTAAAAATCATAATGGTGTCATAAAATAAGAACCATAAGTGTATGCTTTTTAAGTGAAGTTAATGTTCCATTATGATAGATTACCTATCCCCTTGAAAAGCTCAACCATCTAAAAACCAGATCTATTACATTTTCATTATTCAGGCTTTTCTCTGAAAGCCTGAAAGGCAGCTTCAGGGTAAAGATCTCCGTGGGTATGTATTCACAAGCATTATGTTTTAGTTCATAAAATTTGAAGCCTTCTAAAGTATTAAAATGTTTATGCAAATCATTCAGGAAAAAAAACACAACAAAAACCGGTGCTTAAAATATCCATTAGCTATTTAAAAAATTAATTTGTAGGAGATTCTATTTTCAAAATTGCTTTGAGGTCTTTTTAAAAATTTTTGTATTTTATATTTAATTTATTTTATTTACTTTATTTTTGGGGAGTGGAGGTTAAGTTTACTTATTTATTTACTTTTAGAGGAAGTACTGGGGATTGAACCCAGGACCTTGTATATGCTAAGCATGCACCCTACCACTTGAGCTACACCCTCCCCCATCTGCTTTGAGGTCTTGCTTTAATAGTGTCATTATTTCCTTCTCCTCTGGGTAAGTTATTCATGGTAGGCTATTCTTATAGGCTATGTATGAATACGGGCACTCACATCTTGTAATACATGCTGAAGGGAAGATAAGAGAATATATGTCCAATTACTGTCTTGCTGAAAATATTGGTTGTTTCTTTAGTATCTGTATTCTGACCAGTAAATCTAAATATCTCAGCTGGATATTGAATTCGTAATTTTGCCTTTTCCTGAATGTGGATCAAGTTTGGCTGATACTTCTCTAACAGATGGTAACAAACTTCAAGGGCTGAAAGAAATGCAAGAAAATCACATGTGCACAAAGCTTTCTTTCTGTTACTGCATGAACACCTGTGCTTTTCTTGGATCACATATGAAAAGGCAACATGCACGTGGAGTCATGGTCTTCTTTCCTGTAGACTGCTCTGCAGTATTCTTGTTATAAAGTGGTTTTATGTATTTAGAATATACCACGAACAATAATAGTCATAACAATAATAATCTTGACTATTAGTGTTCATGGAATATTCTAAATACATAAAGATTCTTTGTGATGTGCTTGTCAATAGGACTCACATTATCATACAGCACAGAGTAGGATTAAAACTGAGAGCCAGAGCATCTATGTTGCTTGAGACGTTTTGTATGACATTTAATTTTTTTTAAATTCAGGTGCAGAACTGAGATAATCATATCCCTCAGCTGACAGCTCATTATAATTACTGGTCCTGGGAAAGCCCCTCTCTGTTTCTTCATCCTATTTTGTCTTTAGTCTCCATGCCTATTTCCTTCTTGCTTCCAAAAATAACCTAATGTGTTTGCTATGTATCTTTGTATGTGTTCTTATGAAATCTGTATTGCTGCTTTGTGAACTTACATTCTTAATTTTCATAAATGGTGCTTCACTCAGTCTCTATGTTGCTGTGTATTTCTACTATTCCAGGCTGCTTGTTGCTGTATTGTTTATTAAGATCTGTATAGTATTCACACTCACTTTTTAAAAATACACTTTCAGTTGTCTTCCCTGATGTTTACTATTTATTAATTTGTTCATTCTCTATCTCCATCTTTCTAATAATCAACTATATTTTGTAAATGAAGATCCTAGCATAGCAGGATAAGGGCAAACAATGGCCTTTAATACCATTTTCCAGTGAAGTTCTGAAATGGCACAGGGATGTCACAGCTCTTTGACCAGGGAGAAGACTTCCTTTATTAGATGAAGACATAATATGCATGAAATATCCCATACTAATCTTTCAGTCTCCCTCATACTTTAATTCTAAATATTAGCCTAACTGATATTACGAAGCTACCCTGCAGAATGCTCATTTTCATTGAAACACAGAAGCTTCTTGTGCAGATGTGGGATAGGGATGCATGAAGAAATACATAAATTTAAGATAACAAAGTGAGAGTGTCCTGGAGTCAGACCTGCTTTGGACGGGCTTGCTCAGTCACTGTGCATAGTCATTAATTGATTATTTTTTTTCTCTTCATAGATCCTGGATATTAACAAGAGTATCTTCAGTTTCTTAAGGAAGAGTGATTATTACTATTAAGTAGAATCATTTCCTATTCTCATTCTCAGAACTTTGGGAGCTGATGAGGAATGTGAACCAGCCTGATGAGGACCTGCCTCTGAGAGCAGCCAGGCTGTACCTCCATCCTCTGGAACTGAGCCAGGAGTTTGTGTGCCTAATCTGCTCAGAAATCATTCCTTTCTGTCTGTCACTGAAGCCTGAACAAACTCCAGAAATTAGGTACTAATTAATGTCAACACATTACAAATGAAGAAAGAAGGGAAATTGCTTGGACTCATTTCTGAGGAAATCTTCAGCAATTCTCTTTAGTTAAAGTTAATGTGTACCTCAGGGCATCACTGAACCAAATCATAAAATGCTGCTCATGTAGATGAGTGACCTGGAGGTGACCTATGTGTGTGAGCCTCTTGACCAGAGTTTGTTTCCATACTGTGTCTACTTTATTAGGATGCTGCTTACAACACTGGATGATCTGTTTGGTGGCATCAGATGGGCTACGAATCCAACTGTGTTTTCATTAGCAGTAAGTTCTAGAGCTCTTACACAATAGTCTAGGAGGTAACTTACAAAATGACACTTTTCTGATTTTAACTTGATGCTGCTTTATGGACTCTGATAAACAGGTTTTTCAAGACTGGAGCAAACAGATCGTTACATGGATCTTCGGAAGTCTTCCTCTTTTAATCAGAAGCAGATTCTGATGTTTTTATATCTACAAAATTAGGAATTGGATATTAAAATCCAAATAATCACGTTGGATAATTGTGGTAGTAAATGTGTACCAATATATCATGTTGGATCCTAAAGTTATGAGTGTAAGTCCAATATGTGAAATACCAATCAGAGGTGAGTTGGCAGTTACAAATGGGAGAATCATTCTGCAGAAAAAGCAGTAGGAGCTGTAAACCAAAAAAAAGAGGTTTAATTTTACATTTATTGTTCTTTAGCCTTTCTTATATTTTTCCCCATTAGGGATGCTGTTGATGTGCATTTTACTAGATTTCACCTGAATAAGAATGTCTGGGCTTTGGCAGTAAGGTCTGCTCTGCGCAGAACTTCAGCTCTTTAGAGAAGACTCCATGCTATCTGATCCTTCTATCTCCAATGCCTCTAGCACTCAGGATGGGCCAAGATTACAGAAGAAATGAGGATGACAGAGTAGTGTAGACCTATCTATAACGTCAGGCCAACTTTTTACCTTAGTAAACTATGGGAGAATGCATTTTGGTGCATGGCCTTTGGAGTTAAGAAAAATAGAATCCACTGTTGACAACTATATGGCTAAAAATACTTCCCTTAGCTCTCAATTTCCTCATTTGTAAATTAGGATTAATAAAGGATTAGTGGAGAAGAGGGGAGAGGTCTATAGTGAATACATGTTTGACCATATTAACCCCAATGATTTTGTTAAAATCAAAAAAAATTAAGTTCTGAGAAATTTGGCTCATAAATAAATACTGCCTTGATTACTCTCTAGCAGGTTCCCCCCCCCTAAATCTTAATATGCTAACTAGAATGAAGGGATTTAAGAGCATGCACTTTTCTCTCTGTTTTCCCAGGCATCTAGCATGGAATACATGTAAGCCCTTGTCTGTGTGCTTTTTGTACAAACCACACTATGTAGGGGGCAGATATGGAAAAACATGCAGGTAAAAAAGTCATGACAAATATGGTTTATTAAGAAAAGTCTGTTTGAAACTTCCTAACTCCATCCATGCACTAGTATTCCTGCAAATAATCTGTGTAGTTTTCATTATATTTTGGTAAAGTCCTGAAAGATGTAAGAGCTGGAAGGGAAATGAGAGCAAAATACTTTGGGCCTCGTTCTGGGAGGGGAGCAGGCAGACTAGAACTAGACAGAGAAGTCACCTGGGAGATTAATTTGTTTCTAACAGTGATAATATTGGAAGAAGAGACTTGTATAAAAATAAAGGTGGGAACACAAGATTCACTTTGTAACATGTGAAAGCTGAAAGAAAGAGATGTTTTTGGTTCTTTTAAAATTTAATATAATGATATCACAAACTTATCAAATGTCTTATAGAGCACCCTTGCAAATGAAGGATATGTATTAAACACATTAGGATGGTTTCCTGTGATAGGGGAGAAAAAATGGGGCCAAAAGGGAACAAATACATAAATGCAAGGGGCCTTGTCCAGATTACTGGTGACCAAGAGCTCTAAATTAAATATGATTAAATTTATTCTCTGCACCTGGGGTTTAGCAAAAACCAACCTCCACCACCACCAAAACAACAACGAAACTAAAATACACAGTGTGAGTGCAGGGCTCTGATGCAAGCCCCTTGCATTTCATACACTGGGGAATGATGCTTCGGGCTATGGAGTGCCTAGGATTCTCAGGTGCAGGTGTGAGTGTGTGTGTGATTTCCTGCGACTATACTGTCATGAAGAGAAATGGAGCCTGAGAAAACTGCTGGCTTTTGATTGATTTGGCTTTCTTGAGTCAGGACATTCACTGACCAAATGTACCCTTTCCTTTCAAACAGAAGCTCTCCTTAACTTTCACACAGTTTTTGTGTGGAGTGCGTACGTGTGTGTGTGTATGTGTATGTGTGTGTGTGCATGTGTGCATAGATTTTCGGCATTCACAAATAACAACAGTGCACCAATTCAAGACACACCGACTGTAAGGGTTAAAATGCTGCTGCAGGAAAAAATCCAACAACATTGTGTACCCTATTAAAATTGAATTAGATAAGCAGTTGCTACAAACTTGAAAATCTCCCTCCTTTACCAGGGTGAAAAGGTTGGAATCCATCCATAGTTAATAAAAAGGGAAGGATGTGAGAACTTGGCTGACATGTAAGACAAGGGGAAATGAAATACTATTTTTCAAAAAGAAATGTACAGGAGTGCCAATGTAACAGCTCACCCAGGAATATGGGTCACTGGTTTGAAGATCAGAAGATTGAAGATCAGAGAACCTGTCTTAATTATTCTATTCAAAGAGATAGAGAAAAATACTGTATGTACCTCGAATAAGATAATTAGATCGTGATCATAAAAATATCTCAGATATTGCACTATGTTCTCTATATTTTATACGATTGACCATTTAGCTGTCTATCATTTTACTTCATGTTTGATAGGTTTAAGGCAACTTCACCAATATGCCTAGAGGCATGAATATGCTGCTGAATGTGTACAATCATCCTCCCAAGACCCCTACAAGACCAAGTGTCTCTCCCTATCTGTTCGCTTACCCAGAGATTCAAAAGTTTAAAAGAAGAAACATTATCCCAAAGTTTATGTCAAAGGCTGTGATCCATCCTAGCCCACGAGCAAAACAAGGCTGGGCCTGATCTGTGCATTTTGGGGACCAGGCCGCAGCTGTCTGTCATCCACCTTCACTGGAGTGTTTTCTCTTAGACTGCATTTCTTTTTTGACTCTTTCCTCATAAAAGAGACAGAAAGATAGAAAGGAGAAAGGAGGTGAAGGAGGGAGGGTAGAAGGAAGAGGGAAGGAGAGGGGGGTGGGGAGGAGAGAGAGAGAAAGGGGCCATCATTAAGACTACAGCCACTTCATACCACTTGTGGATTAGTGGACATGCGAGGTGAAGGTACACCAAGTTCCAAAGCCAAAACTCACACGCCTGCTTTGCTTCTGTGTGTGTACAAACATGTACCAGCTGAGCATTGGATGGTTTTACCAAATCACCTAACTTTGGCTTAGGTAGCTGGAAGAAGAAAGAGGTTTCCTTCAGGTGCTGCTCTCAGCGCAGAAAATGAGAAATGATGTAGCAGCAATGAAATCTCTACAAATTCAAGGGAATTTTTTTTCTGAGCATGTAAGAGTCAGGATATTATGGCAGAGAGTAAAATCGTATCAACATGAAGGAAGTAAGCACATACTTAACAGTAACTTCAAAGTCTGCTCTCATTCAGTATAAGAATAAAAGGCTAAGTCTAGATGTTGTTTTCATCATTTTTGTTGTTTATAGTTATAATATAGGACTAGACACAATTGTTTAATTTATCAAAAAATTTCTTAAGTAAAATATGAGCATGAAAGTTTCCATAAATAGTTCCACTTAAAGGAATATTGTGCTGGGAATATTAACTGGTACAGATGAGACCTTCTGAAAGACAATATGGTAATGGCTATCAAAAACCTTAAAAATGTGCTTGCCCCCACACAAAAGTTTATTTCTAAAAATGATTCTAAAAAAATTAAACTTGGTACAGTATAGCCTTATTTAAATAGCATATTTTTTGAAAGTCTAAAAATAGGAGAGTAGTTAAGCAAATGATTTTATAACCATACAATGAACTATATATAGCCTTAAATAATCATGTTATAAACAAATATTTATTGTGGTGAAAAAATGTTCAAAAAATATTAACAACTAATAGAAGTGGCCTACAAACTGTTTGATTAGGATGCCTATTTTGTAAAATAGAAATGTAGAAGCATCTGTAAGGGTCGGAAGGACTTTCGGCAAAGTGTAAAATGGTATTTTTTCTTTTCGTCTTTTTTGTATTTTCCAAGGTTTTTCTCTGAGTGCTTCCTCATGTGCTTAGATAAAATCTAATAAATGCTACTAAAAATACTTATTAGTATTCAAAGCCTTTCTCTCCCTGAGTCCAATGATTTGGCTAAACTCAGAGGCTGTGCTCCATGTGATATACTGTGGGTACAGGGATAGATGCATTCAACGGAAAAACCCACACAGCTGTCTCAAGCTTACACTATTTAGGGATTGTGAGTGTAAAAAGATGAATTAGCATGTGCTACGATCCTAATGGTTCTCCCCAGGCTTCCCATCTTGTCCATTGTCCATGACCAGATGCCCACGCTATAACACAAAGGGTAACAAAGGAAGGGTGCAGAAAATGAAAGGCACTATTATACTGCTGATAATGGGGGGAAGGGGGGTCTGAGTTTAAATTGCTTTGGCAATCCTAACCCTGTATTTCCTGGTTCTGATGCAACTGAAACCTCAACTTTCTCATATTACAATGGTTTATATAGTATATTTATAGATACCCTGAAGAAGTATATGATAAAGCTGTGTTTTATGGTTGGAGTAAGTAAGCAGCTGGATACCACTTTGTTTGACTTGTACAGAAGAGTGGAAGTTCAAACATAAACTGAAATGACTACTCCTTTGTTTAGCTATCATAGACTGTTTCTTTATCACGGTCACATGAAATCCACTGGAAAATGGAGACGTAATAACAAACTTAGCACCAAACTCCATTATAATAAGTATTGCTCCAATGTATAATCCCCATATTGGTATCTGTTTAGATGCAAGGTAAGGGGAATAGCTTTCTCTAGTCCACTTTCTGTTTAATCGCTTGGAGATTGCTTAAGGCACATTCAAAATAAATACTTAAGGAGCACTCAACACACAAAAGCTCTCCAGTGTTCCCATTCTGGCTTTGAGGATGAATAATCTCTGACAATCTTTACCCCTCCACCCCACGTTGCCAAGCAGCCCTCAGAACAAGACTTTACAGTAAAATGATGTGCATCCCCTGCAGTTGCCTTATATTTGGCAAGAGTAAATAGATTAAATCAACCCATTTAACGACAAAAGCCACTAAACAATTTTAATTCAAGAATCTCGGATTGGACCTCACATTTTCTTATGTAAAATGAAGTGCAAACATTTTTTTACCAAACAAGTTTCTATTCTACTTGAGAGGAATCCTGTGCAGCTGTCAATAAAATTTTTTTTATCTTTGTGAATGTGGCCAGTCATGACAGAGTGCTTCCAATAACGAGATTAAGAAAGTCAAATAAGAACCCCAATGAAACAGTGGAAAATACTGAAATTTCAGACTTTCCTCATCACATTTCTGATTTCATAAAAAGCATGACTCTGTTCAAGTTAAATATTCTAGCCTTGATTGCTGGATATCAGAATAACTGTTAATTTAAAGTGTTATCAGATTACCAAACACTTGCAATGTTTGCTTGAGTGACAATTTTACAGTTGGTGTACTGAAATATAGTCTGCTTAGCAACTAATATTAAGCAGAAGAAAATGTCCTGACTATGTCATGGTTGTGAAAACAGGTGAAGGGTATCTGGAAAAAATTTTACTCTAAAAAGGAAGACAAAAGTTGTCTTCAAATGAACAGCTTGAACCTAAAGTATGTTATCCTAATAAAAACAAACCAACTTTCTATTTCTAAAAGTTGTACGTATTCCAACAAAAACAAACTTAGTTTAAGCTACCAGGGCAAACTAATTGAGTTAGAATAATTTTTCTTCAAAGAATGTTATTTAAATCTAAGGACACTTGTATTATTTTAGTAATCTATGCTATATTTTGATTCCTCCGTACTAGTGGTGGGCAAACTGATTTATACAATCTTTTAAAGTGTTTACTCAAACATAAACGGTAGGAAAGAGTTAAAAAAAATTGAAAGCATTTTTACCTTTTTTGACTTTTGCAGAAACTATATTTTAGACTCTTTAATTTTAGACTTTCTAAAGAACAAAATGAAGAATGGCCACGTCTGCACAGTAACTAGGCACGAGTCTCTGGGGTCTTTCATGATGACCTCTATGATGTACTGGAAGCCCGAGTGAGGATAAGTGACAGCGTAATTCCCAGGCTTTAGATGGTACAGAGCATGTCAGCAGTGGTCCCTGCAACTCAAGATTCTGTTTATTTATTTATTTTTAACCCAAATAAAAATTCTCATGACTCATTTCACACCTATTCTTTTGTTTCTTCTGAATAATTTTGGCAGCAACGGACTTTAAGAAAAAATAGGGTTTTTTTTTAAAGTTAACACTATTTAAATTAAACCACCATCTAGTGTAGAAATACAAAAATCTATCTTTTGTTGGTTTGAAAATACTGGAAAAATGTGTTTTCACCGTTTAAACAGACTTGGAGGTCATTCAGGTTCATCACCAGTGAATAAAGTTAAACTGCTATTTTAAGGGTTTTTTCCCCTGATATCTTCTACCTAACATGTTCCAGGTTCTTTTTCCCCTTAAGTTATTCAGTTTTGACTCAAATACAGTTATCAGCCTGGTACAGAAGCTCCCAAAGAATGATTCATTCATTTAGTGGCCTCTGTCTTCTTTCCAGGCAGAGGAACAATTGTTGGGTCTCTTTTCTGTGCTATTCTTTTGCTCAGTGGGAACAAAGTGGCCTCTGCACTTCTCAGCCTAGCCTGCCCCATGTTAGCCCTCCCTGTCTAGTGTGAGAGAACAAAGAGGGATGATGAGCCTGGGTACACCTTCTTCCACTCAGATGTGCACAGCTGGGAAGGCAGGCAGGGAAGTTCTGCTCACAGACCACACAAAGTACTCCCCAGCAGGCTGCAGCTGTGACAAGCCAGCAATTCCTCCCTCGACACCCAAGGCACATATTTCATAGTCTAAGAATAGATGTGCTTACACTGATCAAGAGTAGGGGGAGCTGACAGTTACCCTCATATGGCTGGGGCTCAGATGCGTAAAGATGTCAAGAGATCTGGTTTTAATTGAAATGCAAGCATTTGCCATGTGGGATTCTACACACAGGGCCATCTTGCTTTATATGGTCAACAGCATATGTTTTGGCAAATTAAAATAAAGCAAAACAAAAACAGTGAATATGGGCTGCAACAAGAACTTATCAGGAACTCTAGAGAAAAATTATATCTACTGAATGCTATGCATAAACATGATATTTATATGTTTGATTGCTACATAGATTGAACATGACTTTTGAAAAATATTCCACAATTCACTTTTGTTTTATTCCCTTGTAGAGGGGTAATTCTCTCAGAGATAGGTTTTTCTTACGATTGAAATGTTAACGACTGGTAAAACACTTTGGTTGTTTCTGATTACTCATTTGGCATTAGGATTACTTCTTTGAGAAAGTCTGAACAGTAAAACAAAACTGCTACAATATTTTTATTATCACAATACCGCAAAGTAAACACTGAGAACTGACTCACCATCCAAGTGATGTAGAAAGATCAAAGAAGCCCCGTATCATAATTTAACCTTAAGTGAAGGTTTGTGTGGAGATAATAATTAGGATCCCAGGTCAATCTTAAGATACATCTTACTTAGTCTGTTTCTCCCTTTCAAGTTTTAAAATATAAAGCCTTCTTTGGTAAATTAGTCCAGATGTGGGCTTAGAATAAAAGCCAAGTTTCATTAGGAAATGGTACTTGTTTTTAATTTCTAAGTGGTCTGTATTTTCTCTTGACAAACCCGAGACCTCTGCGTTTGCAGGCTCACTGCTGGCATGTGGACTGGCCTGAAATCTAGCAGTTCTGTTCTTGTCTTTTTGCAGTCTCTTAGTAAAAATGTTTTTAGGAAAGTATATTGCAAGATAAAAGGTAAATACATTTTGGGTAGGGTGAAAAACTTCTGGCTTTATTATTGGTAAAGGAATTGCTGCACCCTTGGATATAATAGGTTATGTCTGTGCCCTGGCAGAAGGTGGAGTTTATAGTTGAAGTAGTGTCCTTCCTTGCCCTGTACTGCTGAAATCTCACCTGGCCACCCACTTTGCCTAGACATAAAGCAGACTACATAAACAGAGACGGTGATAGACATGCCAAATAATTATCTTACCTATCTGCACATTGTTGACTAATTTGGTGATTAATTAAAAGCTCTGTATAGGGATCATCATGATCCAAGTCTGGATAAACTTGATATTCAGCTTCTGGGAGGTTGTGAGAACGTGTTCTAGATTGTTCTCACACCAAAGGTTGGGTGCTTTCCTGAGAGGCTTCCTTGTTTGCCCAGAAGAATTGAGGGCACCTTCAGGAAACCTCATCTTACCTGTGCAACCCTTGTCAGACTGCCAACTGGGGGAGACAGGGATAGATCTATAGTTACTGCTGCAAAGGAATTTTAATTATAAATCTAAGTGTTCCTTAAATTTTGCCACTGGTGACTCAGGCATACCCACACTTGCTTCCTTTGTCCAAAGAAGAGGCAAAGTCCCTAAATATCACAAGCTGCCACAGAAGAGAGCAAAGAGGGTCACCTGGTCAAAAGGCCAGTAAAACCTAGCTACGACCAAACCGTCTTCCCTCATGGTTAGTGTGGAGCTCTGGGACAGCACCCTCACCCTCGCCATCCATTGATACCAGAGAAGCCTCAATACCCTCCCTTTCCTTTTGCTCACCTCACAATTAGGACCTGGATTTGACTTCTGGAGTCTGGTACTGTTCAATTACTGGATTCTTGTCTTTAAAACTCACTCTTGTCATCATTGGTTCCCTGGCATCAACTCCCTTCTGACCACTTTATCTTAGACCTCTGCCATCGAATCCTTTCCTGACCACTTTCTCCTGAAAGCTTTGTTTCTCACTGTTGGTCACCTAATCTAGCACTAGAAAAACTGGAGTCAGAGCCTCCCCAGGGAACTACCATGCAGGACACATCCTGGTCAGAATCTCTGGCTGGGGATTAGCAAGATCTCAAATCTTGTAAAAGGAATCTGAGTAGACGAGTCAGGCCTTCAGCAGGAGGGCACGTTGGGAAGCAGATGTCTTGGTGTTCCTGAAATTATATGAGTGTGAGAGTGTGCGAGTGATGACTATGAGTATGTAAAGGTGTGTAAGTGCATATATGTGTGTGTGTGTGTGTGTGTGCAAGTGGGAACTAAGTATGACAGGAAAACCTTTGCTGAGCAAAGTCTGAGAGAAGTGGTCCACCCGAGGATCTCTTGGCTGAAAGACAAGTGACTCAGCTTCCAATTCTGCTGCTCCTGCCACCTCTCTGGACAACCCAGAGCGAGCCACCATGTCTTCTGGACCAGAGCTTTTATAGCCAAAAAAAGAAAAGTGCTATATGAAGAGTACGACAAATGCCTTATACTGCAAAAAGTATGTACTGTAGAATCACCACTGTGATTATCTTCAGACTAGCAGTGTATTAGAAGTCGCACCTAGAGCTGGAAACAGGAGGTTCTGGCTTAGAAACTCAGAGGCAGGCTCAAGCCCCCCTGTCATACACTTTTTGGGTTTTGGTAAAAACACAATAGGAATGGAGACTGAAAGATCACCAGCTTCGCCCTGGCTGAGAAGAGGACAGCTACAAGAGTGATGTCCAGAGCAATGTGAGCACCCGACGTCCCTCTGCTGGTCCCTTGGCTGAAACATCCCCCTCTTAAATTCTCCTGAGACCAAGACATGGAAATAAACTCAGCTCCCTCTCCTACTGATTTAAAAAAGTGCCTCGACTCTTTAATACAGAGAATTGGGTGAACAGGAGACGTGGTGTGCCATTTTAGTTTGAGAGTAAATGTAACAGGCCCCCGAGTAGCCTCCATCAATTCTAAACAAGAGAACAAGCTTGGTGCACCTCGCTTCTCCCGCTGACCATACTGATGGCTTTCCTAGGTTTCTACATAGAAGGCAGGCCCCAGAAACGACAAACATTAGGTAATTCTCTCTTTTCTGGGTGCTAAAAATAAATCACAATTTAACAGCAGTGCTACCTAAAGACTTGAACCAAAACCAGAAACAAACATAAAACATAACCTCTTTGCAAAAGGAATCATTAATAAGTTCATAGCTGTCCATTCTAACTCAGACTGGGCAATGGGATGATTGATTTATAACTAACACAGATGAAAGAGAAGCAAATCTTTAAAGGAAATATACTGGAAAGTCATAACCTACTATCCCCATCAATGGAAACTCAGAGCATTAGAACAAGAAAGGGGTTTAGAGATGAACCAGAACAAGTAAGATGAAGACTGAGGAGACAGAGACTCAGAGAGGGAAACTGGCTCCCACAGGATCCAGCAGCTTAGGGCTGAGTTTCATCGCCTGTCTCCCAGACTGGTGCCTCTGCCACTACTGTATGCCGCTCTGCTGTTTGCTGTATTATTTTCTTTAGGAAAGTCAAATATTTTCTCAGCATTGATTTTTAAACAGAAATTACTGTAGCTCTTTCAATATCCTTTTTAAAGTTCCCTCCTTGGGTCTGACACCTGTTTCCAAGCAGGATTTCCCACCTGCCCTCTCCCCTTGACCGCAGACTTCCATGTGGGTACAGGCCCCCAGCCCTGCCTCTTGTCTTACCTAGACTCCCTCGGCCGAACCAGCAGCTTGTTTTGCTCTCCTAGTGTCCCAACGCCCTCTTTTCTTTCTGCAGTCATATGGTAGCATTTCTAGGTCCTGAAATCTCCACTGCACATACCTCAATTTTCCTGACTTCCAGAGTCATCTATATCCATGGCTCTCGAAGTGTGGTCCACTGGCTAGCAGCATCACATTACCTGGGAACTCATTAGAAATGCAAATGCTCAGGTCTCAGACCACATCTACTGTCTCAGAAACTCTGGTGGTGAGGCCCAGCAATGTGTTTTAATGAGCCCTCCAGTTGGTGCTGACCCTTGCCCAAGTCTGAGAACCACTAATTTACTAACCTACCTTGTCTTCTGGTAAATGAGCTCAAGGGGAGAGCTCTGCAGAGGACTACTTGTGTTCAGTTCCTGCTTTCTGGCTGTGTACTTTGGATAAATAACTTAACCTCTCTGTGTCTCATAGTCCTCATCTGTGAAATGGGGCTAATAATAGACTTTGCCTCAGAGATTTGTTGTGGGGATGAAATGATACAAGGTAAGTATGTAATATACTTAGCACAGAGCAAAACCTAGAAAATGCTCAAAAATATTAGCACTTACTCTTTCATAAGATAGTTCTACTCACAACCCCACACGATACATGAGTCACTTTCCACATCATACTCTTATGCAACTTCTAAGCAAATATTAATCATAGTGAAATCACATTACTCAAGAATATAAATTACATCTAAATCAGGTTTTGATATTATCAATATCTATGAAGTTACTTTTATGTTGGCATTTAAAATAGTTACATGAATTCTTAATTTGTATATTTCAACAGTCAATAAAAACGATGACATAGTACCAACTCATAAGAATCAGTTTAGAGAAAGCTTTTTATTGCCACATAGGAGTAAACCCAGAAAATGGTTTGCAAGTTTGTTCTTGTAGCAGCTGATACCCTTAAAGGAACACACACACATTTGTTACTAATAATAAAGCACCCTGGTCTTTTTCAGTCTAGGACAACTGTAAACTTGCCTGTGCAGAATGTCTTTGAGGCATAAAAGAAAACTCAACAGATGGAACAGGACCCCACAAGCAACTCTTCAAACCTGAATCATGCATTTTTCTTGCATGTAAATATCATTTCATGTTAATTGATACTACTAAGCATGCACTCATGATTGCTGCTATGCTAGCAATTATCATAAAGAGATGAGTTCATGGTATTTCACATGTAAAATGATCCCTATGTATATATTTTAAAAAAATATAAAGTTGTGGAATCCCTTTATGGATAAGGTTTCCTCACCCAGTGCTAAAGTGTAATTTATTTCCCTCCCAAACAGATTTCAAATCCTTTTAAATATCATATGCTATACTTTAAATTAAAAAATCAAAATACTAGATACATCATTGCTCTCAACTGAATGAAGAGTGCCATTAATTAGCAGAGAGCTTTATATGTGATATCCACATTTAAATGAGCTATTATTTTCTGGGATGACCATTTAGTTGGTGGCTATTGCAATTTTAAAGCTCATGTTACTTGGAATGTACGTACAGCGCATAGTCCTGGTGAAATGTTTCAGGCCAATAGTGAAAAAAAAAGTCCGCCCAGAAGGGACCATTTTTAAAATAGGTCAAAAACTGTATGTGCGTAGCATTTTTTGGCAAGTCGGTGGTAAGGTCCTCAGCTGTGAATATCCTGGACATAAGGTTATGCAATTGTGGTTAAAGAAATACAGTGGTTTATAATTTAATTCCTAGCTGACCCAATTTCCATTCATATAAAATATGCTTTGGGGCAGTCGTCAGGAGACCACTTTGACTTTGGTTTAAATGGAATTTCCTTGCCTTTTATGACATTTCAAATTTTCACTAAAAGATAGAAGAATTCCACAAAACAAATAGCTTAAACAGGTAGAAAAATGTGCAGGTAAAGTTTTACAGTGTATCATCAAAGTTTCGTATGCAGTAGTTAAGTACAAGGTATTATAGAACAAGAAAATAAACATAATGAAGTAGAAACTACAGAAAAACAAGTCTAAAAGTCAGACGTGAATGAGAGTGGCTCCATTTGGAGGACACAGTTATAAGCACAGTTGTATGAACTCTTTCTCAGTCACTGTAATTTTGGCCCCGAAATCACCCTGTTTAGTGCTAAAGAGCAGATCTGGAAATGAGAAATTCTCATTCTGGTCCTGTGACACTTGCTAAGATGCCCACAATTCTCTTTGGCCCACTGTTCTTTTATAGGGTTAATTATTGTTAATTTTATTAATAGTCATCTTGTAATAAGGAATCTGTACTCAGATTCCCACTGTGAAATCAATCCTTTTAAAAAATAACAGAACCACTGTTAAGATTAAAACACTGAGAGGATAATGGAATCAAAAGAGCTAAAACAGCTCTGCTATTAAAGAACAGATTTATAAAAACAAATAGTGCCAGACAGTCTTGATAGCATTTTCAATAGAATTAAAAACTTAGTGAACACAATGAATGTACCTTAACACACATATATTTATATTTTTGTAATGCATTTGATACAGTATCTCAATAAATCTTATTTGCCAACCTAATTAGCATTGGCTTTGCTATGTGCTCTGTCACATGGACTGAGAACTGGCTGGAGGACAAACCCTAATGACTTAGGGCAATGTGTTGACTATAGGGTCAGTGAGAGGTCTGGTTTTGCTTAATGTCTTTATTAATGATCTGGAAGAAAGAGTAAATAATTCTTGAATGAAATAATAATTTAATGACAGGCACATGGGCTAACTAGATAACATAAGAAGTAAGCACCAGCTGCAGGCTTGCTACTGATTTGAAGGAGGCCAGTCACTTGATCTTTCTGAGTCTGTTTCACCATGTGGAAAATGGAGATAATGGCTTGTGAGAAAGCAAAGATAAGATTACATGATTTCAAATACAAAGTATGATAATACTCCCTCTGATAGTATTTGGTGCTTATCTACTGCTTATAACACTTGGTAGGAGTCACCTGAATATGGCAGAACATGGGGTAGGGCCAGTATCAGAGAGGAAGAGAACAACTCTGTCAAGGGACAACATGTTTGGAGGACAAATGGCTAAAATGCCCTAAAAAGGGCTTTGTAAATGGGTGGAGGAAACTCAGGGAGAATAGGAAGCTGAAGAAGCAACACAACCCTTTGTGGGGAAACAGGAAGACCCGCCCCGTGCTGCCCACTTTTTATTCTTCTGGTTGTGCACACGGTACTTTCTGGTACAGTGTGCAAAGAGGATGTGTTTACCCTTAAGTACTCCTTAATTCCTGTTCAGTTTGTATATAAAATATGTGAGATATTTAAATGCAACGTAGAAGTCAGTAAACTGTTTCAGGTAAAACCTCACCAGTGATTATCTTGGTAGAGTTGCTTCTAGTCTGATGTAGTGTTAGGAACAGTTTTCTTGGTTTATACAAGGCAGTTCGCTAGAGGGAGGTAGCCTGGGGGTGGTGGCAGTGCTCATTTACATAAATGATGAAGCTAAAAAGATTTTTTTCTCCACTGAAATATGATTATCAAACAGACCAGAATTCTTGTGACAGCTGAAGAGTATTGTTTTTTTTTTTTTTTATAGCAAAGAATCTCAGGAACCAAATTAACATTAGATCACTAGTTCTCTCACTAGTAAAGCAGGTTTGCCCAAACTAGCCTGATCCTAAGTATTTTCCAGGGGGGCTTCTTAAAAACC
This sequence comes from Vicugna pacos, assembly GCF_048564905.1. Classification (NCBI taxonomy): domain Eukaryota; kingdom Metazoa; phylum Chordata; class Mammalia; order Artiodactyla; family Camelidae; genus Vicugna; species Vicugna pacos. The sequence continues at coordinate 53,833,955 of NC_132989.1, forward strand.
TAGATCTCTGTATCTCACTCCAGACTCACCAAAGCAGAATCCCCAAAGTAGCCAGAGTAACTGTTATAATTATACAAGTGTGAGAAACCTCAAGGTTGGGTAAAGGGAACTGGATTGTTCCAAACAGTTGTCTAATCAATCTGTGATATGCTGATGAAATGCTATCTACTGAAGTATGGTCCTTCCAAGCTGACCCAATATTTATATTGACTTATTAGGGCTTTTTTTTTTTCCCTGCATAGAACCAAAGATTGCATAGAAAATAGAATAGTTTATTGTTTGTTCAGTTTTCCATCACAATTAGCAAAACCTAAGTTACTACTTGAGAATCTCCTTTTATAATTTTTTCTAAGTGTAGTTTATTTTTCATGAGTTACTTATTTTTTAATTCATTTACAATTTACATCCTGCCTGTTTCCAAAAAAAAGTTTGAGGACTATATCTCAAACTGTGTTTTCAACAGAGGTTGAGGAAAAAAACTTTGGAGTCCTTGATGTGACTGGGGCGGGGGTCTCATCAGCAACATTCTTAGGGCACTGAGACTGAAATTCATGCCTCCCTCCCTTAAAACAGCATTCTTTATGCTAAGCCACAGATTTTAATTTACTTGGGAGACAAAGCAATACAAAACAAGGCAAAAATACAATGAAACATTAGCTGTGTGCTCTGGTAGAACTGTAAAAATGGCAAAAAGTTAGAGGGAGACTAAGCAGGCACTCCCAAACAGCACATTAGGGTCCTCTTTACATAAGAATCCTTTTCTGGTGCTATCTGGGCTGGTGAGAGCCAAGCTCATCTCTGATACAGGACCCTTGGGCCCCTATCCACACCATTTCCAGAAGTAAAGATTTCAAGATTAATCTGATGCTTAGAAAATCTAAGACACAACCAAAATTAGCATTAAGTGGGAGGGTGGTTTGGAGGAGAAGACCCCAGAAAAAATATTCAGGAATAAAACCCTAACTCACTGAGGAAAGAAACAAGTTATTCTATGAAATAACATGGAAAAGACTCAGGAGTTAAAAAAAAAAATTAGATCCTTGGAGACCACTGTTAAATAGGTTATAAAATGATACAAAAAACCTTCTTTGAAAATGTAAATCTACCATAAATGATCATTTGTGGCCACACTTTACTTTGACTAAATATCATCATTGTTCTAAAAGATTTTTTGGTGTATATTTTTTGTCTGAGGTAAGTTTTGTCTGTTTAATGTATTTTCTGTAAGGATAGCTAACATTTCGCTGTCTTTCTTTCCTGACAGGCTGTGGCTTGTATATCTTGATTAATCTTTTTTCCTTTTAATAGCAAAAATTTTCCCTCAAAGAGAATTCAGCTTGTGTTGCATATTAGTACTGGGTAAATTCTGCCCCATTGACACCGGCAGAAGCATGGCACTGCAACTCGATTAGGTTCAGGTTACACGTATCCGAAACCATTCAGCTGACGTCTCTCAGTAGCTCTGTCTTCACCTCCTTTCTCCCCCACGAATTATCTCACATGAATTCTGCACTCACACATCTTTATGTTTCAGGGGATCCTCAGAGAAGGAAACAATCCCTTTCCGACCAGGACCTACCACTTTGCCAGGGAAGCTATCAGCTCATACAGTCCTTCTGTGTGGAAGGGGCTATCAGAGTGGAGTTTATTTTTTCATAATATAAGGTCTTGTTTCCACTTTTTAAAATAGAAACCATACTGCATTTTCTTGCTTTTCAGTTTTAGCTCTTCTGCCTCCTAGCAGTGTGAAGAGCTGGTAGCTTCTGAGTCCTAATTTCCTCATCTTTTAAATGAGGACGTTACCCAGGTTTGCTATGAAAGGAGGAGCTGGTGAACCCAATACATCCAGCACAGTGCCAGGCACACGGTTGGTGTCTGATAAGTGGGAACTACTATCATTATGACAGAAATATTCCATTCTTATTAATTAAATATTTAGCTTTTCTTTCCCCCATGGTCATAGGTTTTATTCTATGTTCCTCTCAAGTTCTAAAAAAGTTTTGATTTTTTAATATTGGTGATTCACAACCACATTTAAGCTCTTTTTGTGTTTAAGTTCTTATGGTTATTTAATTAGGTTATAAAATATTTTATTAATTTCCTTTAAAATCACATTTTCCATTTATTATTCTACGTTTCATTTCCCTTCATTTACTCTTCTGTTAATGTATATATGAATGTGTGTGTGAATTTACTTATTTATTTCATGGTTTTTATAATCAAGGCTCATATGAAAGCAAGGCAACAGAAGTGGAAACAGCTTTATCTTATCATGAAGGGTTGGTGGGAGCCTTTCCTCCAGCCATGCCTCAACCATGTTTAACAGAGCTCCTAGCATGTGTAAGGAAAGAAGCAAAATCTTGAGAGGCTTAGGACAGCTCTGACTTAACTCTCCCCATGTTAAAATTTACTAATACATATGGAACACTTATTTTTACCACAGCACCATAGTCTCATGACATTCATTAATTACACCAGTATTTTTACTTTCTAATGTTGTTCTTACTGTTATTAATGTCATTTCTTGGCAACACCAGTAATTAAAAACATATTTAGAGAAACAGTGCAAATAATTCATTTATACTTTCTCATTTGCTTATTAAAAATGAGTGTCCCTTTCATTAATTTATCTATCCAATAAATAAAATACTGAATACTTTGTTGAAGGGACAGTTTTTGGGCCAGTTTGTCACCATTTAGTTGTGTAGTTCTGCAGTTACCTAAACGTAGCTGTTAGTTATATACAGTGAATTGAGCACTTGAAATGTGGCTAGCGTGACTGAATTTAAATTTTATTTAATTTTAACTACTTTAAATTTCAATTTTAATACTAAAGCAATGTAAAATAATTTCCCATGAAACACAATTTTATTGTATGTACAATATCTCATTAATAATTTTTATATTGATTACATGTTGAAATGGCAATTTTTAAGATATATTAGGTTTAATTAAATACATTATTAAAATTAACTCTACCTATTTCTTTTGACCTCTTCTTAGTGTGGCTACTAAAACATTATACATATGGCTTGCATTATATTTCAGTTAGCTAGGGCTGCCAATCCTACATCCATCAAACAAGAAGCAAATACGAAGTAGAATCAAAATGACATGTAGAAAAAGAATCACTGGTTGGTAGACATTTTAGGAACTTATAAAAAGAAAATTTAATCATGATTCACAAAGAGTTAGAAATGAATCACCTAAAGACACCTCTTCATTTGAGTCTGAAAAGTTGGCGAGTGTCCACAAGGGCGGGAGCAAGCAATGACCAAAGTCCTAGACATGATAGAAAAAAAAAAGCCTGACCTAGTTGAGAGGAGTTAGCAGTGAGAATTGATATTATAACATATAGGAGTTGGAAGGAGTTAAAAATTATTGTCTAAACTCCCACTCTGTGCAAAAAGTTCTTTATTCAGTCAGCCGTCAACAAGTACTTATGGTATACGTACAGCGTGTTAGGCACTGTTCTACTCTAGATGTTGAAGACACAGCAGCAAATGAAACAGACAAAAACTTTTGCTACAATCTTGTTCAGAGAGATAATAGACCATTTATAAATGAATGGACAAGAGAAAGGACAGTTTCAGATTTTGATAGTACTAGGGAGAAAATAAAATGGTGATTGGTACAGAGAGATGGAGAATAAAGGAAGGTACCCTCAGCTAGTTTAGATGGAGCACTTGATCACGGAGGCAATGACACAGAAGCTGAAAGTTGGAAAACAAAAAACTGCCAACTGAACCAAGGTGTAGTCAGCAGATGAACCTACAAAACAGAAAGGTCTGAGGATCAATAGCATGGTATGTTCCAGAAACAGAAAGATCACTGTGTTGGTACCACGGGGAGCATGAACCTGGAGACACGAGCAGAAGCCAGATCACAACTGACCTGAGAAGCCAATATAACGACACTGGATGTACAATGAAAAACTGTTAAAGAATTTTGATAAGAAGTCCAATATAAACTGATTTCCTGCTGGTTGGTGGAGAATGGGTTATGGAGGAAAAGAGAATATTCTTCCAACATCCAGGAACTGGAAGTCATGCCTCCCTCTTTTGCATTCCTATACAAGGTTATTAGTACATCTCCTAGGGCACTTTCCCCTCCTTACCTTGTTTTCTGATTATTCAGGTCTTAGATCCACTATCTGGGAAAAACTCAGTCTGATTCATCTTTATCTCTCCCATAGTCTCAGCACAGTGCATTGAACATAATGAGCCTTCCATGAATATTTATTAAATGAATGAATCATGGAGTGGATGATAATTTAAACACTGCTTGAATACTTTCAACGACAAAAAGGGCATTAGCTTCATAAAGCAACCCATTCCATTGTTACAAGGTTCTTATAAAATCTTTTTTTTTAAGTTTAAAAAATGGATACAAAATGGATATTTCTTTTATTTTTACTTATTCATCTTTACTCTTTCATTTGTCTGTGGAAGAGCAGAGAAGAACTACATTTCATCTCAAAAAGATCATCCTTTAACTTACTACTGACAGTGGCTGTTTTCACAAATGTTTTATCTTTGTCACTCCCAATCTTTTCAGTACTTTTAGATGAATGTTTTTATTTACTTTCTCTCCTTCATCACTTTCCTCAATTTACACTTTAGTTTATCATAACCTCTTTAAAATAGGATGCCTAAATTTGAATACGATATGCAACATGAATCTGAAAAGTTAGAGCATACTGAGGCTATTACTAACTTTGATGGAGGTTCATCCATGAATGCACGCTAAACATTTTTAATAGCTTCACCAAAATACTAGTTCATATTGAAATGCATAATGAAATTATTAAGATGTCTCAACTGGTTGTATGTGATGAGTGGCCTGGGCTTGCTGATGGTTCATTGAAGCAACTGAAATAGGTAGTCTAGAGTCAGGGAACATCTCACAGAGCCTTCTCATGGTGTGATTTGAGATAATATTAATAAATGAGTGTTCAATTGGTAATGGGTATTATCTTTCTAAATCACAGATATGCACTTTATATGCATTTGGCAGGGATCTTAACTCTCTTAATCCCCTATTTCTCAATTTCGGCTTTGTGAACCACTAAATATTAGATGGCTTGCACATATAATGTAGTTCAAATCTGAGGAGAAGGAAATTTTGGAGTAGAAAAAATCTATTTGAAACAGAAAGTTCTTCTTTATAGCAGGTCTCATAGGTACGTCTTAACTGCATTTGCCTTCAGAGTTACAGAACCACAAAGTTGGAGGTAAGCATAAAGACAACCTCCCAATCTATTTAGTAACCTCCTTTTTCAAACTCTTGGTAATGAACTTTAAGCGTTACATTTACTTCCACTGATTGGTTCAACGATAACTTAAAAGATGAAGAGAAAAATTAGTAAAATCTACATGTTATTTATCTGAATGAAGCATGATGATAATACATTGCATGGCTTTCTTGTTTTGTCCCTTGTAACATACATTCATCTAATTATCTTCTTCTTATTTTTTTTCTTTGCCCTGGTATCTTCTGCCCTTTTAAAATGCACTTTTAATTTCTGTTTATGTAAGTCATTTAAAATCTTTTTTGGAACAAGGTATAAGTCCATCCGTCTTGAGGCTCAAGGTTAAACTTAAGCTTTTATTTTTTCTGGATAGAAAAGAAAATGCATGAAGCAGTGGTCCATTAACCTAGAAACATCTAGTGGTCTAGAATCATGCTATTTCTTTTGCCTGTTCTGAGAGGAATAGCTCATATTACTGATTCAGAAATAAGAATTATCAGCAGTTTGCTCATTTTGTCTCAATTCTATCTTGAGTGACAATACATCTGTCATTGTGCCGAATCTTTTTTTTTGAATGTGGCATGTTTTCATTATGAATTAGTTATATCTCATTATAGTTTCATTGACTAGATTCTTGAATATTCTCAAAAATGCATCTCCTAAGTCAATCTTTACCCACATTATATAAAAATAGGTTCCCATGTAAAAATAAGGTAAAATTTTGACAATAAAGTTAATATTCTCAGATAATTTCTAGTTCTTTTGGTCCACTCAGAATTAAAGATACAATCTGTTATTGAGAAAACATGTCAATGAAAAATAAAACATTCTGAACAGAAAACTTGTTTTGATTCCCTTGTGCCTAGAAATAAACTGAGGGTATACTTTTTTCCACCAAGAATCTTAAAAAAATTATTCTCTCAGTGAAAGTGGGGACCCAAAACTGTCCTTAAATAATGAAACAAATAAAATTAAAAGCTTCTTGGTAGAATGAAGTGGTTGTGTCCAAGAAAAACTAGATGAAATATAAAAATAATCTATTAAAGGCATCTGAGAACTGCTGAAACAACAATAAGAACTGCAAGAGTCACTAATCCAGAGAAGGGATACTCAGCAGCGAGGTATATACGTTAACTCTTGGTGCACACGGAAGATGTGTACACTGGTTATGTACCACACAGAAAAGCCAGCAGAGCTTTCTGGAAGACTTGAAAATGGTGTGCTAAAATTATAGACTAAAGGAATTTCAAACATAGGGCTGCTTCACTCTCAAGTTATTTACCAAATTTTGAAGCTAAACAAGGATAGAGGCTAAAAACACAAGCAAAAAAATGCTGAAAAATAGAGCAGAATTGTGTTTGTCTTTACTTCCAAGGAGGCAATCAATGATTACAGTTTGAGACTTTCAGGGGGAGATAATAGATGGATTTGGTGGCAGATTTAAAGAGTAGAAGATAAGATTAAGGAGCTAAAAGACAGGTAATTAGAAAATGTATAAAATAAAACAAACAAAAAACACTAAAGTAGATTACAAATGAGCATTAGATCCATGTGGACCACAGTGGAAAGTTCTACAATACATGTAATTGGAGTACCAAAGAAAAGAGAAAGACAGAAACAATATTAAAAAAGATAGTGACAAATAATTTTTCTAAAATTGATGAAAAATATCAACCCAAAGATTCCAGGTTTGTGAACCCCAAACAGGATTAAAACATTAACTAGATACACAGTAATGAAACTGCTTAAAACCAAAGAAAAGAAGAAATTCGCCTGAGAAAAAGACGCCCTACCTTCAGGGGAGCAACAGCAACAACAGAAACAGGAGACAATGGAGTGACAACTTTAAAGTGCTGGGGAAAAAAAAAAAAACCACACAGAAAACTTTCAACCTAGAATCCTATCCTAGGGAAATATCCTTAAAAATGTTTTTTACAAAACATGACCTGAGAAAATTAATCATCAGAAGCCACGTCTTAAGAGAAATATTAACAGAAGTTCTTTATATAGAAAGAAAATGATCTCAGATGGAAACAGGGAAATAGAAAGTATAAATAACACAGGAGAGGATGAACAGATGGATAAATATAACTGAATATTGGTTGTTCAAAAGATATTTAAAAATTATATACAACTGAAATGCATGAGAGTAATAACACAAAAGATGGGAAGAGTAACTATAATTAAAGCATTTAAGATAACCAGCATTATGAGAAAAGAGGAAGAAGAAAGTTTTAACAACCTTTGTGAAACTGATCTTGATTTTTTCCATGTTAATTACTTGGATAAACTTGGATAAATGCGAGTTTTTCCAGTACACCATCACAAATATTTGGGTACTAATATTGTAATACCAAACACTGCACAAAGTGGTTATCATGATTTATGCTTGGTTATGCTGTCATACATGTTTCACCAAGATTCTAAAATGGAAAAAAGCCTGGAAACAATTTCAGAATAAACTATATATTATGAGTGTCATTAAAAATGGTGACAATGCAAAACTAACTGAGTTGAGAAGACTCGGTTCTTTCCTTTTATGGTCAACGTGTAAAACTTTGTGGTGCTTCACCAGATGAACATTAATCCCATAATTACACACATTAGAGATCAGAAATTTTCTGCCAGCAATTAAGAACCTGCAAGGGCACGGCAAAGGCTTTGTGTTATTTATCAGCGGGAGACCCTCTCTTCACAGAACAGCTGCCTGACACACGGCCCAAAATGTGGTTCCCTTGTGTTTTGAAAAAGAAGGCATCTCCACTGGAAGGACAGGCATACAATAATGGGAATTTTGGCTTGCGTTTGCTCTGGCTGAATGACAGATCTTCACTGGTGAAAAATGGATTACATAACCTGCTCTGTATCACACACTCAGAAAACTGTTTGAGATGTGTAGGTTGACAGGCTGCCTAGTTCTTATTTCAGTTACAATGGAAAACATGACACTCAAGGAAGTTCTGTTTTGACCAAATTGAGATTTTTCCATTCCGCTATCCTCTCTTTCCTCCCTGTTTCCTTCCAAGGATAAATTTGCTTCCTTTCTTGGTGATTTATATTGCTACATGGTCTACAGTACAGCTTTACAGAGATATTTCTGTGTATGTAAAGTTTTATTTTGACTATCTCGAGATGATAAATTGGCTCTCATGGAACTGAGGGGATTTAATTTAATATCCAGAAAGACCTAGTCAAGTTGAGATAATTTCATGGATAAGAGTTTCAAAACCTTTTAATCTGGTGCATTGAGATCTTTTTTGAAGAAGCATTAAAGTGTAAAGCTTTATTCACCATACTAATTTTGTTCATGATTTCTGATGTCTACATTAAAAAGTATGGAGAGGGTGTCCTCTATTAAAAGACGTATGATACAAGCTAACTTTTTTAAAATAGACTTCTAGACGTTTTCCTCAAACTTTCAATAATTGCTAGAATTTATGAATGCAATATATACCTACCAATCTCTAAAGCTTAAGTTACATGTATTGTGACTCTAGGATTGTTAAAAAATATAGAACACCCAGTTAAATTTGCATTTCAGGTAAATAATGAATATTTTTTGTTGTAAGTATGTCCCAAATATTGTATTTTTATCTGTGAAGTCTAGCAACTCTATTCTCTGACACAGTTTTCAACAAAAGGTAGTTTAGGTGTCAATGGTTCAAGGATTATTAACTACAAGTTAAAAATGAGAAGATTTTGTGTGTGTGTGATAAGACCTACCTAGTTTGCTTTTGGACACACAAAAAGCTGCAGTTATGTATGTATATGGAAAGAAACTTTAAAACTTTGGTCAGGTCTTTCATTTTGTTTGTCTTGCTCTTTACTGCTTCAAATCTACATTTTCCCCCAGCATTCCATGGTCGTAGTTTATGGGGCCATCATAAAGAAAAATAGACAAGGCTGTTTACAGGCAATTTGGTGCAAGAGCCAACATATATGCATGCATACAGCCACATAATTTATGAAGTCCCCTCCCATGTTAGCAGATACCTTGTCCTTTCACACATTAATGATAATGTTATTATTATCAAGAAGATAATCTAGAACACAGATTTTAGAACCAGTGAATTTAGGCTTAACCCCAACTCTAACATATTGTAACAGTATAGCTTCAGAGGAGTTACTTAACCTCTCTATGCTTTGGTTTCCCCCTGTTAAACGGAGGTAATAATGGTACCCACTTTTGTAAGTTTGTTGTGTGGCTTTAATGTGCTAATGTATACAAAGCTCATACACAAGTGTTCAGCTCACAGTCAGTGCTATGTGTTTCTTGTGGTTGATACTTGTTTGTTTCCTAGGTGCAGTTAATATGTCAAAGTTTTTGCACATATTACATTTAATCTTCATAACAATCACCTGAAATTAATTTTATTAATATATTTAATAATGTTTTATAATTTGACTACTTAGAAGAGTCAGGATTCAAGCCCAATGCTTTTAATCATAATGTTACCCTGTAATGTGTTCATTACACACCCACATGCACACACACACACACACATTCTCCCAGGATGAGGGGTTTTTTTGAGATATAGGTACTCGTGGCTTAAACCTGTATAACAAAGCCCATTTAATAGGGAATAGTGTTCACTGATTCTGCTTCCTTTTTCTTCCTTTTGCCAAGGTTAGGTTCATGAAATTCTAGGACTCCACAATCAATCTTTTACTTGGTTCGTTGCTTTTGTTTGTTGTATTAATCAGGTAATCCCAGTTGCAACTGTGTTAAAAAGTGCTGAGACTTTTCTGGATTATGAATGATCCTTAACAGTTCTTCATGTTTGACTGGGGCCTCCTGTGGCTGTGTGCTGATCTACTTTCCCATCCTCCGGTACTCACAAGCATGAATGCACAAATGTGCACACACATGTGTATATTAAACTTGCTCAGCTTATTGAGAAACTGATTACAAACTATCCGATGATATCCTAGATTTCAAGATGATGACAAAAGAGGATTGTTCGTTCACATGTTGGATGGTGAAGGGACGACAAATACAGAGAAAACATTTGAGGAAATACTGTGAACATAGATAGCCAATTGAGGGGAGCTGCTTATCAGTCAAATGAAAATAAGGGAAGTTATTAAAACTATGCAACCACATTGAAACCTAGTATTGAAGGGCATTTTGGTCAAAGAAACACATTGCAACAACAGGGAGATGTGAAAAAATATGTTTTTTAAAACTCGAGTTCCTCAATATACCAAGAGGAAGACACATAATATTACTGATTTTTCTTGAAGAATCATTTCTTCTTATCTCCACTCCCTTAACCTCTTATAGATGTTTCCATTCTTCTCTCTCCCTGAAATCTAAAAGACTCTCTCCTCCTTGCTCTGGGTAAAAACTCCCCTCTCAGCCGTCTCTTTGGCCTATTAAGTCTTCTCCTCCTCTCCCTTTCCTGTATCCTCCAGTCTTCTGTCTCTCCACACCCCTTTTCAACAGGATGCATCATCAGCAGTAATCTCCACCACCTCCAGTCCTCAGAGGACAGAAGAGGGTGAGAAACTGTGCAGACAAAAAGAGGACCCTCTTGGACAAGGGGAGGAAACAGAGGCCAGGATCATTCAATACTCATTCTTTCTCTCTTCTCCCTCTTTTCCCCTCTCGTCTCCTCTCCTTCCCTTGTGCTACCACTTTTGAAACACTTTGAAGACGCATATGAGACAAAATTATTTCAAGCGTTATTGCAGAAAGGAAGTAAATACAATTTGTATCTACCCATTCTGCTAACTGACTTGTTTGTTGAAACTACCAAAGTATGAGATATTTATGACACTGATTCTTTTTCTTAGAGGCTCTGTCTGTCTTCCTCTTCCCTCTCATCTCTTTCTCGTTGTCTCTCTCTGACTCTGTCTCTGTCTCTGTGTGTGTCTCTCTCTCACACAAACACACACACATACAAACAGTTCCCTGGTTTACATCCGAAGCTACCCATCACAACCAATTCATTTTGCTCTGTGGATCACAGACAAGTGATCTCCCAACCAGTTCTAATTTTTCATTCATAGGCATATTGTCTGCAAAATAGAGTCAAATTACTACGTGTAACTGAGAGATGTGGCAAGAGGGGCAAATAGGTGATTTATAAAAGTGTATTCTTTTACAGTTTAATATTTAGTGATACCTTGCAATAAAGATATACAAAATACTCAGGAATATGATCTCTATACTCCTGTGGTATACAAAAGCTTGATATTAGTAAAGTAAATTAAGGATTTAATGTTTGTAATGTGGGAAACAAGGAAAGCAAGTGGAGAGAGATTTTAATGGACCAAGGGGATTATAAAATATATTAACAATAATAGCTACCATTCATTGAGTACTGACTTTCTATGAGAAACTGAAAATCTTTAAGCATACATTATCTAATTTAACCCTTGGATCAATACTGACAGAGGTACGGCTATCTCTGTTTTTGGAGGAAGGATCTGAAGTTTCCATAGATAAGTAACTGCCTATCATCTACCATAGGGCTTGTAAGTTGCAAAGCTGGGATTCAAATTCATCTCTACCTGATCTAATGTGCTTTAAACTTTGTGATAAATGTGTGTGTGTGAGATACACGTACACATAATTATGTATAAACAGATATACATAGTAGTTGCCTCTACAGGCAGTTTATGATTTCAGATAGAAGACGTTTAGGAGGTAGGGACAACTTTCTCAGGATTTATAGTATGGGACAAATGGTCATAGTACAACTGGTCACATAACTGTGTTTGTAGACTGGAGGATTCAAGAGTAGAAGGCAACTGCACGTCAGGTGTAGTGGTTCATCATTACCTTTGCTGTTCTCTCCCTGGTGTCTTTTCTCTCAGTTTCATCTAATTATTTCCTGGGAGTGTATTATTTTCCTTTTCAGCAATTCATACTTGAGTTGAATTTTCTTGCTTCAGGATTATTTACTCTCTTTTCTCTGTTTGCCCCTCTTGACATCTGCCCTCAGTGTTGAGTGTCCTCGTTAACTACTGTGTCTGGCCATCAGTGAATTGTACTTCAACAGAAGGGCATGTGCAGGGAAGTGACATTGTTTCACAGGTGGTCTCAGGGAAGGGTTTGTGCAGAGTATCACAAAAGTTCCCAGCAGTCAGGACTGGTGCCTGCAGCTTATGGTCAGCCTAAGAGACTCTCGTTCCTGAGAGAACAGAGTAGGGAAGCAGCCTGGTCATGCTTTAACACAAACCTTGTTTAACACCACTTGGTACTATGAATAGTATCTGACTTTAGTTAGTCTCGGACGCCTCTTACATGAACATCAAATAGCTGAATGTGTCCCTAAACTTCTGACATGAGGCTGGGGTTATAATTCTATATTCCACATTCTCTTCAGTTGGTGGAAAGTCCAGAGGCCAAAGCACTGCATGGAATGTCAGGCACATTGGTTCAGGTTTCCAGCTTAGCACACTAGTAAATGATGGGGTGTGGAATTGCTCAGAGCTCTGATTTCCTACTGATAATAGGAAAGCATTAGTATTATAGCATCTCACATGTGTTGAGTTCCCAGAAGTTATCTAGTTCTTTGCTTCATGAGGCTGACTTGACAAAAAAAAAAAAGAAAAAAAAAAAAGGTCTGTCTATCCTGTAGAATATTTCTTTTCTTCTGGATTCATTTTGCATCCTTGTGGAGAGACCTGATTAGATCACAGTAAATATTTAGTGGGGTACAAATTAGCTGCACTCTGTACTGCATTACATCAGGGGACAGATAATATCTGGATTTCCCATCATTTGCATTGCTTTGACTATGTATGTTAATGCCTTCCTGATCATCCTCTATGGTATTGCATTTTCTTCCTGCTGCCAGAAAATAATCTGTGTGCTGTTACTTTGGCACTACACAAATGTCTGATCCCTCCATATATTTATCTCACAGTTTTAATATCACTTGATAATTCTTGCCTAAATTAGTAATTTCATTAAAGTTTACAAAGTGATAGTTAATTCTATCAGTCCTTCTACATATATTATCTGACATTCTTTTTACAACTAGCGCTTTTGCTTACAGCTGAGGGTATTTAATCACCTTAAGAAGTGTTTTCTACTGGAAAGCTCAAATCTTTCCCATAATTTACCAATATTTAAAGTGAGTGAGTAATTGATTTAATAAAATATCTCAAATGTTGACAAGTCAGATATTCTAGCTTTCTCTGTATAAGCTTCATTAAGGATATGTTGATGTTCACAGATTAAATGTGATTCCAGTACCAACAATTATTCTGAAAATGTGTTCACACCAGAGTAAGCTGTCAAGACACAATGAGTTTACTGCCCAAGACAATCTACAGATTTAATGTGATCCCTATCAAATTACTCACGGCATTTTTCACAGAACTAGAAAAAACAATCCTAAAATTTATATAGAATCACAAAAGACCCCAAATTGCCAAAGCAATACTGAAGAAAAAAGAGTGAAGGTGGAAGAATAACCCTCCCAGACTTCACACAATACTGCAGAGCTACAGTAATTAAAACAGCATGGTATTGGCATAAAAACAGACATATAGATCAGTGGAACAGAACAGAGAGCCCGGAAATAAACCCACAAACCTACGGTCAATTAATCTTCAACAAAGGAGGCAAGAATATACAATGGAGAAAAGATAGTCTCTTTAGCAAGTGGTGTTGGGAAAACTTGACAGCAGCATGTAAATCAATGAAGTTAGAACACTCCTTCACACTATACACAAAAATAAACTCAAAATGGCTTAAAGACCTTAATGTAAGACATGACACGATAAATCTCCTAGAGGAAAACATAGCAAAACACTCTCTGACATAAATCTCAGCAATGTTCTTTATTTCTACCCAAGCAATAGAAATAAAAGCAAAAATAAACAAATGGGACCTAATTAAACTTATAAGCTTCTGCACAGCAAAGGAAATCATAAGTAAAACAAAATGACAACGTATGGAATGGGAGAAAATATTTGCAAATGATGCAACTGACAATGGCTTAATTTCCAAAATATACAAACAGTTCATACATCTTAATAACAAAAAAACAAACAACCCAATCCAAAAATGAGTAGAAGGCCTAAACAAACAATACTCCACTGAAGACATGCAAATGGCCAATAGGCACATGAAAAAAAAGCTCAATATCACTAATATCAGAGGAATGTAAATCAAAACTACAATGAGGTATCACCTCACACCAGTCAGAATGGCCATCATTAAAAAGTCCATGAACGATAAATGCTGGAGAGAGTGTGGAGAAAAGGGAACCCTCCTACACTGCTGGTAGGAATGTAGTTTGGTGCAGCCATTATGGAAAATAGTATGGAGATTCCTCAAAAAACTAAAAATAGCCTTACCATATGATCCAGCAATCCTGGGCATATATCTGGAGGGAACTCTAATTCAAAAAGACACCCCAATGTTCATAGCAGTGCTATTTACAATAGCCAAGACATGGAAGCAACCTAAATATCCATCAACAGATGACTGGATAAAGAAGTTGTGGTATATTTATACAATGGAATACTACTCAGCCATAAAAATAATAAAATAATGCCATTTGCAGCAACACTGATGGACCTAGAGATCGTCATTCTAAGTGAAGTAAGCCAGAAAGAGAAAGAAAAATACCATACGCTATCACTCATAAGTAGAATCTAAAAAAAAAAGAATAAGAAGGACACTGATGAACTCAGCTACAAAACAGAAACAGACATGTAGAATTAGTAAACAATCTTATGCTTACCAGGGAAAGAGGGTGGAAGGGATAAATTTGGGAGTTTGAGATTTTCAAATGTTAGCCACCAATTATAAAATAGATTTAAAAAAAACAAATTTCTTCTGTATAGCACAGGGAACTATACTCAATATCTTATAACAACCTTTAATGAAAAAGACTATTAAAACGAATGTGTATATATATATGTGTGACTGGGACATTGTGCTTTACACCAGAAACTGACACATTGTAACTGACTGTACTTCAATTAAAAAAAAAAAAAAAAAGACACAATGAGCTGAAGACCAAAAGGACAACTCTTTACAATAGGAAACAGGTGACTATGCAGCCAAGAAAACTCAGGGCCTCAGATTTTCTTATTAGCCATTTCTGGGTAAAGCATTCAAGGAAGATGCACCCAACCAGTGAAGTACTGACAAGAGAGAAGACACATACCATTTGCTTTGTGAGGTATTCATTCCAACATGGCTTAATCCAAATTGAGAAATCATGGCCACTAATTTTTATTAATAGAAACAGTTTAAAAAAAGTCAGGGTAATAAGAAAACTTTAAGGAGGATGTAATCTTTGCAGTGTGTTTGGTTTGAGCCTATTTTGGGAATGGTTATGGTGGAAGAAATGCTGTTCTTTATTGTATTTATAACCATGCTGAGCTTGCAAAGGGAAAACAGACTAAAGTCATTAGATGCATGCAGTAAGGCAGTTAAATGTAAACATAAGGGGAATGATTTATGTGGTGGTCTTCAGCATTTTTTCTATCTCCTGGAGTTTATTTGAAAAACAACAATAACAATAACCAAAAAAATTTAATACTGAAAAATAAGCAACCATTTCCTGTTATCTCAGGTTGAAGTAAAAGTTATGTATCAGATTATTTTGGTGAGGCTGCTGGTGATAGTAACAGACATAGGTTTTGACTATATAGGTTTAAGTAGTTTGAACTTCTAGCAGATGTTTTAGAATCATCTCTCTTGGATGCTGTCACCCTTTCCTTTTGCTCAGGTCTCAGCTAAAGGGACATGAAATATCTTTGATTTCTGTGCTCTGTCTGGAGAAAGTTAGCATGATAGATTTGTTGATGTAAAGACAGTCCTCCTCTTCCCTCCCCTCTCTGTTGGAGAGCCAGGTGTTATTTCTTGGAAAGCCACATAGAGCTCTGGACTGGTGAGCTTTCAACAGCATATGCCATTAGCTTGCATCACAGGCACCTTTCCTAGGATCTGTGACCCTGGACTTCTCCTGCTGGGTTGACCTTAAACCCAAGCCATGCTGACATCTTTCATTTCTCAACATTCTCATGTCCATTCTCTAGTTCTGAAACGAGTTACTAGTTTTCCAGAAATCTGTGCAAAAGGAACATCCTGAGAATTTTCCATGTTGAACTTTCTGGACACATAAGGTTGTCCTTGTGTGGAAAGTTGTCAGTGTGTCAAAGTTGACAAAACATGGTATCTTTCAGAAGATTAGTAAAGATAACATTATTTCTTATTCCAGAAACATTTGATGAATATTTACTATGTATCATGAAGGAGTATCTCTCTTAAATCATTAAACATGGTATTTACTCTCTACTAATTGTCTTATTCAGAGATCATGACTCTTCAAAGCAATTAAGTCTATAATTAAAGAGTGAAGAATGTTTTTGCCCTTGTAAGTGGCAAATTCAATTTAACCTTTAACACATTCAAACAATAAGACGGCAGAGGATCCAAAATGCTAAGTCTCAGCCTTTGGCCAGTTTTATAGACCTTTTGAATGTTTGTTTTATTTATACTTTAATGCTTGTTTATTTATAACAATGAGCTTATCATAGTGCATAATTTCATAACAATTATCCATTGATTCATGTAGTTCCTTGATAAGTTCAGTTCTAGGTGTATACTTTATTTCCATCCAATACCTCTGAGATAATTTATCTTTGGTTTAAAGACAAGAGAAAAAGAAGAGACACTTTATACCTTTGTGGGTCTTTTGGGTATAATAAACATTGTAATTAAATCAGCAATTACAGGAACCCTGGAGTTATTTTAAGAACAATTTTTTTCTCAGGTCTATAAAAATATGAGAATAAAAATGTCATCCCTTGTAAGGCTTCTGAAATCAATTAGTTGTATCTTATAGCCAATGAAGTCTTTCATTGGAGGTTTTGCTATGTGAGTTATGTCGACTTCAAAACGAAATGTCTATACTGTGGAATGAAATATAATTTTAAGAATTTTAATTCTGTTACAATTCAGAGCCAGAGGCAATTGTACTTAATATTCTGTGCACTGGCAAAAGTCTTTGGATTCAGATAGCCATGACTGTTAAAAATGAGAAAGTTTAATTGAGAGTTGGAATTGTATAGAGTTTCAGCAAAAGTTATGATCTTCCTGAATTCTTGTTCCTTCATTAACAAAAGGTAAAGTTTTAATATTTTCTAAACCTAAAACAATAAACTATAAATAAAACCATCATTTTGTTATATTTGTACAGAAAATTTGAGATCATTTGCAAAGTACTAGATATGGGGAGGGATTACTCATAAAATCTTTCAGACACTTCCAGGGATTTCATAGGACTTTAAGTGTCTCCTGTGAAGGTCAGCTCATCCTACTGCAGAGATAAGAAAATGTAGTGGTGTCTGCCACAAAGGGCAATCTTGCTTTCCCAGATGCCTTGCTTATGACTCTCCCAAAGACTGACTCTGGCTCCTGACTTTGTTCGTTCCCTAGGACCTGGACCACTGCAGGATATTTATTCTCTCAGTCTCCAACCTTTTGTCTAATCCAAGGGGAACATGCTCAGTGTCCCTTATCTAGAAACAGACGATGCTATGCCCTAGATCTGCTGAAGCACAGCTTAGAGCATCCAGCTGAAGAAGACTTTATGGCCTCAGGACATAAGCCCAGCCCAAGTTGGAATTATGCCTGAGAATCACAGATTTCCAGACCTAGGAAGGTCACTTAAGTTAAGGAATTTACCTCCTCCCCCATATTGCTTTCCCCCTGTGTTTGTGCAGTCCACTTGAGTTCACATATCTGTTACATTTTTGAAGCCACTGTGAGAAAATCTCTGTATCTCTATTTAGTCTCTCCCTGTTGCTCCTACTTGGAGGATTTGATGATTCTGAAGATGCTTATCGACTCTGATAGTTTATGTACAAATAATGCTGAAGGCCTTAAATTAGTCATGTCTCTCTTCAAGCCAGATTGGGTCAGTGAGACTCCATGGTCTTGAGACATAGTCACTCATTCAACAGACGTTTATAGAATGCCTAGTAGGTACCAGACACTGTTTTAGGTTCCAGAGACAGAAGTATTCCCAAAAAAAAAAAAACAGAAAAAAACCTCCCTGCTTTCATAGAGTTCATATTGTTCTTGGAGAGCAGAAGACATTTGAAAAGCAAAAAAGATTTTTTTTTAGAAGTATGGTCTGTTAGATGGTAATAAGTGCTATGGGGAAAAAAAAAGAAAAAAAAAAAAAGCTCAGTACAGGTTGCAACTAAAAATCAAGCGGTCAGGAAAGCCTCACTGAGATGGTGATTTTGAATAATGATCTGAAGGAGGTAGATGTGAGTTGAGCTGAACAGTTTTCAGGAAAGAGCATGCCAAGTAGATTGTGCAGCAAATGCAAAAGCCACCCAGCTGGCAGATTTGGTAATGGTGAGGAGGTGGGAAATAGCAGCCTGACAGGCAGAGTCTTGTATAGACAACTGTAATTATGATGTTGGCTTTTATCCATATTGAACTAGGAAGTCACTGGATACTTTTGAATGGAGAAGAGATATGTGTGAATTTACAGTTTCAAGCAGGAGCCTGGCTGCTGTGTCTCACGTAGACCAGCAGGGGCCATGGGCAGAAGCTGGGAGGGCAGTGGAGGAAGCTACATAATAACACAGATGGGATGGGCCGGGGTTTAAAGCAGGCTGGAAACAGCAGAGGTGGTGAGAACTATTCTGATTCTGAATACATTTTGAAAGTACAACAAATATAGTCTGCTAAAGGATTAGATGTAGGGATGAGAGAAAAAGAGGACTCAAAGGTGACTTCAAAGGGTTTTGGCCTAAGCAGCTGGAAGGATGGAATTGTGGCTAACTGAAGTGGAGACCTGGATCAGAATCCTGGTCTGTCAGTTATCCAGACTGTGACTTTGGGTACGCAGCTTAACCACTCCATGCCCCAACCCCTTGGTTCCACTTAAAATATGGGATAACCTTATCTACTTTGAGGTTGGTATAAGAATTAGAGATAATGTGTGAAAAGTTCTTGCATGGTGCCCGATACTGGTGGGTACTCACTAGTAACTGGCACTCTTATCATTATCACTCCCTGGGAACAAAAGAACAAGTCTGGGTTTCCCTCTGTGATAGGGCTTCAGGTATTTTGAAGTAACTCACATGTTTCCTCTGAGTCTTCTCAAAATGAATTCCATAGTCTCTCCTTGTGAGGGCTGCCTGGTTTCTCTGACTCTCCTTGGTGCAGGTAGGTTTGAACCACTCTCCTGGTTTAAAAAAGGAATGAGGACGGGTTAGAAAAGGACTTTATACGTCTTTCGGTAGTGAGCTAAACAATTAAAAATCCACACGTGAGCAGCTTGCATTCCCCGCCATGACAATTACGAATGGAGAAGCTTTATTTTGGATGCAGTTGATACAAACATGAGTCAGGAGAATGGGAGTCATAATTTACATGTAGTTTCTTTTTGTCAGTAAAGCTTCATTATATCCCAGGCTCATAATGCAATTTTAGTGCAACTAAACATAACACCTCCAAGTTATAAAATCATACCATTTGGCCACAATTATAATTACTTATGGTTCTGAGCATGCCTCAGTGGCTATCATTTACAGAAAGACTGGGTGGCTGATCTGGTCCCTCAGTCCTGTGAGCTGGCTCCATGGGAAAAAAGTTCGAGAAAGGATGAAAACATTAGATGACCTCTATTTGACTAAGAACTGTGTGTCAAAAGCCAGATGGTTGGAGCAAAAACTTGAATATAAAAGGAAATATGGGAGAACATTCAAAATCAGACTATGTCTTTGGTCCTCATTCTTTTTTTTTTTTTTTTGGAAATTCCTGCCTTTTCTGTTGTTGGTCTCCAGGCCAAAAGGTGTGGCCCCTTATCAGCCCAAAGATTCCAGCTTTTCATTCTCTGCCCAGGGATCCCTGCTGCTCACAGGATGTGTGGTTTCCTTCATTTGGCCTGTGCCCCTCCTTTCTGCCCAATTCCTGCCATTTGGTCTGTGTCCCCCTTTCTCTGCTCATACCAGCTATCTGCCTGCTCTAACAGATTCCCCAAGTGGCTGACCAACTCACACACCTGCCAGCAGTGATTTATTAGTTCTTCTTCCCCAACCCTTGTCATTATTACTTTTTAAGTTTAAGCCAAAATGATCAATATGTAGTGATTTTAATTCCAATTTCCCTAATGACTAATGAGGTTGAATATCTTTTCATATGATTATAAATATCTATATACTTTTCAGAATTGCATATTCAAGTTTTGTGTTCTATTAAGATGTCTGTCTTTTTCTGACTAACTTAGAGCTGTGCTTTATCTATTCTTTTTTTTTTTAACATTTTTTATTGATTTATAATCATTTTACAATGTTGTGTCAAATTCCAGTGTTCAGCACAATTTTTCAGTCATTCATGGACATATACACACTCATTGTCACATTTTTTCCTCTGTGATTTATCATAACATTTTGTGTATATTTCCCTGTGCTATACAGTGTAATCTTGTTTATCTATTCTACAATTTTGAAATCCCAGTCTATCCCTTCCCACCCTCTACCCCCCTGGTAACCACAAGTCTGTATTCTCTGTCCATGAGTCTATTTCTGTCCTGTATTTATGCTTTGTTTTTGTTTGTTTGTTTTTGTTTTTGTTTTTGTTTTTTAGATTCCACATATGAGCGATCTCATATGGTATTTTTCATTCTCTTTCTGGCTTACTTCACTTAGAATGACATTCTCTAGGAGCATCCATGTTGCTGCAAATGGTATTATGTTGTCAGTTTTTATGGCTGAGTAGTATTCCATTGTATAAATATACCACTCTTCTTTATCCAGTCACCTGTTGATGGACATTTAGGCTGTTCCCATGTTTTGGCTATTGTAAATAGTGCTGCTATGAACACTGGGGTGCAGGTGTCATCCTGAAGTAGATTTCCTTCTGGATACAAGCCCAGGAGTGGGATTCCTGGGTCATATGGTAAGTCTATTCCTAGTCTTTTGAGGAATCTCCACACTGTTTTCCATAGTGGCTGCACCAAACTGCATTCCCACCAGCAGTGTAGGAGGGTTCCCTTTTCTCCACAGCCTCTCCAGCATTTGTCATTTGTGGATTTTTGAATGACAGCCATTCTGACTGGTGTGAGGTGATACCTCATTGTAGTTTTGATTTGCATTTCTCTGATAATTAGTGATAATGAGCATTTTTTCATGTGCTTTTTGATCATTTGTATGTCTTCCTTGGAGAATTGCTTGTTTAGGTCTTCTGCCCATTTTTGGATTGGGTTGTTTATTTTTTTCTTATTGAGTCGTATGAGCTGCTTATATATTTTGGAGATCAAGCCTTTGTCGGTTTCACTTGCAAAAATTTTCTCCCATTCCGTAGGTTTTCTTCTTGTTTTATTTCTGGTTTCCTTTGCTCTGCAGAAGCTTGTAAGTTTCATTAGGTCCCATTTGTTGATTCTTGCTTTTATTTCTTCTAGGAGAAAAATTTTGAAATGTATGTCAGATAATGTTTTGCCTATGTTTTCCTCTAGGAGGTTTATTGTATCTTGTCTTATGTTTAAGTCTTTAATCCATTTTGAGTTGATTTTTGTATATAGTGTAAGGGTGTGTTCTAGCTTCATTGTTTTACATGCTGCTGTCCAGTTTTCCCAACACCATTTGCTGAAGAGACTGTCTTTATTCCATTGTATATTCTTGCCTCCTTTGTCGAAGATTAGTTGACCAAAGGTTTGTGGGTTCATTTCTGGGCTCTCTATTCTGTTCCATTGGTCCATATGTCTGTTTTGGTACCAATACCATGCTGTCTTGATGACTAGCTCTATAGTATTGTCTGAAGTCTGGGAGAGTTATTCCTCCAGCCTCTTTCTTTCTCTTCAGTAATGCTTTAGCAATTCTAGGTTGATGGTTCCATATAAATTTTATTATGATTTGTTCTAGTTCTGTGAAATATGTCCTGGGTAATTGGATAGGGATTGCATTAAATCTGTAGATTGCCTTGCGCAGTGTGACCATTTTAACAATATTGATTCTTCCCATCCAAGAGCATGGAATATCTTTCCATTTTTTAAAGTCTTCTTTAATCTCCTTCATCAATGGTTTATAGTTTTCTGTGTATAATTCTTTCACCTCCTTGGTTAGATTTATTCCCAGATATTTTATTACTTTGGGTGCTATTTTAAAGGGGATTGTTTCTTTACTTTCTTTTTCTGTTGATTTATCGTTTGTGTAAAGAAATGCAACTGATTTTTGAATGTTGATTTTGTAACCTGCTACCTTGCTGAATTTGTCAATCAGCTCTAGTAGCTTTTGTGTGGACCTTTTAGGGTTTTCTATATATAGTAACATGTCATCAGCATATAATGACACTTTTACCTCTTCTTTTCCAATTTGGATCCCTTTTATTTCTTTCTCTTGCCTGATTGCTGTGGCTAGGACTTCCAGGACTATGTTGAATAGGAGTGGTGATAGTGGGCATCCTTGTCTTGTCCCAGATTTTAGTGGGAAGCTTTTGAGTTTTTCACTGTTGAGAACTATGCTGGCTGTAGGTTTGTCATATATAGCTTTTATTATGTTGAGATATGTTCCCTCTATACCCACTTTGGCGAGAGTTTTTATCATAAATGGGTGTTGAATTTTATCAAATGCTTTTTCTGCATCGATTGAGATGATCATGTGGTTTTTGTCCTTTCTCTTGTTGATGTGATGTATTACATTGATTGATTTGCGTATATTGAACCAGCCTTGTGTCCCTGGGATGAACCCCACTTGGTCATGATGTATAATCTTTTTTATGTGTTGTTGGATTCTATTTGCTAAAATTTTGGGGAGGATTTTGGCGTCTATGTTCATCAGTGATATTGGCCTATAATTCTCTTTTTTTGTAGTGTCTTTGCCTGGTTTTGGTATCAGGGTGATGGTGGCTTCATAGAATGAGTTTGGGAGTATTCCCTCCTTTTCAATCGTCTGGAAGAGTTTGAGAAGGACTGGTATGAGTTCTTCTTTGTATGTTTGGTAGAATTCCCCGGTGAAGCCGTCCGGTCCTGGACTTTTATTTGTAGGGAGGTTTTTAATTGCTATTTCTATTTCCTTTCTAGTGATCGGATTGTTCAAGTGTTCAGTTTCTTCTTGATTCAGTTTTGGTGGACAGTATGTTTCCAGAAACTTGTCCATCTCCTCTAGGTTATCCAGTTTGGTTCCATATAGTTTTTCATAATATTCTCGTATGATATTCTGTATTTCTATTTTGTTTGTTGTAATTTCTCCATTTTCCTTTCTTATTTTGCTAATTTGTGCTCTCTCTTTTTTCTTCATTGTGAGTTTGGCCAGAAGTTTGCCAATTTTATTTACTTTTTCAAAAAACCAGCTTTTGGTTTGGTTGATTTTTTTCTATGGTCTTGTTAATCTCTATTGTATTTAATTCCTCTCTGATCTTTATTATTTCCTTCCTTCTGCTGCTTTTTGGGGCTTTTTGTTCTTCTTTTTCTAATTGATTCAGGTGGTGGGTTAACTTATTTATTTGAGATTGTTCTTCTTTTTTGAGGGAAGGCCTGTATCACTATAAACTTCCCTCTTAGCATTGCCTTTGCTGTGTCCCATAGGTTTTGAGAGGTTGTGCTTTCATTATCATTTGTCTCAAGGTATTTTTTAATTTCAGCTTTGATTTCCTCATTGATCCATTGTTTTTTCAATAACATATTGTTTAATCTCCATGCTTTTCTTTTTTTCTCCTTTGTTTCTCTGTTGTTGATTTCCAGTTTCATGGCATTGTGGTCAGTAAAGATGCTTGAGATAATTTCTATCTTCTTAAATTTGTTGAGGTTTCTTTTGTGTCCAAGTACATGATCGATCCTGGAAAACGTTCCATGTGCACTTGAAAAGAATGTGTATTCTATTTTTGGGGGGTGTAATGCTCTGAAAATATCCACCAAATCTAGTTTTTCTATTGTAGTATTTAATTTCTCTGTTGCCTTGTTTATTTTCTGTCTGGAAGATCTGTCTAGTGATGTTAATGCAGTGTTAAAATCTCCAACTATGATTGTATTCCCATCAATATCACCCTTTATCTCTGTTAGTAATTCTTGTATGTACTTAGGTGCTCCTATATTGGGTGCATATATATTACGAGTGTAATATCTTCATCTTGTATCACTCCTTTAATCCTTATAAAATGTCCTTCTTTATCTTTCTTTATGGCCTTTGTTTTAAAGTCTATTTTGTCTGAAATCAGTACTGCAACACCTGCTTTTTTGGCTTTTCCATTTGCATGGAATATCCTTTTCCGGTCCTCATTCTTCTTTTTTTTTTTTAATTAAAAATTACAGGCCTGGACTAAATAGTTTCTTAAATTTTGTCTATCATGAATACTTTATGTTCTGTTTCCTACCTTCTGGTGTTGTCTCAAGACAGTAAAAATGAATGTTAACATTCTACCTGCCATGGTGGAGATTACAGCCTTCTGAAAACTTGTCATGGATAATCAAGCCTCATGGGTTACACTATAGTCAGCAGATAGGCATGACCCAAACTTGAAGCTCTGTTAGCAAAGCAAGGTACTTAAATCAGTATGTGGAGAAGACAACCTAGAGATTCTTTGTTACAGGTTGGATCCTCATAGTCAGCTGTAATTTCAATGCTCTTGATCCAGGAAAAACATCTTTATTAACTTATCTGGACAGTTAATTAAACCTGGTGATGCCTCTAAATCACTTAGCACAATGCCTAGAATACAGCACACAGCCAACAGGTGCTGTTTCTAATAGTAATAACAGTAGTATTTTAATTTTTTATGTGTCTTTCTGGTGCCAGGCTACTCTATGTTCACTGAGATCGGCCAGTCTATTAGGTCTTTCAAAATGCACAGCAACACTGACTTAACTTGTTAATAAACTGGAACTTCACACCTGCTCCTAGCGGTCCCCTGGAGGCCCTGTGAAGTAGAAACACAGCTGAAATGGCCCAAGGATTGCTGGCTGATTTTAAAGTCCTCAGCTTTCGTGTTGGTCACACATACATTCACACCCTCAAATAAAACATGTCTTTGTGCAAAAGCAAAGAAGTTGAGTGAAGCTGGCAGCTTGGCTCACAGATGCTTTTATGCTTTTTATCCCCCAACCACACGAATTTTTATTTAAATCCAGCAAAGCATTCATTTGTGACTCTCCCTATATTTTAGTGAAATGTGGAGTGTGGAACCAGCAATTTCAAGTGAGTCTCGGGGTGTCTTGGTAGTAAATGTTTGGCTTGAAGGCTGGAGCACCATGTGCACACAAGCTGCCTGTGTGCAGTCTGGGTACGTGCCCTGGTGCCTGTGTGCTGGTTCACAGGCTTTCTCCTGGTGCTGCTTTTGTAATGGGGTGGGTTAAGATTTATGGCCATCACTAAGAATTTTTCTCTCACTGCTCTATATTTAAATTTTTTATTTCAGTAAGAACAGATACATTTTTTATAGCCTATACATAAAGCCTTTAAAGTTATATTCTAAAAAGACTCCAGAAGAATCTTTATAATATTCTAAAGTGACTTCTGGAAATTAAAAGAACATAAACTAATCATTCTAACTTCTCAATTTCTCATGCTATGTTTTCTTACTGTATGTGAATACAGAAATGCACCTAAAATACATATGGATAAATGCACTTGAGTGTGTGTGTATATAATCTTCGTTCCCCTGGAAGTAGCTAGGACTCTTCATCAATTTTCACTTTATTTTCTTGCTGTGATGACCACAGATCTCTGTTTTCCCAGCAGACCATAAAATTCACAAAGAAGGAACCTGTCCATTCATTCTCTACTTTATCTCTAGTGCCTATAAGAGCACCTATTAAATACTGCATTGAGTATAGAAGATACTTAAATATTAGATACTCAGTGAGAAATAACTGCTTTTAAAGGACAATAGAGACATTGTACAATGTTCTCAAATTTGAACATGCAGTAGAAAAAGAAATAGGAGTTTGTAAGAAACTCAGATTCTTAGTAGATGCTGAGATTTTGGTTCAAACTGGGGTAGAGCCCTCTCCCCTCCTTCACCCCCACCTTCCCACAAATGATTCTGAGACAGGCAGCCCCTTGAACCACACTTCGAGAGATACTGCCATAGAATCTGCTTTTTATTACTCAGACTGAATAACTAATATTCTAAACTTAGTGACTTTAGGTCTCTCCCCATTCCACTTTGTGCTAACTTTCCTCATTCAAAGTACACTAATGCTTCCTAACTTCCTTTTAGCCTTTGTTCACCTCTTTATCCTCTAGATTAGAAACACGAGGCTTTCGCCACCAATCGTAAGAAGAGCCTCCCATTTAGTGACAGAAGATTAAGAGGCATTTGGGCTGACTAACACATGTGATTGGCTAGGTTTGGGAGAGAAAGACACCTAGTGAATCTGCATGGCAACAGCAAGGAGAGAGGAAATGAAATTTGAATGAAGAGCAGAAGGGGACAGGAATGGCGCAAACAGATCTGACTGTGTGCTTAAGACAGGCACTCAAGAGGGTCTAGTGACAGAAACAATGAAAGGAGAAGCTCCCAGCATAGGGGTTTCCCATCAATCCATGCCACGAACTGAAGCTGGGCCTTGAGCTTAGGGCATTGTGCCTGGGATTTAGACAGAAAGGATCTGGTATCCCCCAAAATTGAGAAAAAGAAAAATATTTGGGCTAGCCTGAGTATGAAACAGGCTGGAACTAAAAAACAGGCTTGTGCATTGTAATTTGCCAAGCTGGACACCTGTGGCTATGCTGGGAAGTTATAAGTGATCTGCCTGTGGGCTCCTGAGGCTCTGAAATCTTTTACCCTCTAGAAGAGAATTGTTTTATTTTATTTTTATTTATTTTTATTTTAAAATGGCTGGCTGACACAGAAGAAGGTATGGACCAGGAACATGAAGTCAACATTGTTGGAGGCAAGATCATGATTGAAAGGTTGCCTTATAAAAAGAAAAAATTAATCAGCTTTGACCTCAAGAGTGAAACTGATAAGCGGCGAACAGGGAAATTTTGCAGGTGTGCCTCAGGTGCTTTAGCACACAGCTCTCAAGAAGTGCTAATTGAGCAGCTGAATGGATGACTGGTGACTTCAGGACACCCTTGTCTAGAACTGTGGGTGGATATATCAGATAATTTTTCAAAATGCACTTATATTTTCTGCTCATTCCATTCACAATTTGAGTAATCCAGAGGATTCCAGTAACTAGCTGTGTGAAAACTTGCTTAAGAAATTTAACTTCTCCACCTTCACATTTGCTTTTCTTGTCTCATTTTATAGAAAAGTATGTTACCTTCACAGTGGGTAGAAAGTAGCATCCATTCCAAAATTACAACGATACATTCTGGCTCTAGAATTCAATGCCCAGATTCTAAATATAAATCAAAGGCACTTGTTATAAAAACATTTATTTCACAGTGTATGATATGATGCCTAAGAGTCCTTGACCTGAAGGGTTTACAGTCAGGTAAGAACAAGATAAATCTCCAATTGTGTTACAGCTCTAGTCTGGAACCAAGAATGAAAGTCGTTTTGCTAACATTTTAATAAGAAAAAAGAGAAAACCTCTTGGACTAGATTACTAAGTCAGGAACTGGCAAACACATGGAATGAATGAGCATGTTTCCACAGGACACATGTATGGGAAAGCAAGGGCAAGGAGTAACAGGTCAAATAAATACAAAACAAGGCCCCAGACAAGTGCCCATTAGTGCAGCCTGAGCTTTGAAAACAACTATCAGTTTCCTAGATGGAGTTAAATACATTCAGTGCATTACTATTCTGTTAGTTTCAAGTAGAATCTCCCTTTGTTTGTTGTGCAAATTATTACTGTTTTCTTCTAGGCACTGTGCTAATGGGAAAAGGCAGATAAATTAGACAGGATTCCTGCCTTCAGGGAGCTAAAACGTAGAAAGCTGTGTTGCGGGGTGAAAAGCTCAAGGGCCTTTACAGAGGTTCAGGAAGGTGTGTGAGAGCTCATGGGGAGGCTGCCCCACAGCCAGCTAGGGAAGTCTGGATGGCTTCATGGAAAAGGTGGGTGATGTGAACTGTACCTGATGACAATCAGAATTTGAGGAGCTGGTAGGTGTTATAGGTAGAGAGATTCTAGTAGGATTGAAGACAATGAAACAGAAAATAGCAGGTCATATTTGGGGCTAACCAGTGAGTAATCTAATATGCTTGGACCAAATGGATCGAAGAAAAGGCACCATTGGAAGGAGAAGCTGAGGAAATATTTGAATAAATAAATAGAATGATGAACACCATTTGATTATTTACTTAGTCTACAGACTTGGTGACTAGCAGAACCAGGGTAAGGAACATGATGAAGAGGATTTTGTAAAATTCTTCTCTGTAGAGTGGCAGTTGCAAACTCGACTATCTAGGGGAGTCTGGCAAGTAACGCAGATGAGTGAGCTGAGCCAGGTGTAGGAAAAACAGCGACTCAAGGGAGATGATCATTGCCAGCAGACCCCTTGGTCTGCATGTCAGGAGGTGATGGGGACTGGGCTTAAATGTGGCCAAGTGGACGGAACACATTACTTCTGAAAAAGGCAGCTACTATGCAGCTCCAGACACTTGTTGCTTTGTGGAAACTGAGGTCCAGTAGAGCCAAATATTCAAGAGAAATTAGAAGTTCATATTTTATTTTGGCAATGAATTCAAATTAAAAACAAAAGTGGACCTCAGTATTGTGTGGGCCAAACAAAATAGGTCTGCAGGCAGGCAGTTTGAGACCTCTGATGATTGCTTAGGAGGTTTTAAAAAAAGGTGAAATAGGGAAAAGCCTTATATTTTAAAAGGAGTCAAAGTACCACATTGCTAGGAATAGCAGGGATAGCAAAGAGCCATGTGGAAAACCCACAGCTTGTTTGTTCAGTGTCTGTCTCAGCAGACTGTAAACACCTTGAGAGTGGTGAGCCTCCCTGTTTTGCTCCTCAACACCTAGCACAGTGCCTAACATAACACAAGCATGAAATAAATACTTATTGAATGGACATTATTCTTAGAAATATATTCTTAAGGCTAATGAGAAATGCTACATTCTGTTTTTTTCCCTTTACTTTAGATGAGGGAGGAGTATATCGATGTGTGAATAATTGTGTTAATGACTTGTAATTTTATCACATTGGTGTTATTAATGCATATTCCTGTTATTTTCAGCAGAATCTTTTCATATACATTATTATAAAATCTTTAGAGTTTATAGCCTATGTGGAATCTATGAAATAATTGTGAAGATGATGTTTCTCTACTCAAAATGCTTCAATGACTTCTCATCACCTATTAAGGAAAGTCTAAATTCAAGAGGATCCAAATTTACTTATAAGATATGGCTCTTGAATGTTCCCAAGGTCTGTCTTTACTTTCTGTTTCCCAATCTTGGGATAAGTGAGTAGGTGGGTGGTTATTGGTTGCTGAGAGCTGTTTCAGAGAAAAATCTTTGGGGGACATCTGTTCATACCTGACGGTGGTCACAGAAAGACACTGAACTCCAATACTTAGAATATGTTACCAGTTGTTAAAAGAATCGTGTGAAATTGGGCAAAGGTCCATGATGGTACCCAGGTATCACTGGCACCCCAAACTTGAGTTGTGCCTTGTTTCCATTTATAGGTATAGGACCTAATAAATAGACATACATTATTTTAAATAGTTTGATAATATCCAGAGTTTGTGTAGACACTTTTTTTTCCTGGTTTTCTGATGAAATATTCTAGCATGTTCATGAATGCTGTAGGTGGTACTCACATAACTAGGAAGATGGCTGCAAACTTTATGGGATAAAAGTGTCTTTTACTTTCTAGATGTTCTTTTACCCATTTTATTCTGTGTCTTAAGGTAATATTTCTCAAAGTACAGATAAGGAACAGTTATATTAGAATAACCTAGAATGTTTGTTGAAAGCAGATTTCTGGAACATACCATAGGTATATATTGAATGTCAATTCTGGGGGGAGGGGCTTAGGAGTCTGCATTCTTATAAAGTTCCTCAGGAGATCTTGATGCATATGAAATTTAAGAACCACTTTTTGAGGGTATGTGGTCAACCTGGAAGTGGTACCAGTATCAGTGGGTGGTCCCCCTTTTTCTTTCCTCGTACTAGTGTGGAGCCAGCTCCACAAAAATGCCACTCTGGAAGTTTGTCTGGGGAATATCTGTGAAAACACCTGCATACCAGATGGGCACATCTGTACAGCTTGTACTGCTGATCCAACTTCAGTACATGTCATGCACCACTGGCTTAATTCAGAGTGAACTGAAAGGATGATGAGGATTTCACACTGAAGTCTTTAGCATAACAGAGTCATTTTCCTTTTTCTTTTTCGTTCTTTTCTTTTTTTTTCTCTATTCACTTTGATTTGTAGTCATTTTCTTTCTCCTGATCAAGTACTACAGGGATTGAATACCCAAAGGTAAACAACCCATCTAGTTGCAGGAGTTGCTTTGTGAACATAAGTCATTTTATGCAGAAAGCCTCAAGAAGGTGTTGCTATTTGCAGGGATAGGCGTGTTTTTTTGTTTTTAATGGATCTAGTTTTCTATTAAAGCCATCTAACAGTTTAAGATTTATTAATTACTAAGTGTAAAAGTATGCATAGCTATACTAAAATAGGATCTGAAGACAAAAGAATTGTAATTTTCTTGCTTTCTTTTTTTTGTTTTTTGGATGCAAGTGACGTAAGTATCAAATAGATGGTTAATCTCAATCACCACAGTGAGATACCAGGATAAGTTTGTATAGTTATCTTTTAGTCAGGCAAACATGGTATATAGCTAGCTTTCTTTACTTTTTCTTTCCTTTTTTTTTCCACCTGTACTTTATCCTCTTACATTCTTTTTCCCACTACTGGCTCTAAAGGGAAGGATACTGCATTACAAGATAGAAGGAAATAGTAACAGTCTATTGTTGGAATCATAGGGAGCTAGGAAACACTCAATTAGAAATGGTTTAGAAGTCATAGATCATGGGAAGGGGAACTGGGTTCAAGTTGTTCAGCTCTAAAGAAAAAGCTGTCTACTGTTGAAATATAAAGGGAAAATGAGAAGTTTTTACAAGATTTTTTTAAAAGACCATCATAAAACATTGTGACAACTGGAAAAAATGATTACAACAGCATATATATATATATATATAGAGAGAGAGAGAGAGTGTGTGTGTGCATGAGAGAGAAGTGAGGAGAGGGGTGTAGAGGGGACAGAGAAACTTTCCTTTGCTATTCAAGGCACTTTGCTAAGTGCTTTGACTGCATTAGCTCACTTAACTTCTTAAACACCCTACAAGGCAGGATTCCCCCCATTTAATTCCCCCCACTTTACAGATGAGTAAAACTGGGGCTTATAAAGGCTAATTAACTTCCCCAAGGTCCCAGAGTGGCACAGCCAGAATGTGAATTTAGGTATCCTGGCTCCAGACTTCACGTTCTGCCCCTCTCCCTGTAACTACTGGAAGAGGCAGTGTAGAAGAAACACTGGTTGTTAGGGATTAGTGAATTCTGGAAACATCCTAAAGAGAAAGTAATTTAACTGCTACTCTGGATTGGTCAAATCCAGATTGCAGAAAGAAAAGAAAAACCTTTGATTACACCATCATATAGCTAAATCTGCCACTTGCTGAAATGTGTTAAGTTGGGAAAAAGTAAGAGCAGTCAAATTATTTGCATTATATCTGCTGGTTTTGTCAAATGTGTTGCTTTAAAGTTCAACTGGTAGAAAAATATGCTGAATAAAGCTGAAAGATACCCACCAAGTCTGTCTCAGTAGAATATGGTTGCAGTTCCTCTCCCTTCCTCACCAGACAGGGATGGAAATGCTGAGCACTTGCCAGTCACTTGGAAAGACTCTTAAAGAGGCAGAGCCTGCCCTTGACCTCTTGTCCCCTCCACTGGACTGCCGTCAAGTCTTCATTGTTATGTGTAGAGTTCAGTCCCAGCAATATCACCCTCCAAGGTGAGTTCACATGGGTTTGCAAAGGAGCAGACATGTTAAGTGAGCAGTTAGCCATTCTACAGTGCTGTGTCGCCTAAGCTGAGTTTGCTGTCTTCACAACAGACACAGCTACAGAACCTCAGCAGGAATTTCCTGTTGGGAATCCTTTTATTCTCGCCACAGCAAAACCTCTGAGAAATCTGTCCTGTGCGTGCCAGATATGGTGGGATTAAGTAATACCAGGATGCCACTGTGTTGCTTGAAGTTCCCATCAAAGGACTTTTATTCTCCCCACACATATTGTGGAATATACATCTGCTCACATCTGACACATATGTGGTTTCATCTGGTTCCTCAGCTAGGGGTGGGGATGTCTTTGGGAAATATGCTTTAACAGTAAGCTGAAGTATGAGAAATAACACCTGTCTATTTTCTTTCCCAGGTCTTTATCTGTTGCCTCCTTTCTCAACATTTTCTTTACTATTTCCCCCCTTTTTTTCTATTCCTCTCATTACCTTTCCTTCTGATACCAGGATTTTGGAACTACAGAAAAAAAAAAAACACCTATGGCATTGCACAGCAATATAGGACTTATTCTCTGCAGAAAACATTCTTTAATGATGAAAGTGAGGTTTCATTATTTCAGTCAGCAGAATTGTGACCAGTCTGTCTTTTGGGATTGTCCATGTCAGGAAATTTACAATACAATAAACAGAATCATTTCTATGTCACAGGATGTTACAAGGAATAAATGAAATTGTGCATGGGAAAGCATAAAGCTCAGCGTTTAGCACAGGGGAAGTGTTCAAGAAATATTAATTCTCACCCCCACTTTTACTTTCTTGTCTTAAAACTCCTGAAGGAATTATTTTGATTTGATCTTTTACAAAGATGACGAACAATAAGTTTTATTGTTTGAATGCCATTGAATTACTAGAGTTTATCATAGCTGACTTAAACATAAATGTATACAGCAGCTTACAAATATAAATTTATAATCGCAGTGTGGTGCTGTGTTAACAGGCATACTTCCTTATCAGAGCATTCGTGATCCTGAGGGCCAGGCTGTTCCAGGAATGGCAGACAGATTTTGCATGTGTTTGATCAGGAAACTCACCAGGAGTATTTTTCTCTGTCTTAGAAAAAGCCTCTCAGAACATGTAAAAGCCAAGCTTAAATTTCCATGTGAGAGTTGTAGGGGGAGCTGATAGGAAGTGGGGGAAGCAGGAAGGGAATAGAACCCTGGCTTTGCTTTGCATCACACTGCATTTGTTTTCAATGCTAGGGGCATAATTTCATGGCTCTCAACATACAAATGCCACTGGGATCTATAAGTCAATCACAGGCTCTTATTTTTTTCTTCTCTTACTATAGAAAATTCTGAAGTCCTAGGAGGAAATAATGATCCCCATGGTGGCCAAACCAGAATCCAAAGTTCTGGAATATCTGTCATTTTTGAATAAAAGTGAAAAGACCCAACTCAAATTAGCTCGTTGAATTACTGGTTTATGTAACCCAAAGCAGGGAAAGCGGTTGTGTATAATACATGAAAAAATGGTTGTGGCCATTTTTCTAGCAGACTTTTATCTACAAAAACATTTGGTAGTTAGATTTGGCCCACAGGCTGTGGTTAATGACCCTGGTCCCTGTCACATGGCAGGGAGAAGCAGCTACATTGGACCCTTGTCCTCAATCTAATATCAAAAAGGTACAAACAGGTATCATCAGGCTTCTGCATCTGCAATGACCCAGTGATTCTATCAATGATCTAGCACAGAAACAGTGAATGAGCTTTATCTCATCTGTCACTTTCAAACAGTTGGCACACAGTGCATATATAACTGTATCCAGAAGGATTGTGAGACTGTGTATGGGCTAAGCAGAAAGATACATGATCATAATCAATTAGCAATGTTTAAAACAGGCACCAACTGCATCACAGCACATACATTAGGTTTCTGTCACTTTTGCTTTAGAATACAGGACTGACATGGCCTGATCTTTCGTCACACATTGAAAACTTTCCACTCAAGGGCCTAAAAAAGTTTTCCATTGTTGATTATTTTCAAGATCCTAACAAAGATCCAAGGTCAGCTAAGGCGTCATCCAATGCAATTGCTCATTTTTTCAATTCTATTTTTTTTTAGTACAGAAATGATAAGATCACTTAAAATATTTTATCAGGTGGAATTAATCAGGATTTCAGAGGTAATCTATCTTATGAAACACTCAAATGAGATACATAACACTTTTTGGTATGGCATGCTGGAATGGGATGGCAATGTAGTATTGTATTTTTTTTAAGTCTTCCTTTATCTCTCTATTATTTTGCACATATTTTACCTATGGTATGCTCTTATTAACCTTTCTAACTATATTCCTCCTTTCCTGGAGGACGGCAGAGCCATTTTGGAAGCCACCAGGAGGAGAGACACACCAAGCTAGCTGTTTTAGAACCCTGCCTCCAGATGAGCAAGCACCACCTGCAGCTGTGCGATAAAACAAATGGTGCTTCTTGAAAACATAATCATTGGGAGGCAGGCAGCAGCTGTTAAAATTGAATCACCACTGCTCCATCCAAAGGGAAGGACATTTTAACCATCAGTCTCTCTAAATTGATATTTAATTACCCTCAAAGAGGAGAAAAATATGAAATTGCTCTTCAGAACTCCTTATGAGCCATACCTGAAGTTTCACAAAACAAGTTCATTGCAGTTGTCTTAATAGTAGCTGTGTGAGCAGAGGTTCAGGAGAAATAAATCTGTGGTTCTTTTTAGTCAAAGTTTGGCTTTAACCAGCTCTATAATCAGTTATATTGTTGACTCTTTTCTAAAAAACTAAATAAGGTTTTAAAAAAACCTACTAAAAATATTTTTGAACACTTTCTTATGATTTAGAATATAGTGTATTTTTCTTATCAGAGAATGAAGTGTGAGAAAATGGGGGAAAGGATGGAGATAGAAAGAAAGAGAAAAAAGAGAGAACAAAGTTGAGACAGGGTTTCTTATCTCAGGCTGGCTCCGAGGAGAACTACATAAATTACCTGAAATTGTAGGCAAAATTTGGCATTTGTGTGTATTAATATGTATACATGCACACATGTGAGGGATATTTTGTGGGTAAGTATTAGCCCTTCAATTGAAAAATCACTGTTCTATAGATTGAACCCTTATCCAGAGAGGGTAAAGACGGTTTCCTTATCGTGAGTAAGTTCTGGAACTGCCAAGTCCAGCCTGAGGCCTGGGAAAGAGCAGGGGTCAAGGGGAAATGGATATTAACTAAGGAACGTCACAGTTCACCCAGAGGCAGCCCTGATCCCACACACATGATTATCAGCCCTGGAACCAAGGAGGAACCATGGTGGCCAAGGCAGGCTTTTCTTGGGAATCGGTGACATATGACTGCGTCCCTCCTTCTCTGTGTTAAGAGAACAGCTGGTGTGCCCTGAAGAGGCCCCGACAGTGAATGATAGCCCAAGGACAAGGCACCAGCTGAAAGCTGGCTTGGCTGCAAATTACAGTATAATGGCAGAGTGACTTCTGCTGCGAAGTGATTTGCATCAGAGCCCACCAACAATGCATGTTCTGTAGGGCAGGCATTTGTAAGAGAAGGAAACCAGAAATATTGCATTTTTAAATAATTTAGAAGATTCACCAAAGGAAGAGAAGACAGGGAATTTATAATGTCTGTTTTTAGGTTATATTGTATGAATACCCATTTTGCACCCAAAGAAGTAGATTTATATCAAATTTGCCTCTATGTACTTGCTAGTTGCTCATCCTTCTGTACTCCCACATTACTCTACTATAGAACTATATAAATGCAGTGCTTGGATATATATTTCATTAAATTGTGTGTTTATAATGCTTGGTATGTTTTCCCAAAGATCAGATTACTGTGGCTATCACATCAACACTCCAGCATTCTAAAAATCTCGTATACGTGTGTGTGTGTACATATATATGTATATAATCAAATATTTAATTGTTTTAGGAAATGTGCAAATGACTGAAACTTGTAGAAGAACTCTCATCATGTGAAACATCAGAGAAGAGGTTCAATAAGAGCTAAGTGAAATTCTGTGACAATGGAGACAGAAAATGCTGAAGGAAGAAAACAGCTGGAAAGGGGAAGAGAGATACATGGCAGGATTTATGAAACAGTATTAATAAACAATGGAGGAGCATAACACAGGGACATATGTTAGAGCTGTCAGCAAGATAATACATTATATTGGCTGTAAGATAAACATGTCAAGTAAACAGTATTATTTTATTAATGTAATTATGAATGTCTGCTAGGACGGCATATAGATACAAGGTAATTTTTGATGGTTGATAGGCTCAGTTTGTATTTTCC
Source organism: Vicugna pacos (assembly GCF_048564905.1). Classification (NCBI taxonomy): domain Eukaryota; kingdom Metazoa; phylum Chordata; class Mammalia; order Artiodactyla; family Camelidae; genus Vicugna; species Vicugna pacos. The sequence goes on from NC_132989.1 coordinate 53,870,404, forward strand.
ATCTGATGGTGAATTTCATGGGGGCAGAGACTGTATCTTATTCTTTTTATACTTTCTAGTGATTAGTTCAACACTTATGACACAGAAAGCAGTGAATAAATATTTGTTTTTTTTTAAAGGACATCTGATGTTTAAAAGTCTTTGTAATCAGCTTGATCTTATACATGCTTTTTAATTTTCCTCTTCTCCCTATGCATGCCTCCCGCCCTATGCATCACTGCCTCAAGAAGGCATGCCAGCATCCATTCTCTTCTCTTGGCCTTCCCCAGGCTGTTCTATATCCACTTATGCTTCAGCACAGCTTATGTCCCATAAAGTCTATGAGGTCTCATTGCCTGCTCTTTCTATATTCATTTCCTTCTCTTTGAAGGTAGAACGCTCATGTTCACTTTTCATTGACTGTTTCACCTGTTCAAGACTCATTTCCTTGCCGAGACTACAAGCTTTTTGTCAGAAGGAACCATACTTCAGTGAAGGTAAATTTCTATGCTTCCCATGTTGCAGAGGACACACTGGACCCTTCATAGACAGATACACGCCAGTAAAGTAGAGAGTGGGAAGGCGGAGGAATCTAGTGCCAAGGCAGAAGTGATGCTTAAAGGTTCTGGAAGCATGGCAGGTAGGTGGGGATCCAGACTCAAAGGTTTTCTCAGAGTGTGGAGGTGGTTTCTTCATTTTCAAGGAGCTCACATCTATGGAGATTTGATAAAGCAGGAGGCTGGGCCTCCAAATCCTTAGTGGGGATCATATACTTTGCTGAGTGTGAGCTGGTCTTGAAATGAGTTAAGGCTGTGGGACCCAAGGCCACAATTACAGAGCACGCTTGTAGTATGCAGCAAATAATTACTCCACGCATGTGTCAATTATGTAAGATTTAGAACAAAGAAAATAGAAGTATGCATGTGCTAGAGATATTCTGTAAGCCTAATGAACAAAGAAACTCAGTCTGCGCATGTGCTGACAGAAAACAGATAAAAGCAGGACAGGTGCATCATAGGTGCTCATTTCCCGGTGGCAATAAAGTGTTGTTAACCCCATGGTGTCTCCGGCTGAATTCTGTCTGGCGGTATGGCAACTCCTCGTGCATTTTTTCGTTTGGGCCGCTTACCTCCTAGAACCCCACGTCAGCCTCCCTTGGCTGACACTGAGCTTTCCATTCACTCCCTGTCTTAGCAGCTGTAGTCTCAGACTCGACATGTTAAAATTAGATGGGTTTCTCTGATGTGGTTACAACTTTCAGATTTTCTTTCCTTCTAGGGGATAAGTTAGTAGCAGGTAAGTAAACAGTGACATAGACATTTCGTCAGTTTTCTATCACTGGAGAGTTCCTTTATTACCTCTCTCAGATTCTAGGTAGAGAACATAAAATAATAATAAAGTTGTTCCTATATTTTCATCTGACATTTACTAATTTGACAGCATTTTCAGTACATGGAATACAAACAAAAAATCTGATCTAGATATTGTGCTAACTTTTGAAGTTTTTTCCCCATGGTTTTTGAAAAGAATTGAGTTCTATCAGTCAACAGATAGTGTTTAGTAAAAAGAAAGAAAAAATATATTCCTTTGTCAATTAGAAAACTAAAAACCTGCTATATAAATTCGAATCCTTCTGTCCTTGTGAACTCTACTTTGGGAATAAGGCATACTTTACCCTCCTGAAATTGTAGAATATTTTTGTATAGCTAAGCCATGATGTAGCATTCTTTTACCTTGTTTTCCATAAAAACATCTAATGACCTATTGGAAGAATAAAGAAACGCAAGATTCAAGATCTATCCCAATCTGATAGGATTGTTCTACGTGGTAGTGGCTTACTAATAGCTTTATTATTAAACCATGTAAGTGAAAGAAAGCACTACAGCTGAGAGAGAACTCAGCCGGATCCGCTTTCAGCATGTAACCAAACCAGAGTGTAGAAACAAGTAATTAAAAGGACACAAAGCCCGTAATCAATTGCATACCGGTTATCTTTGATTGCTCTTGCAAAGGACAAATTACACACAAGCCTCTTGAAAGCCTGAAGAAAAAGAGGTTCTATTATCTTCTTTTTGAAATCATTTCTCCACAAAGACAAGGGCGTCCCTATTCCAGATCTCTTGGTTTAATTAAAAGGACACAAACATCAGATGATGTTGCAGCATATCAAATGTTTCCCTGTCAGTGCAGTGGAGTGAAAGAAGAGCAGGGGGAGGGGGGAGAAGGGGGAAGGAAGGCAGGGGGGTGGGGGTGGGTTGGAAGAATTTCTTTTTCATAAAGACTGGCCTTTTTCACTCTGACCATCTGTTTTCTCATGGTGAAAAGCCCCATTGCTGGTATCCTGGCATAGCTTTGCATGTCTTTGTGCTTGAGGGACATTCAATCTTGCATCTGATACACGCTGATCTGTGACACTTCCTAACAAATGAGGCTTTGTTCAAACAAAGAGACTCCCTGATAGGAACTGTAAACTTGGAGCTTGATACCCTGTAGGAAAGGCAGGCTATGGCTGAGCTGGCACAGGAAATTCTCTCTGCAATGCAACAGAGCTGAAGGAGGTCACACCCCCGTGCACACATACACTCTTTCAGATCTTCCCAGACCTCTTCTCATCTCTGTCTCCCCTTCGGATATGGCAGCTCTAGAGCACAGCTGCGTTCAGACCTGGCAAAAATGGGACCATGTCCATTACAGGCTGAAGCTCACTCTCAATAACTATGGCATTTATTGGTATAGTTTCTTCACTTCACACAGCACTTTCACAATCATTAATCCATTTGATACAATAACCTCGTAGGCCCACTCCAAACGTGATCATATTCAAGATAACTCTTTTATAAATACTAATAATGCCAATCGCGGCTTGTCTCTTTTCTTCTGTATCCTCTCTCTGTCTCTTTTCTTCTCTCCCTTCTTTTTCCCCCAACAGATGAGCTTGAATTTGAGGTTCCCAACTTCAAAACTATCCATCTTTTCACCATACTATGTTTCTGTGGTCCTTACTACTGAGGCTTAAGCTGTGGAGTAGAAAATGTATAATGAGCTGCTGAATATGGATGGCAATTCAGCGAAAGTAGCAGAGAAGGCCCCAGCTCAGGACAACACTGCTGGCTCTTTCTAGTTATGATTTGGAATCCTGTTAGAATGCAATTAAGCATCTTTAGAAAGAATGCCACTTTTTCTTTTTTTCCCTTAATATGCTGTGTCCTCTCCTTGGCAACCTCCTATACTCTCACTTAAGACCTAGCTGCGGGGTGGGGGTGGGGAGCTTCTGCTGCAGGCACCCCTCCTTCCTCTGGTCAGTTAATTGGTACTTCCTTCACGTTCTCAGCCCACTTTACTTCCCGCTCAGCGCCAGTATGTAGCACATTGTAGTCTGAACTATTTGTTTGTGTCCATCTCCCCTACTAAGCTGTGAACCACAGGGTTGGAATGTGTATTTATTATTCACCCTTGCATATTGCCAGTATTTAATGAAGTGCCTGACCCTTAATAGGCTGCCAGTAACAGTATGTTGAACAAATAAATTTTGTTGGTTAAACACTGATACAGTTGGGAGGAAAGAAACAGGAAAATAAGGCAAAACAAGGAAAACTGACTTCACTGCACACATCTATAAATTTTCTTTGGCCTGGACCCATCATTTGGGCTTCTGTGTCTCACCACCTCAACAATGTGAAGCAGTGTGTGATTCAGGAATTATGTCAGACCCAGTTTCTTGGTCTTCTGGATCGGTACTTTTTTTTTTTTAAACATTTTTTTTATTGAGTAATAGTCATTTTACAATGTTGTGTCAAATTCCAGTGTAGAGCACAATTTTTCAGTTATACATGAACATACATATATTCATTGTCACATTTGTTTTTTCGTTGTGCGCTACCACAAGATCTTGTATATATTTCCCTGTGCTATATAGTATAATCTTGTTTATCTATTGCACATTTTAAAATCCCAGTCTGGGTCAGTACTTTTTTTAAAAAGATGCTTGAATTGCAGAGAACTTAAGTAACCTTTTAAAAATTCTGTCTCTGATTACTTAGTGACCTATTACCAAATATAAAGATTTGGGGGCCAATAAAGCCCTGGAGTTACAGGAAAGAAAACTTGTCCGGTGGAGCACTTTAACATGAAAATTTCTTGGGAGGGCAATGAACTACAAAAAGAAGAAAAGTGGTTACAATCTCACTTTTTAACTGGATTGTTCAATCACAAGTTTTTTAGTGCTTCTGAACCTTGATTTCTCTAGTTATGAAATGAGAATATTAACACTAGCATGCCTCAATGGGATTTTATGAGGATTAACTAAACGTGATTGTAAAACATGTTGGGAACATAAAGTACTGGATAAGATAATTAATATTCATAATTTTGAGACTGGATAGGATTTCAAAAGGTCATGGTGTGAGGTGAGTTGAAACTGCATTACATTTTTACAGGGAGCAGCTCCAACTTGTTTTGTCCTTTTCCTAATCTCTTTCTCTTCCTTATATGCTGGCAGAAATATAACAGAAAATTAATTAATTAAAGTTTGGTAGCATATTGGAATTTATTTGAATTTTTAAGAGTAACAGTGGTCAGTAGTCAAAGGGTAGAGTAACCATACCTACCCTGTCACTGTAGCCAATTTGAATGTTACCATGTAAAACAGGGGAAAGGCCCACAAAGATATCAAGACAAACCTCTTGGCTGTTACTGTCCACTCACTCATTCAGTTAAAGGTGCCAGTATGACTCTAAGTGATTATCAAAATATGCAGCGTTGGTTGCTGTTGCTATTTTAAGCATGGTAGCAAAAAACCCAACTCTGTTGGCAGAGCAGTGAGCACAACCAGTGGATCTAGAATTTGGGGTTCAACCTATTGAAATGCCAGCAATAACTTCATACCATGGAATCATACTGTGGGATCACAAAGTTAATCACCCCAGGGGAGTAGACATAAATTTAATATGAACCCACTCAGTTTGATTCTGTTTAAAGTAATAGCTGACATGAATGCAGTACTGCCTTGTCCTTTGCATTTTTTATTCTGTATTATTGCATATGATGCTCCTAAAATCCCTATTAAGGAGATAGGAGAGGTCTTAGTAACTAACGTACAGACAGGAGAATGAGGCACTGTCCCATGAGTGACCCACCCTGGGCCACCTTTTGCCTTGGCATCAGTGGAACCCTATGTTCTGATTAAGCTTGTCGAATTTTCCAAACTTGTTTATCACATGTGAAAAGGGATTTTTTGTTTTTTAAATGAACGGAGCTGGAGAAACAATTCTCCAAGTATTTTCGAAGAGACATTGATTTTTCTTTCAAACTATTTTTCAGATTCCTTTCCTCTTTCCCATTCTCACTGTCAGCCCTGAAGGTCAAATCCTCACTACTTAACATACTAGAGCAGTGGTCCTACTGACATCTGAGTTGGACTCAGAGATTCTGATGTAATTAGTCTGGGATGTGTCCTGGGCATTGAGATAACAAAAGTGTCTCTGGTGATTCTAAGCTGTGGCCAGGGAGAGGAACCAATGATCACTGACCACAAGCTCTCCTCCATCCAGCCCATCCTGCAAACCACTCAGATTTAACTTGATAACCATTAGGTTAACTAACTCCACCTTGGTCTTACTAAAAGTACATCTCACATCCATTTTTCCTTTTCTTATTTTCTATTCTTAGTATAGATATTTCATCTTATGTAGTTTGAAACTAAAAATGGAATAGATGATAAATATAATAAAATTCCAGTGCTAGATAAGTATTTGCCCAATAGTGCTTTAATCATTTCACTCATTCAGAAATTCTAAAACCCTGGCATTGCTAAGTTTTAAAACTCTTTGCCCTAGCATTCAATATTCTTCAACATTTAAAAATCTCATTTTACCTCTCCAGTTTGACTCACCATTACTGTTCTTTCTGTATTCTAAACCTTACCGAACTGAACTATTTGCTCTCCCCACAACGTAGCTCACATCATGCCATCTCTGTGCCTCAGTTCTTACCTTTCCCTCTGCTGAGAAAGCCTTGAGCCAGCTCCAACTTTTTCAATATAAACCATCCCTAATGTGCCAATCAATAAGCCACTTTCTTTCATAAAACTTTTCTGTTTTGACAAAATTGAGTGTAAATCCTCCTTTTTTCTATGCCATAACATTTTTACTTCTACACCTTCTGGTTTGCTCTGATTATTCATACATTTTACCCTACTCCCTTTCTTCCTCCCACTATACCAAGAGCTCCTCACTGGCCAAAATAAAACATGATTAGAGCTGCTTTAGAGTCAGATAGCCTGGGTTCAAATCCTGGTTCTACCTCCTACTAGACACGTGACTTCTAGCAAAGTATTTTCCCCTCTAGGCTTGTTTTCTTATCTTTTAAATACACCTTCTTACAGGGTTGTGGGGCAAATTAAATGAGTTAACAGTTATGATGAACTTAGAACAGTGCCCTGCACAAAGTGAGTACCCAGTAAATGTTAGCTCTGGTCAGTTGCTTGCTTTATCTTGACGGAGACTAGGGCAGTATCTTGTACATTTTGAGCACTTAAAATATTTGTCAAATGTACTAAATTCTTTGGAGCTTGAAAAAAATCCCAAATACCCAAACTATAAATACTTGATAGTTGATAATCTTCAAGTCATTTTTACACCTACTTGAAGGAGCATGTGGGCCAAAGTGACCCGATATTTTGTTTGAAAAAATGGAAAACATAATTTCTGACAGACTTGGTATCTTGTGTTGAAATTCTTTAGTTCCATAGTTAGTGCTAGAGAGTCACCTCTGTGAAATGCCAAAACTGTCAATCATAGTGATTTACTGCACACTCAATTCCACAGACATTTTTAAAAAATAGTTGAAAATCCAGGAGCCACTGAAATTCTTTATCTAAAAACAGGTATGTGCAAAGAAACTAAGTAGGCAAATTATGTATTCTGAGAACAACACTTCTCAATATAGATTTCATTTAATAATATACACTTCACAGGTCTTTGGAGATAAGACTATAAATATGACTGTCAGATTTAACCAATAAATATTTTAACATCAGCACATCTTAAACTCATATGCATTTACATCTCAGACGCCATAAAACTGAACTGCCCTTTAGTTTTCAAGACAGAAAAAAACAATAAATAAAATGATCAAGTCAATGTCAAGTGTGACTATACAACCAGTTATTTGGGGTTTTCTCCCTCCTAAGTTGGCTTTTGAAGTGTTTGAAGTGACTTTTTTTGAAATTAATAATTAATCTCTTTCAAGGTGTTCTTTTTGCAGGTGGTGAGGGCAGTCAATGTTAAAGGGAAAAAAGATAAGAATAGAGGACAAGTCCTGTCTGTTGGAGGCAAGGTGTTTATAAGATAAAAAGACACCACAGGGATCAAATTGTGTGGTACTTCTCCCCTAGATGTTAACATGATCTTTATCTTCAGCCATTTCCCAGAAAACTCGTTGTCAACGAATTAATTCTGGAGATAATATTTGTGCAAAGGAAGTAGAATAGTAGAAGTCTGAAGTAACAGTTTATAGCTCTAGAAAGAGGGAGAAATATAAAGAAAGTGAAAGGGAGAAAGAGACAGAGGTTTTAGAGTCAAGAAAGGCTTTTCAGAGTGATGCTGCAGATAGCTTATCTTCCAGGAGTTACATATTGAGAATGGCATATGGGAATTTATTTTGTTTTGGGTTTTTCATAATTAGCATTTTTCGTGTTTCCTAAGTTCTTTTTATTCAAAGAATTTATTCATGAGATTAGACTTAGATCAGCTATGGAAGATCCAGCATTTATATTTCTGGATGGGGTATTTTTTTTAATCAGATCCTTGTATATACAGGGCTCATTATGTGCCGGGCCCTGTGTTCTAAGTTTTACTAAAATATAATTTCTAACTTAATCCTCAAAATAGCCCTATGAGGTTGATACTTGTATTATCCCCATTACACAGATGAAGTAATTGAGGCCCAGAAAGGTTAAATATCTTGCCCAAGGTCATAGAACAGGGCTAGGAATAGGACTTGGGCTCTTTGACTCTAGAGTCCAGATTCTTAAAGACTGAGTTATGCTGCTTTGGAAGAAAAGACAATAGCAATCAGACCAGAATCCCCGCTGCAGTTTTAGCATTTTGTTGTCTTCCTGTGATTCTAAGCAGTACTCCCTTTTGAGGATACTAGGAGATAATGGTGCTAACCTGAGAAAGGGGGAATTAATCAAAAATGTGCAAAGGAACACCAGGAATTTAAACTGACTATAAGGTTAGTTTAAAAGACTCAAAGAGTTTTGGTCTAGGGCCTGCACTGATCTACAGTAGGAGCTGGTGGCTCAGGGAAAGGCATACAGTGAGTGTGGAGGTGCAGTCTTATGAGAAAGTGGCAAAGGTATGACAAAACAAGTAGGAGAGATAGCACTAACAGCCAGAAGTGTCTGAATTCAGGAAGGACATTGTGGTACATCAGAGGTTGTTTTCACATATCCTAAATACCATCCCCTCTCTCTAACCTTCTCTAAAGTAGAAAAACTATTATGAAGATATTCTGTAGAAGACAACTGTCTGGAAGTTTAGATTTAAATCCTCATTCCACAACTAACTGGCTTTATGACTTTGGTCCAGGTACTACATTTTTCTTGATCACAGTTTTCCTATTGGAAAGAGGGTTAATAATAGTGCCTACCTCAGGGTTCTTGTGAGAATTACATGAGATACTCTCTGTGAAACACTCCCAGCACAGTGGGTACTCAACAGAACTTTTTGACTTTTTCTCTCTTTCACGACATCTGATGTCATGAATACAATTTTGTATTCCGAAATATTTATCTTCTACTGGCTGTGTGCTGGGATATACAAGAGTAAATAAAATAAAGCCCTTGCCTTGGGGAGTTTAAAACATATCCATGAACCAAACAATAAGTGCAAATATTTGTTACATGTTTGTACAAATAAAGTGAAATACTGTAATAATTTCTGATCAATTTCCCAGAGCAAAAAATAAAGTCATAAAGGTACATAATAACTTGATAATATACACTAACTGTTCTCTGCCATGTGTGTCTCTGTGACATTTCTGGTGGCGTGGTGGATGCTGCCAGGTGCAGGAGGAGGGTTCTGCATTGGCATTGGCAGTCTGGGTGCTGGATGTCACACAGGATAGGCATAGGCGGAGTTATCTTTCAGATCAGCAGGGTCTTTCTACTTGATTATGCCCAAAGGGTATCAGATACCCTTTTTAAAGGGGAGGCATGATGGAAGAAATGGGTTTACAGCTCTATTGTAACAAGACTGTCTCTGAGATTTCTAAGGGCTAAATTGTAATTCCTGGGTAGCATGTCACAAAGGTTTTTTTTGTACCTTTTTTTAAAAAGCTTCAATTTCAGTTTGTGTATGCCAATATGCCACATACTCTATAAGAAGATATGATGAGTTAATTTTAAATATTTAATGCAACCTTTATTTTATGCAATCTTAGCTTTAGGCTGACAACATTCTACACCAAAACCTCCTCATGCACCTTCCCATTTTCTACGTGAGACCCTCTCCAAAGCCACAGCTCCTGCTCAGCCGATGGACAAAACCAGCCCAGGAACATCTGGATGTGAATGTCCCAGGTGAGCTGGTATACTCAGTGTCCCATCCTTCCAACGGAACAATTGTTGGACCCACTCTCTATGCTTTCAGGGGTCTGGCTGAGTTACACCAAACACATTTATGTGTATCTCTATCTCTCTATCTGTATTTCCTCCTTCCCTGTTTCAATCTCCTTGCTTCTTCACTCTTGTTTTTGAAGTCAACCCTAAAAACCTGCATCCAATGCATCAAAGTCCTCGTCTTAAGTTTTGCATGGAGACAGTCCATATTAAGACATAAAATCTCAACACCCAGGTGATTAATAGTCTCAAACTAGTTAGATAAAGTGAGTAAAGGGAAGTGGCTAGATTAGGAAATCTGGGTGCTTCACTAAGTGAGACTAAGATAGAAATCATCAATGGAATCTCCTTTCAGACCAATTAACACAGAGACCTGCAAGGTAGCACAGAAGACAGACAACTTCTAAGAAAAAATCCTTTAAGTGAACTCTTCCTATTGAGAGGTGTTCAGTGGCTACATACTTCTGTAATAAGAGCAGGAATATTACGTTTTAAATACATGAAAAGAAAAATTTAAACATTTTTCTTCTCAATAAACAGTTTAAGTTCTAACTGAAGCTGTGCTAAAAGGACTTAAAGACATATGGGCCACTTTCACTTAGTTTGAATCAATAAGACCGACATAATGGCCTCATTCTTCTTTAGCTGGTTTATGACAGCTGCTTGTGTTAGAATGTCAATGAAAGCCTGCGACAGCAATATAAAAGCTATTATATTGATTGTGACATAAGCTTTGAGCCGATTAGAAGAAAAGTACACAGTGCAAAGTATCATTGTTAGCATTTTATAATCATTATAAAAAAGACTACAAAGATTATCACTAGCAAAGCTGTTTACATCATGGTGCATAAAACTGACACGTATATAACCCAAACTGATGCAAACGACAGAAGTTAAAGACAGAGCAAATACACCTGCTCTGAATTAAGAGAATAATAAGATGATAGGGTCCTTTCTGAAAAGTGGTCTATGTAATTTTGCATCCCCAAATTTCAAGTGCTCAATGAATATGACTATACTTCAGTTTTATGTTACCACTGGTGAGCTTAAAGAACTCCATTTTAGATCCATTTACTGGCTTTCCCTCTTTCAGCTGTAGTGATATCCCTCTTGACATGCATAATGCACTTTAGATTGCATATGACTCTGAGGGCCATGCCAACTTTTAGAAAAACAATCACCCTAAAAATGATAATCAGTACTTTTGATAGTCCAGGTTTGTGGGACCATCGTCAGAGCAAAATTAGAGGGCCTAAATAATTCAATGTCATGGAATTTCTCTTGGAATAAAACCAGAAACTGAATTTGTCCAAAAGCTGTTGCAGCCTCTTGAAGTAAATTAGCAGAAGAGGAGCTGTTCTCTGAACACTGTGGGAAAATCTGGTTAGTGTCATGAGACTGTCATTCCTCTTAAAAGTTGCTGGAGACCTATGTTCATTCTCTGTATTTCATAGCTGTTTGAGAGTTTACCTGAGTGTTGTTTATGATATGGAGATGTATGAGGTAATGAAGTTGACAGAAAACTGCCATGTGACAAATGACCTGAGAATTGTTAAATGTTGCAGTTCAGTTCACTTCAGATGTCTCTGCTGTAAACAAATGAAATTCTGTGGAGCATGCCTCTTAAATGGACAGGGCCATTTGTCTCGTAGGATATGACAGACATTACTCACTAATAATGCTGGTCCTTCAGTCCTTCTGGGAGCAAGGGAGGACTGCATGTCTTTGCCCCATTAAAGTTAGACAAACATCTAACATGCTCTGACCAAGAAAATGAGAGTGAGGTAATTCGTGTCACCTGTGACCTAGAGCGCAGAACAGTGTGTGTGGTTCTCTTTGTTTTCTTCTTCACCTTGATAAACCGTGAAGGCTTTTCCGAGACAGCAGCATGTAGGAAGCTAGGGCCTCTTATCTACCTCTGTCTCTGAGTGACTACCATAAACCACGTTCCCCCCACTGACCCATACAGGTCATGTGATGTGCATAGGAAATAGGTCCTTGCTGTGTTAAGTCACAGAAAAGTTGGTGTTTTTTGTTATTGTATAAAAACCAGCATATCCTGACTAATGCATGGGGTTTGTTTTAAAAGGCACTGTTTATATGAACCAGCCACCTGGGATTGGAAATAGCTCTGTTGTATAGAATACATGGGTGTGATGTTTAATCAACGATAACTCAACCTTGATTAAGATTATCCTATGTGCAACCTCCACGTTTACGACAAGATAACATTCCAGGAGGAAAGATGGCAATCCAAGTTAGTGGCTATTGCAAGTGATAGGGAAATAATAGGTACTCAGAAAATGTTATTTGGATTGAGTTAGGTTATATGAGAAAGCAAGTGTGTAAGGAAGGAGGTTTTCTTGGCCACATACCATCTTGTATCACAGAGAAAAAAATATAGGGGAGAAAGACAGAGTCATGGTAAGATAAAGAAAGGCATCACAGGCTACAGGAGTGATACGTATATAGATACAACGTAAGGTTCAGACCAGAAAAATGGGGATATCCTGACGGAGCCAGTCCTGAGTTTGAGGGAAGATGAAGCTGGCTGCACAGGTTTCAAAAGGATTTTGAGAATGGAAGCTCTGTCTACACGATAGCAAATGTCTGATCAAGCTCCATATTTGTTTTACAGACCTGACTGACTTTTTTTCTATCAAATTGATTAATCGGTATTATATAGGCAGAGTAACTTTGTTTTTTTCTCTCAGAGAGTTGTGTGTCATATCTAATCTCATGCTTTATCTCACAAAGGTTGGTAGTAAGTATTTTTATGGTTAAAAAGCTTTTTTTCAATATCATCAAATTTTATAAAATCAAGAATATATAAGAACTTTCAAAACTTTTGTATTTCCCTTTTTCCACTTGTAATTTTTTAATGTTTGGGTTCCCTGAAGGACGGATGTCATGAGGGCAGAGGTCTATTCACCACAGAGTCCCCAGGACCTAGCATATTGCCTTGCTCACAGTAGATGCTCACTAGCTTTTGAGTGAATGTATGAAAATGCATATCAAGCTTCTAAGCTTTTTTGATATGGTGCTACTTTATCTTTCTGGTCTTATTCCTGTTAGACCCCCTCACATACCTTGCCCTCTGGCCAAACAGATCTGCATATAAGCCTCATCCCACCTTTGTTCTCTGGCTTAATCTCTTTTCTCAATATATCCACATCTCTCTGCCTGATACTAACAGATAACTTTTATGGCTAAGCACATTCCATATTATTTTGCTGCTCTCTAAAATAAACAAAACTGTACAGTAGGTACTATCATTAGTAATAAAACCATCACACAGATAAGGAAAATAAGACTTAGAAAGGTAAGATACCTTACCTTTCTGAACCCCACAGATCCCCAACCACAGGGTTGTTAAGGTCTGCCCCCCTTACAGAGCCATTGCTCCTAACTGCCTGGCTTACTGTCAGCCCCTGTTGTTCTTTCAAGCCTCATTCAAATACTACTTCCTCCATAAAACTTTTTTTTTTATTATGTTGATATTTACTGACTCTCTTTTGTTCCAAACACCTATTACCCTGAAACTCAGTGCCACCCTTTTCATCCTTACTCGTTCTGTATATATTTCATGCGTATTAATTTTATGTCTATAATGAGACCTTAAAGTCTCAAATAGGAATTGAGCCCTACTTCTTTTGTATATTTCAGTATCTACCACAGTAAAGATGATCAAGAAAAACTTCCTAGATAACGAGTTGATAAAGAACAAAATAATGTTAAATTTGAAATATATACCCCGGAATTTTCATACAGAAATTTTCCTCAAGGCAGAAGTCTGACAAAGAAAGATCTAGCTTTTGCTTTTGACATCCTTTATTTAAAAATAAAGTTTAGTTAACTTCCTGTCATTCAGAAACTTAATACCCTATCTTCAGATCTGGAATTGTTAGAGATAGTTTGGATAAAATAGGCTGCCTTTTCAAGATGAGCCAAAAATTGTTATTTCCAGTCATGAAAAGTGTTTAGGAACAAAGGAATCAGCTGACAACTTGTGACTGGTGCAATCAGAGAAGCCGGAGATTGGGGTGTTTATTTTTACACACTGGGAAGGAAGAAGCAAGGATTAGCCCCCAAGTTTGACACCTTGGATGAGCTCAGTGGTTTAGCATCATATCACATGAACATAATGCCTCTCTTCATGCCCCTACAGAATCAGGCAGAGGCACAGAAGGAAGCCCGAGGCCAGAGCTCTGAGCATAAACTGGATCTGAGCCTTAATAATTGAATCTGATCATATAGACAACTCAGAACAAGTGAAGAAGTGCCAAACTTGTCCGTGTGAGTTTCTTTGTAAGTTAAAAATAAACTAGATCAATTATGTATTCAGATTATGGAAAGGTAATGAAATTGAAGCTAATTTAAGTAAATGATTCATTATTCCAAAATACATAAAACTACTACAAACTTCAGCTTAGCTTGTGAAAAAGGAAAAACAAAATAAATGGAGCCCTTGCTTAGGTTTGATATTCTTTAACTTTATTACAAGATGTTCCACCATGGCAACTTAAATCACAGATTCAAATTTAGACCAAGTAAGGAGTAAACAGCAGTTGTTACCTGATGACTCTTTTGTGGGCTATGTAAAACAAAGTCACAATTTAAGTTCATTATCAATGTAAAAGTGTCCATTATAACTGCTGATGCTTTAGGCTGAGGCCTCAAATAATTTACAAATTGGGTGACAGTATAATCTTATATATATGCATGTCTTAACGGGAAACAAAAATTTTTTTTTATTATGAATTGACTCACTTAAATATCACAGAGTCTGTGTTGAGGACATAACACATGGGAATTGCTAGACCAGGCCAGATGCATGGTCCACTTTGGCCAGTAGTATCTTACTAACAACACTTGAAAGATCATGCCACGGGAGAGAAGCACAGGCTTTCCTAGCTGTAGTTTATGGTCACTCATTAACTTGCCAAAACTTTTGAGGCATCATTTACTCTTGTCATTATTATCTGCAAAGTCAATACCTGTTATTCCTACCACCTTTTTTGATTCACAGGGTATCAGGATGGGGATGGTTACTTGCCCTGAGGGACTTCTCTATAATAAGTTTTCTAGGTTTACCCCTACCTCCACCCTTCTATCCCCTCCCTAGTTCTGTCTCCTTGACCTACTGTTGAGATTCAGATAACCTTGCAGCCAAGGCAGCTTGTGTTTGGAGAATTTATTCACACTTCATATAAATGTGTAGCTCTCAATTACAACAACTCTCAGGCTATGTGGTCTTCATAACTTCACATTTTACGAATTTAATAGTCCCCATGACTATTGTTCGTTCTAGTTGTCCTTGTCAAAGCTAGACCTTCTCAAGTTCTCTTTCTATAGAATTATTGAAATGGAGTGCTATCATATATTTCAGGCCCCTTAATAAGAAATCCAGATAAAGTTACATGTGCAAGAGACTGACTGGGGGAATGCCTGTGAAGTATAAAAGGGGAGATGGAGCAGAAGTAGGCATGGAGTGCCTCAGACCACGATGCAGGTGTGACAGCTGGAAAACAGGGAAGGAAGGAGGATCTGGTAGGAACAGCCTCACACTGCAGTGCGGTTGGGAAGAAGTCATGCTCAGGTCAGATCAAAAGTGGCCCATTGAAGAGGTTCCCTGTGGGGTAGGAATGGTGCAACTCTGGCATCCCTACTGTGCTCCACCATTGCTAGCAAGTGTCCAGGGAGAACATGGCCTCAGCATGAGTGCTGTGCTGGATCCCAGTGGGTAGCAACTGAGCCTGTTACTAAATACACTCAGAGCAGATTCTCTCTGGAAGGGGGATATGAGTAGCTCACCTTCACAGCTTCCATAATCCACTCTGTGCTGCACAGATCCACTTCTCCATCTGTGTTTGGGGCTCAGCTTCTCCATAGTTCTTGGAATTCCTCTTTCTGAGGGATAAATTAGAAGATGGTGAGGGGGAGGGTATAGCTCAAGTGGTAAAGAGCATGCTTAGCATGCACAAGGTCCTGGGTTCAATCCCTAGTACCTCTTCTAAAAAGTAAATAAATAAACTTAATTACCTCCTCCCCCCACCACAAGAAAAAAAAACCTAAAAAAACAAAAAAACACAAACAAACAAAAAAGAAGATGGTGGTTAGTGGGATGAACAACAGCTACATTGCTTCATTTGGCCTCCGGTCTGCAACTGGTACTTATTGTCTCACTCCTCCACTGTTCAATCAAAATCTACCTCATTCATAGCTATCTTCTTGGTAAGTCTTTGTAGTTAGCCTGGTGGTGTGACCAGACCTTCATTCCGGGTGGGTCTGAGCATCTGTTATCAATCCTTTCTTAGGACAGGGTTGCTATATCTGTGCACTCACAATTGGGCAAGGGAGTATCAAGAAAGACCCAAGTAGATCACCTAGATTCCACATGTCCCCACTCATCCTCATTAAGTCAAAGCATCACTAGCTCCTCCTACTGATGACGATCAATTCCCTTCACTATGTTGTGTGGGTTTCCATGTCTGTGGATCAGGGACTCTGTCAGTAACTGGACAACGGTCTTGGCTGGGGATCTGTGGGCAGGTAAAACAAACTCACACTTGAAATCAGTATTTTTCTCTGTCAGGACAAACTGTCAGTCCTTTCAAGATACAACAGACCCAAAGTAGTCAAATTGCCTTCAAGTGACTTGCTGGTCTCCTGGTAGAATAGTGCTATAATGGGGATTCAGCACCGATGGCAAGTTGGGCATTCAGAAATGACAGTAACTAAGTAGGTCTGCAGAAGTATGAGTTCATCTTTTGTCTCTGTGTAACTTCCAATGCTGCAACTTTGGCATCACTGAATTTTTAAAGAATTTATCTCCCACCCTCTTGAGTGCAGGTATCTAACCAAGGCCTCCAATGCTCTAGCCATCTCTTGCTCATCTTGCCTGATAAGCATGAAGTCATGGCTGTAATGGATCAATGTGATTTTCTGTGGGATATCTAGATAGCCCATATTGCCTTGAATCATAATACTATGATAGAAGGCAGGAGAGTTATTGTAATAGAGTTATTATAGCCTGAGAATAAAACTGTACATTCATGTAAAAGACATGAATATTTTTGTCTATTGCATGTAAATGCAATTGTGTCTGATCTTTTTTTCCTAACTGAGGTAGAAAAGAGGCCTTATTAATATCTTCTAGCAAGGAAATCATTTTGGTCTTTCAGACATAATCATGGTACTACTAGATTGAGCTTCTGGTAAAAATATAACATTTCTCCCTGATCTATCCAATTTCTGCTGGGGCCAAAGTGGTAAATTACACAAAGGTATGGTAAAAAAAACAGACTTAAAACATTTATATTTTTAATGACAGCAATAATCTTCACCGTCCTTCCATGATATGACATTGTTTAGATTTACCTTCTTGGCTGAGGTGGGGGCAGTTTTAAAGGCCTTCACTTAGCTTCCCTCACTATGATAATGACTACCCCACAATCCATGATCCAAAGTGAAGGATATTCTAACTCTGAATCCTAACTGTACACTCAGAGCAAATGACTACTTGATATGTCTGTAGACTCAGTGGTTGGGACCACTACAGTGGATAATTTCCACTGTACTAAGCTAGATTTCACCAAAGATTCCATTTGTTACCTGGACCTCACTCTAATGATGGTGTTGTAACGATGGTTTGGACTACTGGAGGTTTGGGTCTTCAACAGTCCAATAGTCTCAGAATGTTATATCCAATAGTCCTTAAAATGTTGGATAATACTCTTTTTTCAGTAGTCATTCATCTGAGTAAATGGCCATAGGTTCCTCTGTGGAGGAACTGAGTGAATTTTTAACATGTAGACGTGTCATAGTGTTGTAAGATCTTTCATCTTGAAGACCCATTTTAATCACTGAATTCTATTTGTGAAAAATTGACCCAGATTCAGGAAATGGAAAAGGAATTGTGACTTTTTATTGGAGTGACTGCCCTCAGCAACCTGCTCTTTCATTGTTGTTAGATATTAAGGAGCATTACTGCTGTCAGGCTATTTATCTCCTAGGGTGTGACCGCCTATCAACCATCTTCACGAGTCTTTGTGGGTTAATGCCCTGTGGCTGCTTCTCCACCTTTGCCAGCATTATGATAACTGTGGCCCCATGGTTTCTGGCCATTAAATGCCATCTCCTGGCCTCACTGTCCTGTTGGCTTTTAATGAGCCAGGCCCAGTAACCATCTTCCCTAATGTCAGCCTGGACTACAAAGGTGGCCACCACTGAACTTTGTAAGGCTAGTGCTCCCCTCCCCAGTGCATTCCTGGTGGCCTTGGTGAATACTAGGTCTTCTGAGCCATTTCCTGGAGCATAATCCTGGGTTGGATGTTCATTCCCCTATGTCTATGTCTTAAGAGTCTTTCTATTCCATCCTCTACTAGCTACCATGTTAATTCAGGTGTTTCAACTTTGCTCTGTATGGGCCACTACTTTCTCCAGGCTTCTAAACATCCCTCTAGCAATGAGCTTTCCCTTTTTCGTAGGGTTCTTACCAAGATATTAAAACTGTGTGACAAGAAAATGTCCCTAACTCAATGAATTATTGTTCATTCAGTCTTACGTTCAGGATCCCTTGACCAAGTACCCTCACAATTCAATTCCAGGAGACTCCTCTGCTAGTCCATGCCTGTTAATTCTGGCTGTTTCTTTGGTATGTGAGGTATTTCATCCCTTATTTGGCCTGCATATCACCAGCTGGATTATGATGGGATCACCAGCTCAGACTGGTGGCCAGGAGAGGGAGTGAGAACAACTTCCAAGGGGCACTTGTCACTTTGCAAGGGAGAGGCCTCTATGGCATCACGTACACAGGATAAGTGCCATCTCTCATGAGGGGATGTCATTTCTGCAAGCTCCATGGTTTCAGGAGTCTGCAGAGTCCCAGTCCTTAGGCATCTATCCAGTTCTTCTCAACCCTTATCTCAATGCCTTAACTCTTCTCAACCTGTCCCTGACCTTAGCATAACAGACCTTCCAAGGCTGGTCATTTAAATGATTCTGGAGTCCCATGACCCTACCTCTTGGGTCCTGTGCTTACTCCTCAGCTGTGTCTGCATTTGCACTGCCCAAGATGAAGACTTCTTCAAAAGCTATCAAAAATGCCCTCTGTCTCACATACTTAGCATTTAACTCTATGTTAACTGACTTAATTTTCTCATTGTCCTTCTGCAGAGTGTCAGTGCAACTCAGTAGTAATCAGCCAAGGGTATCAATGCAACTTGGTAGTAACTACCCAGTTCTGCTGTCCTTACTGGCATTTTTTTCACCATACATTTCAAACACATGAATTATTGCACCATCAAAAGTATTTCCTTCAACTGGGTCATTTTCCTGGGTCACCACTTATGAAATTTTTAGTAGTTGGGCTCCCTCCTTGTGCCAGAGACTATCTTTGCCTCCTTCTAGATGAGCGATAAGGGATCTAGTCCACAGACCTCATCTTAGCATGTTTTATTGGATCACTTCTAGTGTTAGAGCAAGCAGATAGCTAGATATGAGCAGAGAAAAGGGGATGCATGCCAAATGGCAGGAATTGGGCAAAAATGAAGAGGGGCATGGAGGCAAATGCAGGAAGCCATACATCATATAAACAACAGGGGTCCCTGGGCAGAGAAAGAGAAGCAGGAGCCTCTGGGCTTCTGGTCACACATTTTGGGATGACAAGGGCCCTGGAGGTCAACAAAGAAAGGTGGGAAAAGGCAGAAATCTCCCGTGTCCAAATGCTGTTTATTATGCTCTTATTTCAATAAAATTAGCCTTGCAGATTAGAAGTACCCAATCATGCACCGATGCCACGAAACTTCTGATCCAGATTAAATAAGGACAAACATCCCTCCTCTCTTCGGGAAAGAAGAGTTAAGATGAAACTCAGGGAATGTGACCTCAAACCCTTCCCTCCCCAATGAATATTCTGCCCATTCATTTTTACACTCTATGTAACCAACTTGCCAAAGAAACTCAGTATAGCTGCTCACCTGAGCCGGCCAGCTCTCCCCCTGAGAGTGTACTATCTATCCCTAATAAACCCCCATTTTACTTTCTTAACTTCCCTGTCTTGCCTCTGAAATCTTTCTGCGGTGAGGTAAGATAACAATCACTGACAAAACTACTACCAACTATGTCAACTTGGGACGCAGATGCCAATATGGAATTAGATGCATAAGAGTTTTATTTGGAGAATGGTTCACAGAAGATGAAGAGGAGAGAGATCAGGATTATGCAGGATTGCGATGTATGTCTGATTCCTGTAAGGGAGTTACAGAAGAAGGAGGATGGGATGAAAAGAGCCTCATGTTGTGATACAGCTCTGAGAAGGCTTTGGGCAGGCTGATAGGTAGCCCCATCATAGAAGTCCCACTATGGGCAGGAATGGTGAAGCTCGGGAAAAACCTCTGTGCTCTGTTTTTGGTCATAAGCAGTCTAGGAATAGCATGATCTCAGTGTAAACGCTGCAGTGGTAGATTCAATGATGCAGGACTGGAGTACCCTCCTCACAGCAGATTCTCTGGAGATCCTCAGACCTCAGCAGGAGATCTGAACAGCACCCTCCAATGGCTGCCTCAGTTATATTTCAAGTGTGGATACAACATAATTTTGTACGAGGAAAATAATAATTACTTGATTTCTTCCCTTACATACTAAAATTGCCCAATTGTACATAATGTTTGGTTCACTTTTAAAACCATGGTAACCTAATGCAAACAACTTCCACCCCTTGTAAGTCTTTTTTTTTTTTGATCAAAACTATTAGCTTAGAACTCTTTGTTTTGTACTTATGGTTTGAATTATTTATTGCTAAACGCATTACCTTGCTTTTCTCATATTAAAGTTTATCTAACCACTTATCTACCTACTGTTCTGACTTAAATCATCTTTTCATTGTGTCCCTACCAGTAGAATTTGTGTAATGGGGGCCACATTTATAGCTTCCCATTTATAATGAATATTTGAAAAATTTGACAAGAATTTCTCCAGTTTCATGCCTAAGTACTTCTATGGATTTATCTATTGACTGGCTTTAGACCATTTTGAGATCTCTGAGCAGGATCTTCCGAGAATGCTCCCTTTACACAATAACGGGATTCATTCTCTGTGTCAGCTTTGAGTTCCTATGCTGGAAAGACTGACAGCCCACAAGCCTGAAGAGCCTGTGAAGCACATGCCACCTTTTAAGGGTGGAATTTCCTATACACAGAGTCATGGCTTAATTTTGCAGCTGAAAGCTGTCGTGCTACCTCAGACTCACCTGACTGCACCATGGATACTTAAAAGGCAACAACGCGTGGTTACCCACAGGGAGGACAACTGCCTTTGGTGAGGCCCTGCTGATATTCTAGATGAACATGGAGAAAACTGGTCACTTAAGTTTAGGCTATTATTACAAAGTTAAACAACTACTCTCTTTCTACATACTTTTTTATGTATAGCATGACTACTCCCACAAGGCAACTCGTCAACGTACTCCAGATTGTGTGGGGGCTAGCAATACAATCAGTACCTAGAGGTAACCTGTGCAATCTCTCTCTTTAATGCTAAAGAATTTGACCAGCTTGGTTAGTTTTACTTGGCTGTAAATCATAAATAATTTCTGTTTATGATTGTCCTGTCGTTTCTCCTGACTGTACTTATGTATTTTTTTTTTTAACTTAGGTATTTTCGAAAAGTCGTCTTGTCTAATCCCTCTTCTTCACTTGGGGAGGAAACTTTTCTGGTGCTTGATTTTCACTCCTTAGACCACATTAGTTTTTGGTTTTCTAAGTCATTCAATCATTCAGATGCCTACCAATCCCTGCGCTCCCTCCAGGTTAGAATTATCACTGGAAGCACCTGCTTAGTTAGAGTCTATATTTCCCATGTACCCTAGCATCCAGATGAGGCTGTGTGTCTGGTTCTTGCTACTGGAATGGGGCAGAAATAATACGGGTCACCCTCGTTTCTGCTAGCTGAATGCAAAACACAGTAAAGTCCCTGGAGATGGCATGTTCCCACCATGGATGGAACAAAGCTCTCTATTCCACAAGACTGCTGAAATTTCAGGGTTTGTTTGTCATAATTACTGGCATTACTCTAATGAATGTAAGACTTTTAATAAGGAAAGATCTTAAGCATAGCTTTAAGAAATGTCACTGCATTTAGGAAAATCTCTGAGTATGAGTAGGCAGTTTGTGATGTTCTACAACAGGTCAAAAAGATGAAACTTTTATATAAAAAATTGAAATAGGGTTGGTATCTCTTTGGATAGAAGATCACATTTTATAATTAAAATTGTTAAGACTATGTTATAGACAACCAAACCAAATTAGTGTGACTGAGGTTCAAAAAAACCCCACAGGATTTGGCTGAGCTGCAAAATTAAGTCAAGTTGCAAATCCCGAAGTTTCATTTAACAAAGGATAGTCTGGTGGAAGATGAGGGAATGATTTCGGTTAAGACAGAGGAATTGTGTCAAAAAAGAATATTTGAGTCCATGATTTAGCAGGAACAAATCCAGAAGGGGGCAGTGGCTGAACCAGTAAAAACTGGCAACTATAAACTGGTAAATCAGCATTTTAAGTGCAGAAAGTAAATACTACAGGTATGTTCACTTTTATCTCCTATATATCAGTGGACTCTAGCTAGAAGTAAAGATCCAGGAAGCCCTGGATGAAGTAAACAATACTTTTCTCTTGGCACTTTAAATGTTATAAAACACTTTTACATACATTATCTCATGTGTTTTAACAATGTCCCTGACAATTAAAAATGCTGGATAGTGTCATGAAAACAATAAAGATGAAGAATTGAGGCTCAGAGAATATGAGCAATTGTCTATACCAAAGGGCTTCCTGCTAACATTGGCAATAATGACATTTGAGCTTGAGGCCCATGACTCTTAAACTTAAAAAAAAAATTGTTTTTGTAGCTGTAGGGAAAGATGTGATGGACATATAGATCTCATCCAAATGTGAAGAGCCACCGGGGACAATTCATGGAATGATTCAGGGCAGTCCTATGCCATGATGAAGCCGAGATATTTGTGGACTAAAAACTTGTGTTTATGAACTCAGGACTAAATTAGCACAAGCTGTGGATAAAGTACTACACAGGTATCAAAGAGATGGGTTGACAGCTCTTGCCAATCTAATGGGCCACATGTGTCAGAAGTCTTTGAAGGAAATGTTTGGTAACTGGCTCCCCAGGTTTATGAATTAAAGTAATTTTGAATAATGTCACTTGAGGAATAGTACAATAAGCCTTACTTAAAAAACAATGCTTTACAGTTTTAAAAACATTTATTTCACTTTTCCTTATTTCACAGACTCAGCATCTGTTCTAAGGTATGGGACGGTGTTAGGAATATGAATGTGGAAGTCAGTCTCTTCCCTAGAGGAGCTTTGAATCCACTGGGGGATGCAGACAAGTGAACTGACAACATTACCATGAAATCAAGTGCTCTGACGCAGTTCTTGAGAGAAGTATATGTGTTGACTTAAAAACCATAGCAAAAATAAACAAAATTCATGGGAAGTCAACCACAGTTTCGTAAGTAAGTCATTACTGAGACATTTAGTTCTGGTGAAAGGAAGCTAGACAAAAACAGTTGGAATTCTGATTTTTTCCTCCAATTCTCTGACAGTCTTGTTTTGCCTTTAATGTTCCCCCCTCCTCCCTTCTCCGCATGTAATCCCCCCTCTCTCTCATTCTCTCTCCCTCTGTTTTTCAGCCAGTCTCACACGTTTGCTTAAGCCTAACCTCACTTTCATGCAGCACAGTTGTGGTTCTAACATTACCATCTATGGAGTCACAAAGTTTGGGTTCAGATCTGGCCTTGCCACTTGCTACTTGTGTCACAGTTTATTTGTAATCTCTGCATTTAATTTCCTTGTCTAAAACATGGTATTTTCTTTCTAAGTTTTTTTGTGAAGATTTAGTGAGTGTATATACATAAAGCGCTTAGTGCCTGGCACGTGGTAAGTGCTCTGTGACTGAATATTAGTTTCCTCATGGCTGTAAAAAATTACCACATACTTGTAATGTAAAATAACACTCATCTATTATCTCAGAGTTCTGTAGATCAGAGTCTGGATAAGTTTCACTGGGTTCTCTGCTGAGGGTCTTACAAGGTTAAAGGTGTTGGCCAGCCTAGGCTCTTATCTGAGGCTCTGAACGAGAATCTGCTTCCAGGTTTATTCAGGTGAGTGACAAAATTCAGTTCCTTATGGTTGTAAAACTGAGGTCTCTGCTTCCTTGATATGTGGGCCCCTCCATTTAAACATCAGAAATGGCACTGAATCTGTCCTGTCCTTTGATTCTCTCAGACTTCTGCCACATCTTTCTGACTTTTTGCCACCTCCTGTTTTAAGGGCTCATGTGATTACGTTGGGCCTACTCAGATAATCCAGGATAGTCTCTCAATTTTAAGGTCAAGTAATTAGCAATTTTAGTTACATCTGCAAAGTCATTTTTGTTACAAAATGTAATATATTCATAGGCATAACATGAGGTGTTGAAGGTTATAGGAACCAAAATTGTATCTACTACAGATTATTAGCTATTACTATTGTTATAATTTAAATGAGTGAAGGACTAACATGGATAGAGAATAAAATGTTCTGGACAATAAATTTGCTAGTGAATTGAAAGTTATTTCATTTAGAGACTTAAACTTTGTGGATAAAGGAACTAATGCTCTGATGAAGAAACTCAAATCTTTAACTCTTATCTGTGTGCACATGTATGTAATACTGATTTCTGTATTTTTAAAAGTAACACTCTGTTATCTCTAAATTTTAACACAAATCTGTCAATACACTTTCAAAAATATTTATAAAATTACAATGTTAAGGTCATCTCTTATTCAAAAAATTGAATAAAATTAGTGAAAAGGTGAAATCTTTTTGACAAAATTTAACATGGAGAAAGTTTCAAAATCTGAGAAATTATAGACCTTTCATATATACATTTTGAGGCTATGTAGAAAAGGGAACCCTTGTACACTGTTAGTGGGAATGTAAATTGGTACAGCTACTATGGAAAACAGTATGGAGGCTCCTTAAAAACTAAAATCAGAACTAGCATTTGACCCACCAATTCTGCTTCTGAGTATATAGCCAAAGAAATGAAAAACACTAATTTGAAAAGATACATGCACCCCAATGTTCACAGCAGCATTATTTTTAATAGCCAAAATATGGAAGCAACCCCCAAGTGTCCATCAACAGATGAATGGATAAAGAAATGTTGTGTGTTCATATATATACATATATGTGTGTGTATACAGCCATAAAAAAGAATGAAATTTTGCCATCTGCAACATGGATTGATTTGGACGGTATTATGCTAAGTGAAATAAGTCAGGTAAATAAAGACAAAACAGTGAATGTTATCACTTTTATGTGGAATCTAAGAAATAAAACAAACTAGTGAATATAACAAGAAAGAACATGTATATTTTTTTCTGAAATATGACGATTGATTCCTGATAATATAACAAGGAATGAAACATATTTATTAAATAATTAGGCTTTAATATAAAATGAAAAGATTTAAATCTTAATTGTTTTTAGGTACTTCACTGTAAGAATAAACCTAAACTTGATCTTGCTTGAAACTGAAAACAGAAAAGCTTCAAAAAATTATGAGGAAGGAAACAAAAATACAATAAAATATAGCGTTATATTTATTCTGTATGCCAGAAGTATGAAGCTAGATAACTGTAATTCACATGGGTAAACTATTTCTAAAGATTTTTTTTCTTTTGGTGTACTTATGATAGGTGGCTTGTGAGTGTAGATATTTGAATCTTCTGAGCATGGTTACATCTTCCTAACAACTGCTCATGGCTAAGAATCTCCCTGTAGGGCCAGTTATTTGCATTTGGGGATTGCAAGAGTCCTAGCACAGAAGCCACTTCAAATTTTGTCCTGGATGGTGAATCTGTGTATATGTGCATGTACACACCTGCACATGTATTTACACACACACATTATTGATTTACATGTCCTACAACCATTTTGAATGTTTCTCAAGCATACTTTTTTTTTAACTTTAGTGTGTAAAATGTGTACTAGAGGCAGCACAGTATCAGCTATCTTTAAACAGAGACATGCCACTGGGAAAGAAATGGACAGAGATAGACAATGAGTATGTCTGGACTTCCAAGTTATACCATAACTTGCAATGTTCCATTTTCCTCTCAGCTCCTGTCCCTATTTTTTCCCACCCATTTTTAGAGCTAACTTGACAAAGTCTGTTTCCGTGCATGTTCACCCATGCCGTTACTGCTCTTCTCTGACTTCCCTAATGTAAATCAGATTTTGGCCTTGCACAGCCTTTGCTTTACATCTTGGAATAGGGTGATTGAGATCAAAATTCAATCTTCTTTTGCATAAGGAAAAGATTTCATTTAAACCTCCAAGGGTTTATTTATGCAAATATGAAAAATCACAAGTGACTATGAGTCACTACGAAATTTCCCAAATCTCCTTTTAGCTGTAGTTAATAATTTACAGGTTGAAGGATACTTGCTGGATTATGATCAAATCCTTCAGACAAGAGGATGCTGGGATGATAGCCTTTCACTACTTAATAACCATTTATATGATATCTCAGAGACTTCTGGCATAGCTTTCATGCCCAAAATGTTTTTAACATCTGTGTGACTGTTCTTTTTTTAAGACTGAAGATTCAATATTTATTAATCTCTCAAACCCCAGATGGCCTTCTGAAGCAGCTGAATACTTTCTTTGAGGAGTGCACAAAATATAATATCAAAATAAATCACAAGAAGTGTAAGGTAATGGTTTTGAGTTCTAGGAAATACAAGAGTTCCTGGTATGCTTAGGGAGTTAAATTTAATGTGGTGAAATATTTTATGTGGATTTACACTATCTTTCACTTCAATTTGTCATGCAAAAAGCAAAGAAAGTTGAAAATCTCAGCAACAATAGGCAGATTAGATTTAGGAAGGAATGAATTCGATGCCCATTTTATGATATATATCAAGCTAAAGCAGGTTTCCAGATTCCCTGTTCCAAAATGCATAATCTATGATGGTAAACATATTAAAATTACTTTTTGGAAAATGAGGATGACATTCATTTGATACAGACTGTACTTAAGCTCTGTAGGTATATCAGATTGGAAAAAACGTTTTTTTCATTTGGGTCACATTTATTATCATTTCTGCACCTTTGATAAGATGGTTAAAATGAACAGACCAACTGGGCTGCAAGTACTCAGAAGGCTATGCTCATAGTCATGAAATGAACAGTTACTGACAGGGTTTTCAAGATAAATGGAGTATATTTAGCTGAACCCAAGCAGAATGCTAATTTGGAAATAGCATAGAGAAGGGTTAGTAAGAGGAATTTTATTTTGGGTGAAACATAAATGCAAAATGTACAATTCCACAAAAGATTATTTTTTTCCTTTGTTTTTTGTTGTTTGTTCTCAGTTTTGTTTTTGCTTGAAGCTGTGATGAATGACAAATGATGTTTTCATACTCTTTTCCCTTATAGACTTTCCTTACTTAGGGTATCTTGCATGTGTATGTGTTTGGTGTCCATTATTAATTTAAAGGGAAATGTAAGTAAATTCTAATTATCTACTTTTTGGGCAAATCTTATTGGTCATGAACTGTAGGTGTTTGAACAAATTACTTTTTAAATTTTTAAAATAAAAATTGTATATATTTAAAGTGTACATGATTTGATATGCATATACATAGTGAAATGACTGTTACAGTCAAGCTAATTAATGTATCATCTCATACTACCATTTTTTTGTGTGATGAGAGCCCCTGAAATCTACTATTTTAGCAACTGTCTAATATTTCAATACAAGTATTATTAACTATAGTCATCATGCTGTGGGGCTCAAGACGTGTTCACCCAATATAACTGCAACTTTGTACCCTTGGACCAACATGTCCCCATATCCCCCATCTCCTCACCCCTGATAACCACTGTTCTACTTTCTACTTCTATGTATTTGACTTTTTTAGATTCTACATATAAGGGAGGTCATGGAGTTTTTGTCCTTTCATGTCTAGTTTATTTCACTTAGAATAATGTCCTTCAGGTACATCTACGTTGTTGCAAATGGCAAGATCTTCTTTTTAAGGCTGAATAATATTCCATTTGACCAGGTTCTTTAGTTGGATTCTAATTCTACTGTGTCAGCTATTAATGAAGCTAAACATCAACTAGAAGCCTATAATTTTCCTTTTTTATATAGATTTTTCTTACAATGGGATTTATTTTAATAGAAATTGATATGAAGAAAATATACATAATTTTCATTGATATTTAAATATGTCTTCACTGTATGATGAACAGATACTTCATTGGTGTTCTCTGGTAAGGAAAATTAAAAAATTTTGCAATGAAACTGAAAAATTATAAAAAATTCAAACATGATATTCTAGAAAAAGACAGAACCACCCAGATAATACTGAGAGAATCAAGAATATTTGGTTTTAAGCTCTAAATCATGGTCAAAATGAGACAATTCAAATAAAAACCCTTTATATTCATACGCAATTCAACATTTAGCCTATTCCTCTTTGGAAGAACATCTATTTCTAAAATTTGGTGCATATTAAATATCATGCTTTTCTTAATGTGGTCAAAAACTAGAGCATTCCAAGTTTGCTGAAGCAGAATTTTCACAGCCTTGTAGCAAAAACGCATTTACAGTTAAAGTGTTGAGACTTGAGGAAACATATAATACCCCAGAAAAATGGTCAAGAGGTGCTATTTTCAGAGGTATTCTTATCCTGGTAGCATGGTTTAGAATTTATCATTAACTGCATAATTAAATAAGAAAAATCCATCCTTATTGTAAAATGTATACTTTCTAATACTCCCATAGTTGGCTGCTTTTATGTTCATGATTGCCTTAGATACAGCTTGCCAATAAATGTTTATCTGGAATGGTATGAGAAAGAATTAGTAAGACAGAGCAATGAAGCTGCCTTGAAAACAGTTGAAATTTTTGAATAAGGCCTTTGATTTTTAAAGAGAGGATCCCTACTAGAATAACACAGATCCAGGTAAAAGGAACTCAGGAAACAAAGTTCTGATAGTTTGTAGTTCCTTGTCAGCATGGTTAAGCCATTTTGGAAATTGTGCCTTAATGCTTCCATTTTTGAGTAAGCTGATATGATCTTTCATGGCTGAATTATACTCTCTCATGTCTTATCTTCATATTTTTTAAAATCTTTATCAAAGTTATACACGTACATAGACTAAAGAGTCAAAAAGTTTTATAAGGGTTGTTATGAAAAACAGCAGCTCCTTACTATCCTCCCCAGAAGAAACCAGTTTCAGTTGATTATTTTGGCATTTATCTCCCTGTTGCTAAATCATATACTTGTAATGCTATGTCTTGATTTTTTAATGTCAGGTATAATACTGTTAACTATTTCACTACTGAAAATGTTGTTTTCTTCACTCTCTGCTCCCTACATGTCTAGTAAATAGGCTCACCATTCCGATCTCTTGACATCCTCCTGCTAAAACATATGGTAATTTTTAATAAACAAATAGTTTACATTATTTTGACTATGTAAATACTTGTCACAGCTGACTTGTTTATTAAACTGTACTACTTTTCCCTTCTGGCACAAGTTTGGTTTTTTATGTGTGTGTGTGAAGTGAAAAATTGTCTAGTTTTGCTTGGTTTTCTGTGCTCATATCATCTTTTCAACCACAAACTCTTGTGCATTAAGTATTCTATTAATTTCGTATCCTAGAAGAAGTATTTCCTTGAGCCCTTTGACCTTCTCCAATCTGGACTGTGTATCCTCTATGCCTGGTTACTCAGCTGTCACTGAGGCATCTTCTGTCACCACCATCCTGGGGACTCACCTCTTCTTCCCTGTGCTCTTTTCTGTTTCCCATGATTTTTTTTCTTTGCTCCAGCTTTATTTTGGTAGAGTGTAGCTACCTAGGAGCTCCTTCAGAAAGGATATATGGGGTAAGATTTTGAGTTTTTGTCTTGTGTGAAAATGTATTTACTTTTATTCTTTCTTATTGATAATTTATCATGATATAGGATTCTTTACCCATTTTCCATCAGAAATCTGAAGCAACTTGTCTTTTGGCTTTTAAGGCTCCCAGTTTCCAAAGTTGCTGCTGACAAAAATCTGAAGCCACATTAACTCCTATTCCTTTTTAGGTGGTCTCTCTCTCTGTGTCTTTCTGGAAGCTTGTTGAATCTTTTCTTTGTCCTCAGTGTTCTAAAGTATCACAATGATGTGCAGTAATAGGGTTTGATTGCATCCATTACACCAGGCATGTAATGGGTCATTCAACCTGAAAACTTAAGTTATCTGAGTTTTGGAAAAAAAAATTTGAATTATTTTGCTTTCAATTTCTTCCCCGTTTTTTCAGTTTTATATTTCTGGAATACTTTAAAAATATTAGACCTTCTGGATTTATCCTCTCATTTTTCTGTTATTTTTGTTTTCTTTACTTATAATTATTTCTTGCTACTCTTCTTTTTGTTATGCCAGAGGAAATCAATGCTTTCTTTGTATTCTTGCTTTTGATTATTGGTGTCTAGACAGGTTTGTTTTCTATTAGTTGTTATATTCTAATTTGAAATAATTTCATTTATCTGTATTTTTCAATATAGCAGCTCAAATCTCCTTCTAAGTCAAAAAAAAAAACTGGAAGTCCTTGCATTTACTAACACTTTGTTCTATTTTTTATCTTTTTTTAGAATTTTTTTAAACCTTATCTTCTATTGTATTTTAAATACATAAGAGCTCTTCTGGTTCTCAGAATGTTCTTTTTATTATAGCATCCTATTCTTTTTCTCCACAGGTACAATATCTTCTCTTGCATCTCAGTGGATATTAATAACACATATATCTTTAAAGCTCTCTTCCCTTTGTACAGTTGCTTTATCTTTATCTATTTTTCCTACTTTTCATATTGCAGATGTTCCTCAGATATCTAGGAATGATGATTGGAAGCTCAGACATATGAGTGGATCTTGTCACTTGTGTACATCACAGTAGGATGATGTAGCTGAGCTTTTCAGTTTTGTGACCTCTAGGTGCTTTCTCTTAAAGTGGTCAGATTCCCTAGAAGAAGTGTTTCTAGTCTTGTGCCTGGAGGGTGATAGCTGCTAGCTGTCAGGAAGCCAACTAGGGATGGAGAGCTGGAGGCCTGTCATCAGTGCTCATACTTAATCGTCCCCATTGTAGTATGTTACCTCTACCATCCACCCTGTAAGGGGTCCAAAGCCCCTTTGTTTTGTTTCTTTAAGGGAATATGCCACCCTGTTGGGCAAACATTCAAGAGGTGTGGTCATTCGGCTCCCTAAAACTAGAAAGGGGATCTGGAGATGTGACTGCTACTTAAAGTCTTCCTTATTTTAGCTCTTTCCTACTACTTACACTTATAATAGTATCTGATGCTACCATATCCTTAGCCTTTTGATGATTCTGTGTTAGAAATCTGCTGAGTTTTCAGCTTTTGCTGTTGCTAGTGTAAGATCCAGTTTTTGGGGGGCGGGTCTTAAATCCTTTGCAAATTGAGTATCTGCTTTC
The DNA here is from genome assembly GCF_048564905.1 of Vicugna pacos. Lineage (NCBI taxonomy): Eukaryota > Metazoa > Chordata > Mammalia > Artiodactyla > Camelidae > Vicugna > Vicugna pacos. The sequence continues at coordinate 53,901,552 of NC_132989.1, forward strand.
CAGCTTCTAAAATTTTGTTGCTATTGCTTCTTCTTTCATTCTCCCTGTGTTTGTGGCTTTATATGTCTTGGTTTAGAAATCAATTTACTACTGTTTCAGTGAAATTTTAGAGGGAAACAAAATTAGGTATATGTGTTCAATCTGTGGCAGATTATATTTTACAAAGATGGTTGTGACAATATCTTCTATTCTTTTAGGCTCTTTTAATGCGGCTATGACATTCCTTCCATCAAGAGGGTGGTCCTATCTTTCCTTCTTTTGAATCCTGATGAACTTTTGACTATGGTGGAAGTGGTGCTTTATGACTTCTAAAGCTAGGTTGAAGCTTCTGCTGTTTCTCTAGGTTTAGGGACAGTTGCCTTTGGAATCTATCCATCATAATGTGGCTAGAACATATAGTGAGCAAGGTAGAGAGTAGTAAAAGCTATGATGGAAGAAGAGAGGTTTTGTCTTTATTGGACATGAGTCACAAAATCTATTCTTTAATTCTAGCTTTTCCAGGTAACTGTGTGACTTCAGCAATTTCAGTTTATTCATTGACAAAATGGATGCATTAAATAAGATGGATTTTGTATGCTTCTGGTTCTAATGCCCTATAATTTGATCATATTCTAAATAACCCAGGACCATAGTGATGTTTAACTTCAGGGAGTTTTATTCAAATAGACTGTAGTAAGAATGATGTCCTAAAGTTGTAGAAGATGGCAGCTATGAAAATCAGTGGGGTTGATATTTGTATCTTTGAACTTGAGGCCCATTATTGGACAAGCCTATGGTGTATCTGACAACAAGATTGTATAGGAACATATTCCTCAGTCATAGCATTTTATCTATGAGGCAATATAATTTGGTTTGCAATGATTCACTCGACTACAGCCTTTCTCTGAATGTCTTGTGATAGAAAGTAAAGACAATTTCTATGACACTGCTTTCTTTGCCTATTAGTTTGGTGGGAAAACAAAGCAGAAGCAAATGCTAATATTGAACAACAATATATTCAAGAACAATGAATTTCAGTCTGGTGATATCTTAAGTAGTACATAATTAATTGTCAAATCATTTGTTTAGATTCTGCCCACTTCCTTCTATCTACCTTATAGATACTTAGAAATCCCATCCTTCTTTCTCCTATCTTTGTTTTAGAACTTTGGAGAACTTCCTGAAACTTAAAGCAGCTTTTCACGTTTTCTGAATCCTTATTTATAGATTCCTTGAAGCTAACTTTTCTTGGCAAGAAGTTTTATCCATATTTTCCCTCTGTGGTAAACTATTTGTATTCTTTCCTCATAGAATTCCTTATTGTCTATATAAATTATTCTGCAAAGTTAGAGCTCTTGAGGGAAATGGAGATTTCTTTTACACATGGAAATCTCCCAAATGTCCATATTTGCTTTGGATAATCTTTAATGTTTTTGAGAGGAGGATGCACCATGTTGTGCTGGATCTTATCTTCATTGCCAAACCATCCCAGTGCTCTCACAGATTGTCTGTCCTGAACATTAGCCATTAAAAAAAAAATCCACATTCACATTAGCCTCTTATAGAAAACACAGCAATGAAATCTTTTCTCCTTTGTCTCAAAAGAGCTCTGAGACTTTGGGAAAGTCATATAAGTACTTGATTTATTGTTAGGTTAGTTTCAAAATGCTACTTTACCCTTCTCTACGGAGTTCTCCTCAGTGATTCCTGAGAAGCTCTCACGTCATGCTATTGTGTTTAGTTAGTATAACAGATAAAGGATAGAAAAGACTTTAAGAGTCATTGTTAGAATGAAAGCCATTCTGGATGAACTCTTTCTTAATTAAGAAACTTAAAAAGGATAAAAACATAAGTGAACCACAGAAATGCCCTGGCTAACACAATCTTTTAATCAGTAAAGCTTTATTCTTAACGGGAGAATTTCTCAGTTATTCTAGGGCAGAAGGTCTGAATTACCTGGAGATCTTGATCAAACACGGATTACTGGGCTCCACCCTCAGATTTTTTGATTCAGTAGGTCTGGGCTGAAGCCTAAGAATTTGCATTCCTGATCACTTCCCAGGTGACAGAATGTTGCTGGTCTAGGAAACTGCACTCTAAGAACCACTGCATTAGACAGACTGGATACTGAGGACCTCTACTTAATGAATAATAAAGACTTTTTCTTTCAGATTCCATATATAAGTGAGGTCACAGAGTATTTGTCTTTCTCTGATTTATTTCACTTAGCATAATACCCTCAAGTTCATCTATGTTGAAACTTGCCAAGAGAGTAAATCTTAAAAGTTCTCATTACCAAAAAAAAAAAAAAAAAGTAAACATGTGTGGTGATGACTGTTAACTAGACTTACTGTGGTGATTATCTCATAACAACACAGACTGAATCATCACGTTGCACATCTGACACTAATGTTACATGTCAACTATATTTCAATTTAAAAAAAGACATTTTTGGAAGATCTAATGCTTGCGATAAAAACAATGTCTTTCTAACTTTGTGATTTAGTTCTGTTGTGGTTTCTAGTCCTTAGAGTAAACAGCTAAAGTTTTGGCACCATCCAGCATATTGTGGCTGAACACCTCTCTGTCTTAGAAAAGGAAGAGGTTCAGTGACTCCAACAGTAATTTATAGTACTATAATACATGATGATACAGAAATTGATGTCCAAAAAGCACACAGATCTTGGGATTCTACTGTCCATTTCAATGCCTTGTGTTACTAGGTATTGGATTTGCTGTACAATAATTGCTTTAAAAAGCAAACGTTTCACAAGTATGAATATAGGCCTATGAGTCCAGCTGTGCATGAAATATCACTTTTCTTCATTTCACCAAAAAATTCTTCAGTCTGTTTCTAAGTCTTCCATTGGGGATGGAAGAAAATTTAATCTCAGTCATTTTTAGGTCCTATCACCCTCAAGGCTGTGCGTAGGCTTCTGTGATCTTATCATCTCTATGGACATTGGTCACCAGTAAACACCTAAATGTCCAGTAGGCTGTTGTTCTGTTGCTTTGGTGCCCACTTGGTATAATAATTTTTGTTAATTAGATAACTATTTATTGAGTGTCTATTATGTACCAGGTGATGCTTTTTTAAGTTACATTTTTAGTATATACTATTTGATACACACAAAAAAGCCACAGCAACATAAAATAAAATGAATACATAATAAATAATTCCCCAATTAAGGACTAGGACATACCAATACTGTTCTATCTCTCTGTGTTTCCTCTTTATTCAATCCTCTTCCTTCCTCGACCCCCCCTAAATTTTGTGTTTGCCATCCCATTACTTTTTAAAAATAGTTCTATTACAAAAGCATGTATCTTTAACTAGAATATTTAGTATTGCTGATATTCAAATCTAATAAAAATAGTTTCTTGTGGTATGTAGTCTTCTGAAATATGACTTCTTGACTAAAGAGCATGTTTCTAACATTCATCTCTGTTGCTGTGTGAGGTGTTACTTTTTCAGTTTCATAGCTGTATAATTTTCCTTTCATGTCAATATATCAAAACATATTTGTATATTCTCCTGTTGATAGACTTTTAGGTAGGGCTGTTATGAACAAGGCTACTATGGATACCTTGTACATATCTCCCTGTGCTGATGTGCAAAATTTTCTCTAGAGTTTTTAAATCTTGAACAAGCAACACATTGATTCTGTACAGAAGGAGGTGACACTGCATATTTTTTAAAACATTTTTAAATTAAAAGTAAAAGATTTTATGAAGTGGTGTTCTACAGAAAAGAAACCCAACTAACCGCACTTTCAAAATGTGTTTCATGGTCAAGTCATACTGATAAATACTCTATGTATCTTTTTTGGATAGCCACAGTAAAATTAGCATATCAGTGGCTCTGAGAAGTCCTGTAATAAAGGAAATGTTTAATTATATTGAATCCAATGGTTAACATGATTTTTTTTATTATAGAAGCCTTTTTGTTCCTTATATCCATTATTATCTTATGGTACCAATATTCTACTGAACACACCTTGAGATACACTGATATATCTCATTAACACTATATAGGGTGTTTTATTGTCCCTTTGATACACAAATGAAATTTGATACATCATCAACATTCTAGAATAGGCAGGAAATCTCTATGGAGTACTAGAAAAATCTTAGGAGTAATTGAAATTCTTACCTAAGGTCAGTAATGCTATGTTAATTTATGATCTTTGAGATCAATTACCATTCACTGTCTGTTTCTAGTCCCATCCCCAATTTTTGTAGCAGGATGGATAGCTCTATTACTAGAAACATGGAGGAACCATGAAAACAGTATACACAGAGAGCTCTTATCCAATGTACCAGCTAGTTTTAAAAATAAATTCTGGCTTTCCTATGACTAAAAGTAGAAATACTCCTTGAACAAGGATGCCAGCATATCTGTTAGTGCCAGAGAGGTCAGGATGCCTCCAGGACCCAATTATTCACCATCAGGGCTGTTTTTCTAGTTACATCAAGTCTTTAAACATTCCAGAAAATCCACAGTTGCCCTATACTGACAGAGAAAGTAACTCTCTTATATTTTACCATGCTTCACTCAAGACCTTTTTCTTTGTGTTACACTTCTCTTTGGCTCAGATTTTAAATTCTCCTTCTTTTTATTAACTGATCAGATTGTTGACTTATTTTGATGGTATGCCTAACGTTTTGTTTCAACATTTCCTTAGAATTTGTCTCTAGGATTTTCTTTTCAATTCTCTGCAAGCTAGCACTTGGGGAAGTATAACCTAATCTCTGAGTTTCTTGAAATAAAAACTTCCAAGATAAGACAATCCAACTGAGGCTCAATTCTCAAGATTCACTTAGATGAGGAATTGGGTTCCAGGGATCAGAATTTCTATCTGTTCTTTGTACCCATTTAGCCCCTAGAGTTTAGAGTATGAAACCCTGCATTCCTTCCAGCTAGCCAAGACCTGATTTTTTTATCTTATCCTATTTGTCATATTCTGGATCTGTTCTGATTCTCCCCGTTCTTAGATTTTGTGATTTTCCATAATGCCTCTTCTCTAACAAGTGTTAATCACTCCCTCTGCTTTGTGGCACATGCTGCAGTATCCTGCAGCAGCTTTCTCTACATTTTTTGAATATTATATAGGTTTTTAATAATTATATTTCATTGGCTTTTAATAATTATAATCGACCAAGCTAGGACATTTAAATTGCTCCCATAGTTCTTGCTCTTTGAATGGATTTCCTGAAACATAGCTCATTCTTGAATGAGCTCACCTCTCTGGAAAATCTATACTCTTTACTACTGAATCTTTAAATGCAACATAGATATAGTTCTTTGGGCAGGGTTATGTGTGTCTGAAGTACACCACAGGCTCTGCAGAACATGCCTCAAACCTCTCTTCCTGAAAGTGCATCCTACAAGCAGAAACTTCTCATAGATTTAGCCAGTATGGACGGAACTTCACAGCCACCTGCCAATTCTTTACTTGACTCTGTGATTTTCCTTATCCTTTCCCCTTAATTATTCATGATTCAACCCAAACCCTCTATTTGACTCCATCCTAACCCTTTAGTTGGAAATCCTTATTCCTTAGTTCATCGTGAAATCTCAAGATGAATCCTCAACCTCTTGCTGCCTCCATCTATGACCTAAAAGAGATATGGACCCAACCTTTCCAACCTTTCCACCTATTTTGTGTCTGTTAGGATGAGTGATTCTCCTCCATTCAGCCCCATTTCTTCCATTTGGCCTCTCTTCTTCAGCCACATTAGGGATTTCTCCTGCTGGTTACCACCTCTTTTTACTGCATTTCCCAGCCATTCAAGTCAAGTCTTAAATGCAATTGCCTCAGAGAGGCCTGTCCTTGTTACAGACCCAGAGTAACCCAGCTGGCACTGTCTGTAATGTCACCCTGTTTCACTGTTTTTCATGGCAATTATCATCTTCTAGGGTGCTTTATTTATGTGTTATTTGTTGACCCTTGTGACTTCCTTGAAAGCAGTGACTTTGTCTCTCTTGTTTATTCCTGAAGTCACAGTGCCTAGAATAATACTTGGAACATAGTAGGAGTTCAGTAAATATTGTTAAAAAAAAGAGTAAGTATATCCTCCAATATCTCCATTTCTACATATGGTTTTCATCTGGTTTATAAATGTATTACCTTCCCGTCTTTAAAACAACAGAAGTGAACCAAGTAAGAGAAGAAAAAAAAACTTTCCTTAATTCTGACAGCAATTGCCTAACCCAGGGATTGCCAATGTGTGGCTCACCACTTGTTTTTATAAAGTTTTATCAGGAAGGGCCACGACTATGTACTTATATATTGTCTGCTTTTTGCCCTACAATGGTACAGTTGCATCTTTGCCATAGAAACCATATGCCCACAAGCTTAAAATATTGCTATCTGGCTATTTTTGGAAAATGTTTACCCACAAGCCTAAAATATTATCATCTGGCTTTTTCAGAAAATGTTTGCCTGCCTCAAGACCTAACGCCTATTTTTTATACTCAGCATTCTCCAAAGCAGTGGTATACCAGAATTTCTTGGATTCTTGTAAACCTCATTTCCTTTTTATCTTTCTTTAGTCTGATTCCAGATGTAGAACTATCTACTACATCGCTTTCTCTAAGGTAAAAAATGGTGCCCTAATTGCAAAATCCAGTAGATGCTTTTTAGTCTTTATATTTTTGGGCTACTATTCTCTTGGCTCCCATGACACTCAAACTCTTGTTTCTTCTCCTACCTCCCTGACTGTATCTTTGCTTTCTTCTTCAGCCTTTCCCTTTGGAATCTATATATCCAGGATTCTGCCCCCAGCTAAAAGTTCTCAATTTGCCTAGTTTTCCTACACAAACTCAGTCAGTCTGATTGGCTTCAATCCCACTGCACAAGTTCAGGACATGTCATTTCTCCACTTGACCTCTGCAGCAGCCTCCTGACTGGTCTTCCTGCATTCACCCTTACACCATCAAAGCCACCTTCTACCCAGCTGCCAGACATCAGCTTAAGGTAGACTTTACTGGGCATCAGACTCACTTGAAGGGCTTGTTAAGATACCGACTGCCAGGCGCCACCCTTGGTGTTTTCACCTAGTAAGTCCCCTGTGGGATGTGAGAATCTGTACTTTTATGTTCCCAGGTGCTGCTGGTGCTGCTGCTCTAGACTGCACACTGAAAAGCACTGGTTTAAAAAAATTTGTTGCCCCACCCCTTCCTTACTATCATGCAGTGGTTTCCCATAACCTGTAGGATTAGACTTAAGCCTCCTATTATGTCACATAATGCTCTCCAAGCTCTTACATTTTCTACTTCACCAGGATTCTCTCTTCAGTTCTTTCACTCCCACTTGATTCTCTTGAAACCTCAAACTGCATATCTCAGCGTGTGCTCTGCCATTTCAGCCTCTGTGCTCTTGCTCATACCTGTAATTTGCATGCCCTCTTCACCTGTCTTTCTTCTCACTCTTTAAAGAGGTATTTCAACTGCTGTTCTCCTTTCCAAGCTTCCACAACAGTCAGGATACATTTCTCTCACTCCACAGTTTCTCCTTCCACTCTCCATCCACAGTAGTGTTTTATTAACAGTTACTGCTGTTTATTTTGTCTCCCCTAAATTGTAAGCTCCAGTGCTTAGAATCTATGGTTCTTTCTCTCAATCTCTCTTTCTCTCTTTCTCATCACAAAATTTAGGCTCATTTTAATGTATCAACTTAGAAATGTATTTCCCACTGAGAGTGAGAGCACAGAAATTCGCGTTCCCATACATTACTGATCATGCTGTAAACTGATTCCCTCCTTTCAGAAAGCAATTTGGGAGAATCTATGAAGAGTCAAAAAAAAAAAAAGAAAAAAAGAAAAAGAAAAAGAAAAAGAAAAAGAAAAAGAAAAAGAAAAAGAAAAAGAAAAAGAAAAAGAAAAAGAAAAAAAATACCCTCATATTCTTGGACTTGGTATTTCTACTTCTAGGAGTCTACTCTAAGAAAATAATTCAAAATATGCACAGAGATGCATGTCACACATTGCTTGTAACAGCAAAACAACAGAAAACACCAAGTGTTCAACACTAGGGTGTGATTAAGATGCTTCTAACTGATGAAATATTACATATTTAAATGGTGATTTTGAAGCACATATGGTAAGCATAAGATTATTTTTGTTGTAATGTTAAGTAAAAAATAAAGATACCAAATGTTAATGTAGACTGTAATTCCAATTATGTAACAATATTTTTGAAAAAAAAGTCTAGAAGGAAATGTACTACAATTCTAAGTTAGAATAATAAGTTTATGATATGCCTTTATAATATGGTTATATTTTAGAATAAATAAATATGAAAACTTATTTAAACATCTATGCTGTTTCATGTTGTGCAGTTTTTTTCAAATTAAAAGGACATGACAGTTGCAGTCACACAGGCAATGCAGAACTGAGCCTTCAATACATAGCTTTTCCTGTACCTTTTCTCTAAGCTACTGCAGGATACAAGTCTAGGAACTCAAAAATATTAAGAGCCATAATGTTGAATATTGACAAAATGGAACCTAAGTTTCATGCAACAATCAAAGATGAAACGACTTTTGTGAGAAGAGAAAGCTGAATATAACATGAAGATATCAAGTTAAAAACCAAAGCAGGAGTCACCAGTGCATTAGCTGAATAAATGCACGTAAACATTATGGGCTAACATGGAGTCAGTACAGCAGTATGGGGGTTAGACTTCTCACTGTAACACAACAGTCTGGATTTGAATCCAACTTTGTCCCTTACCAACTAAGTAACTTTGTGCAAGTTTTTAGCTTTTTGCAGTCTGTTTTCTACCTGTGAAATAAGGATAATGATATTTGCTTATGGTAGACCTGCTGATTGCTTCCCCACAGCCCTCCTATCATCCTCTCCAGCTTGCCTTCCTCCACATTGCACAAGCTCCCTCTCTTTCACATACACACTCATTTTCTATCAGTCTGTCTCTCACTCTAGAGGCTCCAAATGTCAGATCCCTGCTTTTTCAGCCCTCCTTTAGTCAGATTAAGGCCATATGACCCAGTCCTGGTTCCTTGAACTGAGAGAAATGCCACATTATCTTCTGGGAAAGGTTCTTTCCCCCTCAAACCTATTCATGGACAAAAGAGCTAGTCTTCCTGGTGTGGCCATGCTCAAGTGTGATGTCTGCAACTGCTTCAGTCCTGACCGTGAAGGAGGGATCACTCATTCACAGAGTACAGCACAACGAAAAAATGGAGTCTGAACCTTTGATGATATCACCACTCTGGAAAACTTCTTTTATATAAAATAACACATATGCTTAATGTTTAAATCAGTTTTAGCTGGCTATTCAAGTACTTGCAGTTAAAACCACGACAATATTTTATATTAAATAAGATAATGTGGGTGACATGCTTAGCAAGGAAGTGGAGCTTAGTGGTCAAGAGGGGCAAGAGCATCAGACTGAGTTTTTTAGTGCTAGCCACGTAATCTTGGACAAGCTGCTCGAACTCTCTGTGTCTCAATTTTCTCATCTGTAAGATGGAGATAATAATAGCACCTACCTCATAGTGTTTGTTTTGGGAATAAATGAAATACATAAAGCACCTATGAAAATTTCTGCCACCTATAAAAGTTTCTGTATTAGGAATTAAATGTTAATAGTAGTACAATAAGGATTCAATAAATGATAGATACTGCTGTTATAAGCTGGGGGTTTTGAAGTGACCGTAAAGACCACCTAGACATTTTATAAACAAGCTGTAATGGCTGATCTCAGGTTAAATAATCAAGTCACCTCATTTTTAAGTCATGGTACTTTCTCCTATACTATATTGTAATTATCTTTTCAACAATCTTAAAACATTATCACCTTTTAATCACCATAAGTTCATCACTTTCATAGGCGACACAGAAGTAGATTCGATGGATAGGTATTAAAATGCTTCTGCATTTAATTCAGGTAATATAGAGTCTTTTATTAGACACATTATATTCCTGACAAGTTTATATAATTTGTGTTTTTAAAATAAGGGACTTCTAAATTATACACAATTTTTTACTTAATAAAGTGTTTAGAATTAATTCAGTGTAAACTTTTCAAGCAAGATATGTAGGAAATTTGGAGTGAATTTCTCTGCTTGGGTGTTATATGATACATGTTACATGACTGCTTACCCACAGCCGTCCCATCATCCTCTCCAGCACTATTAGTATCTGCAGTATCTATGTTTTTAAAAAGTAACAAAACCATTATCATATTTCATGTGGCAACTTCTTCTACTCTTTAAAAACATGTATAATGCTGAAAATGCAATGTAAGGACTGAGCGTTAGTTGTTAGTCCCTCTGACTATGAGAGGCAAAATCTACTGTGTGAGTGTCTGGTGGGATCAGAACATCCACAGTTTACCTGAGCTCTGTCTGACCTAGCCTACAACTACAGTTTCTAAAAATCAACCATGTCTCACTCTAAGCATTTATAAAGAATACATGGTAATGTTCCCTACGTGATTGGTAAATAAATGTATAAACCAGTCATTTATACTTATATTTATTAAGCAAATTCATATATTGGGGAGACAGAAATTATTCTTGATCTCATACCTTAATAGTTACAAGTCATGCTAAATGCTATGAAGACCACAAAACAAAGAGATGTATTAGAGAATGACTGAGTGGAGTAGTTGGCAACTTTAGATGAGGTAATCAGGGAAAATTCTCTGATGTTACGGCATTTGATCTGAGATCTTAAAGAGGAAAGGGGCCAACCTGTGGTTCTGGGGGGGACTTTAGTAACCCAGGGCAACAATATATTCAAAAGCCTGAAAGCAGAAGCTAATTTGACATGATCAAATAAACAAGCAAGAAAACAAATCAAAACAAACAAACAAAAGATTAAAATGCTTGAAGCATCATTAATAAATAGGGAAATAGCAGACAATGAGGTTGATAAGGCTGGTAAGGGCCAGGTCATATAGATCCTGGTAGAACATAAAAACTTAGATTTTTCTTTAAGAACAATTGGAAAATGTTAGAGTTTTATTCATGTAAATAAATGAATAGTCATACATAAGATGTTGAGTACTTACTATTTATGCACTGTTCTAGCATTTTACGTTTATTCATTCATTTAATGCTTATAGCAACCTTTTGAGATAACTGACGTACATACTGAATAATTTTCCCAAAGCTATGGAGCTAAAAAGTCAGAGTGCCAGGATTTGAAGCTGGGAAGTCAGGCTTCATAGTCCTTGCTCACTCCCTTAAACTTACAGTGTCCTTTACATGGCTGTGTGACTGTAACACAACAAGGAAATCGGAGAACAGAATTTGCTTCTTCTCCTCAAAGGTAAATACTACCTTATTTCCTTTAGGATTTAATTCACTTCAGTCTAACAATAACTCATTGATGTCACAGTGCTGGCTAAAGTTCTGGGGTACAGAAATGAAGATGATGGGTTTCCCTCAAGGAACTCAGAGTCTAACAAAAGACAAGTAAGTACATAATATCTATAATGTGAGCAAGTCCCTCTCATAGTTAACCTAAGTGCTCACTATCAACCAGTCATCCCCTCTTCTGTAGGCCCGTTTGCATTAAGCTGGACCACATGACTAATTTTGCCCATGGATTCTGAGAGCATCACTTCTGGGCCAAGGCATAAAAAGCTCCTGCAAAACCCCCCAGCTTCTCCTCCTCTCTTGAGGTGACTGAGGAAGCCTCTTGGTGCCATGGCAGAGACACAATTTGGAAGTTTCCTAGTGACAAATGAAATCGCTTCATGGAAAACAGCTACCCTAGGAAACGACCAGACTCACATCAGGTTTTTTGTAAGCAAGGAATAAATTTTTCTGGGACAAATGCTGAGATTTTAGGCTCTATTTGTTACCACAGTATGACATAGACTGTCCTGTGTTTCTTGTTTTAAAAAAAAGTGTATGTGATGTGTTCTGAGGCACAAGAGAAAAAAAAAACAATTAGTTCTTACAGTAAATTGAAGATGTTTCCACAGGAGGAGTAACATTTTAACTGTGTATAAAAGATGAAAAGGACTTCCACAGTCAGAAAGCTTAGAGGATGGAGGTGAATAGGGATCAGGAAGGATATCATAAAAAGAAATAATGACAACATTCTATGAAAGTAAAAAATATTTTTGATAGAAAATAAAGCCATGTTTCTAAAATGTGTGGTAATTACTAGTAAAATGGTTAGGCAGGTGTACAGTTAAAGGTAGAGAGATATGAGTGAAAAGATAGATTAGGGCCCACTTATTTAGGGTTTTGATAAACCAAGGCCCTTGAACTTGATTTTATACATTCTGAGAGAGCTATTAAAACCTTCTGATAGAGGAATATTTACTGACAACCACTAAAGTACACGTATTGAATAGACTGTAGTAATTATGATACAGTCCCTACCCTGTGTTGGTTGCAAAGTATAATCACAGATATCACATTGTTTTAAAATGATTTGCTTAGGTGACCTTAAACGTAAACTCCGTGACAGCAAATACTTTGAGAGATACTGAAGCAGCCTCATGGTGGAAGTTACATTTGCTCTGAGTCTTTGGTGCTCACAGGGTAGTTAAGTCTTGCAATACGTGGTGAAAAGGAAGTAGAGGGGAAGGGCTCACGTGAGTATGCACTGGGCTTTGTGACTGCATGCAGCCTGTGCCTAGGAAGGTGACTCAGGCAGCAATGTGACTAAAGATGATCATTGTCCAGGAGAGAAAACTGGGGCTCAACTGGAACCGTAGTGGTAGGTACAACCTGGGGAGGGACTGAATTGGGTCAAGAAACCTTGGATGTACCCAGATGAAGAGCTCAGCTACTAAATTAATGATGCATGTAATTAGTTACAATTAGTGAGATAGGAGAAGTAGCATGTGTGAAAAATCATAAAGGATCAGCTGGCCTGTTTAAGCCTAGGTCTGCAGGAGGCTTGGTGGAGCCACTGAAATTGAGTGAGAAAAACAGTCTTGTTTCTTACTATAATGCTATGTCCCCCTTGAATTCTCTTCTGTGACATAAAAGATGTTACGGCAAAAATGAACTCTTTGGAAAATAGTACCAGTGCTATTGACAAAAGAATGGGAAAATTAAAAGTCAGGGAATAGAGAGTTACTTGTTTTATAATACTTGCAAATTATAATGGAACAAGTCTCATTATTATGAAATATACTATTTTTTCAAGTGTTTATAGGTGCTATTATTATGAATAAAATAGAAATCATTAAAATAATATTGGATATTTATTAACTTTTTTGTCATCAATGCAAGTCCTTAATTATCTGACAGTACAAATACAACTACTAGCATGATCAGAGTCTGCAAATTTTTTGATATTAAAATGAAAACCCTGTCCTTGGAAAGGTTGAGAATCTCTGCTCTATTTCCTGAAGAGATACTTATACCACTAGTGTACAGACACGTATGTCTGGGGGAATCTGAAATTAATAGAAATTCAATGTTTTGACTCTGTAAGGCACAAGGATCAGATATGGAGATGGTCTCGCTTTGACACAGTTCATAATATAAAATTTACAGACCTAGTTAGGAAAAATTGCTACCAGGAATTCTGAGGAAGCTCCCAGAACTTCAGGTCTTAGTCAAAGATTCTAGTAATATTTTAAAGATTTAAAGATTCCACTGCTTTGTGTGTGTGTTTGGGGAGGGTGGTGATGGTAGGAGGATTAGGAATGACGTACAAATACTGCAATGGTCTTTTGGGCATGTGCCTCCTGGGGAAATCAGGAAGTTTGCCAAACGTCCACATTATTTTCGGTAAGGTCTTCATCTGAAATCTGTAGATACTATACTTCATTTTGCTTGTGAAAAGCATCTGTTATAAGCCATACAGAAAATGGCTGGTTATTTTTTCCCTACATGAAGACTTTGATCCTTTATGAGAAATTAGTTTACTGTAAATATAGAATAATTTTGCTGGAAGTATTTTGTTCAAGTACCAGAGGTGATGCCTTTTATTGTTATTTCACTGAAAAGTCAAGGAGGGTTTAAGTAAATGTTTTCCTAATAAATTATACAGGGAATCTGTAACTGCTCAGTGGAAAAATCTAAAATAAGCAATTAGCAAACGTACTGTTTGCTAAGAATGACATTTCTCTGGAAGCCAGTTGTTACCACCAGCCTAAAGGTTTTCTATTCCTTGTGCCCCTCACTCCTGACTTGGAAATCAGTTAACACCAAGTACCTGCTGATTTTATTTTGCAAAGCTTTCTTTGTTAACATCTCCAGATACTGTATAAGGGTTTCCATTGGCATCGAAATTTAATTAAGTATAGTCAGTTTGCCTTTGCTTTGACTTTGATTATTTGAATTTCAACTGCCTTTAGGGAGAAAAATACGGAAGTATATTACTCACTATTTCACATCTGTTGCAGTTTAAAAGACTCAGTTGCCAAGAATTTTATGAAGCATCACTTAGTAATGATTCAGGAAATGATTAGTCAATGCATCTTATGCTCAAAGTGGAGGGCACCCTCTGTTGTCAATCTTAGCATGATGTTTCCTTTGTGTTGCCTAAAAACATAGAATCATGCTGTAAATTTGTCATTTCTTCTTAAATGGATACTGATAATTGATAAATATACATAAAAGAATTCTTCAATATTCTACTCAGAGTGTTCAAGTATACAGTAGGGTGCTCTAAAAAATATACCTCAATGCTAATGCTTTTTAAAAACTGGCTTCATTCTCATCTTCCATCAGTTAACTGGGATTTCTAGTCACTTGTTATCTCTATGTCTCAGTTTTCTCCTCTGCAAAATGGGGAATGTTAACAACTGCACAATGTGCATTTGCAAAGGTTTTATTTTTGTAGCTGTTATTTAAATTTGAAGTGCAAATGAAGTTTCCAACACCTTTTGTTTGTTTTTTACAATTTTAAGATGCAATTATTATTAACATTTTACTATAAGGCCATAGAACTGATCACTATGTTTATGTCTTTGGCTGAAAAAAGATACCTCAAGAAATTTGCTTCTTTAAACTTTTTCCTTACACGACTCTCATGATTTTATTCTCTCTCCTAAATATCTCCTCTGAAATTTGCAATGGATCTTTCCTTTATTATTATATATCCATGTTTTCATTCTTGATGATTTCTAATGGCTTGTTATCTTAGACCTCTGCTATTTCTCTTAGCATACAAACCATTAATTTGTATTATCTCAACTACCGCACCATAAGAACAAACCACAAATATTTATTCTAGTCTTACAAAACTCAGTCTCGTATTTGCAGATAGTTACTATGCTGTTCAACTCGTGTAGCACAAAGCATGTCAAAGTCAAACTCATGACCTTTATCCCAAATGTACCTCAGCTTTGACCCCTAATGCAAGACTACAGATGGTGTTCTGCATTTTAATTGGGAGGCATATAATATTTGGTTGGCTCAATAAAACATGCCAGATCTTTGTTTCTACATCTTTACAGTGTTGAGAGTTGATGTAATTTTTTTAGTGGACAGAGCTAATACATTTTATATGTATCATCTATAGAGATATGCACATATATATTATTTAAGTGTATCTAAAGATAAAATATCTCATGAATTCATACCAATACTTTTAAAATTTTATAATACACATTTCTTTAATTTGTTTTATATTTTATCTGTATTACATTTCACATTGAGAATCCTACTTTTCAAGGAAACAGGGATCACAGAATTAGAATATGCCATATTTTTAATGAAATTTGTATATTTTTGTCATTTTATTATTTATGTATTTATGCAATATTATATGTTTCAGATGTACAATTTAGTGGTTCACAATTTTTAAAGGTTACATATATTTATGGTTATTATAAAACACAGGGTACATTCTCTGTGCTGTATAATATATCTTGTTTTATACATAGTAGCTTGTACCTCTTAATCTTCTACACTTTTCTTGCCTCCCTCCCCCTTCTTTCCTTTCTCCACTGGTAACCACTAGTTTATTCTCTATGCCTGTAAGTCTGTTTTGTCTTTGTTGTAATTACAAGTTTATTTGTAGATTCCACATGTAAGTGATATCATACAATATTTGTCTTTCCCTGACTGAAGTATTTCACTAAGTATAATACCCTCCAAGTCTATCCATGTTGCAACTGGCAAAATTTCATTCTTTTTTTGGCAGAGTATTATTCCACTATATATATATAGATACATATATATATACACACACACACACATACACACACATATATATGTATGTATACACACACACACACCCCACTTCTTGATGGATTCATGGTTTGCTTCCATATCTTGGGAACTGTAAATAATGCAGCTATGAACATTGTGTTGCATGTATCTTTTCGATTTAGTGTGTTTTCTTCGTCAGATATATACTCAGGAATCTAATTGCTGGATCTTATGGTAGATCAATTTTTAGTTTTTTGAGGAACCTCCATACTATTTTCCATAGTGGCTGCTGTTTGGAACTCTGTGCTTCCTGGACTTGAATGTCTGTTTCCTTTCCATTATATCTTCAAAAATGTTCTCAGCCCTCTTCTCTTTCCTCCTTCTGGAACCTCTCTAATGCAAGTATTAGTGAACTTGATGTTGATCCAGAGGTCTCTTAAACTGTCATCATTTCATCCTTTTCCTTTCTTCTGTGTCAATGAAATAGTGTCTTCCAGCTCAGTGATCCGTTCCTCTACATCACTTAGTCTACTTTTGATTCCTTCTAATGTATTTTCATTTCAGTTAACTATATTCTCTATCTCTGTTTGGTTGTTCTTTCTCTATTTTTTATATTGACATATATTTTCTATTTATATATAATAAAATATAAATATATATTAGAATATATGTAATAGAATATATAATATAAATATTATATATATATATATATTGTTTCTAACTCTTGGTTAAAAACTTTCAACTTCTCATTCTTTGCATCTATTCTCCTCTTGAGTTCTCTGATCATCTTTGCAATCATTACCTGAACCCTTTCTCGGGTAGATTGCCTATCTCCATTTCACCTAGTTCTTCTTCTGGGGTTTTATTTTCCTTCCTTTGGAATATGTTCCTCATTTTGCCTAACTTGCTGGGTTTTTCCCCAGTTAAACGTAGGTTAATTATCTTTCCCATCCTTGGAGAAGTGGCCTTTTGTAGGAGATATCCTGTGCATCCCAGCAGCATTCTCCCCTCACATCACCAGAGTGATATGCTCTAGGGGTGTCCCTCACGTGGGCTGCATGCGTCCTTCTGTTGTGGTGGGCTGAATACTGTGGGTGGTCTAGCAGGCTTGGTTGGCCCCTGGTCCAGTTGGTTGATGGGCCCTGCTTTGTGCAGTGGCTGCTGGCTTTTGTTTGGTTGGGACAGGTCACAAGAGAGCTGGGTACAGAGCCCCAGGGGCTCCTGGGACTCATGCTGTCTCACTTGTTTGCAGAGTCTAGAAGACCCCAGAGCTAGTGATGCCTACTGGGGTTGAAGCCAGGTCTTGGGACTAGTGCCAGTCCACTGGCAGGCAGAGCTGGGTTCTGGGCCCTGGCTGCAAGACCCAGAGCTGGTCTGGGATCTCTGGTGGGTGGGGCTGGTGCCTGACACAGCTGGCTGTAGGGTGCAGGGTATCCCAAAGCTTGCATTGGCCTGCAGTGGGCAGGGTCAGGATCCAACCAGTCCCAAAGCTGGTGCTAGCCTGCTGGTGGGTGAGGCTGGTCCTGAAACAAGCTCAGGCTTGCTGGTGAGTAGGGCTGGGGTCCAGCCAGTCTCATGGCAGGCACTTGTCTGCTAGTGGGTGGGCTGTGAATATCCCATGATTTTTAATTTCCTTTATTTTATTTCACATGTATAATTGTCTCAGGATAACAATGCAAATGCTATCACCACCAATATTATTTATAAAAGTAATTATGATTTCTTCATTTGTTCTCTTCATTTCCCTTGTCCTTTTGAAAAATAACTGTCCCGTATCTACATTGTCAGAGCATACAGTAATCTCTCATTTTTAACCTTCATTTAGTATTAGTTCTACCAGTAATTATGTATTTAAACTTCACCACCAGTCCTAGGTGGAAAGTCTGTGTATTTTTTAAGGTTTCAGCTGTATAATGTTCCTCCTCTAGTGGTCAGTGTGAGCATGCAACAATGAAAGAAGGGTGCCAGCTTCATTAGTCAGATATGCTTATCCCCCTAGGGTAACTGCTCGTGACAGATTGCCTGCACCAAGTGGGACAGATGCAAGAAAATCTTTTTTTAATTTCTACAAATATGTCTCATTCCTTGGAGAAAAATATTAAGTCATATACTGATCATAAAAATACCTGCTTATCTAGAGAATTAATCCTTAATCTATTTATTACTTAAATACTTCTATTTTACCTTTATGAAGCACTCAAGCTAATGAAGCATTGGTGAACAATAGGGAAAAGTGCACTATATACTGTCTGAGAAGCCACTGCAGTAAGTTGTTCTGGATTCTTGTGAATTTGATTTTAAAAGATTGTCATGTATAAAAGTAAATAGATGAAAGTGAAAATCATCATGTAACTAAAAATTTAGGATATGAACTTTGCTATCAAAGAGATTTGAGTTCCAATAATGTGAAAAGCAGAAGTTTAATAATACTTATTGAATGAATGAATGAATCAGACAGTCATTTAATAAATTCTAGTTCTATTCCATACAGAGTATGCATTGGGCATGTTATTTGGAAAAATGAAACAGAGAAAGGTTTTGTATAAGACAGAGACTAGCTCACAGAACTGGAGTGAAGACAACTGGCATATTGTATGCAAACATCTAAAAAAGTATCTTGAATATAATAATTGGTGAATAAATTTTTCTTTGTCTTTTATCTTTCTTTAAGACATTTGGGCTGCTTTTAGCAAGATGCTGTCAAGAATGCTGTCAAGCAATATTCAATTTTAAATAAGGGTATTTATTTATGCATCACCATAGAACTGGGCTTCCAACCAGACAAAAACATTCACTCTATCCAACACTTAATCTGGAAAATATCTTGAAGTTTATCAGACCAGAAAGTTGCTTGGAGAATATGAGGACTCTAAGTGGATATCTAGGAAGACATTTCTTGAACATCTTAAATGAAACATAACTTGGTGCTTTTCAAGGGGACTGTTACCAGAAAATTCACAGGAATAAAGAAAATTCATTTTCATTAGATACATCTTCTCATTTGAAATGAACATATTGCTGAGCCAATTTAATTAATCTGTTTTTCTGGGTCTTAGCATTTTTACTTTTTGTATTGAATGAAACCAGATCAGTGCAGGAGATTAGTAATGGCAGGTGAACTTTTTTTAAAAAATTATTTTATTTTGGTGGAGGTGGGGGAGGTAATTAAGTTTATTTATTTTTAGAGGGGGTACTGGGGATTGAACCCAGGACCTCGTGCATGCTAAGCATGCGCTCTACCACTTGAGCTACACCCTCTCACTCAGCAGTTGATTTTGATAGAAAGAGAAGAACGTGTTCTATAGCTGCTTTTTATTTTCTTTCTCAGCATATTGACTTCCCATCTTCTCTGCTTTCAACAATGATCACTTACGGCCAAACATCTCCCCTAGTGCATAGTAACATTAAAAAATATTATTTTTACGCCAAATCCTGTGTCTTTTTCCTGTTCTTTAAACTTGTTTTCTGCAGATATTCCATCTGTTGTGTTTCGCTTCCTTTTTGAATCTTGACTTCTAGAGTGCACCTATATCCCAGTGTTTCTCTTAACCCCCAGAAACAATTGCTGTCTTGCACCCCTCACTATCCAGTTCCTTTAATGTAGAGTTTCCTACAAAATTTTGTTCCTACCCTTCCTGGCAGATGTGTGATGTGCCACCAAGAACACCTTTCTGGTAAGAAGTAATCATGACCACTGCTACTGGGTGTACTGTCGGAAGATAGACCACAACCATCGGCACCTGTAAAGAATTTCTGTAGAAAAAAGACACCTAGCCAAAGACCATGCTTCCTTCTGAGGGCAACTACTTCCAGTGGCTGATTGGCACAGAGGTATAAAGCCCAGTCTCTGCTTCGATTTGGGGCAGCTTTAAAAGGTCATTCCATCTTCAGAACACCCTGGAGAGTTACCTGAAGCTGCCACTGAGACTGCATCCCCCCTTGACCTCTCTCTTTTCCCAGTCTGTTGATCCCAAGCACACTCCCTAATAAACATCATGCTCACTAATCTCCATCTCAGAGCCTGGTTTCTTGGGAACCCAACCTGTGACAATCATCTATTTTTTATTTTTTTATGTTGTGTTTTTTTTCTGATGTAATCTCAAGATTTCTGTACCTAACCTAACAACAGATGCTTCCTAACTCTTTCTCTTGCTCTTAGTTCCTTTGTCACCTCCAGATATTGATTTTACACTTAATATGGTACATCTTCATAAAGGTATCAGCTCAAACTCAATACACTGTAAAATTCTGTCAACATCTCACAGCCTTTCACCATTCCCCATAACCATCTTCTTATCTTAGTTCCACATCTCAGGTAATGGCAATACTAAGCTACCCACTTAGTTTATCCTGAAACTTGAAGTCATCACTTTTTCCTATCACTCCACCTCTTGTATTAAATACTTCCCAAATCACACAAGTTTTATTTGAGTAATGACTCTTAAATTTATCTCCACTGTCACTCACTTAGTTATATTCATTTTTTTCATTCATTCACAGATATTTATTGAAGTTTACTATGTCTCAGGCCTAGTATGAGGTGTCCATTGTTCATACCCAGGAAAATTGTGCTAACATTGTAGTTGGTTCTGCTTTTCTTCTCTTCCCACTCCCACTTCATCCTACCCCAAAAAACAGCCATGATTATGAAATAATTACGTTTAAAAAACTTATGTGGTTTCTCCCTTTTTGTAGAGCATAACCCATATCTTTAGCTTATCATTCTAGCTATTTTAAATCTTTCCCTAAAACCATTTCTAAAACACTTCTCCTACCTCTCCCTATACTGTTCTCTTCAATTGTGATGGACAGCATTGGTTTCCCAGTTCCCAGTCATGCCACACATGTTTTCAGATCTCCATGTCATGTATATCTTGCATGCTCTTCCTAGGATACTGTTTAACTTTTTTTTTTAATGCATGGAATTCTGAACTCCTCTCTCAAATCTCAGCCAAAATTTTGAAAACCCTCCCTGAATATCCAGTCAAAATTTATTCATCCTTCCATATTTTGTTATTTGTTTTTTTTCATTCAATTCTGAGCCCATCCACGTTAGGAGCCACTTCATCTTCATGATACTACGTTAATAGCTAACATTCTAAAAGCTACAGTTTATGCAAGAAAATGAGGTTTCTGCTTATATCAATAAGTTACCAACCAAAACACCATTTTATTTCAGCCATCAATTTGAATGAGTGTACCTTACAATTTAGCATAGTGTTATGGTTCCAAAAAGTTGAATTAAATTTCAAATTTAAAAAAATATGAGGAACTGCCCATTCTCTACCTCCAGTTTACCGAATAAAATATGGTTGCATAGTCTAGGTATTGAGTAAATTTCTGTGAACACACACACACAGGGCACAATTGTGAGTATGTATGTATGAAATATATATATATATATATATAGCAATTAAAGACTAGAGACTTTAAGTTTCTTGAGGACAGAAACATGTTTGTGCATTACATTAAGTACAATGTTTGCAGTGTAACAGAAAATGAGTATTTGTTGGTGAAAAAATAATTTAAATCTCATTCTTAGAACAAAATTCTTTCTTTTTTCAATACAGCTCAGAGCAACCAATATTTTATCCTAAATCTTTAATTGATGTTCTTTTCGGTTATAGTGAGATAAATACTTGACTACTTGTTCTTTTTGGAGCATAGTCACAATTTAAGGCACATGAGGTTAATCTCATTTGTGTGTAACCTTGCAACCCAAGGGTGTCTTAAGGCTGAAGCAATTCATAAGTATCTGATACTTCTAGCACTAGTTGTCTCTTTGGAACTGCTCTAATGCAACAGGTTTCAAGTCATCTGGACTCACCTGTGTCCTCAAATGTCCCAATTATATTCTGTTGTTCTCTAAAGAAATACTGCCTTTAAACTATGAGAGTATTTTAAGGGTACTTTCATAACTCTATTACAGAAAAAAGTTTATCTTCCTCTTCTAAATATTGCATAAAGGTAGAAAAATATTTTGATGTCTAAGTAAACTTTAGTTTTTAAATAGAGCTTTGTGAAAATAAAATTAAGTTCTTCTGGTTCCTACATATTCCATTACCCTATTCTATTGATGAACATTTTCAAAACTCACTCCTCTCAGCTTTTAATTCATTGCACTATATATTTAGATTCTCATGTAATGGACTTTAAGGGGGCTTCTTAACTGAGGCCTTAATAAAAATTAACTGTTTTCTTAATTTTCTTCTACTTTTCTCATGCCCAGTTTATGCCTTCACCTAACCTGTGTGTGTGTGTGTGTGTGTGTGATTATCTGTAAAAAATTTACTTGTAACTTACCCATTGCCTTATTTTAAGGAAGAGTTAGTTGTATTTTGATTAGATTGTATTTGGGGTATATACATATATGTGTAGAAATGCATCCATTTCATATCCATGCCACATTTATTTCAATGCTTGCCATTGGTTAGATACCCTAAACTGAGAGAAAAATATAAACCCAGAGCCTCAATCCCCAAAGACTTTGGTTATAATTTTACTTGCAGAGATTAGTTCAATATCAAATGTGAAATCAAATCCTTATAATCAGGAGAAACAGAATTCTTGACTAGCTAAATATTTACCAACTCTAACAATAGATTTTTGAAGAAAATGTGTCAAATCACTTAGTAATTAATTAATGAGCATTGATTGGTTGGTTAAAGCCTGGCTTATTCAACATTTTGCCTGGAATCAAATGCAGATATATTCTTAGAGTGTTCTATAATTTCCCTATTACGGAACTTATTACATACACCACATTAGTGTGTTAATGCCTATAAATTTCTAGTTCCCCTCACCTTGACAGTGAACTTTGAGTCAGGAGCAATGTTTCAATTCTTACTGCAGCCTCAGAGCTATCCAAGGGCCTGGCACATACAGTAGATGCCCCAAATTGTTGGTGAATAGAACAATCATGAGAAGATTGTGTTAGAGGTATTTTCCAAGGTCATTACACTAAGAATGTACTTCAAAACTTACTTAACATTCCCTTAAGTAAAAGAGACGTATCTACAGCACGTAGCATTTTCAGAACTGTAATTTCTCCTGGCTATAGTCATTTTTTTAAAACCAGGATTTGAAAGAAGGCCTTGAGCAAGTCACTAACTGCTTTCCCTACCATGTATGGTGCTAAGAACAGCAACTGGGCAAATTAGTTTTTTTCCGTTTGGTATCTTGAAGTGTCAATGGAGGATTGTAATGGAGCAACTTGTGAGTGCGGTCTTAGTGACCACCTTTTATCAATCATGTAGGTTATGTACATCCAAAAAAGCCATCGCTTGAGTAAAATGTTCTATTTAATTCTTTGAACTAATTATGATGTTATCTACATATTTTGGTTGACATTTGTTTGCAATGGAATATAGGACAGAAAACAGAAAAACACTGTATGTGAACAAAAAGGTGACCTGGCAAAGGAAACTTTTCCAAATCTTCAGAACGGAATATTCATTTAACAACAATAATAACAGGAGTTCTTATTTACTAAAAGATCACTATGTGGCAGCTCTTTCATTTGGTTTATGTTACTTAATCCTCAGAAAAGCACAATAAATTTAGCAGTATTAATATCATCACTTTTAAAGATGGTAAAACTAGAGCTGAGAGAGGTTCAATAACGTTCTCAAGGTGACACAATTTATGAGTCAGGAGTAAGATTTAAACTCAAATTTGATGATCCAAGTTGTGTTTTTAATCATCATATTATCATGCACTTAATTCTAGATGACTAAATAGCAACTTTTAAAAAGATGCTGAAATGGGATATAACAAAGTGCCTATTTTTATACAATAAAACCAAGGGTTAACTAATAAAATTACTTATGTGCTATGGTATCCTGGAAAATTCCATTACATGAGATAAATAGATGATAAACACAGTCATCTTTAACACCAGTCATACAGTTTCTTGTGGAAAATTAATTGCACACCTTTTTCCTTCCCTACAGCATTTAACCTTTTTTTTTTTTTTTTAAATCCATTTGCCAAGCTCTGGTTTGGAGCCTGGAATATTAAACTGTCATCTCACAACCAAAAAAGGACAAGAGTAAAATGAAAATGGATCTCATCCCAAATAACTAAAAGTTTTCTTGGCATTGTTTAATATTTGGAGGGAAATAAGTGAGCTGTAATATAACAGAGCAGAAAGCTCCTTGCTGTCATAGTTTAACTACTGCTTTTAATCTCAGAATTAAACAGAACAGAACTAAACACATTTCCTACAGCCCACAATGAAGTAATATTCAGTCTCACAGTACCATTTTTGGAATCAAGCACACTATCTTCAAATCTACTCATTTTCTTTTCCAAGCCCCTAAGCAGGAGATCTCATACACAGTTTCTTCACAGAGCAGTTGTTCCATTTTTTAAAGAATGTTTCCTTTGCATTGGCGGGCTCTAGGTGCCTGTTCTGTTGAAATTATTATAGAGCGAAGACGTTTATACAGTCTGTCTTACTTTGGAGAGCAATGTTTTAAAAGACAGAATTTGGAGTAAGCAATGTTTTAAAAGATGAAATTCAGAGAATTTTAGACTAATACCATCTGCATAAACAGGATTTGCAACTTGCTTTAAAGAGATTGAGATTTTTTTTTTCCCATCCCTTTTACAGGAGGGACAGGAGGTTTTTTTTTTTTTTTTTTAATTTAAAGAAATTGCTGCTGAACAGGAAACTCTCCTGACTTTCATGCTGTGGTTTCTTACTTTTTTTTTTTCTCCTCAGGTTGCATTTCAAGAGATACTTGCATGAAAACAGCCCTGTTTAATTGAAGTGTTACCTGCTCCTACTTCTGATGGATTGACCTCCAGTCATAATTAGGGATGGAAGAGCTTTCAAAGGCTGTAATCCCCCACCCTTTATCTCTGGTTCCTTTTCCTTTATTTCATAAATCTCCTTCTCCCAGTCTCAGTGGCAGTCCTTCCTTTTACTGACCCTAGGAAAGCTTCAGCTCCCTTTCCCCTTCCTTTGACCTCTGGTCAATAAACTCAAAATTCCACTGCAGCTGTGAGCTTTTCATTTGCAAAGTGTTAGGGAGTCATCACTCTGCCTGATGTCCCCAGTTGTTAGTGCCTGAAAATGTGCCTTACTGTAAAAACACCATGTGTCGGCAGCTCCAGCTTTTCTCTGCACAATGGCACCTACTAACTCCTAATTATCCTTGAAGAATCAAATTATCTTTCTTTGGAAAGCTTTCTTGACTCTCCTGATCTGGGCAGGAATCCTTGCCTTGTGCTGCTATATTATCCTGTGCTTCCACTGTCATAATACTTAACGGATTGTTTACTGCTTATGTAATTATCTATATACTCCATCCAAGTGAGGACTATATTAATTTTGTCTATATTCTCTACCTTCTAACATAGTTTCATATTTAGCAGGTACTCGGGAAACATTTACAAATGAATGCTGCTCCGCTACTCTGTGTGCAACACTGTTAGGCTTTGTTGGGGGAATCGACTAAAGGCAGACATGGGGGTGCAATCTTTGAAATAGTTATTTACATATTTGCAGTGCACTGGCCTACGATTCCCATTTGCTCTACAATCAGTGGAGGAGGTGTACAGGTGGAGACGTGGGGGTAAGTATCTCTGAAGAATAAACATCACGAACAAAGGCACAGATGAGGGAACATGAGAAAGAAAATATGAGAGGATCTGAGGTGGTTTCCAAGTCAAATCAGCCCTAGACCATTTCCATCTTCCCTACCAGTCCCAGGCCCAGGGGAGCTTCCAAGTTTTATCTGAAATGACATTTTATAATGTTTTTCATATTCCCTAGAAAGCTATATTCTTTAAGTCCCTTTAGAATTTTGTACATTTTTTTAAATGGAACTGATCAATTTTCAATTGTAATCATTTGTGTGCATATCATCCTATCTCACCTGCTCAGCTACATACTCTGAGGGGAACCATATTCATCCCTGAATCTTCTGCCCAGCATGGAAGTTGTGCACATAGTAGGTACACATTATTATCATGATCATTATTTTACTTTGACTTCAGGGTGAATATCTTTATCAGTGATGCACCGCATACAGTACATGAAGGCGGCTCCACGTCTGAGGTTTGTCGACCCAACATCCTGTTCCTGAGTTATTTGGTTCTATGGACTCACACATCTAGCCACTGGTAACTTCTCTCTGGGGCTTGAAGGATTGTGTATGAAGTTGGATGTGGCAAGAAGCAAAGTGGTATTTTCCATTACTTTTAAATCCACAACAAAATAGTTCGATTTTAACTTTTAAGGTAGAGCGGGAAACTATCATTTGAATTAGAAATTTAAAACTTTAACCACAGACATAAATTTGTCTTCCTTCTTGTTTTGCTATTTCTGTCAACTGGAGAAGCTGAGGTAGTCATGAAGTAGACCTGAAACATCCAAAAGCACCAGCTCCCACTGGAATAGTGTATCTAGCCTGTGCCTTTGTCTCTATGCTGGGCAGTGTCTCACACTGCAGGTGAAATAGTCAAGAAGCCAGGAGATTTCTGTTTCTCATAAGCTTAGCTGTGTGACCTTGGATAAGTCAGTTTTTTAAGCACATCTTACTTCTATAATTTTTTAAACAATACAGTTCAATTAGATGATTTTTAAGCTCCCTTCTGGTGTTACATTTCTAGGATTTTCTGACATTTTAGGAAAAGCACGGAGAGAAATGATTGACATACAACTTTTCTTTCAATATATACTTGCAGCAGGTTTTACTGCAGAGGAACCTATTATTGCTGAGCTTTCTGTAATATAAAAAGCAAGAAAATTCATGGGCATTATTTGCCTTTAAGCTTCTGCTCTATTCCACTGGGTAAGATCTTGCCAAGTTCTGTAGGTTGCATATATTGCCCAGAAATGGTACATATGCTAATAGAAGTGAGAGTCAAGAGACCCAGGTAAACTCTTCCATCTTTTGAAAAGTCTATAGATTCAACTGCAATTTTCAGCATATTTTAAAACAAGTCAAAGTTAATTCCTTAAGTTATTTACCTAATAGTTAAATCCTTTTTAGTAGGAGGAGAATCTAAAGGATTTATAATTTATTTGGATTTATAACACTACCATTTATCTCTTTATTTCTAAAAGTACTTAATGACATTAATTAATTTTGGGAAGTGGAGTAGCAATATAAAATGATTTTGCTCTGAAACTTATAAGACATCTCTTCAGATAACTGAAGATACCAAAGAAGGCTATAAAAATAGAAAAGACAATCCACTATGAATCTTCTACTTTGAGAAAAACATTTGAGCACTGAAAGGGAGTGAGCGAGCACAGGTACACATAAAGAAAGAGAGATGGTAGGAGGGCCAAGTTAGTGGTTAGCTTTTTTGCCCCCAAATCTTGCAAATCTATAGACTGAACTTTTATTTTACAAAGGACCTGATCTTACTGAGTTTTTCAAGTATAGTATCACATTTTAAATAATTTTAAACTTTAGAAATCTTGGAAAATTTCACATTCGAATTCTGTTAAATGGAATTGAATTTAAAATAT
This sequence comes from Vicugna pacos, assembly GCF_048564905.1. Classification (NCBI taxonomy): domain Eukaryota; kingdom Metazoa; phylum Chordata; class Mammalia; order Artiodactyla; family Camelidae; genus Vicugna; species Vicugna pacos. Next base: position 53,929,122 of record NC_132989.1, read on the forward strand.
ACATTTAACTCTATCTGTAATTAGTAAAACAAAAACACTTAACACTTTTATAACACCAGAGAATAATTAATTCACACTTACTAATTTAAATTCATATTTACATCAATTTTTAAAGAACTCTTATCTCAATCCATTCACTACTCCATTTCCATGTTTTTAAAAAATTCCATCCAGTAACTTATCTATTGTTAATTTTCTCTAAATGAGGTTGCGTTTATGATATGAATGTAAAACTATTCAGTTAATCACCAATACAATTCTAGTACATAACTTTCCAAAGTTTAGCTTCATTTTTTTACATAAACATTTGCTCTGTAAATAATGTAAAATTAGTCAAAGTTTTATAAAATTTATTTAAAATATTACTTAAATCCAAGAATTGCTTTTCTCTTATATTGTCCTCTATTTTGTGTCAATAAAATAAAATACATAAAATAAGCAAAAGAACAACTTTGGTATCAATCAGAGTTCTTGATTTTGAGCTTTGATTTAAAGATCTGATTAATCTTAATTCTTACCTCTGCATCCTGAAATGCCCGGAAGTCACATCCTCAGATAGTACATTTCCTCTTGGGAAACCCTGGGATAAAAGAGAATTTAAGATAGTCTAGCAGGAAGTTACATATGCATGAAAGCAAGGTAAGATCAAGTGGAAAAATGTAGGCCAAAAGTTGAGATGCACTAAAATGTATGTCGTTTTAAGCAGAAATTTGTTTTGGGGCAGAAGATTTCAAGGTCTGAAACATAGAGGGTTCATTTCTGCCAGGTCAAAGGAGCTGATTACAATTGGGGAAAAGACATTTTCATTTTCAACCACAAAATTGCTCTTCAGTCCTACAAAACAACAAGGAAAGTGAAACTGGAAACAAGCCAGGCACTTTGCTGGTTTTTCTTTGGGTGTGAATTTGTTCACATAGTTCTAAGTTCAGAACATAATGTTATGTTCTGGACATTCCATGGTGTACTGTTAGAGGACGTAATGTCACACTGAAGAACGTTCATTTCACAAAAGGAATGTTAGCTGCTAAAATGCAAAAAATACCATGTGTGGGTACAATAAACACATGTGAACACACACACACACACACATACACACTATTTATGTAAAGGTCTTGAATCTTGGATCTATTTAAAGAGCTGAAGAGAAAAAAATCGCATTTTCAAAAACTATCAAAGCTAGAATGCTAAATACCTTCATTTTTTATTTAGAGGCAGAATTTCTCTAATACCTAATTTATCTCTAGAGTAGGAGAGAAGAGTATGGATTATCCCCTGTGAATTTTTCTTCCTACTATGACTATTCAGCTTACTCACTGGAAGGAATGTCTCTATGTCTGCAACAAGGCATGCATTTCTGAGCTCAGAGTATGACATAGACTATCTTGTCAAAAGTAATTGAAACATAGGCAGTCCCTACTTTGTTTAATGCTTATTGCATTTGTTCATGTTTTATTAATGTCTTCCAACCTCCAGATAACAAGATTCTCAGCAGACACTTAACATAGTTGCCTGTAGGGTAATCTGTTCTTTTTGTGCTTTCAGAGAGTTGAGGGGTAGAGAAAGTAGAGCTGAGGGCAAAGCAGCGGAGCTTAACACTCTTGCTTGAAGTGACTGGACTCCTTTGTAGCATCCTGATGCCATTTCATGCCTATTGGTTTGTTCTTTCCAGCTGATTTGCAAATTATTCCTGGGATTGACACTTTCATGTCTTTCATACTTTTTCTTAGTACTCAGGACATCTCTACACATTGTAGGCACTCAAGTATATGCTTAATAATTAAGGGTATCATTTCAGTTGAAATAGTGTATGTAATATTTCAATCATTATGGAAGGCTGGAAATCCTTTTGGTTGCTTGGCTGACTCCTGCTAAGAATGGTTCTCAGATTCGTGGGCCTGCTATGTGGTCCTGGAGGAAATAGCTTGAGTCTATGGTTCTAAGTCATGAGATGGTCAGAACTTGCTTCTGAATCATCAATTCCAGAACTCAGCTAGCATCCCAGACAGTGCCAAGTAGCAATTTGGTCTTCTCAACCCTTAAAAAATAAGAAATATAAGAAAGAAATGGCATTTCAATTTTGAAACATACTTCCAACAGTAGTTCATGGTGAAGAGTCTTAAAGAAGGAATAAATCTTGTTCTCATTTTAAAAGCAAAGAAACTGCTGGTTGACTTTGACAATTGGGCAGGTCTTTAGCTCTAGGCATTTCTTCAAGCCATCTTCACTCTAGTCTTTCCCCTTTCTCTGACCTGAGTTAATAGAGATTACAGATGTAGAGTAGGGAGGGCACTTACTTGGGCAATAGGCTGAATGGAGGAGAAAAGAAAAAATAATGTAATTTCTACATGGGAATGTGGTGAGGGGCTTGTGAAGATCATGCACAAGTGACGTTGAGGAAATATTCTCAATTTTAACAATAACTTTGAGAAACACAACAAGAAAGCAGTCATCTATTTTCATAACATAAATTCAGTGTATTTATTCTGAGGTGATTCATAAACTTCACCACTGCACAAAATCCCTTTTGATATTTTCTCTATGTTTGTAGTGTCACTAGTTTTCAGATTAAATGTCATAGAACGCTGACTTTGCAGTTCCTCAGTTGAATATTTTGGCTGTTTGTTCTCATGGAATATAACCTAAAAAAATCCTGCAAAGCCTCACTTGGTTGAGCAGTACATTTAAAGCTAATTAAGGAAAATAAATGAATCAATTGCTATTATCCACCAATAAGAACACCTCAATTGGTAGGTATAATCCATTCATCAACCAGCTGGAGTGCCTGTCTTCTGAACAGCTTGGCAGAGTTATTCTGTAAAGCTTTTAAATCTCCCTTTTTGTTAGACAATAGTGGAGAGGAAAATTAAAGGAGTATCATTTTTAGAAGGCAATGAGGCTACAGCTTAGCTGATCTGGTCTGCTGATCTAAGACAAATTCTTAATGCAAATTAATTCACTACTACCTATTCTGAAAAGTGACAATAGGTTTAATCTGGATGGAATTCCTTTTATAACTTGGGGCCAGCATAGTTTAGATGCAAAAAGAGCATCTAAAAGTGTTCAGGCTCCCACAATTAGGGAATTTTTGTGGGATATTTGGGGGAGTGTTCTGAAGTGATGGCTTGTGGAGTTCCTAGGAGAAATTTTGGCATTGTGGTTTATATCTGTGATTTTAAAAATTTCATGTGGATTAGAATGACCTAAAGGACTTGTTAAAACACAGATTACCTCAACTCCAGAGTTTCTGATTCAGAAGGTGAGCCGTAAATAATCTGTATTTCTAGCAAGTTCCCAGGTTATGTTGCTGGTTTTGGGACTGCATTGTGAGAGCTGCTAGTCTAGAATATATCCTAACCCCACTAGAAATCCCCCAAGGCTATTGGCAGACCTGAAAAAGTTAAAGGAAAAGAGTGATGGAATTAACAGGATGGAGAGGAACAGAGACACTCTGGGTTGATTGGTCAGGCCACACACAGAAATGGAGAAAACTACAAAATCTAGAGACCTCTTTCTGTGCTACTGGGATTTATCTCAGCTTAGCTCCATAAAAGAGGCAAATTGACATTTATATGATGGCAAATTATAAGGCACCCGCTGCCAGCACGAGCAGTTCTGATGACCCATTGTTATTTTAAAATGTTTCAGACACCCTGGGAGTAAGTGCAAAAAAACAGATTCATGATCTAAACAATATGAGGAAAAGAATTCCAGATAGTACACTTCACACAAAGACATTCCTTTCTATTAAAGCAGATTAGAAGACACTGTAATTCAGCAGCAATTATTCTAGACAGAAAAAAATACATAAAGGGTCTTTTTATGAATATTTCCAGACCTAAATATCCTTACCACTATTTACCAATGCAGAAATGTGGGTTATTTCATTTGGGAACATTTCTTACTCATCAAGGAAAGGTAAGAAACAGTGTGTAAAACATGTGGGTTTCATAAAAAGTTACCTTTGTTGAAAACATGTAAAAAAATTTGTCCCCACCCCCACAGACCAAGGATAATGGTCATTGTGCCCAAGGTAAGGTATACATATGAACATTTTGATTATATTTTCGGGGTACCATAGGTCCAAAAAGAGAACTCTGATTTACAGTCAACAGTTTCAACAAGTGACCCTTGGCAGAAAGGGTCTGCTTTTTCAGCTGGCGCTATTGCTGAAGTTCAGAGGAATAGCTCATCTGTCTCTATTTCAGGCGTCTGGCAAATGGAGAACTGTTTCAGCATTCTCCATCCCACTAAACGCTTACAGATGACTTCCATATTCTGGAGCATCTGCTGGTTATCTCATTTCTCTTATTTTGGATTATTTTCCCTGTTGTGTTTTGAAAAGACTCCCTCTCCAGCTTTTATTTTGTAAGCACACTATTTTTGCTGTTGTCATTTTGAGAGAAATCACCAGATGTGTCTGGTATTACCACATGAGATAGGCCACACCTGTGGATAATCTGAAAACAGAAATGGCAATTTTTACAAAAGGAAACAAGCAAAAAAAAAAAAAAAGTTAAAAGCCCAGCTGAATCACAATTGTAAAATATGTTCAGGAAATGATTCATGGACCAAAAGTAAACAGTCATCAATAATTTTAGGATCTTTTTTTGAAAGTTCTTATAAACAACACACTACTCAAAGAAATTCTACACACATTTTGTTGCTATGTGTGATGCTTATATACAACATAAATGTTACTCATACTTCTTATTATAAAGGAATCCATTCGTTATCTCTACTGTTGCTTTGCCAGAGACTGTGCTTTGCTCAATGCCTTGTAAAATATCAAAACAGCCAAATATTTGAGTTCTTCCTGAGGGAATGTTTCTTCATTTCCATAAAATACAGACACATATAACTCATAATATTTATTCCAACTTCTTCATTTGCTTTTTAGAGCATATGAATGGTGTTCTGCATATATTGAGGGTTTTCTTACTTCCAGTTAATCAGATATACGGGGCACTTATACATGAATTTAAGTATTAATGTATTTATTTAAAAGCACGGTGACTAGTGCCATTAAAATTGTGCTTTGAATTGATTAGTTCTCAATGAAAATTTCTTTGATGCAAACTGCTAATTGGGCAACAAGGGTGGGTATTCTAATTGCAGTCATTTCATTCAAACCAGAAAGCACAATGGGCGTGTGATTAGCTAAGGGTCTTATTTTCTTAATTTTTTGAGATCTTAAATACAGAAAAGATGAATGAAAAACATTCAAGAAATCACAACATACAATGTTAAAAACATACCACTAGTTGTATTTGTTCTATCATTTAAAAAATGAATCATTACAAATTTAGCCAAAATCTACTATAAATACTCCTTGCTATTATAGTACTTGCTCTCACTTCTCAGAGACAACTTCTGTCATGGAGCTGGTATACCTGATTTCCAGTTCATTTCTTATACTTTTACATACGTATACTACATCTTTAGCCAAGGTAGTACTGTTTATCAGCAATGAAAAAACAAAATAAAACACCTAAAAAACCCTGTATATACAAGGTATCTTGTATCTGCTATTTTATAAAGGATTAGTCACACATTTTCTATTGATAAAGTTATAGAAAACCCGAACATTTAAGAAGTCATAGTGCTATGTTCTGAATATTTGTGCATCTCCAAGTCATGTTTTGAAATCCTAACCCCTACTGTGATGGTGTTGAGAGGTGGGGCCTTTAGGAGATGATCAGGTCATGAGGGAAGAGCCCCCATGAATGGAATTAATACCTTTATAAAAGAGTCCAGAGAGACATCCCTTGCCCCTTCCACCATTTATCTGAAGATAAAATGAATTTTGGGACCAGGAAGAGGGTTCTCACACGATCTTGCTGGCATCCTGTTCTTGAACTTCCAGCCTCCAGAATTGTGAGAAATGAATTTCTTTTGTTTCTGAGCCCCCAGTCTGTGGTATTTTGTTACAGCAGTCTGAACAGACTAAGATACATAGCTTTTCTTATCTTTGCAATCTTTAATGAAAGATATGACAGTGATGACCAGAGGAACACCTTTCTCAATGTTCCTTGTGATTGTGCATTGGATGAAAAGATTGAGGAGTTGAACTGTTGGCTGGACACACCTCAGAGGGCAAAGGATGAGGCCAGCCACATTTAAAGATGCTGTCAGGGAAACAAAACCATTATGGTCTTTGTTAAAATTAGGCAAAATGGATTTTAGCAGCAGTTTGAGAAAACATTTTTGCCATCTTCAGAAGGACAGTTGAGTTAACATATTGACTGTGCCTCCTGCCCAGAGAAATATTGATTTATGCCCTTTGTTTCAGAAGATGCATACATTGATGGCAATCTCTACCTTTGTACAAGAGTGAAACCTAAAAGACTAGTGAGGTCAGGAGTCTCACCATGTTTTGGGAAAAGTACAGATTATCTTTCCTTGCTTCTGTCAGATATTGTCTGCAGCTTACTCCTAGCCTAACAAAAAGGAACCCCTATGTTTCTGATCATTCTGTGTCTCACTCATTACTGTTATTCCCGGAGTATTTTTAAGGTAATGACACTTTTGCTAAATATGATGTAACAGTTTCAGTTCGCCTAGTGGAAACTCTCACACAGAGGCTCTGAGTTATCTGGAGATTTCTATGACTGTGATTGCTTGGCCAGAGGACTTTTAGACTCCCAATATCTCAATGGTAGTGATTCTGTCTTACTATTAAGGGTTGCATGACTGACACACACACACACACACAAATTGAGAGGTTTATAGTAACAGATGAGGAATAAAAAACAAATATCTCATATTGGCCAAAATCACAAACAACAAAACAATTCGACAACAAATTTACTTATATAATGATCTACCTTGTCATTTTTGGAAAACCAAAACTGAAACAGAAGTATGTATTTATTACCTCTTCTATAAACAAAGCACATAGTTAAAATACTTCTTTTGACTACTCATTTATGTTAGCTGTAAAGAAAACCACTTTAAATTTTATCTGTACATTTTTATATAATTTTCTATTGTGCTCTAACACCCCAAACAGCAAGAAAATAGCTTGTCACCAGGCTAGAGGGACACAGCCAATTTAAAATAGAAAAATTGATATTGTGGGTGTTTGATGGCAATTCTAGGTCTATAATTTATTGGTGTATTCTAAATATGCATTTACGTTTATCAATTAGAGACAAACAGAACCATGTCTTTGCAAGATAAGTTTCAAAAAGAGTAGTGAAGGGGGTGAATATGGGAGTCTATTTTAAATCCACTGATGAAGAGACTTACCTATTCATCTAAATGATTCTTTTTCTCAAACTGTGTTGAGTCCAACTTGCTAGGCATGCCTAAAAATATTACATGGAGGTGTGATGCTACTGAGAAAATATTTTTAGAAGGCTGAAAACTTTGATCTCAGATTTTTTTGCATAGTTTGTGATTGAGAATGTCAATATACTGCATTTTGGTCCTGAAGCTTTCTTTTTGTTAAACCTCCCTTTGCTTGGCTCAATGAAAGATCACCTTTCACCTGCTGTGTATTCTCATCATTGCTGCATGACGTGGTAAATCTAATGTTCATGAACACCTGGAAGCCAAACTTGAAAAACTCTAAAATAGAGACACTTTTGTGTTTTTATGTTATTTGTTTTTGTTTGTTACTAAGGAAGACTGAGTGAGGACCTCAAATTCCAGGACTATAGTTCCTGATGGAGTATGCTGCCAGTGTAGACTATTAGCTCCTGGTCTTTCAATGGCTAGAAAGGTCTGATTTTGCCATGAGAATCTCCACTACTTTTGGGGATGCCTGGAATTTCAGTCTGCTTTTAAATGCAGCCCCTTTAAATGTAATATTTTACATGATCACTGTTATTCCAAATACAAAACATGTCAGAATCTTTCCTTACAGGATTTGATTAGTTATGAACTTCGGTGATTGAAACAATTTGGAGATTGACAGCCAAGGATAAATATTTATGTACTTTGCAGTTTTATGTAGTACTAGGTTTGACTGAGCTCACAGAAGAGCAGATGTTATGTAAAACTCTTCTAGCTTCCTCTGAATTGTTAGAATATATTTACCACATTGCATTCAATTTTGGTAATAGTTATCCTAAGGTATTTCCCAGAAGCTAACTCAATTTCAACACAATATTTTACCTCTTTTCCTAATTTTTTAAACAAACCATTTAGCATGAGAGTAGAGTTGCCTCAAACATGGATACACATTAGACAATGGAGAATTGAAAAAAAAAAACCCAAAAAACTCCAGTTTTCCATTTTAGCCTAATTAAATCAGAATTGGTAATAGGAAGGGCTGTGTATTGTATTTTTCAGAAAACTCTTTAGATGATTCTAAAATTCAGCCAGGCCTGAGAGCCCCTGACTTAGCATTTAAACTTCCTTCTGTTATTTATACATCTTAATTTCTATTCTACCTTATTTATGATGAGTTTATTCAATATTTATGTATCTGACTCTACCAGTATTGAAAAACTTAAAACTTAAAAACCTTAAGGACAGAGCTTACCTTGTTTTGTATTTGCTCTAGTGTCTGGATTTCAAATTATGTTTGAATAAACAAAGGGATTATAATGTATGCCATATTTGCCCATTTACTAGAGGACTGAAGTAATAATAAATGGCTGTATGAATGAATGAATGGAAGTGAAAAAAGAGCAACTCTTTATTCTTAACAGCCTTTGACACAGACCTCATGGACAATGTTATTAGTAAACACTGGGTAATATTTCCATTCTTTGTGTACGTACCTAGTTTTCTCTATAGTATCTTTACCATTAGGTTAAAAAGTAAGTTTCTTGAAGAAACAAATGACTCTGATTGTTTTGTTGAATTTATTGCTTTTTATAATTTCTCAGAATTCCTAGTATTAAGGGCTATTGAATATATATTACTGACTGCATATTGACTAAAATAAATGTTTGATTTGTCCATATTTTAGAAAAATTCTTTTTTTTAATTTATATTTCTTTTTACTTGCAATAACACTGCTTTCCTCCCCCAACATAAATACGCAAAGAGCAAATCCCCCCATTATCCCGACTTGAGTAAAATTTTTTTTCTGTATTATTAAAGACCTGTTAGGATGTCTAGAAGTAACCTCAATGCAGTTACTTATGCTCAATAATACAAACATTACCGATTCTAATTCCCTACTGAATTCCATTTATCTACTTCATATAGGTGGTAAGACTTTTGAAAGGGAGTTGGGTCTGCTTCGCTCTGATATCACTAGCAGCCGAGACTCAAATGACTACGCAATAAAAAGTGAACATTACACCTTGTACTTATAGAGCTTCACTCTTAGAGGAACTCAAAGAGCTTTAAAATGTGATCTTGTTAATCTTCACAATATCCCTTCTAGGAAGTAACATGACATTTTAATGTAAGAAAATCCAGGTGCAGTGTAGAAAATGCCAACCTACCTTACTGGGGGGAACTTTTTTTAAGATTTAAAATCTCTTTTAAGATTTTTCTGTTTATATATTTCAGACTTAAGCTTTTCAGCACTGCATTTGGTGCCTAGTAAGCTTGAAATGATCCAGATGGTATTTCTAACCCAAAGGACATTTTTTTTTTTAAAACAGAGACTTAGCTACACATGTATTCTTTTTATTTTCTTCAAATTATTGTATACAGATGGTTTGACTATAGGTGAAATGTGACCAATTTGGGGAATTTAAAATAATTAATTTCAGCTGCTTTAACAAAGAAGTGGCTTTTCAATGTGCAGAGACCAATATAAGTTGTGATGACAATGAAAATAATCATAATGGAAAATTTTTCTATACCCCAAACTATTTTCTTGGTTTAATTATTTTATTTTTTCTTTGCCTTCAGTTTCATCATATTCCAACCCATTGTCAACGCTACTACTTGGATGCTCTTTTCAAAATGCTTAAATACTCTCAGGGTGGCCTTGTACACTAGACTGTCATAATAGAGATCCTCACTATGACCTGACTTCAGGTAGTTATTCTACCACTTGCAAACCTACACCCAAATGTATTATTTACCTCAGATACAGTCACGATTACCTGAACACATCATCATGTTGAATTCTTCCATGCATTCACATAAACTATTCCCTCTCCCTACAATGTACATCCATCTCTTCTTTATCTAGCTAAATTCACTCATCTTTTAAGATTCAGATCAAGACCTATCTTTACTATACTCAATGAATATACTATAGTTGTTGGTCTAATTTTTTTCTCATTCCAATAAACACTAGCTTCTTAAGGAAAGAAATGATATACTATTTGTGTTTAAATCTCAATATCTAATGTACTAAGTGACATATAGTAGAGATGCTCAAAAAAAGTCTATTGGAAAAATAATTTTCATCTTACAATGTAATGCTTAAAGTTCTAAGAGATTATAATATTAGCCATCTAATTTTCACATTAGTTCATTAACTTTAAACTGATATTTAAATAAAATAACAAAGAAAATATTTAGACTTAGTCATTCTCTTCATGATATTAAAATTTTTACATGGTAAAATTTGATGTTAACTAAGTAATACATAGAGGTGTTGAGTCTTTACCACTTTTCTTATTGAATGTAACTAATGTTCACTAAGATTAAGCAACATTTTAGATTCCTTATATTTAGAGTGATGCCTCAGATCTCACTTACACATGTAATTCTATGTGGAATCCTTTTCATGAAGTGTCTTCAGTCTATCTCCCTTTGAAGGTGGGAAGTGTATTCTTCAAATAGGAATCTTCTGTAATATTCTTAAAAGGATGTTGCCATTCCTTTCCAGTTGTATAATATCAAATCATGTTCATCTGCCCTTAATTGGTAACATGAAACATCTTATGAAACATTTAAGGGTAAGAAATAATGCTTATGGTGTTCTGCTTGAAAGATTTGAAGCCATCTAATTTTAGTCTAGATGGTATCTGAGAATCAAGCCATGCCACTAGGATGCAGTGTACACTGTTTTGGCCCCTTGTATATTTGTCCTTTGTACTTTGGCATGATGCCTTCAGTTTGCAATGATAGGCATTATAGGAAACTGTTGTTGTCTTCATTGCCAAAGGATCTTTTCAGGACATCATGTATCATATGAGGGGATTTCAAATGTGAATGCTTATGAGACTCTCTTGGAGAGTTTAAAATATGGATTCCTGTGCCCTTTTCAGAACTACTGAATCAGAATCTTTGGGAATAGTCCTTGAGAAGAGTATTAAAAATCTTTTTCATTTTGAAATAATTCTAGATTCACATACAAGCTTCAAAAATAGTATAGAGTTCCCACATTCTAGTCCCTCAACATCATCCAGTGATAGCATCTTACTTAACTCTTTCCTCTAACACAATGATCTTGACCGGGAAATTGACAATGGTATTACACTATTCACTGTAGATCTTAATTTGGATGTCAGAAGCTTTTATGGGAATTTTTGGTGTATTTCTTTAATGAAATTTTATCACATTTACTGATTTGTGTAACCAGCACAATCAACATACAGAACTGTTCCATCAACACCAAAACAAACAAACTCCCTTATGTTAGCCCTTATACTCACACTTCATTCTCAATCCAATTTTTAGTGACCACTAATCTGTTCTCCATTTCTACAGTTTTGTCATTTCAAGAAAGTTATATAAATGGAATCACACAGTATGTAATCTTTCAGGACTGGCTTTCTTCACTTGGTATAATGCACCTGAGATTCATTCCCAGTTGCTGTGTCTGTCAACATTGCTCTTTTTACTGATGAATAGTATCCTATTGTATAGATGTACCACAGTTAATCTAATCACCTGTTAAAATCCGTCTGGGTTATTTCCAGTTTGGGGTTATTACAAACAAAGTAGCTATGAATATTTGTATATACATATATCTGTGAACATAAATGTTCATTTATTTAAGGTAAATTCACTCAACATTCCAATTTTGTCAAATGACTCTATATTGTCCTCTATACCATTTTTGCCTCATATTTTCCTTTTTGAACAACAATTTCTTTGTTCAGGAATTAACTGCCCTCTACTCCCAAGTCCTCTCTTGTAGAGCTCTCTCTCCTTCCGTTTAAATCTTAAGTTGTGGCACTCAGCATTTGTTGCACTGTTCTTATCCAGGAACTTCTTTTCCTCATGGTCTTGAAATTTTGGTTTATATTCTTTTTAAGTGTACTTCCTAAGAAAGGATTCTTAAATGTTAAAAGTGTGAGTAATTTTACATGTCAGAAAATCCCTTCATTCTACACTTCCACTTGATTGATCTTTTATTTAAATTTTACCTTGAAAATAATATTTCCTCCAAATTTTGAATACATTACTCCATTGTCTTTTAATTTCCAACTTCAGTGCCATTCTGATCCCTAAATCTTTTGTTTACAACCACTTGTGTGTGCATGCTTTTCAAGTCTTCTCCCTGTGCTGGTATCATAAAATTTCAGTGTTATCTTTTAATTAGGGCCTTTCATAATTCGTTGTGCTAGTACACATCCTTCTCAATCTAGAGTCTAATGTCTTAAATGTTTTCGGAAATTTTCCTGTATGCTCTTACATTATTTTTAGAAAAGAAAAATTCTCCTCTCCATTTTTGTTTGTTCATTTTCTCTTTGAAGAACTTCCAGAGGTTGAATATTGAACTTCCTAAAATGGTCCTCTTATTTGCTTATCCTTTCTTTCCTCATTTCTATTTGAATTCATGTTCAGCTTTCTTGAAAGTGCACTTGAGTTTTAGACAGCAATTTTTAAATTTTAGATACATTATAAAAATTTTCAAGAACTCTTTCTTGTTCTCTGATTTTTTTCTTAATTCTAACAACATCTGTTCTTTTTTAATGTACATAATATATTGCCTTATCTCAAGATATTAATTGAAAGTACTTAAGTTATTTTTGTTTCCTACATTGTCTTGGTCTCTTCTTGATTATATTCTTATTTTTGTGTCTTTTCTTATTCTGTCTTGCATGTGGAGGTTTTGGTCACATCTCTGGTAAGCCATGTCTTCCTGTTCATATTTAAGTATGAGGAAACAAACAGCAAGCCTTGAACATATGGATGATGCTTGTCAAAAGTGGACAACTCTGTAGTGAAAATTAGCTTTTCTTCACTGAGGTATCCCTAAATAAACGTATTTATAATAAAAGGCAAGAATCGTACTCTTCAATTACACCTCACTTAATCACCCCTCCTTTTTTAAATCCCATTTCTCCCTTCCACCCTTTGCTAGGACTCTAGGCTTTTGGGAGAATGGTGGTAGTGGTTAAGGGTAAGTAGTCCACTAGGGGTAGAGGAAAAATACAGAGGTCCAACCATTTTTTATACAGGCCTTTAACGTCTGTTTTCAGCCCTGACCCTTATTCATCCTTAGTATATTTGATACGTCTGAGTCCTGAGCCTTCTGTGGTTTAAACCAGCTTATTCTCAATGGTATTTCTGAAGTTTTTTTAATTTGCTATCAGTTTCCTGACCTTCCTCTGGCCTCCAAAAAATTGTTGAAATTTCTTGTCCAATATGCTTTCCATTGTTTTGTCCACTTTCTTTTTAAAATGTATTTACTGTCACGTTAAAGTTGTTTGAGGAGGAGAAGATAAATGTCTGTAGTCAATCTGCCATGTTAAACTTGATCTACAGCTTTGTCATTGGCACTGTGATGCTTTACACTATGTTAATTGTATTTACCATTTGGTTTCTGTTTTTAGGATAGTCAAAAGGAACATGTTCAATCAGTCTCTAAATGTTTTGTTTGCATAATCCCATGTATTCCTCAAAATAATTATCCAGTAAGTAAGAGAAAGTCAGGCTCCAATTTTTTCTTTCTGTTTGCTGCCTTTCCCTGTCTGTAGTTTGTGTCTCTATCCTTATTTTCACTTTCCTCTTTTTTCCTTTTATTTTTGTCCTGTGTATTACTTAATACTTCTCTTAAAAATATCTCATATCAAATTTGGAAAAAGATAAATGGATAAATAATGGAAAATAAAGAAATGAAGACAGCTAGATAAATCCTTAGTACTGGTTAAAAATGACGAATTAACATAAGGACTAATGTACTTTTAACTTCCATCTTGAGTTAATTAAAGAAAAATTTTATTTTCTTCTTCTCCTCCTCCTCTTGCTTTTAACAACTGACATTCTTAATTCATACTAAGCACAGTGAGGTTTACTGTTGTGGTTAGAATAGAGAGGCGAGGTAAAAGACACATGGGTTTTACTTCTCTGTACTTAATATTGAGATCTTGAGAAAGTTTCTTTATCCAAAGTAGTCTCATTCTCTTACATGGGAAACAGGAGCTAATTATACAGTAATGATAGTTTAGATATTCATCAAAATTTATAGACTGTTATTACCTATTCTAGTCATAGGTATGAATGAATAAGTACTGTGTTTGGTCAAAAGTTATTCTCTAATCTTCTATGATTTTGTTAATATATGGTTTTTGGTAGTACCAGTGAGTAAAATGTTTAAGAACCCCCACAAAATATTCCTTCAAATTGGAAATATAAATTACTTTATACCACACTTCTGCTTAAACACCTCTTCTTAGTTTACCTAGAATAAAACTGTAAGTCTATATAAAAGTCCCAAGCCTACTGAAAATTATGAAGTCTGTATGAAAGCTCTTCTACCTCATCTGCCTCTGTTTCCTTTGCATAGGTATACACTTCAGCCATGCTGGCCTTCTATCTCTTCTTCAAATTCTCCAAGCTGCTCCTTCTCCAAAGCCCTTGCACCAACTGCTCTCTCCATGTGGAACACAATTCTTCTTAATTTCAAATAGCTGCCTCAATCTAGTTACTGAGATTGTAGCTTAAATGCCTCCTTCAGAGAGTCTGTCCCTGGACCACATATTTGAACAGCCTGACTGTCTACTGTCACTCTCCATTTCATCACCCAACTTTAATTCTCTGCAAAGCAGTTATTATCTTATATTATCTTATATTTTTGTGTTTGTTTCTTCTTTCTTCTTTCCTCCCTTTATTTTTATTATTTTTGTACAGTTGGTCTCTCTAGTCGAAAACAAGCAAGGTTTTTGCCAGTCTATTTTACTTTAGGATTCTCCAGTGTTTGTGAAGTGCCTGGTATTTATCAGGCACCCGATAAATATAAACAATAAATTAAAGAAATAAATAAAACTTAAAACAGAGTAATTGGTTCATTAATCTAGGTATAATTACTGGAGGAAATTGCTACAAGTGGAACCATGAACTATTACTCGAATTAACAGAGATTTGTATCTTTAAGATGATAGATGACGGGATCTAGGATTTTTAAAACATGGAATTAAATAACAGATTTTTTTGCTATTTACAATATGGTGAACACATACCATTCCGACAGCTTTTAAAGTATTAAGATCCTGATTTTACAGGTGATAAAACTTAATAGATTTTAGATGATTGTAACTTATTTCACATCTTCATATATGATTTGGCACTTTCTTCTTAGATTCAAAATTATATAAATATACTTCAACCACTGTATATTAAAAACTGAGATATCATGGAGATAAACTTGGTTGTATCTGTTTCACTGAATTTAGAAAGATCTCCTGGAGCTCTTGTCACAGTCCTGCACCATTACACACAATTTTCACTAGTCATTCTGAAGGACCAGGTAAAGACTTATCTAATTAATGTATCACCAGGAAAAAAAACCAAGAAATTCTATTTTGGAAGAAAAAAATGCTGTTTTGGTTCAAAGATGATTTGAACAAGGATGATCTGGATGTAATTTAGAAATTATAGTCACTATTTGGGAAGACATTTCTAGAGAATACTAGTGAGTAATATTTTTGCAAGTTAATTTCAAAGAATTTGTATGAGAAATTGAAAAGTGTGTATTACATTAGTTATATAGAATTCTATTTGGTTGTTTAATAGAGTGAAGCTGTGTTTTACAGAATATCACTATTTAAAAGATAAGGGGCCTCTCTCTCTCCCTCTTTGGAGACGGCCCACATTCTGTCTATGGAGTATGTACCTACTTTTAATCTGAGCACCCAACCCCTACACCTCGTGGCCTTTCTCTTGCCTTTCAGTGTATCTCTCTGAATAAATCTACCTTTACTCAACTATGAAAAATAAATAAATAAATAAATAAACAAACAAATAAATAAATAAAAGCTAAGGTGGATGAGAATAAGGAGTCATTTATTTTCTGTGTTCCATCTACTCTTCATTCAATCATTCCAACACACATTCCTGTATGATGATTCTAGCTTATAGAAAAATAGAACTTTAAAAAATTGCTTGTTCAAACATATTTGTATCATGAAGGTAAGCTAACTGCTGAAATACAAAAGCTAGCTAGATGTCAAGATCTTAGCTGTTGAGATTTACCACTTGCCCTCATCACACAGAGTCCACTGCAGTCTGGCATCTCTTCCCAAAATGGTGAGTCAGAGGCCCAGCCTCCCCTTCCATCTTATGTTGCTTCTTCGATACATGTTTGCCTCAGGAGTAGAAAGAGAGTAGAGGACTGTATGGAAATTTAAGGGAACAGTCAAAGAAAAGGTACACAGTCTATCAACCAGAGTTGAGTCACATAACCCTACTAACTTGAAAGAGGCAGGGAAATGTGGTACCTAGTAAAAGGAGGGAAGGAAATGGATCTGATTAGAAATAATTTTCTATCCTCATTCTTTAATTGAGTCTAAGTATTAACCCCCACATTGTAGCAGCCATAGGAGCAGCCAGACTATGGCAGCCAGAAGATATGCTTACTCAGATCTCCTTCAGGAGGACCTGACGCATGAAGCACAGTTGATAGACAGCCCCATTTGTTGCTTCTTTGAATC
The DNA here is from genome assembly GCF_048564905.1 of Vicugna pacos. Classification (NCBI taxonomy): domain Eukaryota; kingdom Metazoa; phylum Chordata; class Mammalia; order Artiodactyla; family Camelidae; genus Vicugna; species Vicugna pacos. The sequence continues at coordinate 53,945,867 of NC_132989.1, forward strand.
AACCACCACAGATAATGCTTTTCCCAAGCTGCTATGCATCAGTGACTGAGCTTGGTTAGGACACAAGAACCAGATCATTCATGTTCAATGTGAGATTCTTCTAGGAGTAATTTGTGCTTTGAGCCTCCCCCTTGGCTTAGCTGAGACTTTCTTAGAACTACATTGCATTCAAACGCTGGTTCTAACCAATGCTTTCTTGGTTAGGAGTTTCACAAGGGTCAAACCTATATAGTGGTCTGAAATCTCTTCTTATCTATTCCTATTCTCACTTTTATCTCTTACAGAGCCATCACAATAAGTTTCTTAAATGTCTAATTTTATCTTGATGCTTGCTTATAAGAAGACTTCTTGAACTGATGCAAATAGTACTAAGCTCGATTCAGGAAATCAGGCAGCAAGAAGAGTTTTGAGAATGGCTCACTCCTTAACTGGCTGACAAAGAGGACCTTGTCCTAAGTGGATGTGCAGCATGGATAATCCCTGGCACAAGATGGCAGCCTACTTGCTGAACATTCCAGCAGTGAAGCCCTGGGAAAATGTCCTGGTGTAGAGGAATGACCTTGCTGGTGCAATGATTCTGGTATTTAAAAGATACATGGAGAGCAACTCCTTCAAGGGCAGTGGAGTTGTCCAGTTACTACTAGGTTGTATTTGACACCTTGCAAAGAGAAAGCAGGAATCTGAGGGTGACTAAGAGACGATTACTTTAGTAGCTTACAGAAGCCCTTTTCCTCCAGAGGAAGAAAGGGCAGGGGTGATTAGTCCAGGCTGCCATAACAGAATACTATAGACTGAGTGGCTTAAACAATAGAAATTTATTTTCTCAGAACTCTGAAGATTAGAGGTCCAAAATCAAGGCATCAGCAAGGCTGGTGTCTGGTAAGAATTCTCTTCCTGGCTTGCAGACAACTACTTTCCTGTTGTGTCCTCATCTGGCCTTTCCTTGATGCTTGCAGATAGTGAGAGAGTGAGCTCTAGTGTTTCCTCATTTTCTTGTAAGGACACCAGTCCTATTGGATTAGGATCCCACCCTTATGACCTCATTTAACTTTAATTATCTCCTTAAAAGCCTTATCTTTGAATACAATCACATTGGAGGTTAGGGTTTAAAATGTGAATTTTGGGTGGACACAGTTCAGTCCACAATAGGTGAAAAGCAGACTTGGATAGAGACACAAAACTCCAGAGATGCTAAATGGTCAGTCAGTGCAGCTCTGATATGCTGTCACGGCCTTGTCTGTGAAAACTTGGTAAGGATTCTGGTCACCAATTCCAGAGTGTGGAGGCTCCCCCCTCCCCCCACCATATGCAAGCAATTCTCTGACATCAGCTAGATGTCCTACAATTCAATTCAATTCTGACACTATCCAGAAATAGCGTTCACAGGTTAAGGACTCAATCCCATAAGACTGTTTTCTGACTGCACCCTAGCAAGCCAAGGTTATCCTGTTCTTTTGTCCAACCAGCTACTGATTGGAGGTTCTAACGACCCCCTCACCCCTACCTTGGGTTCGATTAATTTGCCAGAGTGGTGTACAGAACTCAGAGAAACCTTTTGCTTACTAGATCAATTACTGGTTAATTGTAAAAGGATATAACTCAAGAAAAGCCAGATGAAAGAGATACATAGGGCAAAGCATGAGGAAAGGTTGCAGAGTTCTCATGCCCTCTCCAGGTACACCATTCTCCCCAAATCCTTAAGAAAACTCTGGGCTTATGAGGCACCAAAGTAACAGACACCAGGGGGCACTGCTTACAGCCAGAAACCAAGAGGTCACAGTTACTGTAACAACCAGAAAGATCAGAGGGGGCAGTCAAGAAGATTTATAGAGATGGTTAATAGAGGATGGCGCCTATACGAGCAAAATAGATGGGCAGCCAACAAGAATGCTGCTTAAATATCTACAACCTGAAGAGGATAAGAATGGAGGAACAAGAGGCTGAGGCCAGTCACTTCAATAAATAGTCAAAATTCCTTGTTTAGTTTCTGGATCTGAGTTAATTTTCAAATACAACGTTTATTAACAGAAGAAGTGTTCAGATCCCAGGGAAAAGAGACCTGTAACCCTTCAGCAAGTATGTAATATAAATACAATAATGATTCCCTCAGTCCATCCCCAAAAGGGCCCATGGTCACTTACTTCAGCGCCTTTACACTGGGGAAAGAGAAATACTTTGACATTTTAAGAACTATTGCACACAAAATTTGATGTCCACACTTAGAGACTCACAGTTTATTATGGGCCCCTTAAGAAAGTAGCAAGCCAAAAAATAAATGGAGTCCTAACTAAAGTCGAGCCTACAATGGCTATTGGGTCCAGGGATGGAAACACCTGGCTATTTCCCCTGTTTCAGAGTAAATAATAGGGACTGATATTCTTGGCAGTTGGCTTACACCCACGCTGAATTCTTGACTTGCGGAATTAAGAGTTATCATAGTGAAGAAGGTCAACCCCAAGTGGAAAGTTCTGAAACTATCCTGCCTACTCCCTGACCAAGATACTAAACTAAAAACAAACAAGCCAAAAAAAAAACTGAAAAAGCCAAAAAAACGTTATCCTGGGGGCAATGGTGAAGATAAGTCCTTCATTTATGAATCTAAACTATAGGTATGGTGGTGTCTATTATATCACCATTTTATTTTCTGTAGGGGTCTGACAGTCAATTAAATAGTGAATATTAGTTAGTGCATCTTATTATAGACTATCACAAGCTCAATCAAATAGTTTTCACATAAATGGAATCAAATAATACCTAGATTTTGTGCCTGGTTTCTTTCACTTAACACAATGTTTTCAAAGGTTATCTGTGTTGTATAATATATAAGTATTTCACTTCTTTTTATTGTCAAATAATATTCCATTGTATGACTATACCACTTTTTAATTTATTTTGTCTATCTGTTTATCCATTTGCATTGTTTCCATTTTTTAGATATTATGAATAATACTGCTATGAAAAAAATATGTTATAATGTGAATGTATGTATTCAATTCTCTTAGGTATATACCTAGGAGTGGAATTGCTCAGTCATATGAGATCTCTAAGTTTAACCACTTGAGGAATGCCAAACTATTTCCCAAAGCAACTGAACCATTTTACACTCCCACTAGCAATATATAGGGGCTCTAATTTCTCCACATCCTTGCCTACACTTGCTACTTTGTGTCTATTTTATTACAGACATCCTACTGTGTGTGAAATAATACGTTACTATGACTTAGATTTACATTTCTCCAATGACTAAAGACGTTAAGGATCTTTTCATGTTTTTATAGGCCATTTGCCTATCCATTGATAATGTCTATTTAAATCATTTGATCATTTAAAAATTGGATTATCTGTCTTTCTATGTCTTTTTATTGTTGAGTTGTAAGAGTTTGTTACCAAGCAAGGGCATGCTGCCAGACACACATAAAAGCCAATACTATGGCACTAGCTTTTGAGAAAAGAGAGAACTTTATTTTGAGATTCACTGGCAAGGAGACAGGAAGTGGGGAGTCAAATCTTTCTCCATCTGGGGTCCAGTCAAAATTTTATGAGTTAGGGAAGGATGGTTTGGTATGTGGAGGTTTCCACTGGAGGGTTTTGGAACATGGCCATTTATGGGAAAGCGGGCTTCAGCATTGGATTTTCCTGGACAATGGACCCTTTGCTTCTGAAAGTGTTCTGCTGTTCACATTTAGTCACGTCCTGGTCCTTTGGAGGGGAGAAACTTTGGTTCTGAGTATTATTTGAGGTCAAAATTTTCTCCTCTGCACATGCTTTGGCTGTATGACTTACAGTTTTGCTCTGTTGTTTCTGAAAACAACACAGTATCTTGTTATCAATAGAGCAGGACCAGACTGAGTGGGTCCTGTGGTTCTGTATCCTGCATCCTTATCAGATAAGTGATTTGCAAATATTTTCTCCTGTTCCATGGGTTATCTTTTCATTTCCTTAATAGTGTCCTTGAAATGTAGAAGTTATTTTTTAATTTGGATGAACGTCAATTTGTCTATTTTTTCTTTGGTGGCTTTGGCTTTTGGTGTTTAATCCAAGAAATCATTGCTTAGTCCAAGGTTACGAAGATTTACATCTATGTCTTCTTCTAGTAGTTCTATAATGTAAGCTTTACAGTAGGTCTTTGATCCATGCTGAAATAATTTTGTGTATGTTGTGAGGGAGGGGTCCACCTTAATTCTTTTCCATATGAATATTCAGTTACCTGGCACGACTTGTTGAAAAGGACTACATATTTTCCCATTAAACCATCTTGTCACCCTTGTCAACTTGCTGTGATTATGACAGAGGAGAACAGTAATGCTTAGACTTAATCTTATTGTCCTCCCTGATTATTGTTGGTCATGTTATCAAGGTTTGTTGCCCTTATTAAATTTTCTGTTGTGTTAATAAAATTGCTATAGTTTTCAGTCTTAGTTCTGTAATTAAATAGCTTCAAACTGCCCACAAAAACTTTTACCTTAGCTTCTCCACTTCTGGAGTCCTTTATTTTGCAACTTAGCTGAATTTTTTTTCTCACATAGTGCCCCCTCCACCTCCAGGAGGGTCACACAGGTTTGGTTCCCTCAGTACATTTAGGCTAGAGAATGTCTGCCCGTTGCTTTTAATTTAAATAGCAACTTGACCTGGCATATATTATTGCAGGGGTCAGTAAACTTTTTCTGTGAAGAAGCAGGTAGTAAATATTTTCAGCTTTGTGAGCTTTATGGTCTCAGTCGCACCCACTCAGGTCTGCTGTTGTAGTGCAAAAGCCACCACAGACAATGTGTGAACAAGTGGATATGACTGTGTTTCAATAAAATTACTCATCAAAATAAGTGATGGCCAGATTTGGCCTATAGGTTGTGATAAACTGGCCCACCTATTATTGGATCACAGTCTCCCTTATGACTTTGTGAACCTGTTTGTTCAGTGAATATTTATTGAGTACCTACTGTATACTGAATCTAAGTGCTCAGGACACATTGCTGGACAAGGTGGAAAAAAGGCCTCTGCCCTAATAAACAAACAAAACACATATACCAAAAGAAGGAGGGAGAGAGATAGAGAGAGAAATGGGAAATAAGAGGTGAGGGAGAAATAACACAGAGAATTCAGACTGTAGGTGGGCAGGCAACATTTGATAGAATAGCCAGCAGATACGTTGCAGAAGTACTAATGAGTAGCTTTCAACTATGTGAAGATCTGGGCAAAATACTCCAGTAATGAAACAAAGCAAGTTCAAAGTTCCTGTGGTGTGTTGAGAAAAGAGAGAAGTGCAGTGCTATTGAACAAATTAATTGAAGGGAGAGTGTTAAGACTTGAGGTGGGAGAAGGAAGTGTGAGAATTGTAAAGCATTTGGATTTCATTCTAAAAGCAGTGGGAAGCCACTGGAGAGTTTTAAGTGGGGGCAATTACATTATCTGATTTATTTTTTTAAACACTCACTCTTTTTATTTGGGGAGATTTTAGCAGGAAAAAGTATCAAAAGGGAGTATTTCAAAGGCTGTTGCTATAATTCAAGAAGGAATTGATGGGGCTCAGTAAGGAGATGGCAGAGACTTTGACAAAAAGTATATTGATAAAAGATATATTCGGAAGTAGAGCCTTTTTGATGGACTGGATTAAATGGATAAAGAAGAAGGCAGAATAAATGATAATCAATTGCTTGGCTTTTTTGGCTTGAGAAATCTGATGGTCCCTTTCACTGAGATCTGAAAGACTGAGGGATAACAGCCTTAGAGTCAGGGACTGTATCTTAAATGTTTGGTAAGGAAAAGATAAGACTGCGTGAAGGAGGCAATAAATTATATGTCTGGAATCTGGGATGAAGTCAAGGATGGAGATAAAAATTCGGAGGTCATTATGTGATAAAAGGTCATAGAAAAGAGAAGAAAGCTCAGGAATGAACTCTGGGCCGTCCCAACATTTATGGTAAAGCAAGGTAAGAAGACAGTAGTTTTGCTGCTAGAGATGGAGGAGGCAGAGTAGAATGAGGACTAGTTAGAAAAGAAAAAGGAGAAGGCCCTTCAGGGAGGTATGAGGAAGACAAGAAGAGTAGTGCCACAAAGTAAGAAAAGAGAATTTCAAGAAGGAGGTAAACAGACAGGTACAAAAAAAATACAGTAATGATTTCTTACTGATCCTCTAAATGAATGAAATTAACTACAAGGCCATGGCTATACATGGTACCTTCTGATCATATATTTTTCCTCAGTTAGTAGAGGAAAGAGGGCTAGTCTGGCTGGAGAGATTACATGGAACTAGGGGAGGGAATAGAAAGTTTCTCATGTGAAATGTGGGATGTTAAACCCTGAGGAGCCAGCAGAGCTGAAACCAGTGCCAGAAACCAGAGTCTGAGAAGTCAGAAGGGGCATCTGGATGGTTACCGAAGATGCCAGAATGAGATAGCAAAGCAGGGTTATGGAGCCAGGAAGGTAAAAACCACAGACTAGAACAAGCACAAGCAAGTTGCGAATAGATGGGAGCTGTCTGGAACTTCTTCACAGATCAGGATTTTTTGTTTTTCTTTTCTTTTTTTCTTTTTAAATGTAACAGCCCAGGTGTAACAGTGCTGGGTCAGGAGCTCAGAGGAGATTCCAGTCCCATAAAATGCAGGTTCCCTTCTCCAGGTGAAGTGGGCTAAAGCTTCTAGTGTATTGTTGAGTAGAAAGCTCTGACATGTTCTGGTGAATTTTTGTTGAAAAGTGGTAATTTGGAAAGTAGAAAGTGATTCCCCATAATCAGGGTTGGCTGCATGTATGTGCAACCCATGCAGATGCACAGAATCCTGTGCTTAGAAGGGCCCCATGCTTGGGGCAATGCTCTGCTGTCACCATCCTGAATTCTTAATATTTTTTTCACCAGTGTCCCCACATTTTTAGTTTGCACTGGGCCTTGCAAATTATGTATCTAGTCCTGCCCATAATTGCTCTTCTGGGCCCATCCTTTACATTTTTTTCTGACTGTGGGGTCGTTTGAGAGGGTGCTCTTTCTGCCACAAGGTCTGGTTAATAATGTACTCCATCTGGTTATAGGTTCATATCTACAGGTTAGCAGACAGGAGAATATAAAAGCCGAAGAATTTGAACAATGCTTGTCAGAGAAGGTTTTAAACTGGGAGCCATTATTATAGCCCAGGTGTCTGGATGGCACATGGAAGAAGGAGGCTTTCTTGGTGTACAGTGTAGTGGTGGCTAAAACAAGTATGAGACAAGGTACAGGATGAAAGCAGCGTATTGGTGAATAGGCTGACCACCACCCAGATAACAGCAAGTCATGGAGGAAAGGCAAATCTTTGCCAAAGTTGATTTTGGTCACGCCTTAGGAGCAAGTAGTGACAGCAAAAGTTTTATCAGCCCTTTTCCTTTCACATGTGTCCTCGGCCAAACTGGCAGGCATAGTATTTGGCAGATGTTATATTGAGAAGATGGAGAATATAGGGCATTCATGTCTCTGATGACCAGAAATTCCTGCTTCCTTGTGAGGCAGGTGTCTATCACTGCAAGCAGGACCCTGAAGATGCAGATCCAGGGTACACTTCTACCAAAGTGGAGGTAGTATGGCTTCCATTTCAATGTTGGAACAATCAGTTTCATCTTTGACGTCCTGGGTTGCATCAGAGCAGACTAAAAGCAGGCAGGGATGCCAGTTAACAAAATGTTTTGGTTTTGGGGTAAATATCTAATAAATCCATTTCCTTTCCAAAGAATCTGTGAATGATATGGGAAATTGAGCGTCTAAAGTGCTCACTCCAGGAAAACCCAGGAGCCACTGGACATCCTTGAATGTTTGGTGCTTTTAAATTCAGAACTACTAGTCTTTTGTCTGGGGATGGCATCCTTTAGGGGCTGCAAGCAGTCCGGATGACAATGTTCAGAGAAGTGTAGCTTGTGGGTCCCTCAGATGATGAAGATGGGATGGATTTTTAGTAAGGAGATATTGAGAACCAGGGAAAACGTGGAAAACCCTTGATGAACAGGCATTATGACTCAAATCTAGTTTCATAAGGACAGTTGTATGGGGCACAGGTCCTTCTAAAGGTAGGTGCTATCAGCAGAGGCCTGAGTTTATCATGGGAGGTGTTCTGAGGAGTCCCCAGGGATTTCTTCTTACCCCTAAAGACTAAGGGATATTGTACTGTGGAATTCAAGAAAAGGTCCAGCCAGATTCTGACAAGCATTAAACCACAATCATTTTCTTCAGTTTACATAGCGGTGATTGTGCTGGGCACCCACACCTGAAGGGCCTGCCTTGCCACAGAATAGGTGCAGCACCTTGCCTGCCAGTAAGCCCCTCTGTGGGGTCAGCTAGAAAAAGGGGCAGGCAGCTGGAGTCAGCGCACAAATCTCCAAGTTGAGCTTCTAGACTCTTTCACTCACTAAGCCCTGAGTCCTTTCCTAAGTTGGGCCTATCAGAGCCAAGCCACTGAAAATGCCCTCTGTCTACCAACCTCACCCCTTGACAGCTGCATCCTTCAAAGCTGTCACACACTTTCAATTCTGAAAATTTTATGAGGTTCTCTTGGAGACTTCTTTTTTTGTTAAGGGGATCCATCTACCATTCATCTCCATGAACAAGTAAACCTCTAAATGTCAAACTGAAATGTCTTCATTTCTAAATAAAATAATTAAGTCTACAATGGCTAGGCTAAGTTTTGTCTCATGAATTAGTTCTGGTTCTTTGAGATTGTGTAGAATGCTTTGCAGGAAGTATACATATTTTGTGAAATAAGTACTTTCACATTCCAAGTCACTCTAACATGAGTTTCAAAATCTCATTTGAAATTTCATTTCATGGTCAATTCAGCATGTAATGAATACTTCAGGGAAGGATTGGGAGACATGCATGTATTTTGTTCTCCTTAACTGATACCTATTTGTAGAGATGGGTGAATAATCCTAATTCTCTTCAGGTATACAGCAACTGTATAATTTGCTAAAATCCATGGGTTGTTACAGACTTAGTGGTGACTGTGCTCCCTGGGCTCTGCCCACTGGGGGTCCAAAGATGGGTTGTTGCAAGGGCCTCTCCCACTCCTGTCCCTCGGTGTAGGATCTGTGCCACAGCCGATGCTTAGTCTCTCCTCCCAGTCTCACCTGGAGGAGGCACAGGTCATCTTGAGGAGGAATCTTCTCCTAGTCCAGGACTTTAGTCATGTAGAAATGGTGTTTCTCTCTGTGTTTGGAGAACTGGGCTACATGTTTATTGAAAATCTTCAAGATATGTGATCCAATACTTATAAAAACATTGAGAGACCTGTCACTGGTTCTCTTAGAAGAGTGTTCATTTTCTTTCATTGCTGTAATAAATTATTGTGAATTACTTGGGGGTTTAAAACAACACACATTTATTCTATTTTAATTTATGGGGCCAAAAGTTAAAAGTCAATTTTACTGGACAAAATCAAGGTGTCAGCAGGACTGGTTCCTTTCTGAGGTTCTATGGGAGAATTCATTTAATTGAATTTTCAAGCTTCTAGAGACTGCCTGTATTTTCCTTGGCTTGTGGCCACTTTATCTTTAAAACCAAAAAAGTAGCTTTTTCAAATGTCTTTTGTTCCTTGCGTCTGTCACTGTATTACTGTCTCCTCACTCTGACAACACTTGGGTTCTTATAAGGACCCCTGTGATTTACATTAGGCCAATTCAGATAACCCAGAATAATCTTCCCATCTCAAGATCCTTAATTTGATCATATCTGCTAAGTTCTTTTTGTAGGGACTTTGTAGTAAAGTAACATTCACAGGATCCAGGGACTGGTTTTTGCAGAAAGCATTATTTAGTTTACCACAACAAAGCATAAATGTTGAAGCATGAAGTTGGTGGATTTGTTTGTGGTATAGCTTTTACAGATCATTTAAGGAAGAGTCCTTATTTCTGAAAGAAATATTCTGTAAAAACATTTCAGTATAAAACTCCTATTTTGCCACTGCCAAGCTCACAAACAGTTTACAGTTTAATCACAGACTGTTTTGCAAACGTGATTTTAAATAGCCAATTACTTTGGATATATTTGGGATTCTGTGTTCAGTGTTATGGCAATAAATTAAGTTGATATTCACATAGTTGTCATGTGGCATTTCTTCAGAGTTCTATTTTAGCCTAGCACTTATTAGAATTTCCTAATAAATACTCCAAAATGACTCTATCTTGAAATGGTGTCAAGTTACAATGAAGTCATGTACACATAAAACCCATGTAACCGAGAATTGGAGTTCTGAGCACCTCTCTTCCCCTTTCTGTCTCTGTGTCTGCCTCTGTCTGTGTCTGTTTCTGGCTCTCTGGCTCTCTGTTTCTCTGCCTCTCTTTCTTGGAGCCCTCACTCAGAGAGAGGCCAGCAGACATGTAAGAAACCTTATGGAGAGATATATTTGATGAGGAACTGATTATTTACAGCCAAGAGCGAGCAAGGATCTGAGGACTATCAACAGCCATGTGAGCAAGTTGGAAGCGAATCCTCCCCAGCTGACCTTTCAGATAACTGCAGACTTGGCAACACCTTGACTGAAGCTTTAGGAGAGGCTCTGAAATAAACCCACCCAACGACGTTAATCCCAGATTCCTCACCCACAGGAACTATGAGATAATAAATGCTTGTTGTTTTCAGTCACTGATTTGGGGGATAATTTGTTATAAACCAATAGATAAGTAATGTACCAGCCTTGAACATCCTATACTCTCATTAAAAAACAAAAACAAAAACAAAAACAAAAACAAAAACAAAAAAACTGGTAAATGCCTCAGGCTACACAGTTGACTCTGGAACAACGCAAGGATTAGAAGCACCAACCCTCCACAATCCACATACAACTTGTTGATGAAAATAATCAATAAGCAATCTATAACAGGAATAGAAAAGAGTTTTATTTGAGCCAAACTGAGAACGATAGCCCAGGAGACACAGAATCAAGAAGTACCTGAATTGTGTTCTGCTGAAATGGGGCAGGCTTTTTGCCTTATAAAGGCAAAACCCACAAAACTACATTAAGATGTTTGTCAAGACTTAGGACTGAAGCTGGTAAAAAGTAAGTAAGGGTGCTTTTAAAGTAAGGATTGGCTGCAGTCCAGAATAGCTGCATTGTTGGAAGAGGAGAACTTGAGATCATAAGGTTACAGCTGGCAGCTGCTAGCAGATACTGTTTTAAGAACAGCTGGTGGTGTCCTTGGGTCAGTCCAGATACAGTTCAGAAAATTCAAGATCTTAGTGAGGCAGGAATGCGCCTGAAATCACATTCGCAACGACCATCTGCCTCTATTTTGGACGTCTGAACCACAGTTACTCTATTTTGATTTTTTAAATGCATTCTTTTCTTTAATGGTTAAGGCAGCTATACAACACAAATTTGACAGGCCACAAAACAGGCTGTTCTAGGTAGCATAAGTTTTAAGTTAAATCATGTATAATCCAGAACAACTTCCCCATACCTCAGTATGTGAAAATTTCTTCCATCAAACTTACTAGTCAGCCCTCTGTCACAGTCCTTCCACATCCATGGCTCCACATCAACAGATTCAACCAACCACAGATTATGTACTACTATAATATTTACTACTGAAAAAAATCCACGTTTAAGTGGATTCATGCAGTTCAAACCTGTGTTGTTCAAGAGTCGACTGTACTACCAACTAAGCATTAAATTTTGAGTACAGTTATCCCTTAGTACCCTTGGGGGATTGGTTCCACAATCCCCATAGATACTCAAGTTCCTTATATAAAATGGGATAGCACAGCTGACCCTCCATATTGGGGTTCCATGTCAGTGGATTCAACCAACCTTAGATGGAATTCCAAGGCTGTAGAACCCATGGACACAAAGGGCTGATTGTAGTTTATGAGTCAGTAAAGGCAGAGTTGGGAGAAAGGAGAGTTAAGTGTAAGGCAAAACTCTGCTTATCCTAGGAGTTTAAAAGGACTGAGGATGCTTATAACACTGGTAAGGTTATAAGGATGTGTTGAGAATATGTTTGCAAGGAAAATTAATAGCCTTCTGGGAATGAATTTTTCCTAATAACACCTGTGCCATTAGCCAAAACTTATTGTCAGAAAGGGAGTGAACACAACTTGGTGCTTCTCTTAGATGGACTGCTCTCTCAGCGCCTTGAGAAAAACAAAGTGCTTCCAGGAAAGTTGTGTCAAAATTTCTGGGAGATGATATACTGACCACTAGGCAGCAATGCCTCATGCTCCAGGGTGTGACTCTGCCATGGGGAAGAAGAAGAGCCTCCCTGGCCAACTGGAGCACCTACTGGACCCTGGACTCTAGCAGCCGTCAGTGTGAAGTGGCACTGTCTTCCCTGCCAGTGGGGAGGGGCCCCGAGGGTGTTTTATAGACTTAAGCCTTTTGGGCCACCATAGATATCAGGACCAGTGCCAGAAAGGAAGAACTGGCAGAGGCAACATGAGAGCTTGAGAGTTGAGATGTCTGTCTCTGAGTACCTAGGAGAAGGAAGGCTGGAAATTCTACAATCATGAGAGGAAGGCAAAGTGGAGAAATAATATACTGCCATTATAACTTTTTTGTAATCCACAGGTTGATGTGGCCTATAAAACAGGAATTTAATTCTTCAGATTTCTTTGGGTAATTAGCAATCCTAGTACAGCATCTGTTTGTAGCATAGATTAATTACTACCCAAAGATTAGAACTAACTGCCTTGTGGTTAGTGGCAGGGCCATGAAGAGAATACTGCGTACTGTCGGAGATGATTTACAAAGCTCCAGGCCTGGGCGTGGCACTAGAAAACTGGGTTAAAAACACTGTTGCAGGTGGTAGAAAAGGCTATTCAGTCTCTGGGAAAAAAACGATGGTCATCTTTGTGAGATCAGAAAGGTCTCTACTAGCCTTAGAGGAAATGCCCTTTGACCCTGGCTGTAATATTCCACTCAAGTAGTGTAAGAGGGGGTAGTAGTGGGAAGAGAGAGAGAAGGGTGTTGATGAAAGCCTGCAGGCCCATAGAAAGTAACATCTCGTCTCTCAGGGCAGAGAATGCTTACAATTGGCAATGCAGGATGCTTGATGATGTATAAATAGGTGTTTAAAATCATGGCCAGTTACATGACCATAAACATAAAGTTTCTTAAGATGTATCAGAGTGTGGGAAAGTTCTGCTTGTGTGTTGTAGGGATGAAAACTTTGAGTTAGGAAATGAGACAGCGGCTCACTGTAAGCAAATGGCTGTCATTGTGAAATGTGTTAACGGTAGATTAGATTGCAGGGAAAAAAATGTACAGCATCTAGATTCCCACAATTAATACTCACTAATAGAAAAGGAGGCTACTTTCAGCACCAAAATGGATAAAATCTCAGGGCAGGAGTAGGGGGGTGGCAGGGAGCAAAGATCATTGGAATAGCTACCAAGTTAGCCAGCATTCTAGGCACTACCTTAGAAGTAACTTTGAGGGCCATGCAAACTAGCAGATGGTCATCAAGCCCTTACCAATGCTGTCTGTAATGGATATACAGAACTGTGAATTGGAACTATCAACCATTTTTAAACTGTTTCAGTCATACCATTTTTCCTTCTGATGTGACAACAGGAAAAGACAAATCTTAGAAGTTCAGTTCTATGTGGTGAGCCATGTTAAGATTAGCTTTTCTGGCCCTTTGAACATAAGACTTAGTTGGAGCGAAGTTTGCCCACCATCTGCCGCTCCAGAAACTTGCTTCAGACGTGTAAGCTCCCCTCATCCATTACACCATTGATGTCTTAGTTAATGATGTTTTGATTTTTCTGTTCTCAAATTTTTTGTATAGTAGGATGGTGCTACTCAGAGTTTGGACACAAGTTCCCTGCATCTCAATTGTGTTAGGAGAATGTTGAAAAAATATGTATTTATTCTGGAAACTCACCTCTTTGTATTCTGATTCAGTAAGTTTGAGGTGGGGTCCAGGAATCTAAATTTTAACTAATATATTCTCTTTCTCAAAGTGATGTTGGGACCATGCTTTAAGAAACATAATTTAGGACTTTTTGACTGATAAATTATGAGGAAAGGTAGTGGGATGAAGACTATCACCAGAAAAGAAAAATACAGAGCAGAGAATGCCACCAGGACCCCCCAAAATCTGCCTTTGAAATTGACTCCTAGGCAAAAATCTATAATGTTCCATAGCCTGTGGTAAGGACAAAGGGGTAAGCTGAGATTCACCCCCTCCAATTATTTACACCCCCTCCAATTATTTACACTCTGAAGATCCAAAAGTGAAATTTGACTCTGGGGACAAAAAGGACACAGCTAATGATGTGGCCTGGAAAATCAGGGGCTAAAAGTTGGTTCACTATGAGTCCCAGGCTGCAGAGGGAAGTTTTTCAGAATGCCAAGAAGCTTTGTTAAGGGCCAGCGTGAATAATGGTTATGATGATAATGATAATGGCTAATGTTCTTAAGCACTTACTTGTCAAGCACAGGCCTAAACAGTCTTATATAATTCTTATACTGATCATGTGATATCAGATAAGGAAAATCAGATTTAGTAACTTGACCAAGTTTATTGACCTACTATGTGAACTAATTGGATTTTTAATCTCAGTCTGTCTGACTTCAAAGCTTGTGGGCTACATTGTTAGTTTTTTCTGCCTCCCTAAATGGGAAATAAAGAAGGCTTTTCTAAAAGAAACTAACTTTCCACAGGATAGGCTGACAAAGACAGACCAAATTAAGGTTGATTATACTACTTCTATCATCAGAACTTCTGGGAAAGTTTTCACATAGGTGGCTCTCAGCATCCCTCAGAATCAAGCCTAGAAGAGGTTCAGTTTATTCTAATAAAAAGATTGTCCATTCCTGGGGATAGAGACCTTTTGAGGACATTACTTGAAGGAATGTAGCAGGAGTCCCTGTAGAGCTTAAATTGAATGTACCTTTAGGACTCTAGCTGGAGAGGTCTACCAAAGGCAGATCTTTATGAGAAGGCAAGCCTCCTGGAAAATAACTATTACAAGAGAAAAGGGAATCTGGCACATTTTTGTGTCCAATAATATCCCTGGTACTGGAGAGGAAGAGTCATTATTAATACAGAATGGCATCTGTTAGTCAGCTTGTCCGTCAGCCCCAAAAGACTCAGGTTGAGTGCTAGGAAGAACCAGGTAAGATTTGAAAGAGCTCTTTCACTGAAGTCTGAAATCACTGGGCGCTCCATACCCAGTAATGGAGTGTGGACACACAGGCTGACTGGGGATTCTTCTCTACCTATGCAGACAACAGAGAACATGCAAGGCACTGCTGCCACCCTGAAGGCATTCAGCACACAGGTGGCTTCATGTCAGCAACACTGAGCACCACGTTGTGTGTGGCACAGCAGAGAGGTTGTAGTACAGCAGGATATCTGCATGGTGCATATTGAGCTATCATTATTAGGATTTATGCTACACCTGGAAGAAAAGGGGATTCATGGGATGTTACAAGCCTGAAGGGGAGCAGACTTTCCAACTGAGAGCCAGGAATGGAATAAAAAAGGGGAAAGAAAAGATAATCACTGAAAGGTATCTAAAAGAACTCAGTGCTTGAATCCATGTGAAATACTTTCAGAAACAGGGGAGATTTTAAGGGACTCTAGGGATTCCAAATAGTGGATAGAGGCAGAGCCCTAACAGGCTGCTCATGACTACTAATGCTGAGCTATCTAGCCTCCCAGATGCCTCCCACTACTTCTTGGCTCTTGATATTCATGTCCTTGTGTTGAACCAAATATACAGCAAATCGGTGCTGACCCATGTCACCAATAGAAAACTGTGTAAATGACGCTGTGTGACTTCTAAGCTAGGTTATAAAAGGCATCACCTTTGGTTTCTTGGATTGTTCATTCTGGGAAAAGCCAACCTCCATGTCTTAAGAACACTCAAACAGTCCTATGGAGAGGCTTATGGGCAGAGGAACTGAGGCCTCCCATCAAAGGCCAGCACTATGTGTACATCTTTCAGTCTCAGCCAAACTTTCAGGTGAATACAGCATGGCCAACGTCTGATTATAACCTCATGAGAGAGTGAACTCATAAAATCATCTTCCAAATTCTTAGAAAGAGAGAGAAATAGTAATGATTACTGTAGTTTAGGTCACTAAATCATAGAGTAACATGCCATGCAGAAAAGACAGCTAATGTAAATATGATCTCCATTTTCACTCCCACTAGAAAGGCATGAAGAGAGAGTTTAGGTAAGACTTGAATTGCTCCATAAATACACAACAGGATTTGATAGGTACTGAAGAAATGGGAAATTTTTATCAAAAAAGGGATATTAACAAAAGCAGAGAGGCAGATCCATTGTGTTCAAAGGGGAAAAATCTGTTCAAAGTATTGAGTAAGTATACAGAAGAGAACTGAGAAATTAGGAGGGATAGATTGGCTAGGTCCAGGTAAAGGTGGTCACTATTGCCAATTTTAGGATCTTGGATATAAATCTTACGGCAATGGAAATATGAGGCAGAAAAGTACTGGAATAAATAATTGGCCTTACAGAATATTATTTTATTGGTGATTGGAAGTTGAATAAAGTAAAGAAAATATGACACTGGAATGAAGAAATTGTTTGAATACCTTAATAATTGTACACAGTAAGTCTGATTGAACTAATAAACAGATACATTTAGAGAAACTGGACTTACCTTTTCAAATATGACATTTTATAAGAGGACTATGCAATATTAAAAATTACTTGCAAACCTTTGATTAAATCTTTACTCATTAACAAACTATTTATTGAATATTTATTATAGAAGTTAGGCACACACAAATTAACGTTTAATGCAAAATATGGTACCACAATAAATTTTTCTCAGTGTTAGCAACATGGGGGCAGTTTTTTAATAGTTTAAATTACTTATTGTCCCATGAATTTATAGGTAAAATTTTTAAGAAGTAAAGAAAAGGTTTCCTCCTTTATAACTTCTTTCAGTGATTTACTGTTTGTTAGTTTGTGCTTTGAAACTGCAAGCAGCTATTGTCCATGGAGGAATTTCACTCTTCTCAATAACAATAGGTACTGAATTACATGAAAGGCCTGATCTTATTTGCTGGGACTAGGGAAGGAGAGATTAGTTATTACTTTTATCTTCGTTCATTTGCATCTAATAGTCTTTCTTCTTACCTTTATCTCTTACTTTAACTGTTTGTCTCAAAAACTCTCATCTCTGTGGGGAAAATTTTTTTCAGTAATTCTGTCCTTAACTAATAGTTGCCTTATTCGACAGTTCTGAATCAAAGTTAATATAACACACACACACAAAACATAAAATATCTGTACCACCTTTCTTTTACATGCAAAGCATCCATCTCTATAGCCATAAACCTCATAGTTTCAATGAAGTATGAAGTAGCAATTTTTGGAAATCAAGAAATTTCTGGAGAAAAGGATATATTTAAGGACCACTCAGGTCTAATTAATGTCACTATTCTAATGTTCATGGCATTTAAAAAATCCTAAAGTCTGTGACCCATTAATGGTTGTGAAATTAATTGTATAAAAAACATTTTTAAAAAAATGAAATAAAATAGTATGTAATAGAAAATATCCCAAATGCATTGCACATTGGAAGGGTAAGTACTATTTTATAAAACTTTTGTTCTGGTTTTATATACGTTTGTGCATGCATGAGTCACAATGTACAATTATCTTTTATTTTGGATGGTATTTAACAGTTTTGAAAGCTACTGATATTTGAGAATACAAAGTTTAAGAAGGTTTCCAAGTATAATAATATATTGCTGGATAATTTTTTCTTCCAAACTAGAAATAGTATATAATGGAAAATGGAAATAGAAATTATATAAGTAGCTACAAGAGACTGTTTCATACTAGTAGAAGTTGTCCTACAATCCATGGTTATACACAAAGTGAAAGTTTGTAATTCCAGTGTTAGCTCCAAAAATGATCTAATTATTAACCTTGGGTTAGCTATATAAAAACTTTCTGTACAGGTCCCTTCATTTAAAAAAATATTTTAAAAATAGTAAATACATTTTAAAAAGAGTATTGTGTGATGTGACAGAAAATAACTAGAATATTTTGTGGCTAGAACATATTTAGCATTGCTAAGAAGCATGCTTCAATCAAATTTCTTAGAAAGTTACCTTCTTTCCTAAGTATGTTTCTTTGCCAACAAATTAATTATCTATATTGCCATTTCAGTCCAAAGCAAACTATATTTTATATGACACGAAGCCAATGAAAGCTATACTCCAGGATAGTATCTACAAAATGAAAGCAATAATGAGGGAGAAAGCATCAAAAATGCCTGTTAAGAGTAATATTTTTATGACTTTGGTATAATAAATATCCCTCATGACTTGTTATATTTGTATTAATTACTACATCTATAGCTTTGCATATCCATATTTGGCTATGTAGACATTATATGCTTTGGGATCTGCACTCCATTTCATATCCTGAGAACCTCAGATTCCTAGCCAGCCACCCTTAGACAGCATAGAAATGGGTGATAATATTGTCACACTTTCAAATTATGGTAGAATAAAAATTTGGAAAGAGAAAATTGGCTAAAATTGAGAACCTTATGGGATGTCATGGTGACTAAGAAAAACACCTGGTGTTTGAACAGTGACTTGCTAATTAACTCCTCGGTAACCTGGGTTTTTCTTAAACATTTACAACCTACATTTCAATTCAGATTAATTCAATACAAACCAGAAAATGTTTATTGATTCCCACTTAAATAGAAAGCACTGTTACTTTGTTCTTATGACTTTTGCTCTCAAGATGTTTATAGTCTAGAAAAAGAGATAAGCAAGCACATAATTCAGAAATCAAGGCAGAATATACAAAATGATTTAAAAGAGATTACCAAGTAGAATGCCAAGATGATGGAGTAGAGGGGCTCATGGCTCGCCCTCTCCCACAAATATACCAATAATTACATCTACAAACCCATTGAATCTCACAGAACACCTACTGAACTTTGGCAGAGTGTCTCTCGCTTTGAAATACAGGAGGATTCCTCACAAAAACCAGTAGGAGTAAAAAGGAAGGAAAAAAAAGAAAAAAAATCAGTGCAGGACCGGTTCCTCGAGGATGGAATGGCAAAGGAAGAAAGGCACCCTTATGCTGGGATGACCCTCTCCAGTTGGGAGGTTAGCAGGGACAGAAGTGGAGAATACAAGGCTTGAAGGATAGAATACTCACATCATACACAAAAATAAACTCCAAATGGTTTACAGAGTTAAACATAAGACAAGAGACAATAAACCTCTCAGAAGAAAATATAGGCAAAACAGTTTCTGACATAAATCTAGGCAATGTTCTCCTATGGTGGTCTATACAGGCAATAGAAATAAAAGCAAAAATAAACAAATGGGGCCTAATTAAACTTATAAGCTTTTGCACAGCAAAGGAAACCATAAGCAAAACAAAAAGAATCTATGGAATGGGAGAAAATATTTGCAAAAGATGAGACTGACAGGGACTTAATTTCTAGAATATATAAGGGGCTCATACAAATTAATAACAAAAAATCAAACAACCCAATCCAAAAATGGGCAGAAGACCTAAATAAGCAATTCTCCAATGAAGACATGCAAATGATCAAGAGGCACATAAAAAAATGCTCAATATTGCTAATTATCAGAGAAATGCAAATCAAAACTACATTGAGGTATCACCTGACACAAATCAGAATGGCTATCATTAAAATATCCATGAATAATAAATATTGGAGAGGCTGTGGAGAAAAGAGAACCTTCCTACACTGTTGGTGGGAATGTAGTTTGGTGCAGCCATTATGGAAACACTATGAGATTCCTCAAAAGACTATAAATAGACTTTACCATATGATCCAGCAATCCCACTCCTGCGCATATATTCAGAGAGAACTTTAATTCAAAAAGATACAAGCACCCCAATGTTCATAGCAGCACTATTTACAATAGCCAAGACATGGAAACGACCTAACATCCATCAACAGATGAGTGGATAAAGAAGATGTGGTATACTTATACAATGGAATACTACTCAGCCATAAAAATGACAAAGTCCTTAATCTCCACACCCTGCTAGCCACTTCACCATCCACCAGGACCTTGTATTCTGTCCCAGGTTCAAACATTCCCCCAGAATCTATGGGGAAACTCTAGCTGAAGACCTAAAAGACCAAATATGGAGGAGGGAACCCTCCTCTGGTATGTAGACAACATTCTGATCACCAGCCCTTTTAAGGAGGACTCTGACAAAAATACTGTCACCACCCTGAACTACCAGCTGATAAAGGATATGAGGTATCCAAGAAAGCCTCAAATGTCACAAACTAGGTAGGGTGACCTACCTAGGCTACATTCTCACAGAAGTTCAGAAAAGCCTACCCTAGGAAAGGAATTAAGCCATTTGCAGCCTCACTTCTCCTAAAATTAAAAGACAGCTTAGGTGTTTTCTAGGGGTGGCCAGATTTGCTGCACTGGATCCTTAACTATGGTTTAATAGCAAAGCCTCTGTATGAAACGTTGAAAGGAAAAGATGCTGAACTCTTTGAATGGAATTCAGAATGTGAAGGGGCCTTTCAAGAATTTAAAACGCAGTTACTTCAGGCCCTGCCCTGTTCTCTCCTAGATTTAGCTAAACCCTTTGACTGTAACATTCGTGATAGAAGGGGAACCATCCTTGGGGCATTAACTCAAAATATGGGAACCCTTACTCGGCTGCTTGCTTATTTCTCTAAACAATTAGATCAAACCCCTAATGGATGGCCTCCTTGCCTGTGAGTGGTAGCAACCCTGCTAAAGGAGACTGGAAAGTTAATATCTGGCCAGCCAATCACCATAGGGATTCCACACCAGGTTCAGGCTTAAATAAGTTCTAAGGGAACAGAATGGCTATTCCCTGGAATGTCTATTCAAGGTCAGGCTATGCTTTTAGTACAACCCAGTGTTTCAATAAAAACCTGTCACACGCTAAATTCTGCTACCCTGCTACCCACAGAGATGGGGTTCCTAGAGTATGACTGTACAGAAACCATAGACATGACCTATTCCAGTTTCCCAACCCAAGAGTGAACCTCTCTCGAATGCCAAAGATGAATGGTTTACAGATGGGAGCACTTCTGTGAGAGAGGGGAAAAGGGTGAAAAGATACACAGTAACTTCCAGTCCTTCGTCAAATAGGCACAAAGCCTAACCCCAGCGACTTCTGCCCAAAAGACTGAGCTAATAACCTTCACCTGGGTCTTAGAGTGCGTGACCGGGAAGATCTTAACTGTTTACACAGACTCTCAGTATGCATATACCATCCTACATACACAAGGGGCTATTTGGAAAGAAAGAAGGCATGGTTACTGCAGGTGAAACATGGCTTAAACATACTGAGACTCCTAGAAGTAGTGCAGCTTCTGGAAAAAAAAGTGGCAGTGATTCACTACAGGGATCACCAAAAGGGGAATGCAGAGGTAATAAAGGTATACAACAAAGGGACTTGACTGCCAAAAGGGCAGCCCCAGAACCAGTAGCTCGGCAACAACCCCTCTTACCTTGAAGACCAATTAATGACTCCCCAATCTACACAGAGGAAGAATCAGACAATGCCTGAAAACGGGACTTCAACAGAGATCTAGGAGGCCATGACTAGCCAGTTACTGAACTCAGACACTACATCTTTCCCCAAAACACAGCTCATCAAGGAACCCACTAGAGGAGGGAAGCCCTATATAATGGTTACTTGAGGTCATGGTAACCCCTGGCATGAAAAATATAATCGGTCATACAGTTAACACATGTTCCATCTGCACAACAAACAACCCCAACACCAGACTCCCCCAGAGGCCCACAGGAAAGGCCCATTCAGACCAGAGGGGCATCCTGGGAAAGACTGACAGATTGATTTCACTGTTGTGCTGAGAGTCCTGAGCAATTTCAAGTATCTCTTGGTGCTAGCAGACACATTTCCTGGGTGAATAGAAGCATTTCCTGCTAGAACTGAAATGGTAGCTGAAGTGGCTAAGGCAGTGCTAACAGAAACAATCCCCAAGTGTGGGTTTCCATGATCTCTGCAAAGCGATAATGGTCCAGCATTTGTGTCTTAAGGGATGAAGAGGATAGCGAATGCCCTGGGCATGAAACAGACCTTGCACTCAGCCTGGAGACCCCAATCCTTGGGCAAAGTACCGAGACACAATCAGACCCTGAAACAAGCCTTAGCCAAGCTACATCAGGAGATTCAAGGAAACTGGATCAATTTGATTCCAATTGCCCTGCTCTGTAGGCAGTTAGCTTCAAGGCACAAGTTCAAGTTAAATGTTAGAATTTATGTATGGTAATCCCCATTCCCCAAGCCCGAGATTAAGGACACCTTAACCCCTTCGACTGGAACAACTCAAGTATGCCTCCGGCTAGGAGAAGCCTTGAAAGGTCTCATGTAATATGGTAACCAGGTGCTGTCTGCTCCCACCAACCTGGCCCTCCATCCCTTCTGGCCAGGACACTGGGTGTATATAAAAATCTGGAAAATGAGCAGCCTGCAAGACCAACTAACTCCTAAGTGGAATGGAACCCGCTTGGTGATCCAAACCCCATTATTTTGCCCCAAAGTTGCAGGCATTCACTCTGTGAGTACTGCACACTTGAGTGAAAAGGTCCCCCAAGACTCAACCTCTGGAGACAACCTGGGACAAAGACCCCCTTGACTATTCATCTAACTTCTCTCTAATCTGAAGCTGCTCTTTCAAAAAAAAAGTGTGACAAGGGATATTCAGGCCCTGGCAGTAATATTAATATCAGGGCATACTTGCCTATAGGCAAAAGATACCTTCATTTTTAGAAAAAAATTTCACATATCATCATTACTCTCTTAGTAATATTTGGGAATATATCTTAAATTGTTTGGTGTCCTTTGTCTCCAAAAGGTTCGACGAATGTTGTCACTCAGCGAACAATCAGGACTAAGACGGGTTGAGAATCAAACAGACCTAAAGGCAGCTGCGGAGAAGCTCTGCTCCTCCACCCAGGGTTATGAGGACGCCCAAACTCAGCAGAAAGCAGTTTTTAGAAAACGGACCTGTGCCCCTCAGCGCCCCTCAGCGCCCCTCAGGAACGAGGAGCAGGACAAAAGACAGAGGGATTTGTCACCCGCAAAGCCTATTAACAATTCCGGGACATAAAAATAGAATGTGAGTAAAAAAATAAAGTCTAACCTTTTTTTTTTCCCTTTGTGCTTCGTGTAGTTTCACTTGCTCACGGGGGCCCGTGCAGTGTGTGAAATCGCTGCGTCCAACGCTTCAGCTCGGCGCGCTGCGCGCCCCACACTGCAGTTCAAGATGGCGGGAGCACGCATGCGCAGAGACGCCGCACCTGGCGCCTCAGTCAGGAGCTGGAGCCGCACAGCTGCGTCTGAACCGCAAGCATTCCACCCTCTTCCTTCCTTGCTGATGAGAACTCTGTACACAGCTGCACTCATGGCCTTTCGGGGACAGTGTATGCTCTAGAGCCCGAGATAGCACCTCTCCATTCTTTCATCAAAGAAAAAAAGTTTCCTTTGCTTCTGAACATATACAGTCTCATTCTATTGACTGGAACTATACTGGGCAGGAGGACCCCTGCTGAGGACCAACTTGAAAGTGTAGATCACAAAACTATCTTCCTTGATTTCCCTCTCTACATTTCATTCTCGCCATCACTGATCCTCTCTCCCCAAGTTCAGAAATTTCACCATAAACATCCCTAGCATATAAACCCAGTGGTCCCAAAGCCTCTGCGAAGGACCAGTTGCTCAGCCACACAAAGGTCACACTGCTGGTCATCAGGCGACTGCTTTGTCTGATACCCAGCCTAAGGGACTCTGAAGATCACTTTTCCATTTTTTAACTATCGTAGCCATAGTTGAAAAATATGGCTTTTCTCTCTTCTCTGTTAAATACTTTGGGGGGTGAGGGAGACCTTATCAGTTCTTTACACACTGACATTTTTAGTGTTCAGCTGTTCTTATGCATTTAAGGTGGGGCTATCAAAAGTTCACTTCCTTTTGTGAGCTGTGATTAAAGTCACTATATGTCCTACAGGGAAGAAGTGCTACTAGATTTCATCTTCAAATGTCAGACCTTTGAAGACACTCACCTATTTTTTTTTACCTATGTTCTGTACAGTCTAGCAAAGGTGATTCTCAGTCAAGATTTCTGAATAACTAAATGAAGTCAATGTGTATTTTTTTCTTTTTTCTCCTGTTTTTGCACTTCATTAAAGTTCTACGTAAGGTAATAAATTTTCTTAATAAACCTTCACATGGATCAAAGTCAGGGAAAATCTCAAGGACTTTCTCTCTCTCCATTATTTATTGTAGTAATACCAAAGGTTGTTGGTGTCTTTCAGTCAATGACTTTCTTTGCACATATTTACATTACTCAAAGCCTGTCTTAGACAAATATTCAGATTTTTCAATCTGAAGGCAAAAAGGACATTTTCTGCCTAGAAATAAGCAGATATGCCGAGGCCTATATGGTTATGTTTTATCTGTATACTCAGATTGCTTTGATGCGAGACAGTTCAGTGTGGTGCAGCAAAGAGCACTGAGACTCAAGACTGAGGCTGGGTCCAGAACTGCCACTCTTCAGTAGCGTGACTTTAGATAACTGTCTTAATCTCTTATAACCTAATGTTGTGATCTGGGGAATAAAGAGCTGCATCCTTTGAATCCTGGAGCTGCCTGTGAGCTCTACAATTCTACAAATCTAACATGCTATATAACCTGAAAGGTAGGGTTAGCTGGAAAATTAAACTTGATAATTCAGGTAAAACTATCTAGCCCATACTAAAGAAAAAGACAAGGTGGAAACTTTATTTATTTATTTATTAAATATATACTGAGCATTTACAATGTTGTTTCTTTTTTGCTCTGATTAATGATGCTACTGGACAACACAGGCTCCTCCCACTCAAACTGCAAACTGTTATTATCATTTCTGAAGCAACCAACCAAGCACAGAAATGGATTTTCTTTGTTCAAGTTTTAATTTTTCTTAAATGTTCAGTAATAAAAAGAAACTTGTAACTGCCCTTGACTTATTATAACAGCGCTAAATGAATTCAGAAATAAGCAAAAGATGCTTTCAAATATATGTGTAATTTATTGTACAGTTTATATACTAAGAAGGAAGGATGTAATGGAAAGTATGTGGGTCTAGACTTTGTTCTTTTAGGCATATGTGGAACAGTGAAGGTTTTTTCAGGAAAAGAGGGACACGATTAGATTGGTGTTTTAGAAAAGCAATCCAGGATGAAAAAGAAGAATGGGAAAATGATATTAAAATATGTTAATGTCAATAATCCAAGAGAATGGCTATCATGATTTATGCTAGGACAATGAAAGGAGAAATCAATTATCAGGATTTGGTGACTTGCTGACAATCAGGAGTGAGAGGTTGTGGTGTCAGTGACCAAACCTAGAAAAATTAAAGGAGAATTTATTTTTAAGCCATTTATGCTTAGAAGAGAAAAAAATGTTTATTTTTTTCCTATCTTTTTATTTTTTAACATTTCAAACCTACAGAAAAGTTGTAAAAATAGTACAATAAATACCCATAAATTACCCTTTATCTGGTTCACTTAGTGTCAGTATTTTGCCCATGTGCTTTCTCTCCTTCTCACACCCTGACAGACACTTCACACCTCACTATTTTGGCATATATATCCTAGGAACCAGTCCATTCTCTTACATATCCAAAATACAATGACCACTCTCAAGAAATTTAAAATTACTATGGTATTATTATCTAATATATAATCCATATGCATTTTCCCAATGTTCCCAATAACATCTTTTATAACGTTTGTTTTGCTGGAGAGACATCCATACTGGGATTCTGGTATGGGGCTAGAGCACTAATTCATTGTAAATGTAGATATGAGAGTCACTCATTAGCATGGAGTGATACTACTGAGTGAACAGTACAGGTGAGCTTACTCTGGAAACAGACATTAAGAGGTAAGGTTAATCAAGGATAGAATCATGAGGTAATTTTACTTTAGCTTCTTTAATTTTCAAAATTATTATGTAAAGTAGTCAGTATTTTCTATATTTTTGTAAAGGAAAATTATTGAATTAAGAGGCTTGCTAATGACAAGTTACAAAGTTATTAAAAGGTGGAACTAGGATTTGGTTTTCTGACTCCCAAGTGTGTGGTCCTTCTACTATAACACACTTACTGCCCCTGAGTGTACAGTGTTAGTTCTGGAAGACACTTTAGTGAGGCTTATTGGATTTTTCAAAGACGAATGTAACAATCATTCCCAGAACACATGCACTTCTGTAATATGACTTGTCACTGCCCCATCAAGGGGTGGAGTCTACAAACTGCCCAATCAGATTGTGTCACTTCCCCTTTTTTAACCAGCAATGCAAAATATAGTCAATAAGCACTAATGAAAACTGTTTAATTTATATCTTCACATTTTTCCAAGAAAGACTTAAGGCAGTTAGAGAGATTTTGTCATTCCTGCTGGAAGTCCTCAGAATGTACCCTTAGATAACTGAGTCTATTTTTTCTATCCAAGTGTATAGCTTTCTTTCCATAATCTTTTCTTACTGTTCCAGCTCTCCACTTTTAGAAAATCCTTTTCTCAAGAGTTATTTTATCTGTCATCTTGGAGACAAAGTGTCTAACAGTCTCATGAGTTGATTCAAATATTCATTTCATACCATAGATACGATAATGTTGCTAGGTCCACTTGATAGAGGCTTAGGTAAGGGTTGCTAGAATATATTTTCAAAGAGAAAATAAGTGATAAGGCAGAAAAAAATTACTTTTTGGCTTGGAATCTCTGAGAAGTAGTGGATAGACCTGGGACAGGAGGGGGAGGTGGGTAGAAAGGAGGAAGGTAGAGTAGCTTCTGTCTGTAACTTATTGATTAGTATCAGGTTTTGTGATTTACTGTCTCTTTAACATCAAGCATTGTGCTCTGAACTAGAATGCATAGTTTCATTCAGTCTATAACCCCTATTATAATCTCCTGTATTTTTATTTTGTTTATTGTGACTCGTGTTCAAAAATCACGGTACAACCTAAAGAATGTTTAAGAAGTGTCAATAATGGGATTCTACTATTTTATGAGCCAGACTAGCTCTTTATTTCTATTTCTATTCACAAGAAAATTTTTAACTGTATCTAGTGAGAAATTCAAACATTGCCAAGGAGAATACATCCAATAAATGCCTGCTTCTTATCTCAGAGTCCTCTAATTTCCTCTCCATCATCAACCAGTTTTCAAATTCTTATGTACACATATTCAGATATATTCTAGTCTTGTCAAGCCTCCCTTTTTGTCCATTTAAAAGCATATGAGTCCTACTTCTGTGCACTTTTTGACCATCAACTGTTTAAATGAAGTCTGGCCCATCTCAGTGTAAGTATATAGTTGACGCAGTGGTTGCACAGTATTCCATTATACACGTGCCTGATGATTCATTTAACTGCTTCCTACTGATGGATAGCTTGGAGTGTATACCAACTGATGAGCAATGCTTTAACATTTAAAGTTGTGAAAATGCAACACAACTTCAAAAGACTTTATGAATTACACAAAGCACTACAAGGTAGGGATACCAAGTTATAGCAGCCTGTCTCTGAGCTTGACTCTGCAGTCTGTGTGGCTGTAAGCCTATTTTACTGTGTTTCTGTGCTTCTCTCTAAATTTTTTCTCATTTGCCTCAGTTTCTTTCTGTCTGTGCACACCCATTTCTATTCTTTGACCCTTATGTGTACCTCACTGTTATGTGGGTATACTTTAGCGTTTAAGTGTGGACTAGTGGAGTACATGGTTAGCAAAACTGGGACTGAGCTCCAGTTCCATCACTAACCAGATCTCAAACTTTTTCTCTTTATGTCTTTTTAGTTTTTTCAAAACATCTAAAAGGCATCAATTTTCCCATTTGTTGAGCAAAATAATCTCTAAATCTCTCTTTTCTGTCATTCTCCTCATTCATTTTTTGTTTATACATTTTTTAATTCAGCCATCATCTAATAAATTTTCAGTATCTATTATTTACCAGGTATTACTGTAGGAAGCTAATAAGAGTGGGGGAGATTACAAAGATATATGAAATACTTTCTAGTTTTGACTTAGTCTAGTGGATAACACAGAAACAAATAGCTACATTGTGAAGAATAGTAGAATCTGCCATCCCAAAACACACATCTTTGGCATAAGGATTATTTTGACCTGATTATTTTGAGAAATAGTAGACACAGGATAAACTCTGAAAACAGAGTATGTTATCCTTTTGTAAGGGAAATTTACATTTATAAAGGAAATCTCCATTTGTAAGGGTGTCTCCCTCTGTGTATCAAGAAGAGAAGCATGACTGATTTAAAAGAGAATGTTATCAATGGAGGAGGCACAGACTTAAATTTGCATAACAAACCTTGTTTACTCATGCTTTTCCCGGTAACAGCTCTTAACTGGCCTCCTCCTAACTCAAACACACACCAGCTTTTCCTTTTGTCTTTAGCTGAAGATGACATTTAAGCTGGGAGTTACTCATTTTTCCCTGAGTATCTATCAGGTACATACAAGGTATACATGTTAATAAACTTTAGTTGTTTTTCTATTGTTAATCTGCCTTTTATTATAGTAGGTCTCAGATAAGAACTCAGAAGGGTAGAGAAAAAATTTTTTTCCTCCCCTACAATTGCATATAATTATACTTTATTAGAGTTTTAAGCTCTTGTTTCCTAATTTAAAAAGTAGAGTTGTGGAGTATTTATATGCTTCTTTTTAAAACTTGGGTTTTTCTTTTAAAACTGTAATTGAACTGGTATTTTCTGAGGACCGTTTGCCTTCAAGAGAAACAAAAAAACAAACAAACACATTTCTGAGTATATTATTTCAAAAGTCAAAGTGCTCGGGACTTTTCATACCAGACAGTTTAATAGTTTTAATAATTCCTTTCAGTTTTTATTCAAACATTGTAACTCATATGCTTGCTAATGATGGGCAGCAGATGCATGTCTCATCCTGATTATTAAGGGATGGACGCTGCACCAGGCACAGGTTGAATCAGAGACTGGCCATGAAGGAGAGACTTGTCTGTCACTGACAAAAGGCAGGGTGAGAAAATGAGATCTGGAGCTCATTTAGGCTCCTAACTATATAGAAGCACAGGGGCAAGAAGCCAGAATTGTAAAGAGAAAAACACCATCTTTATGGAAACAGTAAAATGTAATGTCTCCTTGGGGTCCTGCTCCATTTCAAAATAAATATGGAGAATCTGTTCAGAGCTATTTGCAGGTTTCTCTTCCATAGACTCTGTGCTTCCTAATCTATATCAGATTCTTTAAGACATATTTTTTAAATGGTACATATTTAATTGGAAAATTAACATTTGCAAGGGAGAAACAATGTTATTCAATTTCAAATAAAGAGATGTTGATATGAAAATGTGAGTGGGATGACATTTAACAGCCCACTGGCAGATACAGAATTAATATTTTAATTCACATGGCTTTTTAAAATTGTAGTTGTTTAACTTTGCTTTTCTCCTATGAAAAAGGAAACACCAAGAAAATGACCTGCCAAATTTCAAGGTTGTATTTATTTCTGTAGGCAAGGTGACTAATCAAATTAAAGCAGAATTACATCAATCCATGTATCCAGTTGCAAGAACTAAACTAAAATTTACATTTTATAATCTTTAATATTTCAAGTAGAACATTTTTTATAGATAGCTGAATTTTATACAAACATATAAACTTGATGAGCCTCAGTTTTCTCATTTGTAAAGTGGAAATAATGAGTAATATAAACATATATCTGATAGAATTATTATAAGAAATAAATAAAATAATGACTTTTAGATATTTAGCCTTGTGCCTTGAACATGTTTAGTTCTTAAATCTATGGAATCTGAAAAATAGAGCAAATTCCAGGACAGAGAAATAGAGATAAATATGACTAATACATTGATGTAACTTTCAAAATTTGCAGTTTAGATGAATTACTCTGTTGAGAAGAACTGAAGGAATTTTTTCTGCAGTTTATTTTGGAGGAATTAATAATCTATTATCTGTTCTAAAAGGAGCACTGTGTGTGGGAATGTTCTGAGCATACTGGAAATTTTCTACACTTTCTATTTAAAATAAATTACATATAACTGATCAACCTTTGAAAAATATATTGTATATATTATACTGCATTGATGACTTTAAATATCAATTTTTAACATGTTCCATAAAAATAAAGCTTCAACTGCATAGATCTGATATTTGCCTAATTTTTCTAGTTCTTTCTTATCCTAGCAAATATTAGGATTGAGGGACTTATTATAAACTAACAGATTCAGAGAGCAACCTTGTTCAGAGCTCCCTTAAGCTTAGCAACAAAAACCTAAACACAAAAGAACTTTTGGAAGTGGCTCCTATCTCTTTTTAATGTTTATTAATTCGACTCACCTTTGCCTGAATTCTGAACTTTGCCTAATGGTGTTCCTTCCTTCCGTCTCACTAGTCCCAACCTTCTCTCCTCTTTCTTGTTTTTCCTACTTATCTCCCTCCTACAGTGAAAAGAGCAGTATGGAACTTCCCTCCAGAGACCCTCCACCTCAAATGGCCATATGTGTTTAATGTATAATGCATGAGAAGCAGCATGAGCTGCAGATGATTCAAAGAGAAGGCTTTGAGGCTGGGCTCAGGAGGCATTTTTCAATAATAATTAGAAAATCAAGCAGCATCTTACTGTTGTTCCAGTCATTTCACTGCAATGTAATAACACTGGCTCAAATAAAGCCAGAGAGTAATATATTGCTATAATACAACCGGCTCAACACAATTATTATGCAAATGCACTTGTTCATTAGCAATGGGTTCACTGTCCTCAAAATTTCCTACTTAGATTTGACTGAAAATGTCACTTTTCTATGGACACTTCTCTTACTGGAGCTGTTTATCATTAGAGTCTCTGGCAGAGACAAAACAATATGAGTTTTAATTTGGATGTTAATTTACATATATTATATTAAGGAATGGTTTTGGAAGAGGCAGAACAAGGCAAGACTTTGGCGTGGTCTTCATGCTAGTGACATCAACCTTTGAGAGATGATTCTTTTCTTTTGGCCCAGGAATAATATTTGAAATTAATACTTGACTTTTTGCTTGCCATGATATATAACATTATTGCATGTAGTCAGGGTTTAAAAAAGAAAAACCTAAGAAGTAGTAGAATGTAGAAATGTTTATTGGGTACTTGATGTGTGAGACAGGTACCAGAATAGACTACCTCAAAATATGCCTCTTAGGTGTATGGATTATCTTGGCCTAAGGCCACTGAGAACCAGTAGTTGCACGGAAGGCTCTGAAAACAAGGCAAAGCTTTCCTTTCTAAAAGGAAATTTCTATTTATAAAGATGTCTCCCTCTCCCCAGCACCAGGAAGAAGAGCATTCTTAACAATAAGGAAGGACTTAAATCTGCGTAACAAATTACCATGCTTTTCCTGGTTACCTTCCTAAAAGTTGTCTTCTCCTCCCCGGAGTCTCAAACCCCCTTTCCCTTGTTTACCCTAAGTTTTAACCACTTCTTTGGGTTACTTGTCACTGGGTGCTCCCACTTGTACATGAGTGATGCACATGTTAATGAAGTTTTGTTTGTTTTTCTTTTGTTAAAATCTGTTTTTGCCCAATCTAATTTATAGGGCCCTAGCTGGGGAACTTAAGATGGGTAAAAGAAAAGATGTTTTTCCTCCCCTACATGCGTAAAGAACTCTAAGTTCTAGAGGAAGGAAGGAAGAGAAGAGGGGTATGGGGTAGAGAGTAAGGAAGGACAGAGGGAAGGAAGGAAGGAAAGAAAGAAAGCTATTTCCCCAATGAATCAGTGTGCTTGATTTCACTTCTATGTCTGCCAGGACAGTTCTGCAATTCTTTGGAATACCTTGCAGGAGATGCATTATTTATTTAAAGAAATTAGTACAGGAGTTTGCAAAGGTGAGCAAAGGTAAGCCTTACGCATAATAATAAGGAGATAATTCATCTCATTTACACAGGAGTTATAGTCAAGGCTTTTTGAGAATTATATATATGAAGATATATGCATAGTTACTTCATAAGTTTCCAGGGCAAAGGCATTTGATATAATTATAGGAATATTATATAACAGAAAGGAGACATTAAAAAAAATCATGGTTTCTTTAGGTTGGAAGGAAATTTAGATTGCACGAAATTACAGAACCATTGAACTTAATTTCATGCAGAATTCTAGATAATAGGCAGCCTGATCCTCTTCTTTTGCACATGAAAGAACAGAAAGCCAAGAACCAGGCTACCAACCACACATATTTGATACAGGCTCCACTGTGTAGACATTCAACATCTGCTTCAACACCGCCAGTGACAGAGAGGTCACTTTTCATGTGGATACTACTCCTACATTTGAATGTTTTAAACTACTATACAAATTTTCCTCTTATAAAGCAAAAATTCCTTCCTTCCTTGTCAGAGCAAATCATAAAGCAATATATTATTTTATTTTAAATGTACTAGACCACTTCCACTTTAACATTTAGTTTTTGTACATTTTAGTATTTAATGAGGACAATGATATTTTGATGTTGCAGCACAAATTAACGGGGAAAAAAAGAGATTGTTTATTGGTAGTGTTTTATCACGTATGTAAAAGGTAATGGAAGAAAATGCAGAAGAATATTCTGGTAATCTAGGGAAAAGGGAGGTTTTTAAAACTAAACTTTTTAACTGTAAAGTGTAAGAGAAAAATATATTTTTATCAGCACAAAGGATATATTCAGTGAAGAACTGAAGAACATCATAGACCAAAATAATGCACAGGTAACAGGATGGCAGAAGGGGAAAATGTAATATCTACAACTGACAAGGGGTTAATATTCAGAATATAAAAGAAACTTTGCAAATTACCAAGAAGAGGACAGAAACCCTAATAAAAATGCATTTAGGATTTGAAAGTCAATTTACAAAGAGGAAACTCATGAAGTTAACAGACAAAAAGATGCTTCAGTTCATTTGCAATGCTGAAAATGGACATCAAAAGAATGATAAGCTATCATTTTGTACCTACACTCCAGGAAATAATTAGAAAGCTAGGTGCTAATTCTGACAGGGCTGTAGGGATGGAATCCTCTGTATTTACTGTTGGTAGGAGATAACACTGATGAGGCTGCTCAGAAGACTGATCTGAGATGACTTACTCAAAATAAATTTTCTCATAACTTAGGTCTAAACTATTCTTTTCCTCATAATATATCCCAAGGAAAGTCTCACAGAGATCCATTAAGGGACATGTACCAGGATGTTCACATTGATTGATTCCCATTCCTGGGAGAACAGAGAGTGGAATGTGGTGGGTGGATACCACAGAATACTATGCAGCGGTTAGAAATAATGAATTACGTTCATGTAGCTAATGTATATGAATTTTAAAAACATAGTGCTTAGTGAAATGAGTAAGAAACTGCGTAACACACATTATTTACCTAACTGAATTCACATATTTGAATCAATTTGTTCAAAACAAGCAAACAAAAATGACATTTTTATAATAACACATACAAAGAAAAAAATACATGAACAGAATGGAATGGCTGCCTGGAAAGGAAGTAGTGAATGTGAGGCAGGTAAGGGAATAAAAGGAACTAAATAAATAAAACAACAGAGGCCTTTTTTATGGTCCAATGTTAATAACATGCCATGAACTATGGAGCCCAATTAACTCAATCCTCTGCACCTGAGGGTCCAGGGGAAAGCCATCTTATAACAACGAACTCAAAAGAGCCTGAAGGGTCTTTCAAATCATGCAAGACATCATAAATGTGTTTAGTATCAGTAACATTTTATCATACACTAGATATTTGACATTAGAATACTGCATGTGACTATAGGAAACTTATTTTAAATTATTTGAAAATGTTTAAGCTTGAATATAATCGAATATTATGGTGAACCATGAAGTTTTCTTAAATAGGTAGATTTAGGAAGAAAAAAAGCTACAAATCTTGCTAATAAAATGTTGAACCATCTTAAAATTCCTAATGGTTTTTTAAATAATAGGCCCCATATTGTGCACTGGGCTCTCAAATTATGTAGCCAGCACTGCATAAATAGATGCAGAATTCATTTTATTTGACAGTAACTTATTGAACATCTCTTATGTGCTAGGCACTGTGCTAGGGGCTGGCAACTCAGAGGCGAATAAGGAATTGTTCCTCTCCTTAGGAGCTCGTGGTAATAAGGGAGCTACACACACGAACAACTAATTTACAGAGCAATATATATTCGTAATTGCAAAACCCTGCTTCTGAGGTGTGGGGATTTGCAAATTAACAAAGGGTTAGAAATATTTGTCCCACACTGACACGTGGAGTCAAATGTATATCAGAACTACTTCATTTAAAACACAATGGAAGAAAATCATTCCTATCAGGAAATGCTCTGTAATTTTATTTGGAAACAACACCTAATGTTATTTCAATCTGAGTCTCTGAAATGTCAAACTACATAGCTTTTGCTTTTTAACTAAACAGTGATTTGGCTAGCAAAGAAAAATGGTCCAATTTCACCGGCTTCAAGTTGATTCATATCCTCAGTTCACTTCATCTTCAATTTCTAATTTCTGATTTTTTTTCTTCCATGCTCTCGTAAGTTAATCTTCTAGGCTTTTCTTTGCAAAACCTGGTTTCTAAAGTTTTGATTGTCAAGAGCTTAAAGACTTATCTCTTTAGTTCTTCCAACGAATTTGCAACATTTTAAATCTTTCTGTTCCAGAATTAACCCTCCAATGCACTTCATTAACCAATGCAGTTAAAGAATCAGAATTTGCACAGGGGCTACAGAATACTGTAGAATGCCGTAGGTTTTCTCTAATTCTTTTCCAGTAGCCAAATTCCACCAAGGTATGAAAACCTCTCCAAGATGGGATATACTTCATGTACAATTTAGTTAGATTATAACAATCATTTCAACCCATATATTTCTTCCTGGCATAGAAAGAATAATTTTGCCTTAAGAGCAATGAGTCAAAGAAAACTTAGAATCTGTTCTTAGGTTCAACCTCACTGAATTATTTCCGTACAAAATAGTTGACATACTTCTATCTCACTCCTTTAATATTTGCTGTTCTAATTTGTATCATGTTATTAGCTTAGCTCACTTCTTTCATAAGTTTTTTTTTAATTATTGAGGTATAATTTAGCAACAATAAACATTTCCAGTAAGCTTTGTTGCCATAAGTTCAATCTCCTTCTGGCATTCTTTCTTTTAACCTCATTTAGCATTTCTAGTAGTGCAGGTCTGGTAAAGATAACACTTTCTTAGTTTTATCTGAAAATGTCTTTATTTCACTTTCATTCTTGAAGGATATTTTCATTTGACGCAGAATTCTGGGTTGGCAGTTTTGTTCTCTCAGCACATTTAAGATGTTGTTCCCCGTCTTCCACCTGCCACATTTTCTGATGAGAAAGCTTGTGGCCATTCCCCTGTATGTAATGCTCTTTCTTAGTCTGCAGCTTAAAAAAATTTCCCTTCATCTTAAGTTTTCAACAATTTCATTTTAATGTATGTAGGCATGGTTTTCTTCACATTTGTGATGTCTGGGGATTTGAACTTCTTTATAAATTTATATCTTTACATAATTTGGGAAGACTTCAGGCACTTTTTTTCCTTTGAATTTCCTTTTAATTTACCTCTCTCTTCTCCTTGTCTAATTACCTTTTTGATATTACCCCACAAAATCCTGAGGCTCTTTTATATTTTTTTCTATTTACTAGAATAGCTTTCATTTGATCTATTATTATGTCCACAGTTTCTTTCCTCTGTCATCTTCATTCTGCTATAAAGCTCTTTCAGTAATATCCTTAACAAAATCATCCACTGTATTGTTTCAGTTCTGAAATTTTCATTTGCTTTTTTCTGTTTCCCATTTCTCTGCTATTTCTCATCCTTTATTTTATTACGTGAATATTTTCCTTTGTCTCACCGAGCATGATTAGAATAGTTGCCTGCAGTCTCTATGTGATCATCGCAACATCTGGGTTATCTTAAGGTTGGGCTCTATTGACTGCCTTTCTTTGAGACTGTGTCACATTTTTCTGGTTCTCTGTATGTTGAGTAATTTTGGATTGTATCATGGCACTGTGCAGATTCTGCAATCTGCTGTATTTTCTGAAGAGTTGTGATATTTAGTGATCAGTGTATACCTATGAAAAAACAGCCCAAGACTGAGACAAGAACCACCAGAAAGAATAAGAGGAAACAGTGCCTGATGCCATGCAGGGCTTAAAATGGTACTCTTCCTTATAAGTCAGAATGGAAAACCTCGTAATTCATGGGACAAAGGATAGAATACTCAGAAAGGTCTTGCCTCAGTAATGGGAAATAAATTAGCCCTACTCAGCTCTCCTCAGTGTACTGATCACTGCTCTGGCCTCAACTATTAATTCTTAAAAACAACATGCGTAAAGATCAAACTGTTTTCAAATTACTTAACTGTGCCCTAAGATAAGAATATTTCTGAGAATACAAAATATCTAGTTCAATAAAGTAAAATTACAATGTCTAGTATCCAATGAAATATTAGCAGGCATACAAAGAATCAGAAAAACAAGACCCATAATAAGAAGAAAAAACAGTCAAAACCATCCTAGAACTGATACAGATGTTAGAATTAGCAGACAAGAACATTAAAATAGTTTTTATAACTGTATTCTATATGTGCAACAATTTAGGTAGAGGCATGAAATATATAAAGAAGACTAAAGTCAAACTTCTAGAAATGATAACTACCATGCCTGATATGAAAAATACCGAAAGAGCAGATTAGACACTGCAGAGGAAAAGATTAGTGACTTTGAAGACATGGCAATAGAAACTATCCAAAATGAAACAGAGAGAAAAACCACATATCTCCGGCACTCTCTCTATGCTTCTCTGTCTGGTCAGGTACTCTGTCCAGCAAACTTCAGCTTCCTTGGTCTCCCCAGATTCTCAGCTGCACCTCCCCAGCTCCAGGAGACCTCCAGGCTCTGCCTTAGTGACCTTTCTCAGTGCCAAGACCTAGAATCTCTTGTAAAGCAGGAACCTGGGGAATCAGAGTGATTGCCATATTTGTTTCCCATCCATCTCTCTAAGAAGACATTCTTTCATTGTGTGATATCCAGGGTCTTGAAAACCACTGTTCCTTATAATTTGTTCAGTATTCTGGTTGAGCAGGTTATAGGGTAAATCCAGTCCCTGTTATCACAACTTGGCCAGAATTGGAAGTAAATTGGGTGGCATTTTAAATTTCTTTTTGCTGTGGAAATGTCTGTAATTGTGAGTTCAGTGAATCAAGTTTAGTATTTCATAAGTACCACAGTACATGTGACAATAACCCCTTGTTACATCAACATTCTTGAATAGCAAAATTTTGGTTACATCAAACCTGGTTGAGCAAGAAGAAACAGACCTTTCTCTCTTCAGATGAAAATTGCATGTCATCCTGGAACACTTCTTTGTTTTGTAAAGAGTCACAGGAGTAGCCCCTTTTAGTTTCAGCTGTGTACAGGCAAATAAGCTGCAAACCTTCTGTTGATGCAACTTCCTGGTTCAGCTGATGTCATTCCTGAATAGTTGTTGGACTGTGCATATAATTCTCAGGGACATCACTGTGGCTTCTCAGGAATCTACACCATCAAAGTCATCCTTGCAGCAGTGAGCAAGTTAATGCATACAAGGTGGGTAAGTCCAGTGCTGAAAAGGAAAATCATGTGACACTGACAGAAGGAGTCAGCAAAAACTAGGACTCACCAGTGACTAAATCTTATTCTCTAATTTATTCTTTCCAGAATTTATAAACAGGGACAGTAACTGGATTAGTATTCTTTTAAATGAGGAGTAATTTATTTTCTATTATTTTGGAGAATGTCAATTTCTTTTAAAAAAAATGAAAGGATGGTGAGTACTCTAGTGAAGTATGCAATACTGTGTATGTATTATAACATATTCTGCACAGTTTCATAGATCCATTAAAAAATAAACTTTAACTGGGGGAGGATATAGCTCAGTGGTAGGGCATGTGCTTAGCCTGGATTCAATCCCCGTACCTCCATTTTAAAAATAATAGCAATAAATAAACCTAGTTAATTCTCCCCTAAAAATCTAAAATTAGTAATAATAAAATATTTTAAAAGAATTCAGTTAATAGAACTTTAACCTAAGAAAAATGGTGTTTTCTTGAGAAAAAATTGATATGTTTTATTGGAATAATTTTCTTCAGCTTATGCTATTTGGGCTGCCTCAGATTTCAAGGATCGCAACACACTTATGGTCTCCAAAGCTTCAGGATGTATTTTAAAGATATGTGGGGAGGTAAAGTAGCAAAGGAAGGTCTTCAAAAGATCATCTCCAGCAAAAGAGTAGCTCTCACTTCTTGGGTAAGTTGATCCATGTGCAGTTGGCTCTCCTGACCGTTTTCTTGTAATGTCTCTCATTTAAGCACCAGTCATTATCCAGTACTGGGGATGCTTAGTACTCAGGACCTTCTTGCCATCCGCTCACCAACAGAGCTGCCTTTGACACAGGCACCAATTGTGGTCCATTCAGTTGAGATCAGAGTTCAGAATGCTGAATCTCAAGTTACAAAGCATGGTCACTCAAAGAAAAGGAAATAATGTGACTGATTTTTTCAGTTGCAGGGTGGGATCTGGCAGGCATTCAATCTTTCTCAAATACAAGAGTACAGTGATTTACCTCGTTGCTGATTTTAGTAGGAGAAAGGAAACTAATAAAACTTTGGAGGTTCCTGGATATTTGATACTTAATACTTCATAAGGCAAATTCGTCTGTGAAACCATCATTCTATACAGATTTGAACCCTGACTCTGCAATTAGCTGTATGAACTTGATCAAATTATTTTACCTCTTCACTTATAAAATAAGACTTATGTATCTGCCTTAGGGAATTGTGAGGATTAAATGAACTGATGGTTAGCATTTAATAAGTATTAGTTATTATTGTTATTATTATTATCACCAGGGAAATTTGGGAAATATACTTTAAGTTTCTTAACAACCAATTAGATTTGGAGGTTTTCTAAAGTTTGTGTTTATAAAAATAAATCTCTATATTTAATATTTGTATATTTCATACATTTTTTGATATTTATATCTAATTTATACTTATATCTATCTCTTTATCTGTATTTTCCTTTTCTCAGAATTATTTTGGAAGTCCTTGTAAGAAGAAAGAGGCTGTTGTTGTATTAATATATTATGAGTATGTAACATAATGTTTAAAATATATTTGGTGCTTAATACATGGTTGTTGAGTTGAATTGAATCAACTGAGAAGGAGAAGAAAGAATGTTTTGAGTCTCCTTTTTTTCCCTCGTAAAGAGGCAGCTATGCTATGGTGTATTAAATATGAACTTGGAAATAGAAGTTCTGCTTTTGAGCCTTTTGATTACCAACTCCCTGAGCCATCATTTAACCTCTCTGAGCTCCAACTTCCTCATCTTTACATTGGGAAACTAATACCCTATAGAAACACAGTAAGAATTAAAATGAAATTAAATGAGCTCCAACTTCCTCATCTTTACATTGGGAAACTAATACCCTATAGAAACACAGTAAGAATTAAAATGAAATTAAATGAGTATAGAGCTACCCATATTAGGTACAATTATTGTTATTTTGTTACCAGCTATTGCCCTTTCTTTTGAATTCTAGTTTTCTGGAAGAGGTGGGGAAATATTGCAAGTTTCTAAATATTTTTCAAATTTCCAGGGCAAAGTAACCCCTCAGTCAGAGTACTTTCCTACCTTCCATTGCTTGCCTGACCTGTGTCCTATCACATCCTAGACTCACCCCTCCAAACATGCAGCTGAGATCAGCCGTTTCTAGATCTTATATCTCCCCCATCTCCCACCCCAACCTAATTTGGTATCTTCCTCTATGAGAACAACACAGAGCCAAAGAAACATTATCAGTAATGCTGTGGTCATCACTCTGTGGAGATCCTGCTTTACCTCTTACACATTCTCTGTCCAGCCTGGGGCAGACAAACCTAATTTCATTTCAATCTGGAAACTGCATGTGGAATGAAAGATACATTCTAAGCGACATCTGGTCCCATTACAAACAGAGCAAATAAACTATATCTAGCCAGTTACAAATGCCATGCAAAAGAACAGGATCTTTCTTAGGCAATGCTCTTTTTTGTCACTCTCTAATGTAGTTTTTATTGCACATTAGTCTTCTCAGTTGTAATTCATTTGAGCCTTTCCTACTAAGAAAAGATCAACTGTCATAGCATACATTTTTCAATTTTGGAGAGTGAGGGGAAAACTCAGGAATCCTAGACTTCTGCAAAGAAACTTGGAACAAAGAAAACAAAAGAAACTATTTTACTTTCCTTATATATTGTAAATCACTTTTCTGTTTTAGAACATAGTGTTTTTTTGCGATTCACTTTGGAAACTAATTCAGTTAACTGTTGCTATTTTGAAATCACTTGATAAATTTTCTGTCTGTGATTTTCAAAACAATGTCACCTTGCCTTCAGACTGGTCTGGAAGTTTGCAGGGCAGACACAA
The DNA here is from genome assembly GCF_048564905.1 of Vicugna pacos. Classification (NCBI taxonomy): domain Eukaryota; kingdom Metazoa; phylum Chordata; class Mammalia; order Artiodactyla; family Camelidae; genus Vicugna; species Vicugna pacos. The sequence goes on from NC_132989.1 coordinate 53,986,357, forward strand.
GAGTTGGCTAAAAATGATCACTTAAGCAGTAGACATAATGCGTTTCTAAGGGCAGTAGTTTTGACTAAGAAAGAATGCCTTTTCTTTCCTGAGTCATTTGAGAGATCGTTTGCAACTCTTAGACCTAAGTGCACATTGAATTTATGGCTACCACAAGGTCCATCCTGAAGGGCCAATAACTTCCCTAAAAGCTCAGGAGAAATGATTTTCTGGCTTTTCCTTTGTTTTAGAAAATAGCTCAATTTAGGATCACACTAATCAGCGTAGAAGAATGAAGTCTTATTCTACATACAAGACAAGTGAGTCGATAAATACTATCCCCTGATTAGTCTCTAGAAATTAAATTAAAAATTTATTTGGCATTGTGTGAACATAACAATAAATTGTATATTTCTATATATCAGGACCAGTATTAAGCAGAGATTTGCGCTGTTAAGTTTAAGGAATGAATTTTTTTTAAAAAGATGGCGAATTCTTAATGCCTTTTTATGCTTCAAGATAGCAATATGTTATGAGGTTATATAAAATTTTAGTAAGCTTCTCCCAGGTTTTTATCAACATTTACCCTAGGATACAGGATTTATTCTGTGAACTTGAAATTGAATTTTTAGGCTGAAATATGGCCTATGAAGAAATGGTTATTCACTTTTATTAATTCTTTTCAAGTGACAACTTAGAGAAACTATTTTTAAAAAACTATACACAGATATCCTCAGGATATTCATTTTTCACATTTTTATAAACATCCTAGAAATATGACTGTTTTCCTTGATAAGGAAGTCATAGAGAAAATGTCCTGTTTTTTCATATGGTTTATGGAAAATCATAATACACATTTTTATTTTTGCACCATAGAAACTGTTTTGAGAATTTTAACATAACTGAAGCAAACAGCTTTTCAGTGAACTGAACTGTCATAAAGAGATCTATGTGGATCTTTCAGTAAGGGATTTAAGTGTCATTTGGAGGAGAACATCTAACTTTGGTTGGTCTGCATTCAATGTAAACTACTTGATCAGCCTGTGTGACTGTCTGTCTTTCAGATCTCTTCATGTGTCATCACCATGATCAAAAACCTAACTCAGAATGCCCTCCCAACTCATAATGGCAAAGCAGGGCACCATTAGGGGTGTCATCTTGTGAACTATATGTTGTTCTTTTACAAATGAGACATTGAACTTTAAAAACAGGCTTGTTAAAAAGCATTTAATAATTTTTAATGGTTTTTAAAATAGGCTTAGAAATTCTGGAAGGTGGTAAAATTCAGATACAGAAAGGTGGGGATTTGTAGGTCAAGTTTATAATGATTTATTCTTTCCATGATTTCTGAGATCAGAGCTGGGTATAGGCCAGAGTCTATAGTTGAAATTGTGAAGTAAATCAATGTCTAGTGCCTGGGGGATTGTCAATTATGTTTTAGCCATGCACTCTTGGATAATTGCAAAGTAAATAGATCACCTGGTACCCCCATATGCTCAGGGTCCCCAAGCTCAGAGCTAATGCCATTCTTTCTAATGGAGCTTGGGCTTGTTACCAATTAATTGTCCAGCAATCCTTTCAGGATACTGAAGACAAGACCATGTTTTTGAAACCTTTTTATGTGAAGGACATAGTTATTTTAGCAAGAGACCATGGCACTCATATTATACCTGACTTTCAAGAACATTGGTGAGACGTATGTGACAGCCTTTGCTAAATATAAAGCAGTATAAGGATGTAAGGACCTACTGCTATAATTTAGCAGGGATGTGTTTAATATTTAATTTCAATCATTTATGAAAGCACGGAAGCCACCTGCCTGGTCTGGAACTCATAAGCTATTATCTAACTAGATTCGCCCCAGAGTAGAGATCTAGTCAAAACCAAGCCTGCCAGGCTCGAAGAGAGGAGGGAATAGAAGCTGCTCTGGCTGAATAACAGCAGTGCAACTTCTCTATCTAGCCTCGCTTGTTCATGTGCTGCCATACATAGCCCCTCAGACACACTGTGCTATGTATTTATTTACTGGCTGATTGGTAAAATAATCTCTTTTTAAAAAAACATCTTATTTTTTAAATATTTTCCAGTTCTCTGCCAAGACTCCTCATTCCTTCATCTTTGCATACAAATCCTTTAACATATACATAACAGATGTTTTAAAGTTCTTGCCTGCTAATTCAAACGGTTGGGCCAATTACGGGGTGGCTTTTACTGACATTTCTTTTCTCTTGACTATGGATCAGATTTTCCTGCTTTTCTGCAGGTCTAGCATTATTTGACTATACATTGGATATTATGATTGATATGTTGTAGATACTCTGGATTTTGTTATCTTTCTGTAAAGGTGTTGAGTTTTGTTCTGCTGGGCGCTTACATTTTTGACTAATCATCTTGACCTGTGGATGACTGGTGTTTGTCTGTGTTAGTGGGCTTCTTTTGGTTGTGTCCTTGGTCCTAAGACAAAGACCTCAGTCCTGCCTTATACCTAAGGTGTCACTCTTCTGGGCTTCTAATGGAAAGCCTGAGGTCTTTACCAAGTTTCTCTAACTTGACAGGACTTAAAAACCAAACAATATCCTTGAACTGTGTGGCTGATGAAATATTGCCTTCTAGCTACTGACTTCTTTGGGGTTCTGAGTCCCATTTTATATATAAGCAGCTCAACAGTCACCCAACAATTTGAAAGAAGCTTTTATACAAACCTTGTTCTCGTCCTCTGAGGCTTCCCTCTTTCCAGACTTTCCTCACAGCTCAGCCTACTTCTCCTCAGCCTATTGGAGCTGCTGCTCTCTGTCTGAGCTCTATGCCACTGGACTCCGTGGCAAACTGGGATGGGACCTCAGGGGAACAGGTATTAAATGTGGTGCTCATTTAATCTGCTTTCCTTCTTTCAAGGACTGAATTGCCTTCATTACATGCCCTCTTTTATCTTTCCTTCAGTGCATTCAAACTGCTTTAAAAAATATTTTGCTCAGAGTTCATATTAATTAGTCTAATATAAGCTATTTTGCCATTACTAGTAAAGAAATAGAAACTTTAAAAAAATTAAAATACATTATACGTACATAGGTACCAAGGGTAAATGCCATTCACACAGTGCTTTTTTGGGGTGGGTAGATTTTACTAGCTAAAATTTATTAGGTGCTTACTCTATGATAGACAGAGTTTTACATGTTTTAAAAAGTACCAAACATTTACAGTAGGAAGAAAAATATAAAGCATCTCTATGTACTTATCAAACAACTTCAACAATTAGTTACACATAGCAGATCTTGTTTCTCCTATACCTCCACTCATGTTAGCCCTACTGCATTATTTTACTTGAAAGTAAATTCAAGACTCCACTTGCAAATACTTCAGTATAAGTCTCTAAAATACAAGAGATTATGTTTTGCTTATTTTTAGCATAAGTAAAATATTATCAGACTTAAAAATTAGAATAATTCCTTAATGTTATCCAGATTGAAAATCAACAGGCAGATGGATGTTCTTCTCCCCACTAATGCTCTAGAGGTCATCTGACATCATGACATACCAATGATACATGATCTTTACAACACACTTTATAACATTTGAAGCGCTTCATTATATCTCAACATGGCTAATTTTCAGAGAAATGTAACAGGGTCATTATTATCCCTAGTATAAAGACGCGTGTAGGGTAAATAATGTCTTATTCTTGCTGTAAAATGGGGCTTCGAGTATTATAAAGTGAATCTCATTATCAATATTAATTAATCATTTTGGGGGTTTTCTTTAGCCTGCACACTCCTGACAATATACAAAGGAGGATTAGCATTGATTGCATTTTATTCCAATTAACAATGTATTGTTTTTGTCCAGAATAGGAAAGGTAATCTATCACCTATTATGATAAAAGCTCTCTCCCTCTCTATGGTCTTTTAACACTAAATCTTAGATTTATCTTAGGCTTTTAGATTAACCTCACTTTCAACATCCAATCTATCTCTTTTTAATTCTCTTTCAAGTCATTGGCATATTTGACCACTCTTCCTCACTCTTTGTTGCCCTATTTTAATTCTATCTCATTATCACTTAATATGATCATCATTACAACTACATGGTCTCCCTCCCTCAAATTCCTCATCTGTTAGAATGATTTTCAATGTGCAAAATGTGTCATATTATGTCACTGACTAAAACCATTCAACAGATTCTCAGTGCCTACAGAATAAAGTCTAAAGGCTTTTTAGGGACAGTCAAGGTCTTCCATGACGCCAAATTCTTTTTTTTTCCCCCCACCAGGACAAACTTATTCTGCAGTCTAGATATCCTGAACAAACTTGGTTTCCAAATATACCTGCCTCATGTTTACAAACACATGCTGGCTCATGTTTCTTTAACTGTGCAGATTCATGTGAAATTCTCCTCTTTATTATCTCTTCTTAGAAATTTCCCCAATTGCCTAAGAAGTTCTAGCCACTTCTTTCTTTGAACTCCCCTGTGCCAAGTATACGCTTCTTATTTTTATCTATTTAAGTTTTTTTCCTAGTGCGTGCACGCGCGCGTGCGTGTGTGTGTGTGTGTGTGTGTGTGTATAATTTAATACTCTACTACAAGTATCTGTTTACAAATCTGTCTCTCTTACTAGAGTGTGGTTTTTTGAGGTCAAGTGCCTGGGACATGGTATAAACATGTGTTTGTTTGATGAAGCAATAAAGAAACAAAAAGGAAAAAATAAGGAGATAAAGATACATATACCATCACTATTCCCTCCAGCTTTGCCATCCACGTTACTATTCCTTTAATCCTCTTTCCCTCTGCCTTTCTCCTTAAGAATTCAGGGATTACAGAAGCCAGCACAGAATAGAACAGGACCTCTCCTCTTTAGAGTATGGATATCACCCCTTTTAATCCACCCTCTTCTCAAAATAAACTTGTATTCTCTGATCTTGCTTAGCAGTTCCCAAGTTTGATAAAGTGCTTTCAGGGGGTAGGTGGATCCAAGGTCATAATGAGGCACCATAAGAGGATAATCAAGCACACAGATTTGAACTTGGAGTTCAGCTTGTTTCTGCCACTCAGTAACTGTGTTAATCTAGGGCTAGGTATTTATCTTTTCTGAACAGTAAAAGTTCATCAGTAAAACTGGAATAACACAGCCCTACCTCTTATGGTTATTGTGATGATAACACAGAGATACATAGAGATGATCTATGTAAATCACTTGTCTAAAGTGGAAGACAGACTAGCGCTCTCCTTGAAAGCTATGGCTACGGTGAGAATAAAGAAGGGAAAGGACTCAAAGAAGTATGGAAAACATTCTAATTTTTAACTGGGGATCTCAGATAAAGCCTGAGAAGTATTTCTTTTATTGTCTAGAACAAAGTTCCATAAACCTCTGCAAACCTTTCAACCTCTCACTTCCACTCATAATCAGATGAACCATGAATAAATGTCACATGCTAATTTTAAATTGAAGCTATATATTTCAAGTTTTTATAAAAATTTAAAATTGTTGATATTTTCAGTTTTTGTATATTTTGACTTCTAGTTCTTCCAAAGTACCAAAACAGTTACAAATGTTTCATAGACAGTCACTAATGTTAGCTCTTAACCTAATCATATCTTTGAAAATTAGCATGTTTGATGGAATTACTTTGGGGGTGAATGCAATTTATATTTATAAGTCTGGGCCATAAGCCTGAATACAGGATCAAGTAGTACAATCTAAAATTAGGATTAATAAAAAAATAGAATTATTATATATCTTGATTTTAAGCTTTGTTTGCTGATGGTGGGAAGTACTCAACTCTCCTTTGAAGATGGAAATGAAATTACTGAAACCAGTATTTAAGACACCAGTTGTTGGTTCTTTCTCAGTTGTCATCATCAGAGCTTTGTCTGGTTTGGCTGAATTGATGTATTAGTGCTTTACTTGGTTTTACTCCCTTTATGTTTCTTTCTCCTTGGCACATGCCAAGGAGAAAGAGCAGATGCATGTGCAGCAAGTTTTCTTTTTATCAGGTACTAATATCATCCATCTTATTTCAAACTTCAAAGTACATTTCTGTGAAACATGTATATGACTGGAGCTTATCTATTACTCATTTTTGACCTATAAATCCTCTGAGCAACACTGTGTTTCCTACGCTACCTGATGAGAAAATTTGGAACAGCTTGGCGAGTTCCTCTGAGCCTTGTAGGTGGAGGGCATGGCCTATAGACACATAACCCACTGGTCTGACCCTTGAGTCATGAGCCCTAGCCTTAGTCAAAACATAAAAAGTAAACCCACGTACTCTATAGAAGTTCTGAATTCCCATCTTTAATTTACTCTTACTGATATCAGTCACACAATTACAGAGCCTTTGACTGACTAGCTTCTTACACTATTTTGCCATTTCAAGAGCTGAAATATAGTACTGTCTGTTTCCAAACACTGATGCTGACAATACCTAACTTTTGTTGAATGTATGGTATGAGCCAAGTATTCTTCTAAGTTCTGTATACTATTAACTCATTCGACCCCCTAGAAACCTTGTGATGTCAACACTCTTATTATCCCCACTTTAAAAGATGAGAAATCCTAAAAATATAGACATTTGATGATTGAATAAGGTTATTCAGGCAATAAATGATAGAGTCAGAATTTGTATCTGGGAATCTGGCTATAGAAAATCTAGCAGAGAAAGCTATCCTGGATAGTTCACAAATATTTAGCCTTTCCCTTAAAAAAGAGGAAAATATGACAAAAGTTTCTCTAGTTGATGACATTAATTTTGATGATAAGCCCCTGAAATTTACAACATTGTAAGTCATTTAAACTGTAATGATATCAAGTATTACAGGTCTAGAATTAAGATATCGTTGCTTAAAGGCATGCCTTTTTGCTGATTCAACCTCCAAGTAGGCACTCTCAAGTTTTATGGACTTGTTACAAGCTATCTATAATAGCATAAATTCTAAAACCTTGTTTCTAGAGTTGTTGTAATTATTTCCAACTTACCCAGTTATGTGTTAGGCTGTTAAATGTGAGAAGCTATGACTTAGTACTTGCATTAGAATGATATAATTGGTAAATAAAATTGTTACGGAGGAAAGTGAGAAGGCTCAGAAGTGGTGGGGTCAGAGATGAGCAAGTCTGGTTCGTAAAACTGCTACCCGATTTCAGGGCCCAGGAAGGGTAAATGTGAATATCCACTCTTGTCACAGCTGCTTTAAAGACAAATCCAGGCTCTGGTACTGCTAGGACTTTGTTCTGGGGTAGGTCAGTATTGAAGACTTCTCACCATCCTGGAAAAAGACAATGGGTAGAAGCCTGCAGCCTGGAGGCTGTGACTTGTTTTTCTAACTAGATGATTAATTGGGTAATCAGCCCCGTGCATACAATTCATTGATTTGAAAGATTATACACGAGAATCTTCATTAGTCAATCCTCTTCCTCTTTTCACAAAGTTCATTCAATGAAGAAATTGCTTTTAATTTGTAAGTTATTCATTATTGCTTCAGACATCTCATGACTAATGCCATGAGGCCACCATGTGTACTTCAGCAGCATTGTTCCCCTTGGCCACTCCTTGTGAAGTCCTTGAAGTCTAAACCTCTTAAGCATGCAGAGTCTGCTGGCTCAAGCCAGAGAAGGGCTCGTGGCTTTGCATGGGGGTGAGGGGTGCAATTTGTATATTGTTTATGTCCGCCCTGTTTCCATATAAAAATCTTGTTTGGATAAAATCAGAGCTCCTAGTGAGTTGTCAGGAGTCACATATTTCCATTTGCTGTCTCAGCCTTTGGGATTAAGGAGAATTTGAAAATATGGTGTGTAGTGTGAGAAAAAAAAATGCCCAAGCCAGAAAAATAAAAAACAGATGAAAACCAGAAGAGAAAGCAGCCCAAGATGCCATGACTTGCTTCTGTGTATTAGATAATAATTGTTTCCTGGGATATCCAGGCAATATCACCCCAAGACAGCAGCCTGCTATTTTAAGCTTCCAAATAAAGTTTTTAAATTGTTTGTCAATACATCATGTTTGAGTATTGAACTTTATAGTACTTCCAAAGGAATGAGTGAAAATTTCCCTGCCTTTTTATGAGAATCATTTCTAGTTAAGGAAAACTTGTATCTATAGAAAATTAGAATTAAAGGTACTAAACAGGTTGTGAGAAGGATTCAGAGCAGAACGAAACTTTCTAGAAGAGATTTTCAAATTTAGAGTCTTCACTTCACCAGACAGGCTCCAATTCCCTACTGATTGCCCAGCAATGGGCATTCTTTAGGCCCTGCTGTAATGCAGACGGTGAAGAAATAGGAACAGGGGCAAGACAAGTGCCTTGATGTAAATAATATGTTACATTAAATTAACATGGCACACTCAGGCATCATTTCAGCATACATACTTCGAGAAAACTCTCTTTTATTTATACAATCCCTATAATTTGATGATCTAAGAACATTACAATCTTAGAATGTTGGAGCTAAAAGGAAATTCCACTAAAGTTTAGTCCAAATTCTATGTTTTTAAAATTAGAAAAAATAGATATTCAGGTTGTGTGACTAGCCTCAAGTTCCTTAGCCAGTTTGGGGCAGACTGAGCTTTTGAAATAAAGGTTCCCAACACCCAGTCGGTCCAGTATTCTTTTGTTTAAATTAATATATTTTTCAGCTCTTGCTTTAGCATAAAGAAAATAGTTACTCTGCAAAATTCTCCCAAGTCATCATGATGTTTCCTGTCATAAAAAGTTTGGGAGGATTGGGGGAGCATGGAGATGCTGTGAACTTAGCATGAGGGAAAAGTGCGAAAAATTAAATGAAAGGGACAGACAGATAGACAGCATTCTAAGCTCTAAGCCCGGGCAAAGGAGCAAAGGAGTTTTCAGAGAAGGAATCTGTCTGTTTAGTGCCACAGCTTCAGTGAGTGCTCTCTCATTCAGCACGCGGAATCACCTAAGAGAGTGGCAAAAGTGAATAGAGAGTATTATGACTCATAGTAACTATGCTGAGTACAATTAAATTTAATTTGCATATGTAATTGCCTAATATGTTCATATAAACAACCACCTATGTTCTTAGATTTTATTGTCGGTGAGGGGTTGGTAAAATACTTTCAGGCTCAATGAGCATTAAAAGTGAAAATCACACAACTAAGTACTAACACAATCTGTATCACTTTGTGGTTCTAGTTTTCTTTTATCCAAAGATATTTTTCCTGTAAGTATAGACTATGTTTTTATCTTGTCTCTGTCATTTAGAAGCTTCCAACAGAGTACTGGCTGATCTCTTCAAATTCTTAGTCCAGCTGCGGTAGAGTATATATTAGGACCTAATCCCTCAAAATGATTGTTTGATCAATATAAATAAAACATCTACTCTTGTGCCCCAGATGCCTTCTATACTCTAGTAAGAAAAGGATATAAGTGATATAAACCGTAATCTTGAGGTTAGAAATGGCTTTGTAAAAGAGACAAATCCTTTTGGACCCTGAAGTGACAGTTAGTACAAAATTCCATTTGCTAAAAATACAGTCTGTCTAAGGCTGACACTAAATAAGAGAAACAGTGCATCTAACAAGGAAAAAGATGCATTATTCTGGCTACCATCTAATACTTTCTTTAGATCAACTTTAAGAGAGGTTTCCTGTGTAAATGACATCCCTGAAGAGTACTGGATATAAGAAGAGAACACAATGAAGTTTACCTAGTTGAAATGTCTGAGTTGGTAAAGTGATTTAATGGAAGAAGTGAGTAATAAAATCATGGATTTCAACAGCTAAATTACTTACATGGTCAGCCTTCTTTTCCTTCTCTCTGTCCCTCCCTTTGTCTCTATTTCTTTATCTTTGTCTATTTCTTCCTTCCTTCCTCCCTTCCTCCCTTTCCCTCTCTCTCTCTCTCTCTGAAGGTAGTGGTACTAATTTGTATGATGATGTTGTGCTTACATGTCAGTACTAGGTATTTGTCACAGTCCTTAGAACTTTACAGTATTGACTAGTGTACTTTAATGTATGCGAACTGAAAAAAATCCATCAGGAGATTCGGGGTCCCAAGATGAAATGCCAACTGTGACTTACTGTATTACACATGTATGACACAGTCTCACTGAAGGTGAAGGAAAAGTCTCTGAACTAAGTAACTTTGAAAATTTGTGTTTTGACTGGAAACTAAGACTAAATACAAAAGGAAATATATGCAAACTCTGTACTCTAGGTAATAGTTTTTTCTCAAGTGAGTACATGTTAATAATTCTGAAACTAATACACACATATGCTGGGATTAAATAAATAAGTAAAGAATGATGTTGGTGGAAGTTTCTCACTGTTGGAATGGGAAGTTACAGATAAATAAGAGAGTAAGTCTAGTATGAACCACGTGGTACTAGATTAAAGCTGGAGACATCAGTAGGAGCACATGTTGAGCTTAATATAGATATAAATTGATAAATAAGGAAAGAAATAATTATAGATAGGTATGTATATAACTTAGCATATACCCATGTATTTCTTAGCTCTGTCTGCTAAGACGGCCTTGAGTAGTGACACTCCAGTAGTACTGTCCTCAGCAGGTTCAAGATCGTAGCTTCCAACACCATTTTCCAAAAAGAAATGCCTTGGAGAAATGCCTGATTCCAGCCAGAGCTGCAGCAAGGAAAATATGAGATGAGCCTAAAGAATCTTATTGTGTGAGAAAGTAAAAAGTGCTCCAAAAAAAAAAAAAAAAAAAAGATGGGAGTATGCCAAAGGGACATAAGAGGCAACTGACAGAGCTACAATAGTGAAAGAAGAAACAGCTTGAGAAACAATATAAATAATATTTTATTGGATTATAGCCCAAATCACAAAATGAATATCCACAAGTCCTTACTAATATAAACAAATGATTAAACAAATAAGAAAATGGAAACAAAGAAGCAAATCTCCTATAAATAAGAACTTCAAATAATTTGCACCACCTCCAAGAAGGTGAAGCTTAACTTCCCATCTTTTGAGCATAGGCTGTGCTTAGTGACTCGCTTCTAAAGAATAGAGTATGAAAGGTGGAGTATTAACTTCACAGTGCAGAAATCTCAACAAATAATACCTCAGCCTGGTAATTGAGGTTAACATTCCATGCTGATGGTATGTATCCTTCATGTGACGTGATGAAAATGGCATTTAACTTTTGTGGTCTTCCTTTCAAAAACACAGAACTATAGTTGGTACAAACATCAGACAAACTTACAACTGAGAAACATTCCACAAAATATGTGACCAGTTATCAAAAACAAGGAAAGTCTGAGAAAGTGTCCCAGACCACAGGGGGTTAAAGACACAAGAAGACTAAAACACCATGTGATGTTCTTGATGGGACCCTGGGACAGAAAAAAAGGGTAGTAGAGGAAAACTAATGAAATTCAAGTAAAGCATGGAGCTTAGTTAATATAACATACCAATATTTGTTATTATGAGTTGAACACTAGGGAAAACTGAGGCAGGGTATACAGGAACACTCTGTCCTATCTCTATAAATTTATAGAATTACAAAACTATTCCAAAATAAAAAGTTTTCTACAAAAATTAAGTGGGTAAAAAAGTTTTATATTTCTGTTTATAATTACTTCCGAAAATCAGAGAAAATATGAAGTAGCATCAATAAATAGAGGAAATAAAGTGATAATTCTATTTTGGTACAGAAATATGGAGAGGACTGGGCAGAACAACTTTTACAATGTCTTATTTTTAGTTTCGCTGCACTTCTAGATCAGATAAGGGTTTGATGATAGACAAGTTAAATGATGCTGTCTATAATTTATATAGAAAGGAAATTATAGCAGGGAAAAGGGAAATGATTTTAAAAACATATTTGATCTTTCACCCTACATCATATTAGGACCTCAGAATCAAAGAAAATTGCCATGGCTCACTGGTGTTGCTGCTTTAATTCAATGTAAAGACAATATTTCCATTGAAGATATTTCTCTCTCATCCAAAAGATGGAGGAAATTACTACATTACCGACCTTTATGTAGGGTTGCAACTCTTATTTCCAGGAGGTGATAAACTTGCTCAAGGACATAAAAATATAGAGTCTTTTTCTTTTTAAAGATATCTAACTTCCTGAGAGGAGAGAATTGGAACTTCATTGACAGAAGAAAATAACTTTTGTGAGTTTCAGATTCCTTGAGAATTTTCCAAGTAATATTGAATCTTCTAAGAGGCAGTGGAGAATGAAATAATACGCCACTGCCCTAGAAAATCCCCACTGATTTTATTTTCCTGAAATAACAGGTTAACTCTTGTCAGTATTATGCTACAAAACATTAATTGTTTGCTGCAAATTCCCTGGCAGTGAATTTCTAATGTATCTTTTGGGACTCTTAAGACCTCAAGTAAAACTGAAGTCAACTTTCAGCAAAATGCAGACCTTTGCAGGAGCAGTGATTCATGACATTGTCTCCTTGGGAATTATGGGAACAGATGTTCTCAAAACCACACACGATGGTTATGTCAGCTTCAAAATGGAGTGGGGAACTGAGGCAGCTTTCCAGATAATGCTGATTACAAAGCAGTTTGGGCCTCAGCTACCTTGATGTCGCATGGTGCCTCTAACCTTTTAAATGCTCCCCTTGATAGGTAAAATATTCAGTTTCAGGGAATTTTCATAGGGAAAAGACAGCGACAGAAACAAATGCATGGACACAGACACGGTTCAAACATTTTAATCTACTTGAAACAGTGCTGAGTTCATTAAAAACTATGTTAATAAAGCTTCTTACTTAAGCTAGGCAGCTGGATTAGAAGTTCATTGGGAGGAGTGGCAAAAATAAGGCAAAAAGGACAAATGGTGGAGAATGCACAGAATGTGAGGTTGGAAAGTTCCATATAAGCAGATTCCCATTTCCTGGTATATAGCATTTGTCCTATGTCATTATTAACTGTGTCAATCCCCACCCTCTTAACCCTCAAATGTTTTTTGGTTTGAATTAAATGGCCGTCCCATTTAGAAGTCTTTGAGTCCAGAACCAATTCATATTGTTCTCTTAATGTGATGGTCTGAAGCGCAGCAAGGCAAAGTCAATCTAGGGAACTAATGTATGTGACCATTTATAATAGGACATCATTAATCTAAAGCCCAAATTTCTTATCCAGCATTTTATATAGTTTCTACAAAGGTGTAATTCTTGAGACTACTGAGTTTCAATAAAAATTATCCTTCTTCCCTAACCTGGTAACACACTGAGAAAGAAAAGCAAGGAATAGGCAGATAGGAAATCTAAGTATCACCTACATTACTGATAAAGGTAAGTTGTAAGCTGTAGCTTAGTGAGAAAAGCAAATGAATTTCCCAACACCAGACCCCATGACTGGACAGCTTTAAAAGTCATAGAAGTGCTGGACATGATGGGACAATGCCCAATCCTGAAGGCAATGCAGAGAATTCCTGCTGCCTGTAGGAAAGCCAGTGAGTGAGGGATGGAGAGAGAGAGGGGGAGAGATAAAGAGAGAAAGGAAAAGAGAGAGGGAAAGGAGGGGACTAGAGGGCAGGGGAGGGGAGAGAAAGGGAGAGTAGGGAGGAGAGAGGAGGGGAGAGAAGAAGAGAAGAAAGGGGTTGTTTTCACAGCCATAGAACCTTCTTTTGTCCAGGTTAGTCCTCTGCACTCGGAGGGACTGACCCAGATAAGAGTAAGAGCAGGAGCATCAGAAGAAAGTGTCAGCCCTCTGTAGGCTGCTCAGCCCCAGAGAGGAGGAGTGAGCTGACCATGCCTCCTCACTCATCCTTCTCAGCTGTACCAGTGTCCACCACGCCTCGCATGGGCGGAGCAGGTCTAGGCTTGTCATAACAATGGAGCCCCAGGGAAGGAAGTGTCAGACTGGGGAAGAAGAGTTTCTTCAAATAAAACCCCACTTATTAAGGAGAAGAAAGAGAATATAAAAAGTTGCAGTGGTTTAAGTCTCATGATATCAATGTGAAGCAACATTTTAGATAAGAAGTGATGTTAAGTTTTCAGAAAAAGTCAGTGAATTTCCTAGTGTTGCTGTGGAGTTGGGCAGAGAAGTTGCCCTCTGATTACAGACCTAGTTTTCCTTTCTAATACCTACTAATACCCCCGAATTCTTCACACTGAAACTGTAGCCTCCTCGCAGGCCCACTTCTCCACATTGATGCCACTATCACCATGATGCCATCAATAAACGAACAGCATGACTGGACTTGGTTACTCCTGGTTAGAGCTGTTTCGTTCACGAGCTGCTTTCTGTATGCAGTCGATGGATAGTACTGGACCTGAAGACATTTTATTTTGCAGATTGATTGTTCACATTGCTTGTGATCGCACATCACACTGCTGGAACCAATTGAATTATCTGACACAAACCATCGTGTCCACAGGCTGTTCATTCTCACTGAAAATTACAGACTTCTTATCTGTTTGTGGGGAAAATGCAAACAGGGTGTGCTGATGAGTTTCAAAGCTGAACACACTGATTCATTTCCAGGGAAGGGAAAGGTAAGATGACATGTTTCCTCTCAGTGGACTGAATTGAAGCCTGGACTGTGAGCAGTACACTGTGTTTTACATTTAGATTAAATGAACCATCCCCCCAGCAGCCGCGCATGTGATTACCACAGAAGGGATTCTGATCAGTGTGGTCAGAGGGGTGACTGAATTTCCTCTTCATCTACTCAGTCTTCCCTTGGACTTCTGAGCTATGCAGGGGACTGAAAGGCAAGTGTTGATAGCTTCCCTGACTCAGCCCTTCTGAGGACTGCTTTGCTTTGGATGGAATTGGGGCTTCTGGAGGGAGAAGCCTTTCACTGGGAGTTTCAGAACAAGCCATCTTTGCAAGGGCAAGGCCATGTACAGGGCATTTACCAAAGCAGCTCCATAAAGAGCAAAATCAGTGCTTTGGATTTAAATGAATCACTTGAGCTCAAAATTCAAATTTCTTTTTAGTTTGGGTATTAATACCTCCTCCCTTCCCCAGTTTCTAAAATTTTACATATGGGGCTTCTAAAATTTTACATTTTTGATGTCACATGGGTCACTTTTCCTCTGAAATTCTCCTATTTGTTGTTCATTGCTCATTTTAATTTCTTTGTTTATTAAGTGATTGATTAAACTGATAAAACAGATGATTGGAATTTTCTCCTGGGGTTCCAGACTGTTTATATGGTTACTTACCAATTCAGATGCAACACTCTCAGAATTATCTGGAGTAAATTTACTGATGTACTAGATTAAATTATGCAGTTTGTTCCAGCAAACATGAGAGGGAGAAAAAACAGAGGGAAATGTTGCTCTGCTCATTTCTCTGCTCTTTTCCCACAACTCCTGGGAACATCTGGTCTCACTAATCTCAAATGTCTTGCTGTATATGATAGACGTAGCCTTGAGTTCCATTCATCTCAAGCATGGTCCATTGAAAACTGTTGTTGCATAGTAATGTGGGCAGATGCTTTGAAAGCACATGGTTTTCAAAGTGTTCAAAAGGAGCAGCTTTGTCCAGCAGGGTGAGAATGGGGCACAGCATGGTCTACCTTATGGTCTCAGGTCAGAGACAGCCGAAGGATCAATTCCACAAATTGGGTGGTCTTAGCTTATTTCTTACAGATTACCAATGTGAAGCAAATGTTGACAACCACAGAGTGAATTATGTTTGAGCTTCCAAAACGTGGTTTCTGAGGGTCCATGGCTTAGGACTGCTATCTGATGCAGACATTAGGACATTATCTGTTAGGAACTTAAGCAACTGAATTACCATAAAATTCAAAATGGGGCTCACCTTAGTAAAGTTTTTTTGGAAAAAAGCTGGGATCCTGTTCAGGCTGACTTTAATAGAATTATCGCCTTTGCTTAAAATTTTATGGTAAAAAGAGGATGGATCTTAGACTCAGTCAAATTCAAGTTTGAGTTACATTTTGTGTAGGTCATTTAACCACCTCTAACCTTGGAGAAAGTAATTTAAGTTCACTAATCCTCAATGTCACCATACATAAAAGTGGGATAAAGTTGTTCACTCTCAGGGATTGCGAGGATTAAATTAGGGAACACGTGACAAAACTGAGACATATCAGGTGCACATTTTAGCTCTCTTTCCTCAACAAAAATGAATGAAATTTTATTGTGTATTCTGAGTTGATTCTTTAAAAAATATCAAAAAGATCAAATTGCTTCATTCTTTGGGGGCTCCCTTGGGGAGTGGAAAGAAGGAACTAGAGCAACATCAGAAATCATTCAAGTGGTGAGGTCAGGCAGTGCTTGGGGCCAGCACCGCAGCATCATGGAAGTAAGCAGTGGAGTTTAGGTCTGGAGATGGGAGGAGTGTGGCTCAGCAGGCAGTTCTAGCACAGTGCTTTCTGCTATGGGAGCATCTGCACCTCAGTGGTTTTTGTCATTCAACGAATAACTTCTTGGTTTGTCAGAGGTTGTTTGATCATTTATCAACCCTCTCTCATGTTAGGAATATTCTGCACTAATTATGGCAGCATATCCTTGAGAATGTGAGGTTTTCACAAAGGACCATCTAAAAAGTTCCTAGATTGACTGGTCGTGATGTAGACCTTATTCTAACTGTGGAGGCAAACTGCCCTTTTTTCTCTACAGGGTTTCATTCTCTAGGCCCAATTCAATTTTTGTCTTTTTTATGAAGTCTTTGCTGACTTCTCCCCTCTTTGATATGTCTTTCTTACACTCTTACAGCACTGAGTGTCAGCAGTCACAGTTTAATCCTCAACTGTATACTGCCTTGAATAACTTCCTTTATGCTACTGACGTGATCATCTTCTCTCCCATTTGGATTTGTAATGCTTTGTTGTACTGCTATACTGTTTAATGAAAACTCCTAATGTCGCCCTGTTATCCATAAGTACTTACTGATTGATTGGCTGATATTTTACTGTTTCAGTGTAATTTATCCTGGTACCCAAAAGGAATCTATGGAGATATTTATAGTTTTGATCTTTCTCTGCTTCTCTCCTTCCTGGGCACAAGGAAGCACGCACTGTCTAGACCCCTTGAAGGGCCCTGGGACTAATTCTGGTCTATCAGCTGTGAATAGAAGTGATGTGTGACTTTTAGTTGGAGGCGGTGCAGGCCCCTGCACAACTGTGGAGGCCACACGTGGAAATGGTGAAAACATAAGAAGGAGCAACGTGGGTCACTATATCACTGCCCTGAGGACAGCTGCTCAGGAAAGTTACCTGATGGTCACTAGATATGTTCTGTGAGCAAGTAATAACATTTTGTTGTGGTAAGTGGCTGGCATTTCAATCTTAATTTGCTTACACGGCATAACTTAGCCTCTCTTGACAAGCTGCCATGGAGGTTGTGATACATCACCTAGACCTCCACTTTTGGAAAGTTCACTCCCTTCTCCAGTAACTGGTTGCTGGCTGAATACCTCTCTGAGAATTGCACCAGCTAAAGGGAGTTTCCTATCCTGAGTCGCATTCTGTCTACAGAACTCTTAATACTCAATGGCTGGTAGATGAGGCAGCATAAAGATCCAACCCCATTGCCCAGATGGGGGACAGCTTTGCAGAAGGAGCACCAGAAGTCCCTGAAGCAACTGCATTTAAATGCAGCCTCTCCCTCTGCCAAGTCTTGTTTCTCTCATTTCCATACATATGTTCCCAAGGGCACGCCCCATCAAACTTTCACATGTGTGTAGCTGCCTCTGGGTCTGTTTCCCAGGAAACTGGAACTAAGATACAAATACAGAGTTGTTTTAAATAGCAATAACTATAAACTTATAGGGTGAAGGTAAAAGAGGTGCAGTCCGAGTCCTGGGAGAATATTTTACACACTTACCTTAAAACATACAGACTAAGATTCAGGAGATCCAGTTTCTACTCTTAGTTATTTTGCAAGTAACTTGCTATGACTCAGTTTCTTCATTTGTCAATAGAGATAGTAACATATGCTCTGAGAGCAAAGAGCTATTGTGCAGATCAAATATGAAAGTGTATAAAGTATAATGCTTTCTAAATAAGCTGTGATCTCTCTGGATTTAATCTCACTTCACCTAACCCAGACTGCCTTTGTAATATCATCATTGACTTGTTTTTCTCAGACTTCCCAACAGACTGGAGTTTTCTCAGGACAGGAGCCATCTGAATACTCTCCAGTATTCACCTTAGCATCTAACATAATAGCTCATATGAAGTAGGAGCCCACTGCATATTTATTAAATATTCCCCTTGGGGTCTGCACACCTGGGGACATATATAGGAACTGTTATTCTAGAAAAAATTCCAATTCATGTTTGTGAAGAAAAGTGAGGGATATTAAAAAGATCCAGTCTCTCCTATTTTCACTTCAATTTGTAGAGGACAGATTAAACCCCCTCATGGAGATATAGCAACATTGTGTGTGAATGAAACAAGCTTAGAAAAAGTGAATCAGTTTTAACCCCAAAAGACACAAAGGTAATTTTGGCTTTAGAAGTAAAATTGAAGAAATACACGGAGGGATAATATATAAAAGCAAGCAAGCAAGCAAGCAAGCAAGCAAGTTTCAGGCCCAGGCAGTTGGTAGAAGAAGTTACGAATGAAAGACGCAATTAGAAATTAATCACATTTAGAGCAGCACTATTTACCAATCATAACGCATGTAGGCTTTTATTTCAGAGAGAAGTTTCAGGCTGCAGAGTCTTCTGAAGTAGTTAATACCTCTTTGTCTTATATGCAAAATAGAATTATACCCGTGTCTGATATTTTGTTTTTGTCCTAATCTGGCTACATCTGTTGGAGGTGGGGAGAGGTCACCATGATGCCAAGTGTGTCGAGAATAACTAGCAGCATGTTCAGCAGGCAAGTGCAGTGAAAAGAAGATGGCACATGTCCTCCAATGGAGAAGAGTCCTACATCTCAATGTTTCCATCATAGTATTTCAGTGACGCATATCACAGAATATTTTTAATAATGTTTTCCCCCAATCAGAACAGACTGTGCTGAAGGGAGAAAGGAGAATTGTGTTATTGTCTTTCAGTCAATTAAAGACTCATATAGTTGTTGGCAACCAAAAGAAATAAATAGTCACCATTCTATAATACATTTCAATAAAATTGCATCATAATGACTATTGGTCTTCCAGGGGTTATCTCACCAGATTCACTGTGATAAATTTTCACCAGAGACAAGAAATTCAATGCCATTACAGGATATTGTTGGAGAACTTAAGTCAGGCAGTTAGGATAAAAGGAACATAATTTTCCCTCCTGAGATACCTTCCAACTAACTCTTCTGAATACTTTGCAGCCACCAAATTACAGTCTAAACCACTTTGTGAGTGACTTTATTTTACTTTATATATGCCATTTAAGTGGCTTGGCATAATTGTGCAACCAGAAAAGTACCTGTTTTAGTTACAAGGTCTTCTCAGAGTTAATCCTCAATCTAAGCCAAGAATGGCATAGTGGGATGTTTTTTGCACAGCATGGTCTAGAGTATATGCAAAGATTCAGTGAAGTATATTTTGTTAATAGTTGCTAGGTATGGTTATGGAATGCTGGGGAGCAGACAGTAGAAAAAACCCAATGCATGGGGAATAATTGGAAATTAAAATAGCTAATTTTAACCAATTGTTTTAGTCTAAGTGGCAATGTTCAGAATTATATTTCAAGTAACGATCACTAGCCATATTGCTTCATTACAAATCTTCCACATAGCCATTGCTTTTCTATTTTTTCCCAATTGAATATGTACTATCCATCATATCACATGAGTCTAATTTGTAACTTTTTTATAAATTAAAACATATAACATGTTGAGATGTATTCTGAATTATTTTCAGTTTGGTGGGTCCTTGGGGGCCTGGAGAGGTGATTAAAAATTCAATGTCAACCAGAGTAAGTTTTAGGTCCCTATGTGTTATCAATTAATGGCAACTCCATCCTTGTACTTGTTCAGGACAAAAATATTGGTGTCATCTTTGAACTCTCTCTGACACTCATGCTTCACGTTGGATCTGTCATCAATGCCCTCAAAATACGTCTGGAACAATTCCACCACTTCACGCCACCTCCATTACCATCCCCCTCATCCAAGTACCACTATCCTGTTCAGAAGTCACTACTGTATCTGCTAACCAGTATTCCTTCTTCCTTCTCGTATCCCTTTAGGTCTTCAACTGAGCAGGCAGAGTGATCCTGTGGTAACGTGAGCTAGATCATATCTTTCCTCCATTCAGAAGTCCCCAGAGGCTTCTTATCTCATTTTGTGTAAAAGCAAACGTTCATTCTCTGACCTACGAAACCTTACCTGATCTAACCACGTGTCCCTTACCTCCTGTGCTCCAGTCACTCTGGCTTCCTTGCTCTTCCTCAAACATGCTGCTGGGCAGGCCTATCTCAGGGGCTTCACACTTAGTCTTCTTTATGCCTCAAATGCTCTTACCCCAGATATCCACAGGGCTAAGCCTTCATTTAATTAGTCTTTTTCAAAAGTCACTCTTTTGGTGAGATCTACCATGGTCAGCCTAACTGAAATTTTGTATCCCCTGGAACATACACATGTAGTCACACACACTTATTCTGTTCCTCTGCTTTAGGTTTTTCTCTCTAGTACTTATGATATAGCATATACTAAATTAAAAAAAATTATCTTGTTTATTTTCTGTCCCCAACTCTAAAATCCAGATTCCTCAAGGCAGGTATTTTTGCCTGTTTTGTTCACAGATGCATTGCCTCTGCTACAAGAGCACCTGGGGCATAAAAGGAACTCCACAAATGTGAGGGGTCCTATTATGAGTCCAACCCATGGTTTCATAGCTTCTTATACCAAGAAAGCTCCAATTTTACATGATACATTATTTTCACTCTTAGTACTGGTCATGTATCCATTAACTCTGACAAGCTACTGAATAAGAAAATTCTTCTCCATTTCTTTACACAAACAATGAAATATCAGAAAAGAAAAGTTAAAAAAAATCCCTTTTAAAATCACATCAAAAAAATTACTTAGGAATAAACTTGACCAAGGAGGTAAAAGACTTATATGTAGAGAACTATAAAACACTGATTAAGTAAATTAAAGATAATTTAAAGAAATGGAAAGATATCCCATGCTCTTGGATTGGAAGAATTAATATTGTTAAAATGACCATACTACCCAAAGCAATCTAAATATTTAATGCTATCCCTAAAACTAGAACAAATAATCCTACAATTTATATGAAATAACAAAAGACCCATTGTTGAAGCAATACAGCAGAAAAAGAATGAAGCTGGAGGCATAACTCTCCAAGCTAGAGTAATCAAAACAGCATAGTATTGGCACAAAAAGTAGACATATGGATCTATGACTATGGAACAGAATAGAGAGCTCAGAAATAGACTCACATACCTATATCAATTAATCTTTGACAAAGGAGGCAAGAATATACAATGGAGAAAAGAGTCTCTTCAGCAATTAGTGTTGAGTTGAGAAAACTGGACATATGCATGTAAATCAATGAAGTTAGAACACTCCCTCATACTATACATAAAAATAAACTCAAAATGGCTTAAAAAGACTTAAACATAAGACAAGACACTATAAACCTCTTAGAAGAAAACATACGCAAAACAGTTTCTGACATAAATCTGAGCAATGTTCTCTTAGGGCAGTCTACCAAGGCAGTAGAAATAAAAGTAAAAATTAACAAATGAGACCTAGTTAAACTTCTAAGCTTTTGCACAGCAAAGGAAACCATAATCAAAATGAAAAGACAACCTATGGAATGTGAGAAAATATTTGCAAACGATGCAACTGACAGATGCTTAATTTCCAGGATATACATACAGCTCATGCAACTCAATAACAAAAAAACAAACAACCCAATCCAAAAATGAGAAGAAGACCTAAACAAACATTTCCCCAACGAAGATATACAAATGGCCGAAAGGCACGTGAAAAAAATGCTCAGTACCTCTAATTATCAGAGAAATGAAAATCAAAACTACAATGAGGTACCACCTCACACTAGTCAGAATGGCTATCATTAAAAAGTCCACAAATGATAAATGCTGGAAAGGGTGTGGAGAAAAGGGAACCCTCCTACACTGCTGGTGGGAATATAGTTTGGTGCAGCCATTATGGAAAACAGTATGGAGATTCCTCAAAAAACTAAAAGTAGACTTACTCTATAATCCAGCAATCCCACTTGTGAGCAAATATCCAGAGGAAACTCTAATTTGAAAAGATACACGCACCCCAATGTTCATAGCAGCACTGTTTACAATGGCCAAGACATGGAAGCAACCGAAATGCCCAGTGACAGGCATCTGGATAAAAAAGTTGTGGTACATAAATAATGGAATACTACTCAGTCATAAAAAAGAATAAAATAATTCCATTTATAGCAACATGGATGTGCCTGGAGATCGTCATACTAAGTAAAGAAAGAAAAATAGAAAGAAAAGAAAAAAAAAAAATAGAAAAAAAAAAAAAAAAAAAAAGAAAGAAAAATACCATATCATATCATTTATATGTGGAATCTAAAAAAAATGACAAATGAACTTATTTACAAAATAGAAACAGATATGCAGACAAATTTATGGTTGTGGTGGATGTGAGGAAAGGGGATGGAGGAATAAATTAGAAGTTTGAGATTAGCAGATACTAACCATTATACATAAAATAGATAAATAATAAGGTCCTACTATGTAGCACAGGGAACTATATTCAATATCTTGTAAGAGCCTATAATGAAAAAGAATATGAAAAGGTATATAAACATATATATACACACACACATACACACACACACACACATATAACTGTACACCAAAAATTAACACAACCCTGTAAACTGACTAAACTTCAATAAAAAAAAGTAGGTTAAGGAAACTTTGTGAGAAAAGAAGTTGCATCTTTCAATGACAGAGAAAATGGAGGTCGACTATCTTCTTCTAGAGAGTCAACCAAAGCTTTGTGGAAGTGCTGAGCTGTGATTTAACTAACTGGGGAATTCATAAAGTATTTAAATTAGATTTGAATCAAATAAAAAATTATTACTGTTGATTCTTTTATGGCATTGAATATTAAGTAAACTAATAGAGATTTCTTAGCAGACTAAAAAGAAATATAAAATATTTCTTGAAGAAATAATATACATCATCACTTCACTTCTGAACATAGTGTTAACTTGTGAACCATTCCTCCACAAAATAGCCAAAAGCCAAGAAATGAGCAATTTCATAGTTCTATTTTAGGCATTGCTAAGTCCAAAGTAAAAGGCAGTAAAATGAACTAAGTCTATGGCTGTGTGAGAGGGTAGATGTTTGACAATTATGTCTAGAATTACAGCATCTCATGTTTGGAAAATACCACACATTTGCCTTTTTGATAACATGCTTTTGTGCTACTAAAATCTCTTCTTTGACATTGTTTCTGTTGTTCATCCAGCATTTCCACACATCCAATGATGGGAATTTACTATATTTTCAAGCAGTTTATTTTATCTTTGGACAGTTTTGCTAAAAAGCTCACTTTTATTAACTCAATTTGTCTCCTTGAAGTTTCCTTAGAAAATATCAATAAACAATGTTGACTGTATGAATGCACGATTGGATCAGGCAGAATTAATTTGTGAAGAAGGGGACTAATACAAGAATCAGGTAGCTTGACAATGAGACTTGATAGCTTATGGCCTAGAAGTGCTTAAGATGGCCAAAAATCTACAGAAAGTAGATATAAGAAGTCAAACAGCACAATATCTTGGGATTATTTCATGTTAAGACAAATAGCTCTTCCTCTTCTATTTCAAGGGGAATCCGATTACAGTTTAGTTTAATAACTTATACTTATAGCAACATCTATGTGTTACCAAGTAAAGATAATGTCATTTAAAGTATTTTTAAAGACAATGCAAGTTTTAACACTGTTCATAAATGTTTCCACTCCAATCACTTAAATGTATAGAAAATTATTTTGCTTAATATGGCAATTTTTAATTTACTTTAAAAATGTATTTACATGGTAATAGTTGTTCTCCAATAGTAGCAAATAAATAAGATGTGATTGCTGTTGTGCAGACAATTCAGATTTCTAAACGCTCTATGCAATTATATTCAAATCAATTTTTTTGATGAGATAGAAGCATGTGATAATGATACAGCTTTAAATGTTAAAAAAGAGAAAATTATTAGAGGCATGTATGGAAATTGAAGTACAAAGATACTCAACTGAACAAGGAAAATACCATTTTTTCCTAAAGTCATTATATATATTAAGTCCAATGCTGGTGAGTTAAATGGAACTGGACTAAACTTTTGAAATTCTGCCTGTGTGTTTCGGTGGCACCGTCTGACATGCCATCTATGCTTTTTGTCCACTCTAGATTGGATACCCATCTAGATCTACGTCTAGTTATTTTTCTCTCTCTATCATCTATTTATCTGCCAAGACACACACACACACACACACACACACACACACACACACACAAACACAAACATACTTTACGTATTGCAAGAAGACTTAAATTGCATTTGCAATTTTGGATTTCTGTCTTCCTCTAAAATGAAAATATTTCACACTGGTTTGCAGGTTAGAAGGTCTGTTTTCTTGTGTCAGTGCTGGCACTGTAAGACGGACAGTATTCAGTTCTTTCACATGCTTGGGGATTTTTCTGACTAAATAATTGACTTCTAAGATTCTAGTTCGTTTCAGTAGTTTATAAGATCACTATTTTGTGAGTACTTTGAATTGGAAAGATCCATCTGTGAGATGTGGATGTTGACCAGAGGATAATGGGGGTGAAATTTCTGTGACTATATGTGTGGGGTGCCTTCCATTTGCTGCTCACCCTCCATCCCTCTCTCTCCTGCTGTGCTTCAGGGGCTGCAGCCTCTGTGGATGGCGTCAACAGACCGCCTTGATGTTGGAGTGAAGGAGGAGGAAGGAGGGATAAAGAGGGATATTGCAGTATGTATTCTCCCTGAATCCTCCTTGTAGGGCCTTGCTGCAGGCTGGCCGTGTGACTGAAGGCCACCCTCTGTCAGCCAGCTCTCTCTGGATCACAGTAACTGCTCTCTCCTCCTGCTCCTTCAGGCCTATCTGGCCCAGGCTTTGGCACTGCTCTTCTCTTTGTGATTTTCGTACTCTCTGACCATAGCTTTGCAAATATTCCCTTTAGAATAATCATTACAAATTTTTCCAGTCTGTGTGGCACCAGTTTCCTGACTGGGAATCCAAACCCCTGGGCTGGGATATCAGAGTTACTGCCTCTGTCTCAGTCTTCCCCTGCCTGACCACTGGGTACAGCACATGATATCCCTCACATCACCGTGGGGCAGGTGGATGGACAACAGTGACACCCAAGACAGAGACTGCTGAAAGCAGGGTGAGAGAGAGTCTCTCACAGGATCACAGAGAGAGAAAGGAAAACCAGCATCAGGAAGGAACAAGGATTCTGTGGTGAGCACGTAGCATGAATCACCTCAGAAAGACTGCTAATCTCTACAGTGAACTAGCCACAGATGAAAAGGCTGAGGATCTTTCATAGTCATAAGTCCCTCAATATAAGGAAGAAACAGTCCACACCAGGCCAACTTATGCTCTAAGGGGCAAGATGCAATGTCTCTCCCAAAACCGACCAGCTCAAGAGGAAGAAAAACTTGGGCTGGAAGGAAGCCCATACATGGTGACAGCTAATTGAGGGTTCTCATCAGTTTTGGTAGAAAAAAAGCAAAAAATAAAACCCCTCAAACTTAATCTAAAATTTTACAGAATGCCACTTTAGTTTGTTATATATATGTGTGCTTTAGTTAAATAGATATGAAGATACAGAGATGATGACAGACATGTACATAATGATATAGATATGCAGATAGATAGCTAAAGAATTCCATAGCATATGGTAAGACCTTTCCATGTCCCAAATTAGCAATCCCGAATTTAAAAAGTCTGAATTGAGTAATACCTTCCAACTCTTGCAGTTAGGACACTATGTTTGGAATAGTTAATTAAAAATGTCTGTATTCATTGAAAAAGAATTAAGCACTGAATATATTACAACCCAAACTATTTGCTTTGTCACCCTTTATGTGTGTATAGAATGAAACAGTGAAGACTTCTTTCAGGCAGGCATGCTTTCCCATCAGACAGCTGGGTGGGCGACTCACCCTCACCTCTTTCCTGTTGTTTTTCAAAATAACACCTGCCCAGTGAGACCCTGATGATTCTCTAACAATTTCAACTCTCTCATATTCTATTTCATTTTTTTTTAGAATTTATTACTCTCAATAATTATCATTTTCCACCTTCATTATAGAGTATAAACTTTATGAGGGAGAATTATTTTTATCTGTTTTGTTTAGAAGTTTAACTCTAGAACTTAGAAGAGTGTTTGGCACATAGCAAGAGTTTATTAATTTTTTTTCATACATAAAAGGAAGGAAGGAGGGAGAGAGGGGGAAGGAAGAGAAAAGGGGATTCAGGGGAGACACTTGGGAAAGAGCTGCTTTTATGTTTGAAGAGAAGCCAGAAAGGGCTTCATGAAGATCTTACCTTTGATCTGAGTCTTGAAAGATGTGTGATTTGTTTTTAGGTAGAAGTAGAGGGTGTTGAATGAAGAAAACCAGTGATCCAAAAGGTGTTTGGTTACCCGGACTTGAGTACAGTTTAAAGTTATGAATGTTTAATTGGAAATCACACTTTACAGCAGTTTCCCTATCACTAGATATATTCAAGCAGATTCTGAATGAAAAATGCTCAGGGAATATTCAGAGCAGTAGTTCTCAACTCAGGTGACCCACCCCCAACTCCCACCCTGAATCACCAAGGGGAAGTTCTGCAATACTTGGAGACATGTTTCGTTGTCACACTGGTGCAGGGTACTGTTGGCATTAAGGGGGGAGAGGCCAGGGATGCTGCTGAACATCCTGCAATGCAGAGGACAGCCCCCATGACACAGCTGACCAATTCAAAATGGCAATAGTGGCACCAGTGAGAAGCTCTGGTTTAGAGGAAATTGGTGACATTTGGACTAATGCTGTCATCTGTGCCAACACTAAGAGTCTAAGACTTGTTTTATAACTGGGATTAAAAAAAATTTTATTGAGGTTGAACTGAATTAAGTGCACCTTGGTTATAACTGAAAAAAAAATCTGAGTGCTCATAAAAGTATGTATATATGATTGTTACAGAGTACACTGGGGCTAATATTTTTCTGTAGCACCTATTTCTGGACAGATTCTTGAATTTTTAGGAAAAAATAGCTACCCTGAAATGACAATCAAATGGAGGCCCCTCCAGGTAATGGACGAAAACTCAAATGTCATTGCTATTACAATGACAACAATATCTAGTCATCTTAATTTTCATCCCCTGCAAGCACTTATCCCAAGTGCTGAGATAGCACACTTCTGATGTTTGCTAAGACATTTCATATTTTAAAAGAAACTTGGATAAGAGGACAAACTACTATACGAGTTAAAACTAAAAATTGATTTTCAAACAAAGAAAAATAATATAGCTTTCTTTATTAATCAACAAAAATATTTTGTCTTTTGTTATCCCAGCTAGGAAATTGCACACAGGTGATACTACAAAGAAAAAAGCACCCAGAATACAACATTTTATCAGATAGAAGCTGTGTGAATAGGAAAATGTATTTTTTAAAACCAGCTGTTCCTTTTTGAGCTCTGTTGCTTGCAGGAATGTACAGGAAGAAGATTGTCCTCATTATTTTTGAGTGGTTTAGAGCAGGGGACGTTTTCGGGAACATACACTTCAGTGCTGCACAGACTCAATCCTCAGCTTGACAGCTCTCTTAAATGCAACCTGTGCTGCACTGCATCTCCTGTATCTTATCCTTGGCTCACATCTACTGTGATGTTTATTTATATAAAAGATGTAATCTGGGATCCTGATCCATTTTCCTGACATCAGTTCAGACATGCCTGAGACCAGTCATACCATCCAGATTTGAGCACTAACCCTTGAGAGGCAAAGAGATTACCAATATGCAGTCTTCTTAAAGTGTACTCGCTGTATCCAGGACACTTTAAACTGGACAGTCTGGTGTCACATCTGTATTACAAATGGAACAAAGCTGATGCCAACAAGCCTGAAGACCAGGAAATGAGAAACAACCTAAATGAGACAAGTCTGCTCCTGTCCCTTTATACCTTCCCAAACTTTGGCCAATTTTATGAATTGATTCAGGCATTTTTCCCCTGCTCTTCTTTTTTTCAAACAACAACCGAAAAGGGCATTATTTAATAAAGTATTGCAGAAAACAGATTATCAGTCCATTCATTTGAAGAATTCTAAATATAAGTATGAATTTATCACAAATTCTTGTGAACAATAAACTTGGAAAATGCAGCACCTCTTCTTCAAGCTTTTTTGCATTTTTAAAATTAATAAACTTTAATTTTTAGAGCAGTTTTAGGTTTACGGAAAAACAGCAAAAAGCATAGAGAGTTCCTATATTACTCCCCACCCACAACACACATACGCACTCACACAGAATTTTCCCTGTTATTAACATCTTGCATTAGTGCAGTACACATGTTAAAATTAAAGAGCCGACATTATAGGTTGTTATTAACTGAAGTTCAGAGTTTACCTAGGAGTTTACTCTTTGTGTTATACATTGTGTGGATTTTGACGAATGCATGATGTCCTGTGTCTACTGTTATACTTTCATACAGAATACAGGATACAGAATTCATACAGAACAGTTTCAGTGCCCTAAAAATCTTATGTGTTTTACCTATTCATTCTTTCTACTACCCCTGCACTCCTGGCAACCACCGATCTTTTTATTGTCTCTATAGTTTTGCATTTTCCAAAACATCATAGAGCTAGAACCATATAGTATCTAGTCTTTTCATAGTGACTTCGTTCTCAAGACTTCATTCTTGGCTTGACAGCTTTTTTTTTTTTTTAAATCACTGAATAATATTTCAACCATTACGTAGATGTGCCAAAATTTTTATCAGTCTTTTAAAAATTTATAAATAAATAAACATAACTTTTTAAAAAGGAAAAGCAACATGAAATTTTAATTTTTGCAAATATAATTTTTTTCCTGTAGGTTTCAAAAAAAAAATCATGAGACAGTATTGAATGAAACAATCTGATATGGTGACTTAAAGAAATGTCTGCCTGACAAAGTTTAATAGAGAAGAAAATATTGGATAATTTAAAGTACATCTTCCTTCTTAAGATAGCATTAAAATACAATTCCTTGTAGAAAGTTTTATGCAAAATTACCCAAATAATAAGTCTGTTTTGAATGGGAACCAGTTATGTGAACAGAAGTTTTGTTTGTTTTTGAGGTGTGGTAATTAGGTATATTTATTTTTTTGACAGAGGTACTGGGGATTGAACCCAGGATCTTGTAGCATGCTAGGCATACACCCTGTCACTGAGCTATACCCTCCCCCTCCATAAGATGTTTTTCTTAGGGATCCAGCAGATACCGTCAGTTGGCAAATCCATTGGCCTCCTAAGGCATAATCAGGTTCTGTTTGCTTCTCTTTGTGTAGTCAAATCTTTCCTCACTCTTTCAAATCCTCAAAACAGAAAAGTAGATGCCTAAAGCACTGTAGTAGGTAATTAGGAGTTCAAATTTGTACCAGTGTTTGAAAGATTAGTCTAATACTTGGTGCTCTGTGGAGAAGCTGGGACTAGGAAGCAGCAGGAAGAACAGGATAGAAGTTTTTGCTGTTGATCCTGAGTCCGTGGCATGAGATTTACAAGCCAGGTGCTTGTTTCCATGTGGACTGCCTTTGAATATATATGAGGGACAAGAGAACACGATGTGGGTTTTATTCAGAAACTGAAAGCAACTATCAATAACAATGAGCTAAGAGTTTTATTAACTCACCACAGCTGTAACTTAGTCCCTGTAATTTCCCCTTTACTTCTCTTAGCTGTAAACAGTTGCATTTTCTCCCTAATTATTACTTAAAACGCTTTAGGAGTCATACTTTTAAAAGTTCAAGGGGTTGATAGTCAATGCTGTATATATACCACCTACTCTTTTCTGCACAATTTCCAAAACTCCATCTGCCTTTTTCCCATTTCTGATAATATGATGAGACAGCCTCTTGTATACATTAATATCTCTTATGAACACATCTGACCCATGTAAATAAAATGATAATAATTGACAGTCATAAAATAAAAATTGAGTTAAATGCAAAATTTACAACAATCCTGAATGGTAGGACTTAACATTGTAAATATATCAATTCATCCTCATTTGATACGAGCATTTTTTAAAAATTGCATTTAGAGTTTAATCTATAGAGTGGTGTGTGTGTGTGTGTGTGTGTGTGTGTGTGTGTGTGTGTGTGTGTGTGTGTGTGTGTGTGTGTGTGTGTGTGTGTGTGTGGAGGTAATGGCAGGGTTCCTCATTCTCTAAAAGCTATAATAATAGGTAATATATTTGAAATACAGTAGATTTAGATGCCTGTCTAACTAATTACACACATACACATAGAGACACACCCCAGATGAGTACACGACCTAAGTTTTACAAAAGATACAAAATATAAAAGAATACCTTATACCCTTTTATTCAGGAAGGCCTTCCTAAGCAAGATAAAAATTCAGAAAATCTATATGCTTAATGACATTGAATTAATTTTTTTTCTGAATGATAAAATATACCTTAAATAAATTTAAAAGACGAAGAACAGAGTCAAACTATTTACAACACCGTTAGCAAGTCAAGAGTTGTGGCCCATGATATATAAGCAGTGCTTATAACATAATAGAAAGATAGCCCTTTAGAAGAAAGATGTAAAATTTCAACAGGCAATTAATTCACAAAAAAGAGAATACAAAAGTTTACTCAACATATGATCTAATGTTAAATTTCACAAAGTGAGAAGAAAACCAACCACACAAAACAACTTACATTCAAAATAAAACAAAATTCTTTCCCCTCTATCAGTTTTAGTATAGACTGTAAAGCTTGGTAATATTCAGTTATGGGTATGGAGGAAAAGGAGATATTATCACATACTTTTCTTGGCAATGACTGAGGACAATTAAGGAGTATCCATGAACATTTAAAAACGCACAAACCCATTGACAGAAATTTTTTCTGTGTTTTTTGTTCTTGGATTTGATCCCAGGCTAACATGCAACTATGCACAAAGATTAGCAGTCTATAAACACCCAGCATTTGTATTAGCAAAATTTGGAACCAAGCAATTAATAGGAGAATATTTTTAAAAAACCATATAATATAATGTAGCTGTTAAATGAGGTAGGTGTATATATTTTCCTATGAAAATATGTTCAGGATATTTTGTAAAAAAATTGAAAGTTCAAATCAGATAAAATATGATGAAATTTTCTAATATATATGAGGGTATTTATTATTATGTGTGTTTACATATGTACATACACAGGGATACAGATATTCTTGTAAGAAAGTAAAAAGCCTGAAAGCTAAAAACTTACTGTTAGTAATCATCACTTTGGGGGATGGGATTGAGGTAGGGATGAGATTATATTTCTCTAGATTGTATTCTTTAAAAAAGAAGATGAATTATGTGTGAATTTTATTTTTGTTTTGTTTTCTACTGTTTTCATTTTTCCTTATTTTTCAAAAAGCTAAAATAAGTATTTGAAACCAAAAAACTAAAATAAAATATATACCAGCAGCATAATTTGGGAAATAATACTAGATACACTTTACACTTGAAGATGGAAGAAAATGCAGGTGCATTAACAATTTAATCTTAGTATTCAAATTACATTTCTATTCCTCTAAATAGCTGCCTTTAAAACTCATTCAGATGTTCATTACAGGGAAATTGGTAGGCTATTCGTATGGAAGGACTACATTACTGGACATTGTATTCAAGAAATGGTCCAGAAGGGGCCCACATGCATGTCTCAGCAGGGTTTCCCACTCCCTCTCTTAATATCCTGAAACTTTTCCCTGCTTATCCAGGAAATGAGATTCATAATGATCAAATATAAAATGATGTTAATATTTTGGTTGTTTAAAGAATGCAGGGTAAGCACAGAGAACTGCTGAGAATTTGCAGCACTAATCTTGGCCTGAACACTTGTGAGAGTCTGGTCTCCATTCTGTCTGATACAAAGAAGGTCTGTGGAAGTGCTCAGTTGGAACGAACAGGAATGTGGTGTGTCTCTGTGATTTCCTGTCCACTCCCCCTTCTTTTTTTTTCTACAGAGATAGGTCCTTTGGTGAAAAGACATCTGTGCTTTCTTCTTTCTCTTCAGGACTGAATGTCATGATTTAGAACACACAAATGTAATTTCAGCTTTGACTGCCTGCTGGTTTATTTCATGCACCTGCTTTTGGAGGAAGGAGAGACAGGATTTTAAGAGGACATTGTGAGGCCAGAGCTGCCATTTGACCTGACACATCCTAGGGGAGCATCGAAAACAAAAGCACTTATTCATAACGAGGGATTTAAACAACAAAAGAACACATTTGCAATTATATTTACGTATCAACACATAGACTCGGTTCTTGTTATTTTTTTCCTTTACTTATGTCATGAAATGAAAAGTTAAAGATTTCTTTTGTTTTTGTATTTATACCCCTTTATCAAGTCCTCTACTTATTTATAAGTTAAACTTTGTTTTTGGGTTTCAGATATTTTTAATTTCTCTATATGATACTTTTAAAGTTTTTGGATTTAGGTATAAACTACCTATGAAAATCTCCATATATAATTTCCAGTATGTGCTAATTTAATTGTTTCTAACTAAAATAACTTCTATTCAAAAAAGTTCTTTCATTTCTAAGTATTAAGCAATTCCAAGGACAAAAGTGTTATAAAAAGCCTTCCTGAATAGTTTTGCTAAAAGTCTGACAGATAATAAATTGAGTATTGATTTAACAAACAATTCTGAGACCCTAAATTGTTTTCTGTAATAAATGGTTATGCAATCCAAATTAATTACCAACTGCTTAACTTCTTTTAGGGAAATAAATATCAGATTAAAAAACCAAAGCAAAACAGGCAAAATAGATATTTAATAAAAATTGATTACTGTCTGCTTCTTTTGCTTACCAAAGGGCATGGATTTCTCCATTTCTGATGCCTTGAACTGAGGTAGTCCACCTTCACTACCACAAAACAAAGCTGCCTAAAACAACTAATTTCTTGAGGATTGTAAGTTACAGAAATAAAACAGAGGAAAAAAATTAGGAAATCTCAGATTGTAAATACAAGAGTAATGCTTTGGCTTTATAGTGACACTGTGCATTTGCTAGAATTGATGAACAACAGATGTCCTGAGACTTGTAAAAACATCTGCAACAATCACTTGAAGGTGTGAAAATATCTGATTAATTTCCTTTTCTGGTTTGTTCTGTACTTTCCCTTATAAATTATTTTTTCAACCAGGTAGTCTTTCTTTCCACCATCCCTGTATGGAATTTGGTAAAATAAAACGTTTTACAGTTCCAGAACATTGTTACAGATGGATAAGCTGGGTGATGTGTATTTTTTCTTTAGTTAATAATGCTGTCTGCTATCACCATAGATATGAAACCTGTCTTTTAATCGCTGAATATTTTCTATGCTTTTTTGCTAAATTGGTCAGACTCAGTGACATGAAAACGAAGATGAATTTGTGAGAGTTTTGTAAAAATATAAAATGTTGTCTTCCTGGCATTGGGGTCCTACTGGGTGGTAATTGGGCTGTGCAGGTGAAGCACATGCCTGTTCCCTGCAGGTCCTTCCTATGACCTTCCACTGTTGAGCAACAAGTGGAGTTGGCTGAGAGTGAGAGCACACCAAGCTCCCAGGTGTGTCCTTCCCACTTCTCTATTTTGTACAGCTCAGGGCACTCAGGGCCTCTTAGAAAAGTTAATAATGTATTGGGCTAAGTTGCAGATTTTCTGGAAATATGTAAAATAGAGGCATCTACCCTGAAAGTAAGTGACCATATTATGATACACATAACTCTAGCTTGAGGGGACTAAATAAGAATTCTTCGAAGAAGTCTTGTTTTGTCTCATGCTAAGATGGAATAGTAAACTAAGAATCTATGGAACTACATAGAATTGAGTCCCTTTCTCTTTTATTCTACTTTTCCTGGCCAAGGTTTCTCCACTGTGTAGCGCACAATAAAAAGTGACCTCAGGATGGTAACCTCTGGGACAGAGAACTTACATTTGATTTGATTTAAGACCCACGAGTACTTTTAGGTAGTCTATAATATTCACCTTCACTCTGAAAAGGGATTTGCCACTTCTGTACCTAAGCTTTATATTCTCTTCAAATTTACTCTCTTTTACTTCCCTCTTCCTGATTCATCCTGTTAGCCCTTCAATGATAATATCTCAACTTAGCTTAAAAGGAGAACAATAGGGGTCAACTCTATAAGGTATAAACAGACAGACAGGCAAAAATAATCATCTGTTGAGTGACTGCTGCTGTCTTTGAGGGTCTTTCTCTGATACCCTTAGGGGTTTAGTTAACTGGAACATTCAGGTCTGCACAGCCTTGAAATAGCTGGAGTTGTGCTGCACATCTCTTGAAGGGCTGCCTGAATGACAGCTGGTTTAGCTAGAGAAGTGAAATCTGATCACCTAAATCCCTCACAAGAGAATGAAAAAAGAGAAATACTCTCATAGACTATTCAAATCTAAAGAAGCACCCCAGGGTGAGTCTACTGAAGAGGGAAGATTTTGTTAAGGCTTCCCTGCCAGAAGTTCACGATAGGCAGTGGACAGAGGCAAGTACAAAACCGTATTACTTGTGGACCAAATCCCACCTGCAGCCAAAGGAAAAGGCTCCTTCAGAAGAGATGAAGGAGAGGCTGAAGGTTTCTCTGTAGAAAGCTGAGGAGGTGAGCCAGAGCTGATACACTGAAAGCTTCTACTAGCTCAAAATGAGATTAAGGCTCTGATTTTTTCTGTATCCAAAGTACTATTTTATCCATTAAACCTTGCCTTGGTGGAATTTCCACATCCCTTGTGCCAAATCGTTAACTCAGAACTGTCCCCAAAACATCAGAGCACTGAGCAAAGGTGTTTACAAGAAGGTAAGGAAAATAATACTTTGGGATTTCTTGAATTTGTAAAGAGTCCAAGCATGCAAGCAAAATCTGAGCCATTAACAAAGTCTAATTAAATTGAAATAACAATTACTACCATATGTCCGTTATTTGTAAGACACTGGGCTAGGGCTATATAGGATCACTTGTGAATAAATGCAATTTCTGATTCAAAGAGCTCAGTGCTCAGTGTGAAAACAGACATAAGCACAGAGAGATAGAAAGGATCTACTAAAAACTTTGGAGCACGGAGCTTAGAACCAGAAAACAATGAGGCATATCTCAAGGCCTACAAATCCCATTTAATGGAAGAGCTTTTCCTTCTACCTGTCCTCACCAAGCCAGCTTTTTGTGATGTTTATACTAGGGTTTCAGTGCCTCTCCACTATCCCTTATCACTGAATACTAGATTTTAGTTCTCCTTTCCTTTCCCCATAAGGTAACTTCTGCACAACTGCTTCTCTGATTGAATCATATAACACATACTGAAGGACCATTGAGTGCTGAACATTACTAATTTCAATGCCTCAATCAAAAGAGACTGCATGTATAGTCCTTAAACTAAAGATTATTTCCATTTTCCTGGAGAAATATAACACAGAAAATTAGAAAAGTGCTTGAAAATAATATTAAAGAGTAGATAAGATTTATATATTTAAGTATGCTGAAGCAACTGATTTACAAGATGTTCATGTTAAAATACACAGTATCAATATGGGACTATCAATTAGCTGACATTTATTCCAAGCACACATACACACATGTACACACACATAATTTTTCTGTACATATGGCTATGGTAAAAACTGTCTTAAAACAGAAATTGCTACAATCTTTCTTCCCTAGTCACTTATTTTTTGCTTGAATTAATCAATTGACTGTACATTTTTAAACATTTAAAATTGAATTGACAGTTCACAGATAGATACAAAGATGAGAACAAATTAGATTACTGAAATGTTCTGACATACCTATGAAAAAGAGAGTATATTAGGATTTTTAAAATTACACTTGGAATATTTTGGTTGTACTGTTGGAAGAGTGAATTCATTTTAAATTTCTTAAATGTACAAAGTTCCAGGCATAGCATGTGTAATTTTTTCTACCATATGATTTCCCTAAAAATATTTCTGAATTTGTGTGAATTTTGCATAAGGGAAAAGGGATGCAAGGATACTATTGATTTTTTCACATGAACTGAATAGAACTGATTTATGAAAAAATAATAATTGAAGTAACACAGCTCAGGTTCAGCATTTTCTAACTCTATGTCCTTACACAGCCAAGCTTAAATAATAATGTTTCTTCAACTTTATTTTTATCATATATATGAGATTCTATCTATTTTGTCTTTGACAAGAGTGGTAGAGAAAGAGAGAATTAATTCATGAAATCCTAGAATTGGAAACTCTAAGTCTCTTCAACCAGCCATCAGTGTGGACACAGAGAAAAAGCCAGTCAAACGAACTTCACTTGGTGGGGCTTTGAGTAACCTGTGAAATGGCAATGAAACTTCAGGGAATTGTTTCTGACATACAAGAGACCAGCCTAAATTTAGA
Source organism: Vicugna pacos (assembly GCF_048564905.1). NCBI lineage: Eukaryota > Metazoa > Chordata > Mammalia > Artiodactyla > Camelidae > Vicugna > Vicugna pacos. The sequence continues at coordinate 54,022,824 of NC_132989.1, forward strand.
TAATACTAATCCAAGTGACATGTCGAACTCTTTCACTTGGGTTAATTGTCTCATGACTCTATCGTTCCAGTGATGAGCTGCAGGCAGGAATCAAAGCAAGGCAAACCCCAGGAAAACGCATCAAGTGAGTGAAGGGGTGGCAGTCCCCTATAGATTATAGAGACAGAGCCATCGAATCCTAGCAGCTTTTCCTTGGACTTTATTTTCATTCTGTCTATGCTGTTTGTTTCAGTTATCTTCATCTTTAGCCTTACATTATCCAGTCAGCACACTATTTACCAAAGTTACTTAAGTCTGCTCCTTTCTTCTCCACTTTATAGTGTGGATTTATAACAGCTAGATTTAACAGTGAAAGTCTGTATTTCATCTTGAGTTTCCCAACATTCTAGCTCATTTAAAAATAAAAGTTTGCATGTAGTAAAATTCCCTTTTTGTGTTGTAGAGTTCTATGGGTACTGACAAAAAAACCTGAGTCATATATTCACCTCCACAGTATCATACCAAACAGTTCCATCACCTCCCAAAATTTTCTCATGCTACTCCTTTGTGGTCATCTCCTCCCCTTAGATTCAACCTTGGCACCAATGATCTGCTTTCTGCCCTATCATTTTGCATTTTTCCAGAATGCCATATATTTGGAATCATACAATATAAAGCTCTTTCAGTCTGGCTTCTTTCACTAAGAAAAATGCATTTAAGATTTCTGCATATTGTGAGGATTCATAATTTTTTCCTTTATACTGCTGAGTAATATTCTACTGCATGGATGTACCACCATTTGTTTATCTATCTTGTGTTGAAGGACATTTGCATTGTTTCCAATTTTTGGAGCTTCTATGAACACAAATGTATATACTTATTTTTCATCTGCATGTCTTTTTTGGTGAAGTATCTGTTTAAATTGTCTCTACTTTCTTTTATTGAGTTTCTTAATTGTTAAGTTCTTTATATACTTTGCATTAAAGTCTATTATCAGAAATGTGATTTGCATGTATTTCCTCCCAGGATGTGTCTTGTCTTTTTATTATCTCAAAGGGAAATAATACTACAAATTCAACTATGTATTGGAGGGGTGAGAATCTCATGAGGTAATGTTTTTGAAAGGCATTTGACAAATATAAAGGGCTATTCAAACAAGAAATACAATTTCACCATTACTGTACTGTCATAGACTCTTAAAGCTAAAAGAGGGAGAACACTCAACCCTGAATCCTCATGCAGAATCAGAGTACTCCCTCCTTTGGATTTTTTTTTGATGAACACTGAAAATTTCATTCTCTTCCAATTTTCCTCAACTGCTTGCTTGCTACCAATGAGCTGTTATAGCTTCAACAGTTACTTCTGAAAACTACCACGCAAATGTTTTCTGCTTTGACTGTCCTCCAGCTACAACAAATTTAACTTGATTTCTGTGTTGCCACGTCTTCATTATCCACAAGTTTTTCAGTTATCGCTGTGAATGGGCATTTTTTCAGCTCATGGACTTATCCATTTTGTACTATTTTCCATTTCAGAGGTGCAATTTTATGTGTCAAATTGTTAGGGATGCAAGGTCTTTGACAACAGCAAATGAAAACTATTTAAGGCAGCTGAAGCTAAGGGAAACCTTATGAACAAACATGATGAGAAAAGGAGTTAGACCCCATGGGGTTGGGAGGAAAACTCAGGAACTTGGGCCGCTCTTTCTCTTCTTCCCAGTTGTGTTGACTTTCTTCTATGTCTCAGCCATATTTATGTCTCCCATCTGCTCTTCTTCAGTCTTCTGTCAACCTGCTTCCACAGCAAGTCTTTTAGTTTCTATTCCCTCAAAATGCTGGGCCGTACTCAGCTCTGAGTTGCATAGTGCTGACTATAGCCTAAACTCTACATAATTTCAAATTTTGAAGAGAGAATTCCAGTGTCTTCTTTATAAGGATGAATTAGTGATCTGGAGGCTGACAAAATATTCACAGAAACCTGAGTGAACTCATGTCCTGACTATGAAAAGGTATCCTGCTTCAACTTGCTTTCATTCATCTATACTTCTTACATTCCATTTCATTCCCTTGATGTGTTGACATGTTGGAGAAAGCTCTAATACCAAGTCCCTCTTGAAAAATGACAATTACATTTTCTACTGCGCTGGGTTTTATGTAAGGAAAACTTTAGTAAAAGGCATATTTCGTGCACAAAAAATATATTAAAGAGGTATGAGAACTACAGAAATAGAATGTTGCACTAGTTTTCTCCAGTCTGCTTATCAAATAAAATAAATAAAGGAAATAATGCATATACTTGATTTAGTGAATGTGACATAAAAAGCTTGATATTATTTTATTAATGACATAACTAATTTCTATTTATTAGTATTCTTTTGGTGAACCAGCATTGTTTAATTTTAATTAATTATTATTTTCAAATACAAGTAAGAAACTAAACTCAAGCTGATATAAGGATGAACAACTTTGACTTTATTCTTAGGGACAAATTGTTTTTGAAAAGAAACAAATCCCATACCATCTTCCTAGAAGTTGAATAACTAATTATACAGAACTAATCTTAATACTATTTATATTTTTACTTAAATAACTTTCAAATATCTTCCATGCATTTCATTCAATCCTCATAACTAACTTGTGAAATATATTGTCATAATTTTTCCTATTCATGGAAAGTAAACAGGTTAGAGAACTAAAAACCTTGTCCAAGTTTCCACATCTAGACTTGGGACTCACAGATCTTTTGTGTATTATCCACAATGAAGTTTTGCCTCCCTGTAGTTATGAATTTAGACATATCCGCATGTGTTGTGAGATTTGTTGATTCACAAAGATTTCTACATAGCTGTATCTATGTTTGTTTTCTTATGAAAAATAAATATTTACTTGTTAATGAAAAGAGACATGATAATTACAAAAAAAATGTAACTTACATTATTTTTTTTTTAAAAGCCTCCTGATCATGCGGATTATCATTGAGTCAAAAAATCTTCCTTTTTTGTTTAAAGCCATTGGTAGTTCTTATGTGTGAAACTCTTTTCTCAAAGTCAGATTAGACCTGTATTAGTTGTAACAGTATCAATTCTACCAGGCAACATAATGCTTTAAATCATATACTCTGTAATTCCAATCTTGCACAATAGTGAGTTGGGAGTTGCAGTGTTAAAAGAAGAGACATCACTGAAGGATAATTTCTATCTACTTATTCTGAGTTCTCTCTCTCCCATAACTCATGACCAGCATCAAAGAAGCATATATATTCTATTCTTTATCAAATGCTATGAACAGTGGCAAGCCCTAAGCATCACTTCTGAAAGGTTATAAAGATAAGAATGATACAGATGCCCAACAAATCAAAGATCCTGCAGTCCCATCTTTAATAACAGGCATATCAGCCTTTAAGTCCTGTATGACAGTTAGAACTGAAACCATCTACAGTCACCAGCTTACTGTCTATATTACTAACATGACTTCATTATTCCAGGAAACTCTCCCTCTCAGGAAGATAGAGTTGCAAATGTTATTTCACATACTTCCTGAAAAATCCATCTACCTGAACAATAGACTATTCTTCAACAATTTGCTTAACTGGGATCATCAAACTGCTTTGTACTCTTCAAGTTTCCTTTCAAACCCTAACATTTCTGTGTTCACTAATCTTAACTATCATATCACAACCTTAAACCAACTCCTAGCAGACCTTCAGCACTAAGAGACCTTTAAACTACCTCCTCCAAACCTACAGATGTCCATTTTCTCCCAAGATGCTCCTAAGACTCTGTCAGGATATTGGTCTTTTTTATTGCAGTAAATAATAAACTTGGCTTTGCTCAATGAACAAGACATTTTTGAAGTCTCTTTGGGAAATCATCAGCAGACAAATATAATAGTCCCTAGATGAAAGTCAAAATAGACACTCTACTTAGAGAAGATGTTTTTCTTTAGTTCTTTTTTCCTACAGGCAGGTAGTAGCCTCAGCTGTGAAGCATGAAAATCTTGTCTTTAAAGCTTCTCTTTCAGACCCTGTCTTCATGTACCCTGCACCTAATTCTCTTCTCCTGCATCCACTATAGGGTCAGGCAGATGCTTCAGGTGACTCCTCTCCCCATCCCCATCTCCTATGCACACATACAGGCTTAACCATATCACCACTGTGCCCAGAGGGAAAGGGACAGATAAATTAATTAGTTGATGAGCTTTTAATAGTTGATAAAGCAATGGTCCGCTTTTCCCAGAGAGTGTCGCTCTGAAAATGTTTCTAGTAGCAATGGAATTAAGTGGATATGGAAGATGCATTTTGAGGGCTTTCCCCCCGAACCCCCGCCATGTATGTTTTCCATGTTTTTTCCATGTAAAGTTTTGGCTTTGCAGATTGCTAGGGTCTGAAATTTGAGTCCTTTCATGGGCGCGTGTTTTGCCTTTAATTTCTTCTCAGAACTCAAGTGATCAGCTCACTTTAAATCCTCAGAGAAAAATCCATTTTTTCCTTCTCTCACTAAGAAATAGAAAAATGTTCAGATATGCTGCAGCCATGCTTACTGAACTTTTTAAAAGAAAATGATCACTGAAACATTCAGCCAGTGGGGAAGAATAGATCACCAAAACAGATTATTTACACCCAACAGTTTGATGCTAATCCGTGATTTTAAATAAACCTATTTTTTTTTACATATATCTACTTTACAAGTAGCAAATATTCAAATGAACAATGTCATAAAGGAAGGAAACTGTCAACAGAGAACCAAATACTGAGCTGTTATTATTTATACAAGAGACTATCATGTATTTCCTTTTTTTGTCATTACTTACCCTTTCTCACTATTATGTCTGAAGTGCAGTTTTTCTTACGCAACAGCTGTTAGGTACTTCTTATTTCTTTTGTTAAGGTTTATTCTATCTGAAATAATGAGGCTTCATTTATCAACTTCTTTTGAAAGGAAGTATAAGCCCAAGACATATCTGTGGAATATAAGGTCCTGTGCCAGTGAAATTTATGTTTCTTAATTTTATTTTAATGTAAATTCCTACTGCCTCCACAGTACACTCCTGTTCATCAAGAAATGATTGTGAGAAGCTGCTACTCTCAGCGGATTCTCTTCCAGGAGTTCTTTTTAGCATTCCAGAGGCATTTAGAATAATGGCGTGGATCATTTTAAGGAAATGCATTTTCAAATACAAGTCAAATGGGAGTCTTTTAGAAAGCAACCTTGTTGGAGTGAAAAATGTGCTTTGGAATACATTTTACTGTTTCACTAATAAAGGGATTTTTTTTTTATCTGTAAAAGAATGCTTTAAAAGTGATAATAAGATTTATAATTTTTTTGATAAGAAATTTACAGTACTCTGACTTGTGATAATAGTCATTGCCTGAAAGACTCTAGAGCTGGCGGTTCAAGGAGCCATAAAAACAGTGACAGCATTAAGCTTAATATCATACTTAACTCATTTATTTGATATTAGGTAAAATGTATTTCAATGTGACAGCAAATCAGGGAGTCCTTTAGGTGTTGGATTTTTTTGAACTTGATAACCCTGAAAGAGCTGACTAACAGAAATATATTCTGCTTATTTTAAATTTTATAAGAACTCCCCAATCTCTCTCTCTCTGTCACACACATACACACATCCCCAGTATCATTTCTCCCAACATGACCTTCGATCTTGAAATTATTTTGTTTACAGTTTGCCTGATTGTTTTTACTGTCTTCAACAAAAGAAAAGTCTGAAAGGCTTTTCTTCTTATTTGCTTACATTTGTGGTGAAGATGTCCCTGAGAATAGAGTCTGCCTCGCAGCATTTTAGGGAGTCAGATTCCTATACATGCATGTGGGCATATGTGTTTGTGTGTGTGTACTTTGGACTCTGTCTCCTGACAAAGTTTCTCTCCTTAACTAAACTTTAGTCCTCTTTCTGACTAGAACTTGTACCTGTTTATTAACATGTGCATAGTGGATACACATGAGGATACTCAACGGTGAGTAACTCAAAGGGATGATTAGAACTTGAGTTTATGTGTTAGCAAAAGACAATAATTTTGTAGAAAAGTGGCAAGACATAGGAAAAAGACTTTAAGCTTCTAGGGTGGCAAACTGTAGGAAAGGATATACAAGAAGGAACTACTAGAAGATAAGGGCTAGTTAGTGAGGTTTGTTATGAAGGTTCCTTTTGTGCCATCTCTCAACTGATAAAGGTCTAGAGTTGTCTCTGGTGATTTACTTCTGTCCCTCCTGGTGGAGAGGGGACACGGAACACCTTTACAAATTTGTGTCCTGCTTTTAGGAAAAAAGGGGGAGAAAAGAAAGTTCTTCTTGTATCTGCTTCTTTTCAGTTGCTTTCAGTTCAAAATAATCCATATGCCAAAGTCTCATACTTTAGTGTGGCGTATTTTGCTATCCTTCACCTGCATAGCCCAGTTTTATCAAGAACCCAACTATGTCAATTTAGAGAGAATCCCCCACTCTTGATACCTGATAATCCTGGCCTGCATTTAGGAAGACTTCTATTAAGTCTGTTTAGCAAGAGTCTCCCTAACCTTGATGCTTCCTTTCAGTAATTCTCTGTTCACTCATTCTGTTTACTGGCTATAAATTCCCAGCTGTCTTTGTTGTATTTGGAGTTAAGGTGATCTTTTCTCCCAGCTGCATAGTCTTGATACCTATCACAATAGTTCTAAATGAAGGGTTTTTTCCTTCCTTTAACAAATGTCGGAATTTTTTTCTTTAACAGCCTCATCATCAACCATTCAGCGTCGGTCTTGGTCCTGTGACAATAAATCAAATGAAACTGGAAATTTCATCTTGTAGAATTTACACAGTGAGGGAGATACACCAACACTGCAAGCATAGTCAGCATATTCAGAGCTATGGGTGCTATGAATGTAGAGAGGAAGAATGGATCAATGATTTTCCAACTTCCCCACACCAAAGGTTTAAGCAGGTCTCCTGTCACTCCTTTTTTGAAGGTCTGATAGTTGTGACACATTGGGAGAATGTTTGAATCACAGAATAAGAGTGAAAGAATATTTATTTTAAAGAACAAGAAAAAGTTGATGATAAAGCAAAAATTCATCCAAAGGTGTGGAGACTGAAATCTGAGTGAAAGATGGAAAAGTTGCTCTCACTGCTCCTCAGAACATAATCTTTTACTGTTTTTTCACTCCTCCCTTCTCTTTCTCCTTCCTTTTTCATTTCACCCATTTTTCATTTTCTCTCCTTCAGAGATAGTAAAGCACTGTATCATTTATATATGCTATCATTGAAAGGTACTTCAGTATTCTGATAAATATTTTATATGTATTATTTCAGTAATCTTCAACATAATGCTGAGAAGTTGATATTATTATCCCCCTTTACAGATGAAGAATCTCAAGTATGCTGAGATTAAGGAACTTGTTCATGGTCATATAGTTGATAAGTGGCCAAATCAAAATTTAAACTCAGCCCTGCCTAAAGCTAATTTTTTTGGTATGTTAACCAGTGTTTTTCAAGTGTAAATATGCATCCTTCAGTTTACCTGGAGATCTTGTTAAAATGTAGACCCAGGCTCAGAAGCTCTGGGTGGGGACCTGAGACCCTGCAATTGTGAGGAAGATGATGTGGCATTTCTCTGGGCTATACTTCAAGTAGCATTTGATGGTCATTAATTTGAAGTTGGAAAGTTTTCATTGATAAATTGCTTAATCTTAATTTCATCTTATTATTTAGTGCATGTCCAAAATACTACAGATTGATTTATCCCAAAGTCTTATTCTTCTACCAATCTGAAGTGTAGAGCTTTCTGGTATTAGGAGAATTGCTCCAAACAAATTCTGCCTCAAGGTTTTTGCTTAGGAATCTCAAATGTGGCACTCTTTGTCTTCAGTCCAACTATCAAATTCTTCACTTCACTAATTTTTTTTCTCCATCTCCTTTGGAACTCCTTTCAGTTTATCTAGATCTTTTGAACACTTACAAGCACAAAATTGAAAGCCTTCTTCCAGGTGCAGACCCATCATTCATATGGGAAAGACTATCACATCATATCAGTATTGAGTCCAAAAGAACCCTGCATGATTTTGCGACTGAGCTATACTGAAGATTTCTATCTAATTTGACATTGTAATTTATAGCCTCAAATATCTGTGCTTCTTCAAAGAACTAATTTACATCTCTGAAGCTGGATGACATGTTTTTTCCTATACCATGCATGTTGCATCATTTTTTTGGTTACTAATGATAGCACACAGCCTTCTCCACTTTCTAATTTGGATTGGTTGTTGTTGGAGAGCCTCTTTCATATCCTTTATAGCTTGTGTACTGTTATCAAGGTGGAAACATAGCCATTATATTCCAAATGGTTCTACATTGAAACAATGGAGCTCGAAGGCCAGGGTTTTCAACTGGTTAAGAGTAAGGAAAGGTATTATGGATTTTGTTTTGGGACACCCTGTGAGGCAAGTCCAATAAGGCTTAATAACTGACTGGTTGACCAATGCATTTAAACATCTCTTGTAAAACTTTCATTTTCAATTTTTTTTTCTCCTCCTGCCTCTGTGTTTGTGGTACTCTTAGCTACCTAGAAATCCTTCTTTCAAAAAAATTCCAATTTGATCTCAAGTGAAGTAGGATGGAAAGGACTGATTCATGTATAGGCCAGGAAAACTAAGTGGAAAGTCTATTCTAAGCGCAAGGACTGCTTTCAATTACATCTACACATATTTAAAGAATGGTAGTACCTGCATGTGAGAGGTTTCTGTTTATTCAGCTTATAGTTAAGGCTTAGAGAATTGTCCTTTGCATTGGTAACTCCACTAGAAGTTAAGTCACTCAAAAATTATAGCTGGAAAAACCTGGGAAAAACTCAGTAAGTTTGTGTAGAAGAGAGAGAGAAGCAAATTTTAAATAGCAACCATATACAATTATAAAAATGATCACGATCATAATAATAGGTAATATTTATTGGGTACTTACTATGTCAGGCAGTATGCTAAATGTTTTATATAGCATTATACCATTTAATTCTCACAAATATATAACTGAGTTAGATGTAATTGTAAATTCATTTTATTAATGAGGAAACTGAACCCGAGAGGTTAAAAACATTATCTAAGGCTGGTTATTTTGTGGCTAAACAAGTCTCACTTTTCTGACTCCAGATACTGTATGTGTAACTCATACACTACATTTTTTATGTGTGCCAAAATCCCTATGTCATATAAACAATTAGTTAACTCAATCTGGCAGTACGTTAATGCTCAATGTACTTATACAATGCAAGTTTTATAGAAGAAACAAAAGATGACTATTATGTGATCCTTACAACCCAAGAGACTATTAGTCAGTAGGCAAATACTTTTATAAAATGCTTTTGCTAAATGCTATATAGAGAAAGAAAATAATATTAGTGAAAGATACAAAGGAGAGAGTGATTTTAATTAGAGGACTTCAGGATGATTTTCAAAGAAGACATGAACTGAAATGAGATTTAGGGAATACCTAAAAAACTCCAGCCGGTGATTATACAGTTGGGGAAGAGTGAAGGGGCAACTGGTACACATTCAAGCAAAGATGGAGCCCAGAGGATAGAGGATATGTTTAGGAATTAGCAGGTGGACTAGATAAGAAAACCACAGGAAATTCAGAAGGGAGAAAGGACACTGATATGTGGGAAATGCAACTAGAAAGTTAGGTAGAAGATGAATTCTAGGCTGAATTATTCAAACTGTATTCAGTAGGGAGTTGGGGCCATCAGAGGTTTTTGAATTGTCATGGGACAACATCAGATTTATGTTTTAGATGGACATGTCATTGCTAAGTATAAACAGTGGTTCGGACAGGACCAGGGAGTCCAGTTAAATCATAAGAAGAAATGAGCTACTAAGCTACTATTGTGGCCTTGAGCTGGAAAGATAACATTTATACTCACTTGTGGTTACTCTGAAGTTAAGATATAATGAATATTATAAATTTCAAATATGTCTTATTTATGCTTAGGAAGAATCTGAGTGATTTATTTATTAGTTAAAATAATCACTATTTAGGACATTTGTTATATATTCTTTTATTTGGGACTTATGATGCTTCATAATATCAGCTGATACAAAGTTTCTAAATTTCATCTAATAGAATTATTCTTGATTTATATGTTATTCCAAATATCTTCACAGAACATTACCATTCTAACTCCTGGCATTTTGAAAGGACTATTAAGCCAAACAAATCTTAATATAACTAGGATAGTTTAAAAGGAAAAAGATAGGTCTTAAGGGAGTTTTAAAAAATGAATGGAACAAGACCCTTTCCTTTAAATTCTTCAGGAGGTAATTCTTTTTTGACAAAGAGATGGATTATATAACTCGTTGGGTCATTTTAAATTTTTAGTTTCTGTGAGTCTCTGATTCATACATAAGAAAAATTGTTTTATCTCCTGACTGATGGTCCTCCTAATCCCTGTTTTTTCCCCCTGCCACCAAAAATAAAATTCCTCTTAGTATAAAAATGTTTCAAGCAGACTTTTTGGCTCTGTAAGGCTCCAAGTGATAAATACAACCCTCAACATTGCTGTTTGAGGTGGTAAATCACCGAAAGTTGAATTTATAGAATCCCAAAGATATGTTTTGTTCAGTCACCCCAATTTTAAGTCCTAGTCCAGAATTCTCTTACATTCTACCAGAAACAGAGTTCAAAGCATTAAAAAAAATTTAATGTATTGAAAGGTTCCTTTGAAGCAAATTCTATAGGTTTTCAGTGATCATAAAACTATATTTTATTTCCATGACTACCCAATTATCCTTTAATTATCTGCATAATTTGTTAAGAAAATCCTCAGGACTAGCAATATGCTGTGGACAATACATCAGAAAAGATATTACAAGGAGACTTTCCTGCTACAAAATAACTACATATTGCATAAAGTGTGTATGTATGTATATGTGGGAGGGGATACTCACAGGGAGTAAGGGACTTCTCATTCAGCCCCACCCCCGCAAAAATATAAAGACTACAATTATCTGAGGTCAGGTGCCAATGTCAGCTCACAGTCCTCAAATTAGGTTTTGACCCCAAAACACAAAGTAGGGATAGATGAGTATGAGACTTTAAGGCAACCTGAGAACAAGGGGATAGAAGTGGCCCGAGTTTGGTAACACTGCCTGGCTCCCAGCAGAAGAAAATGAAAATCCTGTCAAGAAGGAAACACTCTCAATTTTTGCCAGCACGTTATTCATATACTAGAATTAACTAAATATGAACTCACAACTAAAGATCAATACCTGACCAAAAAAAAAAAAAGTGTCAAAGATCAATAGATATACAAGGAAATAATTCACCATGGAAAAGGCTCTTCAAAATAATAAACAACATATTCAGATTGCCTAAAAGTTAAAAACTTCTAAGTATGAAACAAAAACTTTTAAATTACTATGTTGGAAGTAATTTACAAAAGTAAAAGTGGGAATACAAAGATAGTCATTAATAAGAAACTATAAGAAACCATAGAAATGTCCAGATAGTTAGTGACTTTATCAGAGTTCCCTGGAGAAACAGAACAAATAGTAAGTATCTATCAATCTATCTATCTATCTATCTATCTATCTATCTATCTATCTATCTATCTATCTATCTACACATCTTATCTATCTATATATACATCTTATCTATGTATCTATCTATAGACATCTTCCTATTAGACATATCTATAGATGTCTTATCTACTACCATTTTAAATAATTCAGCATCTTTTCATGATAAAAACTCTCAGAAAGCTTGGAATCAACTGAACTTCCTTAACTTGATAAAGGGCATTTTATTAGTTTTCTGTGACAGTTGTTAACAAGTTACCACAAAGTTAGTGGCTTAAAACAATGAATTTGGGTTATCTTATGGTTCTAGCACTTCAGAAGTTCAAAATGGGTATTGCTGGGCTAAAGTCAAGGCTGAGCTCTTAAAAAGAACACACTTTCTTGCCTTTTCTAGCTTCTAGAGTTTGCCTGCAATCCTTGGTTCACAGCCCCTTCCATCTTCAAAGGCATCGACAGCTGGTTGAGTCCTTCTAACATTGCTTCGTTCTCCCACTGACTCTTCACCTCCCTCCTTCACTTTTAAAAGACTTCTGTGATTACATTGAACTCCCTTGGATAACTCCCTTGGACAATCTCTTTATTATTCTTAAGATCAGTTGATTAGCAATGCTAATTCTATCTGCAACCCTAGATTCCCTTTGCCATGTAATATGTTATTCACAGTGTCCAGGGATTAAGGTGTGGACAGATTTGGGGGACATTATTCTGATGACCACAAGCACATACAAAATCCCTACAGCAAATATCTCATTAGTAGTCTAAGGACTTTTCTCTAACTCTCTCAGTTAAGAGAGGTGCTTCTGCTCTGTGCTCTGTTAGTATGTCTCTCCCAGAATCTACCTCACTTTGATGTGTAATTGCTACTTTGTTTGTCCTACTAGACACAATATAGTATTTAATAATGTATATTAGATCAGTGCCTGGTAAAGAAAAAGTTCTTAATAAGTACAAGTTGTAGAAAACAGCATCTCCAATGACACAGAACTTAAGAAAAGTGTCAGGATGGATCGTTACTTGGATCCTTTCCTTCCTCCACAGACTTGGTGCCCATGTGCTCCTAAACAGTAGAAGGCTTAGTTTCCAGTAGTCATGGTACCATTCAGGCACACAGAACATATATATTTATTCAGGTAGAAAATTCAAAGAAAACATTCTGTGATGGTGATTTCTTTCTAAAAGCCCCTTTTACATGAGCTATTAATATTCTAGTAGCCCTTTTATGAGACTAGATGGCAGGTTTAAAAATTCTTCCTAGATCACGATAAGAGAAAAATATAGGTTGAGAGATCCAATATGGCTATTAAAGAAAAACAATACAGCATTAAAGGCATTCCATTATATATGAAATACTCTTTATACAAAGGAGTTAATTCAGTAGCTTATGTTTACTGAGCAACTGTGTGATTATTTTTAAAAGTACTAAGTGTTGGGGAAAAAAAAGTTTTGAATTTAACAAAACTGGTTTGCATGTATAAGCCCAAGTTGATCAATGTGTAAGCATTTTGATCATAAGCATGAACACTGCATGAAGATCAGTTTGGAGAAATTTTTTAAACACTAGCTTGTTGTTGTTGGAATGAAAGTTCACATTTGACATACTTTTAAGATTATTATTTTGTTACATTTAATATATAAAAATGTATTCAGTGTACATTTAAGTACGGTGAAAGCTTACAAAGCAAACTCCCAAACCCCAACAGCCAACCAAAATCCCAACAGAACAGCTGCATCCACCTCTGTTCCTTCCCCATTCCATATCTCTGTTCTTCTCGAATAACATGTATTTTGACATTTTTGAATAGTAACCACACCAGTCCTATCTTCTTACTCGGTGTTTATGCTTTTTATTTCTTGTCCTTGGCTAACTGTTTTGGTGAGTACATCCAGTAAAACGCTTAATAGAAATCTGCTTTTTTCTAGATTTTAAAAAAGCTGCTTTCAACATTTCTTTGTTCATACTAATGCTTGCTATAGATTTTTCGTATATTTCTTTTATTGGATAATAAAGTCATATTTTACCAAGAATATTTTTCTTAAAAAATAATGTTGAATTATCAAATAATTTTGTCTATTTGTCTGTTTACACTGATTATATGATTGGTTCTTTTAATACATTATTGAGTGGGTTATATTTACAGATTTTGTTTTCAAGTTAAACAGCTTTTGCAATATCTTGATAAACTCATTTTGGGTTTTCTTCATACTATTCTTTTCTCTTAAAACCTTCCTTTCTCAATCCTTTATCTCAGGGAAAGGAGAATAAGATGGATGTTGACGTTCTATTTTAAAACTATTTGATGATACATGGTCAAAATAGCAATGTTCCTCTTTTAAAAACAAGACCAGAACTATCAACCTAAAGAGCATGTCAAAGATTAAAGCCTCATAAAGCATTTAGTTAATGTCCAATCTTTATTTCTCTCCTGAGGTTTCCTCAAGGCTCATCCTCAAATGTCACCTGCACTATCAACTCTCTTAATCCTTATAAATGAACCTTAACATTTGCATATTTCATTTTATTGTACTTATAGTTTCACTAATATTATCATTTGCTTATTTATTTATTTATTTTCCTGCAAGAGTACCTGGTCTGCTAATTGAAACCAGGGGCTGTGTCATTTTTATATCCATTAAACAGCTGCTAGTAAGGTGATACCAACTAAATTTAGTCCTCCAAAATTCATATGTTGAAAAATGTAACCCCTAGTACCTCAGAATGTGACTCTATTTGTTCATAAGAGCTTTTAAACAGGTAATTAAGTTAAAATGAGGTTGTTAGAGTGGGCTTTAATCCAATGACTGGTATCCCTATAAGATGAAGAGACCAGGACACACAGAGAGACACCAGGAATGTGTATGCACAGAAAAAGGACCATGTGAAGAGGCAGCCAAAGGGTGGCCATATGAAAGCCAAAGTGAGAGGACTCAGAGGAAACCAACCCTGCTTGCACCTCCATCTTGAACTTCTAGCCTACAGACTGCAAGAAAAAAAATTCTGTTGTTTAAGCCATCCAGTCTATAGTATTTTCTAATGGCAATTCTAGAAAACTTATTACATAATGTATATAATAAATATTTCTATATTGTGTAAAATTCCTCTATGATAAAGAAACTTGGCATGAGTGTACCAACACTGTCCTCACCCTATCCTAACCATAGCAAATATTTACTGACCACTGACAATGCTGGTGGAGGAGTAATATGAAGGATAGAGACAGCACATAAGAAGGTTCCTCCCCTTTATAAAGTTAAAGATCGTTCCTGTTGAGTGTTAGAACCTGTCTTCAAGGAAGAAGAGTAGCTGTTTCATCTCTTTCAATACTTACTAATTAAGAATTTTTATACTTATTAAAGTGATAATTATTAGAGGGAAAAATGATGATCTAAAAAATTGCTATCTGAATCTGACTTCTCAAATAAAGGAAATTAAAGAGTTTGAAAACCTTAAGGACAAATTAATGAAAAATCATTTTACATTTATAGTAAGCATGTTCATCAGAACTGGAATTATTGAGGAGTGTGTGTATGTTCTGTGAATGGGACACAGCAGTGGAATATAAAAGAATTATGTGATGCAGGGTAACTCGTATTTTTGAGAAATTCAGTGTAATTTGAAAAGGAAAACAATTAAAATTAAAACTTTGCCCATATTAAGTGGTTTAAGTGAAAACTCCAAATATTTTGTCTCTTTTCAGAATATAGCACAAAACCATGTTCACATACCCAGAAAGAAAGTTCAGGGTTAGGGAGTGACCCAGAAAATCTTCACTGTATGACCTTTAAAAGTGAGAACTGTGTCATATATTTCCTTTTGCTTAACATAACATGGTTAATGCTAAATACTCAACACATCCTTGTTGAAACGAATTATAACAAATTAGGGTGAAGAAATTCAATGCCTACTCTGATAATTTTGCTGTTTTGTCTTTTCCCATAGTGGAAGAGAATTTTCCCACAGACCAGACTTGTTAACCTGAAATAAATGGCAACACTATTTTTCAAAGTCATTCTCAAGAGTGTATACTATAGCAAAACCTTGAGCTGTGAGAGTGACGATCAATCTAGAGTAAATGTAAATAAAGCTCAAGTGGCTCTCAGGGCTTTGGCATGCCCTGTTGAGCCCAGCATTTCTCATGTTCTAGTTCAAATTACCAATTGCACTCAAGTGGGTGAAAACTCCAAAATGATATTTGGTAGAGAAAGGTAAAAAGGAGGCAACAGAACGCTCCCCTTAACTTAGATATTTAGCAAACTGACTTTTAAATTTGAATTGCTTAGATTATTTTCTGATCCTAGAGTGCTGATTCTGTCTTTCGCCCCCCCCTTTTTGATATTATCTGAGTATAAAAATGTCCTGTTGTTTGTGTGGCCCTGATAAACATAATACCCCAACAAGCAGGTCATTATACTGCTTGTAAAGCAAAGCTTTCCTTTTCCTTATTGTGCGAATTTCAATGACACAAAAATAAAAAATGTAAGTCTGGAAATCAATAAATATTTAATCTGAAATTTCCTTAGAGAACAGCAGCTCATTATAAAAAAAGAGATCATAATTCTTTCAAGGAAAATACATTTATCATTTTTTCTAAATTGCTGCCTCAGCTCCCTATTCAGAATTAAGTTCAGTTCATCATTCCCATTTGTCTCATGAAGATCACAATTTTACTAAAATAAGTAAATGTCTAGAATCAATACTATTAGAACATTGGTTACTGATTTTCTTGGAATGAATAGCTCTGAAGAATGGAGACGCAGTTATGTTGCTGTGGTCTGAAAGTTCTTGGCATTATATTGAATGGATTTAGTTTGTTACTACCAAAGGAAAAAAAAAAAAAAGGAAAACACTTTCGAATGACTTGTTGGAATGAAAAACATGACTTTTTTCTTGAAGTGTTTGTGTGTCCAGGAGTGTGGATTGTTAGCATCTCTCTCTTTGCCTGCATTAGCAACCACAGGACAGCCAAGGCTCTCACCAGATCTGCCACACTTAGCAGAGCCTTTTCCTTGCATTGGTCCTAAGTCCATGCATGGCCAGGTATGGAAATTAAACACATAGTTTTAAATCATTCATATGGCCAAAGCATTATATTTGATGAATGTATGATAATGTAATTAATTCTTATTTTATTGATAGATATATCAATTTTTTCTCTAATTCTCACTGGAAGTAAATAGCTTTGATCATTTAGCTTTCATATTTCTTGTAGAAGATTTCTAAATCTGTTTTCTGTATTAAAGAGTATTGTGTGTGTCTGTGAAACAATTTGAGATTTAGAGAATAGTTGAAGTATAGAACAAGGAGATGAGAGTATAAGTTGTTGAAATGATGTCCCTTTGTCCCCACATACTTTAGCTATATTTCCTACAAACAAGGTCATTTTGTGACATAATCATAATATAACTATCAGTATCAAGAAGTTAACATTGATTCATGCTACTATCAATCCTGATTCCAACTTTGCCAGATGCCACAATAATGTCCTTTATAGCAAAAAGATTCAGTTCAGAATCATGTTCTGAATTTAGATTATCATGTTTCTTTAGTCTTCAATTTTGAACAATTCCTTAGTCATTTTTTGTGTGTGAAGACTTCTGCGTTGTGAACATTTCTGCACCAGCTCAGCAATATTGGGTGTTAGCATTCAAAAAACTATTTTCTCCAACAAAAAAAAATTTAAAGTGATGTCTCTTTATTATCTTACTTGCATTTTATTTACTACTAACTAGGTTGACCATGCTTTCTTAAGTTTTTGATGATTTGCATCTCCTCTTCTCTATTTTTCTGTCACACTATTATTACTTTCATATTTTGTAGGTACATAGAAAATTAATCATGTATTTTGCAAATGTCATTTTTTTCTCTAGACTTTGTTTATGATGCTATAATTATTTCAGTGGTCAAATTATCAGCCTTTCCTCTTGAATTTAGTATCTTGCTAAAGGAATCTTTTCATCTGAAGCTTTAAAAAATTCTCTTACATTTATTTTAACATTATTATTTTTCTAAATTTAAATTTCAATCTATCTAGGAATTATTTTTGTATGGTATGAAACATAATATATACATTTTTGTTTATTTTAAGTGAATAACTAATTATGTCAATATTATTTATTAAAGAAAGACTCTATTTCCTTCTAAATTAAGATGGCAATTCTATCATATACTATTTTTTCTATATCTAGGACATCTACTTCTGGACTCTGGTTTTATGTCATTTACCTATTTGCCAACACTGTGTTCACAATTTTATTGTGATAATTTTATAATAGGTTCAACGATCTTGTATGACAAATCATCCTTTATGATTCTTTTTTTCCCTAAATGTTTTTGTTAATTTTTGTTTATTTAGTTTTCCATATTAATTTAAAATATTATTAATAACAATAGCAGAAACAATACCAATATTTGGTTTCTAATTAGAATTACATTAAATTTATATATTGTTTTTGGAAAGATTACATTTTAAAGATATCGTCTATGTCTTCATTTTTACTCTCAGTTTTGAATAATATTTATATGATGTTAATATGACTCACCTATTTTCTTCCTGTTACATATTTGCACAGCAGTTTACTTTCTGCTTTTATTTTAACTTTATGTAAACATATTCTTTGTACATGTCTAGTAGATGGATTTTGTTGTATAAGCCAACCTATCACAAGGAAATTGCCATTATTCATGTTAAACAGTATTTTTGGTTTTAATTAAAACCATCCCAATAATTCCAAATTTTACATCCAGATGGCAAGCAAATTAAATTATCATTATTATAATTATATAAGATTAAATTTTATTCTCTTCCTGTTAATGTTGAAATTACAAATCAGAGTAGCCTCACAAAGTTCAATGGTAGTGCCAGAAAGAGGCAGCTGATCTTTCTGTCTGATTATGTCTACCAGTGGAGTATTTGTCTACTTCTTGAGATCTTAGATTAAAATTTGTAACTTTCAGGTCTGTAATTATCAAGTTTTTTTTATGGTGTTGGCTTTTGAGAACCCCCTCTCCATCTATCATTGGTTCCTCCTCATAGTCTTTTGTACCCCAATGCCAATTCCTCATTCAAAATAGAGCTAACATTCAGAGCTCATTAAAGAATAATAAAGATTGAATTATTTCTGCTACAGGGTATTAAGTAGACTTGATAATGGCATAATGACAAATACTATTGTGAGATTAATGCTCTGATTACTAGGTTTAATTGATGACAGACTTCATTCAGGAAAAGAAAATGTTCATTCCAGACTGCCTAGTTCAAATTAAATACATATTTAAAAGTATAAATAATATGATTCTTTACGATTGCCTATACAATTACTTCTGGCTTCACTACCGAATAATCTTACAAAGAAATAGAAGTGTTCATGAACTAAGGTTTATGAATCTCCTCTAGAGAAAGATTTTTTAAAACAATGGTTGCTTGTAGCAATAATTTTTTCAAAAATTTGCATGCAAAATGAAAGTTATTATTTCATTGTTCTTGGATTCACAAGAATTATGCACTAAGTATAAAGATGGGTAAATATGAAAGATTTCAGATTCCAACTGGCATACACATCTTGTATTTGAAAACTACAGGAAAGGATTGAGAAGCGTTTCTTTTCCATTTGTTTTCAAAAGCAGCTCTTTCTTAAATATCCTTATACATAATCAGAAAAAATTTTCCCTATTAAATAAAATGTATTATTACACTTTTGCTTTGTTTCCTGGAAAAGGTCAAGACTCCGTAGAGCTTTCCCATCAAGACCATTAGGACATCTGCCAGACCATCAGCACTTTGGAAGCAGTGGTCCCTTGCAGACAGGTGTTATTTGTACAGACTGTCAGGGGTTAGCGCTGAATTGCATTGATCTGTAGGTTTTCTTCATTTCTAAGATTAGTATTTAAGGCAATTGGGTTTCTTTGCATTGCTTTGTCTGCATCCTACAGCTTTGACATTTCATCCAGTTAAAAATATTTATTTTAAAATTTTTAGTGTAATTTCTTTTTTAAGTTTTTAATAGTCTTTAAAAGTTCATTATTTTAATTCCAATGGTTACAGTTTTTCTATTTATCTATATGTTATTTGATTTGTAGCTTAATCAGCAAGTACCTAGAAGGAAAAGCAGTGTCCAGAAACTTGGGCTAAACTTAACGAGCTTTTCCTCTCTCCAGGGTCTATCAAGCCCTTAAATTCTGACTGCCTTAGCCCCTGTGATGCCTTTAAACAGCATTTGTTTTTCTTTGCCTTTTTCTAGTTGCTCTTGGTAGAAAGTATTTGTCTGCTACAATCTACTTCATGATAAGACAAAGGTGGAAGGCTTAGTGGGTACGTTTCTAAAAACTCTTTCATTGTTAAATTTAATACAAATACATAAAAATAAAACACCTAAACATACATGCAGCTTAATCAATTACTGTAATTTGACCACCCGTTAACCATCTCCCCTGCCCACGCAGGATAAATTTTTGTAGCCACTTGTTGCCTGAGCCTTCCATGAGATTACTTCCAAACACAATCCCCTCCTGTCCCCTAAGAGTAGTCACTCTGCTAATTTTTATGGTAAACACTTCTTAGCTTTTCTTTATAATTTTATCATCGAGTATGCACCCAAAATAACACAAATTTAGTTTACTCTCCCTCTCACTTTCATTTTTCCCTTGTAATTTATCTGTTGAAGAAACTGGAGAATTTGTCATGTAGAGTTCCCCATAATCTGGACTTTGTTGATTGTATTCATGTGGTGTATGTAGTTTAAAGTGTTCCTTCTCATCTTCTGTAAATAGAATTTAAGCTAGAGGCTTATTTTTTGACCAGACTACTGCATAGTCTGGTTGTCCGTCTTTGTTGTAATATCAGCAAGCACGGATGATTATGACTCAGATTATTAATTCGTCAGGAGTTCCAAAATGGTCATATCCTAATTTGACCACTTCTTCTTGATTTATTTGTTCGAATGCTTGTCTGAAGAGAAATGTGATTTTATCTATTGTTGTGTTACCTAGAGGTGTAGTTTGTAACTACATGTAAATATGATAAATGCTTGATTCTCTACTTTCACTTTCCAACTTTCAAAGAGGTTATTTCCTACATTCAAAAGTGGGTTTTTATTGACATTATGCCCTCATGGATTTAAACATATTAAATGTGTTGTGAGGCACTGTAGTTATTGGCTTTACTGATGTCCACATTGTCTCATCTTGGCCATTGGGATCCTCTTCTACTTGGCTCCTAAGTCTTTCTAACATCCTTCTATTTTTTAATAGCTTCCTTGCCATCTTACATGAAAAACTGTTAAAGACTTAGCATGAAAATTTTCTGCCTGAATCCTGGAAGCAGCCACAGAAGACCTCAGAAACAGGTGTAAATCTGGCTGAGACCAGAAGCACTGTCCAGAGGACTCATACACTTGGAGGCGGTAATCAGTAATTATTGTTTTAAGCCACTGAGTTTGGGAGGTTTATTACACAGCCAATAGCTACTGACAGAGAAGACAGACAAAAAGCTGAGAACAAGAAAAAAAGTAAAGCCTGGCAAATAAATCCAGAAACACCGAATTTTATCTAATATGAAGTTTAAGAAAGGGGAATAGTGACAATAAAGGGCTGAAGATCATTTAAGATCTAACAAGACACACTTGCCTGAGCTAAAACACATGTTTTCAAATGGAAAGGTTAATATAAGCTTCATCTAATATAATAACAGAACCATAGATACAGAGAAAATTCTGTTAGATTTCAGGTAGGAAAAAGGAGGCTAACTGTTCTGGAGTAAGTATGAGAGTGGCATCAGGCAACTCAGCAGCAGCACCAGCTATTTGAACACAACTGAGCAAACTTTTATATTTGGTGTGTGTACGTGTGTGTGTGTGCATGCATGCGTGTGTGTGTTTGAGGTGGGGAGGGTGGGTTGAACGTTAATGTGGGAGGTCTTCAGCTCCTTACTGAGGGATATGGGAAAAGTTGCCAGTAATCTCCCAGCTTTAGAGGCAACGATAAGTCTATCTGGCCAATTTGGTTTCTTTTTGGTCTGTTGGGAGCCAAGAAGAACCAGCACACTCATAGGGAACTGGCCGTCTTCTCTCAGGAATCCAGAGTTTTCTGAAGTCCAAGCTCTTCCAAGAATTTGACATTAATCTGAAACTTACTTTGGGGTTCTTCTTATGTCACAGAAATCCTCATACCAGTTTTCTCTATCAGGGCCCTAACTGAGACCCTGTTCTCACTGGCCCTCTGCTGCCCAAATACCCAAGAAGCTATTTAACTCAGAAAAGTCAGGTATATTGAAGTGAATATTGGGAAAACAAAAAGCGAAAGGTAATAAGGAGCAATGTTTCAAATTCCTTTATAGAAACCCATTAATGGGGGTAAGATTTTATATAAAGGTTTTGGTTTTTGCTTATTTTGTTTTTTAAATTTACTTGTCCTTGTTTTTCAATTCAGAAAGTGTATTAATTATAGTAGTTTACCTCTAGACACTGCAGATGGTCTATGAGACTCCCTGTTAGTACTTGGTCATCCTGATGTCTGTCTTCACGTTAACAGAGGACTCGACAGAATAAGACCCCCGGATAGCTGGTCCTGATCAGTTATGCACTGTGCTTTAGGTAGTACTCAGAGGGTGTGCTGGCCCTGTGTCCTCTCTATCCAGTCCCCAAACAACAAACGTTTTCTTCCCTTCTTGAAACATTCTCCTCTCTTGGCTTTCACTTACTTCTGGTTTTCCTTCTATTTTTATATCTGCTTCTTCTTATCTCATTTCCTGGAGTCTATGATCTATTCAAATTCTACAAGCTTGTGCTCCTTAGAGACAGGGCTTAAGATGCTCTTCTCTCAGTCAGATTCACAGGTAATCTAAACCTTCACATGTCAAAAAAGTAAACTTTAATTATTTCTTCAGAAAACTCTTTTGTGTCTTACCCGTATCAGCAAAGGGTATTAAATCCACCCAGTAAATCACTCAGGCCAGAAACCTTTCTTTCACATCCCACATATAATCCTGTAACAAATGCTTTCCTTTCTTTATCCCTTTGCTCTCATTTACTGATACCCATTTAACTCAGCCTGTCATAATATTTTGCTGGGATTATTGCAGCGCTATCAAAACTGTCCTTCCTTTATTCCATGCTTCATACACCCATAAAAGTTATCTTAACATGATTTAGGTCACCTCATATCTTCTTGTATTTCAATGCTTCCCACATACTTATTTAATAAAATTTAAATTTCTTACCGTGGTCTACAAATTCTTACAAGATCTGGCCTTTGTTATGTCTCAGAAGTTTCCCATTCTCCTTGACTCCCCTGGTTACAAGTTACCCACACTGATTATCTTCAGGATCCGTAAAGACACCAAACTTATCATCGTTGCAAGTTCTTTAAAGAGGCCTCCTCTGTCTGCATGGTATTCTTTCTCTTTGCATGTCTGGCTTTTTCTTTTCCTTATAGGAAATCTTTCTCATTTCTCACACCCATAAAGTAATTCAGTGCACAGTTTATTTCTTCTATGGAAATTATAAGGTAATTATAACTCTTTCTGATTTTGTTTTCTCATGTGCAAGAATAGCAGGAGTTAAATATTATTTAATAACATTAACTACTTCAAGGGTTAATGTGAAAAGTAAATGAGTAAATAAGTGTAAAAGGGTTAAAACATGGGTCAGCAAATGTTTTCTGTAAAGGACCAGAGATAATTAATTTAGGCTTCATAAGTCATATAAAATCTGTCTCATATTTTTTCCTTTTTAACTTTCTTTGCTTTTTTTAAACACTTCTTTAAAAATTTAAATTCAGTCTTGGTTTGTTGGCTGTGTGAAAACAGGATGCTGACTGGATTTGGTTATGGGTGGCAGAGTAACAACACCTAAAATAGTATCAGGTACATAGTAAGTGCTCAAGAAAAGTTAAATTATTATAAATTTCATAGTACAATACTGCATTTATTGTTTACCCAAAAAAACTTCCTTCATTAAAATTTAGGCTTCATGAAGGAAAGGGTAGTGTTTGTGTTCACCATTTTCTTATTACAGTGCTTGACACACACAGATACTCAAATATTCTTGTAATACTAATATCAAATCACTTGTAAGAACAAGATAGTTTATTTGGTGAAAACAAGACACATATGATATTAGTATTGTGATGATTAATTAGTTCTTGTGGGGAGAAACAGAAAGTATTGAGATTGAGCCCACTCCATATTAAAAAATAAAATCCAGCTCCATCAATGGGTTAAAGTTAGGAATAAAACTATAAAAGTACTGGAAGAAAACTAGAAGATTAAAAAAGAAACTTCTTGCGGTAAGACTGTCATTATTTGCATGTGACATGATACTCTATGTAGGGAATCCTAAAGTCTCCACACAAAAACTATTAGAACTAATAAATGATTTCAGCAAGGTAGCATGACACAAGATTAATATACAGAAATCTGTTGCATTTCAATACACTAATAATGAAATATCAGAAAATGAAAGCAAAAAAAAAATCCTGTTTAAAACTGCATCATAAAAAATAGCTAGGAATAAACAACCAAGGAGGTGAAACACTTATATCCTGAAAACTATAAAACATTCATATAGGAAATTGAAGAGGATTCAAGGAAATGTAAACATATTCTGTGCTATTGGATTGAATGAATTAATACTGGTAAAATGGCCATACTACCTAAAGCAATCTACAGATTTAGTGCAAGTCCTATCAAAATATCCAAGACATTTTTCATAGAACTAGAACAAATAATCCTAAAATTTATATGGACTCACAAAAGACCCAGAATTACCAAGGAAATCCTGAAAAAAAAAATAAAGCTGGAGGTATAACCCCTCTAGATTTGAGACTATACTACAAAGCTACAGTAACCAAAACAGCAAAACAGCATGGCACTGGCAGAAGAACAGACACATCATCAATGGAGTAGAATAGAGAGTCCAGAAATAAATCCACAGATCCATGGTCAATTAATTTACAAAAAAGGGGGCAAGAACATACAATGGATAAAAGACAGTCTCTTCAACAAATGGTGTTGGGAAAGCTGAACAGTTTCATGTAAAACAATGAAATTAGAACATCCCCTCACATCATATACAAAAAAAAAACCCCACAAAACTCAAAATGGTTTAATGACCTAAATATAAAACATGACACCATAAAACTCATAGAAAAGAACATACACAAAACATTCTTTGGCATAAAGCATAGCAATATTTTCTTTGTCTCCCAAGGCAAAAGAAATAAAAGCAAAAATAAACAAATGGGACCTAGTCAAATGTAAAAGCACTTGCACAGCAAAGGAAACCATCAACAAAATAAGAAGAAAATCTACAGAATTGGAGAAAATATTTGCATATGATGTGACCAACAAGGGATTTTCCAAAATACACAAACAGCTTACATAGTTTAATATCAAAAATAGACAAACAAACAAACAATCCTATCAAAAGATGGCCAGAAGGCCTAAATAGATATTTCTTTAAAGAAGACATCCAGATTGCCAACAGGCCCATGAAAAGATGCTCAACATCTCTAATTATTAGAGAAATACAAATCAAAACCACAATGAGGTATCACTTCACACCAGTCAGAATAGCTGTCATCAAAAAGTCTACTAATAATAAATGTTGGTGAGGGTGCAGAAAAGAGGCAACCCTCCTACACTGTTGGTAGGAATGCAGTTTGGTGCAGTCACTATGGAAAACGCTATGGAGATTCCTTAAAAAACTAACAATAGACTTACCTTGTGATCCAGTGATCCCACTCCTGGGCATATATCTGGAAAAAAAAACCCTAATTAAAAAAGATACATACATTACAATGTTCATAGCAGCACTATTTATAATAGAAAGATGCAAACTGAGTGCCCATCAACAAATGAGTGGTTTAAGAAGATGTGGCATATATACACAATGGAATACTACTCAACCATAAAAAGGGATGAAATATTGCCATTTGCAGCAATATGGATGGGCCTAAAGAATACTATACTTAGTGAAATAAGTCAGACAAAATAATAAATACTATATGATATCACTTAAATATGGAATCTAAAAAATAATACAAATGAATCTATATACAAAACATAAACAGACTCACAGACATAGAAAACAAACTTATGGTTTCCAAAGGGGAGCAGGGGAGGTACAAATGAGGAGAAAGGGATTACTGAATACATACTACTATACATAGAATAGATAGCAACAATGATTCACTGTATAGCACAGGGAATTATACCCAATATCTTGTAATAACCTAGAATGGAATATAATCTGCATAGTCTGAATCACTATGCTGTACACCTGAAACTAACACAACATTATAAATCAGCTATACTTCAATAATAATAATAATAAAAAAATTCTTTTATAATAATGAATGGATTCACAGAATATACCATACTCAAAATTCATAAAGGGAAATCTGACAACACTTCAGCATGATAAAAACAATAGCTAATTCAAGAGCTAAATGACAGACCAGAGAATGTATTTTATTATCAAATGTCTAATAATACAGAGTCGGAGTACATACTGGAGAGTGTATGGGGAAAGAGGTTCTTTCACGAACACACAGTGGGATTTTAAATTGAGCAGCCTTTTCAGTCAGCTATTACTAATAGCTGCCAACTTTAAGCATAGTCTTTAAAATAGAAATCCTATATAAGATTATACTCTAGTAACTTAACTCAGAAAAGCACGGCAAGATATGTGCAAGAATGTTCACTCCAATATTGTTCATTAAAGCAAAAAACCGTAAGACTCAATTGCCCATCTGTAGTGACCAGCTGTGGGTAAATAAGTTGTGATAACTCAATATGATATTGGAGGTACATTGAATGTTGCACAACTATTGAAAAGAATGAAGTGAATCTAGATGCACTGATCAAGAATGGGACAGAGTTTTAAAAAAAAAGCAGTGAGCAGCATGGTCTATACAGACTGCTCTCGATTTGCAATGGTTATACATGACTGTGTGAGTTTTGAAATGGCTACTGGCTCTAAGGAAAGAGGACTGAAGGAGCCACCGATGTGGGAAGACTAACTTTAATATTTGTATCATTTAATTTTTTTTTACCATGTGCATGTATTATTTTTTTCAAATAAAAATACAAAAACACTTAAAGAAAGCAGTACTTTTCCTAAAGAATTTTTAGTCATTGGAAAAACAGACTAAGCATTTTAAAAAGTCTGGCATAACGAGTTCTTATAAAAACTTTCTTGATCACTGAATAATTTGGAATTCTCAGCATAATTCTTCCCATTCTGCTGCTTGCTAATTTGCTATTTCCTGAGGGTGTTTTAACAGATGATTTCTCTCCAGAAGGTTCTTCTTTTTCTCAATATTTGCCTTTAAGAAACTCTTTATCTCTGTAATTTGATTTTCATCTACATTCCAAGTGCATTATCATTTAAAAGTTTGTTAAGTACAGAGGATATGGTAAGTGAAATAACTTACGTAGAAACAACCTGGATTTGAGTTTCTCTTATTTTACCAGTTTAGTTACTCAATTATCTCTTCATTACTCTCAAATTACCTGAAATTTGGCAAATGCTGTGCAGAATCTTAGTTTCATATAATAAGTACAACTTAGATTTTTCCTTTTACTCTAGTTAACCTAAAATTGAAGAGGAGCTTTAAGAAGTGAAATTTGAGCCAAGTAACTTTTAAAATTCTTCTGTCCCCTATATAATTTATGGTGAAGAATAATTTTCTTCCACTGTTATAACCAAGCTGACTTTTTTCCTTTAGTCATTAGACTTATAGAATCCTCACAAAATCCTTTTCTGTATTCAAGATGATAAGTATTTATTGATTAGATAATTTATACAGGAAATAATCAAAGATTATGAAGGTAACATGATAGATGAATAGAGCAAATCGCCTTCTAATAAATTTTAAAGCTTTTCAATAGTAAAAGTTAAAGTAATCAAATAACTAAAAATAACTGATGTAGTATTCTGGTAGATATCATACATCTCTATGGCCTTAAGGAATTTACAGATGGAAAAAAGAAGCTAGAGAGATGTAAATAACTTGACTCAAATTATTTGGCTATTATGTGGCTAAATTTGGATCCAAATTCATTTGATTTGTCTCCAGACAAATTCAAAATTTCCAGAACTCACATGCTAAGCATTTACTCTATACTATCTTCAAAATAACAACTGCTAGACTGCACTGAGCATTTACTATGCAATAGACACTATTTTAAACATTTTGATATATTAATTCATTTAATCCTAACAATGACCCTATGAAGTTGTATTATTATTGTGGCCATTTTCACAGATGAAGAAAATAAGGTGCTCAAGGACAACCTAGAGATCTCGATGCACCTGGTTAGGGAGTTCTGAAATGACTTTCTTAGGCAAAAAGTATGTGAAAAATTGTAGGGTAAGATTTGAGCAGGATTTGGAAGGAGTACATGAAAGAGATGAAGCACTGAGGTGTACAGAAGAGACACAATGCAGCCACTCAGGAAGAAACCAAACAAGATAAACATGACAATATGCAAAGACAAGAGTTTACGGGATACCAAAAGCAATTCTGTAGTCTGGGGTCTAAATGTAGGAGAGTTCTGTAGGTAATGAATTTATGTGTTTCAGAAGAAGAGCTGTTTTTGGAAACGTACTGGCATCTATTCTAGTAAACAGCATTATCATCATGGATTTAATTACTACCTCTATGCTTTCCTTTGCATCTTTATTCCTTTTCTTTTTTCCTGAGCACCATCTTGCTTTTATTGTATCTATTGCCTTCTAGATACTTCCATTTGAGTACCAAAAGTAACTGACTCATAGCATTTCTAAAATCAATACCTTTTTCAAAATATGTTTTCCATCTTGATTAAAGGGGTAATCAAAACTAGATTATCAAAACTAGAAAATTTAGAGTTTGTTTTTTTAATTCCACTCTGATCCTTTCCCTCAATGCCTAATTTATTTACCAAATTCTACTAATTTTACTTACTTTATCTTTCTTGAATCCATCTACTTCTCTCCACATCGTCTGCCATTGTTTTAGTTTAAGCCCCCATCTGCTGGGCTTGGACCAGAGAACAGCCCTCTTTCTATTCTTCAGCTTTTACTCATTCTCGAAATGCCAATTCAAATGTCATTTTTCTTGTGACAATGTCACTAATCTTCCTAGGTGTAGTCAGTCACTTCTTTCTCCATGTTGTTATAATTCATATGTTTTGAGTAAATGTTTTGTTTATGTGTCTGTTTGCTCCATTAGACAGTGTGCTCCCAGGACAGAGAAAACAATGCATTTGTCATTTTCCCCGCCACAGGGTGTGACACATGGTAAGGACTCAGTGATGAATGAATAAATGAATAAAGGAATGGAAGAGGAGCACATTAGTTAGTTGCATGCAGAGTTGTAGAGCTCAGGAAAGAGGGCTCACATCGGATTCATCAGCAAATATTATTGGCTGCATCTTAAAAATGTATCTGGAATCCAACCATTTCTTAACACCTACATCGCTTAGTCACTAACATTTCCTGACCAGTTCATGTAGTAAACACCCAATTACTCCTACTGCTTCTCAACCTTCCCCCCTGTATTCTACTCCCACTGCAGTCACTGGGGTGATCCTAATAAGGCTTACATCAGATTATGTCACTTTTCAACACAAACCCTCTAATGGCTTCATCTCACACAGGTCAAAACGATAGCCCTTATGAAGGCCGGCAGGACTGACTCAGTCTGACACACTGTTAGCTCATCTCTGACATGTCGGTGGACTTTTGGGGGGCTTCACTTACTGTTTGCTCTACCTGGATGCCCAGCTGCAGCTATCCACATGGTTTGTTCCTTCTCATCACCTTCAGACCTTGGCTTAAACATCATATTTTGCCCTTTGTCCCCTCACAGACTATATCCTTATCTACATCACAACTATGGATCTAGCATATCTATAATTTAATTACAATTTCACTGTAGTGTTAAATATATAAATATAACAATTTAAAAATATATTTTACTATAAAGTTAAATAATTAGTGATAAAATGTTAAATGGTTATTTATAAAGTTAAATGATTATTTATAAAGTCAGATTTTTGTTAACTGTCCAAGACCTCACTAGACTATACTGTGGAAGGAGATGATTATTGTTTTATTTAGGCCTAAGATATTGCCTCATACACAGTAAGTGCTCAGCAAATATTTGTTCCAGAATGCAAATGAATTGTTTAAAAATTCTGAGACAATGTAGAAATAGAAATAATTTGAGGATAAATATTATATATTTATTTTCCTTAATCTAGATAATCAGTTTTGTCTATGATTGCTTTGGTAAACATATATATATTTATAATATTATATATGCATTAGATTAAGGAAAATAAATTGATGTCTGATTGTTTATTTTGTAGATGAGTATGGGACCAAGAGAGTAGATATTCTGACTATTTGTCAGTCTGAGACAGGAAATGGGATGAGCCTTGAGACTAGAAGGGAATTGCCTTTTTCAGAATGGGGTCCAGACAGAAATGCCAGGAGTGTGGTTACACTGAGGTTTTGAGAGAGGATACATGTATGAGCTGTGACTGGCAGACACCGCCTGAGGTTGGGACATGTAAATGTACATCTGTGCTACAGGTGGGGATGACAGCAATGGCAGAGATACTGAAAATCAGCTTCCTCTGAATATATCTGGCTTATAATCTCACTGCTTAGCTGTGCAGTGAATGCAATGTCTTTCTTTTAAGACCTAGGGAAGGATGGTTCTATACAGAAGCAGGTTTTGATCTGGCTGCCCTGGACACCATGCATGAACTTTTTCCAAACAGCTTTTTATGTAAGCCTATGTTTATGTGCAGGAACAATGGATATGGTTTTGCAGGTTGTTCATTGCATTAGGGTACCTGGTAAGTGGGGACTGAAATCTACTTTGTGCTCCCTTGTCTGTCTTGTACCCAGAAGGGCTCCTTTTAAAAAAAAATTTCACAAAGGCTAGTGGCCACTAGACATGTGTATGCCAGTGTTTATATGCATATGTATATACATGTATGTATTAGCAGAGAGAAATGAGTCTCTATATAGAAATAGTGGGTGATCACCTATGATTGAACAAAATGCCAAAGAAGACAGATTTCTCCTCCCTTCTCTCCTATACCCATCCCTACTTCCTGGATAAACTACCACAGACAGTGTTGCATGCTTCAGTCAGGTCAGAGGGCAGGGTCTTCCCTTACCACCTGAATGAGGGAGCAGCGGCAATAACTGTGGAAGAGCAGAGGCTTTTATGTGCCTGAACAGACAGCCTTTCCAAATTGTTTTCTCCTGAAAGTAATAATAAATGGGACTCAGACTTTAGAGAACATTCTCACAGAATTGAGAATTTCCCGGAGAAATTACACAGTGCCTCTTGAGATGGGCAAGATGAGGGCTCTGTGAAATTTAATTTGAATATTAAATGGAAAGGGACCTCATTTTGTGCTTGAGCTGGTAAAACTAGACAGATCAGGAGCAGTAATAAATAAAGGTGATAAAAGAATGGACGGGAAGGAGTTATTTAATAAAGACAGAGAAGGAATTAATGAATCAGATGACAAACATACAAATAGAAATTCATAAATACCAAATTTGCCATTAGGAAGGAAACAGTATACTAAAAAGTAATTAAAAATAGAGAATTCTTTATTTGGAAAGCCAGCTGAAAGGAATACTTGAAAATAAAATATTAAATACCAAAATTATCTATAAAAAGATAGAAAACCCACATAAACCAGTATCTAAAGAAGAAATGGAAAAGTTGTTTTAAAAATGCTGGAAGATTTCATCAATGGGCAGCTGTGTTTCCTAAGACTTTGTACATAAGCATCATAACACTAATTCCCAAATCTGACTGACAGCATCTGAAATTAATCCTGTCCACACTTGCTCATGTTGCTTGAGCACATGCTTTTTTCTAGAACCTGTTCTTAGCACTTTACATACATCAATTCATTTAATTTTCATAAGCTATGCATTCAGTACTATTAGAATATGAGTCAAATGCTAATGTCTGGGATAAGGCTTAACACAGTATTTCCAAGTGTGGTTCAGTCCAGAAGGTTTAATAATAAGGCATTTGTAAGAAAAAATAATTATGTAAGGGACCAAAGCAGAAAAATCATTTGTTATTTTAATTGATATGAAAAGTATATTTAACCAAGTTCAACATTTATTCTTGATAAAACCTACTTAAAAACTGCTTATAGCTACATATATATATAATATATATGTATTACATATATATATATATATAATCTCTTAACATTACACACACACACAGACACGAGTGCACTGGAGAAACAATACTGCAACAGCAATAAGGTCAGGAAAAATACAGAGTTTCTAATACTGCTCCTTTTATTCAACTTTATTTTTACTGGAAATGCAATTTATTGTCACTTGATATGGCCATTAAATAAAAGGTATACCCATTAAACAAACACTGGAAAGAAGGATTCCATCATATTTGCTTATGACAGAATATTCAGGATAACTAAATAAAATACTAAGAACTACAAGAGGGTACAGTATAGTGGCTGTTCATAAAATTAATTTATAAAAGTCAATGGATTTTCAATATGCCCACAACATCTAATTACAAAATATAATATAAAAATTACAAAGTATAATAGCAACAACAAATACCACACCTAAGGACATACACAACAAAATCTTCAAAAGATATATGAGGAAAATTTTAAAATTAACTGAAGAACGTAAAAGAAGACTTAAATGTTACATAAATGGAGCAATATTCTGTGTCCTCATAAGGAAAGACTCTCTGTATAAATTCAATTTAACCCTCGGGTCATCTGGGGATGAAGAGATGTGTGAAGGAGTAGGAGTGGATGGTGGTAGAGTTGGACTAATGTTTTTAATCAACATTTGGCATTACAGTCATGAGAGGATAGCCAGAAAAATACTTTAAAAAGAAGCCTAATGAGGTAGAATTTGGAATAGAAAATGTCTATATAAAATCTTAAACAGTAGAAATTAAGATACTAAGGTACTTTTATAAGAATTGGTACTAAATCAACAGATCAGAATAGATACTGGAAATATAAAATATATATAAAGTCTTGTTTAATATAAAAAGACAGTGGTGGCAATTTAAATCACTTAAGGAGAACTGTATTAATTAATAACATGGATAAAATGTATCAAATAATTTAATAAAAACTGGATTTCCAATTTTTTAAGGAAAGTTAATTCCATATGAATTAAAGATTCAACTATGTAAAATTAAGCAAGAAAGACTATGTATTACTTTAAAAATAATATTTAGTTTGGAAGAGGCCTTTCTAAACAAGACATGTAAACCAGTAATAAAATCAAAATTGAGAATTCTACAACATAAAAATTATAGTTAATGTATAGGAAAAGAGAAAGCTTGAAAATACAACCTATAAGATGGGAAAAAATTGTAATATATATGCTTAATGTCCCTAATATACCAAAAGCTACATGATATAGACATGTAATATTTTTATTGTGACATCAATATTTTGATGGGTTGGTTAACTTCAAATCTGAGACCTTTTTGTGAAACGTAGATGCTACATGAAAAACTAAAAACTTATGGCATTAAATCATATATATATATATGATGATAAAGAAAATCTTAGGAAAAAGAAAATTATGAGCATTGGCAAAAACTTTTCCACTTTTGTTGATTATTTAGTATTGTAAGATTGAAACTCCAAAAGAAAGAGTAAAAGAGATATCATTATAGCAGACACAAATTACTCTGAAAAGGGTCTTTTCCCTATTCAAGAAGATTTTAAAAACTATGGATTTGGTACATAAATATGTCAAGTATGAACAGTTTAACTTCTTGGGACATCAAAACAATTGGTACTGAATGCCATTGGCGTAAATAAGGTCAAGATCATGTAACTGAGAAGAATGTCTATGCTCATTGCCTCTTTCATTGCTTCTCCTATCACATGGTTGAAATCAGACTGGCCTTAGGTACAGTACATTTCAGTATCTGTGATGATGGTACAGGTGGTGATGATGAAATGAATACATGTGATAGAGTAGTTTCATCCAAAGTGTGCATGTGTAGGGCAGGACAGATGGGGGATGGAAACTAATACTCAAGGACATAAAAATTCACCTCCAGACTTAGTGAAGTTTCTGGTTTAGTTCTTGCTATACGTAGCTTGTTTCCCAACAAGTCAGAAGCCATTTAAAAAGTTTCAGACAATTACACTACGGGGGAAATAAATCCAGGGCAAAGTTCATGTTCCCATAATGTACTCTTCTTGTTCAATGGGGTTTTTGAGATGCCTAGATTCCACAGTAATTTCTATACCACAAAGATATTTCTATCTTCATAAAATGGACAGCCAGAGAGACATGTTTTCTTCCTTCTTTTCTTTCTTCCTTCCCTCCCCTCCCCTCTCCTCTCCTCTCCTTTCCTCTCCTTTCTAACTTTTTTAATTGACTTATAGAGACATGTTTGTTTTCAATCTGGATCTATTTTGGGGTTATTCACATGGTATTTCTGAGAGGTATGTTGTAAATATTTTAATCAGATAACTTTCCTGAAGAAATGACTTATTTATTTGGCAGTTTTTATAACTACCTCAAAACTTGATCAAGTCCAGCTAAATAGCCATCCAAAATATACATCTATCAAGACATTTATATTTTAATAGGAAACAAAATACTCCAACACAAAAAGAACAAGAATGAAAATAAAACAACTTAGGTTAAGGTCATAAGCTATTATTGGATTGCTGCAAGTGCATTTCAACTTTTGCAACATCCCAATAAAAAAATTACCGCATAATTCTCATATTAAAAAAACAAAATGCTAATAATCTTTAAAAGATACAGCATTCAAAATGCATACTTCTACTTAAAGTAATAACATGATAATTATTTCAGATCTTTTCTTGTTTCTTTGATAAAAATAACACTTGGATTTCTTTTGGAATTCATTTTTAAGTGATAGAAATTTAAACAAGATTATTAACAGTTGATTGTTAATCTTAGCAAACTAGGTTCAGTCTTGGCTCAATGATTTGTTCCAACCCAATAGCCCACAACTGTCTTTAATTTATGTCTAAGCTTTAATAAAATTACAGTTTATGACATGACATTGATCTTTAACTCAAATGGTTTGAAATTAGAAAGTTAACTTTTTAAATATTAAGGTTTTACTGTTAATATATGTTATATTTTCCTAGATCAAAGAAGATCTATTTTTCACCCTTGGAAAGCAGTTAAGTACTCTAATACATAATTTATGAAACAAAAACATTTATCATTATCTTCTTGCATATTAAAATTTAGTTTCTCCATGTGTGAATTGTCTTTTACATTCGTTTATTTGAGAGCTTTTACATGCTAAATAATAACATAAAATATTTGTACTTTTTGTCAATATTTAATATCAATGTTAATATTTAATTTAAAATACAGGACCAAAGGAAAAATCTTGTTTAGGAATGCATACAGAGAATAAGTGGCTTCTGTTCTTCACATTAGTCTGTATGCTATATAGATGAGTTTAGAAAAGGAAATTTGTCATTGTGCTTAAAATACAGAAAAGTTTTCAGAATATTTATGAATATGTTTATAGGTTTTGCTGTAATATCCATGAAGAGAAAAAATTAAATATAAAGTTATTAATCTGCTTCAATGACAATAAACTTTTCTTTTTTAAATTAGAAACCTGCTGCTAAATAATTAATGACATTAAAAAACAAAACACCTCAAGTACTTTGAATGCATTAGAAGCCTACATCAGAAAACATGTAATGTAAATTATTTCCATGAGCAGGTGCTAATTAATCTGACCCACTAGGAAGAGAAAAAGTTAAAATAACCTTATCTGCCAATACATTTAATGACAGTATGCTTATCTAAAGGAGAGTAATAACAGCAATAACAAAGTCATAAGCCACTGTAAAGCAGACTTTGGATAGATCCATCTACAGAGCTTCCACATGAGCACGTCCTCTTGATGATATTTGATTGCCAAGGTGAAGTCATTTAATACCTTAGGTTTGACACCAGAGGAGAATCAAACTAGTTACTGGGTTTTGCTAGAAAAATATAATTGTATTCAATTTTAATCAAAATGGGCAGAGATATTTATACAGTATTTTCTAAAGTAAAATTTTGACATTGCCAATAAGTATAATACTTTTTTGACTAAAAATACAGAAGCAATAAAATAAAGATGGATAAATCTGAATACATTTTAAGAATCTTGACTCAATGTACTGTATAGAAAATCAAAAGAAAACTGACAAAAATGGGAAAAATGTGCAACTTAGACACAAAAGGATAGTATCTCTAATATATAAAACACTCTTACAAATGAAAGACAAAGGACCAAAAACCCAATGAAAAAATGGAAAAATAACATAAAGTGTTGATTTATGAGACATATAAGAGGTGATTCGTAAACATAAAAGTATGGACAAGCTCACTCGTAATTAGAGAAGTACAAATTATGGTAACACTGGGGCACAATCTCTCTCCTCTTAGATCCTATTAGATTGATGAAAAAGTTGAAGCATGACAATACTCTCATTCATTGTTATGGAAATACAAAGTAGCTCAACTCTTCTGCCTGTGAATTTGGCAATAGCTAACAAAACTACTTACTCAGTTATCCTTTGAACCAAAAATCCCTCTTCTAGAAATTTACCCTGAAGATACCCCTTCAACAATGTAAAACTATACATGGGCAGAATTCTTTATTATATCATTGTTTGAAATTACAAAATATTCGAAATAGCGTAAATGCTCATATATAGGACAGGTCGAATAAACTGGCACATCTACTGGATGAAGTAGTATGTGGCTGCAAAAAGAATAAAGATCCCTATGAACTGATATGGGGTAATTTCCGGGATATATTGCCTCACGCAAAAGAGAATGTTCAAACAAGATTATACAGTATGCTACCTTTCAAGTAAATAAAAGAGGGAGATAAAAGAAAATTCATGAGTATCTATTCATTTTTATAAAAAGAAATACAAAGACAAATCAAATCATAACAAGATTTATTATCTTCAGGAGATAGGAAGAAATGGTTGGAAATAATTGGGAAATGCAAATGGAGTGGAAGGGAGAAGAGGGTAGGACTCTTATCTAAATGTAACTTTTTATATATTTCATATTATTAGAACCAGGCATATTAATGTTTAACATTCCCAAACACTAAAAAAAAGTAATGAAAATCATAAAAGATGGTGGAGAAATCCCCCAAATAATACAACAATAACAAAAAAATCTTACTAGATATATATTAAAGGGGTAACATAACCACTCTAACTGAGATAGGGAAGAAATCAACTAAGCTAAGTAACTTTGGGAACAGTATTTTGACTACATGCTATAAGGATAAATAACAAAAGAACTGTATAATAAATATACTCCACTTAATAAATTTGATTTTCCACAGAATTATAGGTTAGTAATTCTGAAACTACTTTATGTGAGTTTTAGGATTCAGCAAATGTGTAAATATATTGTGGATGATGAGAGCTAGGTTTCTTACTATCAGGGAAAGGAGTTATAAATAAGGAAAAGGCTGCTGGATTAGAATCACTAATTACTCTTTCTTTTTGTTTGTTTTTTACTTTATAGATTATGCTCTGGAACAAATCCCTCAGTTACTGCTTCATTAACCTATTGTCTTGCTAATGTGCCAGGGACCACTACTTATCTTACCATATGCACCTTACCGTGGAAACTTCTCAATTTAATGGGAACGAGCTCAACAGTCGAGAAGGGGAATGTTAACATCTCTAAGTATTGATATCAAGGTACTATTATTCCCGTGATCCAGAGAAAGGGAAAAACTACCTTTCTTACCCTAAATCCAAGACAAGCTATATTCTTTACTGCCAGCATTATAATGTCACAGGCTGGTAGAGTATGTGATTTGACTAAGAAGCGAATGTATCATTAAAAGTGAGTGAATTACGGTTTACGCCATTAAAATGGAAACAAAAGTGGTTTTCTCATAGCACTGGAATTGATCCATCTGAATTCATAAAGTCTTGTGTACACTGAGGTAAACTCCTGTGCACATACTGAGTGGCATAAAAGCAATTTTACAAAACAAGACCTTCATCGATTAATTAATGGAATAATCGTATGACTCATATCACATTGGATGTGGAATGGAAATGATAATTGAAAGTGCTCATTAGGCATTGAGCTGCATGTTGTATTCTACTAGGGCCAAAGGAGTGAGACCAAAAAGTCCTGCCCTCAAAGAGCTTTCAATTATCAATCTTCCCAGCATGTTTTCCTTCCTTCTTTCCTTTTTTCTTCCTTTTGGTTTTTTTCCATTTGTTTGTTTGAACTTAACCAGTGATGCCAATGCTATGAATTAAAACACTGGTGTGAGAATCAGATTATATAGAAATCTTTTCATGACATGATGATAATTTCATGCACAGGTAGTGAAAAACAAAGCTGTGCTAGATCGATTACATTTTACTTAATTTTTCAACTTGTGTTTAAGTAGTTTAATGTCACATTGTGATGAACTTAAAGCATGCCCTCCTGCCAGAACCAACAGGAAATAAATACCATTTTTTATGGCACAATTTTACTATTAGCAGCCAGAAATAGCTTCATAAAGCAAATGATACTGTTGTTCAAATATATCCAGAAGGAAACGTTTAATATTAATTATGCTAACACCAACCTCGGTTTCTGGCAGATGTTCTCAAATATCTAAACCAATGATACTACATAAACCAATTTGGAAAGTCAATTAATTCAATTACCTGAGAATATCTTTTGCAGAAAACTCTCATTTATGGGGCCTCCTTGAGGTAGTGTTACCCTTAACTGTACCTTTTTTTAACTGGTTAGCCGGGATTTCATGATCAAGCAAGTTGATAAAAGCAACCTGGTCTTAATATTTACCAGGACAGAATAATGTCTTCCATGTGCTAAGCGCTGAATTACTGGCTATTTCTGGTGGATTCAGGAAAGAGGGGGAAAGAGGGGCGAAACTGAGTTCTGGTTTAAATACATAGATGTTAAATTTTTTTGAAGAAAATTTGGTCTTACAGGCACTTAGTTGCCCTATTCTGGCCTCGGTACTGAGTATTATTATTGGTACACAAAGATTTATCCTCTAAATAAAGTCATATTTAAGTCAAGTCATGAAAAACTCCCTACTAAGGTTGTACCATTAGCTTCTACAGAAGTGCCTTCTGGGAAAACAGATCAAGTACCTTAATTTTCAAAAGATAGTGATCCAAAGTATATGAATAGTCCTTTGGTTATTAGCAAAATAGAAAATCTGTACTTCAAGCTTTCATCATCAACAGTAAGCTTGAACCATTATGTAGTTACAGCTAAGAGACCAACTGAAACAACTGATACTGGGAAGGAAAGATACAGTTCCCCCTACCTTCTAAACTCTGTCTAACAAGGTCCTAAAGATTAAAACTTACTAACTTAACCTCCTACTTCATGTCTTGGCCATTATGTGTTTCTGCATATTATTTTAAAATGATATTGAAGAGTGTTCAATCTCCATATTTTAAATTCTCCATTATGCATTTCTTCAAAAAAGTTTTTACTCTTTTTTTTTTTGGTCTAGGCTGTGACATTAGTCTAGATTTTTGATATATTTATCTCCTCTAATTTTTTTCCTGCATTTTTATTATGTTTATGTGTGTGTGCAGCAACATCAAAGCATTTATGGGCATTATATGGGTTATACAGTGTAAACATATAAACAATAAAATGAAGGTTTGAATGTTTGTTGCTTTACTCTGTAGAAGCTCTATAGGGTAGGGTTTAAACAAAAACTGTATTTTTAACAAAATTAAAGTAAGAATTATGTTGGTCATAATGAATTTAACTTTTAAAATTTCACTTATATTTCATGAAAAGTTAAATTTGACTAACTTGGAATGTTATAACATGGTTTAAAAGCAATTACACTAAGTTATCAAATCCTTTCAAATAGAAACTTCTGTTTCTGTCACCCGTGCCATAATCTTGTGTTATATCATTCTTTTTGGTTCAGAAGATAACTCCATTTCAATCAAACCAGTCAACAGAAGATACTATATTGTAAAAACAATGCCAGGTGTGATATGATTTTCAGAAGAAGGAAAATATTGTAATAGCAATTTTTAAATTTTTCAATCTAAAAGTTCATCAGCCTACTGGGTTTTTAAGCAACTTAAACATTAACTCATAAAAAATAAGATAGAAAGTTGAGTTTATGTGAAATAAATAAGCTAATGCTTTCATAACTCTGAGTGACTAAAATGATGTTTCAATGTTTGATTAAACAGTACTTAATCAATAAGCTTTATTTCTTGTAATTGTAATATTTCATTAAATGTTTGAAGCTTTTTTCCCCTTTAGGTCAGCAAATGGGTAAGCTGGCAATGTTTCGAAAGTTTTATCAGAGAGTTCATTGAATCTTTTTTGCTGCACTTTGAAAAAACATTTTGGTCAAAATACAAATTAATTACTAAATCTAAATTGGGTAATGGATTTTTTTTTGACACTTAGGTACCCTCACAGTGCGTAGTCTACAAAATACTTTTAAAGATTTTGGAGTGAATATTGTATTCTCGTTTCAGAGACAAAGGAATTTATATATGGTCAAGTTGGTTGAATAAGGTCAGAATTTTAGTCAGGTTGTCTCACTCTAAGTGCAT
This sequence comes from Vicugna pacos, assembly GCF_048564905.1. Lineage (NCBI taxonomy): Eukaryota > Metazoa > Chordata > Mammalia > Artiodactyla > Camelidae > Vicugna > Vicugna pacos. The sequence goes on from NC_132989.1 coordinate 54,063,005, forward strand.
TGGTCTTTAAAATGCTACCATGAAGTCTTATCAGGAAAAATTATTTCTATTGCCTGGGTAGACTGCCCTAGGAGAATGTTACTAAGATTTATGTAAATTAGTATGGAAACTAAAAGTAGATTTACCATAAAATCCAGCAATCCCACTCTTGGGCATATATCTGGAGGGAACTCTAATTCGAAAAGATACATATACCCCAACGTACATCGTATCACTATTTGCAATAGCCAAGACATGGAAACAACCTAAATGTCCATCGACAGATGACAGGGTAAAGAAATTGTGGTATATTTATACAATTGAATACTACTCAGCCATAAAAAAGAATAAAATAATGCCATTTGCACCAACATGGATGGACCTGAAGATTGTCATTCTAAGTGAAGTACGCCAGAAAGAGAAAGAAAAATACCATATGATATCACTTATATGTGGAATCTAAAAAAAAAGACAAACTTATGTACAAAACAGAAACAGACTCACAGACATAGAAAACAAAATTATGGTTACCAGAGGGGGAAGGGGAGGGGAAGAGATAAATTGGGAGTTCAAGATTTGCCAATACTAACTACTATATATAAAACAGATAAATAAGTTCATACTGTATAACATAAGGAACTATATTCAATATCTTGCAGTAACCTATGGTGAAAAAGTATATGAAAAATAAGTATGTGTATGTTCATGTATGACTGAAGCATTATGCTGTACACCAGAAATGGACACAACATTGTAAACTGATTTTGTGTGTGTGTGTGTGTGTGTGTGTGTAAACACACACAAAAACTCATGACAATGCCAAGACCAATGTTAAGGAGCTTTTTTCCTATGCTTTCTTCTAGGGAGTTTTATGCTTTCAGATTTATGTTAAGTCTTTACTGCATTTTGAGTAAAATTTTTGTGAGTAGTGTAAGGTAGGGGTCCAATTTCATTCTTCTGCATGGGATTACTAAGTTTCCCCAGCAACATTTATTGAAAAGATTATTTTTTTCTGTTGAGTATTCTTGGCTGATCTGTCAAATATTAGTTGATTATATATGCAAGTGTTTATTTCTGGGCTCTTGATTCTGTTCCACTGGTTTATGTGTCTATTTTTATGCCAGTCCCATATTGTTTTGATTATTATAGCTTTGTAACATAGTTTGAAATCAGGAAGTGTAAAGCCTCCAGCTTTATTATTATTTCTAAGAAGTTCTTTGGCTCTTCAGGGTCTTTTGTGGTTCCATATGAATTTTAGAATGTTCTTCTCTATTTCTGTGAAAATTGTCGTTGGTATTTTAATAGGGATTGAATTGAATCCATAAGTGGCTTTGGGTAATATGGACGTTTAAACAATATTAATTATACTGATCCATCAACACAAATATCTTTCTTTCTTTTCCATCAAAATTATAGTACTCAGTGTAGAGATCTTTCACCTCTTTGGTTCAAATTTATCCCGAAGCATTTTATTGTTTTTTATGCTATTGTAAATGAGATTGCTTTTATTTCTTTTTCAGAAGACAGTTCATTTCTTTATGACTGTCAAGTATACAATGGCATTGTTTTTCAAAGTGGGGTCCCTGGAATACCAGCATTAGCATCACCTGGGATTAGAATAAGAATCTGTATTTACTAATCAGATGATTTTATGCATATAAAAATTTGAGAAAAACTGCTGTAGGGCAGAACACTGTAAACTTTAAAATTAGTAGAGCTTTAGGAAATACTGTTTACATTAGGCTTTAGATCTCCTTATCACATTCATTTTTCCTCTTGTCTCAAAAAGAAAAGGTGATTCCACTTGATTTAATTTTTTGTTTTTCATTTTCTTTTCAAGCCATAGATCAGTGTGGGAAAGAGGGCCAATTTTTTTTGGAAAAGAACTGGTTGGCCTCTTCCAATAGTCCTCGAGTTGATGAAAGTTAGATCATTGTTGCTTCAGACTTTAAATTATGACATACTCTGAATTCCAGGCAGAACAGATTCATTTTGCTTTTTTGGTAAGACACTTTGGATTCTCACAATGATTAATAACTTTTATGTCAAGAACATACAGAGAAAACAGAGTGTCATTTTGTGTAACTTATGTTCATTGAGATTTTTCTTCATTGCTGCCTATTCGGGAAGTCTTTAAAATTATTACTGTGATGTTGACTATTTTCCTTTTTTTAAACTATAGATTATATAGTCTCTCTCTCCCCCTCTGCTTTTTTTTTTTCCTCATGTGTGGGTTCTAGGAAAATGAGATAAAATTTTAATCAGTAAATTTGACTACTTGTTTTAAGCTTAGGAAAACTTTGATAGGCTCCAACCATTGTTTAAAATGAGGCTTTCATTTTGCTCTAAATTTCAAATGTCATGCTATCTGGATAATTGAGAGTAGCCCATTTATGAATTATTAATTTTAATAAGCAGTACTATTCCCACTCATGTCACTGTAGTACAATTCTTGGATACACAGTCATTAAATTGAATATAGTTATAGGAAATTATTTTAAAAATTACTGCCAAATATAACAAAACTGTATAAGGGAAAAAAAGGTTGCTTCCTTAGTAATTTTTTCAAAATATTTGGTTAATATTTCCAGGATAAATACCAATTTTCAAAATTTAGTATCTTGGCCTGTTTAAAATCACATCATATTAAATTTGATTTGATCCATTTGGTCATTTGAGATTTTACCTCCAAAAGCTACAATTCTGACATAATTTCAGAAGTTTTTGGCCAAGTGAAATAGAAAAAGAAAATCTAAAAGAAAGCTGAAAGGTAAAAAAAGCTACACAATTTTAGAGGCTAATATTTTTAAGTTAACAAAAGTCCTACAGTCATTTTGAAAGACATATATATTCCCTGAAACATTACAGATAAATTACTTAACATAAATTTTAAAGATAGATTTTCAACAAATTTCTTGTATTAGGTTTATGAGACTTCAACACATTTTCTAAATTATATCTCCCATGTGGTGATTGATAGATTTATTTCAATATTTTGTCAGAAATATTCAGGTTCAATAAATCATATAGATTGCTATGTTTCTGCCTATAATCTTCTGTGCTTTTGGTTCATTAAACAAATGAGGACAAGAATATATAGCAGAATGCAGGTCCCACAGAGCTAGACAAAATGGTGAGAGAAAGTTTCATTTTCACTCTAGACTTACATCAGAGTCATTTGCTCTCTATTCCAATAAAGCCTTTAATCATGCAGTTTGGAGTCACTGAATTTTTTAAAGAACATTAGCTTATTTCTTCCTGAATATAAAAATAATGCAAGTTTAGTTTAGTCACTTAGGAAAATTTACAAAAATACAAAGTGAGAGCAAATAAAAATCATTTGTTAAAAATCACCTGTAAATTACACCTAGGGGTGATAAATACCAATATTTGTTATGTATTTTACTAATCTTGTTCTTTCTTTGGAATTGCATTACACACACATTTTATACCTTGAATGTTAATACAAAATAACTTATTTTTTCTGTGAAATATGCTTTTTTGAAAATTAAAATATATCTAGTATAATATTAAAAACAGAGTATATAATGTAAATATATGTCAAAGTTTTCAAAATAGTTCCACTCCTTAGAGGTAACTGGGGTAACCAGGGCTAATAGTTTTGTACACATTGGTGAATTTTCTTTTATGCATTTAAGATATGTTATGAGTGATATATAAAATAGCTGCTTAATATTCTGTAGTATAATTGGGGCATAATTTATTAACTTTAATAGTCAAATGTTAGTTTATTTCCAAATATCCCCTATTAAAAGCATGCTACAGTGAATATATATGCACATATATTTTACAAACTTAAAGAATATTTTAACCCATTTCTGTAATAATTCCTAGAGATGTGATTTCTTGTTCAATAGCGAAGGATATTTCATATTTTGATAAATACTTTTACGTTTTGATACATTTTCTCTAAAATATTCCTGGTGACTTCATTTACACGTCATGTTTGAGAACATTTGATCCCTTGCTAATGCTGGATATCATTTTTGTGTTTGCCGATACCATACAAAACTTAAATGTTATTTTTTTTAATTCATACAGCTAATATTATGATTTATTAGTGAAGTTTAATATTTTCACATGCTTATTAAAAACTGCATATTTTTCTTATTTTGGGAACTGCATGTTAATTCAGCTCATTTCTTTCTCATATTTTTTGTTTCTTAATGATTTATAAAAGCTCTTTATCATTACCTATGTTGCAAATATTTTCTCTCAACGTTTTTCTGTTCTGTTTGTTTATAGCATTTTTAACAGATATGCATTTAATTTTTATGTTGCAGTATGTTTTTAAGGAGCTATTTTTATAAATAATAGTAATAGCTTATACCCTGTACCAGGCACTATTCTGAATGCTTTACAATTATTGATACTTTTACCACTCATTACAGCCATATGAGGCTCTACCATTATGATTTTATCATTGCTATTATAAAAAATGAGAAAAGTGAGGCATAGGAGAATTAATGCCATCACTGGATGCCTAAATATACGTGACTAGAAGTAGCAAAACTAGGACATGAACCTAGGCTGTTGGTTCCAGAGCCTGTTCCCTTAGTCTCTCTCTTACATCATCTCTCACAAAAGAAGCCTAAGTCCATCGCTATTCTTAGGGTAGTGGGATTTTACAGAATTTATCAAAAAAGCTATGAGTATGCTACGGCTGGCTTTATGTAGAGAGGGATCATTAATTTTACATGTAGGGATAGCCATAGGGAGTCATGGCCCCAACAAATTCCCTAGAGTCCTCATTCTCTCACCTGCTGAATGAAATCTTAAAAATCAATGTTTTTCTTTAGACTTTCATGTTTTTAAATATTTCCAAAAAATTAACTAAACATATATTAATAAGAATAGTGTAAAATATTTATTTATGTTGGAGGAATGACATCAGCACGATGGCAAAGTAGGAAGTCCCAACCCTTGTTCCTCCATAGAAATGCTGGTTTAACAATGTCATATGGGCCAAAATACCTTTAAGAGGATTCCAGAATCCGGTTAAGAAGTTGCAGTACTCTAGGGAATACAAAGCTGGGAACAGCTGCGCTGAATTGGATAAGAAAAGCAATTTCATGTTACTTACATCAGCCCCTCTCCTAAGTCTGCACAGTTCAGTGCTAGAAGAGGACACTCCAGCCCACAATCTCTCCCACAGGTTGGAAGAGGAGAATGGAGCATGTTTCCAACATTCCAGCTTTTCAGAGGACTGCCCAAGAAAACAGTTTCTGTCTGGACTCACTCAGAGTATTTACAGAACCAGAATAGGTTGGATACCTGTGGACCACTGAGAACAAAGGAAAGTAGTTGGTACTCCAACAGATGTATGGATCAAGATGAACAGATCAGCTTTCAACAGATGAATGAATAAAGAAAATGCGCAATAAATTATGTATGCATATATGTATGCATGCATGCATGCATGTGCACGCACACACACACAAAGAAAAGAAAAAAACAATGTAATACTATTCAGCCATAAAAAGAAGTACACTCTATCATATTACACAACATAGATTAACCTTGAGGGCATTAAGTGAGTAAATCAATCACAGAAGGACAAATACTGCATGATTCCTCTTTTATGAGGTAAAACAGTTAAATTTATCTAAAATAGTTAAATTTAGATTAGGAGTTTGGGATTAACAGATACACATTACTACATACAAAACAGATAAACAACAAAGACTGTATAGCACAGGGGACTATGTTCAATTTCTTGTAATGAGCTGTAATGGAAAAGAAACTGAAAAATGTATATGAATATATATGTGACTTGAAACTAACATTGTAAATCAACTACACGTCAATTTAAAAAAATCAAAAATAGAATAAAATAAAATAAACTCAAAGAAACAAAGGAGGATGGTGATTGCGGGGGTTCAGGAGAAAGGAAAATGAGAGAATTGCGATTCAGTGGGTTTAGATTTCTAGCTCTGCAAGAAGGAAAAATTCTAGAGACCTGCTATACAAACTGCACTTTTAGTAAACAATCTGTGCCAAACACACAAATTTATTAAGAGGGCAGATCTCACGTAAAGTTTTTATCACAATAAAAAATATATTAATTTATGTGTACACTTTTGGTGGCTACATTTGAGGTAATTTTCTCAGAACAAGAATAGGTTTATGGAGTAGATGGGGAAGCATGAGGGAACTGAGAGCCTTAGGGACTCGGGAAACACGCCCAGCACAGAATAAAACGTAAGACTCGGCACATCCAGTAGGAGACCCTGGATATCACAGCCACTTTTGCCATGTTTTACCTGACAGCTCTCTCCTAATTCCCACATAATGAGTGAAATTCATGGGCTCATCACTTAAGTGGATCAATGTAGATACCCTGAGTGATTCAGGGTCAGACATCAATCCATTCCCATCACTTTGCTTGTCTTATTGATCAAATTAAACATCCAACCACCAAATTTCCTCCTCATTTTATAACCTATATACAGGCCATCTGTGTATGCCTAATTCAGCTATGCTAATGGCTTTATAGACATTTGAAATAAGCTATTAATTTGGTTAAAATAATGACATTAATTAGCAACTTAACTGTATAATCTATATATTAATATAAGTGTATATATAAAACCTTATTTACTTTTCAAAGTAAATGTGTAAAGTATGAGTTTTCCTCTTGTAGACAAAGTATCACTCATTGTACTACAACTTTTTGTCTTTTGTTCAAATATTTCAGTTGGTAAGGCTACTATATAGATCTAGCGTTCTCTTCCAAAAGAATCATTATCTTTGTCATACTTTATATAGTCTCAGAAATTGCTGCTTACCAAGTTATTGTTTCTTGAAAGATTTGTGATATTTTAAAAAATGCCATCCAGAATAAGAAGTTTAAAAGGAAAAACAACCCAGTACCTTGAAAAATAAGGCTTTTTTTAGCCTTATTCAATCATGTTTTCAGTGTGTGGGTGAAGCATATTAAAACTGTATTGACTTAGAGTTTTAAAGGATTGTACACTCTACTATTTTACCTTAACATTTGACTCATTCTATAATGTTACTAAACAGTTATCAATTCATTTTTAGTGAGAAATCTACTCAGCAAAAATTATCTGATAATAGCAAATTGTGTACTTTATCATCCTTATTTCTACAAAAAGAAAAGAATCATATACATAATACAAATGTGAAGAGTAATTAAATTCAGTGTACTAAAAATCACTTTTAAGTTTAAACCTAATTTTGCAGTAATTTCACAAATTTTACACACTATTATATTGTTATAGTATATATTATTATGCTACATATATTCAAAAAGAAGAAAAATGAGAACAGTAATTTAAAGCCATTACATTTCCTTACAGTCTTGCAAAAAGATGCATTTTCTTCATTTTTCTACATTTCTATAAATTTGTATGTACTTAACACATGAAAAATGTCACAAAATTTTCTTTTCTTTAGGATTGCTTAGATGCAGTTATTTTAGTCTGGTAGTATTTTGGTGGTACTTAGATTTTGCTTTTTTAGTGCTATTCTTTAAAACAGGCTTAATTTTGAAAAACTGAGGAGGGTTTGGAGAGAGTAGAGACAGCTGGATCACACCAATCTTCATCTGCATTTGAAACTCATGTATGAGAACATTTTGAGTAATAATTATACTTGAACACAAACATGCAGACATAGAATTTAAGGCTGGAAGGGACTTTAGGTGGTCATCCAATCTAATATGTGAGTACATATTTATAAACATGAAACACATATGTGCTCTCCGTAGGCTCTGGCCTCTGTATTTCAGCTTTGGAATGCACTCACTAGGATTAGAGTTGAGTTGGACCACCCACAAAAGCAAGGCCACCCAAGGAAAAATTTGAGACCTGAGCGAGCAGAGCTGCCAGGCATGCCTTGTGAGAACAGCTGGCCATCCCAGCACCTGCTGCTCGGTTCCAGACAGCTGGGGCTAAGACCTCATGGGCCCAGCTGCTTTTAGAATGGGCATGCATAAAGACCACTGCCACTTGGGCATGTGTCAACTCTTGCTATATTTGGTAGAGAAAGTTTGGCAGGGAGTCGTGTGGTCTACCAGCTAAAATTTAGGCTGATTAATCACAAACCAGAATCATAAAATCATAGGGCTGGAAGGAATCTCCAGTGAAGGAGGTCTCAAACTTTCATGTGAATTACAATAATACTGGGAGCTTCCTGAAGAGGCTGATTCCAGATCCCATACCTTAGGGTCTGGTTCAGTGGATCTGTGATGCTATTTACAATTTGTATTTTTTAGTAAGACACTGAGGTAAATACAGATAATATATTTAACTAATGTAGATGAACCAAAGATTTCATTTTAAGACTTTGAAGAAATAATCATCATTTATGACTAACCCATAACTTGGGGTCCATGTTAAAAATAAATTACTGGTCCCTATCTTACTTACTCAAAAATTAAGAGTGTGTTAATGTACCTGAAACTGGGAATTCATCACTTGATCAATTGCTAAATATTTGGGATCCTCAAAAGTGATTGTTTTTTATCTGTTTTTATATTTCTTACTAGTTAAATGGAGGGCATGAATCTTATAAAGGGAAAAAAATGTATTTACATATATGTAATCCTCTATTTTCCCTTTGGAGTATAAACTAACAGACTGATGAAACCATAGGGATGAAACTGTCAATTTGATGTACAAAGCTCTTTAAATTCCTTTTTCTCTCAGTTTTAAGTAATTCAAAAGCTTTAAGGGTTTGAAATTTGTAATGTAATTTATAATTTAATTTAAAATGTGGCAAATTAGACTATCCTATTAAGAAATTGGATATTTCTGTGTGGCCCAAAGGTAAAAGGTTTTGCATTAGTTTCTCTAGTGAGAAAAGGAGAGCTGGTGTGCTGTCCTTGGTCATACTTTCAGAAGGTAGTCTGGTCAACCATGGATCTTCCTTGGAAAATGTATTTGTAATATTCCTCTCTCCTTCCTGAGGGCTTTACCCAGGATTTTAGGGTGCCTGTGAACCACTCAAATTGTACTTATATGAATTTAATTTTACAGAAGTTCATGTCTTTCTTTTCTTAGAATATTAAAACGTGAAGAGGTTAAGACCTACTTCATCTAATAAGATGGTCAGTGAGCTTTGTAATCATCCAGTGGCATGTTTTTTCAAGAATGAGGATAAGCTATATGTAACATTCACCTCAGTAAATGTAAGCTAACCCAGAAAAGAGCAGGTCAAAACCTTCATGCTTTAATAGTGTGTGTCTAGTTTTTTTTTCTTTTTTCTGCCAGGCAAGTAAAATGTCTCAGTCAATTTAAATATACCTTTTAGTTTATTAAGTACTTTAAATGCAGAGTGATGGCTTTGGGGTATATGCTTCACAAGATTTGGAAGTTTGTGCAGCTAGTTTGTAGTTTCCTTCTAAGTTTCAAAACAACAGCATCCCATGCATTTGCCTCTCCTACTACTTTGATGTGACTGGAATTTATCTACTATTGCATCTAATAATATGTCCTCCTGATATATACACATACATGTTCAGAAATACACACGTATGAACATACACACACACTGATGTGAGCATACACACACATTTTGAAGATTCTATTTCCTCTTATTCTCTTTTTTCTTGTGGCTATGATAGAATTTTTCAGTTTCTTGCTTTGTGGAAAATAGAAGAATTGAAATCCTGAAATTAGCTAGGTCTGAACTGGAATTTAAAATGTCCTTGCCATATGGAGATGTGGAACAACTGACCTTCATGTTTCTGAAGACTCTGAGTAATGAGTGTGCAATTTAAGGAGAGAGGAAGGGAGGTGAAGAGAGAAAGAAGGGGAGAGAGGGAGAATTTCTCCAAAATTGAAACCAATTTATGAATGCCCGAATATCCCAAAATATACATACATATATACACTAGCAAGAATTACATTGAAATTATTAACATACTCTTTTTGATCCTGAAATCAAAACCTGAATACTTCATGTTGTTTTCAAGACACTTTCCAGTTCATCAAAAGTTAGTTAAAATAAAGATCATTTTCTTTTACTGAATTCACCTTTTTAAATCTTTGGCAAACTTATAGGACAAATAATTCCTTTTCTTCAAAGTTTTGCAACATAAGACATTAGCAGTAAGATTGGTAGCAGGGTTATGGCCTCCAACCAATTTTCCCTCCAAATTCCACCACATAGTATAAAAAATATGTATGTATTTGGTCTTGAGCCCTGACTATGTGCATATAACTCCTCTAGGGCTATGGGGGCCAGAAAGATGAATTAGGCATGGGTTCTGCAATGGAGGATCTGAATTTACTAGCTAAGGAAATTTGTGTTCTATGCCATGAAATAGAAATTATGCTCTTTCAAATTAACAGCAGTATTTTTGACAGAACTGGAACAAATAATTTTTAAAAATTGTATGGAAACACAAAAGACCCCAAATAGCCAAAATAATCTTAAGAGAAAAAGAACAAAGCAGGAGGAATCACACTCCCTGATTTCAGACTATACTACAAAGTTGCAGTAATCAAAACAGTATGGTACTGGCACATAAACAGACACATAGATCAATGAAACAGAATAGAAAACCCAAAAATAAACGTATGCTCTTACTGTCAATTTACCTACAACAAAACAGGCAAGAATATACAATGTAGAAAAGATAGTCTCTTCCATAAATGGTGCTGGAAAACTGGACAGCTTTAAGTAAAATAATGAAATTAGAACATTTCCTAATACCATGTACAAAAATGAGTTCAAAATGGATTAAAGACCTATATGTAAGACCAGATACTATAAAACTCCTAGAGAAAAACAAAGGCAAAACACTCTTTGACATGAATTGTAGCAATATTTTCTGGATCCATCTCCAAGGGTAATGCAAATAAAAGCAAAAATAAATAAATGGGACCTAGTTAAAATTAAGAGCTTTTGCACAGCAAACAAAACCATAACAAAATAAAAAGACAATCTACAGAAGGGGAGAAAATATTTGCAAGTGATGCGACCAACAAGGTATTCATTTCCAGAATATACAGTTTAATAGCTTAATATCAGAAAATAATCCAATCAGAAAATGGACAGAAGACCTAAACGGATATGTCTCCAAAGAAGACATACAGATGGCCAACAGACACATGAAAAGATGTTCAACATCACTAATTATTAGAGAAATGCAAATCAAAACCACAGTGAGATATCATCTCACACAAGCCAGAATGGCCATCATAAGAATGTCTACAAATGCTAAATGTTGGAGAGGGTGTGGAGAAAAGGGAACTTTACTGCACTGTTTGTGGGAATGTAAATTGGTGCACCCACTATGGAGAACAGTATGGAGGTTCCTTAAAAAACTAAAAATATGATCCAACAATCCTACAACTGGGCATATATCCAGAAAAGACAAAAACTCGAACTTGAAAAGATGCATGCACCCCAGTGTTCATAGTAACATTATTTACAATAGCCAAGACATAGAAGCAACCTAAATGTCCATCAACAGATGACTGGATAAAGATGATGTTTTATGTATATGTATATACAATGGAATGCTATTCAGCCATAAAAAAGAATGAAATAATGCCTTTTGCAGCAACATGGATGGAACTAGAGGTTATCATACTACGTGAAGTAAATCAGACAGAGAAAGATAAATATCAAATGATATCACTTATATGTAGAATCTAAGAAAATTATACAAATAAACTTATTTACAAAACAGGAACAGACTTACAGACACAGAAAACAAACATGGTTACCAAAGTGAAAAGGGAGGGAAGACTAAATTAGGAGTTTGGGGTTAACAGATACACACTACTATATGTGAAATAGATAAACAACAAGGACCTACTGTATAGCACAGGGAATTATATTCAATATCTTATAATAACCTAGAAACTGAAAAAGAATATATATATAAAAACATATATACATATGTATATATACACACATATATATATAACTGAATCACTTTACTGTACACCTGAAACTAACACAACATTATAAATCAACTACGATTCAATCCAAAATTTTAAAAAAATACACTATGGCAAAACCAAGTTATGATGGAAATACACAGAAGTGAGTAATTCCTTTAGGTTAAGTGAAAGCAGTGAGTAGTAGTAGTAGCAGTAATAATAATAATAATAGTATTAATAATGAACAACCCTATGAAAAATGCTTATTTGGATTGGTCTTTGATGGATGGAGACAATTAAAGGCATCCAAAGTGGTCTACAAAAGCTCTTCTCCATCAATCAGTTGAAAAATTCCTCACCTACATAACACTAAGTCAAATAATTTGAAAGAAATACATCAAGAATGACAGTTACTTTATGAAAGAGCAGATCCATCCAAGTTACTGTTTGTTTTCCATTCGTACATCATATCATTTTTGTATGGTACGTTGTACTGTTCTACGGATGTTTCTTAAACAACAACAAAAAAATCTTTGTTTAAAAAAGACTTTTGTGGTCAACATAAACTGGGAAATAGGGACAAATGGTAAGGAAAAAAAGGCAGGGTCCTACTCCTCATCTAAATTATAGTTTGAAGAGGAGAGAAACAATACTCTAATAATTTTACAGACAATTATGAAACTATAACTATTGTAAGTGCTATAACAGAGAGGTTATATGAGAATAAACAATGAGAAAATGTGATAGTAGGGACTGGCTTAGTCAGGAAAGCTTCTCTGGGGAAATGAGTTAATTGGAGGAATGAAGTTGGAATTGTGTGCAAAGACAGTGGGGAAGGGATAATGGTAAGGAAGACCACAGGTCAATATGAAGTTAGAGAAGAAGGTCAAGTCTTTACGCAGTAAATCATTATCTTAAGACCAGTGGGGCTCCACTGAAGAATTTAACAGAAGGGGCCAGGTGATATGATAAGATGTGTGTTTTGAAAAGATACTTGATGGATTAATGATCTTGGGCTAGTCATCTAATCTTTCTGAGAAATCATTTTTCTTGATGTTTATAATGAAAGTACCAATACTACCCTGTCACGCTGTTGTAAGCACTTGAGAATAATAGATATTCATGGCGTATGATACATAATTGGCCCTGAATAAACAGTAGTTTTTTATTTTTGTTTAATATTGGGATGTTACGAGGATTGAATGGAATCACAGATGTGATGTTCTTAAACATTTTAAATTATATATATATGTACATATATACATATACATTTATGTATCCTCTCTCCCTTCTCTTCCTGCATAGCATACTGGAAAGAGCATAAGACTTTGAGTCAAAAAATTGAGAGTTCTGATTGACTCTCACCTTAGGAAAATCCCTCTAGTTTCAATTCCTTCTCTGTAAAATTGGAATAATGGTACTTGTCACACCTGCTTTTAGAATCCTTCAGAGTCTCCAGAAAGATAGCGTATTGGAAAATTTTCATAACCTGGGAAACTTTACAGAAATATATTGTTTTTCAATATTTTGACCTACTCTTGATATTGGCAACCATTTCAGCCTAACTGACAGTAAAGATATCAATCACTGTGATTTTCCCCCACTTTCACTACTTACAAATTCATCAATAAAGAGATTTAAAACTTTTGGTCAAAGGTTCCCACACCTGGGTAAACCTGTCAAACTGTCACCTTTGCATATCACCTCTGAACTTTTCTGGCCTATAGTGCAAATAAATCATTTTTTGAAGCCTGAATGTGCATCAGGAGAGATTCTAGTTCTTATTCTCTCAGCTCATGTGCTAAACTGAATTCCACCTAAATCTTTATTTTTATGTCTTGTCTTGAATTTCTTGGATCTCTGACCTCTTATCTGAACTGATGTAACCCCTTCCTCAGTTGAGTTATGAAAGAGGATTAGTTCTTTCACCTTGGAGCCTCAGTCTTCTCTAGTTTGATTTTCTGCACTATTTCTCAGATGGTCTTTTAATACTTATTTCAGGTAAAAACTTAATATGGTTGTGTTATACCTCATTTACTGAGGAATAATTTATGTTTTAGGCTTATTGATCCTAATTAATTATATTAATCCCTAATTAAAGAATAATTTATTTTATCTTCTTACTTGAGGCTTTTATTTTTTATGAAGAATTTAAGAAAACATCTGGACACATCACATTTTTGTTATTGCCTGTTCAAATGATCTTACAGCAAAGGAAAGGTATAGACATGTTTGTGTTAGAATCCAAATCATGATAAAGATATCTGTTATGTCAATATCCTCTAACGTGGAAGGTGTCAAGCATCATAGATTACACAAGTGTGAAAAACAAAGTTCAGCACATTGGAGTCTGCTCAAATATAATTTTTGGTAAAACATTATACAACCTTAAGAATACAAAAATATGTAAAAGTTTCCTATTGTACTTGAGGTTATAATATGAATAGAGGAAATTGATTCCCTGATATATTATTTGCTTTATTTGCTTTTTTTTTCTTCCTAGGAAAGGATAACCTAGAAATTTATTGTCATTTGTACCATTAGGACATAATAAGCTGCTGTGTGCATTCATTAAACACTTTGGGCAGAGGAGAGAATATGTCCCAAAAACATTATTTAGGCAGCCAGAAATGTTCTTCAGTAAAGACAACACGTTGATTGCGGTGTCACCCAAATCTGGATGACAGCTGTGTTTCCTCAGGGGCATCGAATTCACAGTGGGGATTAACGTGTAAAGATTATCAGTGAAACAGACTATTTCCTACAAAACTGAGACCTATTGAAAGCATATTACCCTTTGCCACCTTCTCATGCTAACTTCTTGTTTTTTTCAAAAATCTGTATTTATAATTCTGTGGAGTCAACGGGCATTAAACTCCGAGTAGCACTGACTTGTTTGATTCCAATGACTATTTGTTTTTCTTATTGTTGTGATGGGAGACAACTAACTAGGAACTTTGGAATCCCTTTTTCCACTGCAACAGAAAATAAGGTTCACACTGGTCATAGAAGTCAAAATTGGAGCGGGCCTCTTTCTCCCTCTTCACTATTACAATTGTCTCTAATTGTACAAACAATAAAAATAACTAACATTTAAAATTTTTACTTTGTACCAGACACCCATGCTATATGTTTTACATTTATCCCTAACAACAATTCATTGAGATTGGTACTATTATTAGTTTCATTTGTAGTAATAGGAACCCTGAGATTATGGAGTTTAAATAAATACATTTCTGAGAATCACACAGCTAGGAAATGGTGTAGCTGGAATTCAAACCCAGGTCTTAGATGCCAGGAAAATTAAATTGAGGCAAGAATGACATAATGGGTCAAAGGAAGCCACCAATAACTAAAATAGCATATAAGAAAGAGACTTACAGGCTGACTGTTCTGGAAAACAAAACAAAATAAAACAAAAAAATAAAACCTGGAGTCTTTAACATGATTAGGAATTTCATTTTTATAATAGGTCTACTAATTTTCTATAACAGTCAAAATAGTCAATGAACAGCAACGAAAAGGTATTAGAGAAACTTCGAGCTATTTATTTAGAAATAACACCACACACAGCAATGCCTGTTCATGGGAGACCATAGAATTTCCTACATTGAAGTGTATAAAGGAAATTGAAGACAATTCCCTAGGTTTGAAATTTTGGAGATTGACAAGATAAGGTCCCTTACTGTTGTGTGATTTTTTCATTGAGAGACAGTCACAGGAAGGGTAAAATAAGATTTACAAAGGCAGCTGCATGGATTAGAGTTTTTGGTCTTCAATATGAAGTTGTAAATATGGTATATTTGTCAAGAAAAATTAGCTAAAGCCAGAAATAATGGCATATGGGGGCAGAAGGAAGGCAACAGTAACTAAAATAGGAGCTTAGAGGCTGACTGCACTGGCCTGGAAATCAGCGAGAACTTGAGAACCCTCCAAAATACAATAAAGAGCGCCCTCACCATAGTACTCTGTGTAAGCTGTTCCATGGATGAAAGCCATGCTTCCTGAACTCTGTTCCATAAATGGAAATTGAGTCTTGGACTGGCTCCCCTGCCTCCCATTAGATAGATGGAATACTGGAACTCTTGATCCAAAGTAGAGGTATACCTAAGAAATGTCTTTCTTAAGAAGTAGCAAGTAATAAGCCCAGTCAACAATATTAAAGGAATTCATTCAATTAATGGATCTATTTCTGGAGAAATTTGATGCAAGCTTTTGAGAAACTTAAATGCTAGTCACTTTATTTTAGTAGTTAACTTAGATTGATCTAAGTTTCATCTCCAAGAAATCTAAGAGCTCTAAGAAATCAATTTACATTTTCATCAAGGTTTTAAATAGACGTTAGGTTTATAGAGAAGTTTGATTCCAGCAACTAATGACTTCTTACTTCTATTATTTGGAAATCTTCAAGAAAAGTTGTTTTATTACAGAAGGAACAGAGGACTGAGAAATGGAAGGTGTTCATTCCAGGTGGGCCTTTCTCTCATAATTTGAACAGGTGGTAACAGGCAAATTATGTCACCTATTGGTACTAATTTTCTATCTATGAAAAAGCTAAGAGTGCATTATTAGATGATCTCTGAGGCACGTCACATCTCAAAGACTTTACACAATTCTCATTTGTTAATCATTGGTTGAAAGTTAATGATTTATCTTGGTAAGTTTTCTGTTTGATAAAGTATTGTTATCCCCTCAAATATTAAAATCATAGTGAAAATTTGATGCCCATTATTAATTAGCAAATACTCATTGTTAATTATTTTTGGTGGCTCACAGTGAGTTCCACAGGACAGAAATGGCACCCATCACAAATAGACAGCACTAGCATATTTAATCAGCAGCTCTATTGATACTTGTCTTTGGAAATTCACATTAATAGAGGCACTTGTTTAGAATATCAAATACTACCGTGTAACCCTGTAGAAAGAAACAATAAAAGGAATATCACTGTTAATGTTTAACTGGAATGAGTGTTACTAGTGGCATAAACATGCTGTGGTCAATAATTTCAGTCCCGGCTGGAAAATAAATTGAAAGAGTGGATTGAGCAGGGCATTGTGCTCAAGTAGCTTTTAGTATTTACGTGAACAAGCATCAGTTAATTTTTCCTATGCCTTCTACAGCATGAGTTTTCAAATGTGGCTGTACTTATTATCAACTGGGCAACATAAAAAATCCTTATCTCCCAGCTGTGCTTCATAAAATTAAATCTAAATTTTTAGATGTGGGGTCTAGGCATTATTGCGTTTAAAAATTCCACACATGAGTCCAATGTGTAGAGTTGTTTGAGAGCCACTCTTCTTTAGAATGAATTGCTTTTGTATCTGAAGCTCTTACAAGTTTCCAAATGAACCTAATTTAAGAAAAATGTCTATAGAAAGATTTGAAAAATTGCCTTTTGGTATCAGAACCATGGAAATCCAAAATGTTGGTTTTCAAAATTTTGCCTTAGTTATATGCTACAATTTCACATAATTAATCCATTCACATGAATGTTGTTCTGCTATGTTTCAGATATCATAAAGAACACTTATTGACATAAGATTCATATATGTATAAAAAGTTTCCTATCTTATTTAATTTAGCATTAAATAAATTTGACTCTTCATCATATCTGCTAATTAACTCCAAAATGCACCAAACTTTTTAGATTGCCATTAAAATTCTTAACTTTACTAAGCCAACTTGAATATGTTTATTATTAACCTGAACTTTTTGGTTTAACTTATTTTAGCTATGTGTTTAATTTTTACAGCTTTATTGAGGTATAAGTAACAAATAAAATTATAAGGTATTTAATATATACATAGTGATGATACGATACCATGCAGTATTTGCATTTCTCTGATTTATCTCACTTAGCATAATACTTTCAAGATCCATCCATGTTGTAAATGGCAGGATTTTCTTTTTTCTCATGGCTGAATCTATGTATGTATGTATGTATGTATGTATGTATGTATGTATGTATGTATCTATCTATCTATCTATCTATCTTTCTCTTTCAAGATAGCAGGTTTCTCATAATGCTTTAACTTTTTTTTTTTCCTAAAAAGAAGCTCAAAAGCATGAAGCAATTTCTGCAGTGACATGTGCACTGCATGTTTCTATTCTGACCTGCAATTGGGCAGTGAGTGCACCCTCAGGGAACAACAATGGGAGAAAAATATTCTCCCTTGCCTATTTCCCTCCATCAGGTGCTTCCCTTTCTATGCATGTAACAATCACCTAAAGAGGACGGTTATATGATCATGTAGGTGCAAGGGGCCCAAGAGATGGGATCTTTAATAGTGGACAACCCAAATTTGGGAAAGTCCCCAGGATTATCAGTATCTTCAAAAATAATGTCTTCACTTCTGTAATATGTTGCCTTTAACAAAATGCTTTTAAATAAATAATCTCCTTTGATTTATATGCCAACCTCTTTATATACAGGGCATGTTTTATTATGTCCACTTTGTAGATGGGAAATTAGAGCTTAGAGGTTAAGAAAACTCCTAAAGTAGTCATCGTGGAGTGCGGTCTCACATTCCATTTTCAGATTCTTGCTCTCAGGTTCTTCCATGTGCCCTGTGTCATGTAGTACAGTAGTCTGTTCACACAATAAGAATAACAGGTAGGAATTAAAGTGAAACTATTAGACTGTATGTCTGTTAATCTCCTGGTATGTCTGTGAGCTTGACTGTGGCTATATAAATTTTATAAACCAGAGTAACTAAAGGCATATAGTTTTCTGATATTTTGAAACTCTGTTCAGCAAGGATTAGAAATAAAGATTCAAAATATATTCAGAGGAATAGATCTTCCTGTGGTAGCATAGCATTTCAAATGTGTGAAAAAGACAGGGAAAAACTTGAATTGCAATAAATTATGGTTAAAGTGAATTAGCTTATTAACTTCCTTTCTCTGTTTCCAGCAGCTAGAAGTTCTTAGAAGTTTTTAAAACCTGGGAATGATAGGCATTCTCAAGTTCAAAGACTCCCTTGAACCTTTTGGACTTACAACTGCAGCTTGAAGTCCTGTTGAAACAGGCTTCCCTGGGTAATTTTCAACACAGTTGGATACGCTGCACTGTTAGAACTAGCTTCCTCGAGGTTGTACATCACTGACATTCTGTCCTCAGCTAGATTTGGGAGAATAGAGGTTGCCTGTGAGACTGGCCTGGGGCACGTACACCTGATATTTCTTACCTGAGCCACTTGACCCTGGTCACTACTTCAGCACTAATGGGCCCTCCCCTACTAACACAGATGTCAGGTTCTGCCAGTGTGTCTCACACATAATTAGAAAACACATCTGCACAAGAAGCTTGGAGGGGAATTTTCCTTACAGAAAGAAACCTTTGCTACCTTTCTTAAAAATGAAGTCTAAAAGGATTGTTTTTACATGAGTCAGTTCCTTAGGGATAGATTGTGATCCTTGATATTAAACCATATATATTAAAGATCTGTATGTTCACAATGATTGGCTAAGTAGACCATGTTCAGGAAGAAACAACTCTGCTCAGAAGTAAAAGATGTCACAATCTTTCCTTGATTGGTTTTAGTGAAAAATGAAATTGGCAGAAGCAGCACTACTCCCACGGGTGTTACTCCCTTTGATTTTAGAGAGGGAGGTGAATATGCTGGGCAGGAATGATCATGTCTGAAAGATGAAACGCTTCCAAAATTATTCAACTTTTGATTCCTGGTTCTTTGAAAAATAGCAAGTAAGTCTATAAACAACTCTTAGTTGTGCTCTTAAAATTGAAAAATAAGAGACTTGGTGACTTCCTAAGAAAACTCACCTGTACCCAGTAGGACCTAGGTTTTAGAAGCCAATTGTTCAAAGTACTTCATTAGATTTCACATACAGATCACTCCTTGCCAGAGGTTGTTAAGAAAAGATCAGGATCTTAAAGATGTTATATCGCAGAAACACTGGCTCTTGTCGAAAACAGATTCAAGTATTGGATACAAAAAAAGAACAGTCTTTTAACCCACAAAGACTTTGATCCTAATGGATCTCAAGTCAAGGATGTTTCAAGAAAGAAACTGCTGAAAAAGGGGCTCATTACTTCAATATCTGTCTGACTCCCCTTTAAATGGATTCAGTACCCAGGTCAAAGCCTTTCCCTTTATTTTGTCACATAATCCCAAGTGATAACAGTCCTGATTTATGCTCATAAGGGGTCCTTCTCTTCATGTGATACTAGAAGTAATCTGATTTTTGAAGAGTATAAGGGGCAAAGTGGCTTGAACATAGATTTAGGAGATTTACCAGTTGCTGTAGGGGAAATGGTAGAAGAATATGAGATATCTCACAGAAACTATAAGATGCCTGATCATCTTCCTAAAAACTAGATGATTTTGCCATAGCATGCAGAAATCTCTTCAAAGGCAAAGGCAGGCACATGGATTTCCAGTGTATTTCTGTGAGAAATATTCCCATGATAATTTTCCTTCAGTTAAAATTACTTATTAAAATTTTATTTAAAAATAAGGCATGGGATTTGGGGGGACCACAAAAATGTGCAGTATTATTTTATAGTACCTACATTAAGATGCTCAAAATTAGATTGCCAAGTAGTATAAAAGATCACTTGTTCTTGTGTGTTGTATATTCACTCTAACACATGTGGACTGAAGTTTGGGGCCAAAAGATTTTTTATCCCTTATTGCTAATTCATTTGAAATTCTAGATCTCCAACTAAGGTGAAACAACTTACTTGCTGTTTCTCAGAATCTTCCAGTTTTGTAAAAAGATCATAGGTAAGATAGACCAACTAACCTATATATATCAATAAAGGTAATAAAAATTTATGCTCTGCATTATTATACTAGATTGAAACACTCCCTGAATACCATAATTCTTAAAATATTTTTATAAGAATTCATTGAAAGAAAAATCATCTATTTTGATTCTTCAATAAAATGGTGTATTTCCCTCAGGACATCAACTGAATTAGCTCAATGAATTTCTTGAATTATTTGGGAGCAATTTTCTCCTCTCCAACTTATATAAAATCTCTCTTTCACACACACACACACTCACACACATACACACACACACACTCACACACATACACACACACAGAATTTCCTCTTCTATTTTTATGCTTTTATTTCTTTTTAGGAATTTTCTGTCTAACATACTAAATATTAATTTTTTTCTTTAGTTATGGTCTGTCTCTTTCATTAGAATGCAAACTGTGAGGGCAAGAGATTTTTCTATTTGGTTTACTGTTGTACTTCAGTACCTAGAATGTGTCTGGTCCATTGTAGTTGCTCAAGAAAACATTCATTGACTAAATATGTGACTGTTCCTAGAGCCTGAATGCAGTGGTCAATGGCACAAACTCTGTTTTCAATTTTGGGTGTATGACTCTAGCTGGAATCAATGGATCTTGAAAAAAAAATGGCAGAAAAAGATCAGTTTACTCTATTAAGTAGTCAATAAAACAACCTGACCAGTGGAGAAGACACTGATGAAAGAAACTGAAGAGGATTCAAACAGATAGAAAGATATATCATGTTCTTGGATTAGAAAAATCAATACTGTTAAAATGACCATGCTACCACCTAAGGCAATCTACAGATTGAATGCATTCCCTAACAAAACATCAGTGGTATTTTTCATAGAACTAGAACAAATAATTTAAAAAGTTGTATGAAAACACAAAAGACACAATAGTTGAAACAATCTTGAGAGAGAAGAACAAAGCTGGAGGAATCATGCTCCCTGAATTCAGACTATACTACAAAGCTACAGTAATCAAAACAGTATGGTACTGGTACAAAAACAGACACATAGATCAATGAAATAGGATAGACAGCCCAGAAATAAACCCATGCACTATGGTCAATTAATCTACAACAAAGGAGGCAAGAATATACAATGGAGAAAAGACAGTCTCTTTAATAGTGCTGGGAAAACAGGACAGCTACATGTAAAATAATGAAATTACAACATTACACTATATACAAAAAATAAACTCAAAATGGATTATAGACCTAAATGTTAAGTCCAGAAACTATAAAGGAAACTATAGAGGAAAACATGGGGATAACACTCTGACATAAATTGCAGAATATTTTTTGGATCTGTTTCTTAAAGTAAAGGAGATAAAAGCTCCATTATGAAACAATATATTGGTAATCAAATCAAAATTACAGCACAGAGAGCAAATGAAACTAGAATGTGTGCTGAAGTCAGATTTAGAATAAAAATGTTTCTCTATTGCTGTTTTAGAGTTAAGTATTAGTAAGTAGAATTTTGAAAATGAAGGAAATAATAGTACTATATACAATGAACTTGCTTGATATTCACATGGTCTTCACATGCATTTGCAGTAGTTTAAACATAATTTGGAATTTCTTATATGGGCACAGAATCAGTCTTTTGAGAGACATTCCACCCCACAGAAGGGCAATTTTTCACTTAATGGTGGCCTTGAGTTTGCAACTGATTTCTTCATAAAGATTCTATGATTACTGAATTTGAGAAAAAAAATAGTATAATTAAAAATAAGGTAATAATCCCAGTATGCATTTATCAATAAATTAAGAGCAATTCTATTTCCCTCATTGAGTTACATACTATAATTATGAGGATTATGGCTCAGAAATAATTCAGGGACAAGGATGTACAATGGATTTAAGGAGAGACTGAGTAAGAAATTTCCACCCACAGATGACAAATCTATAATTGCTTAAATAACTCAAATATCTCTCCTATTATATGACATTAAAAAAAACCCCAAAAAAACCTATGACTAATTGATTTACAGACAGAATTTGGAGGCAGGAGGTTGTCTATATTTTAAAACAAAGTTTCCCTGATGCGAAAATCATACCAAAAAGTAAAAGTATGTGTCAATGTGTTTTTTTTTCACATTAAGATGTTACTCCTTAAAGTGCGATACTGTTAAATTTATACAGAATGAATCATGAAGTAACATAATATTTACTTTCTTTTCAGTCTCAACTTAAACTATGTTTTACTGTGATACTATTTAAAGTAATATTGTTAAATAAAGGAATCTGGATATAAAATATGACTGTCCGATTACAATTAATATTACAATGAATATTGTATGTGTATATGAATAGTGTCTAATTTTTTATCCTTGTATGGTGTATTGCAGGACTACGGTTCTGAGAAGTAAACATTTAAGAGCAGAGTTTTTTCTGTCTTCATTTTACATTATACAAAATAAGCTTATTGTTTTTCCTGAGATTTCCTCCTGCTTTCATTTTTCTCTTTTCTCCCAGTTGTATTTTTTAGTATTCCAAAGTTCAGAATGGAACAATTTCCTTGAATGTGCTCTGAGATGATTTCCATGCTTTCTTAATTTGTATATTCCCACAAATCTAAACTAGAACATTACAGTAATCAATGTGTGACTAATACTTTGGGGGAAACATTAACTTCCATAGCTAGCTTTGTAGGTTTTACATAATTATTTATGGCACATAATTATTCTCATTACTAGCACAATATTGTACTAAACCTTTTCTGCCTCTAGGATTGTGGATTTTTCAGTCACACTAATTACATAGCTTTGTTTTATGTGTAAGTGGCACATGTCATATGCAGATTTGTAAGATAATGGACATATTTTCAAATATATTATCATGCTTCTGCAGGCTTTAAACATTTTCTAATTATGTTACCCTCCGATTTAAAAGAAAGCAGCATTTGTTTTAATCCAAATAAATTATTTCTATATTGATAGCTCAGAAAAGTCTATAAGAAATGTGATTGTTCTCATCTACTATTTTTAGCTAAAGGCTCACCCAAAACTTTGATATTAAAGTACTCAGACTGCTCCCTACAATAGCCTTCTGTAACCTTTTCTATATGCCAAGTTGTCTCCTCACACAGCAACAATTATCTATGTACAAATTGTTAGCAAGAAATAAAAGGATTTAGGAAAGTGTTTCCCTTACTGGAAAAATGGTGTTTGTATGCACTGCCTTTCCTGTACCCCCTCCCAAAACCCCAGTATCTAGCAAAAAACTTATGTGCAAACTGAGTTCCCGAAGTATACCACTATTAGTAAATAGATTAAGAGCCGACACTCTTTGACTTCTACTGTTCAACATTTTTCAGGCACATAGTAAAAAAACAGACAAAAATATTTACAATTTTAAATCATAAAAGCACAAGGGGTCCTGATAAAATATGAACATGAATAAAGGAATAAACAAATAAGCATGTGAGGGTAGCAAATCTACACAACATTAATTTCCTAAATATTTTTCTTTAATTAAAAGTTCTGACATGGTGGGAATAATTTTTCCCTTCAAGTGCTCTTGTTAAGTCCATGTATTCTTTGTCTTTGATAAACTAGGTGGGATTATTATTCTGCAGCTGCAGAGGAAAGTGATTTCAGCAGTATTCAACTCTGTATGCTGTCCAAGGACTCAGTCAATGGGGAATTCCGCATTCTCTCATATCAAGGATCTGATATGAGAACCAGAGAGGAGAGACCTGAGAGAGGAAAAGGGTTCAGTACTTGCTCATATATTATTTAAAAACCTGTGTTAGTGCTTTAGATGTCATAGTACTGAGAGATGGGGAAAATACCTTCATCTCTAGAACATAATGAATCCACCCCTTAATAGACTGGCCATGCACAATAAAGCACAATTGTGGTTTACTTGTATAAGTCAGGTGACTTCTCCCCAGGCAGTTTTGTGTGCAGGAATGAGATGGACTCTTGGGAATCAGAGATGTACTCATAAGTAAGAGAGTCTGCAAATTTTCCCAAGTGCAAAAAGGACTTTATTTCAGTGCAGGTTGGGTTCTAATAAAAGTATTCCCACCAGGCCCAATTCTATACTGTTTCCTGCCTTAAAACTCCTACATGTGTCACAGGAAACTTTAAAGGAAGAAGCCCCTCGAGAAGGAGTAGTTGATTTAATAGCATATATACTCAGTATCATGAAGACAAACACCTGTACTTCCTTAGCTGCTGAAATCAGAGATACACTGGAATGTCACAGCCCTGTGCTCTGCATTCATAGCAAGCAGTGCATGTACTAATGGATGATTTTCACTGCCCTACAGTTCTACCGTTTTTGTCTGTCATACTCTAGACAAGACCAGCATGAGAGAAGGGCCAGCAAAGATTTATGTGGTACGATTAGAAGGAGATAAAGAGACAGACCATCACCTTTAACTATCTCTTAAAGTTGTCTGAACTTTTCAATAGTAAATTCTTCCTAAAGTACCTTCAAGAAAGGCTAACCATTTGAACTGAGATTGATAAAATTTTTTGGATGCTATCACATTAGTACAACTTCACTTATGATCAACACTCAGTGTTTTGTAGACTAGAGATAAAGTAGACAGAGTTTAACGAGGCAGTGGTTTGGGGCAGCATGGGTTCTTCTATAACAGAGAGACTTTATGGGTGGCTGCCCCTGCCACAAACGCTGTCCTTGAGTAATATGTTCCTGGGTTTTAGAGCAAGAACTAAACAGGAGGGTGACTGGAGCAAACCGCACCATCATTCCATCACTGTCTGGAATGAATTCTGGCTGGGGGCATTTGTCAATGGTAATATCATTCATTTTACTGATTCGAAGAAGAAAAATATCCAAAAAATACAGCAACATGTTTGAAATGACTATTTGGAGTCCATACTTAGCCTAGCCAATGACATCAATCATTTCTACATATTTTAATAAAACAATTTCAGGTTTTTACTTCAATATCACCCTATTAAAACATTTTTAGAAGTTACTATGGCCTAATAATTGACATATTTAATCACTTTTTCCATTCTTTATTATCTTTGACCCATTCTTTTTGATACTCTCTCATCCTTTAAACATCCTGATACTTCAGTCCCTTTGTCCCTAAAACATGAAAGGGAGGGTCTTGACTCAAAAGTGCAGTGATTAGGAGGAATCAAGGCTACAAGTTACTGCTCTCATATGAGTTGAAAGGTGCTTGCTTACTGCTAAGAAAGCAATTCATCATGCAATTGATTAAGAGAATAAAAAAAAGAAGGAGAACTTCCTGCAACATTTCTCAGATCATATATCAGTCCATTATTTGATGGACCCCAGAAGAGTTTCCTTCCTCTATGCACAACCCAATGTTAAAAGCACATGGAATTTCTCAAGGTTCAACTTCTTAACCTCCTGGGTATATATTCTCCCTTCTATGAAGAACCATAGGAAATGCTAGGTAAATTATTTAAAATTCCCTGACATTTATAAACAATGTTCCTGATACTTTCAATTAGGGATTAGTCTTCTCTTTAAAGAGCTTTGGATTTGAATTCAAAATAGAGGGATTTATATGATTCTGGAATACCTCCAAATTCACAAATTCTTCATTGCAAAGTTAAGGGTGTGAAAGGATGTATAAATATTTGGTGAGTAGCCTGAGTCATTCCAATGGAAATATTCCCTTTCTGGTATTTTGGCAAGAACTGAAAATGCCCCAGGGCTGGGCCTTGACTTTTGATTCAAACGTAAAAGATTGAAAATAAGTGAAACATATAGGAACATCTTAATCACCCCCCTGAGCCCTATATTCCCCATAAATACCCATTATAAAACGAGAATTTCCTGATGCACATTGAATTAGGAGAGTGAGAGTGGGTGTGGTGGCTGAGAGAGGGCTGGGGTGGGGCAGAAAGTGAGGAAGAAATCATCTCACTACCACTGCTTCCTAACTTAAGAGGTAAGGGAGCAAGGAGTGCTGCTCATTTTCCGGGGAATTCCCCAGTTATCCACTATAGCTGAGTGTCCAAGAGCTAGGAGTATAAAATACTAAAACTGGAGGATAGGGAAAGATTCTGCCTTTACAAACTGGCCATTGCTTTTTTAATCCTGTGTTAATGGTTTTATGGGAATAGTACTTTATAAGTTACCCGACCTCCTCTTCAGTTGTTACTGAATTTTTGTGTGATTTAAACTTTTTTTTGAGGTGTAACATACATACAAAAAAGTGATAAAATTTTACATATATATTCACCCATTTCACCACAGCCTAGATCAAGCATAGAACATGAAAGTGTACCACAAGAACTTTTTCCATACCTGCCCTACTCCAGTCAGGATCATCCCATGCATATTAACCTTTATTCTGATTCTTATGACTATTAATTTAACTTTTTGAATTTCATATAAGTAGAATTTTATAGTATGTATTTCTTTATTTGGGGATTTTTGCTCGACATTATATCCGTAAGATTCAGCTATAATCTTTATGTATGTAGCAGTAGTCTATTCTTTTTAATCATTGTGTAGTACTCTACTATGAACATGACAAAATTCACTTGTCCACTCTACCGTTCAAGGACATGTTGATTGTTCATAGGTTTTTTATATTATTGATAAAGTTGTCATGAACATGCCTTTTTGTACATGACTTCTGCTGCACAAATGCTCTCAGTTTTCTTTGGTACATATCTATGAGTAAAATTTCTGGATCATAGGATTAGTGACATTAGTAGATAGTGTCAAGTTGTTTTTCAGAGTGGTTTGACCATTTTACAATCCCATTAGCAGTGCATGAGACTCTGCTTGCTCTGCAGCCTCACCAAAACTTGTGTGATTCAACTTTTGTGTTGCATGTGACAATAGTTTTTTTCTTTTTATTTGCTGTGTAGTGTTTTAATATAAATATTTCACAATTCATACATCTTTTCTACTACTTAAAGACATGTGGGTCCTTAGACATTGTGGTGGGGTGTAATGGTGTTTCTCTCAGGCTTCCATTTTTATTTCCCTGAGGTTATATGGTGTTGAATATCCCTCTAATATTCTTTTGCAAGCAAGAGGAATGTCCCTAAAAATGCATAAGTGTTAAGCATTGAATCAGTCTTCCAAAATTCATAGGTGGAAGTCCTAGCCCCCAGTACCTCAGTTTGTGAACTTATTTGGAAACAGATTTGTTACAGATGTAATTAGTCAAGTTAGGATGTGGCATACTGGATTAGAGTAAGGCTCTGATCCAATATGATTGGTGTCTTTATAAGAAGGGGACACTTAGACATAGAAACATACACAGGGAGAATGTCATATGAATAAATGAAGGGAGAAAACAGCCATCCACAAGACAAAGAGAGAGGCCTGGAACAGAGCCTTCCCTTACAGACCTCAGAAGGAACCCACCCTGCCAACACTGATGCCTGGAACAGAGCCTTCCCTTACAGACCTCAGAAGGAACCCACCCTGCCAACACTGATTTCAGACCTCTAGCATCCATAACTGACAGACAGTAAATTTCCATTGTTCTAAGGCACTCAATTTGTAGTACTTTGTTACAGCAGCTCTAGCAAATGAATACCATCAGCAACTGGTTGCTCACTACTCTGTCCATAGTCAATAATCCTACTAATGTGATGTTACCTGTTTCTTCCAGGGGAAATATCACTTATGTTGCAGCCTAAATGGCAGCATTCTCTCATCAGAATACATTCTGGAATCTGCCATTACAGAAGGGAATTGGCGTGGGGAGAAAATGAGATAGGGCTGAACATCAGAGATTTTCATGCTACAGCAGGAAACAATGTTAGGGTACATGATGAGCCCCTTTGCTTAAGTAAGCTTGGAGGTGATGGTCCAGCCTTAATTTCTGCGGTGCCGACTCTGAAAAAGGAAAATGAATCTTCCATTCGGGGCTTGTTGAAGACTGCCAGCACTTCACAATGCCCTAAGAATCTTCATTTGTGTGCCTTATTAATCTCACTAACTCATTAGAAACATGATTAAAGCAAAAGAGAATTTATAATACTGATTGCAAATAATATTTATGAGAGTTTATGCATAAAAAGAAATCACTCATCTAATAAATTTAAACCTGTAGTGATAGAAACAATGTTTAGCTGTTTCAGTTCCATACCATATTTGCCATGATCTATCTGTATTATAATTGTCACTCTAATATTATCTGCTTCAGTGAATTAGAGATTGTAATGGAGGAAGTGAAATATGGAAAAGAAAACTATTTCTCCCTGAGGATTGCAAAATTTACAAGAGAGACACTTAGTAAAACAGCATACAATAATAGCAGCATATAAATATACATTAATGTACTACCGAGACAGGATGAGAAGACATATCTCAATAGCACTTTGCCTTCCTAGAAAATAAACAGCTGGAACAACAGGAACAGAGAAATTAATTTTCAAGAGCGACACTGTGACCATCTGCAGTGGTGAGTAAGTTCCCAGGTAGTTTCATGCAAACATGAAACTGGTAGAAATAGATGACTTTTTTCTTTTTTCTTCTTCTTTTTCTCTTTTGAAATATACATGACTATACTAGAGGGATTCAAATGACCTTAATGAGCAGTTTGGTGTGAATTAACCCTCACAAAGAATTGAGAAATCTCGACTGAAAGTAAAAGTGACAATTATCTTCCTAAATCAAAACATTTGAAGGAAGGGCAGCAGTTTGGTGTATCTGCATTTATGAAGCACTGACAGGGGAATGGGGCTGTATAAAAGGTTAGCTCCCTTCCCTATTGACCCCATCAGACTTCTTTCAGAAAATTGCCTTCGGTGCAGTCTGACATTCCTCTTTGTCCATAAATGGGTACAGTGAAAGGTCACAAGTGGGAAAGCTCTCAAGATATCATAGCTTCCAGCCTGCAAACATTTCTGTGACTAGTCTATTAACACCGCTTTTCAGAGTAACAATACAGCACAGCATTTCCCTTTTCCAGCTGCTGGTAGTCAGCCAATTCTCTGACCAAAGTTTATATTAAAGGTTAGGGAAATGACTTATCTTATTGTTCAAAGCTTTCCATTTAAGTCATCTCCCCTGTGACTGGCTCACTATTTAGAAATATCCAGCCCCACAAATTGTAATATCAATGAAGAGACAGTTTTGTTTTAATAAGAACTTTTGGCCTGAATTTTGCATTAGTCACCTCTGAATCCAGGCAAACAATGAAATAAGCAACTCACCAGATAGAAATAGGAATCTATCACTTGAATCTACTTTGCCTAGAATATCTCTTGCAAGTAATAAAATAAATGTTTCCTCAGGGACGTAACGTCATCTTTGTATATACTCCATATACAATCCTGTATATACAAATCTGAAATGATGTCATACACTGCATGTAAACCAAACCCGAATTTCAAAATACGTATTCCTACACGTCTCCCTTATATGTCAGTTCTGTCTTTAGAGCAAAAGCTGCAAAGCAAAACCTTTAAAATGTCAGGCCAACACCACCTCCAACCTGTCTATTTGTTAGTCTGTTCTCTCTATTGGGATATATCATCCTGCCATTTCCTTAAGATAGAGAGAGCAGGTGCATTCATTGGAAACTTGCTCTGTTTAATTGTTTCCTCATAATAGAATCCCTATAAGGGCTGCAGAGGGCTTTAGAGATCATTTGGTGCAACCCTAAACTGACTGGCTATACACGGTCTTCCCAGGAAAACAATGGACATTTACTAATCATTTTCACAATGTCTTCTTGTGCCCGAAGGTATCTTTATTAATCTAAATCTCAACAACACCTGGGACCCACAGATCCAGAGAGACGGGTGAAAGGGTCCTTTCAAAGTAAGAAAGCCCAATAAGGCAAGAGAATTTGAGATCCATTTGTTCTCCACTTGTCTTTCTCCTTCTTTGGCAGTTTTGGTGATGCATGACAGGGCTGGATAAGCATTGAAATAGCTTTTTAATTTTTTTTTTCACTCAGAAATTTGCTTTAGAGGAGAGATGCGAGAAAGAAGAAAATTTCTGTCTTCAAAATCTTTGCATTAATCTACAAATCATGTGTGATTGCCCAAAACCCTGAGTGAACGTACATTTTCACCTGTCCACAAGCTATTTCTAATTTTCCCCACTGTCATTTATGTTATTTTGTTAAGAGAACACAAGGTGGTATCTTCAGTAAAACAGACTCACAATTCCTCCTTAAAAGTTCTAAGCAATAACATACAAGATGGGAGAAGTAAAACGTTCTCATTTACTGAAAACGTTTGACTATATGTTCGTATGCCAGAAGTATGTTATAACTAGGAGGGGAAAGCAATATAAAGAGAACACCTTGTGATTTAAAGGACTGGAAGCACGCAGGAATATGACCATAAAAACGGTGTGCCCTTTTTAGCACACATATGGACTGTGAGATCCTGTGCTGCTGGGAGCTTACTGAGAACTGACAGAATTGCCCAGTGAGTTCAATCACATTTGAGGTGTATATAAACACTGTGTCTATTTCTTTTGGAGTTAGTTTTTGTAAAGCAGAAATGCTATTTGAACATACTTCCTATACTGAGGCTAAAGAGGAAAAGATACAAAGGGACAAACTGGAAAGTGAAGTGGGAAAATTGGATCTCCATGGAAACTGGAAAAATAAGGGTAAGGCATCATTTATGTTATGTATATAATGAGACAATAAAGAAAACCATTTCAAGAATATAAATCATTTTCCAGGTACATGACAAATAACGAACTTTCGCTACTGAGGCAAACATACATTTCCTAATTTTCCCAGGCAAGTGGTAATATGTGTACACATGTATCTTTATTTTAAAATACATAGTGATATATGTATGTGAATATATGTCTCCACCAATATCTACAGTTTGAATTCTTCAGCTCTGAATATTGGTGGGTAATATAACTATATTCCTAGGCATAAATATATCAAGAGCTACATGTCAATATATTTCCTTCTGCATGTAAATTACTGAAGAGAAAAAGTTTTCTATAAACTAACAGGAGGAAAGTGAGTTACACTGTGGTTAATGTAAAGATAATACTATCTACTATTCCTTATAAAAGAAAGCAGTTTGCATTGATGTGATAATAAATGAGATCCTGACATGCAGTATCCACAGAGTACAGAGGAGAGGCAGTTGGTGCAGTGTGAGGATATAACTGTGTCACTGGGGTTTATATTAAGGGTTATGGCCCCGGGCAGGCAATTCTCCACTAGAACAAGGACCTGGAAGACAAATGAATTGCTTGCCTTCCAGAGAAATGAGTGAGAGTATTTTTACCATCATCTGTATAGAACCACCACTTACCACACAAATCAATCAAGAAATAGGTATAGTTTTATAAATGTGTAACTCCAAAATAGAAGAGATTAATTCTTCAAGGTATTGAGTGATAATAGGTAAAAAATGAAAACTGAGAACCACTGGAAAAATACAGGTGTATACACACACACACACACACATACACATATATATACAGACAAACATAAGTAGATTTTATATATAGATATCAGAGATTTTACTGAAAAATTACACCTCCCAGAAACCAGAGTATTAAAGAGAAATAATGTAAACCAAGATTTATAATTAGTATGAGATACTTTTTCATTGGTTTTGATTCATAAATGGGGGAAAGGCAATGGAAGAATATTCTTATACTAAAATGAAAACTTGAAAGTCAATCTTCATGGTTTAAAAGCCACAGAAAATGACGTCTCATTTTCTTCTTGTATGGAATATACTGTTTTGATCATGAGGCATTTAAAATTGAAGGAAAGAATGTTTGGAAATAGTATTTGGCCATTGATGACTATAAAGTGACAAAATGATTGTCATTAGTTGAGGGCTTACTCTTTGTTAAACATGTGCCAGGCACAGTTTACACGGACAAATTCACTTTATTTTTCACAAAAATCCTTGTTTTAAAGATGAGGAAATATTACACTAGACAGGCTTTGTGACTCATACAAGGTAACACAGAATAATGGAAATCTGTACACAGAATGCCTCATTTTATGTAACTCTACCATAGCAATAGGGACGATTAAGTATGATCAATTATCATAAATCGTAAGGTCTACACATTGGGATTAGGTTGAAGCTGAATCATCTGCATTAAAGAAACAATGGAGATGTTTGAACCTCGCTCTCAAAAGAATACTCACAGAATCTAAGAATCTCAGAATTCTAAAAGGCATTTTAGCACAGGTAAAGGAACTGAGCCCTAGAGAAGTAGAGACAAATAATACAGGTAATACAGAGTCAGGACTAAAACAGAGGTCTGCTTATTACTCTACTGTTCTTTTCTCTGTATCACACTGTCTCAAGCATCACACCTAAGAAATGCTTGTTGACATTCAGTTTTTTGGGCAGCTCTGAGCATTCTTTTCTTCCCCCAAGCTAAAAATCAGCTTTATATATAAATTCAAAAGTTTGAAAACAGTAGGATACTTTCTTTGAGTTCTAGTGTTTGATTTGATACATGTGTACATAATGGAAATGCAAGCACTACACAGATGGGAGAATCCAGTTATATTTAATTATTTTTGTGGCTATTAATAGTAATTGTCCCCTTGGACAGGGATGTTTAACAAGCAATCCAAAGAAATTTACCAAATTGTTTGGGATAAATACTGTTTTCACTATTTGATACCTGATAAAATTAAAGAAAATAATGTTAAGTCATGTCCCTAGGCCTGTTACCAAAACGTTTTGATAAATTTCGGATCCTTAGAGAAATCCCTATGCTACAGTCATGCTTCAAAGAAAAAGCAGTGTTTATTTTGTTAAATTCTTAAAATTATAATAATTAAAAAATTGAAAAGAGTCTATAAAGAGTTAATGGATTTAAATCAAATGAGAATATTGCACAGAGTATTTTCTGAAAAATTCATGTACAAGTTTTAAAAATTAATTTTGTTTTTGGTATTTATTTTAATAACCATTGACTGCATTCTTGCTTCCACATTGGTAGAAATGATACAAAAACTACCTGAGATGTCTTGGTCATGCTCAAGGTTAGCTAAAATACAATGAGAAGTCTGTTATAACGGAGATGTCTAAAAGATGTTATATAAACACAAATGAGGGTCAAATTCACTCATGAAGCTTGAGAAAAACTTTGACCAAAGTTTATTAGGAGAAGGTGACACCTTATTTGGGGCCTTGCCTGCTTGGTTTAGGGAGCCAAGTGGGATAGATGAAAGTGAGGAATTTAGAGTCACACAGATCAGAGGTCAAAGCCTACTTATGAGACTTTTGTCAAGTTATTCAAACTTTCTAGATTCAGTGTCCTCACCTACGATATGCAGATAATAATACCTACCTGACAAATTTGTGATTACAGCTAATGAATCATGATTACAGCTAATGATTACAGCTTCGCACACGGATAACACTCAATAAATGATCTCAGTATCTTTAATGGAAGCCAAGGCAGAAAGTGGATACAAGTTCTAAGGAAGAAATGGTTTATGTAAAATCATAAAAATATAAAAACAAAAGCCCTAATGTTCTCAATCATGGAAAACTCATATATCCTAGGTTCTGATTTATTTCTTGTAATTTCAGTCTTAATTTCACATGTTTAGCCAGACCTCATCCTATGTTATGGACTGAACAGCATCCCTCCCCCAAATTCTTATATTGAAGCTGTACCACCAACTGTGATGGTCTTTAGAGATGGAGTCTTTGGGAGGTAACTAGGGCCAGATGAGGTCATGAGGGTAGGGCACTGGTCCAATGGGATTAGTACCCTTGTAAAAAGAGACACCAGAGAGTTTGTGCTCTCTCTCTGTACACACAAAGAGGTCATAAGAGCACACAGCCAGTATAGTATTTTAGAAGGTGATAAATGCAAGAGAGAAAAATGTTGAATGAGCAAAGAGGCCTATGTGGCTAGAATAGAGAAAGGGAGGGTAAAAGCAGAAGATGAGTTCAGAGAACATACTTGTATAGGAGGGTAGAGAAGGCATAAGATATAGAGCAGTAGGGCACCTTAAGAACTTTGACTTGTACTCAGATAGAAATAGAGAATCATTAGAAAGATTTGAGCAGAATCCTGTCATGATCTGACTTATATTAAAACATTCATGCTGACTATGTGATTAAGAATAGTGAGCTAGAAGCAAGGGTTAAAGTCAAAACTACTATAGTAATTCAAACAAGATTACACAGTCACTTGCACCAAGGTAGTAGCATTTGAGGTGTGAGTACGGTCAGATTC
Organism: Vicugna pacos; assembly: GCF_048564905.1. Taxonomy (NCBI): domain Eukaryota; kingdom Metazoa; phylum Chordata; class Mammalia; order Artiodactyla; family Camelidae; genus Vicugna; species Vicugna pacos. Next base: position 54,097,785 of record NC_132989.1, read on the forward strand.
TGAATGTTTTGAAAGTTGAACAACCAAACTTTGTTGAGATGTGAGGCAAAGAGAAGACTCATAGATGACTACAGTGATTTTGGAATAAGTAATTGGAAGATAGAGTTGCCATCAATTGAGATAGGGATGTCTAACTGATGTCAGTTTTGGCTATATCAGGTTTTCAATGTCAATTAAACGTTCATGTAGGGATGTCCAGTAGGCAGTTGAATATGTCTGAAATTTGGATGGCTGGGTGGGAAATACAATCCCTTGAGACTGGATGAGAAACCAAAGAAGTGAGTGCATTTATAACAGACTACAGGATCCAGGAGCTCAGTCCTATGGCATTATAACACTTAGAGATCAGGGAGAAGAGACAGAGCAAAGGAGGCTGAGAAAAAAGGACTCGTGTGTTAGGAGAAAACCAATAGTTTGTGATGTCCTGAAGCCCAAGGAAAGAAAGTATGTCAAGGAGGAAGAAGTAATCAATTGATGGGTCAAGTAGAAAGAGGTCTGGATACTTGCCACTGGATCTAACAACATGGAGGGATTAATGAACTTGACAGAAATTCAACTTTCATGGAACATAAGGAAAAAATCCTCTCTAGGGTGATTCTAGGGTGAAAGAATCTAGGACAGGCATTAGGAAATATAAACGACTCTTCTGAAGGGTTTTACTGAAAAGGATTTCACAAGAAAGGGTTGGTAAGTAGTTGAGAAGAGTTGTTGAATGAAGAATTTTTTTCTTGTAAACTGTCTGTAGATTGAGAGGAATGAGCCAGCAGAGAGCAAAATATTGATAATGTGGAAAGAGAGGAGAGAAATGCCAGCCTAACATTCTAGCATGATGTTCTTAATGAGGCAATGAGGGTGGATTCTAGTGTAAAGTGGTGGGACTGGCACTAGATAGGATCACGGATGTTCTTGGAACATGCAGTAAGGCAGACATGTGAATTCAGATGCAGAAGGTGAATGAATGTGGTGAGGGGCATCTAGAGAAGTTCTTTTGTTAATGCTAAAGTTTTCTTAGTGAAGTTAGAAACCAAATCATTGGGGAATGTGAAGCCGGGAAAGGAGGTAATGGAAGTTTAAAGAGAAAAGAACTGTGGAAAAGTCACCTAAGAAATTGAGAAAAGTATATGGACTCCTGATATAGAGTATAATTACAAGGCAGCATTGAGAGCCAACTTTGGATTTGTGACCATAACGTTGAGGAGAGAACAGTTAATACCGTTCTGGGTTTTTCTTCATGACAGTCAGCTGCACAGGTATGAAAGAGATGAAACGACTGGTTTAAGTAGGATTTTAATTATCCAAGAGAGAATGCCATGAAAGGAAAGAGGGGCAAGGGAGACAGTGTGTAGAAAATAATCAATGTAGGGATTGATAATGGGATTTCAGCTACAGCAGGAAAGTAAAAAGAATACTGGGGTGAGTGACCTGAACAGATAGGAGGGATGGTCAGAGAGCAGAATGTATGGAGCTGAATTTCTGAACAGTCTGGCTAGTGGTAGTAAAGTTTGGAGTATGACTGTAGGATTGAGTGGATAGATCTGTGAGGTAGACATTGGATCAGAGAAGTGCTGGAGACTAACCTATTCGTATATAAAATTCACAAAGAGTGATGACAGTATCTCTCAGAAATGAGGGGTGTGACTGGGGATTTAGTAGAGAAGAGGTGATATACTTTTATGATATAAGAGTTTCTAGTGAAAAAGTGGGAGAGAACATTGGAAAAATGGAAGTGAGGAAATATTTGCCCCTAGGCCGAGCGGTTTGAGGGACAATGGGTACTTTTTGGGTCTGCAGAGGAAGCAGTGTCCTTACAGCAGAGGAGGTTCTTCTGTAGATCAAGAAATTGAGCTAAATGCTCAAAGGAGAGCTTGAGGGGATTGGGGAATGAAGCACTGTGGAAGACAGAAGGCAAAGGTGAAGCATTTCAGGATTTGGAGAGGGATGGGAGAAAGGGAAAGATGTGTGTGGCCAGTGAGATTCCATAAGGAGAGAAAGTCTAGTGAAACAAGAAGCCATATAAAAATAGAAACTGGAATATACTAAAAGAATAAGCATAAGGAGAAGAGACAATGATAGGGAAAGAATGATTTGAAAGAGAGAAAATAATAAATAGTGTCACTATAGGACAGATAAAGGGATTAAAATTTGTCACATGTTTGCTAATTTCTTAGGACACAGTCTCATTTTCTGCCATTTTCCTTTGTTCTGTGCACTTTTCACATTCTTGTGTCAGAAGAGAGTAAGCAAGACTTCAGACTCACTGATTACCCACCTTCTCACAGGTTATCAGTGAAGACTAAGCTACTTGGCTTTTAAAGGGACATTTAATGGGTTATAATTTTTTTCTTCTACAGAGAAAAGACCTAGATTTCCTTCTAATAGCTGCTCTATATTCTCTCCCATGCTCAGCCAAAAACCAGAGGAAAAGCAGAGATGTTCTCTCTCTCCCAACCACAGCAATAGAAAGGCTAAGGAAACCCAGAGGCTTAGTCTCTTGACATTTCCAAATAGTTCCTGTTGATTAAGAGTGAGCTAAACCTTACTCCCTACCCAGCATCTTAATCATGGCCTAAGCAACAAGTAGTGATATTATGCACACATGGTAATTAATGACTGGATTTGCATTCTTTAACAATGTCTAGAGACATGAGCTTTGGAATATGTCTAATTTGGCTAATGTCTAACAATTCCATTGTTTTTGTAATGTGATAAATTTGAGTCAATAGGATAAATACTCCTATTTTTAAAAAGCTTGATTTATGTATAGGCATTTATTCACTGTGCTTATTACTTTGTTTAAAAGTGAGGGAATTCAACATTACTGAAATGTAATCAGCTTGGGTTTGATAATTGTGCATTTATCCAGTCTTTTTATAGCCATGGTTTTCCCAAATAACAGTGCTCCTGAAGAAACTACTGGTGTTCATATATATATATATCAGTTCATATATGTGAATCAGTGAAGTTTAATCAAACAAAGAGAAATCAAAAGGATGACACTATGTTTCCTACACACATAAAATTATGGCTGATTTGTGTAAATGTTTTGCTTTATTTTGAAGCACATTTTTCCTGCATGTTTTCCAGCCAGCAACCAAACTCTTATGTGCATTTCATGATCTAAATTAATTAATCCTTCCCATTTTTGTAGGGTTTGAAACCGTTTGCAATACCCTACAGTTCCCAAAAGCCCTATAACTGTTCCAGAGTTAAGACCAAGGAGAAACTGGGATATAAATGTCACAGAGTGATTCTTGATCATTTCCAGCTTCTACTAAGAAGTCAGAACTGGTAGGAAAGCTGCAAAAATCATCCTGCTATATTTAGAAATGATGCCTGTAAAAGTAAGGTGACTTCTAAAACTTTGAATAAACGCATTTTAAACCTTAATGAACATTTGACTTAAATTTATTAAAATGTGTAAATTCTAAGTGAAAAAAAGAAAAAAGAAAACTAGCTTTTAAATATCATTAGGAACAGGACTTCATGGATTCGTTTCCAGAATTTTGATCTTAATTGAACAGAAATAACATCTGTAATTTGCTATCTCATCTTTACACAACAGAAAAATGTTTTCAATTACTTAATTCCACGTGGCTGAACTACAGAGTTCTTTGAAGAGTGACTTGCAATCTCAAATATGACTTCACGAAATCCTCCATCTCAGTTCTGAGAGAGCACTAATAGCTGATCTTTATTAAGAAAAGTGTCTGACTCGATTCTGCTCAGTAACCCCTTAGAGGTCAGTCTGTCTTCTCTCTCTAGATTTCCTGACTCCAAAAATTCAAATGAGACCTGCTAATCAGGCTCTGCTTTTCTTTCCACTGAGACAAACTCAACAAAGGAGGAAGTAAAGTGATTTGAAATGACTTACTTTTAGTATACTTATACTTACTCCTGGTCATCAGTGAGTGGGTTCTTAACTAAATCTTTATGTCATCCGTCAGAGTCTATTATAAATACTTTGGGGTAGGGTCGCTGTCAAGTATCCAATTAATACTTAACTTAGAAAACTGTTATCAGTGGTATTTTTTTCTGTTTTTGAACACCTTTTTCTGATCTTCAGTGACATCCTTGAAGGTTGATCTGGTTTTAGTAAGATGCCACTCTAAGTTTTTCACATAACCAAGGATATAACTTATCCAGATATAGAAGCTTTCTTTGCTTGATCAGTCACCTCCTTCAGCCCCATTTCCCCAACTCCATCAATGCTGTCTGCACACAAGACTCTTGACTGCATGATCCATATCTTCTATATAGAGTATCTTGCTATTATGTTGGCTTTAAAATGCTATCACTGTGGACCTGATCCTCCAGACAACAATTTGCTATCAGAAATAAGCTACTGATTTGTAGTTATAGAGACTTTACGAAATGATTGATGAAAATTCACTGAGTATATTAAGGGTCATTTTATTACCCTCATTATTCATTAAGACAGCTTGAAGTAAAATCTATAAGTCTTATTAAAGTTTTTTTTCTTTCCTTTCAAGTTTGCTGCAATGTTATCCTCTTAGCAGGATTAATTTGGCTACTACCATTTGTGTAGTTTATTCATTTCATTTGGTATTTTAATGTCTCAGTCTATTATTTTACATAAATATTTATATGTATATTAAAATATTTTCTTAAAAATAAAAGAAAAATAATCTCCCTTATGTTGCTATTCAAGAATAAATATTAGAATGGGAGAATGATAACTTAAATGTTTATATTCTGGAGTCTTATGAGTAATTGTAGAGCCATTATAACCACAAAACAAAATGATCATTTCCTGTTACATTGGGATAAATTACCACTTGGCTCCTAATCAATGAGTTTGGAAAGAATTGCAGACAATTATGTGACTTAATTCACATAGTTTTTTATAGTGCTTTTGAGATGCCATAGATAAAGTAACAGCTTTGGGCCATAAAAATATAAAGAGTAAATCAAAGTTTTAAGGGTTTATATACTGTACTGTGCATGTATCTTATGTGTAGAACTTATGTGAAATGTCCAAAAGAGAGAATTCTTCATTTGTGCATTCATTTGTTCATTTGTTCAATTGTGTCCAGTATAGACAATATTCATAAATAAGATGAAATTTTTACAGCAAACATTTTTTCATGTGTTTTAAATACATTTTATAATAATTCTACAGTATAAATACTGAATATACAGGTAATATTTTAAAGTAACATAAAATAAAACGATTGTTTTGATTACATTAATTTATGAGAATAAAACACTTTCATCCTCTATTCTTTAACATTTTATTTCTGATATCTATAAAAAGTAAGACTCAGTCACCCAAGCCTAGGGATTCAGTTTCTTCTCTATGTCACTGTAAAATATTGTCACTTTCACTGAGGTGGGCATCTGGAGGCAGAATGACACTCGTTTCTCTTTTCTTTTCTTGTCTCTTTTTTGGGCAAATAATGCCAGAGAATGTCTTTAAATTCTGAATTTTTTGCCCAATTTAAATATTTTCAGAAATATAGCTATTTTATCCTGGCTTGAGATTTTCAGCAAATTTTCAGTTAGTTGTTGTTCACTTATTCTTATACACTACATATAATACTATATTATAGATACTAATAGAATATATATATAAAATATGTAACTAATTTAAATTATACTTTGCTTTATAAAAAGAAAGAAATTAAGAAACCCTAATAGTCAGGTTTTTATAAGAGCTTTCATTTTTCAATGGGAATTAATAAAATGGCAGGACAGGTTGTGCCAATTGGAGGAAAGTACAGGGAATTTACGGAAACTGTACAGAGGAAACACTGATTTTCTAATCCGAGATTAGAAAGCACTGAGGTGGAGAAAGTAAGGAGAAAGCACCCCCGAGGGGACAGTTCCGTGGCACTTAAAGAGTGGTGCGACTAGATTGTATTGAAAAACAACAGCTGAGCTGTCTAAGGGGAGAAAAAAGACAGTCTTTCTCTTGTATAAATCTTCAAGCTTCGGTAACTCTACTAGTACCAAACACAGCAGGCATTCTCCTATTCTTAGAAAAGTATGTACAGCTAAAAGTGAATTCTGAAAATTCAATAGAACATGATATTGCACAGGAAAAGCATAAATGTTTAAAATATATTTTTTAAAAAGATGAGATGAATGATCCTAATTTCCTAATACTTTTTGCTTCCAAATAGGTAACTTAACTAATGTTTTTTTAAATAATGTGGCTTTGAAAATTCAAAAAATAAATATTAAAATGGCAAATATTTTCTACTGCTAATGAAGGCATATTATGTCTAAGGTACCAGGCTACATACTACACCAGGGAGTTTAAGTAAATAATAGACATGGTCCTTGTGCTCAGGAATCTTCAAACTTATGAGGATATTTTGGAAAACAATTCTAGAAACTTAGATTAACTACTTTTTATGGATCCCCTAGACTTTATCCTATACCTAGGAGTCACATATATAGGAGGCAAAGGATGTAGGTGGGGTACATTACTGAATGGATCTGAGTTAGGGATGCATGAGCAAAACAAAATTTTAGGGAGATTAATCTGAAGGCAGATATAGTAGATGAAAGTTTTTAAAAACTGTATGCTTGAAACTGGATCTGGGGGTATCTATCTTTCACTGATGACGCTGTAAAGGTGATGAGTACAAATTTAAAATTCTTTATAATTGACAAGGAATCAAAAAGGCCTTATGGCAGAGATCATTAGTTTACTCATCTTGGGGGGGTCAGACACGCAATTCTTCCCTCAGATGAGCAGTTCTGTTTTTCTGGCAGGAGCCTGAGGGAGTGAGGAGATGTGAACAGCCTGTGCTGTGGGATGGATGCACACAGCCATGCAAATAGCTGAGTGAGGTGTTTCTTAAGCCATAGTCCACAGTGCATGGAGAGAAACAGGCCTAGCTTTGGTGGCTCTGAGCATTTAAACACACAGGCATGACCTGGCCTCATTATGGTGGCCAGCACCACACTCAGCCAGCCTCTGTGGTCCTCACAGGTATCAAGTGACAGCTCAGTCCTATTATACCATCTGTGTTTCCTGAGGCACAGCCTATCTATCTTTCCACTGACTCTTTCCCTCAGAAGCAGTACACGAGTGCCCATGGCTTAACGCAGATCATATCCAACTTTGCTTCTCTGAAACAACACTGAAAGAACCGTAAAGTCATTATGTTTTACAACTGCATGACTACCACAGGCTGAACATTTGGCTCAGAGAGAGCTAATATGTGTGATGATGTGACTTCCATGTATAACTAAGGTAACATAAAACATAATCCTTACTTCCTGCTTTGCTATGTCAAAGAAGGTTAAGAAGGAGGCAGATACTTCAGATCTTCAACAAACTTCAACTTGCCCCCTCCACCCTCCTGGATGCGCATGCCAAGTTGGACAGAGTTGGCAACAGCTGTTCCCTTCAGTACACGTCACTACTCCCCCAAAGTCATACTTTCTCAGGATTGCACTTTTACAACCATTGTTTTGGTGCAGCCAATTAGGAGGTCCCAATAATTTTTCCATGAAGCACAGAGCTAAGATTTTTAAAGATAAAAATATTTTTACTCAAGTCTTCTTTGTGTGTGTGTGTGTGTGTGTGTGTACACATATAGATGTACATATACGTATACATGCTATTTTATAGTATTATTTAGTTAAGGGAATTAAAACATTAGAACTTCATTTTTAATGTTATTTAATCAATGTGTGGACATTGTTAATGAATTAAAAATAAAGTGACAGGGTTGGGTAAATATTTTTATTTTTTGGGACTAATTTATTTAGTTTTGGCTAAAAGTTATGTTTTTCTTGAAAAATATAGCACAGATCTTCTGTATAATTTTACAGTGGATAAGAACATACACTATGAAATCACACAAACTTTGCTCAAAAGCCAACATTTTAACTTGACTACTTGGATAAACTATTTAGTTACTGAGCCCCAATTTCTTTTCTATAAAACGAGGATACTAATTGTACCATTTTTAGAGTTGCTTGAGTTACCACATGTGAAATAATTTTCACTGTGCCTGGCACGTAAGCAGACAATTGATCCTATCTGGATTGCACTTATCCCATAGTCCCTAATCAACATTATTAACATAATTAGTTGAATAGTTAAATAGAAGGAAGAAAAGAAGGAAGGGAAGGGAATCTGCTGAATCCTACTTCATATAATGTATTACAAAGTATTATAATGGTCTCTTTATATGTCTTTCTCTCCCACAAGACTATAAGCATCCTGCAAGCCAAGAAGATTGTGTTTTCCCATGTCTGTATCATCCCAGCACCGTATCTTGCAAATAGCACATTCTCAAACGCCTTAAAATGAACTGAACAAAATAAATGACATATATTTGTTTGTAAGATTATTTAAAGTCTGTCACTGTATTAGATTGTAAATGTCATGAAGGCAGGGAATGGGCTTCTATTATTACTATTATTCTTATTTTGCTACCATCTCTCTATCAGTTTGTAGAGTACTTGCTGATAATAATTATATTGGACTCCTGGGAAGAAACACCTGAAGGTCCTTACATCCCTGGGTAGTCCTACCTGTGAGGAATACCTCCTACAAAATTATGAAAAGAAACTCAGAAAGCATCACCATGAATAAGATCATCAAATTTTCAATAACATAGTAGATGTCAGTTCTTAACCTTGTACTGTATGGCATTCCTGAAAACTTGTGAACATAACGGCGACTTGAAAATCACAATAGTAAAGGTCATTTTACACTAGCCTATTAGGCATTTAAAATATTCTTGAGAATATTTTGAATATTTTCAATCACAATGTATCATTGGTTATTCTCAGCATGTGCCATGATAGTCTTTGTTCTTTGGACTCAGAAGACTTCAGACAGCCTGGTTCTGCCTCTAAGAGGCCAGAGAGCCACACAAGGTCAGTTCACTGTAAGAATCAGGGCTGATGATGCAGGATGTTGCTTGGCCACAGAACTCCCAGAGTTGCCTGTGAGGTTATCCAAACAAGCGCTTTTCACCCACAGTAAGAACTTACAAGATGTGGCCATCCCCCGTCGAGAGAGCTTCTTGCTGTTTCTGCTGTCATCTTGATTTTTCCTTTTCGGGTGTGTAAGACAGAAAATGGATCCCACGGGGCAACTCTCACACTTGTTACCCTCCATTTCCTCAGTCTAACTGAGTGTAAGTAATGGAACCGCGTTTTAACAGCCCACTATCCCAAACGCCCTCCTAACCCTTTGGCAGAGCTGCTTTGTAGCTGACAAATATGACAGGCAAGGCTAACGAACCCTTAGGCCAGCAATATTCTCATCTTTAATCCATCATAGACATCAAAAAATAATGAGATTTCTTGAAATGGTGCCAGCAGTGAGCTCATATGACACTGAGATGATAAATTTACTCAACCACTTACAAAGAAGTGGCCAGCACACTGAAAGACCCAGGTAATTTCACAACACAGAGTGGTGCAGCGTGAAAAATGTGGAGGCATTGCTACATTTTCTAGATGGTATCTAGACCCAGATTCTAGCCCATTTCCATTTTTAATGTTGCTTCTAAGTTATATCTTTAATCTCTTAGTGTTTTGCATGGAAAATTAATTCTGCCCTCCCTCTTCTGGAGATACTGATAAGAGAGATACTGAAACCTGCATGCACCAGGCTTTGCTGCTGCAATAAAATGGAAAAAGTTTTTTAGAAGATAGGTTTTATTTTAGAAAAAAACAAAACAGAAAAGTAGCATTCAAATTCCTTTAAGATTTAAGTTGAACTAGCCTAATCTAGAGGACCTGAAGAAGTTTTGAAATGGCCCGAAGTACCCATCCTTTGACAGAGAGGCCCTGCTCACCCTAGGCGATTGGGGGAAATGTGTTTCTTTTATCAAAGTTTATAATTTTGATTTGAAAAAAAATTGAATATGAAAATGTATATACTTTTAAATCTCACAAGGCTGTACAGCTGCTGCTTTTCTGCTCTGCATCAATGTACAAAGGGTGTTAAGTTTATAGCATCATGGAAAAGAAACACTTAGTGGCAATTTGCTAACAATTAAGTGGAAGTAAGCTGTCCCCAAATAGTCAAAACTCTGCACTGGGTATTACGATTAGAGTATCTTGATTCTGTCATTTAAAATTCTACTGTCTAGTTTACAAAAGCTTCTTTATCTGCATGGTATCAGGATGACCCTAGAAAACCGGCCCACCAGAGTATCTCCTACCCTGGGCGCAGCCTTGAAGAGGAGGTTTCGGGAACTGCCCCGGAGTTCCCACTGCAACTGCTTCTAGATGCCCATGAGGCCAGAGCTACTATCTGAAGTTCCATAAGGAGAAGTCTCTTACCTAGCTTCTGCTTTATCCCCTGAAAAAAAAAGCCAACATCTGAGAGGGGAGAGATACTATTCATGCCCTTATTCGGTAATATGGATAAGTTGATTAAATACTTGCTATTAGAAGCATGGTTTGCAACCATCAGCATCAGCATCACTAAGAGCTTATAGAAGTACAGAATTTCAAGCTCCATCCCAAGACTCATGATTCAGAATCTGTGTTTTAATAAGATATTCAGGTGATTTCTACCCACATTAGAACTTTAGAAACACTGGATCAGATAGTTGGGATTGAATGAGAGAGGTGCAAAGAATATAAAGCTACTGATGCTTAACAAAAAGACACAGAGAAGCAGGTCTAAAACAAAACTTGGCGTATTTTACATACTTTCCTGGGGTTTTAGTTTATTATTACATCATGGACGATGAAGTGTATTTATAGCACCTCAATTCTAATCATATTAAGAAAGTGTTTAATTCATAAGAAAATGTTTTCTTTTGGATTTTAAGTTTATGTTCTATAGTAGAATTTATAGAAACATTAACCCTTTAGGTAAAGAAGATTAAAGTTTTTCATATTTAAGGAGAATTAATTCTTTAAATCTACTGTGTGATCCCACAGACAATTAAGTCTCCATTTCAGGGCTTTTGCAGTGCCCCTTAAGAAAAATCAAGTCCAGTATCTATTTAATTAACTCCCCAGACTGATAGGTAGAAGGAAAGTACTATGGAAACACCATGCATGTGTGTGTGTATTTGAGATCTGAACACAAAGAAATTGAAGATGAGAAAATATATCTTCATCTTTGATCAAGTGCTTGAACCAAAGAAATAGCCAGTATTATTTATAGTGCAAAACATTCTGTACATTTTAGCCAAATATAGTCCTTTCTTACTTAAGCTTTAATCTAACTTTTTAACACCTACACAAGCAAGACCTAAAGCCCTGACCCCTGGTCACATGGTTTCTGGGAGTCTGGGCTGGGCAAAGGGTTGAATCAAAGCTAGCCCACGAGTTTCAGAATAAAATGCACAAGAATAAAATGCACAAGTAAAGCTAGAACCAATATCCAATTTGACCATAAGAATGCACCTCTCAATGAATATTTCAGCAGAGAAAGGAGAACAAATAATAGAGTAAGAGAATAGAAATGAGAGCCATCTGAACAGAGGAAGTGCATTCAAAATGAAGGTGGGGACAGAATATAAGTTGAGTCCCTAAAGTTCTGAACTGCAGGAACAAGACCCTTTTCCCGCCTGCTTCCTTGGGTGGGGAGGCGGTGGTATATTGAAGAAACCGAGATCATTCAGACAGCCCGGGGCTGAGTGATGGGATGAATAGGCCCCAGGGTACCAAGTGGTAGAGTATTATCGTGGGGGGAAAAATTAATAATCTTTGTAACCCAAATAGAAGCCAACTCCCAGCAGGGGCCAGTGTCTCTGCATGAGAAGCCTTATGAAAAGGGTCTCCTATTAGAAATTCTTACTTAGATCCCTATTCATGGCAATGTGCAATTTTTAGTCCCTCAGAGAATGTCCTGATGATCCCTCAGCATTAAGTACTTTGCTCAGATGGTCAGTTGCTATTATTCAAGGAGAAATGTGGAGAAGAACCAGACAGAAAGCAAAGCTCTTCAAGTTGCTAAATAATACGATTTAATTTGTAAATTAGCAGTTGGGTGGGGTAGAAGAGTGGTGGATAGTGGACATATATCATAATCTTTTAGGACCTTGAAAACACCGTATCTTGTTCCAAAGAAAAATTTGGTTTGTTTAGTTATTCTGGGAGGTGACAGTAATATCTGTGTGAGGAAGATAGTATTAAAGGGAGTAGTGTCCTAGAGCAGTTAGGATTTTGAAAGAGGATCCAGAATGTAGTTCTGCCCTGTTTTTATCTTATGGCTTAGAAGTTGGTTCTATTTTATAGTTTAAAATTCAGCATAGGGTGGGATTCAGTAGATTTCTCAGTTGAATGTGTGCCACCACCTCAGATTCAACACACACAGGGAAACTGGCCAGGTAGCTCAATTGGAAGCACAGCTTCTCCATGTAGTGTATTATTCTCTCCATGGGCATCAGCAGGTGGTTGGCCTGGGGAGGCTACAATGAAGCTTTATTTTGATTTCATACTAACAGTGGGAGGTCTAATGGCAGAGCATCAGGGAGAATAGAAAAGTTATTACTAGAGTGCTTCTGATGCTCTCAGGGAGGTCTTCCAATTCAGAAGGTCTTGAAGCTCAGACAGTTCAGCCAGCTGTGCATGCAGAACTTCCCTGAAGCCTTCCTGGACCTGGGCCTACATAATTGAGTCATTTCCTTTTTATGTCCTGAAATTAGGCCCAAAATTCCACACTGTAACAGGTCATTGATTCTGCCCCAACTAGAATCCACCCATCACATTGGGGACCATATCCAGGGAGTAAGCTATGAAAGGTATTACTTAGTACTGCTTGTAGACGAAGTATCTTCAACAAGCAGATCATCTGGCAAAAGGGGGGCTCTGGCCCAGTTATATGGCTTTTGCAAAGTATGAGACCAGGAAGTTCCCATGCACATTTATCTGGAAGTTGCTCTTGGGGGGAGACCAGCAGTAGTGGTGCTCTTTTGATAAGCCCAAGTTCATGGAACTATCCATAGTTTCTACATCGATACAGACTGTCGATCCCTGTAGGTGATCACAGCATACCACTGAAGAGTCCTGTACTAGAAACCATGGGCATATTCTCATCAGCTGGAACAGAATGCATATAAACGTGAATGAGTATACAATGGTCAGATAATGTCTAATAGCAATAGACCTGAGAATTGAGTCAAATAGTAGACATGAAAACTGGCTCTTCAGGGAATAACGGTGTATGTAATTTTTCTGTTTGCTTTCAGATCCTTTCCTTGTTCATCGGTTGTGCATTGAATTTCAAGGGACTGATCATGTAAATTACTTTTCTTAGATTCTTTTTCCATTGGCTTCCGCCTAAGCTTGGTCAATGAGAAGCACTGGCAGCAGACTGGAACATAAGAAAAAAGAGAGAAGCCAGAGTATTTCTATTTACTTTTTCTGTTTCCTGCAGTATTTAGCAGTGGCTGTGTCTCCTAAATAGTCCCAGCTTTGAAGTCTCACTGCAAGGCCTGGGCTTCTGAGTTTTAGTAGCATCTTCTCCCTGTGTCTTTGAAGTCTTGGTAATGCTAGCAGCTCTTGGTTTTGTTAATTTTTGACACTCTTCAGCTTTTCAGCCTTCTGAAACCTTTTAAACTAATTTCTCATATAATTCTGTTTTCTTTATTTCATCTCTTCACATGGGTTTTCTGATACAACTGATTGTCAACAAGTCTTTCTTGGGCAAGAAGAAATGCAGAATATGGCATAGGTGTTGGGGATGCATGATCATGGGCTTATTTCAGCAGGCAGGTTGAAGTGGAATCAAGAAAGAGTTAAGCCATAGTTTCTAGGGGCAAAGCTGAAAGGAGGTCTGTCTCACAATCAGCCTGATTAGAATATTGATATGCAAGGTGTTAGGCAGAGATAAGGAAAATGGTGTAACTCAATAACCCAGCTAAGCAGGGTCACAATAACAACTTAAAAATCCAATGTTAAGGGAAAAAAAAAACCTTCAAAGTCAATGTAAATGTTTATTAAACATTATCAAATTGGCACAATGGAGAGGTTATGTTGTTTAATACTTGGCAAAATTCCCCTTTGCTCTTCTCTCTATTCAAGTCTCACTCATCATGGCTACCCTTCTACAAGCTCTTTCCATCTCTGTCTCTCTTTTCCTCCTTCTTCTCCTTCTGGTCCAAACTCTTTGCTCTCCTCTTTCTTCTTCCATTTTCCTTCTCTTATGTCTTTCTTATCACTCCACTTCTTCCAGGAGAAGATTTTTCTTACATAAATCAATCCAGGAGGATGCATACTAACTTACAATTTATTTTATTTTCTGTATCCCTCTCACACCAGGTAATATAAACCAAAATGAAAATTGGAGATATTAGATCAGAATAAGCTGGCCTGAAAGGAAAGTGGAAAGATAAGCCCAGGGATATTACTCTCATCAGGGCTGAAAATGACCTTTCATATAATGATCTTTGCTTTATCCCTACAAAGGGAGAATTCAATGATACTGAGCTGGTTCAGAGAGCTGAGATCCAAAACTAGATATGGAAACCAGCTGTTTAGAATTTAGAGCATGCCCATGCAGAGGAAGGATCTGTGTACTGGATAGGTTTCCAATGACTCTTACAGATAACACATTCAGTTAATGTTCATTAATGAATGTATAATGCCTGAAATACAGTACAGTACTCTACTAAGCATTTTAGAGAAAATAACTACTGGATACAAATATGTTACTATGGTGAAATTCCTTCATAATTCCAACTTGGAATATGAAACATAGATCTTCCAGGCAATGAGAGCTGAAATCTCTTTCCCTCATTTTCCCATCTCCTATGTAATGAACAAACTCCCTCAATCCCTACTGACTCAACTACTAATTACTGACAATGTCTCCCTGGGATAGAATTACAATAAGGTTCTCTGAAGAATGGGCTACAGCACCAAGAGGATCAGGTGAATACATGCTGCTAGGAAGAAACTCCTAGCCCAGGAACAGATTTAAATCCTCCCTTTTCTTCTTAATATGGCCCCAGAGAGTGGCTTACCAGTTTAGCTTATGACTTCTGATCAGATGTTATTTATCTTAAGTGTTCTGCAGAAAATCCTTACGTTCTTTCCTATCCTTGAGCTTTATAACAAACTTACAGCTCTTTGGAGGGTACTATGTGGTTTATTGATAGTAACAAGAGAGGAAAAATGTCAGAAGTAAAGATTATGACAACAATCTTAGATATTCTCAAATATTTTAAAAGTATCAGTTAAACATAATATGGGGCCTAGAGACAGTACCATACTTAATGGTGAAAAACTGGATGCTTCCCACCTAAGAATAAAGCAAAGATGTCCTCTTTCCTAACTCCATTCAACACTGTACTGGAAGTTCTAGGTGATGAAATTAGACAAGAAAAGGAAAGGGAGAAATATAACTGACTTTGTTCAAAGAGGTATGATTTTCTATGTAGAAAATCACAAAGAATCAACAATAAATTTCTGGAACTAATACTCAAGTGTAGTTAGGTCATAGAATACAAGGGTGATATGCAAAGGTTAATTGTTTTTCTGTATACCAGCAATAAGCAACAATGCCATTTACAGTCACAACCAAAAATTAAATTAAAATAAATCTAACAAAGCATGAACAGGATGCACATGAAACTACAGAACTCCATGAAAATCAAAGGAAATCTAAGTGAATGACATGCTATTCATGTTCATGGATTGAAATACTCAGTATTGCAAAGATATTCACTCTTCCTTATTTTATTTATAGATTCAACACATGAGAACTCATAATTAAAATTCTAGCAAACTATTTTGTAGATATTGACAAACTGATTCTAAAGTTTATATGGAAAGGTAAAGGACCTAGAATAGCCAACACAATATTGAAGAAGAAAAACACACGGAGAACTTGTATCATCTGATTTCAAAACTTATAAATCTACAATAAGCAAGACAGTGTGGTATTGGTGAAAGACTAGACACATAGATAAGTGGACAGAATAGAAAATCCATGAATAAACCCACACAAATATAGTAAAGTGGTTCTTCACAAAGGATCAAAGGTAATTCAGTGGAGAAAGGTTGTTCTTTTCAGTAAAGGGTGATGCAACAATTGGTGTCCAAATTAAAAAAAAGAAGAATATAGAAGCCTTGCACCTTTCACAAAAATTAAATCAAAATGTATTATAAATCTAAGGTAAACACAAAACTATTAAACTTCTAGTAAAAAAAAAAAAGCACAGGAAAATCTAGGTGTCTCTGGGTTTGATCTTGAGATTTTAGGTAAAACACCAAAAGCATAATCCATGCACAAAAGAAAAATACTGAACTTAGACAATTAAAATTTAAAAATTTGTTTTGTGAAAGACATTGTTAAGAAAATTCAGAAACAAGATACACACAGAAAATATCTGGCATAAAATATTTGGAAAACATATATCTGATAAAGGATATATTTCCATATATATAAAGTACTCTTGGAACTCAACAACAAGAAAAAACCCAACTAAAAAAATAGGCAAAATATATAAAGCAATATTTCACCAAAGAAGATCTAGAGATGATCAATAAGCATATGAAAGATGCTCAACCTCTTAGAATGTCTAAAATTTAAAAAAAAAACTGAAAAAACCAATTGCTCATGAGAATGAGAAAGAATAGGACTCTCACAGCTCTTCAGAGTGCAAATAATACAGGCATTTTGGAAGAGTTCGGCAGTTTCTCACAGAGTTAAACATAGTCTTAACCATATCATGCAACACTGTGCTCCTAGGTATCATCTCAACTAACTTGAAAACTTATATCCATGCCAAAAACTGCATGTGAGTTTATAGTTGCTTTATTCATAATTGTCAAAACTTGAAAGCAACCAAGATAGGCTTTAATACATAAACAGATGAGCAAACCTTGATAATTAATGCAATAGAATTCAGTGATAAAAACAAGTGAGCTATCAAGCAATGAAAAGATATACATGAACCATAAATAGATATTTCTAAATGAAAAGAAGCTGTTCTGAAAAGGATACATATTATACAATTCCAATTAAACAATATTCTGGAAAAGGTAAAACTATAGATAGTAAATGATCAGTGGTTGCAAGGGGTTCAGATATAGGTGGACAGGTTTAAACAGCTGAAGTGCAGAAGGCATTTTTTAGGGTGGTGAAACTCTGTATGATACTCTAATGACAGATACATGAGTTTATGCATATGTGAAAACTCACAGAACTTTGTAACACAAGGAGAGAATCTTATTGTTCGAAATTTTTTTTTAATTAGGAGGTGAGTGGATTCCAGGATGGAATGCAGAAGGATAAAATTATCTACCTATATTATAAATGTATGAAACAATCACACTTTAGGGAATTGGGGAAAAAGGTGCTGACTCATGGAACACTGTAAATGTGCAGAGTCTATAAGAACAAAGGCAATGAAATTGCACATACACTGCATGCACACACATGCACTGCACCCCATATGATAAAGCTGACTTCCATGTAGGTATGGGTTAATAGTTCCAATACTGTTTTACATATACTTGAATTAAATAATTAAGTAAATGATGGCAGATGGTAGGAATTACACTTATCACTGTTAGAGTAAGAATTTATAGGTAAGTAAGGGGAGGAGGCTAGAATTATAGTTATGGATTAGAGTTGGAGATATCCATATGAACTCATACTGCTTAATATACATACATAGGTTACTTATAGAACTATTTATATATGCATATACATGGGTTAATATACATGCATGTATTTCCTTGCTCTGCCATCTGAGAGAGCCTAGAAGCAATCACATCCCAATAGCAATGAGCACACATAATGCCATATCTTGACTTTTACTACCATTCTCCAGTGAAAGAGACCAGAGCTATTTTGAGAAAAAGCTCATTCTAAGAACTGGGTAGGAATTATAGAAGGTAATTCTAGAGCATCTTGCAGTGCCATAAAGTAAAGAAGTGGTAGAAAAAGATACTGATGGGCATATGTCAAAGGACACAGGAGTCAACTGAAAGTGCTCCCAAAAGTCAAAGCTGTAATAATTTGAGCAATAAAACAAAGTTGTATTGGCCTGTAACTTAAAGTACAAAATAAATACCTATGGACCTATATAGATATAAATAAATGATTGAATAAATAAATAAGTGAGGGGGAAGAGACACATCTCTCACGCAGAAGAATTCCAAATAATTTATTTAGATACTCTGCCTTCAAGGAGGCAGAGCATAATTCTCTCTACTGCTTAAGTCTGGGATGTGCATAATGTCTTCATTCCAAAGAGAATAGTTTGTAGACGGTAAAAGAGAGTAGCTTTCTAGTGAAAAAACCCGACAAACACTGTCTCAGCCAGCTGATGGTGGTCCACATTATCATGATAAGTCATGTTGATAGTATGTTCCTTTAATATGGTGTTAACAAAAATGACAATCCTGTGGTTTTCCTCTGAAAAATCCATAACCTCAGTCTAATCATGATAAACACATTATGAAAATCCCAATAGAGCGATATTCTACAGGACACCTGGCCGGTACTCCTCAAAACTGTCAAGGTCATCAAACACAAGAATACTGTGTAACTATTACAGATAGGAGTAGCCTAAAGAGATAGGATAACTAAATGTAATATGGTATCCTGAAGAGGGTCCTGGAAAGAAAATGAACATTAGGCAAAAATTAAGGAGATTTGAATAAAGTATGGACTTTAGTTATTAAGAAGGTATTAATATTGGTTAGTTAATTACAGTAAGACTATCATATTAATGTAAAATGTTAAAAATTGGACAAACTGGGTGTGAGGTCTACAAGCACTCTGTACTATCTTTGAAAAATTTTTGCAAATTTAAAACTGTTCTGAAAAGTAAAGTTTATTGAAAAAATCATGTAGAATAATGGGTAGAGTTACAGAATAAATATTATTTAATTGTGAGTTAACAATTACTGAAGCTTCATAGAGTACGTAGGTTTATCATAGTATTCTATTATATGTAGACTTGAAATTGTTCATAATAATACATTTTTTAAAAGTTGATTAACAATTAAATATCAAGAGAAAAAAGTTGTTTCTACCATTCATTAGATGTTAATTAGAAATACATTCTATTATTTTCTCACCATATTCATGAGCGCCTCCATCTCTTGACAATTCTTTAGACCTTAGAACGGGACTTTAATTATATGACTGTAATTTGCTGTCCAGAGTGAGACACGTTGGAGACTGAAAGGGGATGCTATTAAGTAATTATGCTAGGATAACAGGAGTCAACTAGGAGTAATATGGACAACACAAAGATACCCTATTGTTGATGCCCCTTTTTTTCCAAACTTAACATGGCTTCTATAGTTTCCTTTCTCCACCTCTGTCTGTGGGAAAAGATAAATTTTGCTTCATTTACAATAGTGAATTTGTGGGTGTTAGAGAACTGAAGTAAGATTTTGTACCATTATAGTAAAGCTAGTCTGTTCTTAGTTATCTTCTTTTCTCACCAAGAAGGACTTGGAAGTTTAATACTGAAAGGAGGTGAGAGCCTCAGGATGTGTTTGTAAAGAAAGACAACTGGTCAAAATGTGCTTCTCCTACTTTCAGACACAAACATAAATCAATCTAGCAACCAACAAGCAGCCAGAGGTAGGTGGAGTTTATGGATCTGAGTCTGCATGAAGTGGCTGAAAGGAGAATGTGGATGAAGGATATCCCAGTATGCTGGTGTAATGGTAAATGGGACTTCATAGCTGTTTGGGACAGCAATTCCATAAAACAGACATTTAAGTTGGCTTGATATGGGCTGTCATTTTAACAGAAGTTTAATCCTGGAAATATTTTCATTGGAAACTGCTAGTAGTGTAAAAGCAGCATCTCAGTCCTTGTCTGTAAGCATTTCTGGGACAGCACTGTGTTTTATGGATCTTTGTTTTTGACCACCTTCAACAGTGTCCTCAACATTGTAATGCTCACTTAAGTTCATAGAGATGAATAGTTACATGTAAAATTTCAACACCTAAAACAATTTACCTTGTAAGGTTTTGTCACTGATTTGTAAAGTACTTCACCAAAATTCACAGGTTGTAGGGTCTAGTTGGACTGCACCACTTGTATCTACAACATATGTACAATGGAACCTTGGCTTTACCCAAACTACAATATTATATTGTGTTCCTACTAATCTAGCTGTGTTCTTTTATTGATGAAGCTGTCAGAGAACAACAAAAGCCAAGAATGAGAAGATAAAGGAACAGAGAAAATAAGAATAGAAAATGGATAACAGAAGAGAAAAAGCTTGAAATCTCTGCTGGAAAGTTCTATTTAGATCTGATGACACACATACACTCCATTACTGTAGCATCATGAATTTGTATCATATTCCATCTTTTTTCATTCTTCCTCTTCCCCTATGGCTTTATAATCCATAAAATAAACTTGATAGAACTACTGAAATCAAAAAGTAAAACATAAAACTATTCTCAATGAGTTTTCTTCTCTTGTAGGTAAATACATATCTTTTTTTTTCTTTTAAATTTCCTAGGACTCTACTTCATCCATATTAGAACATAAGCTCTGAGAAGAGAGAGTAATTTTTTATTATTTGACTATCAGAGACATTAGTTAAATATTAGCACATAGACTAACAACATTCAATTACTTTAAGATATTTGTTAAGAAAGACTTCATTCACCAGGGTTTTCAATGACCTATGTGTCAGTCTCTGGGAACGTCTTCATCATTGCTACTTGCCTTCTCTGAAACATTCAGTATCATTAAACATTCTTCTCCTTTGGTAACAGGCTGTTTCATAATACCATTCTTCTTATTTTATTCTTCATTTTTTCTTTTCAGTCTTTAAAAGAAAAAGAACCTATGTTTTTTCTCCTACTTTTTAATTCTAAATGTAGATGGTTTTGCTCTCTTAGGCAAAATGAACAACTCTTTAAGAAGATGGCTCTGAAGTCCGTCCATATCTCCACCCATGGTTTCTGCCCAGTTTTTCCAATGGTAGTTAGATGTCTTTATCTGGACAGAGCACAAGCACACTAACTCAGCAAATTCTCTATGAAGATTTAAACCACAACACTGGGAGCCATCTTCTTCGTATTTCTTGCATAATGCACCCTCCTCATGTTCTGTTGATTCTGTCTCCTGCAAGTCTCATAAATGTCCTTCTTTCTACCTCTACCACTTTAGACAATACTCTCACTATCAAAATACTTGCAAATAGATCACTCTGCTTTTATCTTTCTGATTATTTTTTTTACTTCCTTCCAACTCATTTACCGTATCACTGCCAGGATAAACTTATTCTGAAATGCAAATACTATCACATCTTTCTCCTGCCTTACAATCTTTAATGGCTTCCTGTAGCTTTTAGAATAAAGTTCAAATATAAAAACACATTCTAGCCATATCAAATTATTTACAGCTGTCCTTGACCACTATCCTACCTTGTGCCTCTGTGACTTTGCTCTTGCTTTTCCTGCCACCAGAAACTCCCTGCCCACACTTCTTTTGCCAGGTAAGAATTCCTCAGTGACTCAGCCTAAATCAGGCATTTTGGATGTATTTCCTGATTCTTCTAGGTTTTGGGTAAGAAGGGTGCTACTCTTTTGTACTTCCCTAATGTATATTCAGATCACTATTCCAGTGTATTATAGGGATTTTTTTTTTAACTGTCTCATTAGGTTGTGAGCAGTCTGAGGTCAGGAATTGTGTCTTATTTATTACATAGAAGACACATAATTAATGCTAGCACAATAAATGCATGATCACTATCATCTAACCATAAAAAAATCAGAATTCATTTTTCCTGACCATAGAAATTTGTTCACTGCATGTGAACATCATTTATGTGAGTAATGTGAACATAATTTTATTTTCACTGTTACATTTAGGCTTTTGATAAACATGCTCCCAGCACTAAGAAGTCATTCCTCTACCACTTCAGATGTAGCAGCAGCTGTTACATGTTTTCAGTCTTAGAAAAAAATTAACTCAATATTTGGATTTGTTTGAAGGAATTAAAGTCTGTGCCTTTGGACAAACGAGCATGCCATTCACTACCCATCATCCCAGAGGTCTCCCCTGGGTGCTCTCACTTTTGTCAGTCTGGTCAGGCTGACATCTGTTGCTTTCTCTCTCCAGACTTCCCTGGGAACTGTGCTAAATTGATTAAAATATTCCAATTATTTTTCTGTATGTAAATTGCTTTCACTCTGATGAATTAATTTTGAAGTGAAATCAATAAAATTGTACTATCTTGACCTGAGTTCCTTGTTAATTATCATGTATCCTAATCATCTTCATTATGGCTTTTTCAAGAGGGAATGATAATGTGGTGGGAACTGCATGTAAGGTAGTCAGGGAGTCTAAACTCAGGGATTTTTTTTTTTTTAATCGTTAAGTTACTTACTGTCTCTGAGACCTTCAATATCATTAAACAATCATCCCCTCTGGTAGTATACTATTCCATATTAGGGATATAGGCATTGTTAAGGGTTGAATTGGGTCCTCCCCAAATTCATCTCCTAGTATCTCAGAATGTGATCTTATTTGGAGAAAAGGTCTTTACATAGGTAATAACATTAAAATGATGTCATTAGGGTGGGCCCTAAACCAATACAACTGGTGCCCTTATAAAAAGCAGAAATGTGTAGACACAGACACACACAGGGAGACCGCTACGTTAAGACAGAAGTATGATGCTTCTAAAGATTCTCAGCAAACCAACAGAAGCTAAGGGAGAGGACTAGAACAAATTCTTTCTCACAGCCCCCAGAGGGAACCCACCCTAACGTCACCTTAAATCTTGGACATCTAGCCTCAGGAACTATGAGGAAATTTATTTCTGTTGTTTGAGTCTGTGGTATTTTGTAATGGAAGCCCTAGAAAACTAATACAGACTCCTATTTAATTATTTTCTCCACAGATCTTTGTGTGGTAAGCCGTGACCAGGCTTGCTCATAGAAGGACACCAGGTGGGCCTATATGAGTTTTGTGCCACAGTAGAGATTTCAGTCATGTATTCATGCAAGAAGAATGTTACGCCTCAAAACCCAAGCATTATGCCTAGGTGATGTCATATTATGAGTAACAGGATGGTTTATTCATTCAGTATATATTTTAGTGACTAATATGAGTCAGGCACTGTTAAAGATGCTGAGTATTTAGCAATTAGCAAAACAGACAAAAATCCCTGTCCTCAAGGAGCTTGCATTCTGGGAAAGAATCAGTCAATAAACAAATAAATAAGTCAAATCTCCAGCATATTACATTGAGAAACTAAAGCAGAAAAGAGAACAGAAAGTATGGTGAGAGGGCTGATTAATTCAGTCAGTGGCCACAGAAGGTCATAAATAGAAGGTGCCATTTTAATAAAGATAGGATACTGATGAGGAAGGAAGACATGCAGACACCTGGAAAGTGTTCCAGGAAGAAACAACATCAAGGGCAGGGTCTAAGGCAAGCATGCTTGACATATTTCAAGAATAGAAGGAAGACCAGTGTAGCTGAAACAGAGCAAGCAAAGGGAGAGTCCTAAGAGACCAGGGTGTTAGAAGGAATGTCTGAGCAGACAATGAAATCTCCAAGAATTATAGTATCTTCTTGGAGACAGTGACAATGAGCCTTTCAGAAACAAGAGGAAATTACTGAATGGTTGATAAGTGAGAGCAACAAGAAGGGTTAGTGGGGTGTTGCAAGAGGAAATAAGATTCAAAGCTGAGGTGGGGAGAGGTTAAGAAGAGGAGGAATGGTCTGGAAGCAGAAATGAGAAGCAGAGATGAACTGCTATCCATCCACAGGCCTGTAGTAAATGGCCTGAGGAAGAGAAAAGCCTGTGGCTTGAGAGAACTGCAGGGCAAGTATCATCTTCAAGGGAGACTCAGTTTTCACTTAGAGCCAGGCAGTAAGTGAACAGTCAAAGAAGGATTTGAAGATCTCGGAAATTCTGCTAATGATAGACTTTAAATTTCAGAGAGTACAGGAAGGGTTTCTGGAAGGTACTAAAATTATGAAAATTAGTGGCTAGAAGGTAAAGGATGACCTGGGATACCTGGGCTTTTTGTGATTTACAAAAAGATGAATAAAGACTCTGATCAAAAATTCCTGATGGTTCTAAGGGCACACAGGATTGGAAAGTCTGTGAGCATTGTGGGCTCAAAGGTTGGAGACCTTACCAGGGGTTTTGGGGTTCCAAGTTACCTCCTGCTGATGGATGACTATAGAAAGGGAGAGGTACCTTGTCACTCTGAGTAGGCGACGCTCCTCCAGCAGAGTGCTACACTGTGCTTTAATGTCTGTCAACAGATAGAGGCTTGTAGACCAGGAGGACCTACAAATTTACAAGGCTCCTATTTGACCTTTACAGGTGGAGGCGAGCATACCAGTGCAAGCCATTTCTAGGCAATTCTATGACCCCTCTGAGAAGGAAGAAGAAAACTCTGGGAACTTTTCAGCTCTGGCACATGTCTCACCTCACTTGGGCTTCTAAACCATCCTGGACATGTCCCTGAGAGACACAAAAGAGAGATGCTGAGTTTGGGTTTACGGAAGATCCTTTTCTTATGTATCTCCTTTGTGTTCCATAAAGTTTGTGAGAAGAAGCCAATGTGTTCTGTGGGCTTTCTTTCTTTATTTTTACTCTTCCAATTTATTCTCAGTTCTCCTGAACTAAAACTCAGGGGACTTTGGCCACAGCTTTGCCTTTATCTGTAATGTTCACAGCTCTGCTATGACAGAGACAGACACAAGCATCTCCACGGTTCCCTCTGGCACTTGTCCTTAATACAAATTTTTAAGCCATGGTTCAGAAATGATACAGAAAATCAAACGACAGACGTGCTGACTTCCCAAATTAGGGCATTTTCTCATTAACTACCTTAATCAAGTCCCTATTGGAACTGTGCATATGGCAAAGAGAGCTGTATTCATTCTACAGAGAAGACTGCTCAAGAACACCCAATCAAAACTGCTAAGGTCACGCTGCATATTTTGTTCTTTTTCTTTTGGGAACACTGGCAGAACTTCAAGACAATCCAAGGGAAAAATGTACCAATTACTGTGTAAATCCTCTTGAGCACCTCAGGCTTTGCAGTGTTTTCATATCATTATCATTTAGGGGTAAACTTATATAATTTCTAACCACTTTTTAATGATGACAAGTCATTATACTATGTCAGAGCATCATGTATCAATTCACAAGCTGCCCAGTTAAACAGTGTGCCTTCAGCTGACATTGTTACTCTAGATTAATGTCAAATCATTGCAATTTGCAGAGTGTCTGCATATATCCCAAGTTAGACAAGA
Organism: Vicugna pacos; assembly: GCF_048564905.1. Taxonomy (NCBI): domain Eukaryota; kingdom Metazoa; phylum Chordata; class Mammalia; order Artiodactyla; family Camelidae; genus Vicugna; species Vicugna pacos. Next base: position 54,122,965 of record NC_132989.1, read on the forward strand.
CAGGGTTTCCAAAGTCTAGAAAAAGACAGCCCATCTATATTATCTTCGGGGGAAAAAAAAAAAACTAGATTGAGATTTTTCTACAATGGGAATTTAAGGGTAAGGGAACTTCCCAACGTGTCCCATGATAGAATAATTTAAACTTCTCTTTGGAGCTCTTCCTTCTGGTTCCCCATCCTAGATGAATGCTCCCCAAGGTCTGTTCATGTTCTCCCTCACTAATAGCTAGGTCTTCCTTCTCTTCAACTGAGAAGACTGAGTAATCTGGCTCCAACAATAGAGCTTCCATATGCTTCTCTGACTGTCTTTCATGAACAAACAGGCCTGAGAACTGGCATATTGGGGGTGAATTCTGGTATCCTTACAGCCCCCAAGTAACAGTATTTCCAACTTCCATGCTGAGCCAGTCTAGTATCCAGGACACTCCACTTACCTAATTGCCTAACTGTGGTCAAATTACATAATTTCTAACATATGAGTTTTCACATCTGTAATATGGAGAGAACAAATACCTCCAGGGGTCGCTAGAATGCTAAAATTAGTTCCCATCTACAGAGACTGCCACACAGGGCCTGGCACACTACAGATGCACAAAATGTAATGTGTTTATGAGCTGCTCTCCCAGGAGCCACTGCTGCTTCATATGCCTTTTGCATTGTACTGCCACTATATCCCATTCTGAGAATTAGATAATCTCGTATAGGAGAGGTTCAGGTCATTGTATATACTTAAATACTATTTAAGAAGTTATAATTTTCATTTCTAACACACATTTTCAAGAGCTCTAAGCTAGTTATCACTTACTGAATTTCAAAAAGGTTTGGTTTTTCTATAATTGGTCATATTAGTCAGGGTAGGTTAAATGCTATTAAGGAAATTCCAAAATATCACTAATTTAACAAAATATAATTCTAGGAAGTCTAAGGTGATGTTCCTGATTTTGGCAGTTATCCTGTAGCAGTGACTCAGATACGCAAGATCTTGTGGTTCTGCCCTTCTCTAGGTCATCTGAGATCTCTGTGATGAAGATGGAGAAAGAGCACAGACAATCTCACACAGGAAGTTTTTACAGGAGAGAACTATGTGTCATGCATCATTTCCACTCCCATTCTAATGGCTAAAACTCATTTCCATGGATGTATTTAACTGCAAGAGAGCCTGGGAAATGTAGTCTACCTAGATGTCCAAAAGGAAAAGAGAAACTGTTTTTCAAACAAAATAATAAAGAGAACACAAATGTAAATGTTTGGTTCATATTTGGAGATCAGCCCTTGCCATTATTTTTTTCCATGCTAATATTTCTTTTCCCTTTTAAATTACTCATCAATATCACCTAGATGAGTTGTGACCGCTACAAAATCATTAACAAGGGAAAAGGGGAAATGTACAGAGTAGGAAAAGGCCACACTTCTAGCACTCTGCTTTAATTGTCTTGTTTCTGAAACTATAGAGTTCAGTGAAACTGCACCATCACCTCACTCTTGCGTAGAATTTCTTGCATCCTATCCCTTGCCGGGGTCAGTTACACCCTTTTATTACTTCACTCCATTCTCATCATTTCATGCAAGGAACAAGAACACAACGCAAATGTCAAGGTAGCAGCAAAAAAGTATTATCGTATTAACTTTATTCCAGTCCTTTTTAAGAATAATAAGTAGTATAAGATTTTACATTTTTATAGATTTATCTATCTTTGGCCTCCTATTTATTTGGCTATTCTGTGAGAAATCTTTTTTTTTTTCTGGTAATATATAAACATTCATTTTCTTGCAGCTTTTCAAACTCTCTCCATCTTTCTTACCCCAGAACAAAACCTTGAAAGCATGTGTCCTTAACACATATTTCAGCAACAACTAACCATTTTAGAGGCAGGAGGTACTAGATCCTGGACTTTCTACAGACAGCATTAGCAGGAATAGTCATCTGAGAGTAACAGCAAGCAAAGGCAGAGATGGTTTAAGTGGGCCAGACAAAAATAAACACAACATAGACCTCATGATTAATATTCTAAACTATATTCACAAATTCTTAAAACTGAAAGGTATGTTCTATTTACAGGAGCCAATTACAGACCCCCCCCCATATATTCTAGTGATCATTGTATCTTGTTTCAAGTTTGCTAGACTTTTTTGTGGTAGTTCCTCCAAATCAGGTAGCCTTTACGATTCAGTAAAAGCCCCACAATAGTCAGTATGATAAGTGCTACCACTTTGGAATATAGGACATATGGAACAGTTTTCCCCAAGCCTCTGAATAAGGCAGCCGATGGATATGACAATTTGGTCAATATCATGTCAGCAATAAATAGCCACATCCATGTGGTTTTTTCATGACCAGTTTACACTGTGCTCAAGCCAGGCTCTGAATCGCTTCCAATTCCAACCACATGAAAGAAAATACATTAACACAAACATGAAAGAGATCTGTTTTCACTTTGTTCACTTTCATTAAGGTTGAAAACCCCATAATCTTTCCATTTGAGAGCTTACTTGGTAAATTAATGATGACTGAGGAGTATGTTGGTTTGGACATGTGTCTAGTTCTCCCCTTTACTCTCCAGAATCTCTGCATTCACTTAATCTACTATTATTTTTGAGTTAAATTGGACATAGTAAACAAAAACTCATTTTTCAAGAAATACTGTGGACATCTAGGACGTGGGTGCTGTATGGTTGTAAGAGTCCAGACTTGGGATTAAGCAAATCTGGGTTCTCAGTCTCGTTCTGTTATTTAGGAGCTCTGTGACTTCATCTCTCTGTGAAGCGAGGGGAAATGAAAGTAAGACCTACCTCAGGGCATATGAAAAGGATTAAGTGTGATAAGGCACAGAAAGCCCTTGGTCCAATGGATGGCATCCAGCAGGTGTTCATCACCGGTATCATTAACATCACTATGTGCCAGCAATGAACAAGAAGCTTTACACAACACTCTACTGTAATCCACCAGAGGAAGTGAAGTTTTTAACACTGGTTTGTAGGGGAAGAAACTGAGACTCTGAAAATTGAGCTACATAAGCCCGGTGCTCATTTTTGTAGAGGAGCCTCTCACTCATGAAAGAGACATTCCTTGTCCACACTGCTGCCCTTGCGTGCACTGAATGATAATCCTAAGGTTATGAAATATGATCTTCTAAAATAACTACTGACATTACATATGAGTTGAAAGTAAGAAAGAAAAAATTAACTAACAGTTTTTTTGGCTGCTGTATGAGGATGGCTTTCTCCTACTGCTGTAGCACCTACAGCCCATCTCTCCTGCTAGGGAAACAACAAGGTCCTATTGGGGTTTATCATGTTGTTCATGATATTACTTATTTTGCTAGGTTCTAGGGCTTTTTCCCCTGCCATGAGAAGAATCACTTAATCTAATACTAAAAACAAAAAATGACTTTAATTTCTTCAGTAACTAGCTTTCTGACATTTATTACAATAAGCAAGAATAGGATTATATACTTGGCTTATCATTGTGAAAAGAATAACTATTATTAAACATTAAATCCTTAAAAATTATAATTTAGGCTTATGGTATTTTTATTTTTTTATTTATTCATTTTAACATTTTTTATTGATTTATAATCATTTTACAATGTTGTGCCAAATTTCCAGTGTAGAGCACAATCTTTCAGTTATACATGAATAGGCTTATGGTATTTTTAGAAAGGAGAGGCTATATGTTATTATTCATACATATTCATAGATATCTATATTCATAAATATATACTTGATCTCAAATATTTGAAGAGAGAGAAACCAGACCAAAATGTGTTCCTATTTCTCCCTTTTCTACTTTAAGTATCTTATTTTACCACAAACCTGAAAACCTAGAATTCACTACCCAGAGAGTTTGTCCTGACCTCACTCTTTCCTGATTAAGCTAAGAATAATTAATTGTAAGGGAATTCAATAAAGATACTGATTATCTCTTTAATTCCAAAAACATTTGAGAATTTTCTTTTATTTGGGATCAACGAACCAATAATGCTTCTGGAGCTCAGTGAATTATTTCAAAACACCCACATAAGCATTTCTGGTTGTTTTATTTTACCTAAAAATGTCACCATATTACCCTCTTAGCTGGTTTCTAAGTGAGAAAAATTTGGTGACACACTGTAATTAGATTAAAATCTGCACTTTGAACCCAGATTTCTTCATTTTAATTTGGAAAACAGGCAATTATAAATTCCCAGTATTTCTATGTTTCATGCTCTCACGTGTTTGTCAAGCGAATATAGTATAAAGCATATCTTCCTAATGACTCCTGCTTCCTATGAGAGCTTCAGCTTAAAACTCATGAATATTTGGAGCATGAGGCAGAACAGCAATCTTATCAGCTTCAATTTGTCACTCTGCAGCTTGCCTCCACATTAAGCCCTCACATTCAGTGATGGTCCATAACTTTGAGATTAGCTAAGCCTATAAGATAATGTATCTTACTTCTTTAACCAACTTTGGTGTGCTGCCAGAGACTTTTAAATGTCGGTCAATGCTTATGCTTGCTTCAGAATAATTTTGCAGTCAGTCTACAGAAATCTGAATAGAAACCACTCTCAAGAAAGGATGACATCCTCATTCAGATAAATAAAGATATAGGAAAATATGATAACTAAATAAAACATGGGGGAGCTAAGTCAAAATAGAGAAGGTAGATTTCTTAGAAGTAACCCTAGAATTAAAAAATAAGAATTTTAAAGACTATGTAATCCCACTTTATCATTTTAACAACGAAAACAAAAACAAAAACCCTAAAGAGTCTTTTACAAGGTCACCAGGATAAGTCAACTCAGAACCAGTGGCCATTGCACTGCACAAGGAAGCATCTCAGCAGGGTCTCTCACCTAGAGGTTGCTGCAAATACAGGGCACTCCAGGAGCCTGGGAGCCTCTGTTTTTTTAAAACAGAACTTAATAAAGAACACAGACACACAAATCCACAGAAGGATTCCTATTATTGAATAGACAACTAATCACTGGATCTTTTCCACTTTTAATTCGAGTGGTCAACATGAAAAGGTCTGAGGAACTAGGGAAAACGTGAAAAAAACAAAAAAAAAAACCCTGACAATTAAATCCAAAGAATTGTATGTGACAGAGTTAACCAGAGCATCTTCAGCCAAGACCACAGAGCCCCTCACAGACGCCAGGCAGCTGAGACTGTCTGTGCCCAGCGGCCGCGTCGGTGCCTCTGGTTCATGGAATGGGAAAGGCAGAGACTGAGCAACAGAAGCACATAGGTGGCTCAGGTGCTCTACCTGCAGTATCCTAAAAAATCCCAAGGCTTCCACGGAGCAAAGATGAGCTTTCTGAGGCCACATGGATTATAAAAAACAATCATTCCAGCAGGGGGTACACATTTATATTTAGTTCACACGCATCCTTTGTGGGGGGTGAGTTAGTGTTTCATTGAGACTGATGGCGAAAAATTTGTTTATGAACTAAAATTTTCCAGTGTTCTCTGGATATATCCCTGGGACCTTCTAACAAAACATACACTGCATATATTTACACATAATCAGCCAGATTCTGTAAAATTGTGTAATGAGATTATATACATTTATGCACTAAAAATCTAGTCTGTCTTTATGCATCTTTGTATCTCTCTCAGAAATACCTACAGCAATATATTGGCAGAGTAAATCTCTTCACTATATTATGCATGACAGGAATGTGTGATTAGGCATAGAAATAGGAAGAGAAAAATTGATGTGCTATGTCCACATTTGGACAATATTACTTCATGTCAGGCTTTTAAAATATTTTATACATACTTGTTCAATAGATTAAGATACAAATACAGATCCAGGAAGATTCTCCTCTTTTTTATCTGATTTTGGCTGATGAAAATCCTCACATTAGAATATGAAGAATCTAATTCAGTAGGGCCAAAACAAGGCTAGGAATGCATGTTTTTAAAAAAGTCTTAGAAAGCCAGATAAAATCCGTCACATATTTAACTTTAAGAAAGACTCACAGCATTATTACTTTGTTCTAGCACAAATTCCAAACATAAAAAAATCTCTCAACTTTAAATATGAAAACTGTTCTCAATAATCAGAGACCTAAAGTCATGTGACAAGCCAGACACTCTGAAGGACCAGTGCCAACGTAGCCATTTGTGTGAAGGAAATTGAGCCAGCATATCAAATTCCTCAGAGGCTGCAGTGATGTCTCTTCTGCATTCCCAGCTTCTAGCACAAAGCTTGATCCTGAAAAACAGCTTGATGAATGAAAGTTGCATACTTACGGGGGACAGTGAACATTTTGCAATGTCTACGTAACTGAGAGGAGAAGACCAGAAAGTAAAAAGAAATAGGGGAAGTATGTTAGATCTAGATGTTTATCATCTACTTTTATACTGCATGGGTCTGCACTAGAATTTAGATGGTCAAGGACATGGAGTTTGGAGAGCTGTCTTTAAACTTAAGAGTGAGTGGCTCTCTTATTTATTCCTCATCTTTCCTCACATTGTCAGGGTTCTGTTTCAAGGCTAAGAAATCTAGTTTATACATACACTTACCAATTCCTTTCTCTTGCTATTAGCAAGAGATAAATGTAGCTATTTCCAAAAGGTTCAAAGATGAGAATGCTGAATGAAAGTGGAACATAGTGAGTGGTAGGATCACCTTGCCAGGTGATCATTCTGGTAAAGAGTAGGAAGGTATAGCTCTGCTGTACTAAAGTCTATTTTTTTTAAACAAATAAAGATGATTTATATGTAGAAAGCACCGCCCCTTCATGCCTTTTATGTCCAAGTCTTTAATGGGAGGATAAGGGAAGTCCAAGAAGGATACCACCTGAGACAACATGAGCTAAGTCTTTATTAAGCATAACTTGACATTAACGGGCACCTCATTTCCTCTCAAATGCCAAATTACAAAGGTTTTACTGTGTATGTACCCCATGTCTATAAGGTAATGAGATGAGGTTTTTATGTGGTTTATGGAAAGCAGTTCTCACTATTTTATAGCCACTTCCCGCCCTTTTCCCTATTCTCAGCAGTAAATTCTCTTTCTTTTAATGTTCTATATCCCTACCTCAATTTCTAATCTCTCTTAAGTCAACAATTTTCTAAATGTCCAATAAGTTCAACTTCAACTTTCTCTCACTGTTTGTCATCTCTTATCCATCTGAATTTACTACCCACTAGGAGTGATAGAGAAAAAAATACATGATTTTTGTTGAGATTTATATTCAGCTACTTATAATTCCTGTTAAATTTAAATCATGAAGAAACTAAGATGAATATTCTAGGTCACTAAGTATTTCATCAACAGAGAAAGCAGAAAAAAGAAGCCAAACTATGTCTAAAACATTTTAAGAAATTAAGAGATTTTACCTAATTTTTACCAACAAATTATGCAGTTGAGTAAATATGGGGAGAAACTGTGGGGTTCTCAGATCATCAGGATAATAGAATGTAGAATAATCTACAACCAGTAGGCTTAGGAGTAAGAAGACTGGTTTGTGGGAAAAAGTACAAGTATGTTATCAATTAGAACCATAGCACAGACTTTCTCTGTTGGAAAGGGAGATTACTTTTGGATTGTAACATGCAGTTTTATGGTGTTTCTCCCCTTAGATTTGGAGTTTGAGTAATTTCAAAAGGAAAGCTTTCTAGTTTCCCACAACCCACAGGAGGCTTGTGTTTCTGCACTCTTGCTCATACACTAGACATTCTGTTATATGAGTCTCCATCCCTCCCTGGGGAGCAGATGATGCGCCTTCATCGCTTGCAGAGCTGGCCTCCAAATGGTAATGGAGCCCACCGAGGAATGCAGGAAAAATCATGAAAAAGAAAGAGCCAGGTTAAATGATACTCCAACTGCTAAATCTCAATGATGTCAGCTCTTTAAGAAACATGTGCATATGTGCTTCCCTTCCCAAAATCCTACTTAGAGTTTCTATCCTTCTACTTTCTGAAATTTGTTCACGTTCTCTCAAACAAAAGCCTACCACCAAGACTGTGTACACACCTAAATCATTCTGTATAAACCATATGACACTCAGAGAAAGAGTTTCAAAGACAGTGAATCTCTGTTTGGACATGAAGAGGAAATGACCATTGTAAAATTTCTTAGCAAAGTCAGTTTACTGGGAGTGATTTGGAAGGTCAGAAGAAATTCTTTTTCTTTATTGCAGCTGCTTAAACACTGGCTAGAAATTAAGACTTTGGAACAGCTTCTTTGCTTTATGACCATGATGCAACTCAGTGGTTTCAAACTTTTTTAACAAGGACAAGCCAATCCTGAAAATAGGTCTGTTTTCCACTAGTTCTTTAGAAAAGAAAATGTTTAGCTTTCCCCAGTCTGTCAATCTTGTGGTAAGGAAATGCCACCAGGGTACTTTTTATAAGAATTTGGGCTCAGAAACAGCTGTACAAATCATAAAATGAGTTTTTTCCCCCTTTAATCTGACTGGCATTCAAGTCAATGGGCATTTTCAGAGACAAAATATAAAGCAGAAACACTATGAAACCCAACCCGGAGAACAGCATACACAACTGTGACAACTTGTCTAGAAGCAGATATTCTGATCATCGATTCTGGACAAAATGAGGGAAAATCATTTATGATACTGTAAGTAAAGCTCTCCTAGAGCTGTCTATTTGCCTGTAGATAGAAAAGTAAATTGATGCAAAAGCCCAAGGTCTCTGGAAAAGGAGAAAAATGTCCTTGAGACATGATGTGAAGGATATTACTCTTTCATGAATTAATATTTCCTCCTTGTCAGTTTTAAATGAACAAAGGACTAAATTCCCCACATGGGAAGCTAAATAAAGGTTTCCTAGTGCACAGCAATAACAAGTGAATCACTGAAACCCGTTTCAACCCCAGAGAGACAGAGAACAAGAGATCATTTCCCCCCACACACACCTTCCCCTCCCTACCAAAAAAGCATTTTGCTGTTAGACTTCACCCCATTAAAATGTAATTTGATCTTACTAGGTATCTGTCTTTGTTGCTGTTAAGGATCTAGTCTCCCTTCTTTCCACACCAATTGGAGAGGAGGCACTAGACTGAAGGCAGAACCACAGCTGCTCTTGCAGCAACACAGGATGCAACCCTTGATTTAATTGTGTAGTGCAATGTGTTCCCCAAATGGATTCTGAAATCACAGTTTCCTCATGTGTTAGACACTATTAGCAAGGTTCAGCATGAATTGAAAGAATAAATCAAAATTAATTCAGCCTGCTTCTCAGGAGTCCACCAGTTTCCTATCATTATTAAAGAAGAAAGCCATATTTGTATTAAAGATTTCAACTCTGAATGTTATAAATGTTTCTATTTATCATTCTATTTATTATTTTATTCATTTCCATACACACTAATTTATACTTTAAAAATAAACACATTGGTTTATTAACTTTCACAAAAGTAACAGTAAAATTAATTGTTCACAGATCCTTAACATTATTAGCTCAATAGTTTATTTGATTTCTATAAGGGAAAAATAGATTAAGTACAAAATAAATGTGTATTTACAGTTCTTATTTTCTATTTCAAAATACTATAAAATATATTACTACATACTAATCTCATCTTAGGTTTATGCACTATTTATTTGATGCCCAGATATGCATTTATTCTTGGAGAGAGGTCTGATGAACAGCCATCGCTAAGTAACTGGGAATAGACATAGCATTTAGGAGGAGTGGCATTGTAAGTCACATAAAAGAAAACTGGCCTTCATTCTTAGTCCTCAAAAATTGCTATAGAGGTAAGAGGGGGGCATGAAAGTACAAGAAACTATATTTATTCATTCAACACATATTTATTAAGCATTTACTATGGAAGAAGTGTATCTTAAGCAGAAAGAAAAGCAACTTGGCAAGGTCTATTTTGACTTAATAACAAGTAACAAGATCAGTGTGGCTAGAGTGAATTGTGTTTGGGTTAAGTGGTAGGAGATGAGGTCAGATGACATAGGTTAAATCATGTAGTGCATTAGGTGCTGTTGAAAGGACACTGAATTTTATTATTAGTAAAATGAAAAGCCATTGGAGGATATGGATTTGAGGCATTGCATGAGCTGAGAATCCAATACTATCTGGACTTGCTTGTTCTCTTTTAATGAATATTACCTGTCTATGAGCTGGATCATTACAAGCAATGTATATTCTTGGGTCCCTCTAAGGTCACAAAAATAGGGGTTTTGACTAGGTCCATAAATGCAATACTTATAAAGAAAGATCTGATAACCAGAGATGAGTACGGAATAGGTTGGAGGGATGCCGGGCCAAAAATCAAACTTCGTAAGTTTTTCATGTGGCCCAGGAATAGACGGGTAAGACAAGGAAGAAAATCAAGTGACAAACTGGAAGTCGGAAGTTATAGTACTGTGGCAGGAGCAGACTGGTAGACAAAGCCATAAACCTGGGATCAAAGATGAGTCTAAAACCAACAACACCAGATACTGCCAGTAACTTCACAGGGTTCAAAGAAAATTCTCTAGATCACTGCCTACCACTACAAGAAATGTGTTCTACATGAGGAGAACCAAGATTTTGTCAAAATTCAAGCAAATAATTAAATTATTCCCTTCTTTTGATAGTATCTTAGAGTTGCATTAATTTTATCTTTAAAAATATTCTGCCATTTCTCAATAGAGGAAACTGGTTTTAGAAATTTTAAGCCAAAAGACACACAATGCATAAATAAGGGACATAGCTATTAAACTCAAATATTTTGACTCTCAATCCAGTGACCTTTTTGCTCATTTAAACTTTTAAAAATATTTCACTTTCATGGCTTCAGACCATTTGAATTGGATTTCCTGTAATATTTCATATTTTTTTAGGAGTCACTCAGAGAAAACATTCAGATCCTAAATATATACTTTCCTTGATCAGATTTGATAATAATTGAAGAGAAAGCATCTATGTTAAAAAGAAAACATTATTATATATAAAGAACATGTAATGACTAGTCACTGAAAAACATGTTGATACAGAAGTCAAAATTTTCTTCCCTATGGCTATATCGAAATTATATAAATCAAGCAGATAGGAGGAGTAGAAAGCTTATCAAGAAATTAGTAACCAGACGTAACTGACATCGTGGAACAACGACAGCGAAACAGCAGAAAAAGGAGTCAGGTTAAAGTGCCACCGAATCACAGCTCTAGTGGACAATTAAGAATAGGTAAGATTTAACAAAAGTAGCATCTAAATATTTAAAAAGTCTACATCAACTGTTCTCACCAGGGGGTGACTTTGTACCCCACCTCCCAGGAGACTTTTGACGTCAAGAGATGTTTTTTAATTGTCACAATTAGCGGTGCTACTGGTAACTTATGAGGAGAGCCAGGGATGCTGCTAAATATTCTACAATGCATAGGGCATCCCACGACAAATATTCATCCAGTTCAAAATGTTAATAGTGTTGAAGTTGAGAAACACTGATGCAAATGAAGATTTTTACTGTGAAACCACATGGAGAATTATTCTTTTTTAAGTCAATCGCAATCAAGAAGTCAGTGGTGGATGATGCCGTGAACCAGAGCTAAATAATGTTGGAGAGTGGGAGGCAATTTGAGTCACTAATCACTAGGAGAGGGGACAAGAAGATGATGATGTCTGTCGTGGAATACTACACTGCTGTTAGAAGCAACACAATAGACATATGCATAGCACTATGCAAAAACATAGCACTGATTAAAATGCAAGAAGTAGAGTAAAATGTCTAGTGAAATACTCTTTAAATATATAAAAAGTATGATAAACAACAAAATACATACAAAACAATACATATTGTGCAAAAACATCAATAAACAAGAAGATATTTGTTAAACTTCTTAAAATCATAGACTGGCTAGAGAGGGAAGAGAAAGGATTATGGAAGGGAGAGAAATGACCAATTAATCAGTCAATTAAAAGAGACACTGATGAAGATAATGTGCCATCAGCTGAGATTTTGATTACTACAATCCTCTTCATATGACATTCAAATATATATAGTGCTAAAAATACTAACCCTAAGTGTGCATACTCAAAATTAGGACAGATGGTAATCAAATAGAATCTTAATTATTCACATCTGGATTATGGATTTGTCTCATTGAGGAGAGATATGAAGGAAACATTGGGGGGGATAAATAGCTGCTTCTTAGATCAAATAATTTTAGTATCCATATGGAAAGGAAATATACTGACTGAGTTCCACATAAAAGACAGGAAGTGAATCAGAAATTATACAAACCACTATATATTAGTGATCAGTATATGATTAAGTTTCACATTCTGCTGAGAGCGGGAAAGCCAAGAAACATCGAACACATGCTAACTCAATTTTATAAAAGGGACCTACATCAAAATGTGGATATTAGAAAAAAATGCAAAGGAGTTGGGGAAAAAAAAAAGCAAATAATCTACCAGAAACCTGGAGACTATTTAAAACACCTTATTAGAAACCCAGGCAAAATGTGTGCCAAGGATCAAGAAACCCAGGTGCTTAAACAAAATCCACGTATGGCTAACTGGCAAAGCAAAAGAGGTCATTGTAGGTGACGGGGGAAGAATGGCATTTTTAGTGGTACAACTGGCCAAGGCAGCAAAACAGGAAAATCCACAAAGTGAGGCAAATCAGGTGCAAAAAACCTAAGACCAACAAAAAACGACTTTAAGAAATATTGTGTTTCATATTCCAAAAATAATAATAAAAGCTTAATAAAAAATAGGTCAGAAGTAAGAAGCCAGGTCAAGAATCACTAAGGCTATACAACGATAGTGGTGGAAAAGCTGCCCCTTGGAATTAAAGAAATCTGACAAAAGAATCAATGGATTCTTTATTTCAATTTTTATTATTTAAAAAGTAAGCTGAATGTTTAGTTCCAAATAATCCTCAAAATTAAAAAAAAGTCAAGGAATTCTAAAAACTTTGTAATTCTATGTATTCATATTATGATTTGTCATCATAATTAGATGAGTAAATTCTTAAAGTATGGATTTGAGGGCTGTAATCTTAAGAGTTTGAAACACATCCACAGGTGGAGCATGTGACTCTGCTTTTAACAAGTTCAAACATGATTTTCATGATCAGCTTGTTTAGGAACCACTCTTCTAGATCTAATTAAAAACCAACTTAAATATGAGCAGTTATCATGACTAAAGTAACTCATTATTCAAATCACTTCTCATAATATATCACCCAAATCCATACTCTGCCAGAGGACTGGCACAAGATAATAGCTACTGTAATTTTTACCCAGAGAAAAATACGAAGTGCAGATAAAACATTCTAAACTTCACCTTCATATTTGGAACTGTAATAAAAGTCAAGATGATTCTACATTTAAATATTTATAACAATTTAGCAAAAAAGGAAATATGGTATCCTTTAAAGAAAAATCATTCCTATCAATTATTAGGATTATTTGACAGAACATTACAAGAAAAAAGCAGTGATATATATTATTCAGAATTTAAATAATACAAACTTATGTAGTTAAGGGTGTTAAAAATAAGTGATCGACATGGAACATGGAGACCAAATATTTTGTAAGAGAGAGTGACATGGAGGCAGGGAGTTAAAAAAAAAAAAGGCCTGTGGAGAGAGGCTTTTTCCAGTGCTGAGGTAATGATACCAAGGTGGAATGGTTACTTTTATATGTCAAATTGGCTGGGCCAAGGGATATTCAGATAGTTGGCAACACATTATTCTGGATGTTTCTGTGAGAGTATTTTTGAATGAGGTTAACATTTAAATCAGTGGACTTAGTAAAATGGATTGTCCTCCAAAATGGGGGTAGGTGTCATCCAATCAGCTGAAGGCCTGAATAGAAAAAAAATCGACTTTCACATCAGTAAAAGAATTCTTCTGTGTGACAGTCTTCTAATTGAAAAATCAGCTCTTCCTGGTTACATAGCAGCCTTCCAGCCTTCAGACTCAAAATGGGACATCAGTTCTGCAGACTTTGGATTTGCCAGCCTCCAGATTCACATGAACAAATTACCTATAATCTCTGTCTGTCTGTCTGCCTGTCTGTCTGTCTCTGTCTCTCTCTCTCTGTCTCCCTATCTCTCTCTTTCTCCCACTCTCTCCCTCTCAGCTCTGTTCCTCTGGAAAACTCTAATACACAAGGTATCACCTACCTTGTAATCTACCAGGACCTATCTGAACATCTTTACAATGACCTGAAAGAAGATGACTTACGAAAATCTCAATACTTCCACATAGCACTAAATATGTAACGAAAATTATATGTCTAGTGGTGGAGTATAAACTAAAACCTAGTCTTATGTACAAGTTGGCAAAAGAATGGAAACTAAGCATCATGTGAACTAGCATAATGTAACAGACTAAGCTAATAGAAATCACACACACACACATTATCACGTTACACTTAAAGGTTACCTCTTGTGGAATCATTCCTAAAAATGTGGTCTGAAGAACATGAGGCCAACAGAACTATGGTAATTACTGGGGAAGACAGTTGAGAAAAAAATTAACCAGTGAATAGGATTTATTCCTTAAATGGAAAATAATTCATCTAAATCAGGAAGTTGAATGAAGTTCTTTATGCCATGCCATAACAAAGGAATGGCAGTATAGAAAGAGATTCAGAGAAGGGATAGCAGCTAGAAAAAGGTGTGTTGGTTTTTTCAAAAAGATATACAATCTAAATATCTAAAAACTTGAGGGTAAAAGTGGAGGTGGAGTTGGAGGAACTATATTTATAAAATGATGAAAGATGTGAATTATGATCAGTATTTATTCGTTTTTCCAGTTCTGGAGTATTATATTTAGTAGACATCTCTTTAAGCACAGAATCAATAAATAGGTGCAGCTGAAGACCTAACAGAATAGCAATGTCAATAGTTTGCTCTTAATTATTTGCCCACAATGTTCATCATTTATGGATTTTATCAAGTGGAAATGATAATTGTGACTTATCAAGTGAGTAAATGTTATTTATATGATGTAAGTTACAGACCTGGAAAAAAATTTCAAGATATTGCCTATTCAAGATCTGTACTTCACAATCTACAGATTTAATGCAATCCCTCTCAAATTACCCAGGATATTTTTCACAGAACTAGAACAGATAATCCTAAAATTTATATGAAATCACAAAAGACCCAGAATTGCCAAAGCATTACTTATGAAAAAGTACAAAGCTGTAAGTATAACCCTCCCAGACTTCAGACAATGCTACAAAGCTACAGTAATCAAAACAGCATGGTACTGGCACAAAAACAGACATATAGCTCAATGGAACAGAATATGTAGACCAGAAATAAACCCACAGAACTACAGTCAATTAATCTTCAAAAAAGGTGACAAGAAAATACAATAGAGAAAAGATAATTTTTTCAACAAGTGGTGTTGGGGAATCTAGACAACTGCATGTAAATCAATGAAGTTACAATACTCCCTCACATCATACACAAAAATAAACTCAAAATGGCTTAAAAACTTAAACACAAGACAGGATACTGTAAATCTCCTAGAAGAAAAGATAAGCAAAACATTTTCTGACAAATTTTAGCAACGTTCTCCTAGGGCAGTCTGCCCAGGTGAAAAAATAAAAGCAAAAATAAACAAATGTGATCTAATTAAACTTATAAGGTCTTGCAGAGCAAGGGAAACTATAAACAAAACAAAAAGACAACCTACAGAATGGGGGAAAATATTTGCAAATGATGCAACTGACAAGGGTTTAATTTCCAGAATATATAAACAGCTCATATAACTCAATAACAGAAAACTAAACAGTACAAACCAAAAATGGGCAGAACACCTAAACAAACATTTCTCCAATAAAGACATACAAATGGCCAGAAGGCATATTAAAAAATTCTCAATATCACTAATTATCAGAGAAATGCAAATCAAAACTATAATGAAGTATCACCTCACACCAGTCAGAATGGCCATCACCAAAATTACAAGGACATAGCACCTCACATCAGTCAGAATGGCCATCATTCAAAAGTCCACAAATGATAAATGCTGGAAAGGGTGTGGAGAAAAAGGAACCCTCCTACACTGTTGGTGGGAATATAGGTTGGTGCAGTCATTATGGAAAACAGTATGGAGATTCTCAAAAGACTAAGAATAGACTTACCATATGATCCAGCAATCCCACTCCTGGGCATATATCTAGAGGGAATCTAATTCTAAAATATACATGCACCTCAATGTTCATAGCAACACTATTTACAATAGCCAAGACAGGGAAGCAACCTAAATATCTCTGGACAGATGACTGGATAAAGAAGTTGTGGTATATTTATGCAATAGAATACTACTAAACCATAAAAAATTATAAAACAATCATTTGCAGCAACATAGATGGACTTGGAGACCATCATACTAAGTCAAGTAAGCCAGAAAAAGAAAGAAAAATACCCTATGATATCACTTACATGTGGAATCTAAAAAATGACACAAATGAAAATATTTACCAGACAGAAACAGACTCATAGACATAGAAAACTAATTCACGGTTACCCGTAGGGAAAGGGCAGGGATGGAGGGATAAATTGGGAGTTTGGGATTTGTAGAAACTAACTACCACATATAAAATAGATAAACAGCAAGGTAAAGCACAGAGAACTATACTCAATATCTAGTAATAGCCTACAATGTAAAAGAATATGAAAGGAATATCTGTATGTATGTGTATGACTGAAAGACGCTCTACACCAGAAATTGATACAGCATTGTAAACCAACTATACTTCAATTAAAAGAAAAAATCTGTGCTTCAAAGCAGGCAAGCTATTGTTACTTTCATTGTAATATTGGAGCAATTGAAACACAGCATGTTTCATTACTTGTTCCAAGAAATTTTTGCAAACAATAAAACAGAATTAGAACCCAGGTATTTTGCCTCCTAGAAAGTTTTCTTTTTATTGACTAACATATGTATGTACACACATGTGCAAAGCAATTAGCTATATGATGACACTTTCTTTATAATTTCCACTGCTGTCACATACCCATTTCTTTATAACTACATATGGTGAACATAATCCTATGATTCTATAATAAAGCTAACCTGAATTAAAATGGCATTATTCTGTTGCAGTGGTTCTCAAAGTATGCTCCCTGGATCAACAGCAGAAACAATATCTGGAAATTCATGAGAAATGCAAATTTGGGGATTCTGCTTCAGATCTACTGACTTAGGAACTCTGAAGTTAAAATTTGTGTTTTCTCAAGCCCTTCTGGTATGCCTGGTGTACACTACAGTTTAAGAACCACAGCTTTAAAAAATAGCAATTTATTTCTGGAAAGGAGTAGAAGAAAGAACAATTTCTTCATATGACATTTTTTCCATCGTCAAAGGTTTTGTATATCTTCAAAGAGCCTAACTCTTCAAAATGAGGCTAATTGTGTTAGATGTATTACTAAAAATCATCTTTCAGACTACAGATCTGAGCTCTTATATCTGACATCTTATGTATAAATAAATAGAGTTCTGTTGTAGAATATGTGCCTAAGAGGTGAGTAAATAAAAGACCTCAGATCAGGGGTTTCTTGTGAGCCATTTGTTTTTCCCTTCACTTTCTTCCAGGCAGTTGTTTATTTCTGATGGTACTGGGCCACAGAGGTTTCATTTGGAAATACTGGTAAAGTGCAAACCACTATAATTCAGTTTAACTCACATACAGCTTTCTAAGACTGATTCAACTACTTCTTCCTTTCCTTAATTACTAGATGACATTATGCAGCTTTGGTATTTGGTCTTCAACAGGACAAATAGGTTATTCCATCAAATCCCAAGAAAGCACATAAATGATCAAGAACTATTCCATAACTTAAAATATTTCATCACAGGGATAATTTACAGGTAACCATTTATTCCATTTATCATATGCTACATACTTAATTTTGTTCAAAAAGAACATGCTATATGTTTAAAGTGACTTTGAATTTGAAATTAAAACGGCTCTGTGATCACTGGCATTCAGTCTTGTTCTAGAAGATCACATTTACAATTAACTTGCCCAAGTTTTAACTACAGCTGTAGCACCAGGCTATTGACAATTTGAGCAATACTACCTGTGACTCCAGCCCATCTCACATAACAGTTTGAGATCTACTTAAAGTGCAATTTGTTCTTAAAAATCAGAATAATCAACATTCAAGTTCTTAAGCCTCCATTCCCTTATCTGTAGTTAATATTGTCAAAATAAAAATGAACAGCCATAAAACTATAAGCATTAAACTAGAGTATTAATTTTAGGATGCAAAAGCTAAAAGAATTGAATGCATAGAATTAGATTTTTTTTAAATAGAATTGGGAATATTGGTAATTTTTATTTCAAATCCTCCATATTTGGTTCATACTCATATTACCCAGAAGCTCTATTTACAAATAGAACTTAATCTTCTCTCATAAGAATATATAATCATTTAATCAACAGAGAGATTAGTGGTTATTTTGTTTGTTTTGGGAAGAGGTACTCATTTTAATGTTGTCTCATTTATTTTATTTTTTGTTTGTTTTAAAGTTTTATTTATTTATTTTTAACATTTTTTTATTGAGTTATAGTCATTTTACAATGTTGTGTCAAATTCCAGTGTAGAGCACAATTTTTCAGTTATACATGAACATACATATATTCATTGTCACTTTTTTTTTCACTGTAAGCTACCACAAGATCTTGTATATATTTCCCTGTGCTATACAGTATAATCTTGTTTATCTATTCTACATTTTGAAATCCCAGTCTGTCCCTTCCCACCCTCCCCCACCCCCTTGGCAACCACAAGTTTGTATTCTCTACGAGTCTGTTTCTGTTTTGTATTTATTTATTTATTTTTATTAAATTCCACATATGAGCAATCTTACATGTATTTTTCTTTCTCTTTCTGGATTACTTCACTTAGAATGACATTCTCCAGGAACATCCATGTTGCTGCAAATGGCGTTATGTTGTCAGTTTTTATGGCTGAATAGTATTCCATTGTATAAATATACCACCTCTTCTTTATCCAGTCATCTGTTGATGGACATTTAGGCTGTTTCCATGTCTTAGCTATTGTAAATAGTGCTTCTATGAACATTGGGGTACAGGTGTCTTTTTGAAGCAGGGTTCCTTCTGGATAGATGCCCAGGAGTGGGATTCCTGGGTCATATGATAAGTCTATTCCTAGACTTTTGAGGAATCTTCATACTGTTTTCCACAGTGGCTGCACCAAATTGCATTCCCACCAGCAGTGAAGGAGGGTTTCCTTTTCTCCACAGCCTCTCCAGCATTTGTCATTTGTGGACTTTTGAATGATGGCCATTCTGACTGATGTGAGGTAATACCTCATTTTTGTAGTTTTGATTTGCATTTCTCTGATAATTAGTTATATTGAGCATTTTTTCATGTGCCTATTGATCATATGTATATCTTCCTTGGAGAATTGCTTGTTTAGGTCTTTTGCCCATTTTTGGAGTGGGTTGTTTGTTTTTTTCTTATTAAGTCGTATAAGCTGCTTATATATTCTGGAGATCAAGCCTTTGTCGGTTTCATTTGCAAAAGTTTTCTTCCATTCCGCAGGTTGTCGTTTTGTTTTACTTATGGTTTCCTTTGCTGTGCAGAAGCTTGTAAGTTTAATTAGGTTCCATTTGTTTATTCTTGATTTTATTTCTATTGCTTGGGTAGACTGCCCAAGGAGAACATTCTTGAGATGTATGTCAGATAATGTTTTGCCTATATTTTCTTCTAGGAGGTTTATTGTATCTTGTCTTATGTTCAAGTCTTCGATTCATTTTGAGTTTATTTTTATGTATGGTGTAAGGGACTGTTCTAGCTTCACTGATTTACATGCTGCTGTCCAGTTTTCCCAGCACCATTTGCTGAAGAGACTGTCTTTATTCCATTGTATATTCTTGCCTCCTTTGTCAAAGATTAGTTGACCAAAAGTTTATGGGTTCATTTCTGGGCTCTCTATTCTGTTCCATTGGTCCACATGTCTGTTTTTGTACCAATACCATGCTATTTTGATTCTTGTAGCTCTATAGTATTCTCTGAAGTCTTGGAAAGTTATTCCTCCAGCCACTTTCTTTTTCTTCAGTAATGTTTTGGCAATTCTAGGTCTTTTGTGGTCTATATAAGTTTTATTATGATTTTTTCTAATTCTGTGAAATATGTCCTGGGTAATTTGATAGGGATTGCATTAAATCTGTAGATTGCCTTGGGCAGTATGACCATTTTAACAATATTGATTCTTCCAATCTAGGAGCATGGGATATCTTTCCATTTTTTTAAGTCTTCCTTAATTTCCTTAATCAGTTTTTTATAGTTTTCCGTGTATAAGTCTTTCACCTCTGGTTAGATTTATTCCTAAGTATTTTATTTCATTACTTTGGTTGCTATTTTAAAGGGGATTTTTTTTCTTTACTTTCTTTTTCTTTTGATTCATCATCACTGTAAAGAAATGCAACTGATTTTTGAACGTTAATCTTGTAACCTTCTACCTTGCTGAATTCTTTGATTATTTCTAGTAGTTTTTGTGTAGACCTTTTAGGGTTTTATATATATAATATCATGTCATCTGCATACAAGAATTAGATTGTTTAACTGGTAATTTTTGATTTGCTCAGAGATGTATTGGTGAGGAAGAGATTTCATCTACCTGAATACATCTGGGATTGTTCAAATGTCTTGTCTAGGACTTAAAAGAGGAAAGAACACCTTACACTTGCAAAAATCAAACTCAAACCACACTATTCTGTCTCTTACATTTGTTAAAGTGACAGTCTTACCTTAACTGCTCCAGTTAAAATACAATTGGTACAGTAGGAAAATTCACTCTGGTGATGTTATAGATTCTTAGAAAAAAAAAGTTTAATGTAACCACTATTTTATTAACTTTCTAAAACAGGATGTTTGTCTTGGCTGAAATGGAGGGTACCAAGAAAATGCCCTTTTCCTCCCTCTCCTCTAGTCATGAAGTTATAGTTATGAGTCTTTGTGAAGAGAAAATTTTTTTCAAGCTATTGAAAAACTTTATCAGTAATACTCTGAATTTTATGTGGCATCATCTATATTTTATTTTAAACATTTGATCTCTATCTATTTTTCCCTTTTTCAGCTCTTTGAATTTAGCTCCGCTGTTCCTGTTACATCATTGTGCATAAATAAAAACTATGGAATTCAACAAGTTAGGCACTCTTGGAATAATAGATAAAGAAATACTGAGAGGTTCATTTCTATCAAGCCACTCAAGTCTGCTCACCTCACTCTCATCCAAGTATTTTAATTAAAAATGAAGCCAATTCACATTCACAGTTTTCATCTAAGAATGTTGGTATAAGGCAACACATCATAACTTAGATCAACTCACATATAGCTCTTTCAAAACAGTGGTACTACTGCTTTCTTTTCACCATAGCCTAGCTGAAACCATTCAGCGTTAGGACTTTGTCTTCAATAGGACATATTGATTATACCACCATGTCCCAAGAGACATATATCCATGTATACAAATTATGTAGTATCTTAAAATATTTTTCAATTCAGAGAAACATAAAAGAGTATGCACTGAGTACACTCAATTCTGTTCAGCAAGTATTGGTCAGCATTCTTAGATTTTGTCAAGAATGGTAAAAATCAATCTACCAGCTGGAAATGCCATTAAAAATCCCCAACAAAACAGAAATATACTGGTTAAATTAACACATTTGTAGCACATTCATAAATCAGGAATGTGGTAAGAGAGACACAGAAAAACAAGCACATGAACTAAAACTGACTTTTCTTGTAAATATGTATATGATATAGTTAAGTCAGTATCACTGCTCAAGGTTATCCTTCATATAACGTATGTGATAAAAAGTCCATGCAAACAACCCTCAAGTTGCTAAATAGTTGTTTTTAAATAAAACTGACAAATTCATTACATGCATACCACCTGAGGCCATAGATGAAGCATAAATCTTGTTTTTCTTAGTGACATGTTTACACACTCTAGCAACAGCTTTTCTGAATGGTAAATGGGTTTGTACATATAATAAAATCTTTGAATATTTAAATTGAAATATTTTATGATCAATGCAAAGTTTAGCTCAATATACCTACTCTCTACATTTATCTCTCCATGCTCTTATCTTTATAATCTTCTTTATTAACACATGTGGCTTCCACCTGTACTAATTATTTTCATAGTATTTTTTACTTGTGTATATTATTCCTGGTATGATATATGATATACAATTTCATCTAGGTTGTTTTATTTATAGATTTCTTAGCCTCTACAATCAGTTCTATAGGGACAATGAATCATCCACCAATGTGAACAGTTTTTCAATGAAGACTTTGAAGGGATTCCAACCTGACTGACTACATTTCCACAGATGTATTCACCCTATGACTGCGATAACCACATGCTCAACTATCTCACTCAAACTTGCAATGAAGGTAAATACACTTTAAAAAACAGTAGAATTTTTAGAACAATAAGTAACATATCTTTTAATAAAATATCTAAGAAGCATAACCTTGCTATCTTTCAAATGTAAATATTTAACTTATATGACCATAAAATCTGTTGCAAAACTATGTGAGGAGCAGTTTTTGATCTAAAGGAGCAGCAAGGTTATATCAAAATCACCTGGAAAGGGAAGTAGAGAAAGATAGAGAGGAGTTTATGTTTGAAATTATTAAGAGCAATCCAAGAGGTCCTCCGGCCCAAAATAATCTCCTTCAAAAGCCAAATTTCATGTCTGGAATTTCCAATTCCACTTCTTCAGTGAAATAACCTCAAAAATTTGTATTTCCATAAGTACTCACATACAGTGCTTTTCCTTGCCTGTCTCTTCCCAATTGGCAACTCTGAAATACCCTTTATCTTTTGTCCCTTCATAATCATCTTCTGTTAATCTAGATTTTCCCCCTCTAAGATATACTTCCCGAGAATATTCTAAATGGGTAAACGTCCCCTTCCCTCACTTCTGGGCTCCTTGACCCTTTGGCTTCTATAATTTTTATCAGTCATTACAAAACTATTTTTAAGCATTAGTCTCTCTCACTAAACTATCTCTAAAGAAAAAGATGAAGCAACTATTAGTTATTATCTCTTTATTTGAAAAAAACTATTTATCACAGAAGTGGCAAGCTAGTGACAAATAGTCCAAATTCTGCCTACAGGTGTATTTTGTTTTACACCTGCACAACACAAAAGTGTTGGAATCTTCATATGAAAACCCACATTTCTGGCTTATATTTTAAAATCTAAAGATTGTACACACCAGGCCTTCATTTTCACATGACACCATTAGGCGATAGCTGAATAACGGCTTTCCATTTTAGACATGGCTGATGTCTCCAGTTTGCCTCACCCTTCACCATTCAAAGTTAGGTTGTCTTATATACCCTTGTTACTTTACTCCCTATAACACTACATACTTGCCCATGTGTTATTTCTGTTGGAGATTCCTGGCCTATTTAGAGTAACCATTCAGATTACCAGAAGATAAATCAAAGAATAAAACACAGTGATATTAGCAGCAGCTAAATTTCATAGCATACAGAGCACTGTGGAAGGCCGAGCCCGGTTCAGGTACAAAAGGTGAAATTCCAGGCAGTAGTGCATATGTGCAGAAACTGGTAGGAAGTTGTTAGACCCTCAAAGGAAGCACATAATGTCTGGTCAACTTTGTAACCATCTCCTTCCAGACAGTGGTTACTCCATCAGCCTGGATTCCAGACAGACAAGACATGGAACAAAACCTCTAGACAACATATACAAGACATGCAGTGTGAGAGTAAATAAATTAAGACACTATGAGGTGCCAGAAAAAAAAAAAAAGGATCACAGAATAGATAGTAGGGAATGCAAAAGACTATTTTCACCTTCTTCACAGTTTTGCTTAAGTACTAACCGTAAGAGTTAGAAGTAAATCAGTAAAGCACACATTGAAACAATTCAGTGTTATAAAAAGAAAAGATCTGTGGAATAGTGCCATATGCATCTTCCTTATAGTTTCCTTCTGAAAAATATTCCATGTCTTACAAGAGTTTTGCATTCTCTTCAGATCAGCTTTTTTCCTACACCTGATAATTTAAAAATTATTAGTTCTAAAGATCTCTGCTGCTGAATTTATTTAGGCACTGTTTGCACAAAAGTCCCCAGATATGATAATTTTGTGGATGTGTGTACGTGTGTGTATTGTGTAGGAAAAACAGAATTAAGAAAGAAGAGGGAATGGAGAGTGGCAGAGAGAAAGAGATAGAAATACAGAGATGAGGAGATGGTTAGTGAAAAGCTAGAGCTCACACAGGTTATTAAACCTAAAAATATATACTTTAAATGTTTACTAAAATTGTCACTTTCTATTAATGTTTCTTTATTCTCAAGTAAATCAGGCGAACAGAACTGGTTGCCCTGAAATCTTGAACTGTGAATGCCATGATGTTCATGCTCCTCAAGGTAACACTTTAAAAGAGGGGTGGTAGTAAGAAAGGGGTCTCTGCCATGATACAAGACAACAGTCACATATTCTAAGTTAAGCAACAAACATGACTGTGATTGCAAACCAAAAACAGAGGGTTGGAGAAACTGTAATACCCGAGAGAAGACCAGATAGTTGACTGTGCTTACAAAACTTTTACAGGCAATCAGTTGTTTTGAACTCGTTTTCCTTACCACTGTGGTAGGCATTTTGGGAGATATGGGGACAGAATCTCTGTTCTTAACTAGCTTATTTGTAGAAGTAAAATTATTGGTGTTAAGGATATATATAACTGACTGGATTACAATTGTTACCAAAACTTCTACCTACAGCAATTTGAAATGGTATTGTATAGGATACAGTCTCAGACATTTTGTTCCATGTATCAATGATTGTTGCCATTGTATGCCATTTGTAGATACTTTTGATCAGAACATTAGATGACATTTAAACATTCTGACTCAAATTCATAGGAATGATAACCTAATCACATACCAGGAGTTATAATTCTGCATACTCTCTAGTGTTGGGGCTGTTTTATCAGGGATCCACATATTCATTAAAACTCTTTTTAATTCCTAGAGGAAGACATAGGCAGAACACTGTTTGCCATAAATTGAAGCAATTTTTTTTTTGGATCCGTCTCCCAAAGTAAAGGAAATAAAAGCAAAAAATAAACAAATGGGACCTAATTAAACTTAAAAGCTTTTGCACAGCAAAGGAAACAACTGACAAAATGAAAAGACAATCTACGGAATGGGAGAAGATATTTGCAAATGATATGACCAATAAAGGATTAATATCCAATGTATATAAAACGCTCATACAGTTCAACATCAAAAAAAAAAAACCTGATTAAAAAATGGGCAGAAGAACTAAAGAGACATTTTTCCAAAGAGGAAGTGCAGATGGCCAACAGGCACATGAAAAGATGCTCAACATTGATAATCAGGGATATGAAAATTAAAACCACAAGATTCTCACATCTGTCAGAATGACTATCATAAAAAAGAATACAAACAACAAAACGTTAGTGAGTAAGTGGAGAAAAGGGAACCCTGACAACACTGTTGGGAGGAATGTAAATTAGGGCAGCCACTATGGAAAACAGTATGGAGGTTTTTCAAAAAACTAAAAATAGAACTACCATACAACCCAGAGATTTCACTCCTGGGACTATACCCCCCAAAAATGAACATAAATTTTAAAAGACATATGCACCCAATGTTCATAGCAGCATTATTTACAATAGCCAAGATATGGAAGCAATCTAAGTGCCCATCAACAGACGTCTGGATTAAGGAGATGTGGTACACACACACACACACACACACACACACACACTAGAATACTACTCAGCCAGAAAAAGGAAAGAAATTTTGCCATTTGCAGCAACATAAATCAACTTAGACAGCATATGCTAAGTGAAATAAGTCAGGTAGAGAAAGACAAATACTATATATATCACTCACAGGGGGAATCTAAAATGGAGAACAAACTAATGAATACAACAAAAAAAGTAGCAGACTCACAGATAAAGAGAACAAACTAGCGTTACCAGTGGGGAGGGAGGGAGAGGTACCACAGGGTTGGGAGAGTGGGAAGCACAAACTACTGAATGTAAAACAGGCTCAAGGATGTATTTTACAGCATGGGGAGTATCGCCAATATTCTGTAATAACTGTAAGTGGAAAGTAATCTTTAAAAATTGTATAATTTATTTTAAAAACTAAAGAAAAAAACTTCTTACATGTGCCATGTATAAATAGATATGAATATACAGAAAATTATTCCCTTTTTCTAAATGTAACATTTCATTCCTAGATGCCAGCTCTAGCAAATACATAAATAAATTTTCCTTACAGAGATATCCCAAATGAAAACTATACGGTTATTATAAAAAGCAATTATATTTGTGCTTGGATAATAAGCGGAATTACTGTATTTCATGGTGGATCATCTGTTGATGCAGTCCTTTAATTTCTAGACATAGCTATGCTCAGGTTCTTAGTTCAAGCTGCATATTTAATCTTATTGAGTATTCATGTAATGCTTCACTCCTCTGTATTCTCAAGAACTGAACAAATACTAAAGCAAAGGAACAAGGTTATGTGAATGACTTCTACCCACAAACTGTAGTATGTTTAAACAATCAAGTGAACAATGATGAAATATAATGATTTCATAACAATGTGTTAAACCAATAACTCTAGTTTTAAGTACCTGAAGGATAAAATACTGGAAAGAGAAAAACAAAACTGAAATGAATGAATGGCTTTTAGTATTGCTGAATGCAGGAATTTATTTAGATAGGTTCGGTGTCTAGCCCTTGCATTCCTGATCTCCCTCACCTACCCAGTCCTACAAGGGGTCAATGGCTCAAATATAAAGTTTCAACTTTACCTTCAATTCTTATGATTAACCCTAGTTTGAGCCAAAAATGAAGAAAGAATGTCTAGCACTACATATGGTAGCCAATCACTGGCTTCATTCATCCAACAACCAGGCATTGGGACAACAAAAATGACTAAAAAATGATCCCTGCACCTAAGGTGCTCACCCTCTGGAGGAAAGAGGGGAAGTAATGATACATACCTGCAATTCAGTGGGAGTCATGTTTTAATAGCTGTTCATACAAAGTGATATAATTGAGCAAGAGTTAAGGACTCAACCCTGCTCATGACACAGAAACTGATGAGGACTTCTTGAATGATTTTGAGTTCTCTAGCAGAAGAAAATTCTAGTTGAGGGATCTTGTGAAAAATGCACAGGCTTAGAAGCATATAATAATCACATTTGTTTTCAAAGGCTGAAACTATAGAGAGATAGTTTGGAAGATAAATTAAAATATGGTAAGATTACAGGCAGAGAGACAGATAAAAGAGTATTTCAAAAGTCTAGGAAAAGAATTTTGATCAGTAGAATTTAGTCAATGTGTTAGAGGTGGAGAAAGAAGAGGATCTGAAGTAAAATTTGTTCAAAAGGCCAAAAAAAAAAAAAAAAGAAAAGCATTTGAATTGAATGTCAGGAATATGGGAGAAGTAGGGGTCATACTGATTTGAGACAGTTAAAAATTTTGGCTGGATGGATTACAATGTTCTTATTACTTAGAATATAGGAAAATAAACATGATTTATAGAGAAGAATTTGGTTTTGAATATGCTAGGTTAAGATGCCTCCAAATGTAGGGACTAACAGTTGAAGACATTCCACAGAAAGCTAGAAATATGAGTCTTAAGAGAGAGGTGATGACTGAAGATAGTGTTGAGAGTCGTAAGTGTAATCATTCACATCAAAATGCCAGACTTCATTATTTACAAGCAGAAAATAACTTTATTCTTTTTTCTCTCCATCTCTTAAAGTGGTAACAGTGAGCTAGCTATTCTCCCAACTATTGGATGATATTTTCAACAGACACCTGTCTAGGCAATTATCTGATTATTAAAAAAAATTTTTTTTCATCATTTTTTTTTTCCAAAATAGATTTGGTGGACTACATACAACTAGTCTAACTAATTCTCAACTTCTGGCTTTCATTCAGCCTCAGAGCTCCACCTCTCCTCAGGTTGGGGTGATTTCTTAAATCTACTCATTTTGGATTTCTCTTCTTCTTTCCCACTCTTATTCAGGATTTGAGGGAGCAAAGGGAGAAGAGACCACACATCTTAATTGCTGATAGTGATCTGGCATCTGTACAATTCAGGGCTTGGAGCGTGTTCCAAAATGGCTCTCATGGGTACTTCCATGGATTCCTCGAAGACTGTCTTTCCAAGAGCCTCTCTCTGACTACAGCTTTCTTGATGTAGGCAATCTTCTCTTCTGGCTGGCTACTTACTAGTCCCTCCTCAGATTCTGCAAATGTACACCTCTAGTCTTGGGTACACTAAAGGCTTTCCCAGTGAGGTTGCCTTGCTATCTGGCCCTTGGGAAATATACAGCTATTCCTTATCACTTGGGAAATCATAGCTGGCTTCCATTGTAGCCACTATATGCTCTGATACTAGCAGGCCAATCCTAGTCATTAAATATCTTAGTCATTCAAAATGTGCTTGTGTTCCTGCAGACTTCAGGAGACAAATTTTAAGCACTGGATGCTGTGGAGAGCGGAAAGCAAATCCTTCCCCTCCTCAATGAAGTAGAGGAAACTGAATAGCATTCCAATGAATGCTTACTTCAACAAACTCTATTTCTCTCTCCCTCTCAACCACAACATTTTTATATCCTCCAGGATGTTGACTGAGTAACATTTTAAATAAATTGTTTTACCACAGAAATTGCACATTTTAAATAGATGCAACTATTTAGAAACTTCCATTTGGAATATGAGATACTTGACAACTATTGGTTAGTTCTTGTCTTTTTGAGGTCTCAAGTTAATTAAGACAGAAAGTGACTTAAATAAAGTACTGTTACTCCATAATATAAGAACAAATAAAAGTGCCTAGTGAGATTTTATAGAGACAGAAGAGAACTGCCAAAGTCAAAACTCTGCCAAGAACCTCAGAGATCTAGGAAATGGGTCAATGAAGAAGACTGAGGAAATAACTGAGAATGAAAAGGAGAAACAGAAAAAATTGTGTATGGATGCTCAGAGAGGAGTTGACTTAAATAAGGTGGGATTATTTTCCAACAATGTATGCTTCAGGGTGAATACTGAAATGATCCACTGAATATGAGAATTTTCAAGGCATTGGTGATACTGGTAAGTACAAATTAGAGTCGAAGTTGGATTTCAGTGAACTGAGATGTTTGGAGGGGAAGAGAAGAAGAAATCTGATGGTTGTTCAGGAGGGGATCGTGCAGACAGGAAGCATCACTGGCATGTTTGATTTCGCCTTGGGAAGCACAGAGTATGTCTGACAGGTCCATCACCTTTGCACGGTCAGATCAATTGTATCTCTTCCTGGTTCCAGAGAGGAGTTCACAACTGGTGCTTCAGATTCTGTAACTACTCTTGATCTGTGGTTCCCTTCTAAGTTTTCACTCCAGCAACTTTTTTCACAACTGAGACCAGGGATATGTCTGAGGTGAATTTGCTAACAAAGGGAATCGTGATCCAGTGGGACCCTATTCCCCACACGACTAAGTATCGTCTGACCCACTGCTGTCCACACCATTCCCTGACACCTATTAAGATACTCTCCTACTTTATCATGGGACTCCATCTATTTGTTTGGTCTTTGCCTGGACAATTCCATACATTTTGATATATTTTGACATTGTGCTTTGGTTAATAGGGCAGGTCAGTTCCCCCATTCTACCCTACTTCTAAGTTTCTTTCCTACCTGTTAAAAGTAGAGGCCAGCTCTAAAGACAGTGGGCCATGCCATGCTCAGCAGATAGTCCCAGGTCATACCAGAGTGAATACTAAGGCCTTCATTTCTAGATATCTGTTACCCTTTACGACCCAAACCAGAAAATGTTTCTGGTTTCCATCTTTTTAGTTATATTCTAGGGAGTTGGAAAAAATGTTGTGTTTTAAAATCCCCAACCAAGCTATAATAGGAATACTATCTAATTGAAGTAAATTTCCTTATACTTTCAAACATAATTACCTTTGGGTAAAATTAAAACATTTTTATTATTAACTACAGTAAAACAAGAAAAAAGGACAAATAAAAATTCAACACCACTACTTTGTGCCTTAATTAGTTGTTTTAAAAAAGCTACTTGGTTAAAAGAAAAATAGATCTCTGGATGGAATAGAATAACTTTTTTCTCCTTTGGCAAATACTAATGGAAAGGAAATTAATCATAATTCTGCTGTTCTGAATAGGAGGCATCTAATGAAGTTCAGCATCGTTTATAATTCTGTATACACGAGTGCTGGGCAGGCTATTGTTCCTTGTAGATCTCCTTAAACTTTATGACTTTCTCAGAGACATGTCATTTTGAAAATAAAAACTTTTCTTATTAATCATAGGCATAATTAAAAGTAATTGTGGGCTATGAAGCAGATTGAGGTTTGAATTTCTAGATATTTTTTAAAATACTGTTGTTTACTTTTGTTTTTCTATCTTCACACATACACCAGACTTCCAGATAAATGGTTTGTCTACAAGTATATAATCTGAAACATATAGACTCATCTGTGCATAGTGTATGACATACCCAAAATCTGCTCTTCTATAAAGTGAATTTGTACAGATATTTTACTGCCAAATATTGCTGGTCTTCACTTTTGGTATTCTTAGTCTTGCTCATTCTTTCCTCTGCACACTGAATTTCTTCAGTTTCTTTTCCTCTTTATTGCTTATAATAGGTAACTTAGGATTCTATAAAGATGGTGACTGATAAAATTCTATTCTAACATTTATGAATGGTTTGCCTAAATTTTATAATAGTCCTGTGAAGCCAAATAATACACAACAAGTATGGGAGAATAAACCAAAGATTTTTTCCTAAAAAGCACAGAGTTTTAGTTTTATTTACTCTGGATTTTCTTTTATTGTTTGTTACTTTACAAAGTTAGCTTTGTAAGTATGTCAGATAAAAAAAGCATATGAAATTGTTAGAATTTACATTTTAAAATTCTACCAACATTCCTTGAATACTTACTATATTCTAAGCATTATTCTAGACACTAAGTCATGGCTTCTGATTCAGGAGAGAAACAAGTAAAAATAATTACAGCATAATGAACATAGTATGTGTAGCACATTCAGCATTTTGCTCAACATCTATTCCTGTTTTTCTTGCCAATACAATCCTAATTTTGTTGGTTGGCGCAACTAAATAACTCATTTTCTCTTGCAACTAGCTGTGGTCATGTGACATAACTAGAAAAAGAGAGAAAGAGAAAGTAAGAAGGAGGAGAAAGAGGGAAAAGATTTGTGATTGTGCAGTGACAGAGGTTAACTAGAATTATTATGGTGATCATTTTGCGATAAATATGAATGTGAAATCATGTTGTACACCTGAAACTAATAAGATATTACTTATCAGTTATACATCAATTTTAAAAAAAGAAAAAAAGGAAGAGAAGGAGAAGAAATTAGAGAAGAAAGAAAAGGAGGAGGAAAAAGAAATGAGAAGGAAAGAAAGAGAGAAAATCTTCCCATCTGGGGAAACTAAGAATAATCAGACCACAACAGCTTGGTCCATGTTTAGCTTCTCATGTGGAATTGTATTATTTATGGTGGGAAACGAAAGTAATTCAAGCAATAGAAATATTAACTTTATTGCATAAATTCTGCTGTCCCCCTAAACTTTTAGAAAACCAGAAAAGTTAGAATAAAATATCTTTGTCCCAAAGAAGCAGGTGACAGCTACATTAGTGGTCAGAAATTATGCCAGCCTACTCCAAACTATTTGGCAAGGGTATGAAAGCATGACAGAGCTATAGTCAAAGCCAGGAAGAAGATGGATGCCAGGAGAATAGAAGAACACTGTGACTACATCCCAACACCACACCTTACCCTTATTTCATTTTACCAGGCTCCTTTATCCTTGCACATTTGGTTCAGATAATGACAAGAGAAGCTCAAAAAAACACAGGTGTCCTGAGAAATCAGTGTGAACAGGGCTGTATAAAAAATTATTGCCAATTCCATGTCAACTGTAAGTATAAAAGAGAGTGAGTTTTTAAACAAACATTAGAATTTCATCAAAATGAACACTGTCGCTTTGAAAGCTGTCGTTTTTTGAGAATTCAACAGCATTTCCATCATTCAAAATATTTCTGAATTCATCTTTAGAAATATTTTCCAGAACATATGCACACTTTTAAATAGCCTTGGGATTAGTACTTAGTTTTCTTTTGAAGCTGATTTGATTAATGGAGATGGTCAAATGCGTGGTCAAGCCTTGCGATTAGGTTTGGTGATCAAGTTTATGGAATATGTTGAATGGTTTGTTCAAAAGAAGATGTAAGTATAAGGAAATACAACTGAAACTTTTTAATGTTCTGTCTCTGAAGGAAAAACTCATACAAAGTATCGATTTACTCATGTACACCAGACCACATTTGTTAGCAAATCTTAAGAATAAAACATATTGAATAAGTCAATACCTTCCTGAATAATTAATATACTGTGCCATCTGACAAAGATAAGATCTTCCATAAAAGTTATTTATTTATATTTTATATATTTAAAATATGATGGCTAAAAGTACTTTAAAATTCTGTATTCAATTAATTACCTCTAAGCTTTTCAAGAGGAAACCAATTACTTAGGTACTAGGTAAACTGATTTTTGCCCATGTAAAAATTATCTACGATATTCAGGAAAAACTGAAAGTTAATTTTATCTCCTTAGTAATTTTTTAAAAGGCTTCAACTCTTGAGCAAACAAGTTATCAAGAAAAACCTTGGACCATCTAGAGTCTGAAAAACAGGTAGTTCCACACTGGAACATAATAAATGCTTCTTTCTTAATATGTGAAGATTAAGAATTCCTGTCTGAGGGATTTTTTTTTTTCCCAGAGAGAAGATGTAATGTTCCCTCACCAACATTAACTTCAGTAGATTCCCTGGCAGAATGAGTCTGCCACTCATCATTCCCCATCCCTTTCTTTCTCCCAAGCCTTGGAGACATGAGAAGAATTAAATGCTTTCCAGTTGTCAATATGAAAGGCTACAATGAATCCAATGCTTACTAAGTGCCACATTGCAGCATTAACCCTCAACACCAAACTGAAAAATAAAAGGTATTAATTATCCCTATTTTTCAGATGGGGAGACAGCCACAAGTCATTGAGCTTTGACAGAGCTCACACTGGAACTCAGATCCTCTTGAGCCTGAAGTTAGGTGAAGGAAAAGGGAGTCTAGAGTTTTACTTTGGCAGCAATAACATGAGCAATTTGTCCTTGATCTCATGTCAAAATAACAATCAGATGGCATTCTTCCAAGTCTTATGTGAAAGTGCAAATAAAAATGCAAAAGAAAGTAAGGACATAAAACTGAGGGTGGACTAGAAAAATGGTGGCTAAGTGTACTCCACCACCCCTGCCTTTACCTACTGACCCCACAGCCCCAGTGGAACTGGGGTGGACGGGAGGGTGGGAATACTCCTTTTCTTAGCCTTCTGTTCTGACAGCATCTTAGATTCAAGGAACCAAAAAAAAAATCTCATGTTACAAACAATATATTAAATTGGCACTTTCAGCACACAAAGGGCATGGAAATAAGAGATCTCCCAGGATTCACAAATCAGAACAAGCCATTCTGCCAAGCTTTATAACATGGACAATTCATATAGGAGCCCCATGATCTTCACTGTTACTGCATCAGCATTACTCAACTATCCTCTGTGTCTTTGTACAGATTTCCTCTTTACCTATTTGAAATTATGTCTTTTCTCTAAATCAAAGTTCAGTTTAAAAGTAGCTTCTCCTTCTGAATATTGGTTATCTTGTATCTATTCTGTCTCCGAATTCTCTTCCTACTTCTTGACTTCAGTACCTTCTAATTTCTCTATTCTTTTCATCTTTCAAAATCATATTTTCTAGTTCAATAACCCAATTGGGCAGCTATTACTTCTGGGACATGCCGAGTCATAAGCACTGTCTAGCCTGTGTGAATTAGTTTTCTTTCGGTGAGGTGTGCATGCCTACTCCAGATAGCTGTGCCGAGGTGGGTGCAGGGTCACTTTGTATCAAATAAGGCCCTCAGGACTGCCTGACAAGCAGAACGTTTGTCAGGAAATGTTGCCCCAAAGAATATTTCTGTTGTCGACTAGTACGCTCACCCTGTCTCTCTTCCGTTGTACTTCCATTCTCATCATCACTCTCCAGACTCCCTGGAGTCTTTTCCCTGAGCTCTCCACTCATCTCTCATTTGTTTAACATATTCTAATCAAGCTCCCGGAGTAAATCTCACAATATTGTGGGCGCCTCCCTGTGACTGGTTCCCTTGTAGTTTTTAACTCTCAGATTTGTCCATATTGAGCCTTTCACAATTTGTCAATTACAGTTCAGGTTTCCCTACCCAGCACTGGTGCCCACTGTGGTCTTCACTCTGAGCTTCTACTCTGGTCAGCTGGGACTCCCTGTGTTTGCCTGTCTCTCCAATCCTAGAGGCAGTAGTTTGCCCTGTGTCTTTCCCTCCCCTATGGATTCAAGAAAATTGTTGATTTTTTGGACTGTTCAGCTTTTTACCTGTTGTGATTTATGGTGACTGTGAAGCTCCTAACATGAGGAACCAGACACTGGAAGTCTGCTTCACACATTCTTATAAAAAAATTGCCTTACAGATGTGAAGTATGATAAAAAATAGATCGTGTTTTTATTCTTTACATATATTTCCTACCTTTCCTTTTATTTTCTTCTTATATGTTTAGCTACTTCTATTCAGTATCCTTTGCCAGATCATCTTTTATTTACCTTAAAAGTTTAAAGGGACTTGAAGTGACTGTGAAGTCATTAGGGTGGTCAGAAATATTTTAACTTACTTTTCTTCAGCATTCATAATAAGATTGCACTTTTTACGCACTTGTAATTAGATACAGGCCGGTGAACTGCTTTGGGCCATTGAAATATAAGTGAAAGCAACATGTGTCACTTACAGGCAAAAGTTTTAAGAGCCTGTGCTTGCATTATTATATTCTCTTTCCTTCTGCCATAGTGACCATCAAAGTTTCACATTAGTGGCACCCCTTTAATCAGGGTCCTACAGTAAAGACAAGGCAGAAATAAACCCCAGCTAACCCACTCTAAATGTGTAGATTGAGTGAGAAGTAAGGAAGCTGTCTGTCACTGCATTATAACCAAGCCCATCCCGAGGGATACAGAGCCACAGGTTCAGTCCCTCTGTCCTTTTTATTACTAACATCCACTCTTTTGGTGTTATTGTCTAGTCTCGTCCCATGGCTTAAAACACTATATATGTTTAGCTGTGACTTCTCCCCTGAAATCTTATCTGAATATTCACTAGCTGTCTTAACACATCCACTCAGATCTGCTATGCCTAACAACTTTTACTTCCAACTGTGATTTAAAACTGCTCATCACCTGTGTTCTCCGTCTTCAAATGGGGCACTACTCTTCACCTAGGCTTGGCCAGAGCACTAGGGGTCATCTTTGACGACTCTCTCACACACATACTTCCATACCCGTTTTATCAGCAAATTTTGTTGGCTTGAACTCCAAAGTATAATTAAAATTAACCAATTCTTACCACCTTAATAACTATCATCCTAGCCTAAGCCTTCAGATTCACTTGCTGGGCTATTGTAATAGCTTTCAAGCTTATCTCCCTGCTTCCTCTCTGACTCTCTCTACTCTCTATGAAGCACCCACAAAGATATTTTTAAATGTAGGTGAGGTCATTCCTTTTGTAAAATCCTCCCATCACAGTTAATTGTCAGTAATCCTTGGCCCTGCCCACACTTTCAGTCCAGTTTCCTATGTTGCTCATCTGGTGTGTCTTACTCTATTCATGCCCCATTGGCTACTCTTCTTCTTGTTCCTCATACATCAAACATTCTTTCATTTCTAGGTCTTTGCAATGGCTGTTCCCCCTGCCTATAATGTACATTTTTACAAAGTTCAGGAATTTTTTTTTTCTATTTCTTTCAGGTTTCTGTTCAGACAAACCTTCTCTGCTTATCCTACTGTGGTAAATATGAAGACGTGCCACCAAATCCCATTCACAGAATTACATGCTGCTCAGCTGTGGGGAGCAGAACCAGCACATGGCCTCTAGCTGTCAGCTCCTTCAGGGTCTGCCTCTTTTGCACAAAATAGCCCTATCAAGGTCATGCTTTTCCTGTGGCAGTCCATATTCACTGGCTGACTAAGGCAGGAATAAAAAGGCCTGATGATTTTTAATCTATAGGAATCTTCTAATGGGTAATACTCATTCAGGAGTTCCCAGTGGGTTAGCTGAGACTCTGTCTGGACTGTGTCACAATTTGACTCCTTTCTCTGCCAATTTCTATTTCTTCCTCCTTTATTTTACGAGTGTTAATAACTAATAAACATCTTGAAACAAACTCTGTCTCAGTATCTGCTTCGTATCTCACAGAATCTATCGTAAATCTATCTAAACTATATCACCTGTCACCTTGAATCCTCCTTGCCTGGTATTTTTTTTTTTTCCATAGCACTTAAGGCTATGTTATGCATTCATTTGTTTGTTTACTGATTGCTCTCTGTGGTCACAGACTCATCCCTATTGTTCACTGCTGTATTCCAAGCACATGGAATACTGCCTGGCACATAAAGGGTGTCCGTAACATGTGAGGACTAAAGGAATGAAGGCTTATGTGGACTGGCCTAGGCACCTGATCTCCAGCTTTAACCTTCTCCTGTAGGAAAATATGTTCTGAATTGATATATGTTGCTGAAATCCAACCCATTTGTAAGTCAGAGATGTCCAATGTATAGTAGTTAAAACTGAACTATTTTGAGAATTCAAAACATTTCTACCTATTAGAGACTTAATATGTATGGTGAAAAAAATGAGCTGTTCTTTCCTTTCATTTTGTAAAGGATAAGTGTGTCAGACCTTTGGCCATCCGGTACATTTTTGCATCATTAGTTATGATGGATAGTGTACTTACAAAAGCAATTATATTATGTGTGATTTGGATCTTGATGGAAAAAGATAAATTAACTGTAGGTTTATGCAACATAACAGAATTACATTTGGAAAAGAGCTCCACCTTGAACAGCATCCAGACCACCATCTTGGCCTCTTTTACAACAAACTCTCAGTAGTTAATGCTGCCTTTATGTTTCCTAACTGTCTGCCCTAGGGGGATGTGATAGCAATGAATCACCCAGAGTCTTCTGCCTTCAAGTCACAATAGATTAATTTACATCTTATTTGCATAACAAATCATCCTGTATACATTTAGATGAATACTAAGGCATGGCAACAACAGCACTCCCATCAATTATTCTTGCACTGATGGCACAGTCTGAGGTGTTCAAGTGACATTATTAAAATACTTCTTAACATTAAAACCTGGTACATAAAATTGCCACATAAGCACCTATTCAAAAAAGAAAACCTTAACACTGTATGTATTTTCTTATTGTTAGGATTGCAGTTTATTGGGGGCATACTGTTTCTCTTAACTCAGTATTCCTTTTAACACTCCATCAACTTTCAATTTTTCTTGCTTTTTTTTTTCTTTTCTGTTTTGTCAGAGTCCCTTTTCTTTTTCCTTCCTTTCTGTAGCTTGTCTTCCTCTAACAGCTAGTTTCACTTTTCTCC
The DNA here is from genome assembly GCF_048564905.1 of Vicugna pacos. Taxonomy (NCBI): domain Eukaryota; kingdom Metazoa; phylum Chordata; class Mammalia; order Artiodactyla; family Camelidae; genus Vicugna; species Vicugna pacos. Next base: position 54,160,515 of record NC_132989.1, read on the forward strand.
GCAGCCCTTTTTTCTCATGCTTTATTTGTCCTTTCCAAGTATGAATCATAGAGAGTAAAGAAAAGAGACAGATATCAATGTAAATGGTAGTGGAGTAACCATGAAGGTCTTTATTCCATAACTGATATTTCATAGAATACTTATTTCTTTAATTTTATTTTACTGTGCTCTTTGAAAAAATGCCTTTATACTCAAAGAAACCGCACAACATATCTTTGTATGTGTGTTTTTGTGGCAAAAAAAATCTTCAAGAGAGATTAGTGTCATATATTTGTCTGTTGTGAAATTGTTTTTAAGGGGTGACAGGACATTATATGAGAAAAGTCCAAGGAAGGAAGGTGTAGAAAAGGGTTGGTGAGGACAAGCTCACCCCTATCCTTGCCTATATCTGTGCTGTCATAGTTACTGTGAACAACACAAGAAACAATTAAAAAAATCCCATCACACCTCATTCCTAATATGAAAATAATTATTGGATTTAGAATCTTATTTTTCCAATTTTATTTCCCTGATGACTCTCTGTATATCACTTAATTGTCTCCTCACCATTAAGTTAAAGTTAATGGAATCTTATAAATGAAAGATATTCATAAACTGTCCACTCCTATAATCACAATTTATAGATGAGGAAACTGAGACCAATATTTTAAATGTTTTGGTATAAAGATCTAGAGTATTGCCTCATTCATTCTACATATTCAATATCATTTTCATAATTAAGTGATAGAATGTTAAAGCATTATTAATGGAACATTTCAGCTTGGGTTTGAATCCCAGTCCTACCATCTAACAGCTGGATGACCTTGGGCAAGTGCATTTGTCACTCTATGACTCAGTTTCCTTATTTCTAAAATTGAAATAACACCACATACACTGATTGTAAAGACAATGATAGTTACACTTGTAAAGCAATGACTAGATTCCTGGCAAAAGTAAGTGCCATATAAGTGCTGCTATTATTATTATCCCTGAACCTGCTTCTGCTTATGCATCCCCTTTTAAGGGAATCAATCAAAGGAGAAAACTTTGAATTAACCTACAATCTTCCTTCTAATTTACCCCCTACTTTTACTCAGTTACCCTGTTTCATCACCCACATGACTGCAGTACTTCAGAACTATAAAATTCCTCACTTTGATTATCAAAAGCATATCTATTGATCTTGTTTCTGATGTTTTATACAATTGAAAATGCAACAATTTTTAAAGGAAAAGCTTTACCACTTTTCTGCTTCAAAAAGAGTAGCTAGTATTATATATAGCTAATTTGTATCATATATCACTTATACGTTTTACATACATAAGAAATATAAATAGCTAATATTTACTGAGTAGCTACAATATGGCTCACACTATATAGCTCATAGCTCTCACAGCAAACTTGAAAGTTAAGTATTTTTACCCTTACTTTACTCATTGAAGAATGGAGAACCAGAAAGTTTAAGTAGTTGCATAAGATTATATAAACAGTAACAGTTTGATTTGGAGCGAGTGCAGAAACCAAAGCTCATGAGGTGCAGGACAGACATGCTGCTTCCTTATTGCCAACAAGATAAAAATCTAAGCAATCTGGCAGGCATAATAGGCTCCTCTGTTCTGGCTCCCTACCTATCTATTCAGAATCATTTTTCCTGAGAGCCTCCAATGTTCCTATTAATACTGATTTAGCTCTCTACTTTCAGCCTTGAATGGGTCATTCTTTCTTAAGACTCTGTGCCTTACTTAACAAATTCTACTCTCCTTGCCTGACTTTCTTTCTTGGCTTTGTCTGCTCAACTTTTGGAAGGCTCTGCTGATGTAGAGAAAAGTCAAACTTAGTACACGGTTGTGGGACTGTAAATTGGTGTATCTTCTATGGAAAACTGTATGGAGGCTCCTCAAAAATCTAAAAGCACATCAACCATATGATTCAACAATTCCATTGCTGGGTATATATCCAAAGAAAACGAAAATACTAATTTGAAAAACTCCATGCATCCAATATTCATAGCAGCACTATTTACAATACCCACGATATGGAAGGAACCCAAGTGTCCAACAACAGATGAATGGATAAAGAAGATGTGGTATATATGCACAAAGGAACACTACTCAGCCATAAAAAAGAACAGGATTCTGCCACTTGCAATAACATAGATGGACCTAGGGAGTATTATGTCTGGTGAAATAAGTCAGACAGAGAAAGACAAATACTTTGTGTTATCACTTAAATGTGGAATCTAAAAAACTGAAACAAATAAATGTATATAACCAAACAGAAATAGACTTACAGATATAGAGAACAAACTAGTGGCCATCAGTGAGGCATGGGAAGTGGGGAGGGGCAAGGAAAGGGTAGAAGATTAAGAGGTACAAACTACTATGTATAAAATAAATAAACAACAAGTACATATTGTACAGCACAAGGAAATACAATCATTATTTTACAATAACTTTAAATGAAGTACAATCTATAAAAATACTGAATGACTATGTTGTACACCTGAAATGAATATAATATTATAAATCAACTATACTTTGATTAAATAAACAAATAAATATACAAATAATAAAAATTTTTTTAAAAAAAGGCTCCTCTGAACTCCCCATGCTCTTTATCTGGGTTATGAGATATACTTCCAAGGTCTGTATCAGTAGATGATAAAGATTGATAAGTACATAGGTGAACAGATAGATGAATATATCAGAGTTAATTATTATGTTCAAAGTATCTGTATCTTTTTAATTTTTTCTCATTCTTCTGTCAAATTCTGAGTTTATTAACAACTTTCATGCTGATTATAATCTATAAAATCTATTTTTTCTTTGAGTATAATAAAACTTTAGATTGTTTGTGGCATAAAAGATTATGACTATTATAATTTATTTATTGATTACACCTAATATAACTCTTTAGTCTTAAATTCTACATTTCTATTAATTATTTGTATTTGTTGGTTTCTTTTTTGTAATCCCTTAATTTTTGACCTTTGCTTGTTAAATAATTAACATTTAAAAATTCAATCTAGAAAGCTGCTTTGAAGGAAATTAGTTCACTACATGAACTGTGAACATTTCAAAAATTGGAGTTCATTTTATTTTTATCACTTATTATATTTTCTTGTTTCTGTTTTTTTGTTGTTATTTTATTTTTGTGAAATTAATCATTTAAAACAACTTCTTTACCCCAATAACTCTTAATTTAAAAGTACTGAGTAATTTCAATTTGTTCAAGACTAGATTTTATCATAAAGTTTTATGTAAATCAATATTTTCAATTAATATTTAAAAATTAAATAATGACCATAAAATTCCAACTAATCAGTTTATTCATCCATTCCATTCAACTTAAGAGGAAATGTCTTGCTTTCCATAGAAACTTTGCCTAATATTGATTATTACTTTTCTGAATGCTGAAAGCAGCAAACTGAGAAACTTGCTTCCACTGATTTTGTTCAGCATAGAAAAAGTAGGTAAGTCTTATTCTTCTAGTCTATTAGCTGGGCACTGATAAGCTCATTTGTGTAGTAAAATTAACCATCACTGGGAAAATAACCACTGAAAAAGTTAGATGCAACCCACAGAACACAAGTATGTAAATTATTATTATTTTTTTTATCATCAGCAAGAGTGAAAACCTCGTAATTCATGGAACATTAGTTAGTCTTTGAGAATAGTTTTGCCTCAGTAATGGAAAAATTAGCCCTTGTCAGAAAGCTGCTCTTGGTCTGTATAACAACAAAAAGGATAAAATTGTTTCCAAGTTACTTAATGGGATCTAAGCACAAAGGTTAAGAATAATTGTAGGAACACAAATATAACCAAATCCAACAAGATAAAATTCATAATATCTGGCAACCAATTAAAAATTACTAGCCATGAAAAGAAGCAGGAAAATGAAACTCTACAGGAAGAGAAACATCAACAAATTAAAAAGAGCTAGAAACTACACAGATGATAAAATTAGTAGATAAGGACATCTGAACAATTATTCTGATTGTATTCTATATGTTTAACAAGATAGAGGAAAGACTGAACACTAAGTAGAGATATTAAATGCATAAAAAAGACCCAAATCAAACATTCAGAAATGAAAAGACATTGTAATGTCTGAGATTAAAAAAAAATACTAGTTGAAATTAAGGGCATGTTAGAGATTATAAAAGAAAAGATTTATGAAATTGGAAGATATAGCAATAGAAAATATCCAAAATGAAACACAAAGAAAATGAAGAATGAAGAAAATTGAAAAGAGTATCAGAGAGTTGTGGAATAAGTTGTGTGGTCTAATACATGTGTAACTGAAATACCAAAAGAAGAAAAGAGAAAGTACATAAAAATAATTGAAGAAATAGCAGAAAATTTTATAAATGGACCCCAAGCACAATAACCTAAAGAAAACAATGATGATTCATATCACAATCTATTATAGTGAATTCACTGATAAAAAGAAAAAAAATTAAGACAGCCAGAGATAAGATACTTCACCCACAAAAGCACATCAATATGTTAGAAAACTTGTCAGAAACAAAGCCAGCTAAAAGATTGGAATAATATCTTTAAAACACTGAAAGAAAAAGTCATCTTAGAATTCTTCAGCCAGAAAAACTAGGTTTCAAAAATAAAGGAAAAAAACACTTTTTTCCAATTTAAACAAAAGTTAAAAGAATTTATAACCAGCAATTCTGCATTGCAAGAAAAGATTCAAGGAAGTTTCAAGACAAAGTAAAAATGATACCTGATAGAAATTTGAAACTATAAAAAGAAATAGCTATCCCTGGAAATTATAAACAATGAATAAATCTAAAAATTTGTTTTAATTGTATAATACTTGGAAAAGATAATTGTCTGTTTAAAGCAAAGACAGTAAGAATGTATCAAAAGTTTTCTACCATAATTTGGAGTCCGATGTGCAAAACCTGGTAGAGGCTAAGAGGGGTAGCATGTGTGTACACTGATGTGAGGTTCTTACACCATATGTGAAATGGTATAGTATTTGAAGCAAGGCTGTCATAGTTAAATATGAACATTGTAAACCCTAAAGCAACCGTTAAAATAAAAAACAAAAAGATGTAGCTAATAACTAAATGATGGAGACAAAAGTGAAATCTTAAAATTTAATACTCAGCACATAGAGGTCATGCAAAGAGAAGTAAAGTAGAAAATAAATAACACAATGGTGTACTTAAATTCAAACACATCAACAATTACATAAATCTTAATGATCTACCACCCACTCAAAAAGAAGAGATTGTCATTGTATAGTAAAGAATTTGCCTTACCCAAAGAGAGGTCTTGCCTTTGCTTGTGGCTTCTGGTAGGTAATCTGCGTCACAACTGATAAAAATGTTTTTGATTATGGTGGGGCTGGCCACCCCAGCAGTCTTAGTTTGGGGTTGGTCATGCCAGAGATACCAAAAATATGACTTAAAGTGGGGGGCTTTGAGTCACCTGGGATCATTCAACCTGGAAACAGAATTCAACCAGACAGGCAACCAATCAATACAATTAAAACATGCCTACATAATGAAGCTACAGTAAAAATCTCTGGAGTCTGAAACTCTAGTGAGCCTCACTAGTTGGTTGCTGTGATGAATATATTGTCATACTAATAAAACTAAGCACCCCCTTGAAGTCCATATTGCTTCAAATAATGTTTGAAGTAAGATATCTAACTTTTGATGTCACATATTCAGAGAAAAAATTGTGAGTTCAGTGATTGTGAGCTGAAGGAAACAGAAGCAGGTACATTGGTGGTCTCAAAATCATAGGCAGACATGTAGTTTGAAAGGCACATTCAATATAATAATATTATTTTGTCTTTGAAAATTAAAAAAAAATTTTATCACTTTTATAATACCAAGTTCTGAAAATAAGCAGAAAAATTTTTTTAAACTTGTGGTAGAAAAAAATCATTATTGTCAATCAAGGTCATAGCCCACTGAAAAAGTACAAGGGTTATTTGCTTATAAAAGAGAAACTGAATTTCACAAGCAGAGAAATAATGTTATATTGGGTCCACAATAAAAGATCAGAATAAGTGAAAGGATCCGAAATTCATGTTACATGAATGAATTAGTGGAAGGAAGGTTAAGATATTTACTCCACAGGAAAAATAATGGTGATTAGACAGTGATTTCCAAATATTTGAACAAATATTATGTGCAAGTTGGAATATATTTGTTTGGAACTTCAGAGTCACAGGTCCCCATGACTGGAATTTATAAAAACAGCTGTTTTTCTTGACCCTCAAAGTATTAAGAGCCCTATCTTTTCGAGACTCTGTACTGTGACAACTAAAGAGTACCTCTGGTGTGGGGCTGGGATAGGTGTGAGCTGTGGTATAGCCATTATTTAAGAGCTCTGAGCTGTGAATCAATAAATGTGAAGGATTCCAGCACATGAAACTTATTTTCAAGTCTCCTAAGGGATCTTCACAGAGTTTAGCAACCAACTGTCTTCCATCTGTTCAACACAGAGAACACAACAATTTGGGCCTGAAGTGAAACGAAAGAGATTTATGATAGATATGAGTTTTCTGACAGTGATGTTTATTAGGGCATGGAATGTGTAACCAATGAAATCTCTTCATTGGAGGTCTTCACACAGGTCATCTTCTCCGCTTTCTGGAGTGGTTTGAATTTTCTGGAGGCACGAGATGAACCTAATGACTTATTCCAAACACAGAATTCTTTTAAAATGTACCAACATCTCATTTATCTAGCTTCATTCAAGAATGAATTGCTGTATAAAGGAAATGTTCCTAGTAAATAGTTTATTTTCACTGATGATGTAAATACTTTCATTATAAATCTTTCTGAAGCTTAACTTACAAACTATTTAAAATATATGATATTGAATTTATTTCAAGTTTTATTTTAAGCTTTTTTTAATTAGACAAGATTACAATTATGATCTTAACTATTTTAATGTGGTAAATATATTCTCTTAAAGAATTTTAAACTTTGTTTTTCCATACATTAAATCATCTGACATTGAAATTTAGCCTCAAAGTCTTTTCTTTTCTTTCCTTCCTATGGGACTTCCTAGAGTCACATCTACCTGCTGCATTTTTTGCTGCTGCTGATTTGGCTGCATTTTGAAGTTTCCACCTCCATTTTACTTTAATCTGTTATTTGTTGGGAAATCTGAATATTTGGACATTTAAATTGTCTCTAAGTTAAAACTAAATAAGAACTGAATGAGGACTTGAGATTACTGTTAAAGAATAAAGTATAGGGTTATTACCTGCTTACGAAAATTTTCTTGCTTACTTTCTGTGTTTTTTATTAGGCATTTGGGTATTTTGCATAACTGCCATTTAGGTGAATGTTGATGTGTTAGTTATCTACTGTTATTTGATAAATTATCCCAAAATGTAGCCTATAAAACAACCCATGTTTATTATCTCACATTGTCTGTGGGTCAGGAATCTGGGCACAGCCTAACTGAGCATTATACTTCGCAGTTCTCACAAGGCCATAGTCAAGATCTGGGGGCCTCATCTGAAGGCTCTACTGGGGAAGAAATCACTACCAAACTCATTCATATGTTGTTGACAAAGCTCAGTTCTTCATGGCTGTTGAAAGGAGGGCCTTAGTTCTTTATGGGCTCTTGGCCAGAAGTCACCCTTAGTTCCTTGGCACATACAGCTCTCCAGGACGTCATCTGTTTCATCAAAGACAGGAAGAAAGAGCCTTCTAACAAAACAGAGGTCATGATCTTTTATAACCTAATCACTGAAATGACAGCAATCACATTTGCCATATTCTGTTCACTAGACGAAAGTCACTAGATCCAGTCCATATTGAGGAACAGAGATCATACAAGGGCACAAGTACTAGGAGGAAGGGGTCACTGGGAGCCTCGTCACAAGTTGCATACCATAGTTGCTATACCTAATAGCTCAGTCAGGCAGGTACAAAAACACATTTGTATGCATCTAAAGTGATTTTTTTTACATTGGATTAGTGCATTATCAGGTTTATTTCCATGATATAATAAAATATGTGACATCCAACTTACCATAAATGACTAAGTCAGATAAATAATTTAGACTGAAAAAGACTAAACATCCATTTAAACTTTATTATTCAGTGAGAACAGCAATATTTTGGAATTTAGAAGTATTAGAATATGTGTGTTTTGGATCAGAGCACAAGACAAAAGATTCAGTCTTCTGCAAAGCCAAGGATGCCAGTAGGTTTTCTGCGGACTGAGTTGCTCAAGGAGGATGAATAGAAGTTTTGTGAATGGAACATCAAGATAGCCCTGGTCTGCATTATCCCAGATTAACAGGAAGCAAATTTATTCTTAACTTTGGCCCCCACTTCTTCATTAAAATATAACTTAGCACATGACACTTAAAGTACTCATCCTCAGATAACAGAAAGTCAAAGTGAATTTATTCCTGGCAGTTTGGGTCACATGGTGGGATAAGATTCACTTCAGCTCTCAGAGCCATGCTTACACTATCGGTGTAGGGTATGATTAAAAGTCGTCACCTTGACTAGGCTTGAGATTTCTCCAAGTACCAGGCCTCCATTGACTCAGACTGGAAACTGGCTGAAAACATAGGCTAAACCAGACAAATACCCTCAGTGTGACCAGGTGTCCACATTCATAAGCACATAGATAACATACATTTTTAGAATTCAAGTCTAATTCAGAATCAGAATATTTTACAAGTTCAAGTGGAAAGAAACTTTCATTTTAAAGGTGACAAATGTTTTCAGGATAGAAAGACATATTACAAGGCTTTGATCTTATATATGAGTCATTTCTCTTATATTTTGGTTTCAATTTTAATTTCAGGGAAAAACATAACTGATTCTCAAAGGAGTTGGGAGACAATTATGGCATAGCCCACAGACGTTATTCTTAGTGTATCATCAGTAATTAAATGATGCAGTCAGCTAGTGGAAGAAAAGGAAAGGTAAAATGAGGTCTCTTCAGAATAAAACCATATCCCATTTATTTTGTATTATGACTGTGACAGTGATGCTAATGATCATGGCTAAGTACGGTTGATTGCTTACTTCCCAATACCGATGTCTTGAGTACATATAAAAATGCTGTCATAGATGGTGCACATTCAAGAGTATAATGCTAAACTACTAAATACCAGCTTACTTATAGGTATTTATTCACTTGACATTATTTATCTTCAATGATGAGATGGAGTATGTGAAGGAGAGGCTGACACAACTAGTGAAATTAGAAACATATAACAATGCTGAAAATGATATTATGGCTCAAGTTTGCCTTTCCGTATTAATTACAGTTATATCCTTTTATTCACAATGGTGTCCAGAGAATTTCTGTGACTGCTTCCACTCACCCTATTCCCTCCCTTTACCTATACTGTCAGCCTTCTTAGAATAGTGATCAACAATCTAGCTCACGGCACTCTAGCTTGTCTCCATCACCTGAACAGGAATAGAATCACTAAAGTCAAGGGATGCCTCCCTTTATCTGTAACCAGGGACTTTTTTTTCCCTGTTTAATCACACTTATTTTCTTGGTGACATCTGGACTTGCAGATTTCTCTCCGCTCAGTTTTGAAAACATAAAAGACTTATTCACTCAACTGTCCTCTCAGAGTCTACAGCCACTCTTTATTACTTAATTGCTTTGAACTCCAGAATTGCAGCTTGCGTTCTAGGTCTTTTCCTTTCATATTCTCTCTAGAGCGTGTGTCAGAAAATAAGCTCTTATCTTTATAACCACCACTCCAGGACCTGTATCTCTGGCTCTGTCCTCCTGAGCTCCAGATCAATACTTTTATAGCTCATTGAGCCACCCCACCCAGAGGCCCCACAGATATGGCAGACTCAGCGTATCTAAAATTAAACTTCTTTTCTATTCAGTTATACTTTTCTTGGTGATTTCCTATCTGGCATGAAATCTTTACCGCTCAACCAACTGCCTTAACCATTCTTGGCTCCTTTCTTACTACTGTCACCTCATACAAGCAACAAAGGCTGCTTACCTCCCAAATGTCCACTATGTCTGAACTCCCTGAAAAATGCTCTCTAGTATACTTTCATCCAAATACTTCTCATCTCCCCTGATGGTATCAGAGTAACTTCCTAATTTCTCCTTTATTTCCTAAATATATCATGCAGCGTATACCTTCATGCTTTTACAAATCTTCTTTCTCAAGGGTCTTTTTCCCTTCATCTATCCCTGTCAAACTCATACAACCCTCAAGTCCTACACAAAAATGTTCCCTCTTCCCCAGTTTAAAAGTTAAGATTAACAATTACAATTCATTCCTGATGTGTGTGCTTGGTACGCACTTCTCTCAAATAATATGGATTATATTATATAATTAATATTTACTAATGGCTATTCTCTCTACCAAGCCATGACCTGTTTGTGAACAGAGATCATTCCACATTTGGAATATGGCAGTTGTGTAATAAATATTTGTTGAATGAACAAATAAATGAGTGCTTTGATAAATAAAGAAGCACTGAATATTGTAAGTGACAAGGGCATTTTTCAGTGTTTCCCCTTTCTGTTATTAAACATGAAGCTATATTATATAATCTTATTCAAATCAATGTTAGTACCTTTTTATAAATAACCCTTTTTAGGTTCCCAATAATCTATATCTTAATATTATGTCTCTAAAGCTGAATTGTAGCCTTTGCTGTATAATTGTTTGCAAAGTAAGAAAAATTTTTTTCTTGGAGCATTTTTCTTTTACATACATATTAAGCATCAGGACATGTGTGTTATCCTACAAGTCAAGATGACTACAAATTTGTAGTGTAGCTCTTTAAGGACTTCCCTAGGGGGAAGAACAAATTTGTTACATTAGCAACTTTTTTGAACTCTTTAAGTTTCTTTGATTATGTTCTTAGATGCTCAGCTGTTGTCCTTAATGTGCCTCTAACATATTTTCTATGAGACTAAAAGGCTAAAATAGTCTTTAAGATTGAGTTATATATATGTATATAAAGGTAGAGGATACCTATTCTTACCTTTGCATGTAAGAAATGAGTTTTCCTCTCCGTAGAGGAAGAACTTTAACAATTGTAGTTTACTTCTGCTGGAAATACCTGATTACATATATACCAGCAGATCTGCATAATAAGCAACAATGAAGTCATAGCTTATTTTGCTGTATTATGTCTTAATTCCTTAAAGCTTTTAATTGATGGTGCAGAAAGAGGCTAAGGATTGGGGCTGTGCAAACCACAATGAAAAGGAATGCTTATATTGAATAAAAACAGAGTAAGGTTCACTGTAGAGCTTTTATATCTGGTCATTCAAGATCTGTTTCAGTGGCTCTTCTACTTCTCAAATGAGTTTCAGCCTTTCACATGAGACAAGCTATATGGAGAGAAATACTTCTACCATGTTGCATACAGACACTGAAAATAATATTCTTTAGAATCTTGAAAGATCAAAGTATCATAAAACTTCTAAGTCAAGAGAGTCTTGTTAATGTTGGTGAATCAAAAACTGGAACTAATTAGAATGTCATCTTTAATTTAGTAAAGAATATATTTTCAGAATTTAGTTAGTCTTAAAACAGTAAAGTTGTCTATATGTGTGTATGTGTGCAAACTAATGAATTTTTAGGATTAGAAAGATGTGCATTATATGATGCCATATGATGGATATAGGGCTACTTACCCTGCTCATTTATTAACCAATTCATTTATTCAGTTTGTATCATTTGTAATTCAAAACAGTTATTAATTGCTTGCTACATGCCTGTGATACTAGTGATAGACACGAAGAATTTGAAGTGAACAGGATCACCTCTCTGCCCCATACACTTTTCTGTCTAATAGGAGATAAAGACAAGTAAATAGAAGGGAAAAAAATAGAGTATGAAAAGGAGTAAGATATGGGAGAATGAAATGATACAGCAGCACAAAACAGGGCACTTAACCCAGACTTGGATGGATCACGGATTTCCTGGAAGAGATGTCTAAGTTGAGACTTAGAGGGTGGCAGGAAGTTGTGTGTAGAGAGAATCCCATGAATTGGAAATATTTGAGCTGATAGCAAGCATGGTGAACAACTGCAAAAAGCTAAGTATAGCTACATCAAAACAGAACAGGAGCTTTATGAGGCTGTGATGAGAACTTAGTGATTTTGGGGGATTCAGTCCCAGATAGTTTCTTTTTGGCTACCAGGAAACACAATTTGAGTACAGAAGAATAGAAGAGAGGCAACTTGCTGCCATTGTCAGCAACGCTACCAAGTATGGGGCAGAAAACTGTAAAGGACAATTCTTCCCTGGTAACTTTTGACAGAATGGTAGAATAAGGAATTTAGATATGAGCCTGTGACAGAAATGAAAACACAGACACCTGCCTCATACTGACTAGCTGGTGCAAATTGAAAAAATTGTAGTTTAAAGAGTGAGTAGGGATATTATGCCCTCCCAGCATCCAATCCCTTTTCCTCCCAGTACTATGTAAATATCAGTGATATTCAGGTGTCATCCATCCCTATCCAGCCTATGGACCCCAGGGGAAGCCAACTCTTTTCCTGCAATAGCAACGAACCCAAGAGGACTGATGAGCATATCACCTTTTTACCAGTGATCAGTTCAGGAGTGAGCTTCATCTAATTTTAGTCCACATAATGTGAAAAGCATTACTTGTTCTTCTGAATGAACTTTCATAATTATTCCTTGTTTTGGTCTGAATGGTTTTAGGTCTGATTAGCTGCAATCAACATATTATAAGCCTGTGGATGATCTTGTCACATTGTGTGTAAAGGGGCACAGTGTAGAGCTGCACTGTTTAATACAATGGCCACTAGGTATAGGAGGTTATTTGAATTTAAATTACTGAAAATTAAAAATTTATATTGTAAGTTACAATAGCACATGTGGCTAGTGGCTACCATTATATTGTACTAATATAGAACATTTCTGTTATTGTGGAAAGTTCCATTGGGTAGTGCTGGTCTAGAGAATCACAAAGAAACCACAGAAGAAACATTGGATTAAATCAACTCTGAAGCTTGCCTACCTCTGGACTTCCAGATGTGTGAGCCAATAAATGTCATTGGCGTTTAAGCCAATTTGAACTCAGCTTTCAATTCCTTCTAGCTGGAAGCATCCTAGCTGATTAGAAAGTTAAGCTGTTGAACTATAAAAAGTAAGATATTTTGTGCACCAAATAAGAACTGTGATTCTCTCAAGTGACAGCTCCTATCATTTTCTCTGGCCCTTTAGTAAGCACTAAAAGTTTTGGTCAATTAATAAAGGAATGATTATATAAATTGCAAATCTCCTTCTACTTAATATTGTACCTATTTCTCACAAAAAGAGTTTTTTGTCTTTTTATTTTCCTGAGATTAAATTAATTTATTTAGGTCATTTGAAATAACATACATTTTCAAGTGTTGTGTTAATCAAAAATCTTACTGAAACATCCAAGAAAGAATTCTTTGATTTTTACAAGACAAAGGGCAGCTTCTCTTCAAATCTGTGTAGTCTCACACGGTTTAAAATCAGATGTAACTGTCAACTCTCTTGCACACCGTATCTTCTTATTTGCCACATTTAGGTGTTGGATGGGATTCATTAAAGGGCAATGTAACAATAGGGGACAATTATATTTTTACCATGAAGCAATCATTACTCTCAGAAAAGCTCAGGCACCCATCTGGGGCTTTTGCCCTAGGGAAGCAGTTTTCTTTTGATAATCTCACCTATTGAACTGTCATGTTCCACTGCTCAATTAATTTAGCTCAGTAGATGGTTCAATAAAAATGTTCCTTCTATTCAGGCAATTTGATGATTCTCTCTGCTCTTTCAGACCAAACACAATGAAGTTGTGGGCTTGAGTTCCTGCTGCTGCACACAAAAGCTCTCAGACCTCTGGCTGCCCCATGGTGGTGTCCTTCCTGTGGCTCTGGCTCTAATGCAGATGGAGAGGGAGTGTAGCTGATCTTTCTTCATCCGTCTAAGAAACCGGGCAGCTTTTTGTACAGTCAGGACATTTAGGTTAAACAAATAACTAAAATGCCAGATTGAGATCTGACCCTCATCTCTGACTCCAACAACTCAAAAATAAAGCCTTATATTTGAGACAAAGACAGCAACACTTATCTGCTTTACATAGTGTCCGAAACATTCCTGTTAATTCTTCTATTTATTCAAAGATGTCTTTGAATGCCAATAATACTAAAGAGCTACTGTATTGAACTATAACTTTTTAAATTGTCCCTTAAATTTACATTAAAAGTGATGAATACTTGAAGTTTTAAAAAATTCAAAAGGATACATAGAATACAAAGTAAATGTCCTCCCCTCAACACACACACAGAGACCATCCCTCACCACCACCTTAATCTCACTCTTCTCCTTTAGATAACCATTGTCAAATAGGGTTGATTTACTTCTAGAAATGTTTCTGTATGTTCAAACACACATACGCATACACACACATACACACAGAACGTTGGTGCCCATTTTACGTAAAATAGAATCCTAATATATACATTGTACTAGATTTATTGTACTTTTAAAAATATCGTAAAGATAATTCAGTACTAGACATACAATGCATTTCACTGAAGGAAGAAACTTTCATAGCACTCCATACCATAAAATCATATAATTTCTTAACTTTTGTATTAACGATGGCAATATAGATAGTTTCCACTTTCCCTCAGTATTACAAACACTACTGTGAAGAACATCCATGTGCATGTGCACATATATATGATTATTTCTAGCTCCTAAAAGCCACTTAAGTTTCTGCAGTCCAAAGACACTGCCCATAATACATTTTGATAAAGACAGTTTGCAGTTCAAAACAGATGTAGATGCTCATTTTCCACAACTTAACAGTTCTTCATGTTATGAAATTCCAAGTTTTTTCTTTGCAAATTTATAGTCAATAAATAAATTTAGATTTCCTTGATTACTAGTAAGGTTAAGTATGTACTTTTTTTTTTTTTGTAATTTAGAAGTTATTCTTCTAGGGATTGCCTGTTAATATATGTGCCCATTTTTCTGTTAGGTTGTTTGGTATTTTTCTTACTGATTTATGAGATCTATGATGGATTTATGAGATTTATGATGGATACCAACTTTTATTTTATCTCTGACAGCTATGTTTCTCTCAGTCTTTCTTCTCTCTCCTCTCCCTGTGCCCTCAATGTGGCCGTGGCCAAGAGCCTCTAGCTGCTTCTGTTTGCCCCCGTGGCCTGCACCTCTCTTGAATACAACATCCGGGTCTACTGCCTCCACGACCCCCATGACGCACTCAAGGAGGTAGTACAGCTGGAGAAGCAGCTAGGCGGATAGCTGAACCAAGAGCCCCGCGTCCTGCACTTCAAGGACAGTTACCACAACCTGCGCCTGTCCATCCACGACGTGCCCAGCTCCCTGTGGAAGAGCAAGCTCCTTGTCAGCTACCAGGAGGTCCCCTTTTACCACATCTGGAATGGCACGCAGCAGTACCTGCACTGCACCTTCACCTTGGAGTGCATCAGCCCCAGCACCAGCAACCTGGCCTGCAAGGTGTGGGTACAGCAGGTGGAGGGCGACAGGCAGAGATTCAACATCAACTTCAACATCACCAAGGACACAAGATTTGCTGAGCTGCTGGCCCTGGAGAGTGAAGGAGGGGTCCCAGCCCTAGTGGGCCCCAGTGCCTTCAAGATCCCCTTCCTCATTCGGCAGAAGGTCATTACCAGCCTGGACCCACCCTGTAGCCGGGGTGCCGACTGGCAGACTCTGGCCCAGAAACTCCACCTGGATAGCCATCTCAGCTTCTTTGCCTCCAAGCCCAGCCCTACAGCCATGATCCTCAACCTGTGGGAGGCACGGCACTTCCCCAAGGGCAACCTCAGCCAGCTGGCTGCAGCAGTGGCCGGACTGGGCCAGCCAGACGCAGGCCTCTTCACAGTGTCAGAAGCCGAGTGCTGAGGCCAGCTAGGCCCACAACGCCTACACTCTCACCAGCTTTGGTACCCGCCAGGGACAGGCAGCAGCCAGACAGGGCCCTGCCCCCACAGCGGGGAGAGCTGCGTGGACAGGCCCTCTCCTGGCGGATTCTGTCCCCTGACACTGGCCCTTCAGACCCTGCCTGCACTCCCTCCCCTCCATGGCCTGCCTGGCCAGGCTGGCACTGCCACCTGCTTCAACTCTGCCCTGGCCCACAGGGCCCAGGGGGGACGTTGCCTGGAGCCCAGGCTGGGCCCAGTCCATCTGTGTGTGTATGTGTGTGTGATGCTACCTCTCCTCCTGCCCAAGCCAGGGGGCCACGCACACACGGGCATGCATGCTCAAGATGGGCTCTGGACATGGTCCCGGAGCTCCTGCCTGAGCTGGACCTTATGCAAACATTTCTGTGCCTGCTGGGTAGGGGCACATCTGAGGGGCCCGGCTCCAAGCCTGCAGGACTGAGGGCCACAGCTGAACAGGGGGCAGCCCCTGGATTCAGGCACACAACCACCGCAGGGGCACGTGCCCAAGCAAGTCCCGTGTGCTCTGTCACACACATCTCATGCTGTACACCTGGAGGCTGCTCACGTCTCTCACACTCGGTGTCAATCCACACCTGCCTCTCACATGCTGCCCTTTTACCCACCCAGGGACACCCGACGGCTCCTCCCTGATCCTCCCCCTGCCCCCCCCAGCTAAGAGGAGCACTGCCCAACGGGGCGTGTGAGTATGCAATGGGAGTCCTGGGCTGAACAATGGCAAGTGTGTGTGCTGTGGTGTGCCTGCTCCTGGGGCTGACCGGTGGCCCCGTGAGGGGCCTGTCTTGTGAAGCTTGTGCCCTGACTGTCTTAAGTGAATTCGTGCACGCTTTCTCTTTTTGTCCTGCATAAGCTATCTTTTGCCCTTCTAATTATTTAAAAAATTTTTCAGGCATTTATTTCCAACTCTCATTTCATCACTTCTAGATTCTTCCTTTTGATTAGGTGAACTTTTAGCATCCCAAGCTAATAGTCTGTAGATTCTTCTAGTAAATTTATGGTTTAAAAAAATCTATATCTTTAACTTAACTTTACATATTAAAGATATATATCTCTTTATAGACTACCTGCAGTTATCTTTGTCTAGCTGAGAGACAGAGATTAAATAAATATTTTATGAGTTTTTGTCTAAATGAATATTAAGTTTTCCTAGGTTTCTTTTTCCCCATTGATTTCTTTAATACATATTTTTATTGAAGTGTAGTCAGTTTACACCGTTGTGTCAATTTCTGGCATACAGAACAATGCTTCAGTTATACATGAAGATACATATATTTATTTTTATATTCTTTTTCACCATTAGTTATTACAAGATATCAAATATAGTTCCCTGCACTATACAGCATGAACTTGTTGTCTATCTATTCTATATGTATCAGTTAGAAACTGCAAATCTCTAACTCCCAATTTTTCCCCTCCCACCCTCCTACCCCCTAGTACCCACAAGTTTGTTCTCTATATCTGAGAGTCTGTTTCTGTTTTGCAAATAAGTTTCTCTCTTTTTTTTTTAAGATTTCACATATAAGTGATATATGGTATTTTTCTTTCTCTTAGTGACTTATTTCAATTAGAATTAGTCTCCAGGTCCATCCATTTTGCTGCAAATGGCATTATTTTATTATTTTTTATGGCTGAATAGTATTGCATTGTATAAATAAATCACAGCTTCTTTATCCAATCATCTGTCTATGGACATTTAGGTTGTTTCCATGTCTTGGCTGTTGTAAATAGTGCTGCTATGAACATTGGGGCGCATGTATCTTTTTGAATTAATATTCCCTCTGGATATATGCCCAGGAGTGGGATTGCTGGATCATATGGGGGGGGTGGGAGGGTCTATTTTAGTCTTTTGAGGAATCCCTGTATGGTTTTCCATAATGGCTGCACCAAACTACATTCCCATGAAAAGTATAGGAGGGTTTCCTTTTCTCCACAGCCTCTCCAGCATTTATCATTTATGGACTTCTGAATGATGGCCATTGTGACCAGTGTAAGGTGATACCTCATTGTAGTTTTGAATTACACTTCTCTGATAATTAGCAATATTGAGCATTTTTTCATCTGCTTATTGGCCATTTGTATATCTTCACTGGAGAATTCCTTATTTAGGTCTTCTGCCCATTTTGGGATTAGGCTGTTTGTTTTAAATACAATCTACATCTACATTATACTACATTCCCAAATATACATTAGTGTGTTTCTAGAATCTCTACTTTGATTCAAAGACTTGTGTATTTCCTTACAAATGTGTTGTCATTGTAATTACCCTAGCTGCACATTATAATTATATATTTGAATTTTGGTAGTATAAGTCATCTGTCATTAATTTTATTTTTTCATAAGTTCTTGACTATTATTAGATATTCTCATTTCAAGGCTTTAGAATCCACTTTGCAAGTTCCACAAAATATTTTGTTGATATTTTAAATTTGTTTTTGTGGATTTATAGAATAATTGGGAGGAAATTGATGTCATCAAAACACTAACTCGTCTCATCCAGAATCATGTTGTGACTCTACATTTATTTCAGTTATCTTTTATGTTCTTCAGTAAAATTTTATAGGTTTCCACATATTGGTCTTACAATTATTTCTTAAAATTTATTCCTGGATATTTGCTAAAAAGACTTTTGGGAATTCCTCTTTATAAGTCTGACACCAATGAAATCATTATACATTTTCTCCTTCACAAAGGAAGCAGATGGAATTAACAGACTGCTATTTTGTGCTATTAGCAAGTTAACAATCTTCTATATTGCTTTAAGCATTATTCTACGATGTTAGTGTGCCCTTTGCTAAGACAGACTCTACATATTGGAAATACTTTCCTTCTTATTTAGAAAAAATGGTTTAATATTTAATGTATCCAGAGTAATTTGCAATCAGTTACATAAAGGATCGAGAACAAAAATGTTCATTACAGATTTTTTTGGATGGGATACAATTAGATATAGTGCAGGTGTTTGTTGCTGAGAGGACTGGTAAACAACTCACAAAATGCACATGCAGCAATACAGAGCCCTTATAATCATTGTGGTGAGTGGCTAAAGTAAGAAATAGACATCAGCAGGAGTGATGTCAGCAAGATGGTAGAATAGGAGGTTCCCTACTTGTGTCCCCATCAGCAATAATAATTTGAAAGATACCCATAGACAAAAGTATCTTTGTGGGAGATCTGGGATCCAGGTAGGATACTGTCAAACTCTGGTGGAGCCCAAAACCAAGAATAGTCATTTTGAGGAGGCAGGCCTATGCCCAGGTAGCAGACTTACCAACCATGGTTATGACCACAAACTTGGAAACAGCCCTCGGCATTGGTCTTGGCAATAATTTTTTGGATGTAATATCAAAAGCAAGGGCAATGAAAGCAAAAATAAACATGCAGGACTGCATCAAACTAAAAAGTTTCTGTGTAGAAAAGGAAACCATTAACAAAATTAAAAGGCAACTTATGGAATAGGAGAAAATATTTGCAAACCATGTATCTAATAAGAGGTTAATATCCAAAACATATAAGTAACACATACAACTCAATAACAAAACAAAAACAAAAACAAATAACCTAATTAAAAATGGACACAAAACCAGAAAAGACATTTTTCCAAAGAAGACAAATAAAAGGCCAATATGTATGCGAAAATATGCCTAACATTACTAATCATCACCGAAATGCAAATGAAAACAATGACAGGATTATCTCACACCTGTTAGGACTGTTATTTCACTTATATATGGAATCTAAAAAAAAGATGAATGAACTTATTTACAAAACAGAAACAGACTCACAGACATAGAAAACAAACTTATGTTTACCAGGGAGGAAGGGGGTGGTAAGGGATAAATTAGGAGTTTGAGATTTGCAGATACTAATTACTAGATATAAAATACATAAGCAACAAGTTTATATGGTATAGCCCAGGGAACTATATTCAGTATCTTGTAGTAATTTATAATCAAAAATATGAAAATGAATATATGTATGTATGATTGAACAATTATGTTGTACATCAGAAATTGATGTTTACAACATTGTGACAACATTGTAAACTGACTATGCTTTAATTAAAATATAATATAAGGGATATCAAGCGTTGCAAGGGTGTACAGAAAAGAGAACCCTTGTACACTGTTGGTTAGAATGTAAATGGGTATAGCCATTATGGAAAATAGTATGGATGTTCCTCAAAAAGTTAAAAATAGAACTACCATATGATCCAGCAATCCTATATCCAAAGGGAATGAAATTAGTATATGGAAGAGATTATTTGCACTCCCATGTTCACTGCAACATTATTCACAATACTCAAGATATGGAAACAACTGAAGTTTCCATTGCTGGATGAATGAAGAAAGAAAATGTGGTATCTGTCTATCTGCCTTTCTATCTATCTATCTATCCATCCATCCATCCATCCATCCATCCATCCATCCTGCATGTACATCTTTATAATAATACATTGGAGTATTATTCAACTGCAAACAAGAAGGAAATACTGCAATTTGCAAACATGGATGAACCAGGAAGACATTATTCTCAGTAAAATATACCACACAAAGAAAAACGCTGTATGATTTTATATGTGGAATATAAAAATGTTGAACTCATTCAACCAGAGTAGAGTGGTGGTTGCTTGAGGCAGCAGGGTGGCAAAGCTGTTGACCAAAGGTACACTCTTAGTAGCAAGATGAATACATTCTGGGGATGTAAGGTACAGCACAGCGATTGTAGTTAATGATACTATATTGTATACTTGAAATTTGCAAAGAGATTAGATCATAAGTATTCACACCATACACAAACACAAATGGTAGCTATGTGAAGTGATGGATGTCCTAAATAACTTGGTTGTGGTAATCATTTCAAAATGTATACATAGATTAAATCACTACATCACACACCTTAAAAAAATCATGTAAAATCTAAAAAATAAAAATAAAAATAAACCTAAGAGACAAACTGCAAAATAAACAAATAAATAAAATAAGGATAAAATACAATATTATTTATGCAAATTTAAGATAATTCTATGCATACAAACACTAAATGTTTTACAAACACATAAAGAAAGTGTAAGTATAAACACATTAGAATGATAGTCCTTGGAGGGTAGAGGGGAGGAGAATGGGAGTAAAATTTGATCAGTAGAGAAGCTTTTTTCAGGCCAGTGATGACAGTGAGCCAAGAACAAAGAAGTATGTTAATTCAGCATTTGCTTTTCACCTGAAATCAATGAGGAAAAAATAAAAGGAAAAAAATAATACATTATATGGACTGCTTTTTCAAAACAGCCTAAGGATACTCTATATTTTGGACAGTCTTCTTTGTATTTTGTTTAGTGCTATATGCAATAATGTGTAATTATAACCTTTGTATAATTATGTTCAAAACCAAGAAAGTTTTTATGCTTTCCTCATGTTTTCTGATTGAACAGCTTAATATTGGTGATGTGAGATAAATTTCCTATATTCATATGTATATGAATATATAGCTAGTCAAAGCTAAAGTACAAAAACATTATTTTTCGGTTACAATCAGTTTCTACCATGCACAATTGAGTCATACTGCTTCTTAAATCACTGCAATTCTTACATGCTTTATTGTATACAAAAGACATTCAGGAACCTAAGAATTTATAAACTCCAGTGCAACTTAATACTTGATTTTGACATGTATAACATGCTATATTAGTTCTTTATAAAGGATATAAAATGAAGGATAAGAATATTGTGAGATGAAATACATTTATATAATAGAGCTCCTGGAAAGAAAGGTTAATATATAATATGATTGGGCATGAATGATATATGTTTTTAATGATAAAGTGTAGTTACTGTTTGCAGAACAACTTTCTTTTATTTATCCTTCAAAAGGAAATATTTGTATTATTTTAAAAAGTTGAACTGTTGATTATAAGTAGACATTAATTTTAGTAACTTAGGGAAAAAAGAAGTGAGAGTTATAAATGAAAAGCGAAGTAAATACGAAATGTAAAGTTGTCTAAGGAGGGGGCATATGCAGATGGAGATGTTGAAAAACTATCAGATCACACTTCAGGAGATGGTGCAATTTCAAGTGTTACACGTGGATTATACTCAGGTGAGTTTCTTTCCTAAGGTAAAGTGAGGCATTTTCTAAGCTATAAAAAAATTCATACTAATAACAAAATCAATCTACTTTTAGAGAAAAAAATTTTAAAAAAATATATATATATAAATCCAACATGACTTTTAGTTTGAAGTTCAGTTACTTCTCAAAGGCACCTAGATTCCAGGTTCTCAATGGATAAATCATAGAGTTATAGAACTGCGGCACCAAAAGGGAATTAGAACTTATTTTGTTAGATTTCTTATTTTTGTAAAATGAAGGAAAAAAACAGATGAAGACAAGTTCTAAGACCAAGTGTGAATGTGGTATGATCCTAAAAGGAGAACAATTCTCTCATTTATGCTTGGAGCTAACAGAGACATTGAGATGATAAGAACTGAAGTTTGTGTGCTCCAGTTGGGATTACATTTGACACAGGATATCAGAAAAGGAGAAGAAATATCTTAAAAGGGAAAATGGGGAAGAGCTAATTGCCTAAAATTCATAATGAATACTTTGGAAGTAATTAATACGCTTTACTACCCTACAGGGCTTTAAAACCTAAAATCTACAATATAAGATAAATCAGCATTAACTGCATATTAAATGTGAATCTAAATCAGTTTAAACGGTGACAAATAACACCTTAGATTCTTGGGAACTTAATTCAAGAATGTCAACCTACATTATCATTCATTTCTGTTTTACCTGGCAAGTATGTGGGTAGATCATGATTGCATGTGTGTCTACTTCAAATCCTAAAGCATATGTTTTAATTAATCATCGTATTTATAGGTTACTTTTTGAATTTCCCAAGGTGAGCTTTCATGGGGCCCCTACTGTCCTATGCATATTCTGAATCTTAATTTATAAATCCTAAAACCACTTTCAGGTGATTAATATCGAAAAGTACCTCCTGAACTATTAACATGACATTTGTTACTCTTAGATAATGTATTTTTTAATCAATCAGTGTGGAGAGGAATGTAGAAAAAAGCATAGTGCATTTAAAGTAAAAATATTTCAGTTGATTTGTTACCTATACTATTTTGCAAAGTTATTAATTTTCAAATATTCACTTTCTTCTGTAACAAAATAAGGGTGAGAATACCTGTCTAATATAATAATCAAATTAATTATTATATGTGATAGATGTAATGTGCTTTCAAATCATAAGTATTATATTCCTATATCTAAAAGTATTTGAAATAAAACATAAAGAAACACAGATATAAGTAATTGAACATAAAGACAGAAATCAAAAGTTACTTTAGAAAAACCAAGCCTAAGAACAGTTGCTTTAATGAGCCCAATTCTCAACTTTGTGCTTCCTAGAAAAGAAAGCAAATCCGAATACATAACAAGGAGTCCAGGATGGGTTATCAAAGGGAAAAATTATTTAGCGATGTCATTCTCAATGTAAACTTACCCTGAGCACAAAATTTTAAAATAACTCTTTCTCAAGAAAATCCTACCTGTTATAAGCTTGTTACTTAACTGAAAACTCCCTGGAATGAGCTCAGAGATCCTAAGAAGCTTTAAGTTTACTTGGAGTTATCTGATAAAAGCCTGATTTTATTTCCTATTCAAAATAGTCACTTCTGTTTTTCTGGTCTTAATTCAGGGAATCTTTTTTAACAGTAGAAATCTAAACCAGTGGATCTAAGCCTGGGATATTCTGCCATCTTAAACATGATATTAAAATGAAAGAGAACATATGAAATTCCTTCTATCCCAGAAAATCCCAGATCTATGTTCACCATTTATCGTTATGCCCTTTAATGGCCCAAGGAACAATTGGAACCATCGTAAAGTCTGGATGCACAGCCAATTTCGTCATTTGGATGCTTTATGATTTCTATGCTGCCTTCCTATAGCTTGTCTAGTGAACAACTGGCCAATATTTTAGAAAAATAATGTAAGCAAAATACTTGGAACATTGCCTAGTACATAATAAATACTCAATAATAGCTATTATTACCATTTTGTTAATATCAGGGTAGTTTATATAGTTTTTAAGTGTCCATTACTATTTGGTTACCAAAAAAAATTAAGAATTTTCCAATGTCTCAAAACAAAAGTTGAACAGTCATGTAAGGAAAGTAACAGTTTATTTAAAAAAATAAAAATCTTTTAAAACTTTCCAACATTTCTTTTCCTCCACATTCCACTAAAATGTCTTACCATGTAGGGAAGCTTAGAGGATTATGAATCATAAGAACCAATGTGCGTGAGGCAAACTTATGTTTATAGTATCTGTCTGCAAACCTCAATAGCTATAATTTAAAAATTACACCAATGTTTACTTTTCTGGAATACAAGGAACAGCCATTCGACAGGACTATTTTTATAAACAGTGCTGCTTATAGGTAATGGGATAAATTACAACCTAGAATCCTGAAGAGCAGTCACCATGTATTTGAATATGAACAGTTTATGTACAAAGAAATATTTTGGCCCAATTCCCAACTTAGTTGATAACAGAAATTCACAGAAGCTAATCCTGTCCTATTTTTAAATATATGTCTATATTAGTGTTTGATTTTGGTAACAACTCTCAATTAGTGTTATATTGATAATAAATACTTTATTCCTCAATTCAACTTTTTTGTAGGTATGTAATTTTAGACACCACATTGACAGTTATTAAAAAAGGAGTGATGAAAGTATATATAAAGTAACTTTATAACTTTCGTAGACCTTTGTTTATTTAATTTAGTAAAAAATTAGCATTAGAATCTCCTGTGATGAAATATATTATTGATGTTATTAAAATAAACAGACATGTAAAATTACCTTTAATTCTTATAGACTGCACAATGACAAAAATTTTATGTAAAATCTTTCTGTTAAAAACTTAAAAGCAATTCTAAATCAGTTTTTAATAGAGAATTTTTCTATCAACAATATTTGCTGGGGTTTTATATTTAATTTAAAAATAAAAGATCTTAATCCACACAAAAACTACTAGAACTGATAAATTCAGCAAGGTAACAGGATACAAGATTAACAAACAGAAATTTGTTGCATTTCTTTATAATAACAATGAAAAATCATAAAAGAAAAGCAAAAAAAATCCTTCTTAAAATCACATCAAAAAATAAAATATTTAGTAATAAACACAACTTATACACTGAGATCTATAAACATTGATATAGGAAACTGAAGATAATTCAAAGAAATAGAAAGATATCTCATGCTTTTGAATTGGAAGAATTAATACTGTTAAAGTGCCCATACTACCCAAAGCAATCTGAAGATTTAATATGATCCCTATCAAATTACCCAGGACATTTTTCACAGAACTAGAACAAATAATTCTAAAACTTATATGGAACCACAAAAGACCCAGAATTGCCAAAGCAATCCTGAGGAATAAGAACAGAGTTTGAGGCATAACTCTCCCAGACTTCAGACAATACTACAAAGCTACAGTAATCAAAACAGCATGGTACTGACATAACATCAGACATATGGCTCAATGCAACACAATAGAGAGCCCAGAAATAAACCCACACACCTGTAGTCAATTAATCTTTGACAAAAGAGACAAGAATATTAAATGGAGAAAAGGCAGTCTTTTCAGGAAGTGGTGCTGAGAAAGCTGGACACCCACATGTCAATCAATGAAGCTAGAACACTCCCTCATACCACACACAAAAATAAACTCAAAATAGCTTAAAGACTTAAATATAGGATAAGACATGATAAACCTCCTAGAAGAAAACATAGACAAAACATTCTCTGACATAAATTGTAGTAATGTTTTCTTTGGTCAGTCTCCCAAAGTATTAAAGATAAAAGCAAATATAAACAAATGGGACCTAGTCAAACTTAAAAGCATTTGCACAGCAAACGAAACCATCAACAAAACAAAAAGAAAACCTATAAACTGAAAGAAAATATTTACAAACGATGTGACTCACAAGGGCTTAATTTCCAAAATATACAAACAGCTCATACAACTCAATAACAAAAAAACCCCAAACAACCCAATCAAAAAATGGGCAGAAGATCTAAACAGACATTTCTCTAAAGAACACATACAGATGGCCAACAGGCACAAGAAAATATGCTCAATATTGGGAATTATAAGAGAAATGTAAATTGAAACTACAATGAGGTGTTACCTCACACAGGTCAGAATGGCCATAATCAAAATGTCTATAAATAAGTGCTAGAGAGGCTGTGGAGAAAAGGGAACTGTCCTACACTGTTGGTGAGAATGTATATTGGTGCTATGGAAAACAGTATGGAGGTTTCTTTAAAAAACTAAAAACAGAGTTACCATATGATCCAGCGATCCCACTCCTGGACATATATCTTAAGAAAACCCTAATTTGAAAAGATTCATGCATCCCAATGTTCATAGCAGCACTATTTACAGTAGCCAAGACATGGAAGCAACCTAAATGTCCATTGACAGATGACTGGATAAAAGAGTTGTACTATATACAATGGAATTAAAAAAGAATGAAACAATGCCATTTGCAGTAATATGGATGGACCTAAAAATTGTCATACTAAGTGAAGTAAGTCAGACTGAGAACGACAAATATCATATGATATCACTTATATGTGGAATCTAAAAAATTATACAAATGAACTTATTTACAAAACAGAAACAGTGTCACAGAGATAGAAAACAAACATATGGTTACCAAAAGGGAAAGGGCAGGGGGAGAGTGATAAATTAGGAGTTTGGGATTAGCAGGTACAAACTACTGTACTAAAAACAGATACACAACAAGGTCCTATTATATAGCACAAGGAACTAAATTCAATATATTGTAATAAACTATAATGGAAAAGAAACTGTAAAAGAATATATATATACTGAATCACTTTGCTGTACAGCAGAAATATTTACAATATTGTAAATCAACTATACTTTAATAAAAAAAATTTTTTAAAAGGTCTTGAAACTCAAAAAAGAGATCTGGCAGCTTCTAGAAATTAGGCTAATGATCTCTAAGTGTGAGTGCTGAGAGAAAATAACTTGTCCTCTAATGGTTTTGATTACTCTAACAGAATCTTCTGTGTGAGCTGACAACCCACTTCCTGCAAAAGCCTTGGTATTAAAACATACATGAGCAGGATGAAGGAGTAACTTTCATTGAGATGTTTTTGCAAGATGCTAAAGTAAATAGCTGTAGATAACACATGCAAACCCACCCTAAGACTGCATTTAAAAAGAGTTTAAGGAAATTTAGAGACTGAAGCCACAAGTTCAAAAAGTCTTTTTGAAATATTCTGCCACTCCCTGGAGATTAAGCTTGGACCAAAACACCTTGGTGTTAGAGTCCAGCGCTAAAATGTACAGGTGGAGTTTCTTTTTTTAATATGTTTCCTGTTCTTCAGTGCACTCTTAGGAGAAAGGCACAAATAATTCACTTGGCTCTTGTCCATCTTTAGTGACATTTCAGTTTGTCAGATAAATACACCTCCAGGATCTCTTTGGATAATCTACTTAGGGTAAGGATGCAAATTCCACCAACTACCATTTCCCAAGAAATTAATTTATTAGTGTATTTATGGTCAACTTTTGACATAGACAAAGATATTACAAATGCCCAGGATATATTTACAGCTGCATTCTTTGTGACAATATCAAAATTACAAGCTTTATAAGGGCAGGACTATACTAACCAATTTTCCTTGTAATTGTTTATTGGAGAGTTATTGTTTTATAAAGTTGAAAAATCATCCAAAAATCCATCATCATGTGTAATCAACTATTTTCATTTTTCAGCATACTTATCTGGTATTTCTATAATAATGATGTTTAAATGCTACACTCTACTCATTCAGCTTTTTTCAGAACTTTTTCAAGAAAATATATTCCCCAACTTGACATTTAAGAGTGTTTCCTCAGACCATCTTCATTGTTTTCTATTCCTTTCTAGTCATTTGCTCTTGAAGGCAGATGGATAAAGAACTGCTTTTTTTTTTCTGTCCTAAAAAAAATGAAATCATTAATGCAAGTTGCTTGAGTGATACTCTTCTAAGATTCAAAATATAAGAAAAATACTCCATTGTTTAACAAGAAGGCTGAAGATAATTTGCAAGCTCCTTTGTCCTTTACAGGGAGTGACTTCAGCAACAATTAGTGTGGAATTGTCAGTGAATCTGAATAACTGTCTTTGATAAATTTAATTCTTAACTGTCTTTATGCATGCAATTATCCACATTTTGGGGATGTTTCCATAGTTTGTGGAAAATGACTTAAGTAGTCTAAGAGGAAATATGAAGTACATCAAATTCAATACCAAATAAACCCATACCACATTGTTCATTTCTTTATTTCTCTTTGATATTACAATGAAGGACACTCAAAGGAGAAGAAACAATCCAGCTGGATGGTTAAAACCCATAATGAAATCCCATGTGACAGAGGTAATGCACTGGTAAAGATCATCTGGGGATTTCTACATACTGGGGATTCCTATGCACTTGGGATTTCCAAGCACATTTTTTTCATCCTTCCATAATCACCATGATAAAGCTCAAAAGCAGTTATCAAGATACCTTCCTTCCGTATTTCTTATTCTCCCATAGTTTCCATCCCCTCCCTGTTTAACTGCTACTACAGTGAGAAGGCAATGGAGCAAGACTCTACCTGTATCTCTCAGGTAAGCAATAACACCTGGAAGTGATTCAGATCAGACTTAGGGATAAAGCTCATACTGGCATGCAGGCTTATGTGATCTTCCCAGTTCTGCTATCCTGCAATAAGACATCTGAAAAGAGCTCCCCAAGTCTGGACACTGTAGCTAATAATTTTAAGTAGAAAAGACCACCTACAAAATCTGTCAGGAGTGGTTTCCTCAGAAATGGTAACTTGAGCTAAGTTCTGAGAAATAATGAGTTTTACTGTGAAGTATTGAGATACAATTTAACTTCTATGTGGAGAAAGGTGAAATTAGCATTCTGCTTTCTTTCGTCTAGAACCTAATATTATTATTGCCCTATTCCCAACTGGTCAATGAACAGTCACCAAGAGGCAGGACTTACAAGAAAGTACACAACCACCTCCCCTCACATACAATAGTTTTCTAGTATCTAATAACTTACCAAATAGAGAAAAGGCATACTATCTATGTAATCTCTTCTACTGAACACTTGTGTTAGCAAGCATAGGCAGAAGCACAGAAAGGAGAATTATACTAGTAAAAAATCAATTGAGAAAGCATCTCTTTCATAAATTTGAAGAGAGATCAGGAAAGGATTCTCAAGTGAGCCCAATGAAGTTTAGCATGCACTGTTTTATTTCAAGTCTCTGATGACTAAGTCATATGTTTATTTAATTAAATAAGGTAAATGGAGGAAGGTTTATTCACATTTCATTCTCATACAAAATGGTTGTTTACTAACACTATAATTTCTACATTTACATTAAGTTCCATTAAAAGAAACACTGTCCTTCTTCAACTAAGGCAACTAGAGCTAGGTGGCCATGCTACAATCTGGATTTTTGTGTTCCCTCCAAAATCGTGTTGAAATCTAATCCCCAATGTGATGATATTTGGACACAGAGCCTTTGAGAGGCAATTAGGTCATGAGAGTAGAACCCTCAGGAATGGAATTAGTGCCCTTATAAAAAATGGCCAGAGAACAAGCTCTCAGCTCTCTACCATGTGAGGCTACAAAAAGAAGATGGCAATCTGCAAACGAGGATATGGACCCTCATCAGACCTCACCAGATTTGCCAGCACTTTGATCTTGAACCTCACAGACTTCCAAACTGTGAGAAACAAATGTTTGTTGTTTAAGCCATCTAGTCTATGGCGATTTGTTATAGCAGCATGAACTAAGACAGAGTACAATAAAACAGAGTTTTTAAAGGAAGAGCAAAATAAATGTCTAATCATTTTCTCCCTCTTTCTTTTTGAGTATCAGGACAAATGGCTTCCTGTATATTCAGTTTGTTATACTCAGTTGCATTCATTATTCTTTTTGATGCTCAAATATTCCTACTTTTGATCAATGGAAAATACTTCCTGTTGGCTCCTGTATCCTTTTGACAATACTTATTAGTTTTGAGAGTTTCTTATTTTCTGATATAGCCAGATTCCTCTGGCTGGTATTGTGCCTAGAACAGTACTAAGTGCTCTGTAGAAACAAATTAATAATTGCTGAATGAAAAGATCCTGTTTGGCTATCCTCCTGACATTCATGTTAATTATCATCTGCTTCCTTGAGGTCACTTTTTATGTTTTGGGGAACTTCGGCCAAGTTTCTTTTCTGTTTAATTTCTTGCTTTATTCATGCAATGCTGAGGAAAACAGGTTCCAGTAGTCAAGGTTAGCAGTCAGAAGAAGATATTAAGCAAGAACTATTAGAAGGTGAGAATGTGTACAAAAGACCAATGAACAGAGATATTATTAAATCTAAGCACAAATAACATCAGTTTCAGTTTCAGTTATTTTCATCCCTGTCATTTGTGTAGACAAAGCTATGTATCATAAATTTCTCCTTGTTATAATGTAAATAAATAAATTCCCTACTTTTTAAGACCGATTTATGTGAACTGGGCCTATTTTTTTTCCTTCAAATATTTTGTTTCTCTACCTATATTTTTGTCACTCTTATTAGATCTATTTGCCATCCTTATGGATATTTCCATATACTTAATGGCTTTATTTTTCTTCTTACACTACCAAGGCCTCCAAGCTAGTTTACTTCAGTCATTCTCTAATAACAACCTATGTTCCTTCGCTCCAGACTTTCTGGCCCACCTTACCCAACTCAAATATCTATTTCCTCAGTTATAAGACTTTCTTCATTTGATGGAAAAAAAATGGTACGGACTGGCTCTTTCACATTTTCACATCAACCTGGACCATTAATGCTAAAAGAGATTAAATTGGAGTGTATATTATAGTCCTTTGTGACCCCTTAGATATCTGCAATTTGTGAAGGTGAAGGCAGTTTTGAATAATTTATGTAAATTCTCTTTGTTTTCCTATCAGGTAATAAATTAAATAGTAATGTTACTTGTTAACAGAAAATAACACATATAGGCACTTCAAAAGTATTTCTTATTTTAGTCGTCTTCATTTCAAAAAAGACTTTGAAATAGCTACTAAAATGATTTGTTTCTTCCCTTGCCACCAAATTTGAGAAACCTCAATATTTACCAGAAGACAATGCCACTCTTGCATAATAAGTCTCAGACTTTTGACCAAACTTTAGTATGAATTGTTAATTTGCTGACACAGGTTGTGTTTATCCAGTCTCTGACAGTGTCACAGGGTATAATTCCTTCAATTTCCCTTTACTCTTCTGAATTTATCTCCACTCTCACCATCCTTGATTCCCTTTCTTCACTCAGGGGAAGCCTCCATACCACACCCAACTCCCTGTCCTTTCACTCCTTGCTTTTATTCTTTGCTGTCTCATGCAAAACTGTAATCCACTTATTATATCAAGTCTTCTTTATCTTCAGCCTTTCCTTCTGGTTCCTTCCCCTGAGATCACAAAATATAACTAACATCCACAACTAGACAAAACCCAAAACCTTCTTATAGCTTGCCTTTACTCAGGATAGTGATCTACAGGTCTTTACCTTCAGAACCAAATCTTCTGAAAGAATACCACATACTTTTCACATTCATCACTTCCCTTCTATGACCTAATTGCTAGTCTAATCTTTACTCATTTTCTGGGTTCTCACTGGGTTCCCTGTTTTAATTTTCACTACAACACTTGACAAATGTTCCCCCTCCATCACATTCCTAGTTCCTATCCAGCTCCTGTGCTGCTCAGGACAGCATGTCCATCCTCTCTCCCTTCTTGTCTTTGGAGAGGAAGACCAGGCATCACCATATCTCGTAAAAAAATTAATTAAAAACTGTGAGCAAATTTAAGATGCTAGTGAGAAGCGGGTTTTTTTTTTCATGGCGTACACCAGATGGCCATTTCTGTTTATTTAATCTGCCTGTTTATATAAAACTGATAAGTTATTTGAAGTGACATGGCTAGTCCCTTCACAGAATAGTCAGTCATTTGTACTGATATAATCAGCCACTTACTTGGTTGTATTTGGTTATCTGTGCTATTTTAGCTGGCCATTTCTATCACTCAAAGAGTAGGTTTGACTGATCCTCTGGCACTGAATTGACCAAACTAAACAAGTGTACTGAAATAGGGACATATTTAGCACAGACAACAGTGGAGCTGAGTAAAGTTTGACCCTCTACTTCTTAAGCATCTCCTCACCTTCACTATCACTATCCTGGTTTATATGATCACTACCTTTTGTCTATACTAATTCAATAATCATCTAACTGATCGTAATGCCTCTATTCTTGTCACACCCCATCCCAATGATATATTTTCTTTGTGATAACTTGAGACCTTACTAAACTCAATTCTGAACATGTCACCTCTATGCTTATACACTTGAAAGACTACCTGCTATCTTTAAAACAAAGTCAAAACTCTTTAAGACGGTTGGCTTACAAGATTTTTTATAATTAATCTCTGTATTTCTCTCCAGTATCTTTTTCAGACCGCCTCCCTCATATTCTGTACTTTAGCCACTAAGAATGTCTTTCATTTCATCAAGTGTGTCACATTTCTTGTTCTCTTTGCTTACAGCAATCCTGGATGTTTTATCACCTCAAAATTAACTGGGTAACTACTATGTATCCAGTAGGATCCATTTAGACATTTCCTTGTTTGGCAGCATTTCTGGATCATCCTAAGTGGGATACGAGAAGATCACTATACTTTCATGCTGTATTTTAATCCTTTATTTCCCTTTTTTCATTCTCCTTCCCTCCCTCAATAAGGTGAAGAAGATTATGTTCATTTTGCTCAAAACGATGATGACACCTAGCTCAGTGTTGGTTCATAGCATCTGCCTAATTAATTAAGAATAAAAAATGACATTCCACACCTGATAAAGATTTTAGAGTTTATGCTATGCACTAAAGAAAAAGGAATAAAAAATTAGGGCAGTCATCTCAGGTTCTTTTAATTATAAGGCAGGGTATAAACATGCAAGTATCATTTTGTACATAATATTACTAAATAATATTTAAAAGAATTCATTAATACAAATGAACAAAAGTAAACCAAACCAAGAAAAAAAAACTTTATCTTATTTTTCATTTCAGTTCATCTCAGGAGGAAGTAAGCCCAATTTGTTCTCATAAATCATTATGAATTGCTTTTATTTTGAATGAAAAAAAGGGAAAATTTCTACAAGTTTCCTTTAAAAATAGGCAACAGCATTTTGATTTTTGAGGGCTATTTTTATTATTAATAGGAATATGATAACAATAGTGTTCACCAAATTCAAACATTTGGGTGTATTTTTGTGAGTTGTTTTATTAAAATTTATCTGGGATAGAGATATATTGTTTGGTTGACTAAGACAGGGACAGATGAAGAATGTATGTTAAAAAATTGGAAAGCATTTTGAGGAATTGTACAGAAAAGACTTAGACAATCTGTTAAACTGTAATAATTAAAAATCTATTTAATGAAGTTAAATGAAACTGAATGCAATGATTAGTTTATTAAAATAAGTAAAGAATATGGTAATTAAATTTAAAACAGTCAAAATAACCCCAGGAAGGCAGGCTAATGAAAAAAATTCTTTTCATAATAGCATTTAAACATATGCAATCTAGGTGAAAAAGAGAATTTAATTATTTCAATAAACTTAATTAGATGCAGCATATATAGACAATTTACAGAAACAGGAAATATAGATATAATTAGTGAATATTTTATTTAATTAATGTAAAGGTATTAAATCCACAAATTACATACTTATAATGTTAACCTAATCATCTTTAGGTAATTAATTTTTGTGAATAGTGTACATTTTTGTGGATAGGATTCATTTCAGAATTATTATAAATTTCAGTATCTTTTTATATACTTATTATGTACTTCCTCATATTTCAAAATTGTTCATAATAATTCCTTCTACTCACATAGCTGCAGAGGACTAAAAGTAATTCAGATTAAGAAATTGAGAATGCACTTCAAGGAATGGAGCATTATTATTTACAGCCAGGCAGTACTGTGTATTGAGAGTCTCACTGGAATAAAAGTCAACATCCATGGATTCTAGTCTCAGGTGTGTTGTACACTCAGTGTGTGATGCTGAGCATGCACCATCTTTGGCTTCAGTTTTCTCATCTGAGAATTAAGGGGACAAATTTAGAGATCCTATGATCCCCTTCAATGTTTCCCAGGGTTTATTGGGGTAGCACCCTAAAATGAATATGCTCCACAGTATTCTCTATGGAAACTGACTTGAATATAGAGCTGTAGAGGGAGTGGTGATGCTTCACTGTATCTTCCAGGATAGCAAAATGTCATCATCACAAACTTCAAAAAGAAAAGCCTTTGTTGATGAGCTGTTGTCTAAAGATATAATCAAATAATTATTACAATGAACTGATCTACAGTGTCAGTTTCCAGAGATGTCTTTCAGACCTTAAGCTTCATTAGATGATATAATCTTTTTAAAAGACCTTGGAGGCTAAATCTGAGGACTGTTATAAAAACTATTTTAAGTTTTAAAGTTTATACTAATTTTAGAAAAGGAGAGATGGAATGGCTAACAACAGATCTTAGAATTAAGCCTGTTATAACAACCTAGAAATAGCAACATTTTATTTTCAAATAATATAAAAAGGATAAAATAAGTTTTATGCAACTTGTATGCCTGAATATCACCATTTTTAGGAGAATATTTTTGGAGAATCATTTTTAAAAGCAAAAAATAATGTACATACATAAACTGACTCACTAAGAACAACTCTTGAATGTGTATTTTTTATCCTTTTACTTGGTTTTACCAAATTTTATTTGAAATTATAATTATTTCATTATGCAAATGATCCATAAGTTTCACAAATGCGTTTTCCATGTAAACATTCATGGTTACAGCAAGGCTACAATTTTTCTTTAATATTTTCTATGCTTAAATGCAAATATATAAAATTTATTTTATAATATTTTGTATGACATACAGAAAATCCCATCCTCCCTCTCTTCCTTCCCTAAATAGGCACTGAATATCTTCCATGTGAGAAAAATTATGCTAGATACTGAGGATGTGGAATGAACAAAATAGACATGGTTCCAGTCTTTGTGAATTTTACAGGATAGTACAGAGATATACAGGTCACAAAAATTAGTATATAATTATAACTTTTACAGATATATCTAGGATACTATAAAATGTAGAGGAACTAATGTAGACTGAATTGAAACAATGGGAAGGACCAGCGATTGCCTTTTTGAAGGAAATGACATTTAGGTTGAGACTTGCAGAATGCGTTTGTGTGAGATAAGGCATCAGAAAAACATCCTTATTCTCTGGTTGCACAAAATACAGGAAGAACAAGAACAGTTCTAGTTCTGGGGAAGAGCAGGTCAGTTTGAATAACTTAATGGATGGTAGAAGCTAAGGAATATTGAATGAAGGAATATACCTAAAATGAGACTGAAAAAACAGGGGCAATACTATTTTCACTTTCAAATTTCACTGTATTGTAAAGTGAATTCTCAGAGTCTAATTTTCCTGCACAATCTAATCTCTGTTGTATATTGTCCTTAGGTCCCATGGCCTGTCGTTTCGTGTTCCCAAAAAATGTTTCATCAGGCACTGTGGTTCAATAAATCTATTCAATAAATCTATTTCTTTGTTATCCGTTAATAATGTTTGTCCTACCAAGAAGAGCAACTTCATTTTCCTAGTAACTTAGAAAAGACTTGCAACTCACTGCCACAATCTAGGCCTTCGAGGTTAAAGGATCTTAAAAAAAATTTTTTTTTAAAGAAAGAAAGAAGATAGAATATTGTCCTTGGAAATTAGCTGTAATTTGTAAGGCTTTCTGGTACATTCATTACACTGGTGCTGGAGACATCTTCATCACTCACTGTTATGAAGGAGTCTAAGGACTGATTCAGGTGAATCATGAGTTCTTTTATGGAACAGATATTGAACCTTTACTATGTACAAAGAGCTCTCTCTGTTTTAAGGATGGGAAACAGGATTTTGTATTTGCTCAAAGCTAGTAACTAGGTCTTCTGTCACCATTTCATAAGTTCTCTGGCAGAAGAGCATGTTGCCTCAAAGGCTGAAAACTACTGCATATAAGTGGTGTTGTCCATGGGATTATTTAATGTTGATATTTCATTGATAGCTTGTCATCTCCCACCTCCCCAAGTATTCTCCAAGATGGTCGAATATCCTTAATCAATGGTATTAGCAAAATAAACAGTTTTTAAAAACTTAATTTTTCTATAACATAAGGGCTACAGAAAGTCACAGCTTGACATACGGCTCCCATCCATTCTTTTTACATGAATTACTTGCTCTTTGTATTTTACTGTAAGTCCAAGAGCTTGATATACTTTAGAGGTGCTAAATTTTCAGGACACCCTAGAGATCAAGTTATTATTTTCTTGTTAAAAGTTAGGACACTAAATGTAAGAATATATGCACACAGACAAATAAGATCTAACAGCAAACTGACAGAAGACTAAATAGCCTCTTAACTCTTATTGCAACTTTTATTAGAGAATACAACATGTCAAATTGGATAATCTGCAGGAAAGAGAGTGATGATCAAAAAGATACTGTTTATGGACTGACATTCACCTCATTATGACAACCATTCATTACCTTTGCTTTTCCAATTAGCCTCTATCTTCCATCAATTAAGTCCCACCAATAAGAAATAAAATGTAGAATTATGTTATTCAGATTATAGATAAATAGCAATTTGTGTTTAAAAATAACGGTTTGTAAGCTGCTATTTTTGATTTCACTTCTTATTGGAATCTTCTTGCATAAATATGAAAGAGAACCACAACAAATGCATCACTTTTTAGAAAGAGTATTTTCAAATAATAAAATAACTATAGAAAAAATGAATTAACTCACCTAAAAATAAAATATAATTCTAGTAAATTGTCAGAAAAATTGGGATCAATTTCTGAGGGTTCCCCCCAAAGCGTTGTCAGCCTAACCTGAGAGAAGAGTAATTTTTTTTCACTCTTTTCAAATAGAAGTTAAAAATTAGGTGCAAGAGATCTGAGACATGCCTGTAAGGTAAGCAGAAAGATTATTCTTTCTTCTGAATGTCCTTACTTCTAACATAGCAAAATGATCTAAGAGCATCTTAAAAAAAAATTCTCTGAAAATGACCAGATTGGTTGTTCCTTAAAAGAGCAGAAGCTATTATTTTTATGTGGGTTATTTGGGTTACTCTAAATAAAGCACATAATAAATAACCTTCAGGTCACAATTTTCTTTAAGTCTATTATTATACATCCTGCATTTTCAAACAGTGATGCAAAAGTGTGAGGAGTGAGATGTTTCTCTTACCTACAGTTAATAATTTTAAAAACAGCTGCTACTTATTGAGCACATATGCTACCTGGAATGAAGCTGTCTTAATTGAAATATTATTTTTAAAGCCTTACAACCCTATAAAGCAGGCATTATTACCATTGCTATTTTATAGACTTGAAAATTTAGCCTCAGAAATATTAAATAACTTGCCTGAAGTCACATTATTTGTAAATGGTAGAGCTGGTATAAATTCACTCCTTCATTTTAATATTCATTGAACTTGTTCTCTGAGCCAGGCAATAAGGTACATCCAGGAAATATGGTGCTTAAATATATGACAAGGTTTCTGCTGTCATGGCTCTTACGCTGTAGGCAGAGACTGACAATAAATATGCTAAAAAAGTAACTCCAGTAAATTAAAGAAAGAATGAATAAGAATTTCATTTTGTTGTAAGTAGCTACAAAGAGAATAAAATATAGAAATGGGTAAGAGTGACTAGGTGTGAGGACAGGTTGCTAACAAAGGCCTATCTGAGGAGCAAACACCTGAGCTGAGCTGAGATAAAGGGCAAGAATGCTGCGAATAGGTAAAAATTTGGGGAAGAATTATTTAGGCAGAGAAAAAGCCTGAAAAGGTTCTGAGACAGAAATGAGCTTTATTTGCTTGAGGGACAGGGGGAAGGAGGTTAGTGAACAAGGGAGGGATATGAAGTAAGAGCTATAAAGAGAATCAATGAGTTCCTATACAATCAACCAAATGAAAAACCTTCTAGGATTATTACTAAAACCAACAAACATGCCAGCAGTTGTAAAGATACTGCTTCAGAGTTGGATGGACATTTTTAATTACTTTTGTAGTAGAGGGGTAAACATAGCTAGTCGCCATAACCCACATATTTTTGCTGATTATGGTGTACTTTCCTTGGTGCAGCAAAGATTTCCTTGGGTAAAGCTGACTACACGCTATTAAAACAAACTGGTCCAGAGAAAGTCAGTGTTCCATAGGTGAACAATATGACAGTGGGTATTTTCGTTTAAACGAAGAATGACCAAACTGTCAAATATATCACTTATTAGAATAAAAGTATGGCATTAATAATTATATTGGGATCATAGGTACACATCTTACATTATCTCAGGCATTGTTCATCATTCCAGCTAGTACCCACACTGTTCCTGGCACATAGTAAGTTATCAATACATATTTGGTCAAAAAATTAATGAATGAATGAGGAAATGCAGCATGGGAAAAATAAATCTTAAATCACTGGACAGGAATTGGGAAGAGATGTTTACGTGAAACAAAAATATTTTCCAATAGAAAATCAACAAGCTTTACGTCAATAATTCCTATTAGTTCCTGATGAATTATTTGGTTTGCATGGAAAGTCCCACAGTGACATGGAATAAGCATGCTTTCTTTAAGCAGAAGATCAGGGTTTCAGTTTTACTTCTAATATTCTCTATTTCTGTAATTTTTGCTGATCATTTAATATCTCTGAGTCTGTTTCCTAATTTTAAAAATTTAAACCTCACTGTGTTATGAGTAGTGTGTTAAACAATAAACATTAAAATAACAAGTGAATTTTACCCCCCAAAATGTAAAAGCACCACTGAGTTAGTTCAGAAGAATCAGTTTCTAATCAGTTTCACGACTTGCTTCAGCTCATTTCTATCGTAAATACCAGGAGAAAATGAGATTCCTTAAATGTTGTTTTCCCCTTAGAAAATCACAAGTGATTACCATCATTTTCCTTCTGTGGAAACACTGTATTATTTTTATTGATTTTTTATTTAAAGTTATTTTGAAGTAATTTTACAAGCCATTTTGTAGCAAATCAGAATTTCTGTATAAGCCAAATTAGCTCAACGATAAAAGGTTCTAAGGTAAGTGATTTATCTTTTCCTCTGAATAAAAGTGGTAAGAAACCAATAATTAAATCATGGCAAACGAAAACTATCGGGGCATACACTGGCTAATGTTCCTGTCAAGGAAAAATATAAGTTGGTAGAAGCACCTGAACTATAGAGCAAAAATGTATTTATATCTTACTCCATGTAAAATAACTCATGTTATCAATAGATTCCAAAGATGAATTTGCTTCCTGCTCAGGGGAGAGACAGAGAACCTGGGGGTAAGCAAATACAAAATAAAGTAAAATATAAAAAGGAAGGAATAAAACAAGTGCCAACGAGAAGTATAATTATGTACAGGGTTAAAAGGCCCAGAAAGGGCTTGCTTGAGTGTGAGTGGTGTCTGAAAAGATTCTCTAGATTATGAGTCATTTTAGGTTACCCTTAATGAGTTGAGAAACAGTTTGTGGTTTAAGGTTATGATTAGAACAAGAGATACTTATAAGGAAAAATGCTATTTTAGGTAAAAGGGAAGAAAGACTAAAGTTAAGAATTCTGACCATATTTTGAAAATAAATCATTTAAATGGTTTACAGAAAGTAAGGCTGGGGATATATCATCGAGATTTAAGGAAGGGAGACCTTTACGCTTTTTGAATTGGGAAGTAATAAAACATGAGCTGAATTTTAGAAAATTTAATTTGGCTATTGTCAGGAGGATAAATTAAATGGACCAGAGTAGGCCAGACAAGACATACTAAGACTCTTTTCTGGATGTAAGCACTGAAAACCAACAGACAGAATAGATAGGAGAGACATCACAGAGAGAGAAACTATAAAAATTAGCAATGGACTGATTTTTCAGGGTGAGAAAGGAGGAGGTGTCAAGGATAATTATAAGGTTTCCAGAGAGAAGGATGATAATAGGTAAATGGAAATGAGAAGTGTCAAGAAGATAAGTTGCCTTTGGGCAAGAAGCACTGGGTGCTGTTTTGATTAGAGCTAGATAAATTGAAATGCCACAAAGTATAGAAATCATGGCTTGGACTTGTGTTACACATGTCAGAAATTACCTGAGTCTTCCTTACTTTAGTAGCTTTATTTATTTTTTTTAAAGTGTGTAGGTAGAACTTAACACTCTGCAAAAATAATTTTGAGGACTTCAACAGCCCTGAGCCATAAGATTTGCAACTAAGCCTAAACCACCAAGAATCCTACTGACTAGCCAAGTTCAGATCAGAACTTGTTCAGACTGAAAGCAGGAAGACTATACACCAGAGTGCATTGCAAGATGGACAGAAATACTCATTCTACACAAACCATCTTAATCTTTTGTTTCTTATGTTATTCTACGAAGCTTCAAATAACTTTTAGAATGTTATCACTGCCTGTCCTTGTATTCAGATGCGATCATAGAAAACAACTGTTTAACAAAAGAAATCTAAAATATTTTAAACTAATAGCTTATAGATTGCTCATTCACAACCAAACGCCGCATTTTAATGGGGATGGTGGTGGTTGTGGTGGTATTATTGCCTTTTATATTGAAAAAGTGTGTTATTACAGCTAAACTGTTACCAAAAAACAACAAAAAATTGCAAAAAACTCAGGACTACCCAAGGAAGTGTCTTCTTTGTGGAAATACACACACACACACACGTATACATACATATACATATATACACATGTATTTGTGTGTGTATATATATTTATATATAGTTTTCTCTTAGTAAATCCATGTTAGTTTGAAACATTGAATCTATCAGGAAGCTGCTCTTATGCAAGACAACGTGAAAAGATTTGGAACCTCACTGTAACTGCAGGTGGTAAAGAAACACTCTTCATGGATTGCTGCTTTCTTCTAGGTAACTGAAAACATAGAAACATACCCTAACAATTTCATTTATTACTTAAAACATATCCAGGTTAGGTTCACCTAGGGAAAACCAAGAAATATAAAGATTCTTCTTTCTAAGCAGCAATACTCTCAACATTCACCAAGTCGGTTGTCCTATTATAAGCATTTTATCTCCTCCAAAGCTGAAGGGTATTTCATCCTGCGGGTTAATTGAAATGTAAAGTTTTGTTTCCACCACCATCTATTCCTGATCATCTGCATATTTCTGTTGTCATTTGTTCCCTTTTTCTCTTCTCTCTTAGAATTTGCATTGTTTAAAAACCCACAATACATACAGTCCGCTTTCTTCATGAATGTTCTGTGCCTTCCTTCATATATCATATTGTGGCACTTCCCTCAGTCAAAGGTGATTAAAATTATAGGAGGAATTGATATTTCTGACCACCATGACTACAGCCTGGGTAGCTGTCATTCTGATGACTGGTAACACTTGCTAAGGTGGTTGGACAAGTATGTCCTCCACAACAGAGAGCCTGAAATAATTAAATATCAAGGTCCTTTGTGAAAATGGATTTAAAGTTTAACACAGAACATGTCAGGACAACTTGTTCTGTCCATTAGCAATTTTGTATTTTTATTAAAGATACATTCAGGAATTTATTGTGACCATCGTTTAACATAATAAAAAATGTAACTTCTTACTTTCCACCTTCAACATTATAACACAACAGTTCAGGACAACACAACACTCAGATTTCAAACACACACACACACACACATTGTTATTTCAGAAATGGCCAAAAAATAGCAGTAGACATACTGGAGGCAACAACTCTCACTGGCAATAATATTGATTAAAAACTATACTTGAAATGAACTTTGAATAAAGTGTGTGAGTAAAGCATGGGAGTAAAACAAAATCCTGATATATAAGAGTACACAATTCCATGTAAACTGTTAGTCTGGGCCAGAGACAGCACAGAACAAGAATAATATCCAGAACACAAAATAATCCAAGAAAAGAAATCTAGATTAAAATGGAGAAAAAAAATCCTTGTAACAGTAGGGCTTTTCTGAGAAGACCTCAGCATTGATATCAGAACACCACCATATCACAGTTTTTCTGCAA
Organism: Vicugna pacos; assembly: GCF_048564905.1. NCBI lineage: Eukaryota > Metazoa > Chordata > Mammalia > Artiodactyla > Camelidae > Vicugna > Vicugna pacos. The sequence continues at coordinate 54,202,720 of NC_132989.1, forward strand.
TGATCTGCTCATGACAGCTGAATAATAAAATGTGGAAAGATACCATGATGATATGCAAAAAAGAATAAAAAAAAAGAAAAAAAAAACCTTGTTCTTTGCCACAGGTATCTAGACTGAGTGGCCCCTGTCAGTATAATGCAGTCAAGATTTTTGTATTGACATTAGATAATACTAAGAAAACTGCATTAAACATAGAATGTTGCTTTAGTAAAGTACAAAATTTTGTCTGAAAACTTTAGACTTATTTCAAATGCAGATTACAGGAAAACCTAGGTTCAGGTTACTCAAAATGTTAATTTTTTTAAAAAATAATTGATTTATCTATGGATCATTAAAACGATGAAAGTTCTACTTACAAAACTAATATAATATATACAGACCTCAAGGATTAAAAGCAAAGGCTAGATATAAATTTATTATTTCCTTCAACCAGGTATGACTCTTTTGTTACTGACTCATTTGAAGCTTCATGTCTTCAAATATTTGATTATTTAATTTTTACTGAGTTACCTCCATTAAGTATTTTTCACAGTCTCTTTAATTCATCTGTTCTAGTAAGAATTCACTTCTATTCGGAATGCTGTAGTTTCTTCCAAACATCTCTTTGTCAGTAAGCCTGAATGCCATGTTCATTTACAAGTTTTTCCTAGCTAGCTCATCCATCAGATCATCTAATTGATCTCAAATCTTTAATTAAACATTGTTGGGACAAAAGAAATAATCAAATCTATGATGATCTTTCTGGGTATTGATTTACCCTACACACCCTTCCTCTTGGACTAAATAATTGCTGTTTAACTTAAATTCATGAAAAAAGGGTCACATTTTGCCATTCTCATATTATCGCTTAAAGACCATTAATTTATCCCTTCACTCTTTCAATAAATGTTTATGGGGCTATAGGCTTGATTTTTTTTTTAAATAAAGTTACTTGCTTACTTGCCAAGGACAAATAAAACTTTTAAGTGTCTTCTCCACAAACAGTAGAAAAATCTTTAGCCATTGAACAGGTAAATTTAACTTATACCAACTGTCTTGCATAAGCTAGTGACTCTTGCATTATTATACTTGTCTCATGGCTAATATTTTTAAATGAAACTATAAGGTCTCATTTGCATGTGTCAGTACGTTTACATGTATATTTTTGTATGTGTCATAGATGTGTGGTATTTTCTACCTTCAGATGGTATTACCAAAATTAATTTTTAAAAGGAGTTCTATTTAATTGGTTTTTTAAAAAATGTAAGCACTTTTATGAATTAAACTCTCAGAAATATAATAGAAACTAACCCATATGTCTTTCATGTTCATATAATCTGAAAAAAATCTTTAGTAAATAAAGCTAGTTGTTGGTTTAATTAAAAGAGGCATATTTTTAGTTATCAGAATTAAATATAATACTTTTATTCCACCTAATCTGACATCAAATTAGTCCATGTCATTTCTCCTATAAAACTTGTCAGCAAGAAAAATAGCTTGGGATGTTTGTTGACTTTGTCTAATGTTTCATAAAGTTTTTGTGGGTAATCTAAATGTAATTGTTAAGAACAAGTATATTAAATACATGCAAGTAGGACAAAAGTTTATAGGTGAACTTGTCAATGGTTTTCTCAAATCCTTTTGGTAACCTGAAACCTTAAGTTTTGCTAAGCCAAATTAAATAATGAATAGTCATTAAATATTTAGATAATTTCCAAATAAGATAAAATATTGAAAAATTAATTATAGGGCATAGATTTATCTATTTTGGGGTTCTTATTACAGAGAAATTAAAGATATTTTTGTATTTGTTAGTAAATATATCTGTGCCATACTGAGAAATTACTGGGAAAAAAGTATGTTTCTAAAAAATATATGAAATGTAGATTTAAATTTGTTAATTAAATGAATGAATTTTACTATCAAAATAAGCTGGTGTAAAATCAGAATTTGGTTTTTTCTTTGTAAAAAAGACAAAATTTATTTGGATTGTTGATCTACTCTTAATAAGTGATTGTAAAATGCTTTTTCCTTACTTCTTAAAATAATTTGCCAAGAAAACCAAAAATCTTGTGGCTTGTCAAAATAATCAGCTGTTTCATGTTGTCTTTGATTACTTAGGTAAACCTAGTCATCTCAATATTAAGAGTTAAGTTTTTCTCTGAACTGTGTAACTTTCTATACTTTCCTGTGAAGTGTTACTTAGGTTCAAGAGATAGCTAAATGTCGTTTCAGAGTGATATATGATACTCTTTGACCTCGTGTTCAAAAATCTTTGATATTTCTGACAAACTTCCCAAAAGTAGCATTCTAAATAAAGTATTTTTGACCTCAAACTAACTTTAGGATTTTCTAGAGGGTCGCTGGCACACCTCAAAAGATTTGTTCCCTCTCCTTATAAGAAAAAAAAAGAAAGAAAGAAAGAAAAAAAAAAGAGAGAGAGAGACAGTAAACAAATTAAGCTAATTTAATATGTTAAATTACATAGGAACATTGTCAAGTGAGTAATACTAAACCTTCTTAATGTTGTATTCATGCAGGTGTATAAGTGTTCCAGAAATTGTGTGAAATTGCTAGAAGTCTAATATGTCCTACTATAATGTTCAATCAGTCATAATTGCAGTTATTACCTTAAAATGTGTGTGAGAGAAATAACCAAATGTCAACTTTATTGTAATAAATTCTTATTAGAGCTTTAACAGTGGGCATTTCAAAGCCTTTTGTCTTTACAGGCAGTTACTGTTTTACTGTGATAATTTGCTGAAGTGTTCCTGCAAAAGTACTTCATTTTCAAGGAGATTAAAGAAAAGGATTTCAACAAGTACAGGTTTTTGATAATTTTAAGCTCATAAAATTGAACTGAGTAAGAATTTCCAGAACTAATAGAAACCTGGATTCATCAGAAGAAGAATTAATATCAGGGGAACGAATGCACAGAAGAGGATAATTATCACGCTTATTACTTTTTGTTTGAAACTTTACTGGTTACTTAATGTTCTGTTTTTCCAGATTTAAGGAATCCTTTTCTCTGAAGCTATCTATGACTTACAGCAATTTGATAAAATATACCTTTGCAGATTAGGACAAAACTTTTACTTTTTGCCCTACCTGATCCTCCAAAATTCAGAAAATCTTGAATATTCTTTTCATGGCAGTATAGATACAGTTAATGATTTGCATAGGCTCAGTAATAATCTGTTCTCCTTGTAACAGGTCTTGGAAAAATTGACTTGGTACCTTGTTTACAAGGTTTCAACAAAGCAGTAGTTTTAAAAGGAGCTTATACAGTCAATCACTATTCTTGCTGCACTTGTAAAAATAATCAGGCCAAGCGTAATGCAAAAAAAATTAGCTTTGCTGTGATTGTGTTTGCAGGAAAATGAGATAATTTGTAGAAAAAACTTGTTTGCATCTTTGTGAATATTAGATTCTAGTCCTATTAATTGTCTTTGAGGTTTTGTTACATATCTGTAAACTGAACTGGATCCTGAATTCTTCTAGTTTTCTCAAGTATCTGGCTATGACTCTTCAGGTCAACATTTCCAATTTTCTTCCATGCTCCTTATTTGGAATCACTAGGAACAAATACTGTCCTTGAATATCCTTGGAAGTGACTAACCCAAGTCATCCTCCCTACCTAGATGGCAGCCAAACTTCAGGGATTTGAACCTTGAATAAATATCTCACCGTTAAAGTAGACTCCCCCTGACAACTGGCCCTGCACAAATGCTGGAGACCTCCAAGTCAAATTGGCCGGGAGGAGAAGCAGTTGACATCAAGTTAGATTGTTTCCTTTCAAGACACCAGATCAAGACTTCATACTTTAACTAAACATGAAACCCTTTTCTCTTCCTTTCTTTCCTTCACTTCAGCTTTGGCCTGTAATGATAACACTGTTATCCTTGTCTTCCAGGCCAGTGCTAAGGGGGTTAACCTCTGGAATTCAAGACAACATTTTATTTCAGGCTATAAGAAAGCCTAACTGACCCCTGGCTTGCATGGACAAATGTAATAATCTCTGCAAATACATTAATTAACAGTGCCACCTTAGTGAAAAGGGTTTGTGCCCCAATAGCATTTGTCTTTGTCTATGGTGGTTATCATTCTCAGTATGAATGCCCAGATAGCTGGTGCACAGGCTGGTAATGACTCAGGTTATCTCACTGTGCCTCTAACTTTACAAACATGAACAGACACCTCACTGGTCAACTCCCCTAGATTTACATCATTGAGTTAGAAAGGATCTAGAAGGTGATCAGAAATCTCCCCTTAACTCTTAAAAGATACTGCAGAACCCTCTGCTAAGAAAATAGCTGCACCCCCAAAACCTTAGATGCTCTGGCCAAAGTTGCCCTCATAATAGGACAGCCCTTGATTATCTTTTAGCTGAGCAGGGAGGTGTCTGTGTTATAATGAACACTACTTGATGCACCGGGATTAACACTTTTGGGGAAGATGAAACTCAGCTACATAAGATCACTGAGAAATCCAGCTGGCCTTAAAAGGTGACTCCTTCAGCAGACTCTTTCTCTGACATACTTGATTTTTATTGGTTTGCATCCTGGGGACCATGACTTTGAAGTGCACACCAAACACTGGGAATTATCCTGCTTATAATCATCACGGTAATCGCCCTGGTGCACTGTAATCTCTCAGGGGCTTTAAATGCATGTTTCCATCAGCAAATGATCTCCCTAAGACTACAATGTCAGAAAGGGAACAAAGAGAATGACTGACGTAAAAACTGTGAACCTGAAGTCATAATCTGTGAATGTCACAGAGATTAATCAAAATATGTCATGACCTGGGAATACCATGCCAAGGACCAACAAAAGCTGTGAGAACTACAGAGTGATAACTGTGAGTGGCACTAATGCCTTAAATTTTTATTATATCTCTCAGTTAATCTGAAAGTCTGATCGAAAGGGGGGAATTGTTAAAAAGAAGCAACAGGTCCAAAATAGAGTCACTTGTGCTAAGCTCATTTCACCAAACCGAGACTTATTACCTAACCTAATTAAAGTCTCAGCCTTCCCCAAGAATGTAATTTCCATTGATCAGTTGGAAATTTTCTGGTCAGAACCAGTGAGGTAATCTGCCTAATAGACATTTTTGTCCCCTCAAAGGAAGGTAACCTTGCCCAAAATAATTGTTTAATTTTTGGTTTATGATTTCCTTGTCCCAACCCTCTATGCCTTTAAACATCTGTCCTTTTTTCATAGCTCTTTGGAGCTCCTTTCTATTTGATAGATGGGATGCTGCCTAATTCATGAATCATTTAGATTTCAAATTTACTCAGTGGAATTTTGTCTTTTAGCAATATTCAAACCAGACTATATTAGCAAAATTTAAGATGAGTATGGAGATGGATGGAATAAGGACTTGGCTGGATCACTGAAGACCTGAATATGTGTTTTGTTAAATGAGAAAATAAGTGGAAAAGTCAGCAGTATTTTGGAGGATGAGGTTATTCAAACTGCAGTGAGAGATTTCACAGCATAGACTACCCTACTGGGGTAGTCAGAGAAGACTCTTTCTGCATTAGAGTAGAAATGCAGAAATGTCAATTAACCCAATACAGAGCTATAGCTCTTTGGGGTTCTTTGTTTTCAAACTTAACTTAGTAATTCTATTAGGAGCAAAAACATGTAAAAAAAAAAAACTTTATTTATTTCTGTGAGCTAACTGAATTGGAGGTAAAGATATCAGATATAATGATTATCACCTAATCCCTGCACTATCTAATCTTTTCTATTCTCGAAGGCATTTCAAAACAAAATAAATGAAATGAAATGAGCTTTCTGGTCAGTTCGATTTCTTATGCTCAACTCATTTTAATTCACACATGAGAAGTCTGTGAAACAAAGAGCACACAGACCTATGTGAAGAAAAAAAATCAGAAAATCACACATTTCCCTAGACAACTGCAAACCCAACATTTCTCTTTGGACAAGTTATAGGTAATTCTCTGTGGTGAAAACAATCTTTTCTTGGGCCAATAAAGCAGGAATTAACAAATGGAAGTGGGAAAAACTGACTTAAATCATTATTGGAAAAGATAAAGCTTTTGGTTTTACTAGTAACAAAAATACAAATAAAACAGATTAAAGTAACTTTTGAACCTCCCCAACATCCCTCAACCCTGCCCTAGGCTACATTTAGGTCATGAAATAAAACTCCAATTAAAAATTATATTACTATAACAACAAAAAAAGAAAATTTTATAACTACTACTTTAAATAAGAATGACTAAAAAAGTAGATATTATAAGTAGCCTTATCATTAGTAAATATTTTAAAATCTCAACCTATACAGCGCTATATAACACACCTGTTCATTTAGATTATATAAACCTATTTATCTCTTTATTTTATAAATATAAATATAATACACTTTTATAGAAACACTTTTAAATTTATGGGAAAATACTGTTTTTATACTTTTCAGCAAATATGTGAATGACATCTCTTTGAGGTTAAACAACTGCTTGCTTCTGAAGAATGCTTTTTCCTCTGAAGAGTGCTCAGTGTACACTCAAAGATTCCAACTTATTACCAGAGTTATGATACTGATATTATGATAAAGCAGTGATATAAAATTACATGCTAGGTATTTAGCATGCAAAGAAACAACTTTATGCCAAAGTGTTCATTCAACAATTGTGTTTTCTTGAATTGGAATTTGATTTACGACGCCTTATCAGCAATGTACACTAAACTGTTAAAAAATGAAACCAAAAACAAAACAAAATAAATTTGGTCTTGACCTCAGTTGCCCTCTTTATATGGATTGAACAAACAATTATAAAAGATAATCCGAAATAGTTTCTAGCACTGTGATAAATTCACTGAAGTAAAAAGGAAAAGAAAAAGTCAAATAAAGCATGTGTGTGTGTATGTATGTGTGAGTCCACGAGTATGTATATGTATGTATATATATACATATACACACGTGTGTGTGTGTGCATATGTATGTGTGAGCCCATGAGTATGAATATGTGTGTGAGTATAAAATAATGGAGACATTTTTTGTGTGTGAGAGAGATTAAAGAAAATGTTCGTATATGAAAATAATAATGAATTATTTTCTTTTTGATTAACTAATTTAGTTTCTGACTACAAAATACATGTTTTAAGTACAATGCATAGAGAGGTTAAATTATCTTAGGTTTTACAAATAAATTTATTCACTCAGCAAACACTTACTGAGCACTTATGGCAGCCATATACTCCAAAGTATAGCGTATGCAGTCTTTAGGATACAAAAACTCCTACTTTATCACTACAATTCTTTTTGACCATTGCTGGTGAAGGCGAGAAGCATTTATCACTCCAAAATATATCTATTTGGCATAAAGATTATCTTAGGCTAATTATTTTAAAGAACAGCAGGCACACAAAAGAAGCTCTAAAAGCCCAAAAGAAGTTACATTTTTTAAGAGACATTTACATTTCTAAGAGAAATCTTCATTTGTAAGGATATCTGCCTCTCTCTACCAGAAAGAGAAGGGTAATTAAATCTCTAGAAACTCTTATCAATGGGATGACAATGACTTAAATCTGCAAAACAATGATATCCTTTTTTACTGTGCTTTTGCTGGTAGCCTCCTATAACTGGCTCCCTTATCCCCCAACATCTTCTTTGTCTTTAGTTGGACTTGGTATTTAAGGCAGTGGCTTCAGCCAATTTGGGAGAGTCATCTAGTTTTCCTGAATCTTTCTCATGTATTCAGGAAGTATACATGTTCTGTTTTATAACTGTTGTCTCCTGTTTTTCTCCTATTAATCTGTCTTTTATTATGGAGGCAGAGGTCCTCATCCAAGAACCTAGAACGGCAAAGGGAAACCTATTCGTTCCTCTTCCACACTGGTGCAAACACAATTCCCTTATCTCTTGATACAATGGTGTGTGTATCTACACACAAACTTTGTATATAACATATCTCATCTTTCTGATTTTGAGGGCCAACATAGAAACTAGTTCTCTTATGAAAGTATACTCTCCCTACCCTCTCCATTCCCTACCAATCATCATTACCCAAAATATTTCATTTAGTGGTTTTTCTTTTGTTTTGAGATTAGGATAGCTTTGCATTTAAAAAATGGCAATGGAATGGAGATTTTTTTTAAACCTGGGTGCTGAAGGAAGAGAGGAATGAATAGGCACATCACCGGGGACTTTTAGGGCAGTGTGACTATTCTGTATAATACTGTAATGATGGATACATGCCACGATACGTTTGTCAGAACTACAGAATTCACAGCAGAATGAGAGAATTCTAATGTAAACTATGGATTTGGAATAGGGGCAACTGTGTTAAAATAAATAGTAGTGCTGAACTAGTTTTCTTGGACTTCAAAGTTCATAGATCACAGTGTTTCTAAATCGCAGTTTCAAATAAAAATCACCTAAGAAGTTTTAAACAAATTTCAGTGCTCAGGGCAGTCATAAAACTGATAACATCATGATCTGTAGAGTGCCTCCCAAGTAGGTAGATTCACCTCAAAGTTCTTGAGATGATTCCAATGTTAAACCAAGTTTAGAAGCACTGATGTAAGAACATCAAGTCATATTTAAAAGCATCTGAAGCACTGTAGTGGGCAAACATTTTGCTAAAAGTCATACAGGACTTTCTGGCAATTTAAAGACTATATACTTGTAATTTATGTATCAATGGAAAGCATGAAGGACCATTTCTTCTTCATTTGCACCTGAATGGGCCATAGTAATGAACATAAAGAAATTTAAATTTAAATATCCCAATTATGTTAGTGAATTATGTTTTTAAAACCACTTCTAATAGACTGAATGAGACTACTGATGCAGAAAAATAACAATGTCAATAATAAAAAATCAGGAAGCTGCCCCAGTAAAATTCAGCAAAACAATGTGTGAGCAAATTAAACTGCTACTTCAAACTGGTCAGGACATATTTCTTGGAATTCAGTAGCACATATTTCTTGGAATTCAGTAAAGCAGTAAGCTAATTATTTCATACATTTGTAGAATTCATCCTTATATCAATTTTTTTTTCTTCACTTAGTACAGTGCCTTCTTCATAATGGTTTCTTAAGAGATAATACATTCTCTATGCCAAGTTTTCTGATGTGTCTATAAGTCTACTTTATTAAGTCATATACTGTGGCTTTACCCATATTTTTGAGTATTCTTTAAACAAAAATCACAGTATTCTCCTAAGTACACTATAATTGAGGCTTTTTTCATTTTCATTTCATTCTTTTCTTTGGTAAAAAAGTTTTAATCAGCCATCTTCCACTGAATATGTATTTTGTTTTCTGTAATACTAGAATATTTGTTTGAAATGAAAGAAGCAGCATTTTTTGGTGTAGTGGTTGCACTTTATTTTTAACTTACACTTTCACATGTGCTATGTGGCAGTGCTAACAATACAACTGTATTTTCAGCACATTTCATAAAACTGTTAGTCTCACAAATGTAAACTTCTTGCCGAAAATTTGTAAAGCAAGTGGAAAAAAACACATAATTTTTTTTTATCGGGGGAAGACAACATTACTTTTGCTGAGAAAATCTGTTTCTGTTTTATAAGTTCTTTAGTAGTAAAGGGATAAATACCAGTTGGGACCTATCCAGTAAAATGGACAATCAATACAGCCCATAGCAATTCTGTCACAAAGAGTCTAGGGTTGTTGTTATTATTATTAATATAATATCACCATAGTTATGATTTAAAATTCAAAGTAGAATAAGGACACACTTTTTTTTTTTAATGATGAATTACTGGCACTCATAGAAAATGTGAAGTTTTGGTAATGCCTATTTGCTACAAAGAGCTCTGATCTACAGTGCTGGTTTTCATAACTGAAGAAATGCTCATCTTCTGTAGGTGGGACCATCCTGTTTTTTTCTCTACGTTAGAGGTGACTAGGACTAGATGTCCCTCTAGGCAAGCTGAGGATACTGAATTACTGAATAAAAATATATATATTTATAGGGGTCAGATCAAGATAGCAAAATAGAAGGATGCAGAGCTCACTTACTCCCCAAAATACCTACATGTGGAACAAATCTCATAAAATACCCACTGAACTCTGACAGAAGATCTCATACAATCAAAGTTACAGGAAGCATCTCCATGTAATTAGGTAGGACAAAAAAAAAAAAAAAGAAAGAAAGAAAAAAAATAGGATGGGACATGCACGCTTGGGAGGGAGCTGTGAAAGAGAAAAGTTTCCCTCACCCTTTCACCAGCGAGGAGATCAGCCAGAACAGAAAGGGAGCTTTAGAGGCTCGGAGAAGAGCACAGGCAAAATTCACAGAGTCAGAGAAATATAAGTAAAATGAAGAAGCAGAGGAATTACTCCCAATTAAAAGAACAAGAGAAATCCCATGAAAAAATAAACAATGAAACAGACCTCTCCAGTCTATCAGAACTTGAGCTCAAAAAGGAGATAATAAATATACTAAAGGAGTTAAGAAGGGCTATTGATAGAAACACAGATAACTGTAACAAGGAACTAGAACCTATAAAGAGGAACCAAGTAAAATGAGAAAACTCATTTGCTGAGAAAAAAACTGGGTAAGGGCAATAAATAGCAGACTAAATAAATAATGCAGAAGAATGAATAAATGATCTGGAAGATAGAATAACAGAAATTACCTGATCAGAACAGCAGACCAAGAGACAAATAAAAAAAAAAAAAAAAGAAGAAAGAAAGCAATATAAGACATCTGTGGGAAAATATAAAGCATGCCAATCTATGCAAAATAGGGATTCTCCCCAGAAGGAGAAGAAAGAGAAGAGGATTGAAAATGCATTTGAAGAAATTAAGGCTGAAAATACCAAACTTAAAGAAAGAAGTAGATATCCAGGTACAGGAAACACAAGTGTCCCGAAGAAGCTCAATGCAAATAAACACACACCAAGACATATTATAATCAAGATGGCAAAAGTTAAATACAAAGAGAAGATTCTGAAGGCAGCAAGAGAAAAACAAAGAGTTAGTTACAAGGGCACCCCCATAAGAGTATCAACTGATTTCTCTACACAAACTTTGCAGGCCAGAAGGGAGTGGCAAGATATATTCAAAGTCCTGAAAGGGAAACACCTGAAATCTAGAATACTCTACCCAGCAAGATTATCATTTAGAATAGGAGAGATAAATAATTTCTGAGACAAGCAAAAACTAAAAGAATGAAGCAATACTAAACCTATCCTAAAAGAAACATTGTAAGTTCTTCTCTAAATATAAAAGAAGTAAGAATCAACAGAAAAGAGAAAATTATCATTGGAAATGTGATAATTAAAATGAACAGCAAAAGAATAAACATGAAGGTGTAAAAAGGACATCAAAATCATGAAATGTAGGGGAGGTAGGATAATGTTAATATTAGCAGTAAAAAATGGCAAGATATGATGACAAGAATGACTTTGCAAATCCTTTGGTCCAATTCCAATCTTTTATGTCACTAAGAAGTTTCTATAGTTTGAAGCTTATATTAGATGCAGAAAAATCAGGAAAATCATTTTTTTAATTTTAAACTCAGAAGATCCCATACCTGTATGGGTGTTGCTATATACCCATATGAGTATTGCTATGAGCACAAGTTGAATTTGAATAAATTAGTAAATGAATAAAGCAGAAATCTGAGAGTGATTGTATTCACATTGATTTTAATTCAGAATCAATACTGAAAAAAGGAATTAACCTAAGCTTCCATGAATGAGTCTATATGAAAATTTTATGGTCAATAAATGACAGATATGACATTTTATTCACTAATTCCACTTATTTATTATGTAATATCAACTGTACTTATACACATATGTGTAATATATATTAAAGAAAGGTTATGATTTACTCAAAAGTCACCTAATCCTGAAGGTATCCTTTTTGGGATTTGGAAGTCTCTTAAGAATACTAAATATATTATTTACAACGTTGAATACAAGAGTTTAAAAATACTGGTAAAAGAGTTCTTTCTTTGAGCCAATTACATTTCTTCCTACTATTATTCACAAATGTTTAAACGCTTTCAACATTCCTCAGAAGCCTGGCACACCAAATGGAAATTGGAGTTCCACAAGTGGGTATGACTGCAGATGTTGAATTGCTACTGCTCAGAATCACTTTTATACCTTGGGCCACTTGTTCTTTATATTCCACACGCTGAAGCAAATAATGCATTTGGAGAAATATGTACTTTATTTTTGTCATAGTCTGATAGAAATGGAGCCAGGTGTGGTGAGAGAGTTTTGACCTGGGAGAGGTCTTCTGTGAACATAACGTGTTGGTCCTGACAAGGACTCAGGGCTGAGACCCAGGCCCACTGGAGAACTAGGTCAGGCTCACAGACCCATGGGAGAGCCATTGTAAGGCTGGAGCTGAGAAGTTCCAGATGGTAAATGCAGTCAGTAAGAATATTTCTAAGAAGCAGCAGCTGGCCACATAAAAAGGGTAAAAATCTATGAGTAATAAATCTAGACACAGAAGCTAACTCTTAGAATAGGGATTAGGTATCTGAACAGAGAAAGAAAGCCAGAGGGAGTGACTATGTGAAAGAAGCAAGACTTATGTGCACAGTAGACACTGAGTCTTTCCTGTTACTTACTAGCTGGAACAACTCCTCTCTCTCAATTTCATCATCTACTGAAAAATTAAATGAGGTAACATTTGTGAAGCTAATTTGCAAACTGATAAGCTCTGTGTACAAGACATTTATTTTTAGATAAGGGCAAATTTCTTCATGGAGATGGAAGAATTTGTGCAAAAAAGCTAACTTTATCTGTTATAACAGCTTTCTGATAGAGGTGCAGCTGATTAACATTTTAAATTAAGTTTTTATTTTGAGATAATTGTGGGTTTACAAGCAACTGTAAAAAAAAATGCAGAGAAATCTAACATATTTTACCCCTGTTTATCTCAAGGTATCATCTTTCAAAATTATAGTACAGTAGAACCACCAGTATACTGAGAATGAAATATTCAAGATACAGAACACGTTCACCATGACAAGGATCCTTGGTGTTTCTCTTTTATAGCGATATCCACCTCCTGCCTCCAATGCACCTCTACCCCCATTCTTGACTCCTGGCAATCAAATTGTTCTCCATTTCTATAATTTGTCATTTAAAGAACATTACATAAAAGGAACCATGGAATTGCCTTTTTCCTCTCAGCATCTGGTGCAAAAAGAATTCTCATTCATTGCTGGTGGAAATGCAAAATGACCCAACCATTTTGGAATACATTTTAACAGTTTCTTACAAAACTAAATGCACTCTTATCATACAATCCATCAGTCACATTCCTTGGTATTTACCCAAATGAATCGAAAACTTATGTCCACAAAATACCTGCATCTGGATGTTGATAGAGACTTTATTCATAATTACCAAAACTTGGAAACAAGGTATCTTTCAGTAGAGAAAATGAATAAATAAGCTGTGGTATATCCAGATAATAGAATATTATTCAGCACTTAATAATGAACTATCAAACCATGAAAAGATCTGAAGAAAACTTAAGTGCATATTACTAAGTGAAAAAAATCAATCTGAAAAGGCTGCATACTGTATGACTCCAACTATATATCATTCTAGAAAATGCAAAATTGTGAAGATAATAAAAAGATCAGGTTTTGCCAGGAACTGGAGGGACAAGTGATTTTTTAAAATTGTATCCTGAACATTTTGGATACCACATTAAGAGACTTTGTATCCCATAATCTTATCTATCTATCTATCTATCTATCTATCTATTTATCTATCTATCTGATCTATCTATCTAATCTATCTATCTATCAATCTATCGTTTTGCATTCAGTCTCACCTTTGAAGTGTAATATGAGGGCTAGATGAGAGCGTATGTTTTGCTTCATGCTGGGTGCCACTGCTACCACCTTGGTAAAAGTGGGGGCATTGACACTGCCTCTTTGTAGACTGGTGAAGTCAAAGTTCAGCTCCCTCTTCAGACCTGCTGACATGCAAAGCCACTACTGACTTACAGCAGCTCATTGCCTCTGTGGTGTAAGATAAATTCCTTGCTGGACCCTATGGACACCAGGATATGGGGATATGTAGGCTCAACTCATTCTACTTTGTTATCACTGACTTTTGATCAGCTCCCACTTGCCCTTCTGAAACAAGAGGAAGGGAGGGAGGAGTGGTATGCTCGTTAGCTCTGCCTCTTGATATTAGTTGAGGGTTGAGGCATAGCTCTCCAATGGGCAATACTGGCACAAAATAGGGGAGAGCAGAGTGTCAACTATTCTTCCTCACACTACCTCATTCTGCCTCAGTGTGCTGGGAAAGGATGGAGGCTCAGCTCCCCACTAGGTCCTGCTGACACCAGAGAAGGTGAGGAACAAGAGAGTCTATGAGCTCTGCTTCAGGGTGCTTTGTTCAGTTTTGTTACTGCCAGGTGGGGGAGTTCATACAATGCACATCCTTAGCAACACAGGTAGCAGGATTGTGGAACGTGTACTAATCCCAACCTGCACCACCTTATTCATTCTCAGTGATGCCAGATCTGGTGCAGGCTCAGCACGGGCACCCCTTATAAAGAGGAGGGAGGATGTGTTTGGCTTACTGGAAAGTAGCCTCACTTCTCACCCCATCAAGTCCCACTGCTGCTGGACGGTTGTGGAGGCTCAGACTACCACTAGACCCCACTGAAACTACTTTAATGGAGGAATTGGAGCATTGCCTGCTCTTGCTAGGTGGGGAATAAAAGACCAGCTCCCAGCTATGTCCTGCTAATCAGATGGAGGAACAGAGGAACATCATCTGTGTCTATGGGAGTGGAAGATTGATTCTGCACATATATTTACTAAAACTGTAAGATGTGTTATGTGTGTATTTTTATGTTTCTGTTAACTGGAGTAGTGTAGGTAATGCAAAAAAGCCTTCTGTTGTTAGGCTATTCTTTTCCTGGTCCTTTGACTAAGAACTGACTTTTCTTTGATCTTTTTCAGTCTGTATCTCTTGGCAATTTCAGGTTGAGACTTCTGCAATGCTCTGTTCGAAATATACAGAAGGCAATGAGGAAACTCAGAGAACCCATCGCCTTGTCCTTTCACAAGTCCCAAGGTTCCTAGACTTTCTACTTTTCAGTGTCTTGATATGTCTGTTGTTGTGCTATGTCAAATGATTTTTTAGTTGAAGAGTGAGTATCTGGAAGGAGTGGAACTCCTGTATCATGGTGGAAATAGGTGATTTATTTTTAAGAGCCAATTTTTCAACTTTTTTTTTTTTTGTATAGAGCAGTTTATAATCTACACACAGTTTTCTCAATGCCCAGGTAATATCTGTATTCAGAACTTACGGGAGCATTTTTGATTCTGTAATCCTTTCACTTGTTTCTGATTGCCATTGGTTTTAATGGCCACGCTTTGTTGCTTATAATTCACTGAAAGTGGTGTTGATTCCCTTTTGATCCTTTGATATTAAGTAGCTTTTGGAGTATCTTCTTTACCCAATACCAGATCTTTACTAATAGCTGAAATCTGGATTTTTTTTCAAACTTACATTATCAACTATAGATTTACAGGACTTGACTATGCTCTCTTATTTGGATTCATCCTAACTTAGTAAATTTGAATGTTAAAATGAGAATATAAAGATAAAATATGTTAATGTTCTGATGTTCTGTACGTTCTTTATTAAAATTCCTACTCATATATTTACCATTCTCCTTTTAAACAAATAGAATTATTTCAGAAAGAGATGAAAATGTAGCATCCAGTATAGAAATTTCATGAATATTTTCTTCTAAATAAATATGTTGATCCACGAAGTAGATGGCTATGGTTTTTGAGTCTGGTCTTAATTTTTGCATAGGGAATTGCTGAATCCAGAATTTGTCACCAAAATCAAGATTAGACATGAAATACAACTAGATGATCCCTAAACAATATTTGTTTCAGGTGCATAATGAAGGCCAATATTTCTACAGTATTATAGAAAAAAATTAAAATTATGAACACATTATGTTCTACAATGATTGATATTTCATATTGGACCCTCCCCAAATATTGAATTTTTTGTCAAGATACTCAAAAGTATTCTCTGTAAGCATGCACCATACAGCAATAGTGTACCATATCACCGTTTATTTTAACAACTCCCCAGAAAGATGGTTATCACTCAATTTCAGCAACAACTGAACTCTCTTTTTTTCGTAGCTGAGGGAAAGGGAAAAGATTAACTGTATAAAGGGAATATATCTTTTATCTCCTATCTCTGTGGTTCTTGAAACTTGTCTGCATGTTAGAACCAACTGGGAACTATTAAGAAACACTCAGGCATAGATGCACTTCCAGAGATTCTGCTGTGACAGTGGAGCCTGGGCACATACATTTGTAATGGCTTTCCAGGAGATACTAGGGGCACCAGTTCATCTCCTGCACCTTGTAGAAGTTACATCTGTAATTGCCTTCACAAAAATAGAAATGAATTAGATTGAAATATTGGGGTTTTAGGAAGTATGAATGTGCCTGCTATCAATAAGCATGACTGAATTAGCTATGTTTTTGAAAAAGCGTATTTCTGTTTTAAATAAGGAAAAATAATTTCAAGTTCAATGAAAATCCAGTTTTAGCACTAGTATATACCTACTGGCCACTGTATTTTGCAATTAAGATAGCTCTTTTATGTAAATAAAATAAGCAAGGTTTTTTCCCTCTCACTTCCTTTTCTTCTTTTTTCTCCCTAGATGTTGATTTAGAAGTTCTTATACTTCAGGTATTCTCTACGTAGCACCACTGAATGTGATATACCACAGTTTTCTATGGTCTATTAAGAATCCTAGGAACCCGCAAGTGGATTAAAGTCATATAGGTGGGCCCAGTACTGAGTGGCTCATTTAATTCTGTAAGCAAGCATTTTGGAAATCAGTCTAGTTCAAGAACTTGGAATTATATACACAGGACAACTATAAATTTGGATTCTTCCTTGTGTAACTACTTAATTACACGCAAATCCTGTTTGCCTCATGAGGGCTTAGTTTCCTAATTCAGTAAATTGATGTAGTAAACCCCTCAGAGAGGCTGTTCATGTTGACCTATTAAGATGGCACATTTCCTTGACCGTTAAAATTGATATATGAATGCTATGTAGGGGAACTGTCATTATAGCTTTTCTCTCTGAGAAACGGTCCCTAAGATAGATATTTACCAGAAGTATTTAAAAGATTGCCCAACTTAATCAAATTATCAGTACAGACAACGAAGGATCTGCCATATCGAAGGCAATATAGTGAATATAAGGGTACTCTCAAGTCAAGCAATATAGTATTAACTCCCTGCTCTCACTAGTTTATAATTAGACAAGAACATATAAGCAGGGAGTAACTAAAGGTAAAATGTGCTTTATGTAATTAACAGGGTGAATTTAATAGAAGATATGTTATTTTTCTATCACTATGTTGTGTAACAAATTACTACAAACCTAGAGACTTAAAGCAATGCAAATATATAATCTTCCAGTTTTGGAAGTCAGAAGTCCAAAATATGTCTCATTGTGCTAAAATCAAGCTGTCAGCAGGGCTGTGTTCCTTTCTAGAGCCTCCAGAGGATAATGTTTCTATCCTCTTCTTGCTCCTAGAGGTCATCTGATTTTCTTGGCTCCCTTCCTCCATCTATAAAGCCAACAACATCAGGCTGAGTCCTTCTCATACTGCCATCTCTCTGTCTCTCTTCTCTATTTCTCTCCTCTGCCTCCCTCCTCCTCTTACAAGGACCCTTGCGATTGCACTGGCCTACTGGGAAAATGCAGAATAATCTCCACTTCTCAAAGTCAACTGAGTAGCAATCTCACCCCCACCTGTAACCTTGATTCCCCTTTGATGTATAACCTAATACATTCGTAGTTTTCAAGGATTAGGATACCAGCATCTTTGGCAGGGGAAGGGAGTGTGGAAGAAGGAGAAGGGGGCATTATTCCACCTGTCACAAAGGGTGTCTGAGCAAAAGCATGGGGCTGGAAAGGAAGGGTCCATATAGGGGAGAAGAAGATGCACCTGAGGAAGCATTTTAGGATCAAATTGTAAAGGTTTTGAAAGACAAAGGAAGGATTTTAGACTTTTAACTAGAAGACCATTAGAAGTGTTTGGCTGAAAAGAGAAATGATCAAAGCAAGCAGAATAAGATGAGGAAAAAGCACTGTGCAAGTGAAATAGGAAGCAAGCAGACCAGATGCAGGAGACAAGTCATGGCCTTGGCTGTGTAGTTCAGTGTCAGATGGAAATGACTTGGACCAGTGTGATGGAAGCAAGAATCCTTAATCGAATTTGGCAGATAAGACGTGGAAATATATATGGCTCCAATGTCACAAACATGAGAAAGTATAAAAATTGTTGGCACCATTTACAGAAGTGAGAGAATTATTCTGTAATGAGGAAAATCATTAGAAGCAAGAATTCTTTACAGGAAATACAAAAGATAAGTAAAAATGTCACAAATCCTATTATAAAGTATTCTATGATCAGAAGTATTTTTTTTTCAATTAAGACTTTTTTTTTAAGAAAGCAATTTGAACTTCACAGCAAAACTGAGGAAGAGGTACAGAAAGTTTCCATATACCATCTGTCCCCACACATGCATACCATCCCTATTATCAACATCCCCCACAGGAGTGGTACATTGGTTACAAGTGATGAGCCTACACTGACACACCATAATCACCCAAAGTTTACATTATAGTCCACTCCTGGTGTTTTACATTCTATGAATTTGGACAAATGTATGATATGTACTCATTTAACTTGGAGATAGCCATACAACAACAATGATGGCGTTTCAAACCTTAAGGAAGAAATCTCTTAGGACTTTGTAACTCAAAGTGCAGTATGTGGACCAGCAATGTCAGCAATACCTGGAAGCTAGTTAAAGATGCACAAACCTGGGCCCCTGTCTTGGATATTCTGAGCCAGTCTACAATTTAATAAGATCACCAAGTGAATATTTGCACACTAAAATTTGAGAAGCACAGGTCCAGAGCTAACAACTAAAACTGCAAATCCCTCTCAACCAAACAAACATATCTGAAATTGGCTAAGATCAACATGGCTTTTGAGATTTTTTTAAGGGAGAAAACTGAGCAATAGTCACCTGGAGCAATTCTCTTCTTGATAAAATACACTGATTGCCTGATCTAAGCATTAGTACTACTTTAATGAGACAAACTGGTAATTATACATCTTTAAAAGAGACATTTTAAAAAAAACTTACAAAAATATTTTGTTGTATTATGCTTAGTGAAATAAGTCAGACAGAATGACAAATACTGTATGTTATTATATGTGAAATCTAAAAAATAAAGCAAATGAATGAATATAACAAACAGAAACAGACTCACAGAGAATAAACCAGTGATTACCAGGAGCATGGGGAAGAGAAGAGGAGAAACAAAGAGGTAGAGGATTAAGAGGCACAACTACTGTGTGTAAAATAAGTAAGCTACAAGGATATATTCTACAGCACTGGGAATATAAGCCATTATTTTATAGTAACTTTAACTGGACTGTAATCTATAAAAATATTTATTGAATCACTATGTTGTAAACCTAGAACTAATATACTGTAAATCAATTATATGTCAATTTAAAAAAAAAAAAAGAACTTCAAGAAAAAATTTCATTCACTTTTTTAATAAATACTTATTATGTACTTCATGCTAGTCACTGTCTAAGGTATTTGGAATACATCAGAAAATAAAGCAATCAAAGAAAAATGTTAATCAAATCAAAGGATTTAACTTTTTATGTTTGATAATGCTATTATTTCTATACAAGGTGCTATTAACTATTATGGAATAAACCCCAATTATAATTTTTATTTGAGTGAATGATCAGATAAACCAGTGTATAATAACATAATTATGTAAATTTAGGAAATACGCAATTTAGTCATTGAAAATTTAAAGCTCTTGGTTTAGCTTACTGTGAGTTTCTCTTTTGCTTCTCCATTAGAAGGTCCTATCAGTTGGTTTGTCAGATCTGAGATGTTAAGTACTTTCTTTCATAGAAAATTAAATTTCCATTTAGAAATATCTTACTGGCAACACTCATCTTTATCACTCATTTACCAGATACTCTTGAGAACAATCTGTTTTCAATATACTATTTCAATATACATTCAACTGTAGAATGCTTTTACATTTAAAATATATAATCTTATAGTAATTACCAATTTAATACACACACAAAATTTTAAAATAGTTATTAAAAAGAATGTTCATTCCTCACTTGCAATCCATGATAGTCTAACATAGTTCCACTGGAAATTAAGCACATATTCTACGTGGATTTTATAGTATACTGACATAAGAAACAGTAGTAAAACAAAAATTCTCTTTATGATAATGATAAACATGCCTTGTTTCAAAAAAATTCTGGGCATTCTTTAATTTTGTATAAGACATTAGAGATCCTTTTTTCAACAGAAGATTTGACTGGGGTTTTATTTTCACCCACCCAAAAAAAACTGAATTAGAGAAATTCTTTGGATTAACAAGAAAGTGATGTGACTAAACTAACAATATGGCATGAGATTTGTGTGTGCACAATTAAAGATAAAGATGGTGGTGATAGAGAGTATGTAATTACTGCAGAGGATAAAGAGATTAGACTTAGATAAGAATTCTCCCACTATGTTAATGAGTCCCTTCCCCCTACCTCGCCCTCATATTCCTTGAGTGTCTTCCTTCCCTTAGATTTAACATGAACTTAACTACTGACCTATGCAATTCATCAGTGGTTTTGTGACAGCAGAGCACAGGCTTGTTAACAAACTTGTTGGAGCATCTCAAAAGAAATGTGCTATTCAAACTACACTAAGAAGAAATATGCACACATATGGCAAAAGAGATGGAGATACCCACATGTTCAATACAGAGTCTAACTAAGTCACTGAACATTTCAATGCCACCCTTCAGTGTTCAAGAGAAGACTTAAGTCCTTACACAGGCACATTCTGAGCTGTTTATTTTTTAGGAAGTGCTGACTCCAAGGCTCTCACTTAGAGAATTCTGCTTTGACATAATCAGTTCTGGTTGATGTGTCCTTAGATAACATGCCATGATCCAATGGTACACAATGCTATCTATTCCAGCTGAATGACCTTTACCAACCTTTGTCACAAGCCTGAATGCTTGATTATGACCAATAATAGGCTCAGTGCACTGAATGCTATTAGATTTCAACCTCATAGTGCTGCTATTCTTAGCCTTGGGAAAGAAAATATTTAGCCAATGCAGTTAAAATCTGGAAACCTGTCTTCATGATTCTTTTTCTCAGATGTAGCTTGGTTAGGGACAGGGATCATGAAAATATTACTAGTAAAAATCAAAGTAAGGAACACTCATTTACATTACACTTATTACAGAGGGCTTTACAAACATACAAAAATAAATCAATATGAATTTGTATTCTCGCAGTTTAAGCTTAGCTTATTCCGTGCCCTTTATTTTTCCTAGTTTCCCCTAGTTTCTGCTCTTAACTACTTCTCTATTGTTTAATTAAAGAAATATTTTGCTCAAGTTCTAGTTTGGGCCCATTCTTCCTGCTGTCACTGTTCGGGAATTTGGCATACCACTGTTAACTATAAGTTATGCAAGTTGCTACAATACAACCAGTTCAAATGATAAAAGTTAAATAATTAGAACAGTGTATATTATAAAGATTTATAACCAAATTTCATCAGGAATATTTTAGAAATCATGTATGTACTTAATATTTGCCTCAAAATATC
Organism: Vicugna pacos; assembly: GCF_048564905.1. Lineage (NCBI taxonomy): Eukaryota > Metazoa > Chordata > Mammalia > Artiodactyla > Camelidae > Vicugna > Vicugna pacos. Next base: position 54,224,428 of record NC_132989.1, read on the forward strand.
ATGAAAATATAAATTTATCGACAGATTTACTGTCTATGTACAAAAGCCCATGTTACATAGCATAAGGATATGAAAATGAATGCAATTATAGTACCTCCCCTCCAGGGATGCAGATACTATTATAGTGATTTCTGATCTGACAACTCTTATACCACCCCTCCCAAATCTTTTTATTTTTCAAAAACATGTAATAATTATGGAAAATAAAACTTTATAGGAATCATACACCTACCTGTCCAAAGTCTGCATAGGCTAATTAAAATATCAAGAGCAGCAAGCTCTTTCATAGTGATACTAAGTGCTTTATACATATAACACAGTTAATCCCTACAGTGACATTATGTGGGTAACGTTGTTTCCCCAGCTATCACAGATGAGGAAGACAGGCATAGAAATGTTAAACAGTCTACAGTTACATGGCTAGTAAGTTACAGAACCAGGATAGAAAACTAGTTTTCAGTTTTCATACTCTTCACAGGGCTGCTATACCATCTCTTGAGTTTCTTTTACCCTTGACTCTATTTATGATTATCAGAATCTTTGACTGACTCTATATAATGGAGAAAATAATGGGAACAGAGCTCTTACTCATTTTAAGTAAATTCTCTATATAGATCTTTTTTTGTTTATTTTTTCAAGTTTCAAAGTTCATGAAGTGGGGAGTAAGTAATAGAAGAGATTCTCAGTAATTAAAAAAAAGTTGTGAATCACTGGTTAATGTGAAGATGACTGGCTCACTTATTTTTGGAGAGGTTATTATATTTTTTGACTATGGATATCCATTTTGGATGTAAAGACAATGTGTATCAGAGGGAGAAAAAAGGAGATTGTGGTTCTTTTTACCTCAGAAAGAAGGGACAGAATGCAGATATCATTTCAGAGACCTTTAAAAAATCACCCTAAGAATAGTTCTTCTAACCACACAATTCCCAAGAGCTTGTAAGATTTTGTTCTATGGCACAGGAAGATGGAGACTGCAGCTTTATTCTAAGGACTAATCTGGTATGAGATAAAAATGCAACTAGTTGATGTTGAAGCTTGTAGAAACAGCAGATTAAATTATTATCTCCTCATTTTCTCAGACTCTCCTTTAAATTGTTCCCCAAAGGACTTTTAATTCAAGCTCAGAGACCCAGATAGCTGTCTTACCCTGTCTAAAAACTGACTTTCCCAAGTAGAGTCATCAGTTCTGAGTTTAAAACACCAAATTTCTGGCTTTAAATTATGAGAAGGGCTGAATTCATTTAAGTCTGCAATTTTCTTTGAAATATTTCCTTTGGTAATTTAACATTCAACTTCCTTGACCCCCGTGTCATGCAGAGTAATGCAGGCATAATTTTATTAGCTGTTCTTCATCTCATATCCCATAAAACTCCTGCTTACTTCACTTGCCTTCTGTTGTCCCCCTTTAGATTTGAACAATGTTCTTTCCTTATATAGACTCATTTCCACATGGAGTTTCATTATAACCTCCTGGAAGGAGAAAACAGACTTAACTGATGTATGTGCTCAGACTTCTTATACTTCTAAGCATTATCCAGATGGTATCAGTGATAAGAGTTTCATAAACCATAGCTTTCCACAATCTTCAGTTTGAAAGATGTAAGCAATGTCTTCTAATATGCACAAATTACAAAATATCCTTGCTTAACAAATACTCAATTATATTTAAAATTGATGCACTTCGTTAGGTATGAAGCAAATATATTTTCCTTAGAAAATTCAAGAATGTATACAAAAGAGGGAGTTATAAACAAGCAAAAATATCACACACACACATAAATTTAGGAGACTTATTCATTTAAGCAGAAAGAAAGGAAGAAGGAGAGAGAGAGAGAGAGAAAAGGATGGAGGGAGGGAGGAATGAAGGAAAGAAAGAAGATTCATCTGTGTCAAAAAAATTATTTGTAACGACTAGCCAACAACTAGATGCATGTCTCATTAATAGAATGTTCCCACCATATAAGATACATATTGCAAAGATGTTGGAATAAAGTACAGGGTACAAAAGTAGTTAGAATTTAACTTGCCAATGGATGATTTATTATGTATTTAATCAATTATGTTCTTACTTCTGGCCTAAGATATGATGAGAAATATTTATCTTTTTTGCTTCATCTGAACTTATTACAGGTTTACAATAAATAGTCGGGAAGATATGAGATAATACCCCCCACACCATCAAAATATAGTATTTCAAGATATTTGGACAAATTTGATTCATGTCATGTTGGAACTATAGCTGACTCTATAAACACTGCCTTAACTTTGTTTGTCCTGATTAATTTTTTTTCTTTCAGCGTTAGATCTATTTAGGTTGCAAATCATCTGGGAAAATGGAAACAATAAGTGATATAACCTAGTTTGAGAGGTCCAAACTTAAGGTCCAGTTTCTGTTGCCTATGGTATGAGGCCAGGAAGAGCCAATAAAAGATCTTTATACATGCACGTGTTCACACACACCTTACGTATTAACCATTTTGTAGCTGATATACACACAGACACATACATACACTTATAATGTTCAAAATAGTGATAAATGCTTGAAATGAAGTATCTTAATGCCCTCTCAAGACACAGTAAATGAAATAATGTAAACTTAACCCACATATTATGAGAATAAACAATGTTTTCATTTTTATTGAAAATGGACCAAAACTTTAAATAGACACATACAAATAGATTCTTGTAATACCATTATTAAACTGAAGGGTATTTTACTTTTGGCAAACACTCTCCATACCAGCCATAGAATATACTACTATACTAATTACCTCTTTCCCACTCAGATTTTCCTGCTGCATGTGGTAAAAAGACCTTGGGAATTCTAGTCCCAATAGCTTCCCCTACCCTCTACAGTATGATACTTATTTGGTTGTTTGCCTTGGTAACGATGTTAACCTTTCAAACATCACCTAAATTCTAAAATTCTAGAGTTCAGTGATGCTTAGAAGGGGAGTTATATAGTGCGGAATCTTGGAAGAGTATCAGGCTTTAAAATACAAGACTGAGATCCATCGTATCAATATATTGATACGAAGTAGAAACATTGATTGAAGAAAATCAGGGCTACAAATTAAAAATCAGGCCTCTATAAATGTTATCACTTCATCGCATATATGAGCAAAAAAACAGAACCTAGGAATAAACCTTGCACCACAGGGATAGTTTTCTTTCCAACATATTTCCAAGGGAAGCATCAGAGAAAAAAAAAGAAAATAGTCAGATGTATTTTTCCCTATTTATGCTCACATGAAACTGTTTAGTTTTTTGTAGATTTCCTAGGTGAAAATATACAAACATTATGAACTTTCTTGAAGGATTTGTAGATGTTGTAACTGCAAATCTGAAAATGTGCAAGTTGAAATGCAAATTTTTAAAAACACAATTTCAAAAAGAGAAGTTTGTAATAGGAGAAAAACAACATCACTAACACTGCTTTTAAAATCTACACTTGGCTTTATATTTCACATATCAGTAGTACATGCCGTCCTGGCCTGAATCTGGAAGACCCCATGAACAATGAGTGAAGTGTGAACAATCTGATGAATCATTAGCATCATGTTAAGTAAGCACTGTTCATCTCTCCACCAACCATATCACATCTCAGAATCTCAATTGAATAGACATCTCTGGCCCATAAAGATTATGCAATTGAATTCAGAAGGGGCATTCATTAATTTATTTCTATATAGTCACTGGCCCTAAAAATTAGTATTATTTGAAAATACAAAATATCTGGCTTTATGTGATCCCCAGTTATCTCTCATTGTCATGTTTATGTTCTTTAATAATTGTTTGAAATAATGTCCAATTTTCATTTTAAAAGAAACACAAGCTATACACAATTATCTGTAGTCCTTAAAAACAGCAATATTTTAGAAGTACTAATTTTAATTTAAAAATCTATAATAAATTGACATTAGAAATTCATCAGCAGTTTAACATCCCTTTCAATTTTAATTTATAGTGTCTTTTATTTTATTTTCTAGAAAATGTTAAGGAATTGATAATAGATGTGTAAATACTTCTGCTTTTATAAAGAGTCTTGTTCATGCTAAGCAAGCGATTTTATAACATTCTATCTTTCTTTGCTACATGTTACTTGAATTAACTTAGCCACCTGGATTTTAAGACTAGGCAGCTCAGATAATTGGATGCCTTTTAATAAAGCAAGGACATACCTAGAAGAAAATAACAACAGTCCTCCTCAACTGCTTCTACTTGTTATTAGAGGGATATTAATTCTCCACGCACTTAAACCCAACAGATCAGGTGATCTAGTATTTGGGGCTAAAAACATGCTTTTTGGTGCCTAGCATTTGAGTCCGATTCTTAATTCTGCAACTTTCTACTCAAGTTCTTTTACCTCTCTGAGACTCACCTGAAAAACAGAAATAATAACACCTAACTCTTTAAAGCTGTGGTGACTCTGGAATAAAATTATATATAAACTCTTGGTAGAGTGCCTTGCACAAAATAGATACAATTACTAAGTTATTAACTTGAAAAAAGTTTATTCTTAAGGAAGAGAAGGATAAAGAAGATGATAAATAGAGGCAGTATTTGGCTTCTAACCAACATACCTGGTTACATCTCTCTAGAGTCCTCATAAAATCCATGTTTTGACAGTACATGCCACTGTCCTGTTAATACAAAGGATTTTCTATGCCCAACCAGTATCAACTGGAACAAATACCTGGAGCATTTAGGTATATCTGCACTGATCACAGAGAAAGCTGAGAAATAACTCCCTCTTCATGCATGGTCACCACTCCCCCTATCTAAGCTGCTCCTTCCATTTTCTCCCTAGTCTGGGTCTCCTACCTCAGTAGCATCTTCTAGTAGATTATCCACGTCTGTCTTGTCATTTGTATCTCTGAAATTCGAAGCTGAAAATATCCCTGAAAATCAGCAGCTTTATCTCCTTTCTCCTTGAAGATCTGAAGAAAAGAAAATAAAACTATGGTATCAAGGAGAAAAAGAATCCATTCAACACTAATATTTGAGAGGACTTTACTAGAAGAAAATATGTTTGTTCTTCTCATGAGACAAGTCTATTTTATATTTTTAACTACTGACATTTACTAACAGTATATTGCAGTGGAGGAAAATATTGGCAACAGGCCTCAGTAACCACGATTCTATTGTTTTTATAAGTTTAGTTGTTTTTTTCCCCCCAGATTCTACATATAAATAATACCATATAGTATTTGTTTTTGTCTGGCTTGTTTTACTTAGCATGATGCCTTTTAGTTTCATTCATGTTGTCTCGAATGGCAAGATTTCCTTCTTTTTCTGTCTGAATAATATTTCATTATATATATTCAAACAAATTAAAGAAAAAAATATTTTTTTATTCATTAACTGTTGATGGACACTTAGATGGTTTCCATGTGGGTACTGTGAATACTACTAGCAATGAACATGGGGGTACATGTATAACTTTGAGATACTGATTTTGTTTCCTTCAGATATATATTCAGAAGTGGGATTGCTACATCATACGGTAGTTTCTATTTTAAGCTTTTTTGAGGAAGCTCCATACTCTTTTTGAATTATGGATTTATCAATATACACTGTACATTGTATAAGGGTCCCCCTTTCTCTACATCCTCACCAATTTTGTTACGTCTTGTCTTTTTTACATCAGCTATCCTAACAAGTATGAGGTGATACTGCATTGTGGTTTTGGCTTGCACTTCCTAATGACTGGTGCTGATCACCATCTGTATCTGTTAGTTATTTGTAAATCTTCCATGAAAAAAAGATATATATAAGGAAGTCATATATCTCAATAAAAAAAAAGGCTAAATAATTTGATTTGAAAAATGAGGAAAGAATCTGAATTGACTGGTACCATTTTAATCTGAAAATTAAATCTGAAAGTCTGTGGTCCCCTTGATGGTCAATATCTAAACACCAGCTCTCTCTCTCTCGAGTTCTAATATCATTCACGTTAATACTCTTCACTGTGGCGCTATACCACCTCTGAGTCTTTCTTCAGATGTCCTCTTCTTAATAATGTCCCACAAAGCCTATTGTTCCTGGGGTCATATCTTCCTGGCTCAAGCTTGACAACATTATGTGCAACCTCTTAATCTAAGGGAAAACTCATATCCTTTTCCACCAAACACTGGAAATAAGAGCCATCCCCTATGGATCCCTTTCTCTTTGTCCTTCTTCCAAGTTAATATTAGCCAGTCTTTATCTATTTGTTTGCCAGGAGGAATCAGGTATGAGTTTCTATATCCTCAAGCTTTGGTTGGTTTGTTGAAGTCCTATTCATGTGGCTTGAGTTGAAAAGGAGCACATTCTTCCCTTCAAGAAATGAGAGAGGAAAATCATAGCACTCCACAATTTTCCTCAAGGAAATCCTTATTCATCAGTCCTCACCCATTAATTTACTACCTCTTCTTACATATAGCCTGGAAGTGGTGATGGGTTAAGTGTTGCAGAACCAATTTGGGCCACATTTGAACAAGTTCTGCATAGATGGTCTAGCACCTCTGTAGAACGTGTGAGCACTTAACACCCATTGTATTCTGCTTTTGAGCTCCAACCAGACATCTAAAACAGCAGGGAAAGTCTCACTTACCACGCTGCTACAGTTATATAAAGGCAGCTGAACTGGGTACACCCTTCCTATTTAGGGCCAAGACTCTGACTCCCTTAGAAGCAACTGACAGGTGAATAGCAAGCTGACCCAATTTGAATTAGGTTTTTATGCACTGCATTTACTCTTGATACATTTCTTTTCATCAAACCATAAGCATTTATAATCTATATATATTTGGCAAGCACCAGGAGTTATGTTGAAATTTTATTAAGTACAAGAGACCATCCTTACTCTTAAAGAGAGAGATTCTTTGCTCTAATTCAGTACCTCTAAAATTTATGTATGCCATTAAGAAGTACTAAAGTATAGCCTTTGATGTTCGAAAATACATTCTGAAGTAGTGAAGAGCTGTAGTCTTCAATATTGGGTAGGATATGTATACCATATGGGTACATGAAGATTTGACAAGGAGTATGCAAAAGAAATATTTTAAAGAAATCAATTTTCAGATCTTTAACTTTCTTATCACACATAACCAAAAATAATCTGCCCAAGAAGAAACATGTAGTGGAATTTTGCTCCCTTTCCTAACTTCTCTTCAAAATTTTTATTCTCCAACTTAGCTCTTATTTCTTGCTTCCCATATTTTACCATCTTTCATTATTTTAGGAAGTAAGAACTCCAAAAGGACAAAACATAGAAATGATTTTCAGATTGTTCCTTCTGATTTTGAATAAGTGAATGATTCTGATGAATGGACAACAAATAATAAGTATTTTGCTGCTCAGTAGTTTCCAACTATTTGCTTTCAAAGAAAGTTAAAAGAGCACATAATTGAGTTGTCAATTGGTGAGTTATTAGTTTTTGATGACAGGTAACTATATGATTTAAGAATGATTAAAAAGCTTAAAGAATTTGAAGATATTGCTGTAACTCCTTTAATTTTTACCTATTTGTGTGAACAAGTTTTCTCAGAGTTTACAACTATAGAAAGACAGAATGGAATTGATGTTGAATGCTATCTATTTTAATGAGTAAACAATTTATCCTCAGAAACATGAGCTAATTATAAAAAGTCAATCCAACTCATTAGTGTATGTGTTTTTGCAAAAATTTCCTTTTAATGTTTAAGTGCTAAAAGTGATATTTATATTATATATATATATATATTTATTATATGTAGTTGCATTTAGATATGTTACATATAATGTATTATATATATGCACAGGTCCAAAATATTGTATTTATAACGTTATCAATCGCCACATTCTCTATGAAAGCAAACAAAAAAATCCATCAGTAGGAAGTTAGTTATATAAACCATGGTAAAGGGGAATACAAAGGAATACTATGCAGCTACAAAAATTAAATGAAAAAGCTGCCTATCTAATGACTGGTAGAATGATTTCCAGGACATATTACTGTGTCAGACTAAATAATACACGTCTCACTACAGATACACACATCCTAATCCTCAGAACCTGTGAGTATTACCATATAAATTAAAAGGTAATTTGCAAATGTGATTAAATTAAAATTTGATATGAGGAGATTATCCTAGAATATCTAGGTGGGCTCTAAACGTAATTTCAAGTGCCTTTGTAAGAGGGAGCCATAGGGAAATTGATGGCAAGAGAAGGCATGGGAAGATGGAAACAGATATTGGAGATGAACTTATTAGCAAATAGTTTTGGAGAGCTAAATTTATGTTATTTGATTTTATTATGATATTGTCATTGTCAGTCACATCCTCCTTCAACAGAGAGATAGTACCTTTGGTGGCCATGAAGAACCTAATTCTAGGAGAATTTATTTGATGAAGAGCAGACAATCAGATGATTTGCATGTGGAACAAATAAAGATATTTTTATTTTATTTTCCTGTATTGGAATGGGGATGGCTATCATTTATTTATAGGGCTGATATACTGAAAAACTTAACTGGGCAATGTAAATTGTAGCTCTGAAACACAAATTTAAAAATTCTATATCCTTGTAAAAAATGAAATTGGAAATAAATGATCTAAAATATTACATTTTTTAAAGCTCTCTCTGTTTGAGATAAGCATATAGTAAATGATTGGGGAATGGTGCATTTTGCTTAAAAGTGTAGTCTGTTAAATCAAATTATACTTCATTTTAATAATTTTTTAAAAACTAGATGTTAATAAAATACATTTGGAGTATTTTGAGATCTAACCTAGAAATCAGATGATCACTTTTTGATCATTGTCAGGGGGATGAGGATGCGGGAGATGTTCACCCTTAAGCTCTGTCTGGCAATCCAGAATGCAATCAGAGCTCCAAAGTCTGAAGATGTTCATGAGGAGATTTGGTTTTCAGAGCACAGCTCCATGGATGTGATGGAAAGATAGCTCTGATACAAAAGAAAGAACACTATACCTAAAATCAGAGGATCTGGGTTGGACTGGCTTTGCCATCTGCTATGAATCCCTGGTTAAATTATTCAAAATCTACTTCTCATTTTCCTCCAGAAGGACAGTACGACACACTGCGCTGCGGACACGTTCTATAACAGAGTGAGCTTTGATGGCACACAGATTTGAATTTAATTTTATCTTCATTACTTACTAGTTATATAAAGCTTACATAAAGCTCTCTGAATCACAGTTTTTCAAACCATATAATGGTATAACCACAATTCCTTAACAGCTCTGTTGTAAGACAGAAATAGTTAATATTGCATACCGAGCACATAGTAATCTGTAATTAAACCACATCAACATTGGATTATTATGCAAATTAAACTAATACCTAGATGAAAGGATCTAACACAATATTTAAGATGTCATAGATACTCAAGAAATGTATTCATTCATTCAATATGTCAGAAAGATACTGACTCTGCACTAAATTCATACATTGTAGGTATTAGAATTTCCAACATAAGGTGAAATCTCCTTCCTTCAGTCTAATCATACAGATCTTATGGTCCTCATTTTTCAGAGTAATACAATGTCCTCTTTCACTAAATCAAAAGATACAGCTCATGTTGTCTGAGGAACATAAATGTATTAATGGAGACAATCGGATACATTGAAAATTAGGACTACCTTGTCAATGTTTTTAGATTTCTCAAATCCATTCACTACAGTAATTTTAGAGTAATCTGTCTGAAACACAAATATAATCCTATGATACCCCTGCTTAAAACGTTTTAACAGTCCCCCTATATCACCTACCAAATGAATCCCAAACTGCTTAACATGGTATACACACTCACTAATATTTTATTGCTATCGCTCTTAAATTTTCCTCCCTGTATTCCCTGCCTCAGACTTCCTTGTCTGGTTATTTCTCACTGCTTATTTTCCCCTAGATATATGGCTCGCTCTTTCACTCACAGCTTTAGTTAAGCTACCCCCTTTATCTGACTACCCATCTGCCCCAACCTCCATGTCCTTTTCACTCAGCTAATTCCTACTCATTCCTTAAAACTTAGCCCAGATGTTCTCTTCTCTGAGATGTTTCACCCACCTACTCTCACACCTTCCACACTCCATCTCTCACTAGAATGTAAGTGCCTCAAGGTGGCTGTGACTTTTACCTTCAAGTCTCCAATCTAATAGTGCATAGGAAAGGCTCAACAAATTACTCTTGAGTTAATACATAAATGAAACAAATGAAGTCCAGAAAGTTTATGCAATCTTCCTAAAGACACATAACTGAATGTTTCCCTTGGGAATAAATTCCTCAGATTATTTTGTCTTTAGAGGCTGCAGAAAATAATAACAGAATATAATAGTAACAGAATATAAAATAATATAATATATAAATATAATGATTAGCTATAAATAACATAACCAACAATACTTTTTTCCCATATAATTGTTTTGATATATGAAGAAAGAGAAAAAGCATTCATCCTGTAAGAGGCAGAGGAATCTTAAAAAGAGCTAAACTTAAAAAAGAACACTCATCCCATCTGGATAATTTATTGATGGGAAAATCTGTTGGAGCGTAATAGATGCATAATTACCAAAGTAGTGTTTTCTGAATAGAAAAGAAAAAAATTCACAGCATATGAGGAAAGATAAGTAACTTGATATTTCTTTCTATTTAAAAAAAAAAATTAACGCTCTTGTTTGTCATGGAAATGATGTAGGAAACCCAAGCTGAATAGTACAGGAAAATAAATTAAATGAACACTGGCATATTTAGAAGCCAAATGGAAAGAAAGTAGCTCTTGCCTGTGCAAAGAATGAGATTAGCAGGAAACATTACAGACAAGATTCTCTGAGAGGGGATTAAAGTCAGCAGCATGGCAATTAACAGCTCTGATCATTTTTAAGTAGTCTAAAGAAATCCTACTGGGCTGAAGCATGCATTTTATCAGTCATGCTTTACATCTCCAAGTATGAGGACAAATGAGTAAGAAAGGCAAACAAACAGGTTATATTAAGTAGTGATTCACAGTAGTTGAAATTTATATCAGAAACATATTTCTTGTGTAACTTACATTATTACACCAAAATGGGGCTCCTAAGGAATCCAATGCTAAATGTGGATGCACCATAGTTTGAATTCCACCAAGAAAAATGTTATGGAAGAAGTATCACTAGACTTGGGCTTAAAGAATGACAGCCAGTTAGCCAACTTGTGACTTTATAAAGTGAAGGAAACACTCCTTACTACCTTCATCTCATTAGCATGAAGCCATATGAAGGTCTCAGGGAGCTATAATAGTGCTTCTTAGAATCCATAGTTGCTGCATACCATAAAATAAAAGCAAAACACATCATAAAATGTTCTGGTGGTGTTGATGGTGCTATTTTTCCATTTGTTTGTTTTAGCGTTTTATTCGACCAAGAATTTTATTTGTTTATTTGCTATGAGTTTAAATTCTATCTGTCCTCAAATAAAATCAGAGAGCACAGGGTCACTGCTTGGGTCAATTATAAAATGTTGATGGGTGGCAAAAAGGGAACAGAATTCTTCAGGTCATATTTTTCTATGGTTATTTCTGTTAAAAATAAATTTCACATGAAAAAGAGTTAAATGAAAACAACTGAGAGAAAAGTGCAGTCCAAGATGGATGAGGAAACTCATAATCAACTAATTCCTCTCAGGCTGTCTTCTGTAGTTGATATAAATTATGCCCACATGATGACAGTGATAGCAGAACAGCTTATTATTGTAATTTTCATTTTCAGGATGATTATGATTATTATTTGGAATCAAGAACAAATGGATAAAGTGTCAAAAACTGGAGTTAAAAAGAGAAAGTAGTTGTCATTATGATTTAAACTGGAAATAAGAGGACAATGAAACAAGAGACAGCAGGCTGATTGTCTTCAGAGTCCTCACTTAGGTAAGTCACAAACTATATTTTATGTGGCCTCAAAGGATAAAACTAGTAACAAGGTGTTCAAGTTTTAAGAGAATAAAATTTTCTGAGTAAGTTGAAGGTTTTCAAAATTGAGATGGGTATATTCAGCAGATGGTATATTCTCTGCATTGATGGTTTTCTATTGCAATCTACCCCTGAGGATAAAAAAATTTTTGATTAAGGTCAAATTGGTTAATAGTACCTAAGAGCCTCTTATTAGTGTGTCTGTATATATTAAATGAAACAATCAAAGTAAAAGCAATTTTAAAACTTTAAGGGCATAAAGTATTAAATTCCATTCAACCTTGTGTTACATTATGCATATTTTAAATTGTGATACAACCATAAATAATTTTATGTTTTATGTTTTAATTTTATGTTTTAAAGGAAATAAACAATTAGCTTGTATACTAATCTGAGAAATCCTACTGGTTGGTTATAGCCAAAAACCAGATTATACCCATTCACCTGTTGTTAGCTTCTTACTTGTATTAGCGTTCTATTGCTTCTGTAACAAACTGCCATGAACTTCGTGGCTTAGAATAACAAAAATGTGTTCCCTTTCAGTTTTAGAGGTCAGAAGTCTATTAATCTTAGAAGGTGAAAATCAAGGTGTTAGAAAGGCTGTAATACTTTCCTAGCCTCTAGGGGATAATATTTCCCTTCCTTTTGCTGCCTGTAGAGGCTGCCAGCAGTCCTTGGCCCATGGCCCCTTCCATATTCAAAGCCATAACTGTATCACTCCAACCTCTGCTTCCACCCTCACAACTTTTTCCTTGACTCTGACATCCTTGCCTGTCTCTTTTACTTTATAGGGCACTAGTGATTATAATGGGTGCACACAAATGATCCAGGATACTCTATCTCAAGATCCTTAACTTAGTCACACCTGAAAAAGAGTCTCCTTTGCCATATAAAGTAAATATTTACAGGTTCCATTGATTCAAATGCAGACATCTTTGGAGAACCATGATTGTGCCCATCACAATATTCCATTGGCATGGTGCTGTCTGGGATGTACCCTGAGTATAAGCATTTGTAAATAGCAGTGATTAGAACTCTGAGGAATCTTGAGTGCTGCCAACAGACACAGGAAGGAAATCAAGAAGTGGGAGCTTTTGGCTCAACAAGGACAACTATGCTTTTGTCTGTTTATCTTCTGGATATGGTTTCATTTTTTAAAGTGTTCCCTTACTCAAAACAGAAAATTAATTGTTTATAAATGTTGCAATTATACTATCTTCTGAAATTTTGGGTTACTTGAATGACAGACCACAGGATATCTTCTATTATTAAGATTCAAACACATCTTTTTCAGTGCAGCATAATCTACTTTCTTACCATATAACAGTAAAGAGAAATAGTTAACAAACAAAAGTAAACTGGATTTTTTGAACTTTTATTACTCAAGCCTTTTAAAAGTCACTTTCAGTGTGAAAATCCTTTTTTGCTGAATCCATTTCTCTTCTATGTACAAAAAATGTTTTCTTTACCTTTCATTTTAATTACTTTTAATAAAAAACTAAATAACAAAGTATACTGGAGACTGTATTACACATTCCCAGAGACAAAAATGAGCAAAAACTTATTGGGCATTATATATAAAGCATGGCACTTAGTACTACACGTTGCACAATTACGGATAAGGTAAAGCCCTTGACTTCAAAAAGTTTATTCAAGTAGAATAAATTAGAGGATATACCTAAAATCAACTAACCATATAATACATAAGAGAGAATTTTAAAGCACCTAACAAAGAACAGTTAAAAATATATTTTCTGAAATGCCAGTGGCTTTTTTAACCATGATTGTGGACTATGCACATCTTCACTCTCACAACCATGCATCTACATTCACACATACTCCAAACATATGGAAAGGCAGGTTAGATGTTGAAAATAATAAAAACACAAGCCAGTTTTGAAAACAAGAGAGATAAATAACAAGAAACAAACAAAGGATCACATAGGGCTGAGTGAGAGTTTAAGGAATATAAAACTACACAGTGTAGACAGGACCTGGGGTTCGTCAGTTAATTGTTTGTTTTCTCATTTTTTTTTTAAATTTCAATTTGACTGAAGTTTGGATTAAGAGGGATGCACTTAGCAAATAAGTTTGGAGAGCTAAGTTTAGATCACATTTTGTAATTATGCTTGAAGTGATCTGTTTCTACCCTAAGCATTCAATGAGCTATTAGAGTAGGAATGTTAAGTATCTCACAAGCATGCCTCCATACTTCCCTGCCCTACCTATGAGAGATAAAGATACGCATCTAGAACTCTTTCCCAGTGCATTAGAGCTTAATCTAGGAACTTTTCCAACACAGGGATCCAGGCAGCCTGTGGCATCGGATCTTTCAGAGTACATGAAGTAACGTCTATTGACCATCGGTGCAAACATGACTCTGAGTATAGAATGTAAAGACTGGTACTTCGCTTCAGAACAGGCAGACATGTGGATTTTAGGGGTGAAAAATCAGAAAAAATAGATGAAGGAGACAAATTAAAATTATAGAGTAAAAAATTAACTAAAATAGTATCACAGACGCAAAGTTCTAAATTTTATTTTAGTAAGGGAGAACGTTAGGGAAAATCCCCTCAAAATGAATGGTCCAATGACTGCTTCAACAAGAAAATTTCCTTTGAGGTACAAACAGCAGTATGGCAGGTTATAATCATTTACTTTTTTCTTGCTACTTATCACTGAATAAATTATACCTTAGATTATTGACATTTCCAAAAGCACTTGTTATCCAAATGATTTTAAATATTAATTTCTAATTTTTAAGTTTGTCTTATCTTCTCTCCTAAGTATTCATAACTTTTTACATGTGAGTTTAATAAGTAGATTATGGATACATCATTTGTTGTATCAAGAGAAATTTATGGTACACAATAAAGAGAAGTAAATTTCTTAGTAAAGTATTCATTAAATTCTACTTGAAAAGGGTATATTTAATTTTAATTTATATTTTCCAGGTAAGGAAAATAGTACGCTTTCCATTTTCTCTATAGAATCAATGTCAAAGAATTTAAAATTGCTTTTCATCTCTGCACACATTCTATTTTTTTTCCAGCTTATGCGAACGTATGTCATCTATCAGTATACTAATAACCAGTCCACATCGAGATTATGTTTGGCTGCACAGTACATTACTTTATTTTAGGGAGTGCTATCTTCTAATGCCATTGATAAACAAAAATGTATACTATATGATGTCCAACACTGTAAAAGGTCTAGAGAGTCTTCATAATTAGTCTAGAAGAAAAATGGGAGAAATTTCAATAACTCTGTAGTGCGAAAGGGAGTAAACTTATCCTGTAATTCTTGAGAACACAGAATTAGGACCAACAGATGGAAAATTCACAGAGACAAATTTCAATTCACAGAAGTAAAGTCTTTCTAAATATTAAGAACAAAATATTTGGAGTTAGGCAGACCCAAATTTCAACCTTGGCTCTGTTACTGCCTAGCTGTACAAGTACCTTGGAAACTTGATATGTACATTTCTGCTTCACTGTCATTATAAAATGTGGAGGAAAATACTGAACTCAGGTTGTTCTGAAGATTAATTGCCATATATAGGATATAAAGTACATTTAGCATAGTGTCTGACTAATGGTATTTAAAAAATTGTTACTGAATCCATAAATCATAGAGTATAAGAGAATATTGATTGAATGGTCCCCTACTGGTAAATCAGGAACAGAGTATCTTGTTTTTGACTAAAAGGGTATTATAGAAAACCTCTAAGTTTCTACTAAACTCTAATATTTCCTATAACCAAGACTTTTGGCATGAAGGTTAAACTATAAACACCATAAGCCATATAAACTTAAAATTGATGATGCTATCAAAAAGCCAATGTTAGAATAAATTTACAGTTCTTATAGTTATTCATTTAAAAAAGATGAGCACATACATACACACACACACACACACACACACACACTATTAACAAAAGAAGAAATCCAGCAATGTTTCAAGATAAAAATTCAACAGAATCACTATCAAAATCCCAAGGTGCCTTTTTGCAGAAATTGGAAAACAAATCCTATAATTCATAGGAGATATTAAGGGATCCAAAACAATCTGCATAAAGAATAAAGTGTGAAAACACACACTTCCTGACTTCAAAAATCACTATGAAACTACAGTAATGAAAACAATGTGGTACTGGCCCAAAGACAAACCTACAGATAAATGGATAGAATTGAAGGTCCAAAAATAAACCTTCTATTCATGGTCAACTGATTTTTAATAAGAGTGCCAAGACAATTCAATGAGGAAACAAGAGTCTTTTCAAGAAATGGTGCTGGGATAATTAGATAGCCACATGCAAAAGAGTGAAAATGGATCTATACCATATATCATATAAAAAATTAACTCAAAATGGACCAAAACCTAAATTTAAGAGCTAAAATGATAAGACTTCAGAAGATAATATGGAAGTAAATTCCATGACCTTGAATAGGCAACTCTTGTGTGTGATGCCAAAAGTTCAAGTAGTGACAAAATAAAAACTGAGTAAGTTGATCTTCATCAAAATTAAAAATTTTGTTCCTCAAATCACACCATCAAGAATAAAAGGCAGCCTACAGAAGGGGAGAACATATTTGCAAATATGTATCTGACAAGGGACTTTTATTCAGAATATATAAAGAACTCTTACAAACTCAACAAAAAGACAAATATCTGAATTTTAAAACAGGCACAGGATTTAAGACTATCTTTCTCCAAAAAATTTTGAAGATAGCCAATAAGAACATGAAAAGACACTCAACATCATTTGTCATTTGGGATATACAAATCAGAACTATGGGATAGCACTCTAATGCATTGTGATGATTAAAATTTAAAAAAAAAATAGACAGTTACAAGTATTGGTAAAGATGTGATGAAACCGGAAACTTTATACACTGCTGTTGGGATAGTAAAATGTTGTAGACATTTTGGAAAACAGTTGGGCAGCTCCTTAAAATGCTATACATTGTAACCCTACAGCCCTGTAATTCCATTCCTAGGTATATGCCCAAGATAACTGAAAACATGCTTGTACAAAAACTTTTACAGGAATCTTCATAAAAGCATTATTCATAATAGTCAAAAATGAAAACAACCCAAATGCCCAAAAACTGAATATAATGTGCTATATATAAACAATGAAATATTCATCAACAAAAAGGAATATAGTATTGATGATTCTACAGCATGGTCAAACTTTGGGAAAAAACTCTGCTAAGTGAAAGAAGCCAGAAACAAACTGTATGATTCCATTACATGAAAGGCCCAGAATAAGCAGATCACTAGACATACAAAAGTAAATTATTTGCTTCCAGATGAATGGAAAGTGATGCAGTTAATACCAAATGTCTTTTTGGGGTGATGAAGATGTTCTAAAGTTAGACAGTGGTGATACTTGCACAATATACTAAAAACCACCTAACTGTACACTCTAAAAGGGTGACATTTGTGGAATATGAATTATTTCAATAAAGCTATCATGAAAAAAGAAAAATACAGATAGCAAAATATCCTTTGTCTAAGATGGTTAAGTACATGAAATTATTTATTATATATGGATAAACACACGCAAATTTATACAAAAACAAAGCATGTTATATATACATGACAACTTCATGGTCTTGGCTACCTGCAGATATGAAGGCATATGAAGGGATTACAATGGAGTGCATAAATTGCTAAAGTGCTTTATTCTCCAAACTCAAAACCAAAAAATTTAAAAGAACTACAACCAAATCCTGTGTATTTTAAAATCTGAGTGGTTAGTGTATTCATTATAGAATTCCTTATAGAATTCTCTATACTTTTTTGTATACCTGAAATATTTTCTACCAAAATATTTAAAAATAGAGGGAAAGATTATTATTAGGATTATGAATTAAAAGAATTTTTTCTGTTAATTCTGTTCATTCTGATGTGTCTTCTTACC
Organism: Vicugna pacos; assembly: GCF_048564905.1. Taxonomy (NCBI): domain Eukaryota; kingdom Metazoa; phylum Chordata; class Mammalia; order Artiodactyla; family Camelidae; genus Vicugna; species Vicugna pacos. The sequence continues at coordinate 54,242,289 of NC_132989.1, forward strand.
AGCCAAAGTCTGCAGCCTAGCAAAGGCTTACAGAGAACCTCTTAAGACAAGAATAGCCTAGATTCTGCAACAAAAAACTAAGAAAACAAGTCCTAAGCAATTATCTATGTACAAGACATCCTACTGATACAACAAGAGTTAAAGACCAAGTATGAAAGTCCACTGACACAAATAGTAAATCCAGGCAAAAAATCTGTCACGGGTGTGGAGCACTGAAGGTGTGCATTACTATATCGTCTGTGGTATACACTCCACATACATTGTGAAAAGCACATGAAATTTGGAATCAGTCCAGAACCTTGTGTGCTCATTTATCACCTGTATGTTATTAAGTAAGGTACAACTTCTGAGGTTAGTCAGCTAACTTCTGAGATTATCTAAAGTCTAAATGAGTTATATATGTGTGTGTGTGTGTGTGTGTGTGTGTGTGTTTTAATGTAAATTGTGATATGCTGTATACAATTTTACTTATTTTGGAAATGTACTTTCCATTGTTTGAGTGGACAAGGGAGAAGTAGATTGCTAGTATCAAAGAATCAAACAGAGATCCTGATACGGTTCCTAATAATGTGATAAGTATAAAGGGATTCACTGTGGGTATATGTAAAATATTGCACATTATTTCTCATCATGATCCTGTTAAGAATTGAAGAAATATCAAGGGAGAGTATCTCTAATCTCCGAAATTTTCCTGCCCTGATAGGAAATAGTCACAGATAAAAAAATACCCCTTAAAGAATCAGGATTCCTGCAGTGCATGCAATCCTTTCTTTTCAGTTAAATGTAAAGTGTGTTTTTTTTAATCTCCATAATTCCAAATACTAATACTGTCCTTACCAGCTGCTCTTCTTCTTGCCTAAATTAGACTTCAGTGCTCACTGAACACTAAGATATATATGACAGGTGCAGAATGTCAGTATTGCCAGTATTTTCAAATAAACACATCTGATTCCCTGAACACTCAGTGGCTTCTGCCAAATCCACAATCTTCACTTATTACAGTTCTTTCTTTGATCCTGTTCCTACTGTCTCTCTTTTTGGGAAACAGATTCAGGTTTACTCTGGAGAAATTTAAAAAACAAGAGACAGACGCAGAGGGAAAGAGAGAGGAAAACAAAGCAAGAACGGGTGGTTCCATTCCAAATTATATAGCTATAAGAACTGAGAAGTAAAAATAGTTGTCAATTCTTCAAAGATTTCTAAATTGGGTGTCCGTATGTAATACAGCTTTCCCACTTCCTCACAGTGCAGCTGCTTACAGGAATTTGAACAACTAGAAGCATGGCATATCTTCCTTAGCAGGTAAGTCCACATGGAGGAAGAAGAGTTGTGGATAAGTTCCTCTGAACAAGATTTAATTGCCGAAAGTCATGGGAGGAATCAAAGTCTACGAGAACATCCCCAAGCCTCCCCTTCCCTGGACTGGGATGAGGGGTGGGAGCTGGGTCAGGAGAGAGCTGAGGGTAAGGGTAGAGGGTTCACTAGATCAACAATAGTAGTAGCAACAGCTGGAGTGTGTCACTACCTGATGATCCTTAAGCAATATCTAAGGAGGTCAATTCTCAGGAAAAAGATATTTCTCATCCAGTGCCAATCAGCTGCAAAGGCACAGCAGGGATGTTAACCCTGATAATGTGGTAGAGACTTGGTGTGTGTGGGGATGACTTCACTTACTATAAATTATCCTTACATTTCAATAATTATTAGAACTTTTAAATTTTTATATTTTCTTTTACCCGTAAAATGATAGAGATATAAATCATTAAGAAGGGAAAAGTGGAGGATTATTGTTCATTTTATTACAATTGCTTAAAATCTAAAAGAGGGAAGAGTAGAAGAAAATTTAAAGATAGTAGGTTATTACAAGATATTGAATATAGTTCCCTGTGCTATACAGTATATGTATGTATATGTATGACTGAACTAGTGTACTGTACATCAGAAATTGACACAACGTTGTAAACTGAATAAACTTCAATTTAAAAAATGGGGGGAAAAAAGGTAGTAGGAAACCTAAAGAGTAGGATGAACATCACAGTTAAAACAATGCTGGCTGCATACACATAATTCAATTAAGTTCCTGCTTAGGATATAAGAAGACACCTGACTTTAATATGTAAACTACAGGAATGGGAAATTATTATCCAAATCCCCCTTCTACCAGAAGGTAATTGTTGTTATGTTTTTAGGTAATTGTTGTTATGTTTTTTTTTTTTTTCCTGGAAAAGATGAAACAAAGCTGTGGAAGAGGCTGGGGCAGGAGAAAGGTAGCATGTGTGCTCTACTGCACAAATTTCACAAAGACTAGTCACTGTATTCACAAATAAGTAGGCAAATACTTCTGAAATTTCCAGGAAGATCATTGTTAATATAAAGAATGCTTATTTTCATATCAAGAGATCTAAGACCAGAAATGCATATTCTATAAATTTGAATTTGGGTCAGATGCTATCGTGAAGACAACCTGAATAATTAATTTGAAGTTAAACAAGACATACTGCTTTAGGGTCAGATAAGCCAAATTTCTCCAAAACTTAACAAGAGCAGCCAGTGTCAGGCCTTCATTTCCTAAATATTCACTGTATACATTCACGCCCTAGTGATCTCTATGTAGAAAAGCCCACATGTAGGGGCAGAACGTTTGGCCAGCAAAAAATGCAGCGCCCTACATACACATGGCACATTTTTAGGCTTTTTTTTTTCCTTCAAGAGTAGTGAAAAGTCATAACCAAAGCAAGTTATTTGAGCAATCCTAACAGCATATGGACACATATGAGACAAGCACTAACACTTCCCACTTGAGAAGCAGAGTAGAAAAGAACTGAAGAGCAGTCATACAGACTTGAGTTTGAAAACCTTTTCCCTGGACTCACAAGTGCATCTGCTCTCCCACATAGGCTGCCTGAATCAGTGGCTCTGCAGGTGGGGAAACCTTAATTCATGGTTGCAGCTCTAAAAGTGGTAATCAGCTCAGTTCTTGGATATGGAGTGACAATTCACATAATTTTCTTGAAAAGTGTTCCCATTTTGCTAATAATTAATACATCTTTGTTTTATTTTGTTCTTCTCATTTTTAAACTATATTTGAACTATCAGGGAAACTTGATCTCTGTGTCATACATTCTTTGGCTCAATTCACTGAATTAATTTTGATAGTTTAGATCATGGCTGAAGTAACAGAACAATCCTAAAATCTCAGTGACTTCTTACAACAAATGGTTTGTTCTTTCTGGCTCACAGGATATATCCAGCGTAAACTGGTAGGGGAATCCCTGGTCTACACAGTCGCTCAGTGATGCAAGCTGTCAGAAACTCCAGTATCTTGTAGCTTCTCCATGGCCTCAGTGGTTTTGATGACAAAGGAAAAGAGGAGTTAAGGAGCTATACACTGGCTCTTAATTGTTTCATCCAAAAAGTGACACTTGTTACTTTCACTCACAACCTATTGGCCAGAATTAGTTTCAAGACTTTGCCTAACTCCAAAGATGTGTGAAATATGGGGTTGTCATGGAGAGAGAATAAGCAGTGACTGTCTCTGCCATAATCACCATATTATATGATAGCCAGATAATATCCTAACATTTTAATAAAATGACATCCTTTTTATTAGGCTTTCTTCTAGAAAAAGAGAAGTATAACTTTGTAATTGAGTGTCATTATATAAATTTATTTTTAAGAGCCTAGTTCTAAAAGAACTGTATGAAATACAGTAGTTTTGAGGGAAGTCATCCTTAAATAGCTTTGTACGCCAGAAAAAACAAATCCTAGTCTCAGTTACTCCTTAGAGAGGTTTTTATCACAATTAATTTAAAAATTCTTGCTGACTTGAATAAATGATAGCTATTACCAAGTTGAAACTCACCAACTTCCTGTTACAAAAAAGCATCTTCCCCATAATTATCCTAACTTTCAATTGGCTTAAGTTCATTGGCTTTACACATATCAACAAAACAAGTGCTATACCCTTCCTACATATAACTATACAACTACATATTTATGTAAAAACTATATATAATTATATGTATCATACATTATTTTGAATGGCATCTGTAGGGCATGTTATATTTCTTAGAATATAATTGCAGCTGATCTTGTTTTTACTACTGGTATAATCAAAACAAAACTAAGTCTAAATACAGAAGAATCAAAGTTAAGTTTCCCATTTCCTTAGTAATACACAACAGGCTTGAGAAACCTAACAACATGACTCAGGCTTAGACTTTGTCATTTGATAGTTGATATTTTGGAAAAAGGATGTTTCATTGCCTTCTGAGCAGTGTCATGTCACCCCAAGAGGAAATCAGATTCTGTGGGATGATTTTTTTCAGGTGGCAGAAGAGAAGTGATAATGGACTTCTGTCGTTAAAAATGTTGCAACACTGGCTACAGTCATGAAAAATTTCCTACAGTATTTTGACAAGGCTGTCCAACTAGGCCCCTTGATGAATTACAGCACTTCTATCTATGATCTTTGCAAACCATCCCACTGTAATTTTTATTTCATTCAAAATAAATTTACCCAAAGGGGAAAAATAAATAGAATAGTCAATTGGTATTATGTGAAAATTAGGTAGTAAATTAATGCTTCGTGCAGGCTTTTAATCATTCATCTCCCATTTAGTATAATCAGGGTTATTTAGTATTGCTGATGCCTCTTTTAATGTAATTACTCAAAGTTCAGGTCCTAGAAAGGATCAAGAATTAACTGTTAACATCAAGATTCAGCTCAGAGTTTGTTTTAGGAAAACGTGAAAACATAACAAAGGCCCTTTTAGTAAGTAATATAAATAAAGAAACAAGGATTTTTCTGTTTTTCTGTAAGCTCAGTAATTGTATTAAAACATATATTCATCTAATGTCAACAGGTACATGATACAGTGTCATTATACTTATTTTAAAAGTTATGTGACAATTTGGAGTATTTTAATTATACACTGAACCAACCTCAATGTTCAAAAATAAACTTGGAAAAAATACTTGGAATGTATGCTTACTAAAAATAATCTTTATTTGCATGGTAAGTTATTCATAATGCATTGTAATATAAATAGATGTATATCAGTTTATATTTATATAGGGAAAGCGTGTAAGGATATACAATAAAGTGTTTAAAAAAGTACTTCAGGTGTTGATCTAATTATTTTCATGTTTATCAGTTCTTTGTACATGATGTATGAGTTTAAGGTAGAAATTATTATGTCCTTTGCTCTACACACTGTGACATTCACTTTATAAAAATATGTCATTTGATCTTAGCAATATATTATGACTTAGATGATATTTTAAACCAATTTTATGTATAAAAGAATTAAATAAGTAGCCCAAGAACACACAGATAATTTGTGAAGAAGCAGATGTTAACACAAATAGTCTAAATGCTTACAGCCTGCATGCTTAGAACTATACTACCTACTATGGATTGAAATACACAGTTGTTTCTTAAGTAAGTAAATAACAAAAGGTGGAGGAAATTTGAAACCTGAAAACTCTTTCACATATAAATTTATTTGTCCAGAATTAAATTTAAGGTACCATATAAAGTGGTATATATCAGGTTCAAGAGGTAAAATTTTAAAATATCATAGATAAAATTATTCAATGTTAATCTATTTCTGAGAAATAGTTATACAAATATATTATTTTTGCTTCTACTGAATGTGTTTATTAACTTGATAGCTAAGTTAATAATTTTGTTTCATTCTTAATTTATCATTGTAGAGAAGAGAGAGCTGTAATCTTCAAGCAGACTGAGGAAGTGGAGAAGTTTGACATTTTTCTTTCTCATTTCTTTATCTAATTAGGTTAAGAAGAAAAGAAACTATTATAACCTATATGAATAAAGACAGTTTTAAAGCCTTCCTGGAATAAGTAATGCTGTCAAAAAAAGAAAAATATGTTCACTAATTTGAGAAATCTGAGTATTGGCATAAGATGCTTTATTATAAATGACATGAATATAGAAAACAGGAAAAAAAGTGAAAGAGACTCAAAGATTCAAGTAAAAGCACCTTGCCATGCAATTACAGCCAACATAATAGACTATGTTTTATAATATTTAGAATTAATTGGTCAATAAAAATGTATTAAAGGATTTACTTCATAATAGTAAAATTTGAATCAGAATTTGAAAACATTTAGCCACTAAAAAGTTATTGGTTTGCATTTAATTTTTTAAACATTAAGGGTGTTGGTAATTTTACAGCAGCATTCTAGTTTAAAAGACTTTATACCTCACATCAATAAAAAGTTTAATTTTTATAGAAAAATTACAGTTGATAAGTTTGTGACCTCCTGTTAACCATGTCATCCTTGAAAAAAAGAGGCGAGAGAGAGGGAGTAAGAACTTGTAAGAGAATGCAAAGGGAAATTCCCTACATATGTGGAGAATGAGAAGAAATATATTAAAGGCAATAATTATTTAAAAAATCAAAAATTTAACAGAAATTTTATTGGATAGGGAGAATAATGTTTATTGAGATTGTCCTATGACCCAAAAACTGAGTTCCCTTAAAGATGGTGCTCACTAAAATCAAATAACATACAATGAAAATAAGTGGGTTAATCTAGATTTGTACTGGATATTACTATATTAGTATTCTAGATGTCCTAAATTTGATAAAGGGCATCTATGTAAAATCTACATATAGCATCCTATTTACTTGAAAGTACTGAATTCTTCCTCCCTAAGATCAGGAAGAAGACAAGAATGTCTACTCTTACTATTTAGATTTAACATTTTATGGGAGGTCTTAGGTAGTGCAATAAGACTAGTAAAAGAAAAATAATCATACATATTTAAAACAAGGAAAATATTCTCAGATGATAGATTACAGATATAGAAAATCCTAACAATCATGGAGAAGAAAAGCTAGTAGAACAAATAACCGTGTTTAGCCAATTCATAGGATTCAAGGCCAGTATCATGTGTAGTTTTATTTACTAGCACTGAAAAATATGAAATATAAATATTGTCATTTATGATAGAACCCCAAAACATGAAACTGGAATAAATTTCATGGGTTTAAAATCTACACACTGAAAATTACAAATTATTAATGAGAGAAATTAAAAACTAAATAAATACAAAGATGTACCATGTTCATGAATCTAGGGACTCAATTTTGTAAAGCCATAGTCTTCCACAAATCCATTTATAGATTATAGGCAATAAAACTCAAAATCCAGCAAGTTTTTAATGTAGAAGCTGACAAGCTGTTTCTAAAATTTATGTGTAAATGCAAGAGACCTAAAGTAGCCAAAATAATTTTAAAACAGAAAGTTGGAAAACTTACTCTAACTGATTTTAAGATATATTAGAAAATGACTATAATAAAGACTGTGATATTGGTGTATAGATTGGCATATGTCTTTGGAACAAAGTAGACAGTCTAGCAGTATAATCAGACTGATATGGTAAACTGAATTTCAACAAAAGTGCAAGGTATTTCAATGGTGATTTATAGTTTTCACAATAAATAATATCGTAATAATTGAACAATCATGTAGAAAAAACAAAAGGATCACAGATGCCCACTCTTATACCACACGCAAAAATTAACTTGAAATGGATCATTGATTAAATGTAAAACTGGTACTGTAAAACTTCTAGAAGTAAACAGGGGAACATTTTTGTGACCTTTAGAAAAGTGTATAGTTTTTATACAGTACACATTAAAAAAAAATAAGAATCACAAATGAATTCATTAGATTCAATAAAAATTAGTAACTTCTACTCTTGCAAAGACCATGTTAAAAAGTGAAAGGGTAAGCCACAGATTGGAAAAAAGATGCATGTGTAACAAAGGATTTGAATTTAAAATATACAAAGAATAACTCAACATTGATAAAAAATCTCATATACAGTATTATTTTTAGACTCTGCTTTAACCATGTCACAGAGGTCACAGGTCTCAAGTGCAATTCAGAGAAAAATTTTTACAAAGATTTCATATGTCTTGTTAGTATAACATATTGCTGATTCTATGCTCTATTTTGCCCTCTTGTTTACCATGATTATTCACTCACAAAAGGACAGAGAAACAGGAAATTAGCACTGTCTTATCCGGGAACTTTGTCTTTTTCTTGGAGATTCTTAGTTTTATACTGTGAGTATGTTTGGAAGATCCCAAGTTAACTGAATTTTCTGTAAGAGAAGAGCTGTTCCTTATCAAGAAGATATTAGAAAGGAAAAACCATAGTATCGGTAAAAAAAAATAACTAGAATAGAAAACACTATTATCCAAAAATATGAACCAGGAGACAGTATTAGAGACTTCTGTGAGTCTGCTTCTAATGCTGCTTTAAAACTCTTTATAAACACTAATACCAGACCTCTGAATCATTAGGCCTCTTTTCACAACAGTGTACTTCTTTTTACATCATCTCAAAGCAAGGATCATGTCTGTCATACACGCTAGAATAACTTCCACACTTATCTCTTACAAGTAATTATCTAGATTCTGCTTAAAAGACCTCATGGTAGGAAACTCATAAGATGTTAGGTCAGCCCAGCCCATCACTGAAAAGCTCATACCTCATACTCTTAGAAAGCTATTAATTACTTGTTAAATTTAGAAAGTAAATGAGAATTATGTCTGGTCCTTATAACCACCATGGAGATTACATGTTCATATGAACAAAGACTAAGAGAAAAGAATAGGAACCAACTAAAGGAGCAATGGAAAGATATATAAAATGATTTTTAAGAATTCTATTTAGAATCATAATACTGATTATGGAAGAGGAAGAATGGCATTCTTTATATTAAACAGAAATTCGACCTTACTGTCCAATGCCTAAAACTCTACTTAGCACATGACACAATAAAAATCTCAATTAAAAAAAAATCATGAAAATATTTAAACAGATACTTCACAAAGAACCTAAATGAATGACCAATAAGTACACTGAAAGGTGCTTGATATTATTAGTTAACAGGGAAATGCAAATTAAAAACTTTAATGGGATACCAACACACAGATATTGGAATAATTAAAATTTTTTCAATAGACAAAAATACTAAGTATTGACCTGAATATGGAGCAAGTGGAACCCATTTATGTTGCTGGTGGGAATGTAGATTGACATAGGATTTCATAAAGTCTGGCAGTAAAGAAACTAGTTTAAGTCTAACTCAGCTTTTCCAAATTCAACTGGCATCTATGTTTAAGATTAGAGTAACAACTGGCAACTTTCTGTGATATTTAGTCCCTATTTATAAAATGTTGGAAGGGCTTATTTATATTACTGAAGTTTTATTGCGTTCCTTCTGACAGTAAACTATATATTTTAGCATCTGTTTGTTGAATATATTTCCTATCTCCAAAACAAACAGTATCAATTGATTTCAAGGCAATAGTGAGTACAATGCATAAAGATATAGACTAGAAATCAAGCTATCTGATTTCTAATCCTGGCTGTGCTACTGTCTTTGTGTCCCTGAAAAGGTAATGCAAACAATCAGAGCATCAATTCTTTACATTGTAGAGTCATTCTAAATAAAATCCTAAAAACTCTGAAATAGTATTTTCCTGGTTTTTTTGGCATCAATTTTAGCAGTGGACATGGAATATTAGCTTATTAAAGACTTCTACAATACTTCAATGCAGAAGGAAAGAAAGGTCTGAATTAAATGAGAGAGAACAAGATCAGCTCCATAAAAATACATACATACATATATATCTTTAGATTGTTGGGTGGATCAAAAGAATCTGCTAGTTTACAATGTTACAGAATTACTACAAAATCCACTTATCTCCTGGGAAGCAGTAGAAACAGGAAGAAAGGGAAGGAAGGTAATTCCACATGTGTGTGTCTTCCCATTGGTCAAGTTGAAGCATGGTAAGGATGGGACAGAATCCGTAAGGCTGTAATAAGTAGTCCTCATTAAGCTGTGTTTGAAGTCCTACCTACACATCACATTCTTCCTCATTTGATACCCAGATGTTCATTGTAGAAAATGTTAACTTTATTTTTAAACAAAGAGAACTATGGTTATGGTTAGAAAAGATAAAAATGTTCCTCTTATCTAGCTTGTAACTTTAATAATTCTCCATGGCACTAGCAGTTTTCAGAGCCAAGACTTCTTACCTCTCCCTAGAGTCCATTAAAAAAATGGCATTCCATAAATAAATCACAAAAATCTTTAAATAAAACCATCAAATATATCAGTTAATAATGTGGCTATAAAAACACAAACACATATTCTCAAGTCCGTGTTTTGTGTATTTTATAAATTGTAAAGTCAGTCCCTTCTCCTGAGATAAGGCAAAAAATTAATGTCATAAAGTACCGAACTATGAAAAATTTTACCCTGTAGGGAAAAAACAGGGCTGCAGTATTTTATTTTCATTTTGTTCTAAAATTAAATTCAATTAAAATTTTTTTCCTGCTACTTTATACTAGTATGCTACTTACTGTACATGAAGCAATGAACTAACACTAACTACATATACAAAAAAAAAGTTAAATTTAGTGCAATTAAGCACCTCTTTAGGACAAAAAGAAGTCATTACTTAGATGATATATTTAACAATGACAGAATAAGAAAAATTAAGTTTTTTGGCTTATAAATTCTCTCTGGCATATGTCTTTTTCTTCTGTGGGTAATTTGTAGTCTACTTTATTATTATTTCCTCAAAAAATCAAGTTCAATAAGAATAATTATGCATGCTGTATTAAGGATTTTATTCCCAAATAAAAATATTATTTTTGACTGAAAGTAAAGGAACTTAAAAAAATATAATTGGCACTCTGAGAAGGATGAGGATCTAAATCAATAAGAAACCTCAGGAGATATCCAACTTTTTCTCCTGTATAAGCTCTCCATTTGCCAACGATAGATTATTTTTTAAGGAGACAGTTTTTCCCCCAAAACATCAACAGAATGTACACTTAATTTAAATCTTTTCTTATAAGCAATTTTTCATTAATTTAGTGCGTATCTGGAGCGTGTGGATGAAATAGATGGAAAATGACCAACCAATTGACAGCACCACATGCCTGTTTAACAGCAATCCATACTGTTCAGCAGAACCTTTGAGTATGTATAGAAGGTGAGAATGGGACAAGAAATCTCCTGGCAAATGGGAGTGGGTCATTTATAGAGGTGGCTAATCAGTATCCCATCATAACTTACTATAAGTAGACTTCTATCAAAACCACTGCAACTTTAAATTTCCCATAAAATCCAGCCCAGTGGGTAGTTTCCCTTCAAAGAAAAAAACTAAGCATCCAGATAAATGGAAAAATACCTTGAAGGCAAAAATGTGATCTTCATCTATTCAAGTTCTGGGGGGGGGGGGAATCTATATTTTTGGTGGCTGAAACAACAAACTGGAAAAGCATGACACTAAATTGGGGCTTAACTGACCTTGCATTAGGACTAACATTTTGTGTTCATTTGTCAGTCTGACAAACTGAATTCAATTTAAAAACTACAAGGTAAAAAACTAAATCTCTGGGTACATTTCAAAGAAACTAAGATCTATTTTTCTCAATCAAAACTTAAATTACCTTCCCAGTTCTTTGGTATCATATAACTGGCCTGTATTCCCTCTCCCCTTTTCTCTGTCTCCCTAACTATTTTGACTCTGACATCTTATGTTCATTTGTATCTCCTGCCATTTCTTTCCACTGTATTTGTCCATCATATTATCTCTCATGCGGCCTCATGCAAATATAAGAAAGCTTTAAATGTAAACATTTTTTAATTGAGACGGTATATTTAATCCACAAATAATAACTTTAAAATTTAATATAAAAATTGTCCCTCTGTGCTATGCATTAAACTCAGCAATCAATACTCTTGACACTAACAGAATCTATTAAGGAAGAAAATGCTTGAACAAGTTACTCCATACTCATATAATTAACTAATTTTCAACAAACACACCAAAGCAACTCCGTGGGGAAAGGAATGTGTTTTCAATAAATGGAACTAGAACAACTGGATATGCATATAAAGGAAAAAAGTTTAACATAACCCATAACTCACAATATAGAAAAAGTTAATATTTTTTATTAGATCAAAGAATTAAAAATAAAAGATAAATTGATAAAGCTTTCATAAGAATATATTCATTACCTGGGATAAAGAGAGATATTTTAGGATATAAAACATAAGATTCATAAAAGGAAAAAATTAATTAAAATTCTTCTGCTTATCAAAAGACATAATTAAGAAAATTAATAGGCAAACCTCAGATGAGAAAAAGTATTAATAAATATATCTCATCAAAGATTGCACCCAGAATATATAAAGAATTCTCACAATTCAATAATAAAAAGACAAATAATTCAATAACAATATGCAAAACTTGAACAGATAACACTAAGATACCATTATACACACAGTTAGAGTGTCTTATTTAAAAGACTGGAAACATCGAATTTTGATGAGGATATGGAACAACTGGAACTATTGATGGAAGTGTAAATGGTACAGCTATTCTGGAAAAAGTTTTGGCAGTTACTTATAATTAGCCAATTCAATAATCTAGCAATTCTGCTCCCAGTTGTTTTACTAAGGTAAACAAACATATATGCCTACAAAAAGACTTGTACAATAAAATAATAATTAAAGATACAATCCTGCCTGTAGGGATTATTAATTTGTAGATATTGCATTTTCTACAACTGTGAAAGTTTGGGACAACTCTGCTTTGGGCAAATCTATTGGCTTCATTTTCCCAACAGCATTTTATCACTTCTTGTCTCTGTGTCACATTTTGATAATTCTCACAATATTTCAAACTTTTTTATTATTATATTATTTCTGTTATGGTGATTTGTGATCAGTGAAAGTTGATGCGACTATTGCAATTATTTTGGAGTGCCACAAACCATGCCCATATAAGATGTTGAACTTAATAAATGTGTGTGTTCTGACTTCTCCACCAACCAGCTGTTCTCCTTTCTCCCTTTCTTTGGGTCTCCCTATTCCCCAAGACACAACAATATTGAAATTCATCCAGTTAAAAACCTTACAATGGCCTCTAAGCGTTCAAGTGAAAGGAAGAGTCACATGTTTCTCACTTTAAGTCAAAAGCTAGAAAATACTAAGCTTACTGGGAAAGGTATGTCGAAAGCTGAGATAGGCTGAAATCTATGTTAAAACACTTAGCCAAGTTGTGAATGCAAGTGGAAAGTTCTTGAATGAAATTAAAACTACTGCTCCAGTGAACACAACAATGATAAGAAAGTGAAACAGCCTTACTGCTTATAGGGAGAAAGTTTAAGTGGTCTGGATAAGAGGTTAAATCAGCTACAGGATTCTTTCAAGCCAAGGCGCAAGCCTAACTCTTCAAATCTATGAAGACAGAGATAAGGAAGCTGTGTAAGTTTGAAGCCAGCAAAGGTTGGTTCATGAGTTTTAAGGAAAGAAGTCATCTCTATAAATGCATCCAAAGAAGCATCAAAGTGCAAGGTGAAGCAGAAAGTACTGATGCAGATGCTGCAACAAGTTATCTAGAAGATCTAGCTAAAATCATTAACGGTGGTGGATATACTAAATAACAGATTTTCAATGTAGACAAAACAGCCTTATATTTGAAGAGTATGTCATGTGGGTTTTTCATAGCTAGAGAGGAGAAATCAATACCTGGCTTCAAAGCTTCAAAGGACTACCTCACTCTCCTGTTAGGCATTAATGTAGCTAGTGACTTAGAGTTGAAGCCAATGCTCAGTTAGCATCCCCCAAATCTAGGGTATCTAAGAATTAGGCTAAATCTACTCTGCCTTCACTTTATAAATGGAACAACAAAGACTGAATGACAACACATCTGTTTATAACATGGTTTAATAAATATTTAAGCCCACTTTTTACATCAACTGCTCATCAAAAAGATTTCTTACAAAATATTACTGCTCATTGACAATTCACCTGGTCACCCAAGATCTCTGATGGAGATGTACAATGAGATTCACATTGTTCTCATCCCTTTAACACAACATCCAGTCTTCAGCCCATGGATCAAGAAGTAATTTCAACTTTCAAGTTTATTCTTTAAGAAATACATTTTAAAGCCTACAGTTGCCATAGATACTGATTCCTCTGATGATGTGGGCAAAGTTAAATGAAAACCTTCAGGAAAGGATTCACTATTCTAGATGCCATTAAGACCATTCATGATTCATGGGAAGAGGTCAAAATAGCAACATTAACAGGAGTTTGGAAGAAACTGATTCCAAACATCATGGATGACTGTGAAGGGTTCAAGACTTCAGTGGAGGAAGTAATTTTCATGTGATGGAAATAGCAAGAGAACTAGAATTAGAAGTGGAGCCTGAAGATGTGACTGCATTGCTGCAAATTTATGATGAAGTTTTAATTAATGAGGAGCTATTTCTTACAGATGAGCAAAGAAAGTGGTTTCTTGAGATGACATCTATTCTTGGTGAAGATGCTATGATATTTGCTGAAATGTAAACAAAGGTTTTAGAATAGTACATAAACTTAGTTGATTAAGTAGCAGCAGGGTTTGATTTTGAAAAAAGTTCTACTCTGGGCAAAATGTTATCAAACAGCCTTAAATGCTATAGAGAAATCATTCATAAAAGAAGAGTCAACTGATGTGGCAAGCTTTGTTGTGGTCTTGTTTTAAAAAATTGATACAGCACCAACCTTTAACAACCACCATCCTGAAAAGCCATCAACAAGATGAGATCTTCCACAAGCAAAAAGATTACAACTTGCTGAAGTCTCAGATGATGGTTAGCATTTTTTTAGCAATAAAATATGTTTCAGTTAAGGTATCTATGCTGATTTTTTTTAGATATAATGCTATTGTACACAACAGACTACATTATAGTGTAAACATAATTTTTTTATGTGCTGGGAAACCAAACAATTCATGTAACTTGCTTTATTGCAATATTCCCTTCATTGTGGTGGTCCAGAACTGAACCAGCAGTATCTTTGAAGTTTAGCTGCATTAGCTAAGCTTTCTTGGAGAATGTGTACTTTTATTTTTATTATCTTTCTTTAATTATTATTTAAACTGAGACTACTATGAAATTGAGATTCACTGTAAACATCCATATTCTATAAAAGATATGGTATTTTGGTTGTTCAACTAAAGATAAATAAATAGTCTAAATAGGTATAAATGAAGTGATTTGTCCAACACCTTTCAAATTGTACGTTACATTGTTAAGCAACAGGAAATTGGTCTGATGTGGTCAGGGTCTTAAAAAACTAAAAATAAAAGGTATTCTCTAAAAGGCAATGCAAAGAGCAAACTCTTACAAACTTAAATCTTCTTATAACCTGAAATTCATTAAATAGTACAGCATGGACATTACCTTAGGCCACATATTGCAGGAAACAGTTTTCACATTTAGCCCATAAAGTAAAGTATACATATCCACATACATGTAACTTATAGAATATTTCATCAAATGAATTGCACACTCCTCAAAATTATTTGACCACCAACAGTTACATCATTTGACATAACATATTTTAGATATACATAGTCTGTATCAATATTTTTAGAAATTTATACTCTATCTATTCTGGAAAGATTACTATTGAAAAGAAATTCATTGATCATAAACAATTTTGTAATTCACATACTTTTTAGATACACTATTGTTGGAGTATCCATATCTAAGAAATCATAAATAATGTATCCCATGTATTAAGTAAAGTATTATAAGCCTAAAAAGAAGTACATTTGAAAACAGTAATACAGCCCCCACCCCAATTACAAGCCAATGAATCTGAAGGAAATAATACTGATAATAAAATATTTAAAGTTTTTCTATTTAAAAAATGCCTCAAGTAAAAAATTATTTAATTTATTTGACAACAATTTGTTTTTCCCCCCCAACTTTAGGAAAAAATAACCTACATTGTTGATTTTTTCAGTTATTGACAGACATCAAACCTCAAACTTAAAGAAGCAAAGCAGGCAATTTAAAGAGAGATAAAACAGACTGGAAAATATTAATACTTAATTCAGTATTTAATTCAAGTAAAATGAAATAATGAGGTGTCAGATGTCTTTTTTCTCATATATTATTGGCAATTAATTAAAATAAGATGGAGACCCAGCCTAGGCCACAGGGCATGGGAACTTTCACACACTGCTGGTAGAAACGTAAACTGCCATCATCTTTCTGAAAGGTACTTTGCCAGAATCTATTAGTTGTATGTAGTCACAGAACCAGAACACGTGGCAGTTTTGGTTCTGAGAATTTTTCCTAAAGTTACACAGTGGGCTTAATTGACAAGAGTCTCATCATCGATTACAAATGAAATGAAGAAAGTCAATCTATATAAATATTTACCAATAGGAAATTGGTTATGTTTAGCTATAGGACACATTTAGCCACTAAATAATGGGGTAGAATTCTAGAAACTATAGAAAGTTTTAATGCATCACTAAGAGAAAAAGTGGTAGCAAAGAAACATGTACAATGTAGTAACACTACACTGTAAAAATATAAAATTTTACACACATTGTTCATTTATTTAGTAATTACTGTGATAGACTAATATGTGTCTGTATGATTTATAGACTGATAAATCAACTAGAAAGACATTTACTGATAGATTAACAGTAGTCACTTTGAGGAGAGAATATAGGAGATTTTATTTTTAATTTTAATTCTTACTTATTAAAATGTTTTTATAAATATAATTATTTTACAATAAAAATAAAATTTCATTTCAAAAGAAATTAATCCAAGAATTATAGATATTTCACTCAAATAGAGGACAAGTCTAAAATACAGCATCTTGAAGGTGTGGATTCACATATCATTATGCCAAAACAAATATATTTCTGTAGACATAGAAATTTAAAAATGCTCCCTATAATAGTTCATTATTTTTAGCTTTAAAAACTGCTCCTTTCTGCATTCAGAATGTTTTATAGATGTTCTCATCAATCATCTTATTATTTCTTTCTGGGAAGTAGTTGGTAAAAGCTGTTTAAAATCACTCACTGCAGAATAGGATAATTAGGACATGTGTGAACATGCACTACAAATTATGACAGGGAAATACAAATAAGTGCTGCAAAGGACTGTGACAAAGTATTGACTTTTTATGAATTTTAAATATACTATTAAAATGTTACAAGCAATGAATCCAAGAAATTTTATTGTTTTTCCACAAATATAGGTACCTTGGGGGGTCTATTAACAGCTGGCTGCATGTGTGAAAAGGAAGAGGAGGAACTTTGACCCCTTTATTTTAAAATAATTATGTTTCCAAGGACTACAATATAATGTTGGCTCACTACAAACTAGGAAAATATCCAAACACATACCCTGACTCTCTTGACTTTCAGATTATCCAAACAGGACTAAAAGCTACAAATTAAATGGGAAAAAAAGACCTAGAACTCTACAGTGCACTGAGAAAATTTTCTATGTGGTTTGTGATTAAAGGCAATTAATTTCCAAGATGGCTTTTCACGATGAAATAAAATAATGTTAAATGTCCAAATAATTTCATTCTCTCTGTTCTGTCTCTATCTCTTCTCTGCCTCTTTCACTTTCTTCTATGCAAAAGTGAAAACAACATATATTCTACATACATTATGAAGTATTCCTTTCTGGATGAATGTTGCATGGCCCAGTGTGCCCAGAAAGAGTGGGTGGTTAACATTTCATTGTAAGCTCATTTTCTCAAGATCTAGGAGAGTGGATTTTGTAAACTAGCAGTGTTTGGTTTCATTTTTCAATAATGTTTTTGTGAATAACAAATGCCTATAGTACTTTAAATTTGTATTAAGCATTTAATTTTGAAGTTAAATTTAAAGAATTTTAAATTTGTAAAGCGCTAATAGGACTAAGAATGACACATGGATCTTCTGTATAAAATCTATAGAAAGGAGCTGTGCAGAACTTAAATTTCATGTATAAGTGATTAAGTTTGTTTAAATTGAAAAGCTATTTTAAATTATTTACACTCAAAGAGGAATAAACAAACTAGAAATAAAATGGAACTTCCTCAATCTGATAAAGAGCATCTACAAATACACTCCATTTATGTTATAATTAATGGTGAAAGACTGAAAGCTTTACCCCTAAAACTAAGAACAAAACAACAATGTCTGCTCTTGCCACTTCTATTCAACATTACTGAAGGTTATAGATGAGGCAATTAAACAAGAAAAAGAAATACGTAAAAGATGTCCTGATTAAAAAGGAATAAGTAAAACTATCTGTATTTTTAGAGTACATCATCTTGTGTATAAAATATCCTAAGAAATGGCAAGAGAATTATTGTTAAAACTAAGAGTTCATCAGGTTGTAGGACACATGTTTAACATACAATAGCAACTGTGTTTCTGTAAACTGAGTAATGAAGAATTCCAAAAATGAAATTAAGAAAACAGATCAATTTATATCACATCAAACAGTACAAAATACTTAGAAATAAATTTAACAAAAGAATCACAAGACTTGCACACAGAAAACTACAAAACACCTTTGAAAGAAAATAAAGATCCATAAGAAGTTTAAATAGAAATACATCTCACGTTCATAGACTGGAATATTTAATATGAAAATGGAAATACTACTCACATTGATCTACCAATAAAATATGATCCTTTTCAAAATCCTAGGTGGCTTTTTGCAAAAAATTACAAGCTGATCCTAAAATTCATATGGAATTACAGTGGACCCAGAAGAGCCAATGCATGAAGTGAAAACAAAGTAACAGGACTCACACTTTCTAATTTCAAAACTTATACATAAAACTGTTGTAATCAAGATATCGTGGCCCTAGGATAAAGACAGAATATAGATCAGTGGAATAGAATTCAAAGTCCAGAATTATATTCTTAAACTTATGGTTAACTGAATTTTGACAAGGGTACCAAGACAATTCGATGGGAAAGGAAGAATCTTTATACACATGGTCCTGGGACAACTGGATATTCACATGCAAAATTTAATATGAAAAACTATCTCATACCATAGACAGAAAATTAATTTAAAATGTATCAAAGACCCATATATAGGAGTTAAAGATAGAAAACTCCCCTACGAAAATGCAGGGGTAAATCTTCATCACCTGAGATCTGGCAATGGATTCTTAGATGTAACACCAAAAGTACGACCAACAAAGGAAAAAATGTAAAAATTACACCTGATCTAAATTTTAAAAATTGTAGTTCAAGGGAAATCATCAAGAAAAAGACAAACCAGAGAGTGGAGAAAGAGTATTATATATTTTCATCAGATGCCATATATCTGATATATCTGATACTAGACTTGTAACAAGAATATATAAAGAACCCTTGCATCTCAACGATAAAAGACAAATCAACCTACTTAAAAATGTAAAAAGGGTTTGAATAGACATTTCTCCAAAGAACATATACAACTCACTAACAAACACTCAAAAAGATGTTCAACCAAATCATTGGTCATTAAGGAAACACAAATCAAAATCCCGGTGAAGTATGACTTTACACTCACTATAATGGTTAAAAGCAAAAAGACTGAAAATAACACGTATTAGAGAGGATGTGGAGAGACTGGAACCCTTACACATTACTCATGGATTTGTCAAATAGTGCAGCCACTTTGAAAAACAGGTTGGCATTTCCTCAACATGTTAAAAATAGACTTATTCTATTACTCTCTAATTCCACTTTGAGATATATACTGAAGACAACTGAAAACATAACTATACAAAAACTTATATGTTCCTATTCAAAGCATTATTTATAATAGCCAAATTTGAAACAATCCAAATGTCCATCAACTGACTGACTAGTGGGTAAACAAAATGTGGTATACCCATAAAATGGAATATTATTCTACAATAAAACAGAATGATGTACCATTATGTGCTACAATATGGATGAAACTAAAAATGTTATGCTAAGTGAAACAAACCAATCACAAAGTGCCACACACTTAACGACTCCAAGCATATGAAATATCCACAACACACAAATCCATAGAGACAAAAATCAGATTAGTGGTTTATACCACTAATTAGTATTAGTGTGAGTGATGTCATGTTAACACATGTGTTATAGACTATAAGGATGGGGGAGGAAGAAGTGACTGCCATTAGGTACAGGGTATCTTTCGGGGGTGATGAAACTTTTCTAAAATTAGACAGCAATGATGTTTGTACACTCTGTGAACAGCAAGGACCAGTGTACTGTACACTTTAAGAGGATAAATTTTATGGAATGTGATTTATATCTCAATGAAAAGTAGAATAAATTTTTCTAGCCCTTTAAACTGATTCTTTTTTTCTACATTTTATGATTAATTTGAGAGGGAATGTTAGGAAATGGTATCTCTATGCAGACACCATTGAAAAGATTTTTTTTTAATTAAGCAAAGATCAGATTATTCCAATTTTAGTCTTCCCATCTATAATATAACATTCAAATTCTAAGAATATCATTAAAGGTATTTCCAATATAGCGACTCTTTTTTAATTTATTTGGTTCCTTTGCCCCCTGTGTACTCCAGTGAAATCAAAGTATTCAAATCACCTCAAATATAGTAACCACTATATTTCCATTTGAGTGTGTTGACTCACCTTGTTTTCTTAGGAGGAAGGCTGTCTTCCCTCTTATCTCTACTGTGGAAATAGTTAATAATGTCACCTTCTCTATATAGCTTACTTTATTTCACCAAACATAAATAATTTTCACAAACTTATGCTTCTATAAACACTTAGTATCTCTCATCATACTCATCAGATTGACTTTACTATCATGAGGTACACAGTACATTTTTAATTAAATAAAAATATTTCTCATGAAAACTTAAGAAAAAAAAAAACTTCAGTGGTCAATTATTTTACCTTAAAATTGAAACAGTATTTTAAAAACTAGTGCTGACTTCTCTTCAGTCCTCCAATCTAAGCATTTTCTCACATTTCCCACCTGCTTAGGGGAGAAATGTATGTCATTTTTATAGCTACATTGATTCAACAATCATATTTTTCTCCTGTTATAGCCAAGGCAGAGTTTGAGTATAATTGTTCAGGGACTGTGTGTGACTTTTGCACAGGGTAAGTCATCTATCTTAAAAATGAACTGGACAACCTTCAAATGGCAATGACTTCAATTCCTTTGGGATTTGAATTGGCCATAAAACTAACAATAAATTGTCGTGTTTGTAGTGATTTCCTGCTGGTTAGTTCTATGTACTTCACAAATATATCTCAGCTTAGATGGAAAAGATCATTATTGCCATTCAAAGATTGAGAAACTGTAACATAGAGCCATTAAATGTATTGAGCAAGGTCAGACAGTATATGATCAGTGAAAATGAGACTATCTCAAACCTTCCAAATTTTGGTCTATCTACCAGGAGATATAATTTCTTGGTAAACATTTACTGCTTTGCTCTGGTGTACTGAGAATCTCAAGCAAGCTCTTTCAAAATGATGTTTATGACCTCTTGAAATTACAGCACACCAATATCATATTTTATAGAAGCTACTCCCCAATAATCTTCTGAGAACCCACAAAGCAGTATGAAGACTTAAAGACAATACATGAAAATTCAAACTCTACTTGTAAGAAACTTCAAACTATCATTC
Organism: Vicugna pacos; assembly: GCF_048564905.1. NCBI lineage: Eukaryota > Metazoa > Chordata > Mammalia > Artiodactyla > Camelidae > Vicugna > Vicugna pacos. The sequence goes on from NC_132989.1 coordinate 54,263,830, forward strand.
AGCATCCATTTCAGATAATCATAGCTACCTGATAATCTGAATGTAATAATCTACCGAAAAGTAGTAGCAAAATTGTAAGGGGAAAAATATACTATCCACCACAGTTTCTTTCAGTTTTGCCTTCAAAATACATTTAGCACACTTATTTCTCCTCTTTCCCGTTGCTACGTGTCTGCCTGGACTAACACAATACCTTCCTCACTGGTCTCCTTTCACTTTTATTTTCATACATTCCATTCTCCACAGGGAAGCCTGAATTGTCTTCTTAAAAATACAAACGTGATTAAATCATTCCTATGCTTAAAATACTTCAGTGCTTCTCATTGTAATTGGAATAATATTCATCTCCTTGTAATAGACTCCAAGTTCTACATGATCTGTGCCATGTCCAATTCTCTACCCTCAACTCTTAGTACCTCAGCCCCTTTGATCATTCGGCTTCAACAATCTCTCATTTCTTCACATTCAGCAAGCTTACATCCTCCTCTCCATCTTTCCTCTGATTGGCTTCTGGCTCTGAAATGCTTACGTCTCAGAGGTTAGCATCATGAGCTCCCTGTCATCTACTTAGGTTTCACTTAAAAATTTCCTCTTGAAAAGTGATTTCCCTCCTCACTAACTTACTTTCTATGAGCTTAATCCCTTGCCATTTCTATTTATTTCCTTCAAAGCACTTATTGCTATGTAGAATGACCTTGATATTTTATGCCACTTGTTTATTTTCCCCCAGTCTTCACTACAGGATAAGGCCACTGAAAAGAGTGACTGTCTGTCTTGCTCAGCACTGCACCCTCCATGTCTAGAACAATGTCTGACACACTCTAGATTAAATATGACTGAAGCAATAACTTATAGCCTAAAAATTATGAAGAATAAAGATTAACCATGAAATTAATGTAGAACAATTTAAGTAATGCCATAGAACTCCATAACTACCTATTACAGAAAAGTATCTTATCAATCCAATCCCCTGAGTGCATAAATACTTTACTGCCTCAAACAATATTTGATAGTCACAATTATTACCATGGGTCATCAAGAAAATTTGAGTAATATTCTCTATATGCTGTAGCAGGGGAATATTTTCATTTAACTTTCCACTGAAAATGATTAAAACAAAAATGTAGGTATTTGACATTTGGAAATTGAATTGTCACAAGTAGTTCCTTACCTCTTATTTTCTATCCACCATTTCCTCAAGCCAGAAACCTGAGACTCATTCTAGGTCCTTTTATCTTTCTTATCTACACATACAATATTAATCATGTACTTCCAATTTTACTCTCAAGTATTTCTTGAAAATATTCCTTTCATAATATTCCTATTACCAAGCTATGTTTTATGTTATTATCATCTCTTGCCTGAACTGTTACAGAGAGATTGTTACTATAACTCTAGTCTTATACTATAAAGTGTAAAATATAAACTGAAGTATCTAACTATAACTTAATTAAGTTCAAAACTCTGCTTAAAATGTTCCAGAAGATTCCTGGTGCTTTTGGAATAAAGTTTAATGACCTTATCAGAACATACAGAAGTTTTCATGACTTGAAGCTACCCAACCCAACCCAACCTGCTTCTATATATTTATATTACAGAAATGTCAAAACACTTATGGCTAGCCACAGGTTCTTTTGTATTTTTTCTGCCTTACGTATTATTCTTTCCCAAGAGGATATTCTCATATTTCTTTGACCCATGTAACTTCTACTCATCTTTCCATTCTCACTAAAACGTTCTCTGATTCTCCGGTTTGGGACAAGAGTTCTTTTTTTATGCTTTCACAAACCTTGAACATATTACAATGCATTCATTAGATTACTTGAGCTGCAATTATTAAAGAATCCAACTATAGTTCATTCATTAGAATTCATTATCTATCATAATAAGATGACCAGCAGGAAGACATTTCACATTTGACTGGGAGCTTAGTAATGAAAGAAATCTGGGTCAGTTTTTCTGCAATTCTCTTATTCTTAAGATGGTTGGCATAGCTCCAAACTTCATATGCTCACCCAACTATATTCAAAGGCAGAAAGGAGAAGGAAATGGCTGATGGATGGGTAACCAACAGTGTCTGTCACATGTGACACTGACACTTCTGTTGATATGTCCATCTTTCCCATGCTTTTTGAAACTCTTCAAGGATATATTCCTAATATCTATCATTATATATGTCATACAAACCCAATAAATGTTAATCAAGTTGATCTAAAATAACATTTCTTTATTACTAATTTAGTCTATCTGTACAAGTTTCCTAGGGCTGTCATAACAAAGTACCATAAGCTGAGTTGTTTAGAACTACAGAAATTTATTCCCTCACAGTACTGGAGGCTAGATGTCTGAAATTAAAACGTCAGCATGGGCAAACACCCTCTAAAACTAGGGAATAACACTTTTTTCCCCTCTTCTAGGTTCTGGTGGTTGCTAGCAATCCTTGGCATGACTTGACTTGTAGGTGAATCATCTGCCCCCATCTTCATATGGTTTTCTCTTCTGTGTGTTTGTGTCCTATATCCAAATTTCCCTCTTCTTAAAAGGACACTAGTCATACTGCATTTAAGGCCCACCCAAATTCATTGTGACCTCATCTTAATTTGATTATATATGCAAAGATTCTATTTCTAAATAAGGTCACATTCACAGGTTCCAGATAGACATGAAAGCTTGGTGGACACTATTTAACCCAATATACTACCCACAGGCCTATTTAAGGCATTTGAAGGCTTTTTAGCCTATAGCTTCTCAGTGCGTCCACATCTCTTTCCATGCTGAAACAAATTAGAAATTCTCAGATAATATGCGAGCAATTTTCTTGATTTGATCTGGAGTTTCTATTTAAGCTCAAATCATTTTTCGTTTGGTCAAAGTCATGATTTGCATATTATATATAAATAATCATTAGAACAAGACTATAGGAGCAGAAGATTTTAAAGAAGCTTCAGAAATCAGAGGTTACATGGTTAAGTACATGCATTTATTATTTAAGACATTAGTAATTTTAGTTATAGTAGCATTAATGAGCACTTGTTAGCTATCTGACGCTCTGATGGGTAATCCATAAATGAACAGGAAAAAGATGAGGGGTGGGGAATGAGAGAGAAGAGAGGGCATACAATTTCACCACTGTCTGATAAATGCTACAAAACATTTATAGGAATCTACCAAGCATTAAGAGAGCTTAAAGAAGGTATCACAAAAGAGGATTTTGTTTGGAAAAGAGAAGTGGGGAAGGGGAGACCAATCAAATGAACAGCACACACAAAATATCTGTATGCACTGAAGGAAAGAAGGAATGAGCAGGTGCAGAACAGAGAGGAGAGTAAGAAGAAAGAAAAGATGATAAGAGATGATGCCTAAAAGTGAGGATGGGGCCCATTGAGCCATATCTGTGAAAAGTGACTCCATGGCCATAATCAAAAGTTATTTTCCTTCAATAAACTGAGAATGCCTAATTTTGTTTCTCCCAGATAAACAATTTGGGATATGGATGTTTTGAAGAGATGGCCTCCAAATTTCAAAGAGAAAAAAACAGTTCTGATAAACATCTACTACAATAATAATTACGACTTTTTCCAACTCATTTCTCAAATATAATTTTATAGTATTTTTTCAAACATTGTTTTTTCTTCAAAAACAGACTAGTGAGATGATATGTCTGCAGTACAAACACTAAACAACAATATAATAAAGTTGGTAATGTCAAATTCCAAGACATTGTATTTGATTCCCAATTCAAACCACAACTCAAAACATTCACCTGCTTATTTTGTTAAATACCAAAGTTATTTAACTAAATCTATTTGCATATTTAAATAAAAATAAGTAGATCTGAGATATTAAATCATAACAAATCAAGCAAGCTTTGGGTAATAAATACGAAATGTAAAGACTTTTGGTGAAGAAAATATGAAGGAAAATGATGCCTTATCATTTTAGATTTTTTTCCAAATTCTGCTATGACACAATAGAATTTTATAATTGTGTTTTATTTATTACAAAGCAAATATTCTACGTCTTCAAAATGTTAAATAAAATAAGCTCCAAAGGATATCTACTTTAATGAGAAGAATAAAAATATATAGAGTATTCTATAAACCTTCCTGAAATAATACCAAGTAAAACTAACAGGTTGTAACAAAAATGTTCTATGCAATCAGAACAAAATAATAAAATATGTCTCATATAGCTGCTGGCAAAGTAAGAAGGGAAGGAAAAATATGAAGATCAAATAATTAAATGACATCTTTTGTTTCGAGAAACAATATTTTCTCTACCTCACACAGAAACAACAAAATATATCATTACCTCTGGTTAAAAAGCTATAAAGATGAGGCTTAATTATTAAATTTAAAATTCTCCAAGGACTAGAACCAAATATATATATAAGAAGTATAGTTAGCCAGTTCAAAGGTAGAAATAGAAATTCCCAATCCTTACATTAAAATTAAGTTATTTTAAAGAAAAACTTGCAATGGACTGCCTCCCCCTAAGCAGACTTCCTAGTCTCTGCTATTCAAAAGAATTGGTCCTTCCTCCACAATACCCTATCTGGTATTAATTTATATTGTAGTAATTCAGATGGCTGATTGACTTGCAAGCTTGGAAGATTTTCTCAGTTTTCTCTTAATTTACTAGAAAATAGACCTAGAATTATTTTTAAAAAGAGTATTACTATGAAAAGTAAACTTCCCAAGAAAGCACAGAGTCCCATACAGGAGAGGAACATGCCAAGGCACATAGTAAATCAAAGTGATAAATATTAAAGATAAGGATAAAATATTAAAATCAGCAAAAGAAAAGCAACAGCTAACATAAAAAGGAGACTCCCATAAGGTTATCAGCTAATTTTTTGTCAGAAACTCTACAGGCCAGAATGGAGTGGCACAATATAGTTAAACTGATGAAAGGGGAAAACCTACAACCAAGAATACTCTACACAGCAAGGCTCTCATTCAGATTTGATGGAGAAATCAAAAGCTTCACAGATAAGCAAAAGCTTTAAGAATTTAGCACCACCAAACCAGCTTTAAAACAAACGTTAAAGAAACTTCTTTAGGTAGAAAAGAAAAGGCCACAGCTAGAAAAAAGAAAAGTAATACTGAGGGAGGAGGGTACGAATACAGGATATCTAAAATGCATTTCAAATTAAGAGATCAGTAACTTAAACAATTATGTATATACACATAAAGACTTCTATACCAAAACCTCATGGCAACTGTAAACCAAAAATTTGTAATAGATATATACACAAAAAAAGAAAGAGGGATTCAGATGTAACTCTATAGTCATCAAACCACACAGAAGAAAAAAAAAAGAAGAAATAAAAAAAAAGACTTACAAAAACAAATCCATAACAATTAACAAAATGGCAATAAGTACACACATATCAATAATTACCGGAAATGTAAATGGACTAAACGCTTTACTAGTCAGCTACTTTGAGAAATCTATGCTGTGTGGCTGCTTTTACAACATTCTACTGTACCCATCATCCTCAATCCTTTGGCTTAGTTGAATGCACTCACAACATTAAACGCAACTGGCAGAGTTTGTCTTCCAAATATCTTGGCCAAAATCATTGCTGTTAGCCCTTCTAAACCTTAGATCCATCCATTTTAGAACTTAAAAACTCTCACCCTTTGAGATAGTCACAGGACACCCAATGTACTTGGTTCCTGCCTCTTTTGACTCACAAATGATGAAAGGAGTATTCTAATATTGCAAAGGCCTAATTGTTCTATTAAAAATAATCATGTGTTGGTAAAGCTATCCTTTCACAGTTTACTCTCAGGAGATAAAAAACCTGCAATCTGGAGTTTTCTTCTGGAAAAAATACTTCCAGAAGGACTCTCTCCAAACTCATTGCAAAAGCTCCTATCAGGTACTGTCAACCCACCCTTGTGCTGCCAAACCCCAGGTAATAGACTCTTGGATTCATGTGACACATTCAAAGAAAGCCCCAAATCCTGACTGGACCTGCAAATCACCAGGTGACATGAAAGTAAATATTTTCTGGCACTGAAGCAAACATCTGATAAGACAGCTTTCCAAAGATATCTGGACCAGGCCTGTTGGAAGTCTGTCTGCCAAACTTCTGATGATTACATAATGCTTTAAATGATCTCCAGTGTCTATGATCTTGACAATACATAGACTTGAGGTAAAAAATGCCTCAGAGTTCTCCCTCCTTCCCCTCCTTCTAACTCAAATGTGACTTCAATAGGTTTCCAATCAACATTTTCCCTCTGATGTGGGACACTACCTTCAGGAAAGGTCCATTCTCACACTGAAGGGTAAAGATCCACTGAAACCAGAAAACCTGACTCTCGGTCAGTGATGCTTTCAGAGAATTATCTTAATCAAAAGGGGTAGAGGTAAAATAAATAAATAAAAGAACCTCAATTATGGAGAGTTGAGAGACCAGAAGGGGAAGTCCTCATGTCCTATGATGATAGCAGAGCTCAACAGGAGGAATAAAGACGTTCTCTTCTTGCTCGACAAGAGCTAAGCCAATAAGAGACTGTTACAACTCAACCCAAGGAAAAGTCAGTATTCTTTGAAGTCTCAATTTCTTCAGTGGATTCTTTTGTTTCCTACAGCTCTCCAAACATCTTTTTTCCTCTAAAGAGTTCTCCTCTTTTTTTGCTGGGGACTTGTGTGTGGCTCACCATGGTTGCAGACCCCAAACTGGAATTCTTTGCTGATCTTGAATAAACACATTTTGGCTGTATAAATAATTGGCAGTCTATCTATTTCAGGTCAACAGTTTTGTTTTTCAGTAACTCAATTATTTTCTGCTAGCATAAACAGAAGAAAAATAAAACAAAATTTACTTCTAATCTAGAAACACTACAGAAATAGAAATTTCAAAATGCATTTTTAAATGTTTTTGCACTAAAAATTTTACCCTCAAATATTGTACTGTACACAGTAACAGATTATACAAAAATTGAAATACTACCATGTTTATAGGTTTGTCAGCCTCTTAACTTTTGTAGTTGGTTTATTAGTAAGCTATGCATGACATTTAGTGATTCTCGGTTCTAGGAGTCATCTTTCTCAGTCTATAGAGTCTGTAAGACCCAGAACCTACATATTCTACCTAGACCAAAGAACCCTGTTACCCTGCACAATGAGGTTGGATTATGTGTATTTTCTAGGTATCTATGCTCCTGCCCCATGCCCTTCCCAATTTTGGTTCTGATAACAGTAAACTACTCCACTTTTTTTAGGTGTAGTTATCAGATGCATCCTGATCCTCTCATTCCTTCTTTCAAGCACTGAGGCCTTATTTAGATTCTCTGAAACCAAATTCTGGCCCTTCCACTTATAAACTAGATATTCTTGGCCAAAGACATAACCTCTCTGGGCCTCATTTTCTTCTTCCATAAAATGAGAACAATAATATGTAAATTATGGTGCTATTATGAGTAGTTAATGATCTAGCAGATATAAAATACATAGAGTAGTGCCTTTCACTAAAACATAATGGCCATTACAATTATTATTATATATCTTACACTGCACATGCATGAATATATACATATATTTTCCTCCAGCCCTGATTTATAGAAGATTATGACATTAAACAAAATAGGAGATAGCGTATGGAAAATATTACATAACCAAATGTTTAAAAATGATTGGCCTACAAAAAGCAGATTAATAACAGTGAAAATGTGTTATAATTCACATCTGAGATTTTTTTTTCATCATCTTCTGATTGTAAATTCTAAGGTCTATACTTAATGCAAAATTAATGCAAATTACAACTGTCTTGACTCAATTCCCCTTCAGAATCTTGCCTGTCATGAGAAAATTCTTTCCAAGTAGCTTGGACATATATAAACAGACACAAAAATCCTTATGCTTCAGAAAAGTAGATCGACACATGAAATTGGTGGAAAAAGTGAATAGTTGGCATGAATGGCTCTGAGTTCTCACAAAAGTATTTCCCTTATACTTCAAAGAAATTTTAGTGATATTTCCTTATAATTAACTTTTCTCATGGGGAGCAGGTACCTGTGAGATTAACAAACTCACTACACTAACATCTTACCTGATCTTTATGCGTACCAGACCCACCCTTATCCCAGAGTCTTTGAATTTCTCTTTCCTATGGAAAGAATATTATTCTCAGCTTGTTCCATTATCCTCTTTCACTCTATAATAAAAGGCCACCTTTTCAGTATGGCCTTCTTTGTCACTTTATTTACAATTTTAATACCACCTCTGTATTCCCTACACTATCACTTTCTTTATTTGTATTGTTAACACTTATCACTAATATACCTTTCTCTCTCTTTCTTCTTCCCTCCCTCCCTTTCTCCCTTCTATTTATCATCCATTTGGATTGATTTTTTCTATCTTCCCTCATTAGAAGGCACAGATTTTTATCTGTTTTGTTTACCACTTTACCTGTAGAGCCTGAAATAATGCCTAGCATTGTGGAGTAGGGCCTATTTTCCCTGTACAATTCCACTCAAGCACAGGTTCTTTGGCATATCACACGCAGGGAAATGCTATATTATGATTTTGAAAGCTTGCTGCAATTAGCCCATTACTAATGCCCACTAGTACTTTCAAACATCATTGAACTAACTGAATCCCTAAAAGCATAGCAAAAGTATATTACAATTTTTTAGAGATTAAATAATTCCCTGAACAAGTGAGACTCTGGTTCCAATGTTAACAGAACATAAACAAGTCTGTTGAGGTTGAGTGACTTGCTAATACTTTTCCAGAATTATGTTCCTCTATGAAAACATAGCTCTAGTAACCCAGAGATGAATTTCAGCAAACTCTTCACTGGAAAAAAAATCAAAGAAATCAAAAAGGCCAGACCATGACTCTAAAGTATAAACCTAATAAACACATTTTTAAATAAATGAGCAACCGGTCCTTTCTCTGCTGTCATTAACACTGAATTAAAATTCCATATATCTATACATTAAAAAAAAATAATCAACTCAGTTTAACACAAACTGTGGCAGCAGTAAGAGTAGAGAGAAATTGCATGGTAGAAAAGTGCTTAAACTGACCATTCAATATTATATAGGCCAAGGAATAATTTCTCAGCTGAATATGTCTTCTTTTCCAACTAGTTTTATTAATCTTGTTTAAAATAAGACCCAGGAAAAGAGATTTCATAGAGAATACAGATCTCATAAAAACAAAATTTGAAAAGCCCATGCTCTATAAGGTCCACCTAGAAAAGATAATTCTACACAATTTTCTTAAAAATCTCTCAGTCAGGCCCCTTTATGCAATTAGAAATATAACTCTTAACAGTTAACTCAATTTTGATTTTTAAATTCTTATTATAAGTATAGAAGGGCACACAGATCTTTGGAAATCAGTCATGTAATTTTGACATTAATTGTTATCAGATTCTCCTAGCAAGTTTTTTTAAGACTTCTTTTCACAAATTTGTGAAATGGAGATTTAATCTGATTATGAGAAGCCCATCTAAGTAGGACTAGAAGAGGCAAACCACTTTTTGTTGCCATAACAAGGTAAGACAGAGTTGATGTAAAAAAAGTACTCAATAATACCCTCACTAGAGAAATTAATATCAAAAAGCATAGTAAACTCGTAAGTTTGGGAAAATCTATAGGATGTCTGGGAATGCAGAACATTCCAGTGGCTAACAAACAACAGTCAAATATTTGATGGGAAATTTGAAAAGACAAAAAATGCTCTGATAAAAAAACTCTGTTTTCTGTTGACTTTGAATTCAATAATGGCAAAACCTCTTTTTCCAATCTTCTATTTTTTTTTCAAATAACCTAGGAACAGTTATTAGTAGGATTAAGTAGACGAATTTCTTGGTTTTCATATGCAAGTACCTCTTTAATACGCCAAAAATTGAGTAGCATTTTTATTTCAACATATCAGAATTAAAAATACATGATCACTATGAATTTTACTCAGTTCAAGTAGATCAGACAATGAATATATCTAGTGCTGCAATAAAGTGGAATACCAGAACGAGGCTTTCTGAAAAAGACATCTGCAGACAGCAGACAGCAGTTATAGCTTATAAAGATGAGGGATCAAAGCAAGCAGAGGTTGAGAACCAGATTCGGAGGATAGCTGAGAAAACTGTCATCAAAACAGAACAGGATTAGTTCAAAACATCAGCACAGTGTAGGAGATACCAATACATGAGCAGAGGTTCCAAAATACAGAAGAAACATCAGTTTCAAAAACTAGGCAAAGCAATAAATTAAGAATATAGAAGGTGGCGGAGGGTATAGCTCAGTGTGTGCTTAGCATGCATGAAGTCCTAGGATCATTCCACAGTACTTCCATTAAAAAACAAATAAATAAACCTAATTACCCACCCTCCCCCAACAAAAGAAAACCAAAATAAAATACAATAAATATTAAGAAAAAAGAATATAGAAGGGAAATGGGAAAGAAGACATGGATTGCTCGAGGGCTAGGAAATAATACTGCAGAAAGTTTCTCTTCAATTAGCTAATGTCTTCTTTGAATACATATAAACCTAGTTCCGGAAGTCCCAGAAATTGTTAGGTGAAGCAGTTAGGTAAATCCCTGAGGACAAAACTGTATCATAAACTAATCCCCAGGGCATTCTTAGCATAGTGTCTACTGTATACATAGTGTTCAATTAATGTTTGCTGAATAAGTGACACAAACCCCATAGTTCCTGATGTCAGAATCTATCTTATATAGCACTGCATATCCACAGCCCCAAGCACTGTGCTTGTCACAGCTCGGTGACTATTTGCTGAAAGAATGACAGTGATGGCACTCTTCAAATACTGTCATGAAAGATTAATTCTGCAAGGTTTTCAGGGTGTCAATCTGTCTCTAGTCTGCTCTGAAATTATTTACAAGGTATATAAACCCAACCCATTCTGACAGGGAGTTCAGTTCTTAGTCTCCCTCTATTGAAAGCCTGGTTGTCAAAATATATTCATTTTTCACTGACTTTTAACACTTAGGCTTATTCATCATGCTGCTTATTAGATAACAAAATAAAAGTTTAAAATAACTATTTCCCCAATAAATTTTGTTTTCTAATCCTCCTATAACTGCCTTATATTTAAGAGTTTTTGTTTTCTAAAGTCATAATGATTGCAAATCGTTTACTGGGTTGTAAAACAATACCACTTAGAAAATACAATCCAGAACCGTATTCAAGCAGTTTAGTCCTATGGCCCATTTTAAGACAGTGCTACAAAGCTGAGGTTATGGTTCATGTGCTCAATCGTCACTTTAAGCAGTTATTGTCACACTCCACCCCTCATCCCAGAATCTATTTAACAGATATGTATTATTATCTACAGATGGCTTAAGTTATGGAGTGTGGAATAAGAGTAAAAACTCATTTTTACTAAGGAAAAAAATTAAGTAGATGTCCTATTAATGTCGGAGCAAGAGCTTCATTTAAGAAAATGCAGCACCCTACCAAAAAATGTGCTTAAAGTGAATTCATTCAGTTTCCAGGTTTCCATTAAATTAATCAATCTATTGATAGATCTTGGAACAAAGGAGGACTCAAAAGACCAACAAAATAATCAATAACTTTTTTCTAAATATATAAATCATGCTTTAAGTATTTGCAGTAAATTGGAAGCAAACTTCTATAGTAAGAAACTGATAAACCTTGGGAAGTTTATTTTACAAAACATTGTCTGATTTATGTGTTTGTTTTACATTCTCTACAATAATGGATTTTGCCAGCTACAGAATCACTAAAGCATCTTTCTCCTTTGAATATTCTAATAGTCTCCTAATTATAATATCCAACCAAAATGTATGATTATATCCTGCCAAAAGTCCCTAATTAAGATGCTGAACATCATCCCCAATCCATTATCCTTTAATTCTGTATATCATTCTGATTTCTCTAGGACAGGAGCTTTGAGAAGATCTGACAGTGAGGAGGACAAAGCAAGCTGACTGCACATAAGGCAGCTCATCTGTGCCGTGGGCATCCTTTGCCAGCCTGCACACATACGCAGCCTGGTGAGTATCAGACAATCGCTTGTCAGGCATGATTTCAGAGTGAAATGAAGCACAGCCGAGCTACTCTGTAATATGAAAACAAATAATTCACTGGCAAATAAACTCAGAAAATCAAGTAAGTCAAACATGTCATATTGATTTTAACTAGCAGGTAAAGTGGACTTAAAAGAAACAAAAGGGAACATCCTTTCAACCTTCAAAACAATGTTTTATAAACAAAAGGTTCTGGTAGAATGGTTTAAGATTTGCTCCAGTGTGAGGTCTATTTGTAGGGCCATAATTTAAATTCTCCCTTTCCCTTTTCCTTCCCCTCCCTGTCTATCACTCCCTATATAGCTATTTTGAGGCTAACGTACTGGGCACAGGTAAGGGTGCTTGGAAGAGATAGCTAGTATAGTGTATCTGGGTGTTATGGTTTGAATTCTCTCCTCCTCAAAATTCGTATGTTGAAATCCTAATCCCCAGTACCTCAGAATTTAGAGACAAGGTCTTTAAACAGACAATGAAGTTAAAATTAGGTTGTTATGGTGGGCCCTAATCCAATATGACTGACATCCTTATAAGAAGAGGATATTTTGACATAGACAAGCATAGAGGGAAGACAATGTGATGACACAGAAAGAAGATGATCATCTATAAGACAAAGAAAGAGACTCGGGACAGACTCTTTCCTCATGGCCCTCAAAAGAAACCAATTCTGCCCACAACTTGATCTCAGAATTTCAGCCTCCAGAACTGTGAGAAAATCACTTTCTGTTTAAGCCATCCAGTTTGTGGTACGTTTTTATGGCATCCTTAGCAAACTAATACACTGGGTTTCTATAGAATTAATTATTTGTCCATCAATAGTGAGGCTTCAGAGTTTTTCCAAATGAGATGATCTCAACTTGGGGGTCAAAGTACAGATTTTTAATGCAGAAAGCACTTTCATTCTGGTGCTTGTATTGAGCTGTTGAGGGCAATTCTGCAAGCCAGGCATGTGTTTGGCCTACTGAATATTAGTTATACCCCAATTCCGGCTTAATATCCCTTTGGGAAAAAATTTGGATATTTAAACTTGCCAATAACTAAAAAGGAGCAGATATCCACATTGGTGACAAAATCCAAACAAATCTGCCTCTAGAGGAATAAATAATCAGGAGTAGTTACTGTAGCAGACTCTTGACTGCCCCCACCATCCAGAGGTGGAGATCACTTCTTCACTCACTGAATCTGGCTATACTAACCAAAGTGGGAGTGACATTATGTTAGTTCTAGCCTATCTTTAGCAAGATTGGTGCCTTCTGTCTCCTCCTTCTTGGAAGGCAGTCAACATGTAGGACTAAGACTTCCATGCAGTGAGAAGCCCACTCTAGCTACACAGAGTGAGAGAATGGCCACAGGAGGAAGCACTGAGTCCCCAGACATATGAGAGAAGCCTTCTTGGCTTTTCCAATCAGCGCAGCTATCAGCTAAAGCCAAGGGAGTGACAGACCTCAGCCAACTGCAAGAACTAAGGTCATGAACACATCGTCCCATGTAAGGAATCCCAGCCAGTGCACAGCTGTTTGAGCTATCTCAAATGAGACCCTTGACACCCTGGAGCAGAAGTGAGCTACTCTCGTGTTCCTGACCCTCAGAATTGTGAGCAAAATGATTGTCATTTTAAGGTACTAAATTTGAGGGTAGATTGTTGTACAGAAATAGGTAACTGAAACAGTCTTAAATAAGCTATAGAGATTTTATGGAACTGTATTTAGGGACATGGATTTTATATCACGTACCCAAAAAAATACATAGTTTAGGATCAGAGAGAAAGAAAGCCCCTGCAAAGTTCAATAAATGTTGACAAATAATGAAGTGCAAATAAAAATAAATTTTTCCTGTACCCAGTCCTTCTCCTGAGTCCTGTAGTGTTACAAATAATTCTCAGTAGTACAGTGTTCCTCTAGAAGCATTACAGTTCTTCAACTTGGGAACTTCTGTATGGGAAGTTCATCAATGGATCCTTTCAGTTGTGATCACTGCACTTTATCCCTGGAGAACGGCTTAGAGATAAGCTAGTTCAACTGTCTTATTTTACACAGTAGAAATGAAGGCTCAGAGAGTTTAAGTGACTTACTCTATGTCATAGAACCAATATTTGACTAGGACAAGATCTTAGATCTCCTGACATGCAAAACAGTGAACTCAATCTGCAGTATCATTTTTAATGGAATTCCTAAGTTTTTAATGATGGTCTTTTTAGTAATTTCCATATTTTGAAAATTTCAACAAATTCAACATTAGGATCTACTAAGATACTTACCTTTGTTCCACAATATATATGTTTTTATGTGTGTATGTATGTGTGTGTGTGTGTGTGTGTGTGTGTGTGTGTATATATATATATATGTATATATATATATATATTTCAGAGGCAAGCATACTAATTGTCTTAATAAGGAAATTAATCTGTACATACTATATAAGTAATATGAAGTAGGGTAAAAATCACAGAGTATTTCTGGAAAGAGTCTGATTTTATAGAGATTAGTAAACTATTAATACAATGAAACCCAGTTGTATCAGGCCTTATCAGATGGGGAAGAAATGCTCTATCAGTTTAAACCCAATCTGCACAGGTAGTCAGCCACATGCAACCAGAGACGATGTGTTCCACTGTGTGACGCTGGCTGAAGCACCGCCGACACATACCTTACTGTGGTGTGAGCCAGTGGGGACCACTGTGTAGGCATATTGAAATTACTTCCACATTACAGTGAACACAAAAGAACAAAAACCTTATTAAACAGAGATTAAGTTCATTATGGTATAAATCCCTCCTTGGGAAATAAACCTCATCCTCTGTCCCAAAATATTAAACATAGCACTGACAGTAAAGATAGAGATAACACCCTCCTCTTTATCTTGGCTAATCTCTGTCATACTAATGAGGAAAACATGTAATAACTGTGGCTGGTGCTTGTGAGAAAGATAGGCTGCCAGCTAGATCAGGAGTCAGATCCCTCTGTCGGTTAGCTAAACAGTCTTTCCCACAAAATCTTTTCAAACTGATCTTCACTGGAAAGGTCTTCAGTGCAAGGTAATCTGGGGTTTCATGTTGCAAAGGTCTTGGATGGCAAACATTATGTTTGTGTTCTCCAGTAATTGTGTTTGACTGAAAACACATTTGTAACTGGCTCCACACGCAGAGTAGGAACTCCCCAGGGCCAGCGTCAACACCTCAGTAAAGCTGTTCAATTTGAACAGGGCTGCAGAGTAGCCTGGATTGGTGCACATCTGCTTTTTTCCAATTAAATACACTTCTTTCATGGATGCAACAGAATCTTTTCTATCTATCTTCTATGTTTCTGGACTTTTGTTTGATGCCTTTTTCCTATTAGAGAATTGTGTATGAATGTTTTGTATAAAGATCTGTCCAGTAAAACTTAGAACTAACTCAAACCTGTGTCAATTCTCAGAGAAAGTTTAAAATGGAAAAAAGTATAATTTTAATAACAATTATCCATTGCCTCCATCTCTTAGGGAAAAATTGTCTTAATTAATACTTCATATAATTGGAGAAGAAAAAGGGAAATTAGGAATAATAAGAAGACAGAGAGAAAAAAAAGCAAAGGAAACAAAACAGAATTTATGAATAAATACCAGGAAAAACAAGATGCTCTTAGAATTTAACTATGTTCATTTTCCCTTTGTCAGCTGCTTCATCACTGTCAAATATTTTCTCCATCTAATTTTTCCTATAAACTATAATTGGTAAAACACAATAGTAGGGCTTGGACAGATGAGGCCAATTTTTGCCTTGTATCTAAATTCACTCAATGTTGTAATAGTAGGGCTTTTACAAATTGTTAAAACAAGTAATGGTCTCCTAATCTTTTATTTCTTTATTTTTCAGATATGGGGAAGAAGGCAGCTTGCTAGAAACCAGTTATGGATATTAAAATCAACAAATGTCAGAGTAGGAAAAATTCCCAAACGATGCTGTCTCTTCATCTATAAACCAATACACATAGTACAGGAAAGTTACTTTATCTGGCTATTAACATTTTTACATGAGGATTCTAATTCTATATCAAATGATGTTCTCTGTTCTTGGTACTTGTTTAGGGGGAAATTGATTAAGGAAAAAAACTTCAGGTATTTCATCAACAGACCTAGGTATCTTCCAGGTCACAAGCAAAGATCGTAGAGATTTTCTTAGCCTTCATGGACTAAATTCTGCATCTTATTTCTGTACATTTCCCAGTCTCTGGCCTTACATTCCTACACAAATGAGACCAATAAAAGTGGGCAACAGCAGGGCCTCAGATCTGTGTGTCTAGAGACAGTGCACATGAAGACAGTAGCTATAATCAATCAGGGATCAGTTCCTTCTATTCACTCAGTTAGCTGGAAGCAGATTGCTCTATTTTCTTATCTATATATGGTCTTTCCAACATAGGCCCTTCCTCTCTCAGCTATTCTCAGTTTACAAAAATCTTACCAGCCTTAAAGGATTATCTTAAATACAACCTTTCTCATTACGAAAGCCAGAAATCATTTCTCCCTCCTCTGAATTCTTATAATTCTTACAACAGAAACAATTAAAATAAGATGTTCAAGAAGAACATAAAATCTAAAACCAAAAATCAATCAATTTAAATGTATAAAAACATAAAACTTTTCTCTGAAAAATTCACTGCAACCCATATGACAAAGTACTACTATTTTTTTAATTAAGAGTTTGTAAGAATTACTAAGAAACTTGAGTAACCCAATATAAAACTATGCAAATATATGACAAAGCAGTGTACAAGAAAAGAAATAGATGTGATAAATAAAACACGAAATATACTTAATTTCACTAATTAAAAAAAGATGTAACTCAAAATGACCTACAGTTTTCACTTATCATTACCAAAATTTAAAAGTTGGTAACATCTACCCTTTCCTGCACTATTAAGCAATATGTGAGAGGGATTAAGAGCACAGATCCTGGAGCTGGACTGCCTGAGTTGATTCTCTGGCACTGTTATTTACTAGCCAAATGATCTTGGCTAAGTGATTTAGCCAGTCTATTGTGCCTCAGTTCAATATTTACAAAATGTGGGTAGTGATACAGTATCTAACTCACAGGGTTATGAGTTATGTGAGGACAAAATGAATTAATGTATGTCCAATACTGTAAATAGTAAGTGCCTGGCACAAAGCACTATGGAAGGTTAGCTGTTGCTGTTCACAAATTTGGGGGGAAAATTGCTGTAACATATGTGCAGAACAATTTAGCAATATTCACCAAAATTTTAAATGCCAACACCTTTAATCCAGCAACTAAACTTGTAAAATTTACCACGTAGATTTAATAGAAACATAATAATGAGACATATGTGCAAGGATACTGATTATAGCTTTTTTATTGCACAACATAAATCTACTATGAGAGTGAATAAATGGGGAAAATGATTCATTTTAGGGGGTTGTTTAAATAAGAAACTTTTATATAATGGAATATTATGCAAAATGAAGCCTTCAAAAATGTGACAACTATTGGTGACATGTGGAAAGAACCCTAAAAACTGTTATTAAGTGAAAGAGTCAATGCATAGAACAGGATATGTACATGCTCACTTTTGCGTAAATAAAAGGACATAGTGATATGTGCTTGTTTTTATCTGGAAGAATAAATAGCAATTTAGCTGTGCTTACTTTTGCAGACAGGTGTAAAAATGCAAGGCAGTTTTTTTTTCCTCATCATTTTATACCTTTCTTAAATACATGAACTTTCTAATCAGCAATGGTTGATATTTTACTAACTTTAAAGTCACTAGAGAGTATCCAACAGAGGAGAATACAGGCTGCTTTTCTTTTATTCTTTATAGCTTTGTATATTTAAAAAATATTTTTAAAGCAAAAAGAAATCCAACATAAGAATCTAAATCATAAATGTTAAAAGTGCGTTCTGTGAGAGTACCACATTTATTATTCTCTCTTAGAAACATCATCCAATCTTTTAGTTTAAATTTTAATAAGCTAAGAATATATTTTGTGATGCCATGTGCAAAAAGCAGTATGGTAAATTACATATGCACTCTGATTACAGCTAAAATGAATATTCATGTTAAGGAATACCAGAGGAATATATGCAAAGTAAAAACTATTACATTGGAGTAGTCTTATTTTCTTTAACATTTTTATGATAAAAGTATAAGAAAAGTGAAATAAGGTGTTTACGTAGTCATATAATTTTATTGGTATGTCTAAATTTAAATTATTTCCTCATTAGAAAATCAATCAATGAGAAGGATGAGTTTGATGATCACAAAAATTGGAATCAGAGATTATTTGATGACAGATAGGGTCTCATAAAAACTTCAACATCCATGAAATTTAACCTAAACATTTGTGTGCCCTTTGAATTATCTTCCTAAGATTCTTGTGTTTCATGAAACAGACTTTAAAAATGATTATTTTCTACTCTTCAGATGGACTTTTAGTCCATATTGTATTTTTCAGCACTGTTGGGATATCTGTATGTTCACTTTTCCCACAGGCCCATAAATTTCTAGAGGAAAGCAGCAAAGAATTACTAAAAGCACAGACTTTGGAGCCATATTCAAGTTTGAATCCTGATTCCTCATTTATTAGAAGTGAAGTGACCATAAGCAGGTTGCTTAAACCTCTCTTAGTTTCTCAGCATTGTGTGTAAAAAGGAATAACATTAAACCTTTCTCATAAGATTTGTTTAGAAAATTCAATGAAACATGTTAGTTAAAAACAGACAAAACTTAGCCCAAAATAGAGTACATACTCAAAAAATTTCAAAACCTTTTCCCTTTATATATATTGATATTGTCCCAACGTCTTACTCAGATTATTAAACAGCATGTATCTAATTCATATTCTCCAAATGATAGAATTATGGGAATCTAGAGAAATTGTATCTCCTCTATATCCAAGAAACAGTAAAACTATCTGAAATCAAAAGCAAACAATAAACTATTTTTTAAAACACCTATCCCCAAAATTGCTAGGCAATTTGATATGCTGGCTGAAATTTGGATGAGAAAGAAAAGATATAATTTCTGGAAACTTGAAGAGAAATCCAGAGTCTATAGCTCAATGTAACAGCTGCCAGTCTTTCATACCTAAACATCATGCACGCCATAAAATGAAAAAATGATTTTTCTCCTTGAAAGCAACTGGTTATAAGCCTTGCACTGATGTTGATATTAGATCTCCCACACTCTGACAAAAATAATGTTGGGTGGAGAATGTAAAGAATTCGCAGGCATGATGAGTACCTAGGGTGAGGGATATGGCATTTTCAGCAGTAAGTCTGTCAGTTCCCCAGATCATTGAAGCCAAAGCAAAGGAGTGTGTGGGGGAGAAGTACTGGACATAGCAGACATCATCCATGCCCTGCATGCTTTTCTTTTATTGATTGTTTTCTCAAAAAAAATTAAAGCTTCTGGTAGTTTTTATATCAATACAATAAGTTAAAGAATGCCAATAAACACATCCAAAAATATGCATTTGATTGTATTCTGGTTGAGGTACAGAAACTAAAGCCTTCACCAAATGATTTCCTTAATTGAAAATACCATTATCCACACAGATATTATTTAAATAAAAATTAATTCCTGCTTTTCAAGCCAAAAAAAGAAACAGTTCTCAATCAAAATGTATTTATTCTCATGGACCTAGAGATTATCATACTGAGTGAAGTAAGTCAGATAGCAAAAGACAAATATTACATTACATAACTTATATGTGGAATCTGAAAAATAAAACAAATAAACTTATTTTTAAAACAGAAACAGACTCACAGACATAGAAAACAAACTTATTTTACAAAAGGGAAAGAATGGTGGGGATAAATTAGGAGTTAGGATTCACAGATATACATTAGTATACATAAAATAAATAACAAGGATTTACTGTATAGCATAGGAAACTATATTCAATATCTTGTAGTAATCTATAATGAAAAAGAATCTGAAGAAGAAAAAAAAAAATATATATATATATAATCAAATCATTTTGCTGGACCCCTGAAACTAATATTGTAAATCAACTATATGTCAATAAAAAATTGTGTTTATTCTCATAAAAATAAAAATTAAAGTGTCTTGAAATCAGAACCTTGAGTTATTATCTTTTGTTCCAAAAATAAAATTTGGCAAAGTATATAAAATTTCACACTGAGTAGCAGGAGGCCAAGTTGCTGTATTAAAGATCATTCTCTCAACCTTTTTATGATTGAATATTTTGTCATGAAAATCTTTTCCTCATTTGTCAAGGTAGGTATTATCTTGACTGCTTTCTTTGGAACTTCAGCAATTCTTATTTTAGTAAATTAGCAAATGTAAGCTGTTTTAATTGATCATTAATTACAGAAGTTAAATATTGGAAGATGACTGATCAAGGACTGCCAGTATCAGAAGGAAGAAACTGAACCCCAGAAAGTTAATCCTGCACAGTTATCAGTGGTTTGGCCAGGACACACAGTAAAAGCATCTCTCTCCTAGTCTAAAGTCGCATCTCCTCCAACTCATTATTTTATCTAATGCTTGGGAACAGTTCTTTTAATTCTTTTTAAGTCTAGTATGGAGTTTGGGAAACAGGTATGTATGATTCCAACGGAAGGTACTCTAAAGCTATGAATGCTGAGAAAATCAAAGCCTGCCATTAATTCATTCCTTGAATTTGGGAACACAAGACCACATTTTTTAATGAGAGAAGCTCATCAGGAACCAATCTGACTAAAAAAAGGATGTCTAAATCCACCTCTGCATCTGGGCCTAGAAGAATTCTTCAAAGTCAGACAGAACACAGAGGTATCTGAGATCATCAAACATTTGTTTCAAGGAGAAAACTCTTTTTTTTTTCTCTTTTTGCAATTGTGCTGTATTATTTTTTTTTACATTTTTTATTGATTCATAATCATTTTACAGTGTTGTGTCAAATTCCAGTGTTCAGCACAATTTTTCAGTCATTCGTGGACATATACACACTCAATGTCACATTTTTTTCTCTGTGATTTATCATAACATTTTGTGTATATTTCCCTGTGCTATACAGTATAATCTTGTTTATCTATTCTACAATTTTGAAATCCCAGTCTATCCCTTCCTACCCTCTACTCTTAAGGAAGGTTAAAAAAGGGGGAGGGGGGCTAGTCAATATTGTAGGATTTGTTTTCATAGGATTAAGACTTAGAATCAAACAGATTCTTTACAGTATCTTTTGACATCCTTCGAAAGAAAATACCAAATGCATTACTATTCTTTACTTTCTGAATGTCACTAACTCTCCAACTTGCTCCATTCACATTTCTGTGATGTGGCAATGAGTCAGACATTGAGCTACATGATAAAATTGAAAAGATCAAAAGGAATAGTTAGCAACAGCCAAGACATGGAAACAACCTAAATGTCTATCCACAGATGACTAGATAAAGAAGTTGTGGTATATTTATACAATGGAATATTACTCAGCAATAAAAATAATAAAATAATGCCATTGGCAGCAACATGGATGGACCCAGAGATCGTCATTCTAAGTGAAGTAAGCCAGAAAGAAAGAAAAATGCTATATGATATCACTCATATGTGGAATCTCAAAAAAAGAAAAAAAGGGGACACTGATGAACTCATCTACAAAACAGAAACAGACTTGCAGACATAGTATACAATCTTGTGGTAACCAGGGTAAAGGGGGTCGGAAGGGATAAATTTGGGTGTTTGAGATTTGCAAATGTTAACCACTATATGTAAAAACAGATAAAAAACCAAATTTCTTCTGTATAGCAGAGGGAACTATATTCAGTATCTTGTAATACTCTTTAATGAAAATGAATACATGTATATATATGCATGACTGGGACTTTGTGCTGTACACGAGAGACACATTGTAACTGACTATACTTCAATTAAAAAAAAAGAAAAAAAAAAGACCACCACACACACACACACACACACACACACACACACACAAAAGGAATAGTCAGAAAAGCACCATGTGGTCAATTTTCAATGATGAGAATTTCCCAATGTATTTATATCAAACAGAAAAGAAGAACTGAGAAGATGGCATAGAAATATAGAATACCAGCATCCAACTGAAGAAAATCTGAATTTGGGCATGGTTGCTTTCACATGATACTAATGTATCTCTAGAGATTAAAATTTCAGAAAATAAATCAATATTTGGCAAAATACAATTTGCATTGTTAAACTTGGCCATCAATATAGAAGAATTAGCTATCAAAATTAAATTAATGCAAGAAAAGCTTTAAAGTAGTAAGAATAAAGATTTAAATACACCTTTCTAGGATTATTTAGTCCAATCCTTACACCAATAGCTCCTTCTTACACAGTATAAAACACATCTATTTTTAATTATTAGGTAGCCTGATATTTTTGGTGGCATCTGAGTGTTCACGTTCATTTTTCCTAGAAAGTCTTTCTCTAAATAGAATTAGATGATAATGGTATATTAAGAACTACATACTCACAGCTTAAGGTTATTTACTTGGCATTCCCAAGACACAAGAAGTAGATAGGCACTATCCAAACTTTCAGGACTCCACATACGGCCCCTGGCTTTCCACGTACTAGAGTCCATCAGAAAGCCTAACATATAAATAATGAATTCAATGAAGCACCATGTTAGAAATGTGTCTAGGGGACATGTATAGACTCTACAAAGTAGCGATTAGTTAAATACATCTGTCCCTTAATTTCCCTTGTTTTGAGTTTCCTCCACTATAAATGACATTAGGTTACATGAATGCTGTAATATCTGGCAACTCCAATATCTATTTATTTTATAGTTACATATCGTCAGTTCTACATAAAATCAGTCCAAATCCAAGAGAGTTCTGTTTGAAACAACAGACATGTCGCAGTGAGGGATAGTTTATCATTAGGATATTCAGAAGCCTAAGATTTTCTCCTTTAAAGGTTCCATTTCCTCCATCTATAGCTATATGGCTCAATTTACTAAATATTAGGCCTAAATAGACTCCTCTTTCCATGACACTAGGTAATAAAAAGTCTCCTTGATTAAAAGAGGTAACAAACAAGAGAAGAAGAAATATAAAGCTCATTTTCAGGTCTCCATCTGGGTGTGCCTTGGGAGTGGTAGCAAACAGTTAAAGGCAGTCACACATTTTCCCACTGGAGGTCTAAGTCCATTCTCAATGGAAGACTTCCAAGGGAGTCTACGGTGGAATGTTTTTAAAAGTGGTTCTTAGGATGTGAATGAGATTAAGGGATATTCAATCAAGGTTAAAATAAGTAGGACATTTCAGAGCCACACAGAAAAATGGCAAAACTCTAATTATTATAAATAACCAGTGAGTTGTCAGCATGAGGCAGATAAAATATGTCTGTATTCTGCTTGACTGAGGCACCTTCGCAAGGCAGTTCTGCTTTTTACCTATCTGATCCTTAGGGCTGCCATAACAAAGTACAGTGGCTTTAAAAAAAAAACTGGGTGGCTTAAAATAACAAATTTCTCTCACAATTCTGGAGGCTGCAAGCTTGAAGTCAAATGTCGGCAGCGTCATGTTGTTTCTAAAGGCTCCAGGGAAGCATCCTTTCCTGCCTGTTTCCTAGCTCCTGCCCTTAAACCTTGGGCGTTCCTTGACTTGTATCTGTATCACTCCAAACTCTGCCTACATATTCACATGTCCTTCTTCCCTATCTGTCTGTGCATCTCTGTGTTCAAATTTGCCTTTTCTTATAAGACTGTGACCTTAATTGAAGATGCAGCTTTTATTCTGTATGCCGTTAGTCTTCCTAAGTTAGCTAGTAGCAGGCAGTTTCCTTTTGATAGATTTCTCTAAAGAACAGTCTCTATACTGCAAAACTTCATATTTACACTATCTCAGATACCTGAAACATGTAAAAGTAGTAACATAAATATTTTACACCCAGATAACTTCATAATCATGCATATTTTATATTTTAAGGGTACAAGAACATAAATAAGTACACTCATTTTTCAATTATTCTATGGACTGATTTGTGAATGTGACTTATGATATAAAATAGATCATTTTTCACTAAGGAGACAAAGTTCCAAAAACTGAGGCTAACAAAATCTGCTTTTGTTTCAGATGGTTAGACAATGAAGCAATTTTAACATCTGATGATATAACCACCAGTGAAACTCCTTTAAACTAAAATGATGAACTTAATGCTCCATGGAAGATAATACTCTTTTTGAAGTTGAGAAAATTACTCTTTTCCCCAAAGAAAAAAATAGAGTACTTTCATAAACAAGTGAAAGGTCTACAACTCAAAGTGACTTTCTGTAATAAAAAGTTATGGTTTAGGATTCAAGTAAATTAACATGTGGGAATTGCTGCCAAGAAATAGAAATAGGTAAAATATAATGCTACTCTGGAGGTCTATAGAATAAAAGGAGAAATTATCAATAATCTGGTCAATTTCCATAGTCTTCACTAGGAATTTTAATCATTTTGGCTTCATCCCTCTTTGCCCATTAACATGTCATTTTGGGTTTTTTTTGTTTGTTTGTCTTTTGTCCTTCATTTATTTCTCAACTACTGCTGAATTGGAATGATGCTGTTTGCCAACTCTGAGTTTATGACAGAAGATGTGGTTCCTACCATCAAAGAGAAAATGCTATTGTGGGCAACAAAGAAAATGAACAGTATGGTAGATACTATGGTAAGAGTACATACAAGGTGCATAAAGTGGGCACCTATGAAAGATCAAGATATAAGGGCAGGGTTTTTAAGTAAAGTGATTACAAGTCATGGACAGAAGATTGAGTAGGAATTAGCTAAGAAACAATGGCTGCAAAGACCCTCAAACAGGGGAACAGTGTACTTGCAAGTTGGTTGGTATGGAGATGAGGAATAAAGGGAAAAGAAAAGGCTGGAAAAGAAACAGGGGTCACAGCTGACAAGGTCTTACAAAACCCATTAAGTTTTTAGCTTATCCTCAGGGCAAATTTAAATACAATTTGGGAGGATTCTTGAAGGCAAAAAAAGGAATATTGGCTTGCATGACTCAGGCAATTTAATAACATAGATTTATTCAGAAAAAATAAGATAGCAGTTTTCCCATATATCATATATATATTTGTATATTATATATGTATCCATATAACTTAAATATAAAATATATAGAAGCTTCTTCATATCCCTTATATATCCCTGAGTACATCTGTGTGTGTGTGTGTGTGTGTGTGTATGTATATATGTGTGTGTATATATATATACACACAGATGTATTCAGGGATATATATACACATATATATCCCTAAATAAAGGAGTCCCTGTAAGAGTCTTGAAGAAATAAAAAAGAAAAATAGAACAATAAAAGTGGTTGTTTTCTTCACCAACACACCAGAGCCGTAAATCATCAATATTATATAGCCCACTTTTTATTATTTTATCACTTATTAAGCAGGGTCCTATGTCATTTAGCATTTGTTGTATGTACAGTATCCTATGAGATGCTCTAAGAAACACAAAAGGGTGAATTTAAAAAAAAAAAAACAGAAAGGTTTTTCTACAAGCCAACTGGTATACTATGTTTTCCTTCATCCAGATGTCCTTATTCCACCCACATCCCTGCTCACTGCAATCAGAGCCAGCTTTTCTGATGAGGTACCTAATGCACAAAAATCTGTACTGGATGTCAGGGACAAGCAATAAATAAAACTTGTTCTACACCTTCACAGTCTAATGAAGTACCATATAAATCAGTGTATTTTTATGAATTTTAAAAAATACCTGTTATCCAAAAAGAGACAGAGAAATGTTTAAAACAGAATGCGAGTGATTCAAAGACTTAGGTTTCTCTGTGGATTTCAGTTTTTTAAGTTACTGCTGTTCTTTATGTGACAAATGAGAGATGGCTGCACCTTTAAATAATTAAGAATTTATTTATTAACTAGCTCTATACAGAGTCATTCCCACTGAGGTAGAAGAAAACTCACAGCCAGAGTATGAGGTATGTAAGGTCAGGAATAACTCTTGTATTTCCCACAAAGCCCAGCCTAGTGACCAATATATAGACAGGTCTTTAAAAAAGCCTGTTAATAGAGAGGGCTAACCATAGCTTGTGGTTGAGTGCATGCTTAGCATGCACAAGGTTCTGGGTTCAATCCCCAGTACCTCCTCCAAAAATAAATAAACCTAATTACCTTCCCCCTACCCCACAAAAATTAAAAAAATAATAATTTATTAAAAAAATAATTAAATAAAAAAGCCTGTTTATCAAGGTAATAAAATAAATTCTGAATGGCTGTTTTACTAGCCATGCAATTATCCTCATACATATATTTAAATCGAATTGAATATATACATGAATTGCTAACAAGTGATGTAGAAAGTAAAACCAGTAGTTGTTTAGTTTGTATATGAAATCATCTGGTTGATACTTTCTTTAAATTGAGTTCTTATTTTAGCATTGGTATTACTTTAAATAAACAAATATTGAGTCAGAGAAACTACCAGATCAGAATAGTTACATTAAGGGCATAGCTTGCATCAATTTTTCAGTTCAGTTTTCAAGCATCCCAATGAAGGACTAAATAACCAAATGAGTTAATCTCGACAGTTGTAGTCAAAGCACACCAGTGTCTGACCCTGACAGAGAGCACCCAGACTTTCCACACATTTACTCTTTATCTTGTTAGCATTTTAATAATCTTTCCTGCCAAAGCAGCCTGGATAATTACCTATGCTTTTGCTGTCAGTTTTATTTCTACAAATGTCAGTCTCACCAGCCATTTGATTTTTTTTCTTTGATGAAAAATATTTTAGTTCCCTTGGGCAGGATACTACATTGGCAGGAAGGATAACAGCACTAAGAAACAATAATTACAAATAAAACACATTAATATTGAAAATACTGTATCAAAATTAATCAGAATTGGCTTTTTTTCCTGCTGTTGAGCTGTATGAGTTCCTTACATATTTTGGATATTAACTTCTTATCAGATATGTGGTTTGTAAATATGTTTTCCCATTCCATAGGTTGCCTTTTTATTTTGTTGACTGTTTCTTTTGCTGTGCAGAACATTTTTAGTTGATGTGATCTTGCTTGTTCATTTTTGCTTTTCTTGCTTGTGCTTTTGATGATTCAAAAAATATAGACAAATGTAAATGACCTTTCCCCTGTGTTTTTTTTGGGGGGGAGTTTCACAGTGTTAGGTCTTAAATTTGAGTCTTTAATAGCATTCTAAGTTAATTTTTGTGACTGGTATAAGATAATGGGCAAAGGGCATGAGTAGACATTTTTCCAAAGAATTCAAATGGCTAGCAGGTACATGAAAAGGTGTTCAACATCACTAATCATCAGGGACATGCAAGTGAAAAACACAATGAAATATTACCTCACATCTGTTAGAATGATTATTACTCAAAAGACAAGGAATAACAAGTATTAGTGAAGATGTGGAGAAAAGAGAACCTTTTTATTCACTGTTGGTGGGAACATAAATTGGTACAGCTGCTGTGGAAAACAATATGAAGTTTCCTCAAAAATTTAAAAATAGAACTACCATATGATATAGCAATTTAATTTCCAGGTATGTATCTGAAGGAAATAAAATCACTATCTTAAAGAAATACCTGAACCCCTATTTTTATTGCAGCATTATTAATAATAGCCATGACATTGAAACAACCTAAGTATCCACTGATGGATGAATGGATAAAGAAAATGTCTTTATCATACACAATGAAATATTATTTGGTCATGAAAAAGAAAGAATTCCAACCATGTGTAACAACAGGGATGAATTTTGAGAGCATTATGCTATGGAAATAAGTCAAACAGAGAAAGACAGCTACTATATATGGTCTCATATATGAAATCTAAAACAAAAACAAACTCATAGAAACAGAATAGACTGGTGATTTCCAGGAGTGGGGTGGGGGGAGGATGAAGGTGATCAAAGGGTAGAAACTTCCAGTTATAAGATGAATAAATTCTGGGGATGTAATCTAAAGTATGGTGACTATAGTTAAGGAGACTGTATTGTATATTTGAAAGTTGCTAAGAGAGTAGGTCTTGAAAGTTCTCACCATACCCAGATAAAATTGTAACTATGTGAGGTGATGGATGTGTTAACTAACATTATTGTGATAATCATTTCACAATATATACATATATCAAATAATCATATTATACATTTTAAAAGTAACACAATGTCACATGTCAAATATATCTCAATAAAACTGGAAAAATGATTTAGAATAAAAACAATGGAAATTTTAGCAAAATCTAGTCAACAAAGCTCTTTCCATGAACATGGGAAAGCAATGGCTAACTGTTTCTAAGAGTAAATACATGGTTGAGTGATAGGAGGAATATAGTGATAAATGCTTAGATTGAAACAGATGTCAGAAGCCTGTCTACCTAAAATTGCCCTTGGCTCAACACTCCTCTTGGGATCTACTAAATGGTTCCTTAGTGCTACAAATGAATAATTCATTGCCTGGACACCCTCTCACAGTCAACATGAAAGTAGAAAGGTCTTGAAAGTTCATCGGTTAGTGAATAATGACACTACTCACTAATGCATCAGTGAATAAAACACATGTAAGGCACCAGGAGGTGATGAACTAACTTAGCACTATCCAACAGAAATATAATAGAAGCCACACATGTAATTTTAGACTTACTAGTATATACAATAAAAAAACAGGTGAAATTAATTTTAAAAATAAAAGGATTTAATCCAACATATTCAAAAGACTATTACTACAATATTTAATAAATGTAAAAATTGTTAATAAGATATTGTACATCCTTTTTTCCAGAGTAAGTCTGAAATTCTGCGTTTATCTTACACTTGCCACACATGTCAGACTAGTCACATTTCGAGTGCTCAGGAGCCACGTGTCCATATCAGAAAGTGTAAGTCTAACTTGTATTTACCCTAAGTTGTTGGCTTATTGGACTTGTGTAAATTTTTTTGAAAGTCATACTGCATTTGCACAGGTCTTGTATTCTTTCTGAAGAAGAATGGAATAAATATCTAAATAGACCATTTGACTTACTTTAAAATGAATTTTCCTTTTTTGCCAGTGCCTAATCTCAGAAAGCAAGAAAAGATGAAATAATGCATGCCACAAAATCATCTCTAAAAGATATAGTCAGGAAGCAATACATTTTTAAAACTATGAAATCATACAAACAACTTTTTAAAAATACTGACAACACAAATTGATTATTATAATATCTTTAAATGCCCACTGAAAATAAATATGGATCATTTAATATACATAAATAAGTGTGCTATTACTAAATATTAAAATATAAGTAAAAGGTAAAAATTAAGAGATTTAAAGTTTTTTTTAGTATTCCCAAAAATTTTCTGCAAGTTGTGACTTTCACTGACGTTGCTAAAAAGTACTGATAGGTATTAACTATCAGGAGGTATTTCATTGTATTCTGCTATTCAAATAACAACATATTACTTATAGGAGAGTACAATCTTAAACATGATGGATGCCTTGGGTGTGTGTAAAAAGAAAATACATATAAATTTTTCCTGAGCCTTAAAACTTTTAGTCCATACCCAATATTTAATGTTATACATCTTCTTTAGTATATAGGTTTATAGTTTACCAGTTTGTACTAATCAAATCTACTAGGGTTATTTATGACTTCAGTGGGACAAAACGCTTTTTACAAGGAAGATTATTATACTTACTGTTAAAAATAGTTTCAAAACATTACAAATACTCACAAAAAGCAATACTTTATTTAGAAATAGCACTGCCATAGAAATAAAAATTAAAATTTTGTTGGGCTTAAAAACAATAGATAGCTTGTAGATCCAGAGGTGGACAATGAAATTACCATAGGAACCAAGATTTATAGTAATAAATTAAACATTTATTTCATATGTTCTGAAGTTTGGAGGAAAAGTGTGAAAAAATTTATGAAGCAGAATTAACCATTTTCTAATAAAGAATTATATCCCCAAATGGAATACTTCAATTTAAAACTGCTCAAAAATTAGGTCAACAAAAAAGGAAGGTTATAAGACCTCATCATTAGTTACAGAAAATGAGTATGTCCAACAACTATAGAGTCTAGGTAGTAAATACACATATGTTCACTACATAAACCTTTAAACTTTTCTGTATGTTTGGGAATTCTATGATAAAGTGCTGCATAAAAAATAAGCAGGGTCTAAGTTTTATATTACATACCATTCCTGATAATCAAAATGATATGTACAGGACACTCTAGTAAGTAAATGGAGAACTCAAAAAATAAAGAAAAGATAAGGTCTGCCCGTTGAAGAATTTACAATGTAATAGAAGTAATTTGCAGAAGATTGCACAAATACAAGAGAATTAGGCAGGTGCTAAATAATCAATGCAGGCAAAGGTTTATCAGCCTTAAAGTAAAATAAATTAAAAATTATCTTCAAGAGAAAGTCTCAAGGAAATAAGTATCTACTATAGAGAATAATACTTATTATTGTATATTTTATAGAATAATATTTACTATTATATATTCTATATAATATTTATTAGCATACCACTGATAATTATATATATATTATTTATAAGTTTATAATAAATTAACTCGTTACACTTTTATGGGATAATAAGGATTAGATAAATGTTTAGGAGGAAGCAAGAGTGAGTAAACAAGGTCATGAAAAAAGTTACAAAGTCTATGAATAGACAAGTCTGGCTAGAACAGAAGATTTATGAGGAAGGAGATTGCCTGGGAACATCAAAGGTTCTTGCATGAATAGGAAAACACTGAGAAAAGAAGTGATGGAAAAAAATAATTTGGGGTTGGGGGATTTCCTTTGCAGTATATATAGAGAGGTTTCCCTAGAGATACAAGAGGTCACTGCAGCAATGATAGGGCAGAGCTGAGGCACCAGAACATAGCGATAATCAGCATCAGATGAAACAGATCGGCTGGGCAGTTGACATAGGCACCAATCTGTGACTACCATATTTTGAATTATATGTCTACTATATGCTAGGCATTGTAGCAAGTTCAATCATTTTATAACCATATAAATACATCTACCTAAAGCTTATGTTGTAAGTTTTTTTGATCCCCAGTTTGTGCATGGGGAAACTGAGGCACAATAGTCTTAATATCTTTCCAAAGTCACCAGGCTAGTAAATAATGGAGCTGAGACGTAAATCTACAAAATCTCATTCCAAAACCTTTTCCCTTAACAATTATGCAGAATAATAAAATTTCTCTGAAAATAAAAGTGATAGAGAAAGGGGAATTGTAATTCATCTCAGGATTATTGTCGGGTAGATGGGAAGGATTACTTTGATAAAAACTCTTTGGATCAGGGAATGTGAGGCTCCTTGAAGCACACTCAGGTTAAAACAGTCATTAACAGCCTTCCAATGAACTTAATTCTCTAAGGGGCAGATCTGGTTAAATTGGTAAAGAATAATACTTTTGTTCTAATGCGTGAAGCATGAAAGTTGGAACTGTCCTCATGCCCCTTTCTGTTCACGCTTCCTCCATCTGAAAAGATGTTGGGCAAATATTCCAATAATATTCATTTAAAGAAGTCCCAACTTATTAGTGTGCCTGTGGTGTCCACATTTCTCCCATGGGTTCATTTAAGCACAGTTCATTGTGAAGCTCTGTATAAATGTTAGTGGTTCTCATTGCATGTAAGTTCAGAACTGTGAATTATTACTACCATTTGGAAGCCAGAGATAGGAGCTCAAGGGTTTCTGGGAATAAGTTTATATCCACAGAGTATCATATTTTTTTCTCAGTGCTAACAAAGAGTCAAAGCAAAGAAAATGAGGAATGTTTTACAGGGAACTTTTCCTCTCTCCGATCTGTGCTGATCTTGACACATTCACCAATTCTGACTAATTTTATCTACCACATGTATCATCTTTCCATTGAAATTATAACCACAAGCATTTTAAAAACAAAGGAATGTTAGGTTATACAGAGGCATGCTATTTGGTTTACCATTTCTCTAAGAATGCTCCATGTGGATCGGAAAAGTCTGAGAATTTCTGATTAAAGTATCTCTCTGGAGTTTCTCACTCATCAATAGGGACCAGAGAAGTTATTGCACACACAATCTAAAATCAGAGATGAAATACTCCTAAGAAACGAGTCTTATAAATCTCACTTGCCCACCTGTTAGGGTCAGTGGTATGCTGATAAATGATACAACAACTGGCTACGTGGGGCTACCTAAAACCAAACCAGATTTGTAGTTTTTGCCAATTTCAACCTAACATTATAGCCAATTTCTAGCTAGGAATGTGTGATATCACTAAAATAAGAGTTGGGAAGCAAAATGCACAACTGGCTCTCATGACTGACACCACTAGGGTTTTAATATGTTCATCTTGGTAAATTAATGGCACAGAGATAGGTCAATGTCCTGGTACCCAGAGGGTAGCTCTCCCTTGCAGGAAAAGCCAGGTGCAGTTGCCTGTATTCATAATTTCTGAGTTATTCAGAAATTTCTGGTTTGTGACTAAGTTTTAACAGTTACCTTTCAAAAATTGATTATGCCTACCAAAGCATTTGATAAAGCAATAATTTAAGGAAACTTTCTAGGATATACTAATCATATGCTTCCATTTAAAAAAATAAGTCTATATGAATCCTTACATTATACCTAATTTTTAAGTATGGGAAATTGGGAATAATTAGTGTAAAATTATTGGCAAAACTATACCATGTGAGTATAAAGTAAGACAAAGTGTGCTAAGCAGGTCTCGTCCAGAGGCAAATGGAAATAATTATGAGCCATTCAATCCTTAAACTTGAGTCAAGATTGAAACTGGGGGCAAGGAAGACTCAGCACCATGGATGAAATGCTAAATATTATTCCCAGGATTGTCTTATAAGCAGGGCTAATGCCTTAAATATAATACTTATGAATCGTAATACCTATGAATACTTATGTCTAGTGGGATTAATTAATCCAGAGTTTACATCTGATAGTAATTAAAAATCACCAAACCAATGAGATATAAGTAGGAATTCAACTGTAATGAAGAGAAGAGGAAAAGGAAGGAAATTAAAGCTACCTGTAGAGAGGAGAAATTTAAAAGATATAATTCTTCCAAAAGAATTTAAAATCTCAGGGTTGGTGTGGATTTTTTCATGCAGAGACCACAAATTGGCTCCAAATAGAACTAATGCTGACACACATGACTTCTCAGGCTATGGACTGGGGTGGGTCAGTAATTTCTTATACTGTAAATGAGGATACTCTGTGCATTTGGGAAGTTCAAAATACAATATCTAAGAGAAAAATATTTCTAATTAGTAAAATGATACTTCTGCTAAGGAGGCATGGTCATACTATTGAGTTTTACATTACATCAGTATTTTTACCCAACAATTTTGAAAGTTATATACTTTGCTTGTGTGCTGAGAAGAAAACAGAAGCTCAATGAAATAAATTTCTCAAAGCTACACAGCCCGTCTACCTGTGCAACCAGATGAATGTACTAGGTAGTAAAACTGCAAGGACTTGCTCTGGACAAAGGGAAAAGAAATCTTTGTCCCTTATAGAGAATGGAATGAGGGATCACTGCTTAAGAATTTGATAAATGAAAGAAATGAATACCAAAGCTTCTGGCAATTTCTTCACTAATGCTGAAGGGTGAAGACCCCAAATAAAAGGTCATTTGTTTAGCAGAGAACCTTCATCATTTTGGGGGAATATAAAAATAGGTCCTGAGTTTAGGATGGGTGAAGTAAAGTTGATAATTCTGCATAAGAAAGCAATGAGATTGTAGAGCTTGGAGGAGCGATTTCTGGAGAGAAAGATACAAAGAAGTTCAAGAAAAGGGAAGTGAAAGTCAGAGCCTTGGAGCAGAAATTTCCCATGGCCAGCAATGCTGGAGGTTTCATATTCCATTTTATATTGTTGCATGTAATTGTTTTCTATTATTCCCAAACAAGCCTTCAGTAATAGTCCACTAAAAATAGCTTTGTGTTAGTGAAGCTTAGGGGAAATGGCTTCAAACACTGTTCAGGCCAGTTTGTTTAAAGAAATACTCAGAACAATCACTTTAAGGAGGAGAGCGAGTAACAGGTAGGAAGCAGGTTAGACCAGACTGACCAGGAAGAGACGAGTCCCTTGGAAACTCACTGAAATATTAGATGAAACTTACAGCGTGTGGCTGGGTGATTCAAGGAATCATCTTAGAATGTTAAAGCTAAGAATGGCCTTAGAAAATGGAGAACACTGAAATATCTGGGTTACGCAAGGAAAAGGCCTAACCTAAGGTTATTCTCAAACACTGTCAGAACTTAATTTCTGAAGGATGGAATTAATTTCACCCAGTTTTGGGCAGCCACCCAGTTGCTGAGGGGACTGATGCTGTTTCTGATGATAACTCCTTTACTAGGCTATGGAACTGAGATCTTGAGAGAACTGCCTTTATGATAAATATCACATCTTATACATTTAAATTTTTCCAGTCAGAAATCCATAGTGTTCCATAAAGTTTCGCAATGTGTTATTTCAGTAATGAAAGTGATAACACAGATGCCAAGTTATATTATTCTTTTGACCCAAAAAGCAAATTTTTAAAAATATTGTCTATGGATGTTTCTGAGTATTGCTCATGGAAGACCTGGGAAAAAAATTAATTTTAAAGTCTAGAAAACAAAAACACAGATTTACAAAACCTGTGACTTTAAAATAAATAGGAAAGTTTATTTAAATAGGAATATTTATTCTAAAAAATATTTATCAAGAGATTGTTTTTTTTTTTTTTTTACTGATGGCGTCTGTCTTTTTTGGAACACCCCAAGGGCAAACAAACTTCTGATTGAATTAATGACTGATCCAATAAAATTAATACACTCCTGTAAATCACATGAAGCACAGGTCCAAAGAACAGATGGTTTAATACATTTGTCGAACCACACTGACAAACTACAGATAAAGGCCTAATGAAAACTATTAAAGTAATTCATAAATGAGTCAAACATCTGCTCTTTTACAGCTGGAACAAGAAGCAACAGAACAGCAATGGAATCAGTTTTGCCCCCCAAATAACTGTTGCATTGTTTAAATTTTGACATTAACCAGATGTTTAAAGGAGGATTCATAATTTTAAAAAAAGTTTAAGACTATTTCTTTACCATTAATGGAATAAGAACATAAGGTGGTAGGTAATTTTTCTCATCTGTATATTCCCCAAATATCCACAATGCTATATTTTATATACATTATCCACAAAGCAACAATAGTTTTATCTTATACTTTAAAACCTTTCCATCTTTCATAAAGTCTACTTTACCACTCTTTATGCAGTTGACTCTTTATGCAATGTCTATTTGTGTACATCAAGTTTGGCCAATTTGTCTGAAGACAGAGAATGAGTTTTTTAAAATTTTTAAATGAATTCAAGAGTGATTCATTTTCAAAAGAAAGATAAAAATTTAAAATAATTATAAGTTCACAGTCTTATCTAATTCATCTAAAATTAACTTATGTAAATTTAAAAGTATGCAGAGAGATGTCTCATTATAAACAGTGAGTACAACTGAAATTAAACATGTATTTTTTTTTAATTCAAATTATAATTTTCTATGATAAATACAAATCTGGATAGGAAAACAGAATTCAGAGTATTTTGAGACAATTTATGACATAATATGTTACTTGGTTATTTACACTATAGGCATTTTTCATGTCTGATGACATCTGTGATCTCTATTCTACCAAATTCTGATATTAAGCTGTATACATTCTGTATACATTCTATTAACCCAATGAAACATAATGGTTATAAACAATTGTTTCCCAAAGGTGTTGAATTGTTTTAACATTTTTATGACCTACCTCTAGTTCACAAGAACTAATTCTATGATGTAATATTTTGGAAATAAAATTTTGATAGACATCTAAATAATTTAATAATTAAGGATTAATTAATTTAGAACGGGTAGACAATTGTTTCTTTTAAATAATGTTCATTAGTATCATTCTATACAGAGAATGCAACTTCCTAATGCAGTTTAAGAGTATATTCAACAATATCATGGTCACAAAGTTGAAAGGGATATATTGATAATAAATCAACATCTCTCCACTGGTTAGCCATTTTTTCATGTTTTGAATTTCATAAAAATACTGTGAGATCATACAATAGTAAATAAATGAAGAGAACATTGAGATTGATTTTTCAGTCCATTTTGCAATTTTTCTATTTATTGTTAGTAACTTGAACTAAAAAAGGGGGAGAAAAACTAAAAAGTTAATCTTTATACAAAAATGAATGTGTAAATAGCCTGAGAATTCAACCAGCTTTATTTTAAATTGCTGTTAGTTATTATTCAAGATACAATTTTTTCTGAATTTTAAAGGAAGAATAAATTATATTTACAATGACTTAGTTATAATATATTATCGCATTCTTTTTTAATGCAAAATAGAGATCATTGTATACTGTAACTAATCTTGACAAGCAATCTTTTAATTAATAGTAATACCATATTATTTTAAAATTTTGGATAAACATGGGTTTCCTACATAATGAATGAGAAACAAAACTCTAAAATATCTTTTTCTTAGATTTTTCAAAATCTTATTAATTAATGTTTCAAATTTACAAATAATACCTTAAAAAAAGGCTTTCAGTTTTTAAATATTCATTCATTCAGTACCCTGTAAATAATCTGGAGTGCTGACTAGATGTAAAGAATACATATTTAAATAATGCTAATTCCTAGAAAGGTTTAAGATATTTTTGATGATTTAACCAAATAAAAGAAGGAAATCAAGCAATTCAGATTATAAATAACACTTTACTTTTTCTTTGCTTCATATTGTTCTTTATCTGATTAAAGCTTTCATCACTAACCAACCATACAGATAAGGAAAATGTGTATGACTGTCATGAATGAAACAAAGCATCAGTAAATATATTCACTGGCTGTGCCGAGGCTCATATAAGAAAATGTACATGAAAGTACTTACAAAACCGTGAAGCAGCATACAAATGTGAGGGGTTATTATTACTGTCAGAGACAAATGGCAGCCAAATCTATGGTAAAGTGGCATTCTTAGAAGACAATGGATGTTATACCCTATAGTTGATTCCCAGGTGTCTTGGTTTTGAAACACAAAGTAAAAATTAGAAACTTGAAAAAATAATTTTGAGAAAACTTACAGACTGTCCAGAATCTCTCTTTGGTTATAAAGAACATGTGCCTTTATTTTGTCACAGTATGTGGAAATTTTCTATCTTTTTAAAACATTTTATACAGTTAAAACAGAGTTCAAAATAGGGAGTCAGAAATCTGGAATCTGTTTTACTAGTATTACTTCT
Source organism: Vicugna pacos (assembly GCF_048564905.1). Taxonomy (NCBI): domain Eukaryota; kingdom Metazoa; phylum Chordata; class Mammalia; order Artiodactyla; family Camelidae; genus Vicugna; species Vicugna pacos. Next base: position 54,301,130 of record NC_132989.1, read on the forward strand.
AGTTTGCTGCATGACTGAAAGGATGCTTAATCTCTCTAACCTTGATTTTTGCATGCATTGTAAGTGTCTAAAATGCCTATTTCACAAGGCTTCATAAAATAAAACTTTTGAGCACCTACCCCTGATCTTGGCATGTAATATACTTAAATAAGCATGTTAAAATAGTCTTTAAGAACTTTTTTCCTTCCTTACTAGCCTGTTATGAACCAATGTTAAGTTAGCATTTATTCACCAGTTTTATTGTTCTGTTATTCCCCACCTGCTCACACATGAAATTACCCCCTGCAATATTTCTTCTAACTATTTCTGGAAGTCTTCCTGAGAATCTTAATCAGCAGCACTGTAAATACATTGATATGGACTCCAGTGAGCCCTCAATAACCTGGCAGATTTTCCATGACCTCTGGTCACGGTGCTCTCCTGTACTCCAACGGTATTTTTTCCAAACTCCACTCCCCCAGATCATCGATTCAGCCACTTCCTACATCACTTTCAGCAGCTATGGCCTACTTTGCAGAGTAATTAAAAGCCAATAATACTTTCTTGTACCATTCTTTCCTCCTTTCCTCCTTCTCCTGACTTAGATTGCAGTATTTGTCTAATTACTCTACCTGTGCTCTACAGTAGGGTTTCTCAAATTATCTTTAAACAATTAGATTTTTCTTATTGCCAATCCATCATGAGCCTATATTTTTTAATATTCAACAAAAATCAATAACTAGAAAAATAAAACAGGTATGAAATGAAAGCCAAATTTTTCATCATTAGATCCAACTAACATAAAACTATTCTGTCAAACTACTATAAAGGTTTCTAAATGTTTAACCTCAATTTCTTACATCTGCATCAAAAATCAATAAAAAAATCATTGAACCAGTAGCAGTTCTTAGACCTGAGTTGAGTAACATTTATGAGTGAATGGCATCTCCCATCCTTTCAGGGATATTGTAGTCATTATCCTCTCTCCTGCATCCTTCTCCTTCTCAGCTGGCTTCTCATTAGCATTTATGTATGCTCATGTTTCTGCCTTAGAGCTACCAGTGTACACCTCAGCTCCACTTTTCAGCAAAACAGTTTGGAAGGGCAATCTGCAGTACCATCAGGCTGTCCTCTGCTCCACCTTCCCCCTCAGGGCACTGCTGTCCAGCTCCCATCTCAGTCACTTCACTGAACCACTCTCGCCAAGCTCACAAATATCCAGGGATGACTTTACCATCCCCATGGGACATTTGGCAATGTCTGAAGACATTTCAGTTGTCACAACTGAGGGATGCTACTGGCAGGGATGCTGCTAAACATACTAAATACAAGACAGCAACTCTCAAAACAAAGGATTATGCAATTCAAAAGGTGTGTAGGTTGAGAAAATCTGTTCTAAAAGCAAAAGTCATGTTTTGGTTCTTGTGTATCTCATTTCTTCCAGGATCTGACACTGTCAGATAATCCCGAATTCCAGATTCAGAGGCATGGGTGGAAGCATACAGTTGGTAGAGTTCAGCTCATACACTTGGACTCTAGATGACAATCAGGTTGGAGAAAAAATTATCTGCTCCCCTACTTCCTTTCCATCTTAGAGTTTTCCTCTAATTGGTATGAAGATGGTGGGTAAACAAAAATGATGAAGTTCAACTATAATCCCAATACTTAGCACACTGAAATATTCTAAAATCATGAAGTTGTCCATGACAAGCCCGAGTCTTTCCCTTTGATTCTCTCTTTCCTTCATCCTTAACATCCAATTACCAAGTCATGCTCATTTTACTTGCCATATTTCATATCCATTCTTTGCTCTTCATCCCAATTTGTATCATTGTCAACAGGAAAGCTGAAGAAATAGGCCTTAGAAATGGGCAGAAACCAAGGGCCTCAGAATCTGGAATGAATGGCCCAAAGAAGCAGGAGATGGTTTAGAATTCATCCAGCACTGATGGTGGCAGCCATGGCTCCCAGCATCTCAAGGCCATAATGTTGAGTTGTCCAGACTCAATGAGACTCTTCCCATGACATGAGTTATTACTGATCATGATATTGCTATTATTAAAATAGCCTGCATCCTGGTTTCTTGCCCCAACCTTTTCCCAAAACATTCTCAAGACTTCATTCAGCATTGTCTTTGTAAAGGACAAATCTAACCAAATCATCCATCTGCAATAAAGTCATTCAATGGCTTCTAACTTCCCTTCGAATAACAACAATCTCTTATTAGGTTTGTACAGTTTTATGATCCAGCACCCGACTGCATCTCTGTTCTTATGTTTAACCACTTATACCCATTACACTATAACTTTCCAGCCCAACTTTTATTTTCTTAAAGTCTCTACTCAACTTCTACCAGAAATTTTCTTGTATAAGATGTTCTCTTTATCTGGAATACTCTCCCCTTTCCTCAGGAAAATCATATTCAACCTCCAGATATCTGACAATAGAACTTCCACAAGCCATCCTTGACCTCCTAAGTCTAGATATTTTCCCCTTTTATGTTCTCACAGAAAACACTCTACTTCTCGATCATAGTATTTAATATGTATATTGTATGTACATATTTATTCATGTTTATTTCTTCTCCCCTTCCCTTCTGAAGACGTGGACTCTTTGACAGCAGATATTTATTTAATACGCCATATTCATTGGTTTATCTCCTGTCCCTAGTTTATTGTCTGGTACATGATAGACACTAAATAACTACTTTACATGATACTAATGCCTGAATGGTATTCTATCCCACTGCTGCTATTTACTTCCTGACAGGGTTTATCTTCTCTTGTACCTTACCCATGGTCTTCATGTTCACTATGGACAACCCAAGAACATCGCTACTCTTTTTAGGGAATATTTTCCCTATGTTTACCCAGTGCAAAATCATGAAGGTTAGGGGTGACAAGATTGTACTACATTTTCTTCATTCCTCACTGAACAGAGTTACACTGCCTTTGAGAGAAAAGCAGAAAATGCCTCTCTTCCTGGCACCGTCAGAACAAGTATCTGAGTTTAGGTTGGGACTACACACTCTTCCTTCCACTTCTAGTCTGTCCTCCACCCCACATTTTATTTGTCTCAAACAATATGTTCAGAAAATATTCTCCTCATAGGTCTATCTCATATTCTTCACATAAATTATTTATGTAAACAGATACCAGTCCTTAGTTTAGGCTGAATCAGGGCCACCAATAGAATACATTAAAATTCATTTTTGCTCACATTTTTTGATTGTTATAAGTGAAAAGAATAAGAAATACACCCTCAGTTTAATGAAAACTGAAATACATGTGCAGCAGATATGAGCAAAATCATTTTTATATCTTATGCATATACTGAACTTCCATTTCCATTTACCAGAATCACTTCCATTGGTAAAATGGACCCTGAGCAAAGACTATGGGTCCTTGACTGAAACACAAAAATTTAACAGATATCTTGCCTTTTAGAAATAGTCTACAAAAAAAATGGAAATGCTTTCAGTACTACATACCTAATTAATAAAAAAGTATATATATTTTTGATAATCCAAAGTATCACACCTATGCTACCCACTCCAAAATGTTTAATAATTCTATATTCTTAAATAAGAAGTAAAAAGCCAAGCTGGGAACCAAAAGTTATAATTGTTATCCACCACATAATGTCAGTATTTATTTATTATATAAAGAACTCTGCATGTTTTTGTTTTTTTATTTTTTAACTTTTGCATGTATTTTTCTTAAGCTGTCATTACCTCCTAGGCTCAGGACCAATACCTAGCCTAGGCACCATCTGAGATTCCTCTTTTTCTCTTACTCCTCCCCTTAACCCATCAAAACAAACTATCTACTCAAACTTCAGAATACACTCCGAGTTTCACAACTACTGCCACTAACTGTTACCCCAGTGCTATCCATGATCTTATCATCTGGATCAACACAGTAGTTACTCTGTTTTCATCCTTACTCTCATTCGCAACCTAGCAACCAGAAAAATCTTTATAAAACTTCTTAAAACTTTCCAATCAATTCTCACAACACACGGAATAAAAATGGAAACTCTTCACCAGGAGCAGGAGGCCCTACCTAACATGGCTCTTAGCCGCCACTCTCCCCTCATCTCCCGAAACATCCCTCTTGCACACTCTGCTCCAATCACACTAGCCTTCTTGCTTTTCCACAAACATGCCAACCTCCTGCCTGCCTCAGAGACTTCTATATTGTTCCCTCTGTCTGGTATCCTCCATTCCCTCATATGGCCTATTTCTTTGTATTATTCAGACCACCCCGACCATATGTAAGTTATACTCTCTCCCTCACATCATTCTCCTACCCCCTTACCTTGTTTTATTTCCCTTGTAGTTTATTTCTGAAAACTTATTGCTTGTTTACTTTCCCTTTATTTATTGTCTTTCTTTCACAACGTAAGCTTTATTAAGGTAAGAATTTCTTCTCTTTCTCTGTGTCCTTTGCATCCAAAGCAGCACCTCATATATGGTAGATAATGAATGTGTGCTAAATAAACCAGCATAAATGCCATCAAAGATATACTTTATTGTTCTCATTCTACCGCTACGGCATCCAAGGCTCAGAAAGGAACTTGCTGTGTGTTAGCTGCTAGTTAGTGGCAGAGCCAGGATTAGGACCTGGACACCTGAACTGCAAAGACAGTTGTTACTCTGAGTGGCACACTCCCTTTCATCCACCTCACAGACACTTTCACAGGCCTTTGTAATTATGAGGAGTTTACTCCTATCAGTAATATTAAAAAGAAAAGAACTTAATCCTAACCCCTATGGCAGCCCATCAGATAGCATGCATGATAAAAACACAGCCTTCTTTCTTGGTCTCAATATTGTATGGAGCATTTTTTCATATTTTTGTCATTAAAGAATAACAGAATGTACTCTGGACTTGATTAACTCATTAATCTTCACAAAACCTAGGCAAGGTTAGTAAAATTAATTTGCCCTGTTTTATACTCAAAGAACTGAGACCTACTGAAATTATTAGGTATGTTCAAGGTCATACACGGTAAATCTGGGACAAGAACTCTGCTTCTTTTTCCTTCTAGCAGGCCCCATATTCTTATTAGAGAAGCTTTCAGTTTATGACACCATCCAATTTAAACTAATGGTGATTTTCTCATTTCTAAAGAAACAATACACATCATTATTAAAAATCAAAATTTCAGTTTTATACATACCATCTGTTCATTTGCTTAGTATCTTAAAGGAGGGATGCTGTGGGAGCTGATATTTTCTAAACTCTCTTCTATTTCTATGTTTCCAGACTTACTCTGAATATTCGTCTCATGAAGCTAGTTGAATGCTTTCTTCATTTTCTTCTGAATATAATTTCAATAAAATCACAGAAAAGTTTGATGTGAATTTTTATGAAAACTCAAGTGATATTTAGTGAGGCAGTACAAGATGGAATTTGCAATCACAGTCCAAGGGTGATAGCGCAGCTGTGTCAAATTTTAGTTTTATATCTATGGGTTAGTATTTTAAATCTCCTAAGCTCAGTTTCTTCACCTGGTAAATGTGGGCAGTAAGAGTACCTATTAGAGAATTCTTTTGAGTATTACTGACAGGGTGTATTTTCAGGACCTGGTACTTAGTAAGATCTCAATAATAAATGATACTTACTACTATATTTTTGCTATGTCACTATTATATTATTATTATTATTATTATTATTATAAAAAGTAAGGAGCTATGATTATTTGACATACATGAAATAGAAATTTACATTTTAGCTATTTGCAAAACAATTTTTGATAAGCAACCATGTAGTATAAACATGTGCAGAGGAAGTGTTCAGCTTCCTGGTAGATAAGCTGTTTTCAAACACTTTATCCTAAATGTAGGCATCCATTTGCTTTCAACTGTACACTCTCTATAAAATTTGTATCTCTTAATACAGCAAGACGGAACTTAACTATTGGTAACTATATTCACTATTCAAGTTAACTGCAGTCATGTCAAGGTAGTAAATCCATTTTTATTTTTTTTTTCCAATTCTAAATGCATTTTCAGCTATTTTGGACTTCTAGGAGTATGAACTTTGGGTGTCAAACTTGATCTTAGGAATAGTTTGGCGGCTGAACAGAAACCAACTCAAGTCAAATTTGGGATTAAAATCTACAGAAGTCTCAAGGCCCTAAGGGTAGGAGGTTATGTGGAATCTCACAGGAACTGAAGGGCTCAGGCAGTCACTCCACATCACATGGAATTTCCTGCATGCTCCTGTGCTAATGTTTGTGGGATGCATTTACCTTTGTGGATCCAGGTTCCTAAGCAAAGTGTTCAAGTTTTGCTTCCCCATTTCTATATTTTTCAAGTGACTTTGTGTTGCCAGGTCATCTAAATCTGCCTGCTCTCACTAACATCTTTCAGTCCCAGTACCTAACACCATGCAACTGATTTTGTATCTGGAGGTTACTTTCAAATTTCTTGGAGACATAATCTGACTGAACCAGAAATTCCCAGTTTTTCTCCCCTGCTGTAATTATCTATGTCCAGGACATGGTACCATCTCTAAAATGAGTGGATAAGCAGGAATGAAATAATGACATCTCTATTAACAGTTTATAAAATAATGACTTCAAAAATGACTTTTTTTTAATGTATGTCTTACAGGACCATTTTTTATTTCTTTCACAGATGTCTGTGTTTTCCACTTTTCTGCATTTGTGAAAAAGATTATGTGCAGGCTTAGTATCAACAGGGAATCCATGCTTTCTATGCACCAATATCATGCAAATTACATGCTGGCCTTATCTACCGAATTTTACATGCTACATTCTGCATGGTCCATGCAGAAGCAGGGATTTAAAAATGCTGTTAATAATCCAAGGTATTCAGTAGGAACTGGATAAAATACAAATCACTTATTTGTAAGTCAGATACTTTTTTAAAGGAATGAATCACTATTTTTGTTTAATATCTGAAAAACCCAAGTTTGCTCAAATGACTGATGAAAGTCAATTGCCTCAAAATGAAAATAATCACTTGCAGTATATGGTTGTAGTGGATTGAACTGTGTCCCTCTAAAGATATGTCCAAGTCTCAACCTGGGTACCTACAAATGCAGCTTATTTGGAAATAAGATTTTTAAAGATATCATTAGGGATCTCAAAATAAAATTGTGCTAAATTTAGGGTGGGCCCTACATCCAATGACTAATGTCCTTTCAAGAGAAAGGTGAGGGGGCTTTAGGCACTGAGACACAGAGGAGAAGGCCATATAAAGATGGAGGTAGAGATTAGAGGTAAATGGCCTCAAGCCAAGGAATGCCAGGAGCTACCAGAAGCTGATAAAGCAAGGGATACCTCGACAGAGCCTTCAAAGGGAGCATGGCCCTGCTGGCACCTTGATTGCGGACTTCCGGCCTCAAGAAACGTGACATGATACACTTCTATTGTTCTTGTCACCAAATGTGTGGTACTTTGTTGTGGCAGCCACAGGAAACTAACACTATGGTCCTCCAATCCATAATTATAGCTAATTATAGCTCCTGTCGTGCTCAGAAAATAATAGGTGAGATAGATATATATATATATACTTAAAGTTATACATAACTTTCATTATATACATTATATAAAGCTATGTGCATATATATACACACATATATACTGTTATATAAAGCTATACACACATACATATACAATAAGTGACTAAATAAATTGAAAAAAGTAATAATCAAATGATTCCCAAAATATCTGGACTACTCGCATCATAGACATCAGTATTCCTGAAACCCATAAAACTTCTTATAAATAGACATTTCTGGGCCCTAGTCCAGAACCCATTAAATATTTCCAGGGGTTAAGTTTAGATATAACTATTTTTAATCTCCAGAGGTAAACACCAAAAACCATGCCTGAAATACTATGACAAAGTCCTAAAAAAGGGTTTATGTATATATAAAGGGGTGTGTGTGTGTGTGTGTGTATAAAATCTCCTATAAAATGCACATCATTTTACAGGATCAAAAGATGAACTTTAATAAATGTACCTCATAACATTAGGTGTTCAGAGAGACCATTCAGAGAGTAGGGTATATTTAAAGGCTTTATTAATTTATATAAAAAATGTAAATGCTTATTTCATGCATTTCTGAAGCAAGATCACAATAAGCTTCTGACTAATTCTTATTAAACTGAATTGCAATTGTAGGTCAGATTGTAATTTTCAAAGAAAATCATCTTTTGTGTTACATCTGACAGATTAAATATTACCCCTAGTCCCCACTTCTATTCCTATTTCAATGAGAAGTGTCATCCTCCAAATAAACTCTTTTATATTCATCTTTCAAATATCTTTAGCCAAGTAGAATACAACTTTTTAAAAATCTGAGTAATTAAAAAGACATACATAAAATTCTAAATCTTGTATAGTTAAAAGTAATTCTTTCAGATCTTTAAAAAAAAATCTCCTGAGTGTACAAAAGTAGAAAAATAATTCATTTTTGTTGTAGTGGCCACTAACTATAAAAACACAGAGGTGGGAAAAGCAGAATATAATAAAGAATAATCACTGACCAATAACTGAAGTCTGTGAACTGCTGTCTATAGTCAAACAATTGCATATCAGATATAGAATTTGGATATGAACTCTTGAGATAATTCTACAAAAATTCATAGTGTTTTCAAATTTTAATTCCAGAGCTAAAACTCATACTCTAACACATGTGCACTAAAGTAGAATTAACAACATTCCTCAGGAACTTAACATGACCTGACTTAACCTTTCCTCCCCCTTATAATGCCCATATTTGCTCACATGACACCCAAGACAGCCCACCAAAATGAACAGGGGCTCAGATCCTCAGTCTACAAAGTAGACTAGATTGATAACCAGCAGAATTAAATTAAGTGTTTTAAGCTGGATACTACTTAAATAGACCTAAATAATGTTTGCATCATGCCAACTACGTACAAGACATCAGAAAACTTTTATCAAACACTTTTTTAGAACAATAGTGCCCTACAACAATTATGTCATCCTCTTAGTTGTGCCCATCTTCTACTGCTTCCCATTGTCACCAGGCTCAGCTTAATTTGTTTAGCATTCAAGTTCAGATATCCTTATTCTTAAAACTCTAAAAATATATTTCAAGTTTAATAAAATTTAATCACTGAGATAAATAAAATTAATTAGTACAAAATCAAGAGCCTCTTCTCTGCCTCTTCACCTTGAGATATGTTTATGAAAGACTCCAATGATATCAGGTTCTCATTAAATCTCATGAGCTACAGATCTCAAGAACTATTAAAGGATACAGAAAACCAGGGAGGAAAGTTGATGGCCCTGATAAATCAAGGTGGAGTTAATGACAACTACTCAAGTCAAAAATATATTTGCTAGGTTCCACTAGGATCTTGTGTCAGTTCTATTTGTTAATGCTATTATCACAATTTGAACTTTCTGCTGATAATAAAGAGACATTTTGTTTTATGTCTAAGTAATAAGAATTCTGTAACTGTATAATTGTAAGTATTATTTTATTGGATGATATTTCAGGAAAAAAAGAAAAAGAACATTTATCTTTTTAAATAAATGCCTCCACCTCACTGCCCTTAACTGATGCCAAAGGTTAAATTAACTAGTTACCAATAATTGCAATAAAAATTACACAGCCTTATAATTTGCATAAAGAATACTGATGAAATGTCTTAAACTAATTTACTTTTTCACCTTTGAAGAACCCATCATCCATCTCCTCCATCAGAGTGATGACTTTAAACCCAAAATATGACTGAAGGAAGAATAAGATTTGAAAAAACCAGACCTCGATTCCTTCACAAATTCACTAGAGAAAACAGACATTGAAAAGTACTAAAGGTAAATGATAGATCTCACATGTCCTAAACAACAGAATAGTCATTTATTCATCTACTGAAAAAGTGTGAGTCTCATAGTTGGAAGGTTTAAATTCATGTAATAATTTCACTACAGTTTTTCAAAAGAACATTACAGCCAATGTTGATTTGGGGAACTTCATCCACAGAGAACAAATTTTGTGAATGGTCTTTGACAACTCTTCACTTTTTATGGAAGTAATATGTCAGAAATAAAAACAGGAACACTCAAATACAACCATTTTAACTAAATATTAATTTAATAAGTTATATTAATAAAATATTTTAATATATAAATGTTTTTTCTAATTTTTCTCTCAACTGTAATTTGCATTCACTCTCATACATAGTTGCAACATAATTCTTTTAGGAATGTTTATAATTGATAGCATAATTTTTGAAATTCAATTACATTATATCATTATTTACAAAACTATTTCTCAATGTTTGGACACTTACTCTTATGATAACTTTTTGGACAAGGATGATTTCTTAGTTTTCTAAAATGCCTTACACAATAATTTTATATCCCAGAGAAAAACAGTCTTTTCCTATGAAAATTATGATTAATAGAGAAAAATGCTTTATCTGAGTATGTGTATCTATAGACACTGCTTCATGATGTACTTTTCAAAAAGTTTTAAAAAATTCTTCTGTATTAAATTACAGGTTTTTTTCTCCCAATAGCAGAGATTGTCAACACCTGACTATGGTTAAACAAGCACAGACTTTTATTTTACATGAACCAGGCTGTATTTCAAACACTGAAGGCATTTAGGCCTTCATTTGGCAAAATCGTATCAGGATTTAAGTCTTCAGATGCAATACAAAATCACAGAATGGATCCTTTTATTTCAAGTGGTTGTTTTTCTATGCTTGTATTTCTTCCATTTTCTCATTCAAAAAACATGTGCTAAGTTTCTAATATACATCAAATACTGAGCTAAACCCATTCTTTGTGTGTCTCAGTGGGTTATTCTTGTCTTCTTTCTCCTTTCCTTTATCTGTGGTTAAATATGTGTGTTTATTTCTAACTTGTCTCAGAATTGCTCAGTCTCTGACTTTTTATGCTTTTCTATCCAACCATTGGTATTTTTTCCTTCCTTTCTTTTCATTCAACTGCTAGTCTCTGTTATCCGCTCACTCTTTTAATTCAAAGATGTGTTTATTCTTTGTATTTCTCAAATAGTTCTGTAGTTTCCTTTATGTGGAGAGGCCTTCCCCTTCATTACACTTATGTCAGTATTTAGTATTAAGAAAACAGGTAACAGTAACTTTCATAAAAGTAATAACAAACCTAAAGTTGATACATAAGTGTTGTCCAAGTAAATAAGCATACTTTGAAGTGTAAAACACTATTACAAAATTACTTAATAGCTAATTATTATATTTATGTTACTTAGAATAAACTGACATTTTAATTGGATTTAATAATTATTGTCATTGAATATTAAACTGACAATTAATGACCTTATATCAAACACTACATTTTTCAAAATCGAGTAAGCAAAATTTCTAAGTCCACAGTGAAAACTGCATTCTCCATAGAGATAGCACTGAACTTAAGCTAATTCAAAACATCATTAGTGAGACTGGTCTTTGTGAGTTTCAAAGTCTCAAGCCCTGAAAAACTCAGAGCACAAAGTTAATGCCATAAACATAGGCTGAGAGAAACAAAAAAGTCCAGGTTATCTCTCCCCTAGAAAGGAGAACATTTCACAGGTTACAGGAAAGCAGGGGAAGTGAGGGAGGGGATGAACAAAGAGGTTGGTAAGGAAAAAAATTAAAAGCTAACTAGAAAAGACCACATGATCATGAGAAAGTGCCCCACCTCCACCCAGTCCTGCACCATCAACTGTCTTTGTCAGAGTCTCAGGAAAGCTAAAACAGCACCCACAGCTCAGATGCTTCTGAGTGTACACTTTTTATCAGTCGGGGCAAAGAGACATTCTGGCTTGTTTATGGGGGTGTGTGGTGAGGACTTCCCAGTTTGCTGATCAATGTCTGTTATATCTGTGCTGAGACTCTTCTCAGCCCCATTTGTTATTATGCTGGACTATTTGCCTGTTCAATGGCCCAGGACACTCATAACCCTCTTAAGTGGAGGGTAGGGTCCCAGACACTGAGGAGAGCAGCAGGACTATGTGCTGTAAGACAAAGTAAACCAGGTTTCCTCAGAGCCAGAGCAGACATGGAGCAGGGGCACTGTTATACTAGTAAAGAGGTGTAGGTGATGTAAGAATGAAAAGAAAAAGTACCTTTTTCTACCTTCAGGGGACTTGTACCCAATCCTCTGAATTTTTTATTTCTATTATCTCTATTTCATACTTCTCCATATGCTTAGCTAGAAGCGCACTGACAGAGTGGTCAAAATCAATGTTATTTTGTCTCCTCCAAATACTTCAAAGTCTTAACACAAGGATAATAAATATGAAAAATCCACAAATTATAATGTTAGAGTCCGCAGGGCTAGATTTCTGACATATAAGTCAACGAAGTGATAAGGATCTGAATTCAGCACATTAATTTTCAAGAGTGTTAGATATCATGGCATTTTGTTCCAATTAACGTCTTTATCTGAAAGAACTCAAGTATTCACTAAATAATTACTATCTCATATTCAAACCCTCCCTGACAAAAAGATGAAAATGACTGCAAGATTAGGCCACCAACTGTTTTATTTTGTTTGGGGGAGGGAAGAAGAGCATTACTTTCTAAGATCTAACTCAGAATTTGTGTTTACCACCATGCAGACTGGGTAAAAAGTACTGTCTGTAAGAATTTGGTACTTTTATTTCATGACCTAAAATTTTTATTGGTGAATAAAACAATATGCATCCTATATTTAATATTATGCAAATCTTGAAAAATTTTAATCCTTAGACAAAGAAATGTATACATAGGAAATGGAGTACTTTTTAATTGACGTACAGTTGATTTAAAATGTTTTACTTTCTGATATACAGTATTTTGATTCAGTCATACATATATATTCTTTTTCATATTCTTTATTACAGGTTATTACAAGGTATTGAATACAGTAACCTGTGCTATACAGCAGGACCCTGTTTATCTATTTTAGATATAGTAGTGTGTATCTGTAAATCCCAGACTCCTATTTATCCCTTCCCCCTGGTAACCATAAGTTGTTTTCTATGTCTGTGAGTCTGTTCCCATTTTGTAAGTTCCCTTGTGCTATATTATTTTAGATTCCATATATAAGTGATATCATGATATTTGTCTTTTTCTGTCTGACTTACTTCACTTAGTATGACAATCTCTAGGTCTATTCATGTTGCTGCAAATGGCATAATTTCATTCTAATTAAACTTAATTTCATTCTAGTTAAATACATGCTTTAGCACAGCAAAGGAAACCATAAACAAAACAAAAAGACAACCTATGGACTGGGAGAAAATATTTGCAAACGATGCAACCAACAAGAGCTTAATTTCCAAAGTATACAAATAGCTCATACAACTCAGTAACAAAAAAACAAACAACCCAATCCAAAAGGACAGAAGACCTAAACAGACATTTCTTCAATGAAGACATACAGATGGCCAAGAGGCACATGAAAAGATGCTCAATATCACTAATTATTAGAGAAATGCAAATCAAAACTACAATAAGGTATCACTTCCCATGAAGCAAAATGGTCATCATTAAAAGGTCCACAAATGATAAATGCTTTAGAGGGTGTGGAGGAAAGGGAACCCTCCTATGCTGTTGGTAAGAATGTAATTTGGTCACAATGGAAAACAATATGGAGACTCCTTTAAAAACTAAAAATAGGGTCACTATATGATCCAGCATTCCCACTCCTGGGCATGTATCTGGAGAAAACACTAATTTGAAAAGATACATGCACCCCAGTGTTCACTGCAGCACTATATACAATAGCCAAGACACGGAAGCATCCAAAATGTCCACTGAAAGAGGACTGGATAAAGAAGATGGGGATACACACACACACACACACACACACACAATGCAGTACTACTCAACCATAAAAAAAAGGAACTCGATGGGATACTTTTTTTTAATTTATCAAATTTATTTTTTGTTATGGATATTGTTATAGCAGAATATAAAAATTAAATGAAAAGTTTCTTCTAAGAGTACAATTAAACTTCATCTTAAAAAAGTTCACTTTTTTTTTAAACTGTACATACTCAGGTAAAAAAAAGGCTCTTGGACTTAAACTTATGATTTCAGAATTAAACTCTAGAAATAAATGCTATGGCCATCTAAAAGTTCATACTGACAAATCGCTTACATTTTCAAATTATAATACAATATTTGTACACAGAATAACTATATGTACACTTCACTCACATTGCTGATATATAAGTTACCCAAATTGTCTTGAGAAATGAGGCTTAATACAGATTCAAACTACATAGAAGATCAGTCTCAATTACATTTCTTTCACAAATAATAAGAGATAATCCAAACATCTGCTGAATATAAAAAAAGTCCCATGCTTCGTGGTGTGTTCTGGGAATTTCAATTTATTTCAGATGAGAGATGTTGACCACGAAGGAGTTCACTGCTGTGCTCACTTGTAACGTTGGAGGAACTCTGGTCCAGAGGAGAGGCTTTCCCTCCATCCACTGCAGCTCAGGTGGAGATCTGACTGAGTGAGTGAATGCAGACTGGCAGTTTGGTAGGCCTGAGTGGAGGGGGGCGGGGGGAATAGCACAGCTTTAATATGAGGGCCCACTCCCGGGAAAGGGACCATCAGGGCTTGGTGCTTGGTCCCCTGGCTGGTTTGTAAAAGCCCCTGTGATGTGCTGATTCTCATGACCTCCTCCAGGAAGTTGAGCACTTTTAGCATCTCTGTCATCTCTTCTTTTATAGACCACAGGGATCTTTCTTCAGTTCTTGGACAAGAAAATTGATTTCCTTCCTCAAACTCAGGTTGACCGTCATCAACTTTCTGTAAGTGTCAGTGAGGCTGGGTATATTTGCTGGCTCCTTCTCTAGCCAGGCATTCTTTAAAGTTGTCTCCATCTTAGCACACTCCTTTTTAGCCACACAAAGCTTGTTGATGAGGTGGCATTTCTCCTCAATCTGTGCAGCCAGTGTTCTTGCCAGTTGCTTTTCATGTCTTCTATTAAGCTGACATCTAACAGACTGAGTAAGTCTGAAAGTAAATAAGACACCCAGCAATAAGGTGAGGACAGGCAGACGCAACACCGTCTCCCAGTGGAGGCTCTGGAACATGAACTGAGAACACAGGTCATTGGGCAGCAGCAAAACCAGGACCACACTCAGCTTCCTAAGGATCAGCCCAAAGCCATGCTCCACAGACAGCAGCCCTTCCATGGCACTGATTCACCACAGGGCTCTGCCCACTTAACGTGGAGCCACCAGCCACAACAAGCCCCAGGGGGACACCCCAATATTCCACCTGGAACCCAACCAGCAACTGACATCCTGGATTGGTCAGTTATCTGGTAGTGCTGGTGGGGAGGAGATGGGTTGTCAGAGGAGAGGGTTGTAACTAAATTGTCATTTTCTCCATTATTGTCTAATGGTAACTTTTTCTTACCTCTTTCTTTTTGTGTTTATATCTGTATACAATAAAAATACAGTAATATGTGTCAATGTAAAGTTTATGATTTCACAAATCTTTCAAATTTCTAACCCTCAACAGTATCAGAAAAGTCAGTGTATGAACCACATGTTTGAATCACAACCATTAACACAGAATATATACCCTCTGTTACATTTCAGTTGAAAACACACACTCTCACGACATGCACCCATCACTTTGACAGTGGTTGAATCCGATAAAAAAGAAAAAAATCACAATGCATACTTTGATGTCTGTCTCTTTTGCTCTAAGTAATGTTTTTAGAGCTACATGTTTTTATTTGAATATGCCAGTCATTCTGTTTGTATGGCTGAATAATTTGACCTTGTAAGATTATATCACAAAATATTAAACCATTCTCTTAATAATGGACATTTGGGTTAGTTCAAGTGTGGGTTATTATGAATAAATTTTTTTATATATATGCATGCATCTTTTCTCTAAATATCTGTTCTCATTTACCCTGTGAGATGAATATCTGGGAGTGGCTCTATTGGGTAGATATGTGCTAAATATACTCCTTTATTTTGAAAGAGATTATTGAGGTACAATTTACATGCCATAAATTCACTCATTTAAATACAAAATTATTTGGGTTTTGTGTGTGTAAATGTGCAGAGTTGTGTCTCCCTCATAATCCCATTTTAGAACAATTCTATCACAGGAAAAAAAGATTTCTCAATCCACACTTTTCTTTATCAGCTTCATTTGACAGCCAGTCTCTCTCTTTGAAATGCTTCCATGATATGGATTCCAGTTCAATACATTCTACCATTTTTATAACTGTTTTTGTTGTCTGTTTCTGTTTTATTATGAACTCACTGGCCTTTCCTTCTGTGATTCCATTGATGGTTTCTACTTTTCTTCCAAACCCGTTAGCGTTAGTTTGATTCAGGAATTAGTTTTTTTTTTTCATAGTTTACATTAGGGTTCACTCTTGATGTTGTACATTCTATGGGTTTTGATAAATGCATAATGACATGTAGCCACCATTATAGTATCATACAGAATAATTTCATTGCCCTAAAAATCCCTTGTGCTACATCTATTCATTCCTCCCTCTCCCCAAACCCCTGGAAACCATCATCTTTTTAATGTTTCTGTAGCTGTGCCTTTTCCAGAATGTCATTTGGTTAGAATCGTACAGTTTGTAGCCTTTTCAGGCTGGCTTCTTTCATTTAGTAATATGACTTTAAAGTTTCTTCTGTGTCTTTCATGGCTTGATCTTTTTTTTTTTTTACTGCACATACATCTTTTAATTTACATATATGTACTGCTCATCGTTTCTAAGAACTTTGAGAGATTTAGCTTTTCAAACTTACATAGTTATCAAAGGAATAAAGCCAAGCACAAAATAAGAATTAACTCAAAAAGATAAACACACCCTGCTATTAACAGGTACATTATTTATAACTGCCAAGATATGGAAGCATCCTAAGTGCATATCCAATAGTTGAATAGATAATGAAGATGCAACATACATATATATAATGGAATACAACTCACCCATAAAAAAGGAGGATATTTTGCCATCTGTGGCCTTTCACTTTTTTTTTTTTCACTTCAAAAATCAGAATTTTATAACTGGCAGAGACATTTCCATTATATCAAAAACAATAAAATACCTAGAAATAAACTTAACCAAGGAGGTTACCTACACTCTGAAAACCAAAATGACAGAAATAAATGAAAAGATTTCCTGTGCTCTTGGATTGGAAGAATCAATGCCATCAAAATGGCCACATTATCCAAAGCAATCCACAGATCCAGTGCAACCCCTGTCAAAATACTGACGACATTCCTCACAGAACTAGAACAAACAATTCCACAATTTATAAGGAATCACAAAAGACCCCAAACAGCCAAAGTAATCTTTTGTAGGTCTCTCTTTTTTCCTCTTTCTTCATTTTGTTCTCTTTTCTTACGGTCTAATAACTACAGAAAGTCCTTTACAATTTGTTATAAAGCTGGTTTGGTGGTGCTGAAATCTTTCAGCTTTTGTTTATCTGTGAAGCTTTTGATTTCTCTATCAAGTCTAAACAAGAGCCTTGCTGGATAGAGTATTTTTGGTTGTAAGTTTCCCTCTTGTGTCACTTTAAATATATCTTGCCCCTCCCTTCTGGCTTGTAGAGTTTCTGCTGAAAAATCAGCTGCTAACCTTATGGGAGTTCCCTTGTATGTTATTCATTGCTTTTCTCTCACTAATTTTAACATTTTCTCCTTATCCTTAATTGTTGTCAATTTGATGACTATGTGCCTTTGGTGTGTTCCTCTTTGGGTTGATTCTGTGTGGTACTTTCTGCACTTCCAGGACTTGGGTGACTGTTTCCTTTCCCAAGTTGGGGAAGTTTTTGGTTATTATCTCTCCAAAAACTTTCTCAGGTCCTTTCTTTCTCTCTTCTCTTTCTGGAACCCCTATAATGCAAATATTATAGTGCTTCATATTGTCCCAGAGTTCTCTTAAACTATCCTCATTCCTTTTTATTCTTTTTTCTATTCTGAAGTAGTCATTTTCCACTAGGTCTGTCTTCTAGCTCACTGATCTGTTCTTCTGCCTCATTTAATCTATTCTTGGTTCCTTCTAGTGTATTGTTCATTTCAGTGATTTTATTCTTCCACTCTGTTTGGATATTCTTTATATTTTCCAACTCTTTGCTGAAAACTTCACTCTGTGCATCTATACTCCTCTTGAGTTCTCTAAACATCTTCACCATCATTACTTTAAACTGCTTCTCAGATAAATTACCTATCTCCTCATCACATATTTCTTCTGGGATTTTATCTTGTGCCTGGGCCTAGGAGATACTCCTTTGCAGCCTCATATCATCTATCTTTCTATGTGTTTGTGAATTCCTTCCACAGGCTTTAGGATTATTGTTTTCTTATTTTTAGTATTTGCCCCTGGTGGATGAGGCTGGACTAGAGGTTCATGTAGGTTTCCTGGCAGGAGGAGCCAGTGCCTGCCCACTGCTGGATGAAGCTTGGTCCTAGACCTCTGGTGGGTAAGGTTGTACCTAGAGGCCTTTGTGGCTCAGGAAGTCTGCTGATGGGTGGGGCTGTGTTCCCACCCTGTATGTTGGTTGGTCTGAGGCTTCCCTACAGGCTGCTGGGTGGGGCTAGGTCTTAGTGCTAATGATCCAATCAAGATGTCACCCTCCAAGAACTCTCATGTAAATTAACACTCATAGAATGTCTGCCACCAGCTGCTATGTCCCCTGAGGGAGCCACAGCTGTCCCCCATATCCTCAGGAGACCCTCCAAAACCAGCGGGCAGGTCTAGTGCAGGTTCCTATGAAATCACTGCCTCTGTCCTTGGACCTGGCACACACGAGATTCCATGTATGCTTCCCCTGGATGGGATACATTTTATTCCATAACTTTACTCAGTAATGCAACAAAGATGTTATTACAGAGATTAGTATATTACTCCACCTAAATTTTCAGAGACTTCTCTCCCTTTGTCTCTCACAAACACACACACACATTTATATTCATTCATTTAAAAAAACTAGTCATATTATGTGCCAAGAAATAACTGAGGCACTGGGGATACTGTAACAAACCAAACAAAAACCCTACTGCTATGGATCTTACATATTTTTTAAGTAAATAATTTCTCATGAAGGTTTGTATATGACTATACTAAACAAGCAACAAACTTTGAGAATGGCAATAAAGGGAGATAAATCTGTTTAAATCAATAATACAACAATTATACTTGTGCTTGTATTTAACAATATACATAATTGTGATTCTGATGGAATTTAAGAATACATAGGTGACAGCTTACTCAAAGGCAGAGATGAACATTTCCTTTGTATAGAAAGTAATGCCTAGTTCTCTCTTTTCACTTTGATTATTCATTATTTAAACTTCAAATTTTCCCTGATCCCATGTCTTTGCATTTTCTTTCATCTTCCCCATAATTCACACACACACACACACACACACACACACACACACACACACACACACACGGTCAGAGACTATTGATCTTATTTCCTATCAGCTGAATTTTGTGTCTTGGGCCCCTATTCTTCCTCTCTCCATGTAGTCATTAGAGGAGTTTGGAAACATCTACAAACTCTGAGTTCTGGTGCCCTACTTGCTGGCCTGCCTAAAGCCTTGGGTCACTGGGCTAAAGATGGCTTCCATTAGTTAGCACTAGCACTATAGGGGCAGGGGGAAAGGCCTCTGGATCCCTAGCTTTGTGATATTAGGGGCAGAAGATATGAAAGAATAAGATAATAGGATATGAAAGAGAAAGGAAACAAATGAGGACAGTTCAGTAGTCCTGAATGCCTATCCACTCCATTCTAAGAACCAAAATGAATCAATTTAAGTTTATCTTCAGAGCTATTTATATATATGATTTTGAACACCAAGACAAGTGGCCTAAGCTTAAATCCACTCCCACACCTGTTTGACACGATCTGAAATTCCTTCAGTGCAGGGATCATAGGTCCCAGTACCAATGGGATCAGGCAGGAAATGTAAATAAGAGCACCAGGCTGGGATTAAGGCAAGAGCAAGAGATGTTCATTGTGGGGAGTAGAGGTTACATGTCTCAGTAAAGGATGTAGCCACTTCTTAGGTCTTTTTGGTTATTCCCTTTCAAACAGTAGGGGCCCAGTGCTGCAAACAGACCTAGTACAGTTTGGACATGCACAATTCCTAGTTTTTTCCAGACAGCAGTGGTGGCCAGAGAAGTCTGGGGTGATGTACTTCAGCTTCTCATCTACAAGCACACTACCCAGTTATAAGGAAAGCACCTTTTGGACCAAAATTTGCCACATATAGACATTTATTTTTTTTAGACAAACACTGAGGGGCAAGCAAGCAAAGAAAAAGTTAATAAAACCTGTTCTTTCTAGAAGTCTCACTACTTCTCTAAAAACTTTTTAAAACAAATAGCCCATGTTTATATTCTATAGTTTGATTTTGGTGGTAACTATATAACGGTGTATGTCTGTCAAAATTCATGGAACTGCATACCTGAAAAAGATGAATTTTACTGTATGTAAATTATACCTAAATAAACTTGACTCTTAAAATTCTATTTTTGAAAAAAAATCTTATGTTCAGTTCCATTTGCTTCTCTGAATTTATGCATAAGAATGAGGAGAAGAGAAGGAGAAAATAGTGGGTATAAATTTTGCAATGCTAATTGAAATAGCATATCGTATTTGTGTTTTAATATAACTTAACAAGTTGAATAGTTAAAAATAAATTCGGACACACAGCTCACACAACTTTTCTTTCACTTTGAAATTAGGACTATTAGCACAACCAGTGGAATAAGGCCAGAAGGGCCTAAATTAGGAAAGAAGTGGTTAAGACACCTTTTTACTATTTTACAGATTGAGGTTCAAGTTTCTCTTGGATTGAAAGAAAAGAATAATCTTCCTCTCACTGCCAACTTTTTAGAGGAGAAAAATCTCCCTACTTTTAAGGAGACATGAATTGGAGTCTTTCTTTGATAGCAGGCAAAGAGGTCTTTCCTTAGGGTCTCATCAGTAGAGCTAATATATGGTGAAAGGATAATACAATTAGTAAGGTTTGATAAACATGCTTCCTCCTTAGAGCTGTTTCATTAGGTGCTTTGACCACTAGAATTATAATGAGAGCCCTGGAAATGTAGCAGAGATTGGGGAAATGATTCATCAGGTTATGCAGCTCTTACAGAGCTCCAATCGTATAAATTATCTTTATTGCCCTATCTTGGCTGAGTTTTAATTACAATAGGTCATGTTAATTTCATCAAGATTTCTATGTCCATGCAGATATAGAGCTCAAGTATCTTCTAGAAATATTTTTTCTAATCTCATTTGTGCCTATATACTCTAATGATTAACTACTAATGAGATTTCTTAATATTGGAATTGTTTGTGCTGGACATTTGGGAGATTTATTTTAACAGTACAATAGCAAAACACTGCCACTTGCCATTTTATTTTCCTTAATGTAAGTTAATAGCTTAAATCCATATGGTGCATTTTTTTTTATATCTGTATCTAATGGTACGACCTTATTTCCAGGCTACACTGTCAGTTATCTGTACTTTCCACAGCATGGCACTCATAAGAGAGAAGTGCTAATACTCCCACTGACTCTGAGTAAAGTATCTTTCCTGTTTGACTTTTCCTCATAATTGATAACTTCACTAGTCTGCTTTATAACTAAATTTCAGGTGGTCTTGGCTAAGATAACATAAATACAAGCTGATCATAATGACTAGCTGGCCAACTGTGGCCTTATAAATTAGAAGAGTAGATAGTTGCCTGTATGATGTGATTTCCAAATTCTGGGAAGACTCTTCTCCAAATTTGTTTCTTATTTATTAAATTCCTTTCCCTAGTAGCCTTACTTCATAACATTTCAAGTTAAGCACCTCTCATCTCTTTCGTATTTCCTGCAATTTCATGCTTCAAGATCTTTCAAAAACTTTTATTTCAATGTTTGTTCAAAAAGCCTTTATAATGCAAATAGACTCGGGGAGAAATATCAACCATTGGCCCTCAATGAACTTAGTTTCATTAGAAGACAGAGTGGAATGAGGAAGAGAGAGAGGTTTGTTTTTTTTTTGCAGTTCAGAAAGTTGATTTTTATCTAGGATTTCAAGGCTCAGGACAACCAGAGGTCTATTTATCTCTTCTTCATTTGTAACATTGAATACAATTTCTATCTCTTATTGAAAGGAAGTTTTTATTAGACAACAGGTGGAAACTGTACACTCAAGGGAGGAAGACCTGAAGGTAAGAAGCCTGGAGTGAGAAGGCTTGGAAAGTAAGTTAACAGTACAGAAAAAATTTAAGTGATACAATAATATAACATGTGGCACCAAATAAACACCAAACAGGTTAGAATTATTATTAAGATTGTAAATCCAGTGGAATTCCTTTTCAGATAATTCAGGAACAAGTGTGGTATAAAATTTTCTAAATTGTCCATAGAATTTAATACATTAGTTTGGTGTGAAATATTACTTAACCACTTTTTTATTATTTTCTTGGGATTAAGGCTAAAAGAATTTCATTGCATTTTCACTAGAAATGAGTTCTTTCAGTGAGTTTCTTTAAATGCAATTAAAAGCTACCTATGGTCTGAAAAATCCATTTTTATCGGAAAAAAAAATAATATATGGGTAAGTTACCAGATAATGGATTTTTAGACCTCCATTAACAGCCATTTGCAAGGATTTCATGTTACTACTTCACTGTCTATTTTTAGGATACTGTTTAATGAATTAGACAAAGTGGCAGCTCAATTTCACAATCTAGGTCATGTGATCACAGTTGTGGAGGAGAGGAGTGAGCATCTGACCCACAGCAAGCTCTTTTGCCACAATTTCCATGTTGATCATATTATATGTAAACAGCTTCAATTGGAAAGCTCTGATCCGGATTTTTCTGTAATACTTAACAGTTTGTTATCACCTGTTTTCATTGCTAAAATAACTAAATATTATTCCCTAAACTGTAAATTTTTTGTTTTTCACCTATTCTTTATCTTTCAAATTCTAACAACTGCCAAGTCAATATAATCCCATCATTATTTTCTTCTCATTATTATCACTACTGTAATAGGCAAGAACAAATTTAATTCCATAATAGGTCTGTTTCTTTTACTTTAATCTTTGTATTCTGTTGCTTTTGCTACAAGTTAATCACTAAAGGGATGTTGCCTATAGCTTAGTGTACATAATGGCCCATCTCTGGAAAGTCTGCCTCTCATGCCTGAGCATTAAACTAAAATATCTTTGTTTAAGCTCACAGGAAACATCCTGACCAGGCCCATCAATGAATGGCTGCAAGAAGGAAGAAATTAAGACATCCCACCAGAGTCTGGTTGGAACCAGGAAATATTTGCAACAACTTACCTCCTTTTTAATACTTTACCTCTTCTCCCTTTTGCTTTTAAAGAACCTAACATCCAGACCTAGGCAAGATGGTTCTCCAGGACACTAGCTCACCATCTTCCAGGTTTGCTGGCTTTCTTATTTTTATTTATTATTTAATTGAAGTATAGTTAATTTAAATGTATCAATCTCTGGTGCACAGCACAATGTCCCACTCATGCATATACATACATATATTCATTTTCATATTTTTTTCCATTAAAAGTTATTGCAAGATATTTAACATAGTTTCCTGTGCTATAAAAAAGGAACTTTTTAAAATCTATTTTTATATATAGTGGCTAACATTTGTAAATCTCAAACTCCCAAATTTATCCTCCCCTACCCCTTTTCCCCTGGTAATCATAAGATTGTTTACTGTCTGTGAGTCTGTTTCTGTTTTGTAGATGAGTTCATAGTGTCTTATTTTTTTTTTTAGATTCCACATACGAGTGATATCATATGGTATTTTTCTTTCTCTTTCTGCCTTCCTTCATTTAGAATGACGATCTCTAGCTTTCTGAATAAAGTCACTATTCCTTGTCCCAACAACTAGTCTCTCAATTTACTGGCCTGTTGTGCAGCAAACAGTATGAGCTTGGACTCAGTGATACTGCCCCATTTAAGATTATTAATGATCTCTCCAGTATCAACTAAAAAGAAGTATGTATATGTATATGTACGTATGTATGTGTGTGTGTATATATATATGTGTGTGTGTGTCCTTATAAATTTATATTCTACCATCAATTTCTATGTCTTCTTAGAACCAAATGGGTCACTTCGTCACTCCACAAATCCAGCACTCCAGATATGTTAGAAAACATCCCGCTACCACTGTTGACTCTTTCAAACTATTACTCCTACTTTTCCCTGGATGTGAAAATCCATCTTATCTTCTCTACCTATTGAAGGCATACTTATACAAGACTCAAGATTCTTCATTAAACATGGCAGTTAAATCTGCTTCACAATGCCTACTTGAGCACACTATGCTGAGTGCTCAGTGCTAGGTTCCCACGTTACCTTCCCTGTGAAGTCATCCACACGCTCCCACACCAGATTTAAGAGCTACATTCTCTGTGACCAAACTACACATTGCATGCAACTTCCTTCTAGTTCTCATTTCACCTTGACTTGAGTTAGTTACCTGTTAAGACTTTCCTCCCTCACTGTACTGTAAGCTCCTATAGAATATGCTTAAGACACACTATGATGCTTTATGTAAGACAACTCTTTTGTTGAATAAAGGAAATAAATGAGTAAATGATGATTAGAATGTAGATAAATGGCTTTTTTGTTACAGAACATAGATTAGATACTCAAGTTTATTCCTCCTACCTAATATTGAATAATTGTAAATTTATTAAATTACAAATAAACTTTATTAAAGTTCTGAGAATGGGTGGAGGGAAATTAAACTTTGAACTAAAATTAAGACGTATTTCAGAAAGATTGAAGAAAAGTATCTATAGGAGAAAAATACAGCAAAGGAAGGAAGTTTTGTTTCATGTTGTATTTTGTTCTGTTTGTTTTCCATGAAGAAATGTCTTGGAGTTGATAAATATAACAAGTTAGAATAGCAGGAGGGGCCCAAATTGAGATAATTGATTAAAAACCACAATCACATAGGTGCATGAATCAGTACCCCCAATAAGCATAGTGACAATGTTTATCTGTCGACTGCAGGAAGGCACACACTAAGGAAACTGAACAACTGATCCAGGGGAAGATAGGGAGGTATAAGGCTGGAAGTAACTTATTGCTACATGACCAACTTCTCCAAAGACGTTTTAAATAATCATTTTATCTTCTCATGAATATATGGGTCAGGATTTGGGACAGCGCAGTTCTGCTGCTGCACAAGGGTCATTAAGTCAGCTGCAGTCAACTGGTAACTGGGTTGGGCTTGAAGATCCAAGAAGGCTTCACTCATATTGCTGGTGTCTAAGGGTTCCTCTGCATGACTGTTCTCTCTCCACATGGCTGGTTTGGCTTCTTCACATCATGGTGGTATTAGGATAGTGGGTCTTCTTACAAGACCACTGGCTTCCAAGTGGTAAAAACAGAAAATGCAGACTTTTAAAGGCCAAGATTGGAAAGCTTCAAAAAGTCACTTCTGTTATATTCTACTGGTCAAGTAGGGACCAGGGATAGTTCAGATTCCCACAGAAGAGAAACAGACCTCATAATTAATAAAGTCAAGCAAAGGGCACACTGCAAATTAGCATGTGGGTTGAGAAGCATTTTTGTGACCAATTTTGGAAATACATATTCTGCCCTCTGTCCACAAGTTCTTCCATTAGATAAAATATATTCACTTATCTCCCCAAAATTTCACTCTATGACAGCATCATGCCCAGGCTTGAGGACCAGTATTTCCTTATCTAAATTGGGTCCAGGTGAGAGTAGGTTTCTTCAAGCACAGTTCTTTGGGTGCAGAACCTTAGCTGCAGAGATATATGAATAAAAACCAAAAAGCTATTTTCTCCCACTGTCACATAGCATATAATGGGGAAACAAAGACAGGATAATTAAAGTAGACCTTCTCATTCAAAGAGAGGGGAATAGGAGGCATACAGTAATCACTCATCCATAATAATTTTAAAATCCACTGAGCATATGTCACCAACTTCTACTGTTCTAGAGACAAAGAGTGTACAGTGATTACAATCCATCTGTGCTCCCAAGGTATAGTTCTCCTCAGAGCATGGCTCCATTATCTGTTTTATGTGCTATAAGATATTGCCCATGTCTGCAGTTGAGTGGTTTGGTCTGCTTGCTTCTTGCCTGTGAAAATTCAGGAGCCCAGATGTCTCATGAAAATACAACACCTGGATCTTCTGCCAGAGGGAAAGTCATTGACTGACATCCTCAACTGCTGCCCTGTGAGCCAGCACTATATACATACAAAGGCCGCACCATTACTATACACGTGCTCCCAGCCAATGACTGAGTGGCAGGAACACTGAGGCAGGCCCCTCCTACAAGATGTGGGAATTCTCCGTCAGCCTGCTTTGGCCTGAAAGCTTCCCAAGAGCCTGACATAAAAGTTGCACTCCTAAATCAAGTTCCACCTTCCATTCCAGAATCGTCTTTCTGGTTCTCAGGAATACACTGGTTAGTTAGAATATGACACTGATGTTGGAAGGGTGACAATATAAGCCTTTTATTTCTTTGACTATAAAAGAAGTTAACTAGAAAAATGAAAAAAAAAAAAGAAACTATTATAAGTCAAAAAGAGGGGCAGTGCCCAACATTATTTGTGTGGTTTCAAGTCCTATTCAAATGAAAGTCCTCTCTAAGTATGCACTATAAAATGAAGGCTATAAAGAGACTGGAAGATGATTAGCTGGGTAAATGGAAGGTGCTTGAATTTTGTCACCATTTCCTCAAAGCTGAAGTGCCTCACGATAGGCTGCTGGGACATGCTGAGTGAGAAAGAAAGAACTCATTGTCTTTATAGAAATGCACATATTACTTTAACAAATATTCTAAAGTTGAAAGGAATGACCATCGAGAAGAACTGAGGAAAGACCAGATGGACTTAGCACTAGTCTGGATATGCTTCTTCCTTTCGTCTTAAGGTAGGGACCCCAAACTCCAACAACCATGGTAATAACCTCACTTTCCTGGCTCTTAGTGTAATAAAGAACAAACTTGACTCCCTAGTGGATCTATTCCTTTAGCTCTAAACATTGTGTTCTGTTGCCTCTGCTTATTCATGCAGACTCTGCATCTTTGTGAAAGAATGTTGCCTGTAGCCTGAAATGTACACTATAGCGCATTCTCAAGGCTCTGCCTCTCAGGCTTGACCTTTAAAGGTACAAAATTTTTCATTCACATAGATACAAAAAGTTGCAGAAAAGAGTAATATTTGTCTTGTTGGAGGTTTATAGGAACATTGTGACCAGACCTACATAGATCAAAGATCTATTCAAGAACAAAGGATTCTGACACCAAGAAGTTTGCAACAAGCAGCCACATCCCCTCCCCTTTTAGTGTAAAAGAAGCCTATATTCAAACTCCAGTAAGATGGTTTGGGTGGACACTAGTTCAGCATCTCCTTGGTCTGCTGGCTTTCCAAATAAAGTCACTATTCTTTGCACCAACATTTCGTCTCTCAGTTTATTGGCTGGTCATGCAGTGAGCAGTAGGAAGCAGCTTGGACTCAGTAACATTAGTGTTGTCACCTGTTCATATGGGATTACGGCCAGATGATCTCCCAGGTCCTTTTCAGTTCTACAGTTTAAGAACATTATTAAAACTCCAATTGGACTGAATCATTTCCATTTTTAATTTCAAAGCTGTAATCTGATTGCACATAGATGTGATTCCAGTGCAATCTGTTCAATCAATATATATGAAATCAACAGAGCATCTCTGGCAGTTACACTGCACTACCCATATTCTATACAGCCTCAACTCAAATTCCAGTCTTATGAACCCGAGATTGCTCTTTCCTTTTGTGCTTAAATATAAGAGGCAACAGATGGAGTAGAATAGAACATCTTTAAAACTGTAAAAATTATCTTATGGCCCTAATTAACACAGAAACATACATTCATCTCAATAAACAAGACCCAATTTATGGTAAACATGCTATATGAACGTTTCAAATGCTTTTTTAAGTAGAATGTTTTAGTATTGACATATTTTATTGTTTTCCAATTATTCATTTATAATTTTGGGCGGATAATGATTTGGAAAACAATGAAATCTTAATCAAAATAAACCCAGAGTTCTGTCTACAGGGATGATTTGATATATAGAGAGAAATAGGAAAGGGAAGGGAAGGAAAGACTTTGTAACGCCGTAAGCCAAGCTGCCATTATCTTTTTTCCCCACATAATTTTGAATAGCCCCAACAGCTGTGCTTTGTTACCCAACAAAACAATTTATTTGCCATTATTGACCTTCTAATTTTACCTTGAAAGGTTGTGTAAATGAAAGAAACAAAGGCAGCACTGGTGGAAATAACTCAAAAACATAGCTTTTTAGATAAGATACATTTGGGGAAAAAAGAAGTGGAAATGCTTAGGAAATCTATTTCTGCACCTAAATCTATGTGCAAAAGAACACATGTGAAAAATAGAGCTCTGACTCCAAGCTGTGGTTTAACATCCAGGACTTCATAGGGTTATTAAGTATACCACAGTATCTGTTAAGTACTGACCTCTGCCACAGAAACTTGGCATAAACTGTTCTCTTTAGGAAACAGATATAGCCAGAGAGTCTCTGCTTTCTGTTAGATTTATGCAGAATTTTGAGCTGATCAAGCTGTGTTTATGGTAGCTGTCCATATATAGACTGTGGAAAAACATAATAAATTATCCTTAAAAGGACAAGATTGAGTGATATTAATTAAATGGTCTGAAAATTAAATCTCAATGAAACCATTTTTAATGAATTTCCTGGTGATTAGGCAGTTCTTCACTTAGTTTACTCTATTATTCCAAGAAAACCAGAAAAATCCCATAATGATAAAGGAAATACCAAACATGTCATAAAGAAAGACATCCGTTCTGGATGAGATTTTATATATGGTGACATTTTCCTGCTTTAAATTCTTTAATAGTTAACTTGGCATCTATCCAGGACTTCCTATGCCAGGCACTGATTTATGGGAAGTATATATAAAATCATTCTATTCTCACAAGTACATGAGGCAGCCAGCATTATTATACATATTTTTCATATAAGGACAACCGAGGCACAGAGAGGTAAACACCATCATGTCACTAGTCACACATCATCCCATAGGCTTAAAAAGGGGTATCTGGCTTAACATACAAGACCCTGATGTGGTTGATGGTCTCCTTAGGAGCCAGCTTCCCTTTCTTCTCAGATCCTCAATGCCACCTATGACAACCTACTTCAGTTCTTTCAACATGCAATGTCCTCTCAAGTTCATCACTATCTCCTCCTCCCCCTTGGCCTTAATTATCCTTGAAAAAGTAAAGGAATCTCTTCATTGACCCTTCTTTGTCTTGACTTTTCTTCCTACGTCTTCTGCATTCCTCGATTGTACAAATACCACTGATTGCTAAATTCACCTTAAACCTATCCTCATTTTTGAGCATAAAAAACTACATAACATACCCATTTCAGTTGTAATGTGATAACAAAAAAAACATGAATTAAACATATCCATCTTCAAAATGAGGGAACATGACATTACAGTGCAAGTACATAGTGCCTGTTTGATAAGGTTTATGAAATGACTAAATGAAAATGAAGAAAAATAAATCATTTCTGCCCTCATCTTTTAATAGTTATAATAATCTTGAATAACTGTTTGATGTAAAATAATACCAGATAGATTTGTCGATCTTGTACAAATGTAGTTTTATATAAAGTTTTCAATTAATAGACAATCGATAATGATGTTGTTTCCCCAGTATCACCCTGAACTGTAACAGAATGAGATAAATGGTACAAATTTAGAAAAAATATAGAAAATACTTAGGAGAAATAGAAAAGAACATTGCAATTTTCCTGAGAGGTAAATAATTTTGTCAATCCCTAAGTGCAAAAAAAAAGCTTTACCCACCAAGCACCTAGATGTCAGAAGAAAAATTAAGAGTAAGGAAGAATTAAAAAACTAATCAGATCTCTGGAAGTAAAGTGTATCTTAATGATTCCCAGTTTATAATTTATTATGAGGCTTATGTGTGACTTATGGAAATGTTGACAGAGGAGAAGGGTTCCTGATTGTACCTGTAAACCTACTTATAGAATCTGGCATGTTTAAATGTTTTGATTCCTAAGGGAAACGTCTGTCAGCTTCTTGGGAGAAGAAATAATTTGTGTGAAAGACCATCATGTGCTAGGGAAATGTGACCCAAAAAAGGAGTGTCACCAGAGAAAGACAATATTCAAGAACAGTGGCCCATAATGATAAAACCTGACCAACATACTACATCAGTTAGATTGGCTTAACTGAGTCATCTTCCTCTAACTCCTAAAAATAAAGATATAGTGACAGTACTAGGAAGATTCATAACCACAATAACACTTTTCACAAACATCTTCAAGAGCTTGAACCACATTTCATAAGATAACATCTATTACCATGTAAACGAAGAGTCCTTCATAACAGAGAAGCCAGATTGCAAAAGGAAGTTAAATTATCCAACACCCAATTGGTGGGTAAATAACTGTTTACAAGAATTATTTTGGCTGTTTAATTAATCATTGCTTTAGTTCCAACATGAGTCTTTTGCTTTTCAGTATCAAATCAAGAAATCTTTCCATTCCCTCTTATTCTTTCTGAACTATCCCTTAACATATCCTTCCTACTCATTTTAAATTATGACTTTTAATATACTTCTTGGGTTTATATGCCTTAAATATTTGAATATACTCATCTATACCTGGTCTAAGAATTTTCCACATAAATATGAACATACTTCTTTAATTTCCAATATTTCTCTAGAATTCAATGACATGAGTACAATTATTTTAAATGGGAGGGACAAAAATCTCTGTCCACTGCATCAAATACACAGTTATCATAGTTTGTTCAAGTTATTTAAATGACTGTGTATTTTAAAACAGCTGAAGTCAGAGAAAACTGTAATGAGCTGACTTCCCCCCCCCGCCCCCGTTTTTCTGGCTCTAGGAGATTTTTACTTGAGAGGAATAAAACTGAAATAAATCAAAGCAAATATTAGCATTTCCATACAATTACTTCATGTTTAACGTTATTTTGAATTTTAAAAAATGTATAGTGGAGGCACAGTGCATGTTTTTAAAATAATCAGAGTTATAAATGAAAGGACCTATTCAGGTTGTAAAATATGTAGGGTAGAATGAAATGACAATAGTAATAATATTAATGACTACATATGTGCATCTCTGCATATATTTTATTACACTTCCAAATCCATCAAGCACTTTACACTGGGAGGCTAATCTATACAGACTACATCACTGGGTTTCTTTATCCTCTGGCTTCCAGCCAGGTTGGGCCAATGGGAGACATTGGCAGGAAAAAAAGAGAGTAAAGGGAGTATATGGTATTCTGAATAATGGCTCCTCAAAGATACCTACATCTTAATCCCCAGAACCTGTGAATATATTACCTTGGGTGGAGAAAAGGAATCTGTAGGTGTGATTAAGTTCAGAATTTTTGAGGTGGAGAGATTTTTCTATATTATCCCAGTGGGCCTCAGGTTCACAAGGTTCTTTATAAGAAGGAGGCAGGAGGGTCAGAGAGAGAAGACAATGTGAGGGCAGAAGCAGAAGTCTGAGAGTCATGAAGATGCTACCACATGGCTTTAAGGCAGAAGGGAGGGCCATGAGCCAAGGAATGCTGGTATTCTCTAGAAGCTGGAAAAGGCAAGGAAACAGAGTGACCAGTGAAGTCTCCAGAAGGAACACAGCCTTGCTAACACTTTGATTTTAGCCTAGTGAGACCCATGCAGGAATTCTGACCTACAGAAAGGAAAGGAAAAGGAAACAAAGGAAGGCCCATTTTGCTCCATACTCAAGAAAATATATTTTGACATAAAGCCCAGGAATTGGGATAAGGAATAAGAGCACATCAGAATGTCTATACCTGAAAAAGCATTTTCTTTGGTTCCTTTCTTTCCTGGATTGTGCCCCTCAATTTCCAGTCATACTGTTGTCGCCGAACCCTAATCTTGGTATCCCCAGTCTACTAAGAATGCAGTAAGTTTAAACATTTTCCCTAGTGCCCCCCCAAAACCAGAAAAGGCTTTCAATGGAAAATTTATGATAAGTGTGAAGCTCACCTCTAGTGCTTGAATTCTTTCAAGGATTTACCACAGCCCTGCAAATTCCTTCCTGTTTAATTGTCCCTTAGAGCCCAGCAATTGTTTTCTTTTGGTATTATCTTTTGTCAAGTTTTTAAATTTGTTATCATTTACAAGCTTCTTTATGATGCTCTCTCAGCTTCCTTTTAGAAGGATGTTTTTCTCTGGATAGGTTATTTTCTTTCAGGACTTTAAAGATATTATTCCATTGTCTTCTGCTTCCATTGTTTCCACTGAGAAGTCAGCTATATTGGGATAACTGTTATTTCTTTGAAGATAATCTCTTTTTTCCCCTGGCTTCACTTAATACTTACTCTTTCTCTTACTTCCTGGTTTTACTATGAAGTGAGAAGATATGGATTTCTTTTTATTTATATTGCTTCTGATCCTATAAGTCTTCTTAAATTTGTAGCTTAAAATCTTTTGTTTTAGGAAATTTTTCAGCCCTTATCTTAAATATTGATTCTGTCCTATTCTCTTACTCCTCTTTCTAGAGCTCTAATTACATAAATACTAACTCTCCTCTGTAAATTTTACTCACCTTCTCTGCTCTATTTTCCATTTTTTGTCTCTCTGTGCTTCATTCTGCTATTTTTTTCAGTTCTTTCTTCTAGTAGGTTTTGAATCTACCACTAACCATATCAAATGCATTATTTCCTTTAGTTATTTTACTTTTTAAATTTTAGGGTATATACTCATTTCATACTATATTTTTAATTCTCTACTAAAATTCTGAGTTTGTTTTCTACTCCTTTGATCATACTAAGCTAGAGATTTTAAGGTTTGTAACTGATACTACATCACCTAGATCCTCTGTGGGAATCTTTACAGTTTCCTTTGTTGCTTTTGATTTTGTAACATGATTGTTTCCTCATGTGCCTTGTTCTCCGTGAGCTCACTGGGTTCATGGACATAATCCATTGATCATTTCCCTAATTCCCAAATGTATACTTGGAATGGTCATACATAGAGGTAGGCAAATTTCTCTCAAGGCAAAACCTTTACTTGCAAATTAAGAGCCAAGTAAAAGCCCTTGAAACATCTTCCCTCTGCTAAGATAGTAAGTCAATAACGTATCCTAGGGAAACAGCAGGGATTAATGCTACTCTCAGACTTAAATGATACAGCCATGGTAGCCCCATTTAATTCACCAGCCTGGTCAGTGCAAAAATTGGATATATCATGGGGGGTAACAATAGCCTACTGCAAATTTAATCAAATGATAGCCCCAACTGTAACTGCTGTTACATGTTAGATGTAGTGTCTCTTCTAGAGCAAATTAATACAATTCTGTTTGCATGGTATGTGAATATTGAGCTGGTGAGAATTTTCTTTTTGATAATCATTAAGAGGAAAAATCAAAGCTGGTTTGTGTTCAGCTAAGACAGATAACAATATATGCTCCTGGTTTTTACTTGAAGGCTATTAATTATCTTACTCTCTATCACAATATTGTGTAAAGGAACAAGAACTACCTGGGCATATGAATTAATTATCCATTCAGTGGATAATATATTAACCCATTATACTGATATATTATGTAATTAATCCTGATGAATAAGAAATGGCAGGGTTTCTGACCACCTTAATAAGAAACATGCACTCTAAACATTGAGAAGTAAGCCCTAAAATGATTCACAGACCTGGTACCACAGTGAAGTCAAAGGACAAGTTCTGCATCTTGCACCTTATCGCACTAAGAAAGAAGCAGAATATTTAGTGTTAGTAGTACTCGGAGATTTGGAGGCAGCACATATCACACTTAGCAATATTGCCCTGGCCCATTTTTCAGATGAGACAGGAGGGCCTTGCTCTGATTGGGCTTCAAAGGGGGCCCTGTAACTTAGGACATATGATTAAAAATATTCCATGGTAGTGTGAGCACCTGCAGCAGAGGAAGTATCATGCGGAGGCTCCGGCAAATCCTAATAGGATATATGCCATGCAACCACTTGGATCCTCAAGCAAAACCATGCCATCCATAGGAAAGAACTATATACCAATTGATAAATATCACTTTCATGTGAATGAGCTCTGACAGAAGCTGAGTGACTGACCACAGGACATCAAGTGACCAAGTAGCCAGAAGTGCTCATTATGGATAGGTGTTATCGAACTCATTGCTATAGACTGAATGTGTGTGTCCCCTTAAATTTCATATGTTAGAAGCCTAATTCACAATGTGACAGTACTCTGAGGCAGGTCTTTGGGAGATGATCTGGTTATGAGGGTAGAGCCCTCATGAATAGGATTAGTACCATTATTAAAATGACCCCAGAGAATTCTCTTGCCCCTTACATCATGTGAGGACACAGTGAGACGATGAATGTGAAAAAGGACATGGTCCCTGACACCAAATCTGCTAGCACCTTGATCTTGGACTTCTAGCCTCTAGAACTGTGAGAAGTAAATTTCTGTTGTTTATAACATACTAGAATATTCTGTTATAGCAGCCTGAATGGACTAAGATACCCACCAAGTTACAAGATGAGGGAAGGCAAGAAGCTGTGCAACAATTTGTCATGTTAGGGAAGCATATCTGGAATTGTGATTAAGCAGGTCCAGGGACTACAAGTAAGTTTCAGAACTAGAAGACTAGGACCTTCCTTATCCCTTATCAGTCTTTCACTGATGTCCTTCCCTCTGCTCACAAGAATGGACCTAAGCGGGGTTCTCTATGACAAATTGACAGAGGAGGAAAGGGATCAAACTTAGTCCAAAGATGGACCACTTGGTATGTGGATGCAAACCAGAAATGAACTACTATTGGACTACCCCATCAGGAGTGACCTAAAGAACCACAGTGAGAGAACACCCTACTGAAGGGCTACGTTTTAGACAGTGAATGCAGTTATCCATTATGTCCAGAAAAAGAAGTGGCCAAAGGTACACTCAGATCCTTGAACAGTGGCAAATGCCTAATTGATCAGGAACCTGAAAAGAACACTTTTGAAAGACTGTGGAAGAGGCATGCGGATGGAACTGAGAATGGGTACAAAGCATGAGCATTTTCCATGAGAGACTATCCCATGGAAAAGAGTCACTAAACATGCAAACTGCAAGATGAGTTCACCTGCCCGATCTTGCTCCCTTCACTCTTCTTTTCCTGAGAGAACTTTCCCCAATAAATCATTTTAACAAGGATCTCCATTTCATATCCTGCTTCTAGGGAACCTGACCTATGCCAGTGGGAGATAAAACCACCCTGCTATCAAACAAAGACAAAAAAACTAATCATCTTAGACTGTAGACTAAAATTTGAGTGATGAAAAAACTCTCTGAGAATGCGGAACCAGAGGCCTTCCATCATGAGTTTAAAATTTGAATACATATTACCTTTGTGGTCCAGAAAAATCACATGGAAAAAAAATAAACTCCAAAAAGTGAACTTAAGTGATCCAGACTGGCAATACACCCATGTGCCCCTGTTCTTTCAGATGCTATGGAGAACAGTATGTAAGTTCCTTAAAAAACTAAAAATACAGTTACCATATGATCCTGTAATTCCACTTCTGGGCATATATCCAGATAAAATTATAACTCAAAAAGATGTGTGCACCTCAGCGTTCATAGCAGCACTATTTACAAGAGCCAAAACATGGAAGTAACCTAAATGTCCATCAACAGATGAGTGGATAAAGAAGATGTGGTATATAAATACAATGGAGTATTATTCAACTACAAAGCGAATGAAATAATGCCACTGGCAGCAACATGGGTGGACCTAGGGATTATCATATAAAGTGAAATAAGTCAGACAGAGAAAGACAAATATCATACGATATCACTTACATGTGAAATCAAAAAAAAAATAAAACAAATGAACTATTTACAAACAAGAAACAGATTCAGATATAGAAAACAAACTATGATTACCAAAGGGGAAAGGCATTGCAGGGTTGGGGGGAATAAATTAGGAGTTTATATATATATATATATATATATATATATATATATATATATATATATATATATATATATATATTTTAAATTGAGTAAATATATAAATCCTAAAATTCAGGTAATAGAAAAACTTGAAACATGATTTTTTAAAATCCAAAACTAAACACCAAGAAGTAAAATTGTGGAAAATTACAATTAAAGAATGGATTTTAAACAACTATCCAGAGAGAAAAGAAATGATCATTAGATTGACAGCAGATTCATAATTATCTACATTGCAAACCAGGAGACAATGAAATATTTCCCAAACTGAATAAATGTAACTCTCAATATTAAAAAAAAAAAACCGATGTGTATTTATCTAAGAGAAACTGACCAAGATTTTAACAGACAAAAAAATTTCATGTAACATGCATTTTAAAATATCACTGATATAAATAACTAATAGTCCAACAAAAACTTGTAGACAGCTAACAAAATACTAAAAGAAGTTTATGATGGCTGAAATATGCCTTTTGTAATAATGAGGGATAATAAAATTTTGCAATTTAGCCAGGCTGATGTCAACTGGAAAGAAAAATATCTTAATAAAAGAGAATGACAATTTAGTGAGCCTAAATAAAATTAAGAAAAAGCTATACATTCAAGATTGTCTAAAAAACAGTTAAAAGACATACAATTTTATATGAAAATATACTCAAATATAATTTAGTTTTAAAATACAGATGAAACAGATTATTACAATAATCTTGATGCACAATAAAATTTAAGAAGAATTAATGTATAGAAATTAAACAATCAAATAAAACCAAACTTGAAAAGGGACTAATGAAACTCATAAAGCTTGTGTTAAACGCATCTATATCCAAAACAAAAATATTGGCTCTTCAGTTTATCCTGTCTTGTAAATTCCAATGGAAAACTGAATATATACACATGACCAAAGGGAGCATGAACTTAGCACAGGGAGTGGGATGCGAGAAATGAGCAGTGTTTTATGAAAGGGAGAGACCAAAATAGGTTATAGGATATTAAAAATCTATAGGAAATCTGAAATGTGAGTAAAAAGGTTTTATTTGGGGCTTTGATACCAGCAGATCCCTTAAGAAAAATTATTATTTCAGGAAAGAAATGAAAATAATATAAAAATAAATATAAATCCAGATTTTTCTACATAAAAAAGGAAATGCAAGTAATTATATTAGAATTATAGATCTCTTCATATTTTTACATTGGTTTTATAAGGTAAAATATAGTGAAGGAGGGGATATGCAGGAAAAAAAACACAGCCTGCTCTGTGATTCAGAAATGTGAGTTCTTGGAGGCAAGAAACACAAATCCAATAACTGCAGGTAACTCAATAATTCATAGTTTGTGAAGATTTAATTAAAGAAACAATAACTGTAACTATTGGAAAAGAGAAAATGACTGTGTTACTGTTCATGGTTCTCAGAAAACATCGTAGCAAAGTTAACAAGTATAAACAAAAAGAAAACAAACCACATTTCAAACAGATGTTTCACTCCTAGACACTCTGGCAATGCAGTGAATGGCAGTCCAAACACTAGAGGCTCTTACCTTATCAAATCATTTATACAACAAGAGGGAGAGAAGAAACTGCATCTTAAAAGGGAGGCAACAATGTATTAATAAATGTGTTATTGGTAGCTCACAGCAGAAAAAAAAAGTGACAATATATGTATGTTCATGTATAACTGAAAAATTGTGCTCTACACTGGAATTTGACACAACATTGTAAAATGACTACAACTCAATAAAAAAAAACGTTTAAAAAATGTGTTTTTTTACCAATTACATTCGTTGATGTAATATAAATACCAAAGACTATAAAATGTATTTATGTAATATATGTATAGGCATGCATACATATCTGTGCTTAACTAGAAAGGAGGATTGGGTAAATAATTTCAAAATTAAAGAGTTGTTCTGTCTGAGGAAAGGTTGTCCATAAATGATTATGTTACTGTACCCAGGGAGCACTCAAAAGGACAGACAATGATATCTGCAAAATAGCTATTATTGTTTTAAATGTTTAAATAGAGATGTTATTAGTTCAGGCTAAAAATAATAAAATCCTGGTATTTTTATATATACATGTTAAAATATATGAATACACAATAAAATGTCAATTCACAATATTTTTCCATATGTTCCTCCTTATAATCATTAAAGCATATGAATTTATTTTCTTAAAAGCGGGTATGGTGAGTAGGAGTGTCATGGT
This sequence comes from Vicugna pacos, assembly GCF_048564905.1. Lineage (NCBI taxonomy): Eukaryota > Metazoa > Chordata > Mammalia > Artiodactyla > Camelidae > Vicugna > Vicugna pacos. The sequence goes on from NC_132989.1 coordinate 54,339,382, forward strand.
GTAGAAAAGTAGCTAAAGAAGTTTGCCTTACGTTGAAAGAGAGGCTAGAGCATCAAAGACCAGCGAGAAGTCCTATTCAAAACAGACATGAGGTATCACAGGACAGCAGGATACAACTGCTGAGCAGGGAGGATACTTCCTGTGCTAGCCATACAAGCAAGACTCCTGAGGAGCAGAGGAATGGCCTACTTGTCCCTGGCACATAGCAAGAGGCCACACAGAGACATCAGTCCTGAGAAAAGATTGCTTCTATTTAAAAAAAAAAAAAAAACACCAAATGTCTTAGAGAAGAAAATAGTGTGAAAGACCCAAAAAATAAACCTAAAGACTATATATATAGTACTCATGGGTCATGGGAGTCATTTCCTGTTTAGAAGAGTCTCATATCTCTCAGTGGTTCTCAGGGTTCCTGTCATCAACAAGAATAGAAGCAGTGGACTCCACCACAAGCAACACTTCCAAAGGAATGACAGAGACTGGATGAGAAAGCAACAAAATGAAATTTATTTATAAACTGAGATTGCTTCTTCTGCTAATGTTTCAGTTTGTTGGATCATTGATTAGTGGTTTCACTTTGGGGGGATAATTGGGGGACATATCAATGTTATTCTGGATATCTGAATGCTAACACTGGAGAAGAATCTTTTAATAATAAATCATTCATGAGCTCCAGTGAACCTAAATCAACTTTGAAAGTAAAGTTAGTCTTGGGACTCATTCGTAAAGCAGAGGTAAACTAGTATCTGGTACATACTGGCAACCATGCAGTTCACAATATAATGACAAAATATGGTGAGTTTAAATTTTCTGTGAAATGGAAAATGTGTATTTTAAATAGTGAAACTAAAAAGAGTTATCAGATTCACTTTAATTTGCACATACACACACTTCTTCATCCTCAAATTTAAAATATGCATTCATTTATTATATGCAATATTGTATGAATTTGTCTTCATGGAATAAAGTTAATGGTCTTTTCAAACTTTTTTTTTATTGTTTTAGCTGTGTTTTAGTTTCCGCAACATTGACTCACTGTGGATTATCAGTGCAACCTAGACAAAGCATATCCACAGAGTATATTTCACATTTAAAACACATTTTCACAATAAATGTAAAATATTCATTCAACTAAGTAAGTCAAGATACATACGAACTAAAATACATTTAAGAAAAGATTGGTGCCAAAGCAATACTGAAGAAAAAGAATGAAGCTGGAGGAATAACCTGCTCAGGCTTCAGATAATACTATAGAGCTACAGTAATCAAAACAGAATGGTATTGGTACAAAAACAGGCATATGGATCAATGGAACAGAATAGAGAGCCAAAAAATAAACCCACAAACTTTTGGTCAATTAATCTTTAACAAAGGAGGCAAGAACATACAATGGAGTAAAGACAGTATCTTAAGCAAATGGTAACTGGACAGCTGCATATAAATCAATGAAGTTAGAATACTCCCTTACACCATACACAAAAATAAACTCAAGATGGCTTAAAGACTTAAACATAAGACACAGCACTATAAACATTTTAGAAGAAAACATAGGAAAAACATTATCTGACATAAATCTCAGCAGTCTACCCAGGCAATAGAAATAAAAGCAAAAATAAACAAATGGGACCTAATTAAACTTATAAGCTTTTGCATGGCAAAGGAAACCATAAGGAAAACAAAACAACAACTTATGAAATGGGAGAAAATATTTGCAAAAGATGAGACTGACAAGGGCTTAATTTCCAGAATATATAAACAGCTCATACAACTTAATTAAAACAAACAAACAAAAGACCTCAATCCAAAAATGGGCAGAAGACCTAAACAAGCAATTCTCCAATGAAGACATACAAATGGCCAATAGGCACATGAAAAAATGCTCAATACCGCTAATCATCAGAGAAATGCAAATCAAAACCACAATGAGGTATCACCTTACACCAGTCAGAATGACCATCATTCAAAAGTCCACAAATGAAAAATGTTGGAGAGGGTGTAGAGAAAAGGGAACCCTCCTACACTGTTGGTGGGAATGTAGTTTGGTGCAGCCATTACGGAAAGCAGTATGAGATTCCTCAAAAAACTAAAAATTATAATCCAGCAATCCCACTTTTGGGCATATACCCAGAGAGAACATTAATTCAAAAAGATACATGCCCTCAGTGTTCATAGCAGCACTATTTACAATAGCCTAAGACATGGAAACAACCTAAATGTCCATTGACAGATGACTGGATAAAGAAGATATGGTATATTTATACAACAGAATACTATTCAGCCATAAAAAGAATAAAGGAATGCCATTTGTAGCAACATGGATGGACCTGGAGAATGTCATTCTAAGTGAAGTAAGCCAGAAAGAGAAAGAAAAATACCATATCACCTATATGTGGAATCTAAAAAAAAAAAAACACAAATGAACTTATTCACAAAACAGAAACAGACCCACAGACATAGGAAACAAACTTATGATTACCAGAGGGGAAGGGGCTGGGAAGGGATAAATTGGGAGTTCGAGATTTGCCAATATTAACCAATGTATATAAAAAGATAAACAACAACTTCATACTGTATAGCACAGGGCACTATATTTAATATCTTGTAGTAACTTACGGTAAAAATGAATATGAAAACGAATATATGTATGTTCATGTGTGACTGAAACATCATGCTGTACACCAGAAACTGATACAACATTGTAAACTGACTACACTTCATTATTTTATTTATACATATATATATACATATTTACTTATATATATGAGAAAATTTGAGTTGCAAATTATTAGGAGAGAGAAACTCTGTGATTTGGGGGGAAAATCCTTAATATTCAAAGCATATAAATACTAAAATTAGAAGTACGTAAAATATTTTCATTTTCTAAATGTCCAAGATGCAGAAAATAAAACAAATATACTAACCTTTAGCCAGTCTCAGTAAAACAGCAGTAATAAATTAAAAGGTAGAATTAAAATGTTCAAAATATCCTCAAAGTTTATAGAAGCCATCATATAACATTAACTGCTATACGCTCTGCGTGAAATTTTAAAAACTGTGACTTAATTATTGGGTAAATACTGATTTTCAGCAAATTACCTTTCAACAAATCAATCATTTGGCATACTGGCTTTATGAGAATATTTTCTCCCCCAGAAAGTTGATTTAAAATCAAATTGTCATTTTCTCTCACCATGCTTTACCCACACTAACGTATGGCCCTGCAACACATTATGCTCCTTTCATAAACAAGTCTTTTTGGATATTATTCCACTTGGTTAAACACTTTCACTCCTTCCTATCTGCCTAATGAAATCCTAACTACCGTTGGTCATATGTGAGCTCTAAAACACATTACCTTTACCTCACAATAGATAATACAACCTTAGACCTGGGCTATAGTGACACATTTATTGGTTTCAATATTTGACTACTGATTTTGACAGACTGGATGATTTTTCAACAAATATTTGTTACCATCTCCCTTGATGCAGAGTGTATTTCCCTGCTCTGTTGTTGAGATTGGTCATGTGAATTGTTTAATCAATGCAAGATGTGCCTGCCTTATCTGAGATTTTAAGCGTTATGGGTTTCTATTATCTTGCTATCTTTTCTGCCTTTTCTGAGAAGAATGTGCACTGGATAGTCAGAGAATGAGAAATGCCTGGAGTCAAACACCCTCCAATCTGCATCCTGCAGTGAAGTTCAACACAGTAAAATTCAACCTGAAGACTTGAGAGTGAAAAAAAATAATGGTTTGATTTTAAATTGGTCAGGTTAGGGGTGAATTGTTACATAACATTTTGTGACAAGAACCGACTACTAAATTGACTATTTCACAGCTATCCTGAAATAATTCTTGAATGAATGAACACAAAAAACAGAAACAACATAAATTTTTCTATAGCCTAATGATCAAATAAACCATGGTTCATTCTTTTGAAGACGATTGTGCATTAACTAAAAATTCTGCTTTTAATTTTAACTTTTAATACCTCTTACAACAAAATAGTAACATTTAGCAAAGTAATACAGCGCATTATAAAAAGTCAGTCTATATAGAGAATTCCAAAGTAGACATTTTTCAAATTATCCAAAATGAATCATTCACGCACACAAAATTATTAATATTTCAGAGAGATATGTATACAGATAGATAAATTGATACAAAGATGGAAATAATTTTATAAATAATGGGATTATATTACATAAGTTATGTTAAAATTAAGATACTATAACTGTATTTGAATTGGGCAGAAAGAAATATTTTGAAGTAAAACTGAACGAAATGCTAACACTGTAAGAATATTATTATCTAAAATAAAACCTCTACTTAGAAGAAATAGTATAAAAATTGAGAATGAAATCATGCTTTCATATTACATATTTCAAATGCAGAAAGTATATATTTACTTTTTTATGAATTATTAAATAATTGACATTCTCACATTGTTACCAAAAATTTTCCTCATCTCAATTTTTTATCAGCCTCATGATTGTTGATGTTTATTATATTGGCATTCTATTTTGTAACCATTTTTCCCAGAGTTGTTTAGACTTAAGTAAATTCAGTGTTCACCAACAGTCCTTTTTCTAAAAAATCATCACTGAGTTGTTTATTTAAATCTATCTCTAGTCTCAGTTTCCTTCAAAGGGGAGTTATGAGTACATTATTACAAGAGTCTTTCATGATTGAGAATGTTTATAAGTTGTTTCTGAACTTGAATGATATATTGGCTTAAAATAATTTTAGTCTGTTGTGAATTCTATTTCCATTCAAATATATTTTAATTCTTACACCATTGAGTATTTCTACTCAAAAATCTAAAGTCAACTGGATATTTTTCCTTTTTACAGCTTTCTAGATATTTTGCTTGAAGAATCCTTTGTTTTCACTTGAATTACAATAATGTTCATAGAATATATCAGTATTTTTTATTTTTTCCTGAATTAACATTTATCAGAATTTAATTTTGCTTTTTGATATATAGATTTAGTTTTCTTTTCATTTCAAGGATTTTTTCAGATTATTGCCTTGAACACATATATGTATATATATTTTTTATTTGTTGAGCTCCTCAAAAATTTTTAGTGATGTTAAAAATTGTTATTAAAATTTTACATGAAAGTTGAGATTATAAAAAACTGGTATGAGGGGGAAGGGTACAGCTCAGTGGTAGAGTGCATCCCTAGCATGCATGAAGTCCTGGGTTCAATCCTGAGTACCTCCATTAAAAATAAATAAATAAATATATAAACTTAATTACCTTCCCCCCCAAAACAAAACAAAACTGATATGAGAGGAAAGATACTTATTTACACAGGAGAAAAATAGCAGAAACAAAAAGAGAACATATAGAAAAACACACTGAAATTATTCAACGTTTATACTGGGTTGGTATGGATAATCTGTGTTTACATCTCCCTCGTCCATGATACAGATATTTTGTTCTGTTTTGTTTTAAATAATGAGCTTTTAATGTTAAAAAAATAAACACAAAATAGAACAAAACTTATACTCAGACAGGTTGGAGGTCAAAATTCAGCTCAAGCTTTTATTAAATGATCTTGGGAAAATTCCCTAGTTTCTGTGTGATTCAGTTTGCTCATCTGAAAATTAAGGTTAGTAAGAAGTACTGCACAGAATTATATGAATTAAGTGGAATAAAGCACTCAGTATCAGCAAATAAAAGATAACCAATAAAATGCCTCATATTTATTGTCTTTTCAATATCTCCATTGCTATCACCTCAGTCCAAGCCACCTTTATCTATTTCTAGTACTACTCATACAACTTCTCTAAGTCATTTTACATACAACAATGGTGAGGAGAAGAAGTTAGTGCAGAGACATATACTAGGCTGTTGGTAATTTTTCTAACATTGCAGAATAGAATGTGTGAGTGAGCTTGTTTGGCCTTTATGTTTTCACTGTCTACTGAAATCCTCAAGGCTGGTTCATCCACAGTGAACCATTAAAAGAAGGAAGGCTGATAAACAATGAAGATTAAAAGCAGTATGGGAGGATGTGGAGAGAGAATGCCAGCTGATGCAGATCTGTGTATACTCTGGCAGATTTACTTAGTGACTAGTGGTATACAGCAAGACACAGAATCACTAATGCTCCCTTTGGAAGAATAAAAGTAGAGTGAACTAGAAGGCTGCACAACCTGCTCAGCGAACACTGTGTATGGAAAGGTGGTGCTCCACATGGAAGCACACATGTAAACTACATTTACAGGAAGTACTCTGTCAGTGTGGCAGTGTAATGAGGAGTCTGACTCCATTTTTGTTGTTGTTTTTACTTGACAGCTTTTAAGCCACTCCTACCCTCTTTCCCTTGTGCCTCATGTCTAAGCAATCTGATTTAAAGGCCGGGGTTCCCTCCTGCATTGCTGACAGGAGATTCAAACCAGTGCAAACCACTGCTTGTATGTAGGAACTCTCACCGTTGACCCATCCTTGAGCCACAGTAAAGCTCAGATGCAGTCTCTTTGCGTTTGCAAGTCATTTTGGGCTTACAGAAGCTTGTCTGGCTCTCCTCAGAGAACAACATCTGAATCAAATTTCAAGGCAGGGGACTCCACATGTCTCTGTAGATGACCGTTAACACAGGGAAAGGAGAGAGAATTCCCATTGTGGATGAACTGGCCTTGAGGATTTCCACTGGCAGTCAAAACACAAAGGCTAAAGAACCTCACTCACACACACTATTCTGCAACATTAGAAGAACTACTAATAGCCTCGTATATATTCCTGCATGACTTTCTCTTCTTCCTCATTGTTATTGCTATCACTATTTTTTATAACTTCAATAATTCCAAAGGAACTATGTAAAGACACTATAAGAAGAAGGAGGAAAGAAATAAAAGAAACAAATAACCAAAGAAAAAAGCACATCAGAAAACTGTCACCAAAGAACAAACGAAAAATTTTACCATACAGAACTCGTAAATGTTTAAAAATCAAGAAATCAATTACTTTATAACAAAGAATAAAAGCAGATGTAATTGTCCAAGTTTGCACGGGAGGCAGCTCATTGTCAGAGTTCAGTAAAAAAAAAAAAAGTAGAAAGAGAACAAATAAAATCACAGAAATGAACTACATTGTTGAAGGAGCTCAGAATAGATACCACTAAAAAGAGAGTAAAGAATATAAAGGACAGGATTGAAAAAAGTAAATAAAGTGAAATGGAAATGAACAATGAAAATGATTATAAAGTAAACATTAAGGAAGATAAGCCCAAAAGAGACCAATCATGGCACATTTTGGTTCCCCCAAATAGAAGAACCAAAATAGTGACACACAAAAAAATATGTGAAGATGAAATTTAAAGGAAATATTTATGATGAATGAATTATTTAATCTACAGGTTGAAAAGGTACTCCATGCTGCAAAATACACTAATACAAAATGATCAACATTGAAACATGCCCTAATAAAGTTACTGGATATCCAGACACAAAATTCAAACTATTTCCAAAAGAAAAATAGTCAGTAACCTTTTATTCTAGAGTAATATTAAACACTGGTAAAGCATTATCTACCACATTCTAAAGGAAAGGAAAGGTGACCTAACAATTTGGTCATCTTCATATGTGGGTAGTAGCCAACAAATAGGACAACATGAAAAGACTCATAATCTACTTTCCAGGAAGTAGATTTCCTACTCTTCCTGAAGAAGAGCTTAACATTTATATCAGCTAACCAAATGTCGACGGACCTACAAAACAAACAACAAACCAACCCGGTAGCGATCATTTACTTCAGGTCGTATACCGAAATAAATGAGATTATGATTACAGAAGAGATTGTGAATATAAACACTGATGATACAGACATCTTGTAATTAATAAAATTCAAAAGTAGAACTTAGAGACAAGTGGACTGATAGGCTTTGTTACTATAGATTGTATTTCTGTTTCAGAGATTCATATGAATGGAATCAGATCATATTCTTGAATGGAGTCTTTCATTCAGCATAATGTTTTTTTAAGATTCATACATGTTATTTGTGGTATCTTCAGTCCATTCTTTTTTTCATTCTTGAGCAGTATTCCATGGTATGAATATTCCTTATCTATTAAACTTTTGATAGACACTTGAGTTGTTTCCAATCTGGGACTATTATGAATAAGCTATTTAAAATCATTATGTAAAAAAAAAAAAAGAAATAAAGACAGACAAGTGGAAGTGCAGATAGGTTGATTGTGTCATCTCTAGTATTTGGGATTTAAATTAACATTTAAAAGTTGGTAAAGTGATAATAAAAATATCTGTATAAATTTGTATCCATAAAGTTAAATACTAAAAAAAAAATCTAACTTTCTGAAGTCAAATGTGGAAACAAGGGAGAAAAGGAGAAAAAATTAAAATAACCAATTATGCCAGTAATCACAGTGGTGAGTAAAGAGACATTGTATAAAGGACAGAAATGTAAGTGACTAATAGGAAGCAATGCTTCTTAAGCTATCTGTGGTGAAATATCCGGTTTTCTTTCTCCTTCTTTTTAAAACTTCCAATCCATCATAGACTGTTATTTTACTAAAATATATAGTAACAATTACCAAAGATGAGGCTCTAGCTATGGTAATGTGATGAAGTTGGCAGATCCCCCCCTCCAACATCACGCTTCACTCCCCACCACAAAACTGTTATAAAAATGGACAAGATTGTCAAAATAGCCATTCTGGGATCTACAAATTAATGAAGGATAGATAACAAATCAAACTGCTTATTCTGGAAGAATTCCTAGAGCCTCAGATAAAAAAACAGCAGAAGTCTCTGTTCTTTCCTGGATGCACTTGTATCCCCACTCTCAGCCCTGTTGATGAGAAAAGCAGTTTTACCAACTCAAGGTCCAAACCAGAAGTTTTGGAGTCAGGCGGGTGAGAAATGGCCAAGCACTGAATATGCTCCCCAACTGACACATTTATTGATAGACATAGGGTGGATGATTTACATGAAAAGATGCTCAGCATCATTGGTCTTCAGAGAAATATAAATAAAATCACAGTGAGATGCCGTGACATGCACACTAGAATGGCTAAAATACAAACGACTGACAACACAAAGTATTGGTAAGGATATAGAGAAACAAGAATCGGTTCAAAGATAAATAGCATAGCCACTTTGGAAAAGAGTTTGGCAGTTTCTTATAAAGTTAAATGTACATTTATTATATGTGACCCAGCAATTTTACTCCTTGGTATGTATTCAAGGGAACTGAAAACTGTCATGTATTTTTCAATATTCACAGCAGCATTATTCATAATAGCCAATAACTGGAAATAATCCAGATAGCCACCAATATCTGGTAAATAGATAAATAATATTTAGTGAAGCCATACAATGGAATATAATTCAGTAATTAAAAAAAAAAGAAAGAATCTCTTAGCACATGCTACAAATCAAAAAAACTCCTTAGGCTAAGCAAAAGAAGCCAGATGCAAAAGACTTCACATTGTATGAGTCCATTCACATGAAATGTCAGGGGAGACAAAACTTTAGAGAAGGAAACCAGAACAACGTTTTCCCATAGCTGCGGTTGGGAACACAAAGTGACTGCAAGTGGGCAAGAGGGAAGTTTTTTTGGGTCATATAAGTGTTCTGGAACTGGATTGTGGTGATGGTTGCAAACCTGTATACATTTACTGAAAAATTAGTAAGCAGTAGATTTATAGTAAGTGAACTATATGCTATGTGAATTATACCTCAATAAAAAGAATGAATTACCAGAAAAAAAGACAGATACAAAATACAACCTCCTTTCATATTGTTAGATTCAAAAGATATGACATTACATTTTAATAAATAAAGTTTAAAAATATGAAAATAGGAAATAACATAACTATATACATTATTTACTGAAAATATGCATATAATTAATAGAGAATTGCTATTATACTCTAATTTTTAGAGTGAGTCCCCATATTAAATGATTCCTTTTATTAAATGGACACTTTAAATAAACCCTATTTTTCAATATTCAAAGTTTTTAACATGACAAATGCATGTGCTTCTTGCTTGTTAACTCATCTAGACTGGGTTGACAATAATGCTACTAAAAATGGATAGTGTACATATAAACTGTTTTTATGTTTTACTCTACTAGAATTCATAGTAGTAAAAGCCAGTCTTAGTAGTAGAAGCCAATCTTGAAAGTTATATTGACTAGAAAGAAGACATTTTAAAGTCATATTAAGAAAATCAGAAAATTTAGTTTTACTTTCTTTCTAAAATGGGATAGATGTTGCCTTATAACTCTAAAATTTTAAATTTAATTTTATACTTTTAAAATTAATTTAAAATGATTATAATTTATTTGTTCTTTATTTTTTAAACTGTATCTTCAATCCTTCATCAGCAGTCAGTCCAACTATTTACTCTGCAATGTAAAAGTTAAATTTAAATTATCTATGAATAACAAAAATGATTACATGAATTACCTATCTATCAAGATTTTTTTGATTGAAAATAAAATTCAAGTGCATAAGGGGTTTGATGATAAATTTCACTACAAATATGATTTCCAATTTCAACTGGAAATTGTTTAAATTGTAGAATATGTAATAACTGTCTGGAGAAATTCTGTTCTAGTTTCCTAACTTTTGTTGATAATTCTTACACTTTCTTCAGTTTATTTATGCACCCATGACTGTTGACAAATTAACCTTAAGATGTTATACACTGTATCACAGTCTTACTGAGTGAAACCAGTATGCATGTCTGACTATTTGTGACTCATAGCATGGGCACAATAACATCCAAACTGCTTTTAAAATCCGGTTCATCAAGAGTTGTTAACTGATCACAGGCTTGGATGTTGCATCATCGACTCCTATATGTTTCTAAAAGCATATTCACAAATTCTGCACTCATATCTGTATGAATCAGTAACCAACAATTTGCAGACCAGCACGAGTTCACAGACTACCCTTTGAGTAGCAGTGATATAAAGGTGTAATTATAAAAGTAATCACTAGAACAAAATCTCTGGAGAAACAGAAAATAACCTACAGACAAAAAGATATTGCTTGGAATGAAAGACTCAGAAAGAAGCAGTACACTCAGAACGTATTTATAAACTGTTTCTCTGGGACTAGAAATATGTCTCTTCACTTAAATCGATAAGTGCAAACAGGGAAAACACATCCTTAAAATGAGAAAGAAATCTCAAGAGTAAATCACAAAGTACTTATAAACACAGAAACAAAAACAATGTTAAAGATAAAAATATGAACAGTCATATAAAACAATTATAATATTTAAAAATGTGAAGTCAAAGAAAAGGAGCATTAAAAGGAAAAAAAGGCAGTTTCTATTGCCAAAGAGTACTATCTATAGTGAGTTCCAGAATTTAAAAATATAATATACACCAAATAGTATAGCATCAATATTCTTACCCAAGAACATCACAAAATAAAAGAAGAAAAAAGAAAAAGGGAGTCGTATTTTTTCAATCAGTATGTGACAGATCATACGAACAAAATTAAGCACATATGCAAAGGCCCAAACAGCATACTCAATAAGTTAAATCTGAAAGCACAGAATGCATGTTCTTTTTAGCTTCCCCAAGATCATTTATAAAAATTATTATAAGCCTCATAAAACTCTCCATAAATTTCAAAATAAAACTAATACAATGTCCTCTGAGCATAATTCAATTGAAGTAGAAATTAATAACAATCAACATAAACAAGTATACAAGAAATGTTTTGAAGTCCTTCTTAAATGATTATGACAGAGAAAATATAGACATATAAATATTTTATATATAATATATATATTTGTATATATGTACATATGTGTATATAAATATACAAACATATATATGAAAGAATAACAAGAAATATCCAAGGATAAATATTATCATTACTTGCAAATGCTATTGGATTTCTTGGGTAAGCAAAAAGAATCATTATTATTATCATTACTACACCCAGTACCACTACCACTAATAATAACAAGTACTATTACAAATATGAATATACTATTACAAAAAAAAAGAATCTAATAATATAACATTGATGATTTGAAAATACACAAAAATCAATTAGCAAACATAATTAAAAACTATCTAAAATGACTGCATGAATATTAATGCAGATAAAAAATAACCTACCTTATTAGATTGAAACACTAGAAACCAGAAAACTGTCAATGCTTCCTGACCCAATCAATAAATATAATTCAATACCCCCAAATGTCAGTATCTATTATTTCTGTATTAATGTCTATATCTGATTATCTACATTTTTTTTTTTTTGACTAGAGGGTCAGTTCAAAAGTAGTTATGGAAAAAAATACATTCAAAAAGAGCCAAGAAAATCTGAAAAGGCAGTAAAGGGTCTAGCTTTACCATATACTAAATATTATTCAGCCAGTATAAATCAATCTGATATCAGAAGGACTGAAAATCAAAGGAATAAAATAAAAATCCAGAGATAGTACTCGATACCTCTGGGAATTGAGAATATGATAAAGCTGACATTTCAAATTTACATTAAAAATTAATCATTTGGCAAATGGTGTTGGGACAACCGGTGGATTATCTGGGGAAAAATGTATTTCTATAACACACTTGATTACAAGTTAAAGTTCAGACTATTAAATAACCTAAACCCCCAAAAAAGCCATAAAATAAAGATTAAAATTTCAGAGCATTAAAAAAAAAAGTATGGCTAGAAAAATAATACAATAAGCAAAGTCAAAAAACACATGACACACTTGGAAGAAATAGATAGAGTTATATTATAAATACCCAGTAAATTACTTCAGTATATAATATTTCCATCAAATCAGTAAGAAAGACCAACAGCTCAAAAGAGAAGTATAGGAAGAGAGTTCACAGAAATGGAAAAGCAATTGACTTAAAAATACAAAAAGATACTCAACTACACTTATAAAAAGAGGAAATACAAAATAAAGCCAAAATGAGGTAACAATGATAAAAAGTCAATTAGATCAGAAAAAAAGTAATTTTTGTTTTAGATTATGCTGTAAAGGGTGTGATAAAGTATCTTGTAGCTTGCTGGTAGAAGTGCAAATTTGTGCAGCAATTGCGGAGAGCAATTTGATATCATCTATTAAAACTTTATTTGCATAAGACTCTGTTCCAGCAATTCAACTTCTAGGAGTAAATCTTAATATATACTCTTATATATGCTCAGTGTATATTTTAAAGTGTGTACAATGGTCTTTTGTATAGTAATAAAATATGGAAAATTTTTATCGAAGGGGTCTGAGTAAATAATTTATGATACATATATACCAGAGAATATCATGCAGCTGTGAAAAAAAATTAAGCAGCTTTATACATGCTGAAACATCTCCAAGACAACTTGTTTTATTTTTAAAATGCAGATCAATTTGCATATTATGAAACTTTGAGTATGTGTGTTGGGGGGGTTATTATATATGTTTGTAACTAAAGGGAATATCTGGAAATCTCTGGAAATACATCACATGGATATTGCTAATGAATAGGACTGAGTGGCTGGAGGACAGGCAACTAACTTTCAGCCTTATAATTTTTGCGAGTTTTTAATTTTGTGACATTGTCTCTATTACTTGCTCAAACGAACAAAATTAAAGCAAAATAAAAAGAATTAAGTGTATTTATAAGTGCAGAATTGGAACTGTCTCCAAGATACATAAGTAACACAAGCACAAAACACTGTCTCTAATGCAAGTATGCATCTGTATGTGTTCAATTTATATATATGTAGACATTTATTTGTTTGCATATGTGTAAAACATTTCTAAAATGATATAGCCAAATAAACTATTTGCAAGGATTACCTCTAGGAGAGTCTACAAGATCTAGGTCAGCTGTTGGAAGATGACTTACTTGGTTTTAACTTTTTCATTTTGTTACTGTTTTAATTATTTATTATGGACATAGTACTTTTCAAAAGAAACAAAAAAATGTTCTTCAAAATTCCTCTTATTTTATCTCATATCCTTCAATAGCACAAAAAAATAAGCTCTTTTTTCCTAATGAAGCTTTGTCTATAATACTCCAATATACATTTCTTTCTATTTCATTATCCCCTTATTTTGATTTTTACTTTCTAATATATGCTTTTTTTCCTTTGGATGGAGATTTTGGTACTAAAAGACAACTCAGACTCCTTTGTAACTCCATACCAAAAACAAGGTTTACTTTTTTCAACTTTTTTTTTTTGCACAATTTTGTATTACTTTTGATTATCTAATCGATAACATTCTTTCTAACGTAGTTGATATTATATAATAAGATATGTGTATTTTCATATAGATCAAGACAAGTTTATTTAAAAGTAAAATGTCTCCAGAGCAACCTACAAAAGAAAAAGCACATAGGAGATAGTTAACTTTTGTTCAAAAGCACCTTATGATGATTAAAAAAAAGGCCATCAAAGTAAATCCAAAATAATTTTAAATTTTAACATGTTGCTTGATGTGTTAAATTCACAATCTAACTGAGGTCGACAAAAGATCATTGACCTTAACTATTTTGAAATAGGTGTGTTTATCACTTGCTTCTCAAACTGAAACAGAATAAAAAATTCTGGTATCAGAAGAATTTAAATTTGGACTGGATATGTTCCAGATGGAATCATCTTTCTCATGAAGTAAGGTTAAGTTCTGTGCCTGGGTGGTGCATATATAGATACAAATCAGATTCAAGCAAGCAGGATATCATTTCTATGGCTTGTTTTAATATATTTGGCAAACTTACTCTCTTTACGTTTGTGATTTACTATCATAAATGGGACTAATCTAACTGCATACTTCAGTGTCATCCACATTGTAAATTAAAAATCAGCCCTATAAGGTTGCTCAAATATCCAAACAAAAGTATAGACAAAATGGTAGCACTGATTTCTGACTTCATCTATTTAAATGAAGTAATTGTTCTTATTTTATAAGATTCCTAAATTATTTGGTAATAGTTTTAAATGCCAGTTGTGTCATTTCTACATAGTTATATTTCTTTGCCAAGGTAATTTTCCCACCTTAATTTCTTAAAAATAATATTCTAATGAGCTTCAGTGCCTCTTTTATCTCAAATGTGTTCTCATGTCTTTTTTTAAAAGAGGAAGGACTATTTACTAGCTATAGTATTCACAAACCAGTCATAATTGCTAGTTTAATATGATTTACTTTCCTGATCTGGGACCAGTTTATTAGTGATAAATCTTGCCACTGTTGGCAAAATAAACCTTTTTCTCAACTTTTACTTATTCAGAATAGTCTTAAGATGCAAGGGCTTATCAGGTCATTTAAAAATTCCTCCAGGTTACAAAACTCTAAGTTCTCACACCCTTCAGCACACAAGGACATCTAAAAGACAAAACAGTATAAAATCTGCAACCACAGAAAACAGCAAATAATAAAAGAACAAAGAAATACATAGAGAAATAAAGTGTTCACAGCTGGCATACATTACTGTGGAAGACTCATATCCACAAAAGAAAAGCCTCCTTGACGAGAAGACTCTTCTCAGATACCCTCGTAGCAAACTCTCCCTCCCTGCAAGTATGTGCTCAAATGTCACCTCAACCAAGAGGCTCTTCCTAATCTACCTATTAACTGCACTCTCTTTCAGTCTTCTTCTCTCATTCTAGTTTAGTTTTCTTCTTAATATTTACTGTCATCTCCTAGATAGGTAGGTAGGTAGGTGGGTGGATAGATTGATTGATTGGTTTTTGTCTTCTTACCCCTCCCACCCACAATATAGTTTCAAGAGACCATGGATGCTTCTTTCCCTGTGGCATTTCCAGTACATAAACAGTACCTAACAAATAAAGATGATCTGACATTGTGTAAATTAAATGAACAGAATACTGAGTAGAATTTTTTCAAAAATCACTGGAAAATAGTTGATGACAAGGGATTTAAACAACCACAACAACTAAATTTATTTTTCCTTTTTTTTAATTGAAGTATATTTGGTTTAAAATATTATGTTTCAGGCATACAACATAGTGATTCAATATTTTTATAGATTATGCACCAAAGTTGTTAGGATATTATTGACTATATTTCCTGTGCTGTGCATTACATCTCTGTGACTTGTTTTACAACTGGTAGTTTGTATCTCTTAATCACTTTCATTTATTTCACCCATCCCTCCCCCACCACACCTCCCCTCTGGCAACCACTAGTTTGTTCTTTCCATCTGTGAGCCTGTTTCTGTTTTGTCATATTTGTTCATTTGTTTTATTTGTTAGATTCCACATATAAGTGAAAAGAAGCTTTTGTCTTTCTCTGACTTATTTCACTTAACAGGTCCATTTATGTTGTTGCAAATAGCAAGGTTTTATTTTTTTAATGGCTGAGTAATATTCCATTGTGCATATATATCATTCTTTATCCATTCATCTGTCAGTGGACACTAAGGTTGCTTCCACATCTTCACTACCATAAATAATGCTGCAGTGAGTGTTGGGGTGTATATATCTTTTAAACTTAGTGTCTTAGTTTTCTTTGGATATTCAGAGTGAAACTGCTGGATCATATAGTAGTTCTATTTTCAATTTTTTGAGGAACTTCCTCACTGTTTCCCATAAAGGCTGCACCAACTTACATACCCACCAATAGTGCGTGAGAGTTCACTGGTCCACATTCTTGCCAACACTTATTTGTTGTCTTTTGAAAACAGCCATTCAGACAGGTGTGAGGTAATATTTCACTGTGGTTTTGATTTGTATTTCCCTGACGATTAGTGACATTGAGTATCTTTTCGTATGCTTGGTGGCCATCTATATGTCTTCTTTGGGAAAATGTTTATTCAGGACCTCTGGCTGTTTTTTAATTGAATTGTATATTTTTTGCTATTGAGTTTTATGAATCCTTTATATATTTTAGATATTAATCCCTTATAAGACATATCATTTGCAAATATCTTCTCCCATTCAGTAGGGTGCCTTTTTGTTAATAGTTTCCCTCACTGTGCAAAAGCTTTTCAGTTTGATGTAGTCTTACTTGTTTATTTTTCCTTTTGTTTCCCTTGCCTGAGGAGACAGATCCAAAAATATTGCTAAGACTGATGCCAAAGAGCAAACTGTCTATATTTTGTTCTAGGATTTTTATAGTTTCATGTTTTACATTTAAGTCTTTAATCCATTTTGAGTTTATTTTTATACATGGTATGAGAAAATGGTCCAGTCTTTTACATGTAGCTGTCTGATCTTCCCAACACCACTTACTGAAGAGAACGCCTTTACTCCATTGCATATTCTTTCCTCCTTTCTCATAATTGACCATATGTGTGTGGGTCTATTTCTTAAGCTCTCTATTCAGTTTCATTGATCATTGTGTCTGTTTTTGTGACATACCATACTGTTTTGTTTACTTATTTTTTAATTGAGATTTAAGGTCCTATCCCAGAAGTGTAACTTACAACCAGAACTGTGACAAGCAGGAAGTGGTAGGTTTATGATTTTTGACTGAGACAATATGCCAATTAAGTAAGTAGATCTTAATCTATTCCATTTGATGACTGCTGATTTAGTTGGGCATAAACCACTCTAAGACAACTTTCATAGAATTAATGCAATAGTTAACTTAGCTTCTGTATTATATCCTGTATTGTAACAATATCAACAATGGAGAGTAAACAAATACAAGACTTTTAGATTCTGAGAACCTGCCAATCATACTAGGGAGCAGTAGAACCCAATGTAATATAGTGGTTAAGAGTCCCTGGAGTCCCTGCTCCTTTCAGAACTTAGGTCTGCAAATCTGTGGCTATAAAATCTTATGACCAATTTACTTAACTTATCTAAACAACTTTCCTCATCTATAACCACAGTATTTATTTCACAGAGTTATATAGCAAGGATTCAATTTTTTTTTAATCAACATAAAGCGCTTAACACACAGAAAGGATTCAATAAATGTCGAGTTCCTGTTAGATTTTGTTTCTTAAGATCATGGAATGTGTCTTTTGTTCAGCAAATAATTATTGAATGACATTCAGGTCTTACCTATTGAATATTTCACCAAGTTCCTGCTTATCACAGAACCTTTGGTAGATACTAAACACTTAGAAAAAATTTTAAAGTACATATTTTTATTCCTAGACTGAGAGCTCCCAAAGACGAGAGAGGTGCCTGGTTTTTGTTTTTTTTTATTGCTGTATTCTCAGCATCTGAGATAATGTCTTGCACATGGTGGACACTCAATAAATATTGTTGGATCAATGAATGAATGATGAGCACTTAAACTTAACTACTACATTTTCACAATTAAATCTTCTATTAACTATATTCTCCTTTCTTAACTCTCTTTTTCTTAGCTAAGTTCCAATTCATGTAGAACTGAGTTTCAGCCAAGAAAAGTGTGTTTCTCTCTCAAAAAACAAAATAAAACAAAAGAGTAGTTTGGCTCTTACCTCCCAAAATCTACTAAAACAATTTATTCTTGCCTTTTAAAACACCCTTCCTGATTCCTAAGTTTCTCCCTGACAACTAAGTTCTTTCCCAACATCTTAACTTTCCACAAAAATATTACAAAACAAAGTTGGCTTTATTTTGCTGGGGATTGGTGAGGGGTGGGCATTTTTGAATCCTTCTAATTGTTTGTTTTCTGTAAGAAGCACCCATTACTACCAGACTATGGCTTAAGTCAGTATAATTGGGTATGTGTCATCATGAATCATCTAGGAATTGTAACTTCTCAAAAAGTGCACCCACTTACATACTGACTAGGACAACAAGGAGGTTACCATCACTTGCCTTAATGACAGAGCTCCTATCCTTCTTGACTTTTTATATTTAGGAAAGGATTCAGTCCCTAACATATATCTAGAGATCAGTAAATGATTGTTGACTGTTGAATCACAATGCCAGACAAACATGAAATGAGGGGATTTTTCTCTAATTTTTATGAATAGAATAAACCTGGAAAGAACACACTTTTGAACGACAATGTTGGAAAAAAATAGGAAGAATAAAACACATATGGAAGAGCAACCTTGATTTATCAATGAAGAAGAAATGAAAAATCTTAAAAACATTTTTTTAATTTCTAGGAAATAGGATTTATTAACAGTTCTGTATTCTAATCTAAATCATAAGAAGAATCTGTTTTGAAGTTCAAGATAAAGTTGATAACTTAGAAGAAAACTTTGTTGCCTAAAACAATTTTAAAATAGGTAGTTTGCTCACCTGTGATGAAGGCTGAAAACAAGATGTACTGAAATGTCAATGCTCTTCTATTTCTTTTTGTTCTTTCCTGCCTTTACCATCCTTCATCCCTTAATAAAATGTAACTTTACCAGCCCATTCTCCCAAATTTCATACAGGGACTTTAAAGAATGAGTAGAAAGAAACAAGACTAATGAGGCAAGAAGAAAACAGGACAGAAGAATCTTCATCAGTTGAAGTTCAGGCAAATTTTTTGGAGAGGAAGGGTGAAAGATTCCAGAAAATAAGAGACTTATCAGAACCTGTAGGCTGTGCACCAAAAAGAGGAGGAAAAAAGGATGATTTTTGGAAGTATTTTTATGAGACACAAACTTTATTAAAATTTATAGTTATTTGAGAGATACAAGTTAAACTGATATCATGTAGCAATTACCTTTTTCATGTGCCAGTATTTTTGTTTTGTTTTGAATGATGCTGTAACTGGGCCATGTGTGTCCCTGAGGTGGCAATTAGGAAAGAACTTAATATATTGGAAGCATGAGTTTCTAGGAAAAAAGGATTCTAACATTTGTTAAGCATCAACAATTACATGTACTATTCCATTTGTAAACAAGTATTTTTTTAATTTAATGTTCACAGCCATACTGTGATTATAAACAAGTAAATCAAGATTCAGAGAGATTAATGAGTCTACACTAATAAGTAATGTATACAAGATTCACACCTAGATATCTTATTCTAAATTCTATGAGCCACACTCTGCAACCTTTGTATAAGCCACAGAAACTGGTATGCCAGTGAAACAAACTAATCACCAATCCTAATAAAATATAAAATACAAACAAAAATATTTGGATTGTATTTGTTACAAATATTTGGATTGAAAATGCCACCTTTTTAATATAAGACTGAAAACGTTTTGTTGAGTAGAAATTAACATATCAGTATTTTTAAGCAAATTATTTCAGAAAATGTCTGTTTCGAGATAACTGCTTTCACAAATTAAGCATCTGTTTGACACCACTCCTACTGTGCTAGTCCATGATGCAAATCATCATATTATAACGTTACATGAATAGTTGCTTTTCATCTATTTCCATACACCTGTAATTGACCCGGAAAGAAGTTGCTTTATTTGAAATTTCAGCTGGCAAGTGGAAAATGAATGGGTAACCAGCTCTTTTCTTCATCAGCTTGCCTCTGGGCTAGCCTAATTAAATCTGTCTTGTCTGAAAACCTCCAGTAGTAAATGCTTTTGCTATTTTGAAATAAACATTTTCCCTGAAATGTTTTTCAATTCATCATAATGGAGTCTTTGGGAGCTATCCCCCAAAATATAAATAAATTTTAAAATGTATTCTTAGCTCCCAAATCACTGTATATATTATGGGATCATATGATTTGTTTGTCTCTGCTATTTTCCAACATAATTGTATCAATTTATATCATACAAACCATTAAAACACAATAAGAAAAGGTCATGAGGTGAATTCTGTTTTGTGAAGCTTTTATATGTAATAACAGTCAATTATGTTATCAAATGTGCAAATGATTAAGGAAATAAGACTATATGACAAAGAAAATTCAATATAAATATAAAATGTTGATCTTGTATGCAGTTGATCAGATCTTGAAAGGGTAAACATTTATAGTTGTAAATTAATTTTAAAATAACCTAGTATAATAGCTATTTATCTTGATTGGGGGGAACATAGGAGAAAATTGGTTAAACTTAAAGGGAGGTTTCTTGACAAAACAGGTAGTTAAACTCTGATGCACTACTGGAAAGATTTTTAAATAAAAATAATTTTCTGTCTGAAATTGTTTCAACATACAAATATGTATTCTGTTCCTGCTGTGTAACATAATACTGTATTATATTATATTATATGCATATATGGGCACAAGAAAAGGCAAAATGTAGACTATATAAAATAATAAAACCAAGGTATAAACACAAGACAAGTAAGTAGACATACATAAGTTGAAAGATGGGGATAATTACTGCTGCGGGAGGAGGGCAGGGTATGACAGAATTTAAAATGGAACTTGTGTATGATGAATGTGTAAAAGAAGAGAAGGGGGAATTCTATGTAAGGTCAAGATCACATAAAATAATTAAGTTAGGAAAACAGGACATAAGACAGTAACATGCCAGATATTGCTTGGAGCAGAGCATTTATATATAAGAATAATTGGAGATAAATTTTAATAAGCAGTTTAAGGCCAAGCTGTAAAGATCTTTGAATGCTAGGTTAAGAAGGATTATTTTTTCCTGTGGTACCTGGGAAATTATATGACCAAAGTGATGCTTTGCAAAAATTAATTTGATAAGACTTGGCATTGTATTGGGAAGTATAGGTGGAAAGGAAAGTTGAAAACACAAAGAATCAGAAAAAAAAAATACTATTCAGGAAACTGTGGTAGGTACTGTATAGTTTGATTGTCTTAGCATCCATTCCAATCTCCTTTTTATTAGCCTTCCTTAATTATAAAAAACAATGAGCTAAAAAAAATCTTCCAATATTCTTTTCCACATAGGAGAAATCATGTGACAATCTTGGCCAAAGAGACAAGAGTTCTCTTAGGATATTTGGAAAATCCTTAGCTCTCTTGATACTGTTGCTACTCTGTGTTCTTTCTTACACCCTTTTACTTTCCCACCAGGGACAAAGACACAATGGCAACCATCTTGTGGTCTCATGTGAAAACCAAGAGGTTTTCAAGAGGATAACAGAAACTTGAGTATGGATGTGCTTTGAGACATTGATATGATTGAAGTATTTATATATCGATGCATAAAATTAACAAAATCAGCAGTCATGTTACCTCTAGAGTTTTGTTATGTGATTTAAAAAATTAACTTCTATTTAGTTACACCACTATAAGTTGTAGTCAAACAAGCTGACAAAGAACCTCTTAGAAACAACCCAGGAGGATCACGAAGAGCATCCAAAGCCAAGTTACAGTGGAGAACAGAAAAATGCCAGTGGGTTTTCCCATGGTAGGAAGTTTTAGAGAAGGATTCCAAAATTAATACAAAACCTTCTTAACTAGATGACCAGAAGAATAAAAACACTTTTAATAGAAACTCTATTTTCCTATCCTAAGGAAAGGAAACAAAGTAGAACAAGTTTTCAGAGCCTTTATAAGCTTATGATTTAATGATCAGAGACAGCAATTCAATTTCTAAATGTAATTATACTGATTATTATGAAAAGAAAGTTTAAGAAGCTACATTTCCTGCCCCTAAAGGACTTCAAACTGACAGTATAAACACTAACATGTTCACTGGATGTATCATTAATTCCCATAATCAATTCTTCCCATTCTACTTCTTCCCATTTTCTCTGCCTCTACCAGAATCCAAGCCATACTCTCACCTGAGCTGCTTTAAGAGATGTTAATTTCCACCATCCATTTGGACTGCCTTTCATGCAGTCTTTTCTGTACAAGCAGCCAAAGCCATGTTTTAGAAATGAAAATCTGATTATATTACTCTGTTACTTAAAACACTTCTAAAGCTTCCCTTGCCCTTAAAGGACAAAATCTTTAACATGAACCTTTAGACACCTTGTGGTCTGACTCCCATTTGCTCATATCATAGAAAGCTCCCTCTCTGGACAGTAGCCGTAATGACTTTATCTTGGGTCCTTAGAATAGCCTGCCCTCTTTCCTTTGCACCTTTGCACATGAAGCTCCTTTATAAAGATTTTCCTACCCACACCAGCTTGTCTCACATGCTTCTTCCTCAGCTCTCAGCTCAAAAGTTATTTCAACAGACTTCTGTGGGACAAATGAAACAAATCAGTGAGGCTGCCATTTTGAGATTTCTAAGACAGAAGCTTCTTAAAGATAGAGTTCCACAGCCATGTAAATTAGAAACACAGTAGATGCTGTACCTACCCTTGCAGATTTATAAAATTCACTAGCATAGACATTTTCTGAGGTGCCCTGAATAAACACAGTTTTAGTTTGATGTGATTTTGCATTTCTTGAACACTTTAAACTATAGATTCCTCCTTGGCCTCACTGCACCTCTTCAACATCCTATGGGACTAGTTGTATGAAACAGTGTCCACTGGTGGCCCCAACATCAGGCTCCAGAAAAGGCACCATTCAAACTTGGCCTCCTCTTCTCCAAGTATGATTCCTGCCACCCTTCTGCTAGATGTCAAAGGATTCTTCTAGTCTTATAATTGTCCTGAGAGCCTTGTTGGGACGTGGTGTCATGGCATACACAAAAGGGCTAAGCAAAGTCCTGACACATGTTTGGGGGTGCACCAGCTGGAAGTCTGGCTGCTGAGAGTGCTTCCAGCCATCAGGGCAAGATGCCTCCTGATTGTAGACTGGACAGTCACCTGGTGCTCACTAGCAATGTGGTGGTGAAAACTGCCTCTCGTGGGATGGCTGGCTGGCCAGCCCCCATTGTTTCTTTCCACATGCTTCTTCAGCATTTCCTGGGTGGCAATTTAACCCCTGGACCTGGCATTCTGGCTTCCTCTGCATTTTCTCTCAGCCTCTCTCTGCTTGCATCACCCTCTTTATCCATATCAAAAAGCCCTACCTCTTTTTAAATCTTAATCAATTATTTAATTTATTCTTAATTTGTACATTCTAGAACAACTGATTTACCTGTTTTTTCTTTGTTTACAAATCTAGAGGTTTCATAAAAAATAAATTCATATTTCCAGTATTTCTCAAAAAAAAAAAAATCAGAGGCTCTGACCACAGAAATTCTATATTCCTACATGGCAGCTGCTCCACTTAGATGGCATAAAGGCAGTTTGTCCCAGTTTGCAGCAATCCTTTTTAACATGTCCCCACTGAAACAGGTCAAAGGAGTTCCCACCTAGCACATAATCTCTTATGAACTGAATTTCGTCTCCCCAAATTTATATATTGAAGCCCTACCCCTCAACATGCCTGTATTTAGAGATATAGCCCTTTAAAGAGGTACTTAAGATCACGTGAGGTCATAAAGGTCACATCAGTAGGACTACTGTTCTTATAAGAAAAGGGAGAGACACCAGAGATGTGCATGTACAGAGGAAAGGCCTCATGAGAACATGAAAAGGAGGTAGCCATCTGCAAGACAGAGAGGCCTCAGGAGAAAACAACCTTCAAGGCACCTTGATTTTGGACTTCCAAGCTCTAGAACTATGAGAAAATAATTATACATTGTTTAAGTCAAAAAAAATTATTTCAATAAAGAAGCTACACTGCCTCCTGCTAAATCAGATCCCTTTATTTTATAGTTTCATGGCCCAGCCCTCCCCTTCTTCCTTCCTTACTCTGGTATAAAGTTTACAATTATTTATGTGATTACTGTGATTACTATCTATCTACCAAACTTGAATGTCTAGGGTCTTGCAGAGTATGTTACACTGTCTTACAAATAAGGAAATAACAAATAATTGTGTAATGACTGATTACTCTGAATCAATTCCAGGAAAATGAAGCTCCATGAGACCAAGGTCAATGTCCATTTTGATTCAACGCTGTAGTATGAAAAATAAACGAACGATCAAGATAAGAAAGATAGGGAGGAAAAATACCTCCTACCTTGAAAAAGTTCTGGATATGGATGGTAGTGTGGAACAATGCAAATGTACTTAATGCCACAGTTGTATGCTTAAAAACGGCTAAAATAGTAAACTTATGTATATTTTATTATAATAAAAAATTAAGAAAAATAATAAAAATTTAACTGAACTGATTTGAGTTGAATCCACTGTATATTAAGTTTTATAAATCACATGCTGCATATTAGATCTACACATATTAGTTGTATGACTTTAGACATAGTCTTAAACCTCTTGAATCGTTTTCTGATTTGTAAAAGAGAGGTATTATTCCTGACTTCAGAGAAATTAAGTATGATAACCAGAATCTGACAAGTAGTAAGTGTTTTATTAGTATGGAATTTGTTTGATTTATATATATTAAGAAGATATCTTATAGATACTTAAACAGATATATTGTTTCTGCTATTGCCTTAAGGAGTACTGACAAACAGATATCATAGGAAGATACTTGCATGAATGGATGATGGTGGTGAGAATTAAGTAAAGGGTTGAATTTGGCTACTTCCAAAAGCACAGCAGTATTATTTCTATTCAGCTTTGGACTAAGAAGGCCCAAATGTTTGATCCAAGTGTCCGGAAATGGTTAACTTTGGTAATGGAAATCAAACTTAAGGCTTTTAATTTGGGGCAATTATGTTGTCTCTCTTACTCTAATATATCTTCCATATTGTACAGGGGAGATTCTTCTCAATGAGAAACTGAACATTTGTATCAAATGGCAATGCCATGAAATTTTGTCCTGGCAGTTGTAGCTGATTTTTCATCTTATTAGGGGCAGAGCAAAAATTCCATTCTTTGAAAAGAAAATATACCTGCACACATTTTTATTATCATTTTTCTATTTTTTAAAACTTGATCCAGTTTTTCAAAGCCATGTTCTATATTACAGCTTTAAAATAGAGACAAAATCTGGACCTGGAGTGCAGGTTAGCTCATATTTCAATGAACAATGTCATTCTCACTGGTTGAAGAACAGGGGAAGGGATGAAGATTTGAAAGGTACACAATGCTCATCTGGCTACTTCATGGTTGAATAAAACATGAATAAACCCACCCCATATGGTATTACTCACTAGCATTAGTTTAAATGGACTTTTTTTTAAAAGTCAGATGCTAAGAAAAGAGTAACATGGCACTCCCATTGTATCAGTTACAGTACTATCAAAATCTGAAAGAGTACGATCTGCATCAATTTATGCATAATTGTTTTTGTGTACTTGAATGTACTACATAACTAGAGGGGACATATTAATTTGTTAAGAGCTTATCAGGTTCCATTTTCTTCTTAGTTTTTGCTAAGCCAAACTCAAAATTAAAAACTAAAAGCAATTTAAAAATTCAACAGTGCTTGCATGGCACTCTGAATTAATATGGCAGTTAGGAGAGGGAATTACTGTGCCATTTTGCAATTCTTTGTAGGCACTGAACATATCAACTCGAAAGCAAAATAGTCATGATAAAATAACTCTCCAATCATTATTTGTTCCATCATCACTCTTTAGTGATTGTAGCTGTACATTAAATATAATAGTCACATCTCTACTGTAGCAAGAGAGAAACTGGCAAACTGTGAGGGAGAGAGAGCCAAAAAGGGACCTAGAACCCCTCAGTGCCTGTCTGAGCATCTACCACAGGCACCCTATGGCCCAGTACACAGGGATATGCCCAGTACACAGGGATATGCCTTTTCTCTGAATATCTTCTTTGCAAATGTATTTTGGCAGTAGGGAGATAGCTCAGAATTTGAGGCATGTGAGTTCCAGCTAGATATTATGAAAATGCATCCTACATTCTGTGTGTGTGTGTGTGCGCGCGCAGAAAAAAAGCATGAAGAAAGCAAGGAAAATTGGATGGGGTGAGTTTGTGTAGTAAGAGGATACCATAGTAGTAATAGTAATAATAAAAATAACAAGAAACTATGTTTACATTCCCATTATGTTGCAGGTACTGTTTCAACACCAGGAATATACAGGGAACAGGACCTAGTTCCAACACCATGAATTTAAGTCCAATGACAAATGATTGAAGTAACTGATTCTGAGTAATATCAGAGTCAGAAGAGAACTGTTTAACCCATTCAGAAAGTTCAAGAAAGTCTTCCTGGAGTAGAGAATTCCTGACATGAGTCCTGGAAGATAAGGATAATTTATCTGAGTGAAAAAGGAAGAGCAAAAAGGTAACTTTTCAGCATAATGTGGTAAAATGACATAACTTCAAGTCATTACTGATAATGTTTGAAGTCTGAGTTAAGAAATGGAGGTTAAGTTAGAAGTCAAGTCATAAAGGGTCTTATATTGCCACATGAAGTAGAATAAACTTTACACTGTAATAGCAGTGGAGTAAAGACAATTCACCAGTCTCTAAGCATTCTTTCATGTTCTTGCCAATTCTACCAAATCGCAAGGTTTACACATTTCCAGATACTGAGCAATACCTGTAGTTATTCACATAGGAAAACAAGTAGGTCAAGGCAACTACAATTCTTTGTATCTACTGTATAACTGTTCACAATCCAGAGGAGAAAGGGGGGGTGGCTTGTTTGCATCTTGCTACAATGTGCCTTGCTTGCCCCAAAGCCTCTGGGTTCCTGGGTCTCTCAGCCGAGAGGTAAAGTCACTGAATGAGTAGAATTTATCTAAGTTCATTGTGTCATTCTGGTGGACTTGAGGCTAAGAAGAATCAATGCAGATATGTTAATGCTTATTATGTTTGCTGCGCCATTTGGAATCAATTTCTAACTATGGACTTCAGCCAGCATCAAAACAACTGTGGTAGCTTAACTTATTAGCTTGCAAGTAGAGGTAAAACATCACACTCATCACAGTCCTTGACACTTGAATGCAATGTTAAGAGTAGACTGAGTAGGGCATTGTTTCCCAACCTTAGAACTAATGACATTTTGGGCTGGACATTTCTTTGTTGTGGGGGACTGTTCCGCACATTGTAGGCTGTTTAACAGCATTGTACTCTACCAACTAGATGGCAGTAGCATCCCTCCATTACGACAAAAATTTCTCGAAACAATGCCAAATGTCCCTTCAAGGGGACACTACTGAGAATCACTGGAGTGATTAGCCACAAAAATATTGCAATATGTACAATAAACGAGTAAACTAGGAGAGTGGTAACAGGATAAGATAAAAACAAGTTCAAGAACTATTTTGAGGTCAGATTAACACAATGCCATCAAAATAGTGGACAAACATGTTTGTGGAAAGCCGAGATTATTATCATTCTTTGGGCTATACTGTGTCAGAGCAGGTAGTTTAAATAGCCCTAGGGCAAGATTAGGAATACCTGCAGCTGTCTACCCTAGATGAATGCAAACTGCTTTTGATCTTTCTTCCTAATAGGAACTGGGGGTGGGGGGAGTTTATTTGCCAGACCTGTAGCCACATTCCAAGTTCCAGTGGCTATATCAATCTGCTTTAGTAGAGACATCCTATCTGCCACAGCAACAGCAACTCAGGTAACCCTTTGGTTAACTATACAGAATTTCACTATCATCAGCCATAATACATTTGGTTTTGAAAGGAACTAAGCTGGTGAATTAAATGGAGATATAGTGGGTGCTACAACCCATGCATTCTTTAAGTCTCTGAAGATAGCACTAATTATAAACAAATCTTTTCCTAACAGAAATTCAGCATTGTTTCTGATTTACTATCTTGGTCACAGTCAGAACAGGGTTACTTTCAGGGGCTTCCAATTTTACTTTCCAACCATGATAATTCCTTTCTACAGTTCATGAAACCAATGTGAATGCTACGTTGGTTGCTAACTATAATCATTCCAACTATGCACTCATAAATAAAGGAAATGACCAAAGGTTTGGTCCAAAAACTCATCAAATCTTTGTGAAATGAGCTTGCACCAAGACTTCCATCATTTTTGGGCCTCCATATGCCTTCATTTTAAAGAGGGGGATGACATTTTGGGTTCCTTCAATCAAAATAAGCTTAGATCTTATCTCCAACAATCACCAAATGATTTGGGTATTGCCTTTTTTCCAAAGCCAACTTATTCTGGAAAGATCCATCTACAGAAGGACTGAGGTAACTGCTAAGACATGCTATGGGATAAAGGGTCTTTCTCCAAAGGGACTAGCCTCTCCTTCATTCTCTGGGTTTGAGAACAAGGTCATGTCTGGAACCTGGGAAAACAATTAATAATTTTCCATTGCTGTGAATAATTTAACCTTCTTTTTGTTCTTGATTTTTTTCTGGTTCTTTAAGGCAAGCAGTTTCCTGGATTACTATTCAACTATCTCAGACTTAGGATCATTAGAATCTATAAACCAAATCCATAAATTTCTGTCAGTCAAGACTCTCTGGTTTCCATCCTGTCCATCCTCCCTCACATTGTAGTTCATCCTGGTTCTGACTGTTAAGTGTTATCACCTTGCCTCTGCTACTTGGTATTCCTATCATCCCATTGATACCCGAGCCCAGATTCATAGCAGTCTACTACTGGCTTCTCAGCAGTGCATGTGTCCCCATCACTGATGCATTCATATTTCTTATGGGAAGAAAGTATTATGTGGTATCTATCAAGGTGCACCGTCAGCTATATTTCTCTGGCCTAATATTATTAATCACTTATAACATTCCTATTCTCTGAGACTTTTGACCACTTGATCGCTACTTTTCTAAGGCAGTTCACCAGCACTACCTCACTTACTATAAGCCATTGTTGTTTCCACACTTCAAAGAGCAATGCCAGTCGAAGAACAAGATACGCTTTAATTCTCCTTCTTTTGAATCCTGAGTCATAGGAGGGTAACCCCATCTCAGACTTATTTATTTGCTTATTTATATTCAATTTGGATAAACTGAAAAAAAAAATAGTTTACCCATTTCTCTGAGTCCTCACCCCCTACCTCTTGGAACCACCAGTCTGTTCTCTGTATATATGAGCTTGGTTGTTTGTTTAAGATTCCACATATGAGAAAGATCACAAGGTATTTATCTGACTTACTTCATTTACTTATACATCCAAAATATATTCTGAGTTACCTGGGGTCCAGCACTATTAAAATCTATCCTCAGGTGTGTTGTCCTGGTTCTCTTCAGCATATATTAGCCAGATCTGCAGCTCTTTTAATAAATAATCTCATTCTGCAGGAGAGACAGTACCTGCCTACTCAGGTCATGACTTCTCTGGTGAGTCAATACTTCCCTAATAAGATTTGACCCTAGCTATTGGTTTGGAAGCAATGAAAGGATTCAAGGACAGTTTCAGAGGAAGAAAAGCATTGTCTTGGGAAAATTTGACCTCAGATGAAGTCTTTGCATGAAGTCTTTGTATGATATTCAGACATTAGGAAGACATTCTTTTCTATCAAGGGGAAGGGGCCATTTACATTGGCTCATAAGATTAAGGAAAATCTTGGAATTTAATATTCTCAAGTGTATCCAACCCAAATATCCTTACTCCAGGACTCAGAGCTTCACTTTCTCCCTATCAGGGTTCTGATTTTAGCATAGGAAATTTGCCAGTACTATGAATTCAAACTTCTTTAATACCCTGCTTCACTATTAGCACCTGGGTCTGATTTTTTACCACAGTATGTTCTCTGGCTACATGAAGTAAGTATCTCTTTAAATGCTGCCAGGGAGGTTATGATTAACCCTTGAGTCGATAGGTGAACTGAGCATTTCATTTTATTCTTCCAACATTTCAAAGGCAATTAAGAGCCAACAATACTTCAAGTCTTAGAATTACCATTTTCTCTAAATTATCCAAGTATTAAAGACATTGCATCAACTAAGACATCTTCTACATATACTCAATTTCAGTTCCCCATAAATGAGAGTTTTAGTAATTTTGATGTGACAGAATGCCAGGAGTGATCATCACTTCAGGGACCACCTGAAATAGTGTATTTGCTAACATGTAGCTAACATGCTAACAGTGATTCAATTCCACAATCCTATCCTGAGGGCCTGCATATTGAGACCACTTCTGGTACTACCTATTATAAACTGGCTTTCCCAAGAAGCAGGCGCTGAAACACGAATTTAATCAAAGTAGTTATTTTCAAGATGATTCCAGGAAGCACAAACAGAAGGGTAGGAAATGAGATAGGAAAGAAAAGAAAGCAGCAAATGATGCCATATGGAGCAGGTAACTGCAAAAGACTCCTGGAGCTCAAACCCAGTTTGAAACTCTGAGTAACAATGTAACACATAACTTCAGGTTAGCCCATCTCAGGCCAGTGAGCTGGGATAGTTTTCCATCATTTAACATCAGTTAGTCATTGAATAAGGGCTGTTCATGGAGGAATAAGTATTAACTACCTGGCAATACCAGCCTGCCCTGCTCACAAGTGAAGAAAGTTATCAGCTTCAGAAAAAGCCTTTGGTTAAAGAGTTGCAGGTGCTTCTGTTTGGAAGCTATCAGGTTGTTATGCAGTATAATAGTGCAAACTGAGGAAATATGAGCAGACCATCTTCTGTGTCTGCCACCTTTGGTAATTTCAAGTCACAAAACAGCCTTACTTCTGTACTTAAAATGCCCAGTACCATGTAATACTCAACTCTCCCAATATAAACCAAAATTATGGCTACTCCACCTCCCCCTAGGAAGGTAATCTTCACTGTCTTTCTTTCCCAATTCCTTTCCCCATGTTATTTTGCTACTTCTAGTTTCCAAGCCCTCCAAAGTTGGAGTATAGGAAGGAGGGGAGATAGAGGAGACTGGAAAGTTCTGACTTGTCTGGAAATGTCACAAGCTGGAATCATGTCAAATGCTCTCTGGACATGGACAACGTATAAAGCCTGCTCTTAAACGGACATTTGTACACTCTCCCACTGGGCCCTTGATACAATCTTTTCTGACTCAGAGCTTTCTTCTCTTGCAGACATAAGAAATCCTTGGCTTTGGTTCTCTGTCCTGAGGTTTGTTTACCTTTCCAGGAGACCCTATCAGGCAGGATTTATGATCACTCCCAAGCTGGTCCTCTGTCGTGCATGTGTACATCATCCATTCACAGAAAACTTTCCTGATCCCTCTACCCTGACAAACTGAAAATCAGGTGACGCATGCAGCCATCTCTCCTTGCCTCTACCACTGAGGCAGCGAACCAGCCCACTTTTACTTTCAGACATTCCCATATGGGAGTTGGACATTAGCCCCCTACATCCCTCCAACCACAAGGCATGATGTATATGCAACTCTCTTAATGGTTTTACTGATGCTTCTTACCAGGTTTAACGTAGCAGGCAGAAATCTCTGACCCCTTTCCCAGGGTGGGAGGAGAGGATTCTTCCAAAACACAAGCTCTTTCCTAAACACTTTTCTCAACTCTCTACACCCACAATGTACATAAAGGATTTTAAGAATTATATAACAAATGCTTGGCCACCTACTTTTTGCAAAACCGTCACGGTAGTCTACCTTATAATTCACTGTTGCTTCTGATATCTGCTGTCATCAGACTTCAGACAAAGTTGAGACATAAAGACTCAATTTTAGCATCTTAATATAGGTATAAAAAGTCAAGCAATTTCTAGAAATTCAAAATGTAGTTGCAGAAATAATTTTAGTATATACTCATTATAGAAAAATTAGAAAAAAACGTACAGGAAAAAAACAAGAAGAAAATACGCTCCATATCTCCAGCAACCACAACTAACAATCTATCATTTTGATTTATTCCCATCTTGTTTTTCATTTTGTGCATATGGTTCTTTTCATATTATGATAATACTCTACGTACAATTTCCCATCAGGATTTCTTTTTACTTAACTCTGGTATTTTCTATATGATTCTAACACTTCACAAATGAGATTAATAGGGATAAACTACCCCACAGAAAAGATATACCACAATTTATTCGACTCTTCTCACATTGTTAAACACTATGATTGGCTCCAAATTTTAGTACTTCTAAATATTAACACCATAAATACTTATCCCTCTAATATTTTTACCTAGATTCTAGGTTTAGAATCTATTCACAAAGGCATAATTACTGGCTTAAAAGGAAACCTTCAATATTTAAAGCCTTCTCACTGGTCTAAAACCAGGATGCTTCACTGTTGTTTTATCCTGACAGGATAACCATTGAAAAGGCTGGAAGAGGGTCAGAATAGACAGAGGCCAAGGTCCTACTGTAGTGGTCACTGCTGAGAACTTTGAAGGGATAGGAAGGAGCCCAAGGCACAAGGACCTTCACATCTGACAGGTTTGAAGTTTCATGAGATGATTTTAGCTAAAATAGTCAAAGTTTGTAGAATTAAGGACTTAAATACTATTAGAGACTCAGTTCTTTAAGACAGTGGCAAAACCTTGAAGGCTTTCAAGTCACGCAGGCAACATAAAGTAAAGCGAGCTCAGTGGATCTGCTGAGAACTGCCCCATCTAAGGTGAAAAGTCACTGCTCATACTCAGGTAGGCTTGTCATATTTAGCAAACAAAAATATATGATGCCCAGTTAAATTAGAATTTCAGAGGGGGAAGGTGTAGCTCAGTGGTAGAAAGTGTGCCTGGCATGCACAAGGTCCTGGGTTCAATCCCCAGTACTTCCACCAAAATAAATTAATAAACCAATTACCTCCCCCCAAAAAGAAAAAAATAAATAGAAGAATTTCAGGTAACCAAGAGATAAACCTCTATTTGCTTAACATAAGTATGCCCCAATTACTGTATGAGACACACTTAAGTTAAAACGTTATTTATTGTTTACTGAAATTCTAATTTAACCAGACATCCTGTATTTTTACTGTCAGCTTTATTACCCAGCTGTTGCCATTCAGAGGGTGCTCCTAGGGTTGTTAGATACTCAAATCTCTCAAGAGCTACCACATATCTGGAGTTCCTTGTGAAATCTCCTTACTTCTAAATTTTACCGACTAGTTCAAAACATTTCAAAAACATCTGGAAGCCAGATGATGGCAGCAGGCCAACACTTAGGGACCCCTAATAGTAGATTATGATCTAGAATACAGACTAAAACATATCTACCATTGGAAGAAACTGTTCTAATGCATATTAATCGTGTCTTCTCCATGTCAGGGGAAAGATGGAACAAAACCATGTGGCCACAGCACCTCAGAGGAAGTTGGAAAAGAACAGGAAAGGTTAATGTTGGAGAAAAGAGACCATGGATACCATGTGCAAGCTCTTCCTACTTGACTAGGTAGAGCCAGCTCTGTCTTAGAAAAGTCAGGGTCTGCCCTTTAAATTTAAATACATTTTATTAACCATAGTCAGGTCAACCACTTTAAGGTAACAGCAATGAAAACACAAAATCTTCCTTTACTTAAATCTCACAAGAAAGAGCTTCTGCAGAAAACAATGAAAACTTATTCAAGTTAACATTCACTCGAATAAAATAAACTGTAGTTTCATTTCAAGCCTCTATTTTTTAATTAAGCATGTTTATGTTTCTTCAGTACTAAAATTGGGACAATTTTAATTGAAAAATCTTCTTTATACGAGGTAAAAAAGATTTTCTCTGATGGCGTGCAAGTCCCAAATTCCTAATTAAAATAAAAAATGGCTTTCCAATCAGTTGTGGGAAGGACACATTTAGAGAATTACCATGAGGCACTTCAGAGGAACACCATTAAAAATGATGAATATAGGTAGCTGAACATTTTGTTGCTGCAAAATTGAATTCAGTGGATAGGTGAAAGAGCTTTTATTTACTTGGTGCCAAGCCCTGATGCATTCATATAAATTGTCTGGCATGTGCAGTATTAGGAGTCAAACAGCTTTGCTCCTGTAAAATAATTCTAGATGGAAAGTTGCCTGAATGTAATTTCCAGAGTTCTATATTCAGCATATAGAATTCAATTCTGACCTCTGCTGAAACAGGAGTAACAGGGTAGACTCTTAAGCAAAAAGAGAGTGAGGTTGTCACAGGCAAAGCCCGTTAACAATTCCTGGGAAATAAAATAGTATCTGGGTAATAAAGTCTAACCTTTTTTTTCCCGTTTCCTTCCTGCTGCATCTAGTTTCACTTGCTCACAGGGTCCCGTGTGCAGAAGCCTTGCATTTGGCACTTCAGACCAGAGTTCCTCGTGTGAAATGACGGTGCTAACACCTCAGCTCCGCCAACAGTGTGGGAAAGCACCACACAGCAGCTCAAGATGGCGGCGGCGGCGGCTGAGGCGGGCTGCGTGCAGCGGCAGTGCGCGCGCAGAGACGCTGGGCGGGGCACCTTGCCCTGGAGAGGGCCCTGCACAGCCCCGCCCGACCTGTGAGAACTCCACCCCCTCCCCATGGAGGAGACCGCGCGGTACAGCAGCCCCGCCCACGTCCTGTCGGTGAGAGCGTGGACTCTAGAGTGCTAGCTCCCATCCTTCCATTCTATGCTCAGAGAATAAAGCTTCCCTTTGTTTCTGAACCAAACTCAGTCTCATTTTATTGGCTCGAATGACACTGGGCAGAAGGACCTTGTTGGGGAGAAAGGGTCAGAAACGAGGTTCCTACCTACTCTTACCTGGGGTCTGTGCTTTCAGTTCAGAGCTGAGTTCCAGATTTCTTAGTGAGTTGTTTAATTATTAATCAATAACCAAGTATAAATATATATTTAATCAGGGACAATATTCAAAATCTTTAACCTTCCGTATGGTGAAAATACTGACCAAATTGGGTACTAGCCCTATCAGAACTGTTTTCTGTAAAAGAAAGAAAAAAGCATAGTATATCCGCACTGTGTACAATCCAGAGAGACATGCTTTAGAAGGAAGAAAAAAATCATAGGTCCAGACTCTGCCTTCCAGACCTGTATATTATATTTGATGTTTATATTACAAAGCAACCTCTCTCATTATCATTTAATTCACTGGCTTATAAGGATAAGACCCAGGGAAAAGCAAGAGGAAAATCAGAAAGTGGAGCACCACAACCATCCAGTTCTCTTCTTGTCCCTAACATCCAATAATTTGCTGAGGTTTGCAAAATTGGTGCAATTATTCTCCTCCCTATAACCATGCCCCTTTCCAATGTAATTCTGAGGCTCCTCCCATCAAAAGGAGACTATGTTACTTCTCTTTGAATTTGAGCTGGTCTTGTGATTTGCTTTGACCAACAGTGGAACTGTGACGATTCTAAGCCTTGGCCCCAAGAGACATACATGCTTCCAAACTCTTTCTTTGAAACTCATGGCCACCATGCGAACAAGTGGGCTGGCCTGATGGATAATAACAGCACCAAGTTCAGTCACCCCTGTTGCCCTAGTCAAACTGCCAGTTGACTACAGATAAGTGGAGAAGCACAGCTACGACTAATCCTGGTCAGATCAGCAGAGGCATCCAGCTGACACAGACTTGTGAGAAACAATAAATAGTTGTTGTTTTAAGTCACAAATAAGTAGGGTGGTTTGTTAGGCAGCAACAGATAATGAATATAGTTGGTCTGGCTAATTTGAGAAAAAAGAAAGCAAAAACTAGGGGTTTATTAGGAGACAAAAATATAGACATACTGATGTCTCAGGTTTTATAGGAGTGTCAGGAATGCTTCAGAAATGCAAGGACTTCTATAGTGCTGAAGCTGACAAAAGAGTTTGAATACAAAAGAACTGAGGAGGATAAAAATTGTTTTTCAGTAAGAAACGGAGAAATACATTTCCAATAGTCTCTATTTTTCTCATTGACGCTACAGATAAAAATAGAAACTACACTTTCAGAAATCTTTTTACTACAGGTCCCAATGTACCATGTGAAAACCTTCTGAAATTGAAATGGACCTAATAAACAGATATTTCTTGAGAGATATTTCTTAAAAACATGTACCCACAATGTCACTTTAAATGCCAATTTACTCTTTATTTAAATGGAAATATTTACCATATGGTCCATATGGTACTTTTTATTTAAGTGTCATTGATTTTCAACAAATGGTAACAATAATGCTGGCATTGAACATTCCTAGTTTTACATATATATGTATATATATATATATATGTATATATATATATTTCTAGATGCCAAGACAGTACAGAATTGGAGCTGGAAAGTTGTCACTGAGTGGTAAATACTACGTAAGGTTAAGGATAATGAGAAGCCTGAACTTCAGATAAGATCACAGTGACTGTTATTTCAGAAGAATTACAAATGATATGGACATTACTGATTCATAATGCCCTGAAATCCTGACAAGATGGTCAACTAGCATGGGCTGTTGGCTCACTCGTTTAAAATCAGCCTGGGAGAAACTGTGCTAGTAAGATAGAAACATGGATCTGAAGAACTGACATTAAAAGAATGCAAAGCCCTCAGGAAACCAGTACTAAAAAATGAAACAAAAGACAATCCTGAACATGTGTGTGTGTGAACGTGTATGTGTAGTGTGTGTGTGTGTGTGTGTGTGTGTGTGTGTGTGTGTGTAGGGTCTCAGGAGTGGTGAGAATAGTGGGAAAGCCTGTCGCAAATTGTCCCTACACTGGTGGAAGGAGGGGCTGGGATAAAATATTTAAGTTCTGTTTTTCTTATCCCCCAGAGTCCCTTGACACAACTGTAGCCTGTGCCACTCCAGATATCAACAGTAGTTGTGGAGTCAGGAGAGAAACATCAGGCAGCCTGAAAGCCCACGGAGTGGGAGCTACTGAAAACAGGTGCACGCTCCTCTGCCAGTCACTCCACCCCTGCTCCTCCCAGTGGAGAGCCAGTGGGTTAAAACCCGTGTTTATTTCTTCCTGACAATCCCTGACCAACTGAGTTGCCTGAGGTCAAGGCAGCAAATATTAGTAGTTCTAAGGAGTTCTGTGGTATGTGGGGCAATTGGACTCATGTAACCAATTACTTACTATGCATTTTCCTTTGAGTACCTTATTAGGCACTTCAGTCTTCATACGTCCAAAATAGAGCTTTTCTTCTCCTTAAAATCTTTTTTTTAAATCAATGAATGGAACTATCACTCATATAGTCATCCAAGCCAGAAACTTGAGAATCATCCCAGACTTTTGCAATACCATTTGTTACTCAATCGTGTCACATTTTCCTGCTATATCTATCTTCTCCATTCCCACTGCTAGTGCCTTAGATACACAATTTTAATTTATATAGTGCCATATATAATTCTGCTACCAGGCTATTGTCCCTGACTCCATTATTATCAGAGTGAGTTTCCTAAAACAAAAATCTGACCACACAGCGGGTTAAAAACCTTAAAATTCCTTCTCTCAATCTCATTTCCAGATTTTACTCCCAGTCATAAACCATTCCACACAGGTAAGATACATAATAATTTTAAAGACATTCAGAGAGGAAAAAAATTGTTTATGCCAGTATTTAACACCCATGTTCTAAAGATTATTTTTCTGTATTAAAATTATGTTCTTTTTAATATAATTTTAAGATCTCATTATTTCAGTTTATAACAGTAATGATAATGATTTCAATGAATGTTTCTGAATTACCTGATATGTGATTTAATTATTTGTTAATTTTTCTAACTTATTGTCTAGATAACTACCGTCTCCCCATTTCAAAACCTGTCACATTCCAATAAAAGCACTAAGGAAATCATTAAGGGAAAAGATCACGCCTCAATTTCATCAGTTCTTTTCTTCTCAATGTCAGGGGTGACTACTCAGCCATCAAAATATTCCGAAATCATCTAAATAGGAAGACAAGCTTTCTCCTTTGAAGGAGGTAGGATACAGCAGGACTTCCTTTCATGTTGCCACCTATCATTTCAGTTTTCCTAAGACAATTAATGTGTTGGCACAGTGTATATGTATAATAAATACACAGAATAATATCAATGGCCACTACAAGTAGGAAGGGAAATGTAAAGTTCTTATTAACTTTGACTCTTCCCAGAGTTCCAAAGTGAAAGGTTTTAGGGAATTAGAAGTACCCTTATTGGGATTCCCTGGATTTTAATCTCTCTCCTTTACCCTGAGAGCTGAAGACATTTTTATCCCTGAGCCTTTCTCAAGTAGTTCTTATACTGCACACATCTTGTGTTAAGAAACTCCACCTTAAAACACAAATAGGCTCTTGCTCCCTGTATTCATTCTACTCTTACTCCATATGTAAGCCCAAGTCTAGGACATTCTGTCTGGAGAAGCAACCTGGGACTTTGAAGGCCATCCAGTGATAGAAGTCCCTTAGAAGAGTAGCAGGTAGAGGGGCTCACACATTCCAATTCTATGGTTCAGTCCGAAATTGGCTCCTCCAGCTTTTTTACTTTTGATGTCTCTTCTAAGACAAGATGAAAGCTCATCTAGTTCTTTGGCTATCGAACCTGTTAGATTAAACAGAAGACCTTTCCCTAGGGCAGGCACTAATTTGGGGGCTAGCACTATTAAGGCACATCTCCCTTCCTTTGGCATAAGTGAGCCCCTCCTGCACACAAGCACATTTGGCTTCTTTTCTAGTCCTCCTTGAGTTCAAGCAATGTACTTTAAAAAAGGAAATATATTACTTATGGTGGATTCTCTTCTTGGAAGTGCTGAAGATTGATTATTCTAAGAAGGATTCAAATTAAACACTTCTATTGTTCTCAATCTTTATCTTGTGAAATTTGGGGATGGCAAAAAAGAAGAAAATAACAGCCAAATCTTCCCAAAACATTTATTTGTACCTCTCTTTATCCATGTCTAGGCTGATGTGCCTGCTTCATAAGCTCTGATTTTCCTTTAATCAGTAATTCCACTATGTCATTGTCTAACTTTGTGTCTGAAATATACTCCCTAAATATTATAATGACTACATGAATAAATTATTGAATAAAGAAATAATGGTGCATGTACTTGGATGCTGCAGAAAAAAGACTCGACTCCTTAATCATGGTATATTTTACCTGCTATAATTTTGTTTTCTGCCCAGAGAAATGTGTTGCTTGCCATTTTATGAAACAGAGAATATCAGAAAGTGGCATTTTGAATATTACCACAAGACAAAATCTTGGCATTAGTGCCCCAAAACAAGGCCATAGCTATGAAAACTCAAAAGGATTTGTATTAAAACAATAGTTAAAGGGCATTTACACCAGAGGGTTTATCCAGCAGCTCCTCCAGCTCTGTATAAAACAGCCACAGAGTACTGCAGGTGCATCCTGAGAGAGAAGTCAACCAACTGTTTATCCCTCATCTCTAGCTTCCTCACTGCATTCTCAGCTCCTAAAGCTACAATGACTGAAATCCTCATATTCCAGAGTGTGGCAATTAAATCTTACTTAACAAAAATTCTGATATATCTCTATTTTGCCACATAAGACTATTTTCCTTGTATCCATCTTCACTCCTCTGTAAGTATATAAGCACCTATTGTTTGCTAGCATTTCCTGGCCATGTTAAGGATTCCAAATAGATTATGAGCTAGGTGGCAAGTAGGAGAAGTGCACAAAAATGATTTGGAAAAAATACAAGAAAACATTGTTAAGCACTCAAAAAAAAAAAAAGCTATATACTCTTTAGTTTAAAGAAACAGGGAGAGAACCGGCAGGGGTAGGAGAACTAGCGTCTTCAAGTAGCACCGTGAAACGTGGATAGAAAAAGAAGCAGGGAGCACAGCAGTGTAGCCAGTGAAAATGTAGTCTCTAATGTCCTCAATTCCATCTCCCAAACCACAGATTGTACCTCCAGTTCTACTTCTGATAATACATAAAAAATACGTTGATTCTTACAAAGCATATGAAAATATCTTTGAGTTAACCAAGAAATGCATCTAAAAGAATAAATTAAAATCATAGTAGAATATTGTTTCTTCAGCATTATTGAGATTTTTTTGTTTTGCTTTGTTTTGGCACAGTGAAAAGCAGGATAAACTTTGGGTGAACAAAGAAAGACATTCACTTTACTATTATAAATTCAGATCATATGCTGACTTTAGGTTGAATCTAATATTGTTTGTGCATCTGTCATAATGATATCTGGAAATTGGTACTCATGGTCAAGTAAACTGACCAAGGAATCCAGGGAGCTGTGTATGTCATCATCCAATATTGCTGAGGTCAGAGGAATGATGAGAACCAGGAAATTATAAAGTTTATAAAACAAAAGGGAAAACAGCTATAAAAGATGAGATCCAAACAGACAAATTTGTCTAAAGAGGAAAACAGATGTTGCATAAATTTATTTCCTGTTTCTTCCTGTCAATGATGTAACTCTCTGAACTCAGACATTAAGCCCAGATGGTTCATGCAAAATGAGATCTGTGGCCAGAGACTTCATCTCAACCAATTTTGGTAAAAATCTATTAGTTTTTATTATTTTATTTCAGTCCTTATTTGCATGACTTTTAATTCTTGAATTTCAAAAAAAAATGTTAAAAGTTTTACTTCTAAAATTCCTATCTGGCCAGATTCAGGCAAGGAATTATTTTTCAAAATTATCAAAATCAAATCCAAGCAGTCAGAACTATTCTTGGCAGCATTCACAAGGAAATGAACTGTATGATTAGGATTATAAATACAATCATATTACGGAATCTAATATTATAGAGGAATAAAACTAAGGTGAAATACATTTATCAGACAAAAAAGTATTGAAACAAAAAATAATGACAGTCATTCAATTCAAAAAATTTGAAATAAAAAACCAAATAAACAAAATAGAGACACAGATAAAAGTAGACAAAAATTGCAGAAAATTAACAAAACAAAAAATGAGATTTTGAAAATATTAATAAGTCAGATGTCTGACAAAACCAAACAAGTGAAAAAATGAAGAACTGAATAAAAAATCAGAGATAGGAATGGATACATTCCTATAGATACAACAGAGATGTAAAATGTAGTAAAATAAAATTTTGAATAGCTATTTACTTATAAATTAGAAATTTTGGATTAAATTGATTTGTTTCAGCAAAATACAACAATGCAAAATTGGCTCAATAAGAAATATAATTTAAACATATTGAAATACTAATCTAAGAATTTCTCGTAACAACCTAGTTCTTGAGTAGTGAGCCCTATACCCACACTACCACTCAGCTAGTAATTAATTTGATGGATATAATGTTAACCCATTTTTGTGGTGAAAAAGATGAACTCCACCTCAGAACAATGTTTTTATATGCATAAAGTAAATACAAGCAGTCCATGGTTTGCACAATACATACTATGTGGCAATACAGAGTCTTTGTCAGTTGCCACAAAAGTATGCAAAGCAAGGACTGTCTGTATACAAAACTGCAAAGAAAGCAATTACATTAAAACACAACTATTAATATTAAGTACTAAATAAAAAGTAAGTGCATATCCTGCTTCTT
This sequence comes from Vicugna pacos, assembly GCF_048564905.1. NCBI lineage: Eukaryota > Metazoa > Chordata > Mammalia > Artiodactyla > Camelidae > Vicugna > Vicugna pacos. The sequence continues at coordinate 54,381,274 of NC_132989.1, forward strand.
CGTTAGTGCAGTGAATCAGTAAAAAAGTTCTAAACATGATTCTGGTATCTACCATAATTTGAAAAGGCTGATGAGCTTCAATATTTTTTTGAGATACCTATAACAACTGAAAAGTTATATAAAACTATACCTAAATACTGTTGTTGGAGAAGTAACAGATGATAAAGTGCTAAAATTCAGTTTCAGGTTAGTGAATATAAACATGTACTTTCTTCTCCATCCAAAATTTAGATACCTTAAAGTCTATCCATGTAACCCTTGGTTCACAGACCTTAGGTTAAGAACCACAAAAGGCAAATTATTTAACCTTTTGCACTTCACTTTCCTCATCTATAAAAAGGGAATAATAGTAGTATCTATTGTATATTGTTGGATGAAGCAAATTAATAAATACAAATATAAATCAATTAGAAGAATAGGTTTAAATATTTAAATATTTAATGCTGTTGTTATTTATGTTATCAATCTTTTAGTGGTCAGTTAATTTCTATCTAATAAAAGTTGTGCCAGTATAGAGAAAAGGTTAAAAATGCTAATCTGATTTAATAAAACTAGTGATATTATCCATAATCAGATAAGGTCAAAATACAAAAGCAATCAGAGGTTTATTTCACTTATGAACATAGAAGGAAAAATTCTAAAATAAATATACTTACAAATAATAAATCATGCTTTAGTTTATCAACATCAAAAAGTTACCAATAATATTTACCACATTAATAGATTCAAAGATAAAAATCATAAAATTATCTCAATAAACACACAAAAGAAGCAACTGTCAAAGTTCAACACCTATTTAGGACAAAAGCTCTTAGTAAACTAGGAATGGAAAGGAATTTCCTTAATTTGGAAAAGACTATAATTTAGCGAACTATAGTAGAAATGACATTTAACGGGAAAAAATGTATATGAAAGCTCTTTAAGATCAAGAATTAGCAAGGGTATCTATTATCACCAGTATTGTTTATCAGAGAATGGCCAACAGAATAATTATAATAAAATTAATAAAAGGTATGAGGACTATTAAGGGAGAGTTATCTATATAGAGAAATCAGCAAAATAAATAGAAAAACCATTAATGTAAATAAGAAATTTAAATATAATTGCTGAAATCAAGATAAATGTTACTGTTCTAAAGATGTGAAGGCAGAGCAGTGGAGAGATTTTGTGCTGTTGGATAGGAATACTTAATACCATAAGAACAGAATTCTCACCTAGTTAATAAACTTACTCCAATCATAATTCTAATTGGCTTTTTGAAAGAATGCAATAGACATATTCTAAAATTTCTGTAAAAAAAAAACCTGTGAATATCTAAGTATACATCATGGGAAAAATGCATAGCAAAAATGGCCAAAATTTAAACAAACTTTGAAACAATAGCATAAAAACAACATGCTACATATATAAGTGTATGAACAGATCAGGAAATCACTGGAACCAAATGTAAAGCTTTGAACAGACTTATGTATGTAGAGATATTTAATACTGGAAAAAGAGAGACTTTGGCTACATCTGTATACTTCATTTTAAGCAGAAAGAAAAAACAAAGGCTCGTGAAAAAGATGACAAAATGACAATTACATCTGGGAAGATGGCGGCAGCAATGACAGAAAGCTTTTCAATCTTTCTGAATCCCTACATAAAAACAGATAGAACAACTAGATAACAAAACTAAAAACCAACGGAAACCATTTACAACAAATTATGTGACACGGTACCTCCACAAAGTCCCAAATACAAGAGGGTAGAGACAAATCCTCAACAGCCCAATGATCTCTATGATATTATAATCACAGGCAAGGTCGAGTGACAGTATCTAGTGGCATACTGGAGTGATAAGACTATAAAAGGGAAATCACAAAGATGTGATTACTCTAAATGTCAGGAGAGCGATTATTTATGGTGGAGGAGAGAGCACTGTGACTGAAATGAAGCCTCTGAAAGGGTTTCTGAGGTAGCAAGCAAAGTTCTATTTCTTGGCCTGGATGGTGCTTGACTTACAATAACTGAAAAATTAACAATTATTGTTGTTGTACATAGATAGTTGGAATGTACATACTTGTCATACTATTATTTGTACTTTTCTGGTGCATTAAAAATCCTCTAAAAAATACCACAAAATGTGGTAGTAAATCAAGAAGCTGCCATATAAGTTTTCCTCAAAGCCCAAAGCTGTAAGCCAGAAAACCCACACAGCATCTATTTCCCTAAACCTGGCTTCAAGAATGGGCTCTGAGCTTCTCTGATAGCTCATAAATAATAAAATAATACATATAGAGTAGTATATTTAGAAATAATGCTCACTTAAAATTCTAGAACTTCCCAATAAATTTTTAACTAAAATATTACAAATCTGCTATCATTCATAGATAACTGACACATGATAGGTGATATCATACAGATTATGTGATTAACTGTTTTTATAGTAAAAGTGACAGATTTTATGATACCTATATCCAGATCTTCCAGTCATGTTCCAATAATGATAATAAATGTGTTCATTATGTTTTAGAGTTTTAAAATTAATTTTAAATTAATTTTACATATATTTTTACATTAGATCTTTCCAACGTCTCTAAGAATTAATACAGGTGCATTTAATACTATTTTTTCATTCTTGAACCTGAGATGGTTAATTAACTTGCCCAAGATTACACAGTAAGTGGAAGAAATAAAATTCAAACTTGTGTTCTCTCTCTCTGTCTAGTGGTTTTGTTATTCATCTGAAAGCAATGATTTTCTCAACTTGGAGCTTAATCAAGCATATTGGCAATTAAACCCTGGGGTTTAACTTCATTAACTCACTATTCTGTGTTAATTAAACTGAGACAAACATGATCAAAATTGACTTCTACCTGCAAAACACAAAGGATACTCAGAAATCTTTTCTTATGCTTTCAAATTCATTGAAGATCAATAGGCAACCAAAGTGAATTAAAGTAATAAAAGGAGTGGGAATCTTATTTTGTTTGTCATCTACCAACAACTCTCACGAAGTCTGAAGTAATTTCAAAGAAGCAGATTTCCTTATAAACCTTAGGGTTCCAGATTAGTTGCAGTTAGGATATTCACAAGAACACTAACTTAGATAATGAAAATTCTATTTAACTAGGAATAGAATGTTTAAGAGTTCCAAATCCCAGTACTTTGCCATGCAACCTCTGGGTGCTTCATATTGACATGCTGATTCCAAACGTGTAAGGGAGCTTGCTACAACATTAGTCCAGCCATCGGGTTGAGTTTTTATTCCATGTCAGGAATGAAAATAAATATCATAAATGAGAACATTGGCATGAATCATGGCACTTCCGTTATTCAAGACCTCATAATTTTAACTACTCTCTTTATATATATATATATATATATATACACACACACACACTACACACACTATTTCTTCAGTGGCTATGAAGCCTATTATTGCATTATTTTTACAATTTACAAAAGAAACATCCTTGCATACCTCTGGGGAAAAAATAAATTCAACAAATATTTAGTGATTTGCTAATAGTGCCAGACACTGAAATAGGTACCATTGAAATAGGTACTATATATACGAAATAAGTATGAGATGAGGCTGTTTGCCCTCAAGTAGGTAATAATCTAGGAGGAAAAAATATATAGGAAACCAACCAATTGTAATATAATGTAAATCCATTTTTACTTCTGCTCTCTAAAATATAACCTTTCCTCTGCATCTTCATGAGACTCACAGACCTGCAATGACTCAGGCTTTCTGAGGACATAGATGAGGGAGTGACTGATTCTATACTGGGGGTGAGGAAGTCAGAGAAGGTGTTTTGGAAACTTAAACTTTCAGCTGACTCCTGAATTTCATGTTAGTTCCCATAAACAATTTAAAACCTGTATGACCTCCTGGCAACTGAAAATATTTGCTGTTTTTAAAAATAAATGATTAAGGTTCTTAAAAGTAATAAAAAATTAAGTCAGAGTAAATTAGGCAAATCTAATTAATTAATTAATTAAAATGAATTAATTTGAAAAGATGTGATATCAAACCTAAGGAAATTGTAAGGAAGGATCTTAGAAAACATAGGAACCAAAAAGGACTGGAGAGCTTCTAACTACCTAGACGAGGAAATTTAGATACAGAAGGAACAACTAAAAAGTAAATTGAATTTTGTTTTTTACTCTATAGGAAATAGTCTGTGTTAAATAAGGATTAGTATCATAAACTAGAATTTGTCAAACTTTAACGATAGAAAATATGTTGAATTTGACAGAAATTATTTCCTTGTAGGAATAAGTAATATCAAAATGTAGTACCTGGCTTTTGAGAAAATTTAAATTCAATTTCTTATCACCTGTTATAAGATTTCTATGTGATTACATAGCCCAAGGTAAAAGACAAGACGATGGATCTTGTAGAATATTATTATGCTAACGGAATCCAATGAACCACAGTGCTCAGTACACACATCTTTGTGTGTTCCTCTCCCACATGGACTTGATCAAGTGACTTTCTTAGGCCAATGGGAAAACCATGTATACATTGGGGCTTGCCCTCATGAAATATTGCTGTCACCAAGGTAAGGAAGCCCATTCCAGACTTCCAGAGAATTAAAGACCACATAGAGGTGGAAGCAGCCATTACAAATGTCCTAGCCAAGCTGAGCTCCCTATAGACTCTCTGGCTGAGTGAATCTCCATGAATGAGACCAAGATAATGCTACAAAAGAATGACTGAGCAACCCATGGAAATTTAAGAAATAATAATAATAATTTTTCATTGCTTTAAGTTACCAATAGACAATTGATTTGAAAATTTGTACCAAAATTGGATGACTGCTATAACACAAGCCTAAAAATCATGGCACTGGCTTTGGAACTAGGCAATGGGTGAATGCTGGAGCAGTGTGGAGGAACCTGCTATGAGACGCTAGAAGATGTGTTATAGCATTGAAGCAATGGAAAAACTATTTTCTGCAATATTTTGGAAGATGGAGCATATGCCTAATGATTCAATAATGAACTTGTAAGTCTGGACAGCAATTCTAGATAGAATACTAAAAGTGTCAGTCTTTTTCCTTTAGCTGTGTATTATAAAGTAAGGGAAGAAAAAGAGGAGATAAAAAAGAAATTGACTTTGCATGGTGAATTTAGAGAATATATTTATTTTTGAAGCCAAAGTTTCTCCTTTGGAAAAAAATAATATTATTTCACATATTCTGTCCCTCTAGCCGGCAAAAGATTCTCAAATAAATATATGCCTTTACAGTAATTATCCAAACAGTGGTGTGATGGTAAGACCCTCTGTTAAGACCTCAAAAAGAATTAAAGAGGTGCCTAGTAGACAGTCTCCTCTAGACAGAAATGCTTTTAAGAATCCTTTAAAGCATTGCTTCACAGCAGCTACATATGGAGTCTAAAGTAAATAAATAGGTCTGCCTTTAAAATAATTGTAGATGTGGCTTCAAGGTCATCAAATGAACTTCAGTCTGACTTAGAGAAAGATCACAAAGTTTATAAGGAAATTTATCAGTTTGGACTGAAAGAGACAGAGACAGCTTAAAAGGAAAAGAAGCTTCTGGCTCCCCAGTTTACTAAAGGCAGTAGGCTGAGAAAACTACTCAGTGGCAAATTCAGGTCATTTCTAATAAAAAAGAAGAAAGACGTCTCACAGACCAGAACCAAGTTTTCAGAGACAAGAGCCAAGCACAACAGAGAACAATGTTTATGAGATTGACTCCCTGGGAGAAACTGGGCCCTAATCAAGGAATATTCCTTGTCCCCAGTGTGGAGAACCCTGATAACTAAGTGTCTACCTGGCTTTTAGAGTTATCATGGTCCAGTGATTTCTATATTCTGTTCTTTTTCTTTTGAATTGCTGTGCCTACTGCTGCTACTTTTTCCTGATTCACTGTTTTATGTTAAGTATGTGAGGGGCAAATAACTTGTTTTTTTAGGTCATGAATATTTGGATCAAGAGGAGCTCCACCCAAACTGCCTCATCCATATCCAGACCTGATCCTGTTTATGAGATCATGGGCTTCTTAACTGATGCTATGACTGGATGAAGCCTGTTTAGGAGGTGATGAGTGTATTTTGTGTTTGGGAAAGATATGAATCATCGAAGCCAGGGGTTGGAATGTGGCAGACTGGTACCAAAATGGAGCCCAATGAATCATACCTTCCTATAAAGATACTCTTATGAAATCCCCTCCCTCATGGAATTTGCTTTTACCAGTGGGACATCAGCAAATGTAATTCAGGCAGCGGCTTGATAAGCATCTGCAGTTGAGTCTTGAGCTCCTCAAACATTGCTGCCACTATGTGAGGACATCCAGTTTAGTTTTCTGGAGTATGAAAAACCACATGGAGAGAGACATGAAGCTGTTTTAGACGTCTTAGCTGGGACAAGTCCCCAGCCAATATTCTAGCTGGGTGCAGCTGCATGAATGAGCTCAGTTGAAGGCAACAAAAGAACTACCCAGCCACAAGTTAGAAACAAGTGTTAATTTTTCTATATCCCTTATCATTCCAAACTAATGCTGAGAAATAATAAACATGCAATTAGTACTGGCTGATTGACTGACCCTTCCATAGCAATTGTTTTTTCTTCCAAGGATATTTAGTTTTTAGCAGTTGATAAATCCATAAATATATAGCATATTTAAAGAATAGGAATTTTGTTAGTTATCCTTAGCTTTCTAGTACTAACAAAAAAGACATTTAATTTTGACTATTGATTTCACTTCCAATTTTTAAAACATGCTGTGATGTAGAAATAAGGGAAATTTGTTAAGAACTTTTACCATTTAAACCAAGTCTAAAAATCACTGAACCATGTATATCTACGTTGAAAGTTAGCTTAGAAGTCTGGATTTGTTCTGAATAGTCTTTGCCTGAGCTAGTGGGCAAGAAGAGGATGAAAGAAGTCCCAGGTTAAAATGCCATAGAATCCTACTATTATTACCAAGTTTCAGTAGCTTTTCTTGAACAAATAAAATAAATTTATCATATCCCTTACTTAATTTCGGACAGTTTCGTCTAGTTTTATCATTGCTTTTTATGGACAGGATATGCTGAATTTCTCACTCAGCCATTCTGGAAATCTTTCTCCCCATTTCTTCTAAGAGTTCTTATTTACTTTTTTTTTTTTTACTAAATTTTAGGTTATCTATCATTATTCATTTATATAGCTCTATCTGTAATACAATGTACCTTATTATTTAGCACTACTTATTTTCCTCTTCACCTCCATGTATTTTTAGGACACTTCTGTTTCATTTGCTTTGTTTTGTTTATATAATTCTTTCTCAAATATTTACCTCAGATAGTATGCATGAATGTTATGTTCCATATGCATAGTCTTAGCAACAAGAAGAAGTATCTTACATATGGGCACATTATTCACCAGGGAACTGTAACTTCTGTTAGTGATCTGGAATAGATGTTGAGTCCATGCAAATGAGCAAATGAGCTCACTTACAGAATCATGAGCAAGAAAAATACTGCATCAAAGCTGAAAAGAAACCAGAAAAAAATTGCTTACTGACCCAGAGATATTTTAGGAAGTGGATTAAATGATGTGTAAAGACAGAATTCCTTTCAATAAATCAAGATCTCAAATCTACCAGCTTACGAGATCAAGTATAAACTCATGCTATGTGCATTATAAAAAGCCTGGATTAAGAAGTTGACATAAAAATTGGGCTAGAATTGGTGAAAAAGAATATGAAAATGAATATATGTATGTTCATGTATGACTGAAGCATAGTGCTGTACACCAGAAACTGACACACTATAAGCTGATTATACTTCAATAAAAATAAATATATTAAAACAATTGGGCTAGAATGGGTAAAAATGCTGATGCTCAATTAGAAGTATATCCAGTATTAACTCAAGGGGCAGGTGTTATTTTATCCTCAGCACTCAAAGATTCTTAAAGGAAGAAAATATCCAGGGAAGATAAGCTTATTAATAATTATGAAACATATGAGCATGTGTAATGGCAACAATACAGCCCTCAGATTTTATAAAATGAAAAACTTTCATCCAAAGAACTGGAGCAAATATAAGAACCTAAAAGGATATTGAAAATAAGCATATATAACATTTAAAAAGATATATAAAGTAATCAAGTCCACAAAACAATGACAGAAAATTATGGACCAAGAAGAGCCAGATTTGAAAAGTATCCCAAAAGGCTTGTTATAAAATATAGTAATTAAAATAAAAATTACTCTATATGGATCAACTATAGATGATGAGATATTGCTTACAGGATATCAATTAATTGAAAAAAATATTTCAGGAAATCACCCAGACATAGATAGACAAAATGAAAGAAATATGGAAAAACACCATGAAAAATACACAACTCCACCCCAGACTTCTCTCTCAAATTCCAAACTTGTATATTCAACAGCCTATTCAACACTTACACTTGGATATGTAATGAATATTCCAAACCCAGTAAGTCTAAAGTTGAACTCCTGATTCTTCTATCTAAAACTGTTCTATTCACTACCTTTCCCATGTCATTTGATGTTAAGTCCATCCTTTCAGTTACTTGAGCCAATTACCTTGGTGTAAGCTTCACTTCTAATTATTTTCATATCTTAATTCTAATGTATCATCAACTTGTTGACTCTAGTTTCAAAAAAAATTCAGTATCTGACCACTTCTTACCATCTCATATCTTACTAATACTTTGCAGTCTGAGCCACCATCACCTCTCACCTGAGATGAAGGATTACTGATAAAGTCTCCTGTCTGGTCTTCCTAAAGCACCACTGCTTCACTATGAGAAAAAACACAATTAACTTATTCTGAGTACAGAAATTTGAGGCAAACTAACTTAGTTTTAGAATGCATACAGGGCAGTGGGGAGGGGGTTGTGGAGGACTAAGAGCCTGGTAACCCATAAGAGTTACAAACTCAAATTCCAGTAGGAGCCAGACTAGAAACCGAAATGTGCATACTGAGCAGGGTTTAACACACAAGAAGTGGCAAGGCCTGTGGCAAACAAGAAAGTACATGACCAGTAAAGAAAACCAAATACATAACCCTTGAGCCATACTTCTTCATGGCATATGATTCCTCACTTACTTCCATTAAAAAATAGTATGTCAATTAACCTATTATTGTTGAGTTTCTGTTGTGGTTTTATTATTGCCTAAGATAATGTGGTTTTTTGAGAGGGGGTGCATTTAGATAAAATTTAATACATGGTTGCCCAAAGAGTTAACACTCTTGCTTCTGTGCCTAAATTTCTAACTGAAAGAGTCACTTGGGTACTCTTAGAGTCTACTCCTTCATTCTAAAAATAAATCCAATGCTTGATCATGAATCAGGCATTTGAGAATCCAAGTCCTCGTAGGCTTCAACTGTGATTCCGCTAGTGTGCAGCCCAGATCCTTGTAGCAAGAGATTTTTTGAAGTGACACGTATATCTCTTGCCATATGGTTTGCACATGCATTTTATGCATGCATGACTAATTCAAGGGCATGAGAAAACATATGCAAACGCACAGAAATTTGGACATTTCTTTGGAATGTTGACCTTTAAATGTTTAACACCTGTAGTATACAGGATATGATAACATCTCACAAAACTACAAATCTTCATCGTAAATATAGGTGGAAATGGTTATCTTGTAAAAAAAGGAAAGAAATCTCATTCTTTCTACACAAGAGGTAATCTCAACTAGTTGAATTTGGAATATAAATATTTGTCCATTCCAATTTTTTTTCCAAAGTAGACAAGACAGTTGACTTAAATCATCATCAGAAAGAAAATGTCCATCATCTTACAATTTTCACAAACTATAAAAAACAACATATAATATTTCAAGGTAGAATCTTGCACAACAAAAATAAAATAAATTCTATCAGTTGTGAGCTTTTTGCACTAATGTTATGATAATCTAAAAGTATACATTTTCTGAATACCACCAAAAGAAGACATTTAGCTGTGGAAATAAAAAGTCTGTGACACTACAGCTACAATTTAAACAATTCTAATTTTAATTAAGATTAGCTGAGCCACCTAAAACAAATAATTTTAATTTTCTGAGCCTCTGTTTATTCATCTGTAAAATGATCTCAATACCTATCTCACAGGTTGTTATAAATAGCAATTGAGATAACATAAATCAGTAGACTTTGTAAAGTGTGAGGCATTTTCTGTCGACTAGCTTAAAGTGTATCTAGGGACTGAATCTTGATTTTGCCACTTGCTTTATGACCTTGAATAGATTATTCAGTAATTTTAGATGTGGTAGTAGCCAGATGTTTCTATAGCATATTAATCTCCCCCCAATGTTTTATATTCTGTGCATTAATGATTTGTTAGAGGTAGCTAGGGAGTATGATGTACAATAGTACCTAGTTGAACTGACAAATTTTTATGGATAATCAGATGATCCACATGCCAATAATAATAACTAAATATGTTTCATGTTTTCTGATTGTACAAAGCATTTACAAGTATATACATCATATGATTCTCACAACATTCTTACTATAAAGTACATAATAATGTTAGATCTATTTAATATATAATAAAACTAGTGTTCAGGCAGTTTAAATAGCAAGCAGAAGTCACAGAGTAAGTTGAATAACTAGGATTATAAGAAGATATTTTTCCCCTTCACTTTTGATTTCATAACTCTTAACTATTAATATATATCGACAATTGTCATGGCAAAAAAGGATACATTCTCTCTTATACTGTGGCCATAATAAATATTCACTTTGGCAATACGTAAAATGTACGTGTGTGTGTGTGTGTGTGTGTAGTACTTAATCTTAGAATCCACTCTTTTGCTAGTGAAACTACTAGAAAAAAGGTATATAAAATAAAATATCTCAGTATCAATATTATGAGATACGTATGGTGGGCCTCATAATATGGATACACACCAGAGAATTGGGGAATGGATCCAGTACTCATAAGGGAAGAAATTTAAAGTCAGAAGGCCATGTTGAGGGATGGTAAGTACTTGACATGTGAGCCACTAATCAATCTGCTCTCTAGAGTCCTTGGCAGGCATCATGAGTACATCACAGTGCTCTTACCTTAAATCCAAATATGACCCTGGAATTATTCTTAACATAGTTCTCTAACAGCTATTAACAATTGGTTGATGAAAACTTATTTGTCATTCATAACCTAGACCAGTAATTCTCAGTTATAGTTGTGTGTTAGAGTCACTTGGAGAATTTCATTAAAATATCAATACTTGGTTCTTCAAGGGATTCCAATCCATTTTGGTCTATATGTATATAATTCAAAATCCAGGCATGTATATAATTTTTTTAAGTTCCTAGGTATTCTAATATACAATCAGGTTGAGAAATTCTGGCTAAGATTGTGGGAAAATATGGTTATTAGCATGTTCAAAGGACAACAAAGATAGAAAATAATACTATTAAAAATAATTTACTATGAAACTCAGACCACACATATTTTAAAATTTGAATATAAAGTTCCTATGTTTCTAATTTCAATAAAAGGGTTGAACTGCAGTTAAAATATTTAATGTGCTAATGGAGGATATGAAGAAACAAAGGCAACTCTTCCTTTTCAGCATTTAGTAATCTTCCTAAAGCAATGGCATTAAGGAAAGGACAGAACAAAAGTGGGATGAGGTCTGCACACCCGAGAGACACAGAGAGGCCAATTTCTACTTCTTTTTCAACAAGTTTCAGAGAAATCTTTTAACCAGAAACATCCTTTTCACTTCAGCTAATACCCATTTCATATAAGTGATGATGATTTTTCTAAAAAAAACCCTAGTTTCATGTTCTTTAAAATTATTTTTTAGTATTCACAATCATTTTAATAAACGTAAAATGCAACAAAGTTTTAAACTAACTTCTTAGTTAACATTTTTTCCTTGAATTATATATTCACCAAGTGTGAGCTGAGACTAGCAACACTTAACATTCCATTCTTATTCCTAATCTACTAAAAAAAAATCATTAGACTTGACATTTATGCCAATGACAAATTACAAGAGTATCTTCAGGACACTCAATGGTCTTTTGCTGACACTGTAGTCAAGTTGCCAGTTTCCATTGACATTCTCCAACAATTTGGCAGCTAAAGACTTTGAATTACAAATCAGCAGGTTTCATCTCAAACATCTGTGGACATTTAAGTTCACCGGAAAATTGGCAAAATTATCCTAAGGGATAAAAGACACTTGAGAGTGCTATCAGTCATCCATCATCTCTCACAATCATTCCAGCAGAGCAACAGATTTAGAAAATTGGTTTTAGGCTCCCTCTCTTGTCTCCTCATTCTTGCCAAACCTGTCTTTCCTCTTTTACTCTCAAGTGCTGCACAAGGTGTTTTCATGGTGGAAATTGTTCACATGAGCATTCATCATGGCTGATTGATGGTCAATGCAAAGCATGAAAAATGCCTCCAAGTGACCCCTCATCAGACAAGTCACACAGCTGCCCTATTCCAAGCTGAGAATGTGACAGTGTGACAGTAAGACAAGTCATAATGTGTAAATAGAAAGAAAATGGAAAAGGCATAAGAGAAATTATACCAAGTGAAGATGAATTGTCCAGCCATAAATTATTTAATTTTACTTGCTTGCCTAACTTTACATTGACATTTAGTTCAACATTTGACCACTATGTAGCATTTATGCCAATTCCTCCTCAATGAAGTAAATTTAAAAATCATCCTGTGGAAATGATCACTAATTAAATAAATGGACACTGAATAAGTAATAGTACAAGACTCAGTCTGTAGGCTTCTTTATTCTCCCTCTTGAAACATTATATTTAAGACCAATAGTTCTCAAAGTGTGGTCTGGAGACCCTTATGAGCTCCTGAGACTTTTCGGGAAGTACACAAAGTCAAAACCATATTCATAACAATACTAAGATAGTATTTATCTGTCTCATTCTCCTTCTCTCATAAAGATATGGTAGATTTTCCCAGAAGTTACATAATGTACCCAAAATTATCTGAAAAGGCTATTAAAAGTTCTCCCATTCCCAATTACCTATCTGTGTAATGCTGGATTTCCTTCATAGACTTTGACTAAAACAACAAATTGCAATAGTGAATGAAGAAGTACATCAGATAATCCAGCTTTTTCCTATTAAGCTGGACATTAAAAAGATATTTAAAATGTAAAGCAATAACACTGTTCTTGATAATTTTTTTGTTTTCAAAAACATAATTATTTTTCCATTTTTTCAACAAGTGTTGGATTTATTATTGTTTTACTTAAAAAGACTATTAAATGAATATTTTTAAATGTCTCAATTTTTCTTTTTAATTCAGTAAATATCAATAGACATAACCTATATAAACAAGAGCTTCTTGAGGTCCTCAATGATTTTTAATGTATCCTGAGACAAAAGGCTTGATATTTTACTGTTTTAGACTATTTTTAAATGTCATAAATTAATCTTGTTAACATCGTACATCATTTATTATTCTCTTAAAAGATAATTGTGCACCTAGCACCCATACCTTGGTTTTTAATATTACCATCCAATTAAAGGAACCAGGATTCGTTGAAGAAATGGTTAGTTCTGGAACTTGAGTAAGAAAGAAACAAGATGAGCTAGGACCATCCTGTAGTAATGGAAAGTAAAGAAGTGCTAAATCCAATAAATTGAATAAACAGTAAGACAAACAACAAACAAAATGATGGGCATATGTAAAAGGGACACTGGAACCAATGGGAAGAGTTCCCAATGGCCATAGCTGGAAAAATTTGAGCAACAAAATACATAAAGTAGTAATGAATTATAATCCAAAGTGTAAAATGAATACTCCATGAGTCCACACTGATGAATAAATACTTAACTAAATAAATAAACAGGAGAAAAATAAATATTCTATGCAGAATTGAAGTCATTTAGGTAAATACTCCTCTCTTGAGGAGGTAGAATATAATTCCTCACATCTTAAGTGTAAACTTCCTTTCAAAGAATATGAAAAGGGGAAAGAAGAGTAACTGAAGAAAACAGACAAACAATACAAAAACAAGGAAACAAGGAAACAAGGAAAGTTTGAGAAAACTGCTGCAGCCAAGAAGAGCCAAGGGAATGATGACTAAATACAATATGGCATCCCAAAGAAGATTCCAAACAGGAAAAGGACATAAGGAGAAGAAAGAAAAAGGAAAAGGTGTGGCTTACTTAATATATCTTTACTGATTCATTGGTTATGATAAATATACTACAGTAATGCAAAAGGTTAATAATAAGGGAAACTAGGTATAGGGTTTATGGGAATTACTCGCTGAATTTTTATGTAAATCTAAAATTGTTCTAAAATACAAAGTTTTAAAAAATCAGTTAATGGTGAATATATTATATTTTTGGTTGAGATGACAAACAGAAGACTGAGTAATTACTGAGGAGATTCTACATTAATATTTCTCAAAATGTTGTTATAGGAATCCTACAGAAGAATGTGCCCAACGAACCCAATAAACCAGGTTCCTGGAAGCACCTCCTACCAGGTCCTACTGAAATAGGAACTGTAGGAAGCAAAGCCCAGGAATCATCACTTGAAAAAATATGAACTCCACGGTTAAGGAAACATGCTATTTGTTGCAAAAATGCCTTTTGAGCCTTTATTCACTTCAATAAAAGTAACAAAAATAATCTGACCGAGTAACTAAGAAGCAGCAGGTCAAACAAACAAACAAAAAGTCTCCTCAAAGAACTTAAATACATAACTTTATGTATTTTAATTATTTGTAATCAGATTAATCATGATTATTTTCAATAACATGACTCATATTGTCCAAATATATTTTTCTCAGTACTAACCTAATAGATAACTAAAGTGTTTTATAATTTATACCAGCAGAAAGTTACTCATTACTCATATATCAAATTAGATTATCACCCTAAAATTAGTCATGCTTCATCTTATTAAGCCTATGAATAACCTAGGGAAGCAGAATTAATTTCACCTAATTTTGATTCAATTGGAAATTTATGAGTAAAGAGCAGCTTCATCAAACTTTTAAGAGTCAAGTTAATTTGCCTTCAGCACAGTAGTTGTTTCTTTCTAAAAAATATATATATTATTAATAAATAAATAAAATTTTAAGAGGAAATAAGGTTTCACTATAATGGAATGATCAAGAGAAAGACGGCATTACCAGACCGGTCAAGGGAGATAATTAACAGAGAGCAGGCTCCTTCCCTTCTACATCCTTCACGGTCATTCTGAGAATTTCTAATAGCATCAATCCTTCAAAGAGTGGTCCCTAAAGAAAGGTGATGTGTTTTTGCAAAGCAGACATTATGAGAGGATATTGAGATTGTTTCTCTGGAGTAATTTAATTCATAGAAATGGGGCATAATAAGTTGTGTTTTTGTCTTCTACTCTTTCCTAACATTTGAGGATTTTTAAATCATATACAGAGAAAAATAGATAAGATATCCATTGTACATTCCTTGCTTTCTAGAAATATTTATTTCTCTCTTTACAGGAATGAAAATAAATTCTTAAATACTTAACAAACTTTGATAAAAGTGTGAAATAATTGTGAGACGATTAAAATGGTTGAAAAATCTCATTGATCATGAGAGTTTCAGTTACAATCCTACAACCTTTGAAGTTCTGATGTCTGCAGTTCTGATAGGCGTTATATCTGGCAAAATGTTCAAACTACTACAGCTGCCAGAAATTGTGGTGAGAGATCTTTCACTAAATGAATTTCATCACCACTATACATAATGAAAAGGAGCAACACGAGTTCCCTGGGTATTTGATTTAATTAAAGCTTTAGCACTATTTAGATGTTTTAAATATTTAGAACTATTTATTACAAGAGATAGAAATACCAATGACATATTCAAGATAAAGAGTTATATTAAAAATATACATAGTGAATATCAATCACATTCTACCAAATAAGACATTCAAGGAATGTAACTTCCTTTGTTATATCTAAATTTAATTTGTATTCAAAGCATCTACATCACTGAGTGGCTCTAACATTGTCATTTCAGTGTCTCTTCTCATCTTTTCCCTGAGCTAGTTGCTAATTTTTTCGGAATTATATAGATAGGTTATGGAGTACGTGGGTAGAAACTGGGCATCTTCCATTGTCATCTATATGCATAATACCTTGCAATCAGCTAGATGTTTGTGTTTCAAGCAGTCTTCTGTCTTCAGTTCATGCACATAACTGTCATAGCCTCCTCGTCTTGAAAAACAAGGTATTTGAAGTTTCATTGGCTCTCTGTGCCATCATGGCCTCACTGCTCTCTGCCACTCAGAAAATATTTCTGTTGCTCCCTGAGCTCTGCAGGGGCACATGAATATTCTAGTGGGCTGCTTCAGGCCCATTTACCTAGACACTCACACAGATGTTTCTGCACCATTTGGGGTGCAGAGAAGCTGGGGAGCCCTTTATTTCCTAGGATTTGCCTGGAAAAAAAGAGCACAGGACCTTTCCACTCTCTAAGTTCACCAAGTCCACCTGGGGATAGGGGATGTTTCTCCTCTCTTTGATTTGACAACTGAGAGTGGAGAATGGAAAAAAGTATACATGGCCCTTTTTCTGGAATCCACAAGAGACTGAGAGCTCTTTGCTCCCTCTTTCTTCTCCCCCACCACACCCCAGTATGGATATTCTTTATATAGTTAGTGGGACACGGGCAAAACCTGGATCTTATTTATCTTATATCTTTCCAAAAGATTTTTCTATTATATTTGATTTTTTAATAGAAAAATTAAAAACTTGACTCATATACTCAGCTTTCTGCTGTAACAAGACTGCCTTGACACATTGGATGCCTCATTGTCTAGCTGCTGGAATAAGGGCAGGTCACAGAGCAATTTGGAAAACATCAGAGGAGGGGGAGGAATGCTTAAGTCAATATTGCAAATATCATTCTGCCAAATGCCTGTGAATATATCTTAAGAAATGTCTTCTTGCTTCTATACTTCTGGTTTTTACTAAAAACATAACTGATATTCCTGGAAAGGTTATAAAATTGAGAGGAAATATTACCAGAGTAGAAAATTTTCACAGATTTCATCTGTTTCTGGTACAGATTATTTTTCCATTCAGGTCAGTTTATTTAGCACAGATACATTGATGCTGGGTAAAGTTGAATTGACTGCTTCTTCAGATGTTCGATGTATAATCAAGGATTCTTACATTAAGTGAAGAACTAAGTATTGGAAGATACTTAGGTGTACATTTCCATTCATAAATACTTTAAATTTAAATCTTAGTCTTAGAAAGCAACCTTTCTTTACTAAAAACCAGAAGAGATTCCTTCCCTATCTTCAATTTCATTTCCAGTTCTTTAACTGACATACACATTCCTTGCAGGGAGAAATACACTGAAGTAAGTGATTTTAAGTTTTTATGGTCAGGTACTATAATTTATATTTTATCCATCGCCACAAAGGGTGTCCATTATGAGTGCTCAATCTGTGTAAAATGGGACGAAGCATGTAGTGAAATGATAAAGAAAAAGAGAATCAGTGAGTCGCTTGAAATTGGTCCGCAACTTGTAACAGAAGTTATTAAAAACTCTTTTTAGATAGACATAATATCCTACACTAGTGTAGTCCTAAGATGAGAAGTCTTAACTTCAAATTTGCAAGAATTGCCTATCTCTAATTCTATTCAGTTTTAAATTAAGATCACCTCTAAGTCGTGCAAAGATTAATCAAAATTCCAAAGATAGGTGTGTAGAATTGAAAAACTCATGGGAAGTATCCAGACAAATCCCTCTGATGAAAAGCTACCCAGAGGAATGCCAGAACAAACACACTAACAAGCAGAAAACGATCCTCAAACAAGACTGATTTCCTTCTTGAGTAATTAAAATTTAAAAGATACAAGGCAATGATTTTTCCATAAAAGTGTATATCCTTTTACACATGAGCTTTGCATGCCAGAAATCTATTGTTTTATAGCATCAAAGGCTCTTGGTGACTCTTGTTCACGTGAGTGTGTGCATCTGTGTGTGTTTGTGCATTTGTGAGTATCAGGTGCATATGAAGTTGCTGTGGCTCCAAGAGTTCAAATTTCTCATCTGTCCAACTTTGGCTTATCAGGTCATTCAGTGTTTTGTTTGTTGCTTTGTTTTTTGTTTTGGCATTGTTTTTCTTTTTCTTTCTCTCTCTCTCTCTTTTTTTTTTTTTTTTTGCTTTGTTTCAGTGCCAAAATGTTAATCATCTAAGAAAAAAAGTTTTAAGTATCTCAAGTCTTATTTTCCTTTATGAAAAATCCAGTCCTTACATTGTACATAAAGCAAATATTAATCGCAACTTTTTTCTCCTCCCCATCAAAAAGGATGATATATTAGGCTTACTGCACACATATGAAACATTTTTACACAAACTCTACAACACCACATTACTCTTTCTAAGCATTAAAGTGAATTTTCCCCCTGATCATTACTCATGAATTAATGATAATTCTATGTGTTATAGGTGTTAAATTGCATTTTAGGTAGTCTGTACCTAAGAGATTCAACTTGTCCACTTTTTCACATCCAACCTCCTCATCTAATTGGCCCACTGAGAAAACAGTTCTATCTTACCTTATCTTTTTTTCCCCACTCCCTGCATAATGCTAAAGGATATAAATCTATGTGACAGCAGCTCTGTGAAAGTGTATAACTTGACCCTAAAGAGTATAGCCTTTTATTGGTTGTCTCCTTTTGTGCTGGGCAGACACAAATTGCCTTCTGTCAAGAGTAGGATCAATTAAGTTGATAACAGGAGAATTGTGTGAGAACAACGAGACCTACCTGGACCATAATGCCAGAGCTTTCATTATACAGATCCTGTGACTCCACAAATGAATAAAGACACATTTCCCCTGTTAAAGTCACTTACAGCTAGAAGTCAGCTATGTTAGAGAGAGGGCTTAGAGGAATGCACCATATAATTCTCTTTGAAAATGAATGTGCTGACACCTCACTGAGCTGAAGACAATGAAAGCAACACGAGCAAGGACAGACAGAGATAGACAAAGACTCGGCAAGATAGGCAGGACACACTTTTGGCACAAAGCAGCTCTGGAACCTGAATGAAAATACTGTTCTGATTTTAATTTCCCAAAAAAGTGTATAATGTTTCTATTGGACCTACTATTAATGTATGAATTGTTGAACTTGATCAATGATCCATTAGCTGTCATTGGTGAGAAAAAGTATAACTAAGATTCCTAGCCTTTAGCCATAATTAAAGCAAAATGAGAAATCAACTTTTATTCTAAAGCCTGCAAATGATCTGTCATATCTACATCTTAACTACTGAGAATGCTTATATTTTGCACATTTTTTTTTCATACTATGAAAACTTTAGACATGATCATGTATAGCTCTAAATGACAGGTCTACCTTACAGAGAATTTTACTATGTGGAATAAAAAAAATGTCCAAAGTATTATACAACTTACTGTTTAGAAAACAGATTTGGCTTTCCCAGTTAACTTTCTCTGCAGAAGTTTTCCAGCCTACCTTAAATATCCATTCCGTGGGGTCCTCTGTCTATTTACCCACACATTTTGAGTCCCCCTGTCTACTGCAGGTTGTAGGAGCTACTCCTCATGTAAATGTGGAGACTTGTAAACTCAATCATCATTGTTTTGCCTTCAGGTTATTTGATTAATAAAAACACAACACTTGTTAATTGGTTTCTATATTTTATGGATTTTATTATTTTGGGGAAAAAATTCAACATAACTGACTTGAAATGTTTTGTTAAATCCTAGACTGAAGGTTTTTCTAAAGAAAATAGATTGCAACTGAATAACTAATCAACAGTAAAATCCTTGTATCCAGAAGGAAATCTACTTCAGGATGACACCTGCACCCCAATGTTCATAGCAGCACTATTTACAATAGCCAAAACATGGAAACAGCCTAAATGTCCATCAACAGGTGACTGGATAAAGAAGATGTGGTATATTTATACAATGGAATACTACTCAGCCATAAAAACCGACAACATAACGCCATTTGCAGCAACATGGATGCTCCTAGAGAATGTCATTCTAAGTGAAGTAAGCCAGAAAGAGAAAGAAAAATACCATATGAGATCGCTCATATGTGGAATCTAAAGACTCATGGACAGAGAATACAGACTTGTGGTTACCAGGGGGTTAGAGGGTGGGAAGGGATAGACTGGGATTTCAAAATTGTAGAATAGATAAACAATATTACACTGTATAGCACAGGGAAATATACACAAAATGTTATGATAAATCACAGAGAAAAAAATGTGATGAGTGTGTATATGTTCATGAATGACTGAAAAATTGTGCTGAACACTGGAATTTGACACAACATTGTAAAATGATTATAAATCAATAAAAAATGTTAAAAAAAAACAGTAAAATCCAGGAAGTAAGTCAAATTATCCCTCCTAAAAGACTTCACGCATAGAATCCTTGTCCATTTTAATAAAAATTATGACTTTATTAACTAATCTTAGTATTTAAGAGCTAAATAATATTTTAATACATGATAATTCTCTTGGTTAATTCAAGAGGCCTGATAGGAGTGTTAGCCAAAAAAGTCACCGCTAGAAGTGCTTTACATTCTTTAGTTTTCTGCCTAGGAAGTTTCTGTTAAGAATGGCAGTGCTATAAGGTGATAGGATTAACATCCATTCGAATGACCATGTCCTACACTAGTCCCTGTAGTTTTACTTCCCCAAAGAGGAATAGCACAATTTTAGGAGAACATGTTGGTTTAAACTCCTCACAAAGCTGGCACTAAGATAGGTAGCGCATTTGGGGGGTGAGCTCAGCAAGAACTATGCAGGCGTGGGAAAGTAAACAAGGAAGGAGGAAATAATAAAATGCCTTAATGAGTTTGATCCTGCCCTACCCGGATCTCAGGGATCCTCTGAGAGAATGAGGAAATGATGTCTCAGAATTCTACCCAAAAAAATATTTCCTGAAGTCTATTAGCAGTTTCAGTGTCTAAATATAAACTCAAATGGTTGATTGCCTTCTCACAATAGACACTGACTACTCTCTACTCAAGCTCTACCTTGGTGACTTAGCCAGCCCCCATCCCTCCATCTATTATTTCTGCTTTTCCTGACTTATTGCCTGTTTAAATTCCCTGAGTTTGGGTCTGACTCAACTAACTGACATACAATATAGGATGCTGACACTCCCCCTGAGGTCATTCTGAGCAACAATAGGCCATTAACCAGTCAATAGGTGATGGGATTTGGGTCCGGTCTACTCTGGGTCCAAGGCGGTGGAGATATGAGGTGCAGATTATGTCAACACTTTCATTAGGAATGCATCATAAAGCACCTAGATATGAAACAGGCGGTTTGAGGCTTCCCAGAAGAGGGCTTTTGAACTGGCAAGTACCTGGCTTTACTATTCTAGCAATGGGAGGTTGATGATTTTCTTCCATTTATAATCTATAATACATGATGTATGCACAGTCCTTCATTCTCTGAACACATTTCATAGTTCCTGCTACAGTGCCTCTTATTCTGTACCCAGAAGCCATTCAATAAATTTGAAGAGTGACTCACAGACTCGGAAATTTCAAGAAAAAGATGATAGTGTACACAGCAGGAAATATTGGCTATAAGTGATTCAGCAGATCAAAACTGATGCTGCTGGCTGATAGGGCCATTCCAGGACAGAACATTGTCAATCCACATAGAAAATCCTACCCCTGTCAGCAGCAGCCAGACCATGCCCATGTATTTATGAAGTACTAAATAGAAGCAATGAAAATCCTTCAGGGAAAAAGGAACAAAGAGGCATAGATACCCTAAACCTAAAATGTTTGTTTTAGTTCTTCAAGTCACTTCAACACATCATTGTACATAGAACAAAATACTTATGACAGTAGGCAAGAATGATTCAGAATCCAACTTGGAAAGAAGAAATTGTTATGAGTAAAATCCTGGGCTACTAGGATTCTTGCTGTTTTTCACCACATATCTTGTCAGAGAGCTTTGAAAAGAAAACAGAACTTTTAGTAATTCTCACAGGATTACTTGCACTTTTTAAAATACTCTTTAGAGCCAAGTGTGCTCCATTGCACAATGCCTCTAATTATTTTGAAGAATTTTCTTTCTTTCTTTTAAAATTAAGTTTTAAAATTATTTTTGACTCTTTTTGTAAAACAGACTCAATTATGTAAGTATAAACCCACAGATGCAGGATATGCTTTTCCTGATCCTAGATGTGACCATTTGTCACCTTGTGACATTTGTTTTGGCTAATTAACTGAGCAAATATTCCCTGATGTTTCACATCCCAGCTGCCAGATTAGGAGCAATAGAAGAACAAAAGGATGGCGTCCACACCCTCAAGGAACTCACAAGCTAGCAAAGGTATAACACAAGTATGCAAATAAGATAGTATATAAGAGAGATATGAAATAATGCTCATAAGAATAGAGTGAGTGGGTCATTAAAAGCTCATGGAAAAGATAATATTAGAGATGGTTTCTAAAACTAGGCAGCATTTTAACAGGCAAAGTTGGAGAGAAGGACATGACAGGAGAAAAGAAAAAGGAAATCAAAAACAAAGCTTAATTGCTTAATAGTAATGATTTCTGTTTAGTAAAAGTATAGATAGGTATAGAAAAGTAGACCAGAAAGGAGTGATCACCAAATACCAGTTGGAGAAGTTGTAATAAATTGAAAGGAAGATTCTAAAAGTTCAGAGTAGGAAAGTAATATAATTAGTTCTATATTGGTTGAATATATGGGAGATCTTTAAGAAACCATTAAAGGTCTTCAGTTGTACCCTAGACCTTCTCCAAAATTCATTTTCCAGATGACCCTCAGTTATATGAAAGAGAAACTCCTGGGTTCTCAAGATAAATTTTTAGAACTCAGCCGATGGACATTTCCAAGGACACCTTTAGGCAAGTCTCAGTCCCCTGCTCTCAGCCCCAAAGATCCCTTGCTCATTGTGAATACTAGAGAGACAGATGAGTGATGACTAGAAGAAAGGAAAGAAGGAAGGAAGGAAGAAAGGAAGGAAGGAATGAACGAATGAACAAACACACCTACCTTATACATATGACTTTCAAAGATATTTCACTTATACTGACATTTTAATCTTACAACAACTTTTTAAGAAAGATGAGAGTTATTCTGAGAATTATTTAAAAGGAACTGAGCTAGGTAACATGTCTAAATGGTACAGTTACTAAATGATGTGTTCAAGTCTATACTATAATTTTTTGTCCATTGCATTTTTCCATTACACCAAACTGCACCTCTGTAATTCTGGACAGATACATCTCCCTATATGCCAGTGATTTTCACATTCCTTACTTGAGCCTAGACATTTTCTTCAATCACCAGGTTTATAAATTTAGCTTCCATCTCAAGGTCTTTCTCTAGATATCCAATAGACAGATGAAGTCCACCAAGTTCACCACACAGCTCCCTGCCTTCCGAATAAACCTAACCTTCTCTTGCCTGTTTTACAATGAATCATGTAAAACAGAACCACAAACATTATTCTCAGTTTTTCCCTCTCCTTAATCCACCATATCAAATCAGTCACTGAGCCCTCTTTCCTTAATATTATCCCCATTCCTATGACAACAGCTTGGTTCTGATCTGCATTATCTCTTATTCTTAGAGATAATAATCAATTATGATAAGCACATGGGACCCTCAAACCCATCCTATGTCCTGTGACTACCTAGGCTTTTGATACTTCCTTTGTTAGAAAACACAAATGTAGCACATAATAGGTATCCAAATATCAAATCTAATTATTTTGCATCATATTTTTACATCATGTTTGCTATATTATGGAAGATTTTATTGGTTTTATTTTTTAATACTTTCTAAGAAAGGGAATCAATAAATAGAGAATTATTTCTTCTCTCAGTAACTTCAAGTAATTTAAACTCAGTCTCTAGGAAGGAACACAACATGATGTCACTTCCTAATTTATTCTGCTCAGAAGACATACTGTGGATAAAATGTCTTCATAAGTTGTGCAAAACCACTTAACTGAAGTGTTAAATCCAGAAAGAATGCATACGTATTTCCAAATTTGCATACTTGTTTTGTTGCTGGTAACTACAGAGAATTCTGTTATGATCTAATTCATGATATATGACATTTTTTATTTCTCATAACTATTTGATTGTGTTTAGTACTCCATCATCACTCATTTACAATCAGGTGGTCAAAATGCAATCACTAAAACATAACCCAGCTGTCTCATCTATAAATAAATATATAAACATATGTTATGTACACATTTTGGCCAGAGAATAACCTAAAAAATCAAAGGATATGTTCAAATAAACACCTTATTCATATCCAACCTAAACGGATATAGGCAAAGGAGGAGAAACAAGGAGAAAGGCCTCTGGAATTCCCCATCTCCGTACGCCATGCTCTGCTCCCACAATGTGATCCAGCCACAACGGTCTTTGAACAGCTTCTTATGCTCCAAGCTCTGGCCATCCCCAGGATTTTTCTTCCCACTGTTCCCTCTCTCTGGAGGGCTCCTGCCTGACATTGCCTGGATAGATCCTTCCCATCCTTCCAGTCTCAGCACAACATTTCTGTCAGCGAGGCCTTCTCTACCACCTGGTGTATGACAAGTCCCAGTTATTCTCATTTATAGCCTCCTCTTTTTTCATTATAAAAATTTCCATAGTTATTCAATATAGATTGATTTGTGAGTTTACAAGTATAATGTCATCTTGTACAATAGACAGCATGGTCCATAAGGGAGGATTCTCTGTTTTCTACCACTGTCACACAGCACACAGCACAATGCCTGGCCCAGTACATGGTAGATGCATGATAAATATTTGAGGTGAGGAAAAAGGAAGGGAGGAACAGTGATGAAAACTAAAAAGCAAAGCCAGAAAGAAAGCAGATAACTTTTAAAAGGTAGGAAAAGATAAGAAAAGAACAAGCAGATAATATATGAAAAATAGGGACAAAGAACAAAGTGTTACAAGCTGTTGGGGAAAAAAATAAAAAGAAAGTAAAAAATAAAAAAAGTATAAAGTAAAAACAAAATGATTCCTGATGACAGTGCAGCCAATCCAACATCTTCCCATTGAATATCAACTAGAAAACCAGACTGAAACAAGATTATGACTGTCACCAATGAAAAACTGTCATACTGATGTCTCCTTGTAATGTATGCACTGGTTTATAGACCCAAACTCCTTGAGTCAGCACCACAAATCTGGCTAATGTTCTTTAGAGCAGCATTTGCCCTTTAGGGTTCTGATTTAGCGACAGATGTGTAAAATCCCTTGTAGCCAGTTACTTTACTATTGATTACACATCTGTGAGTCTCATAGACTTGTGTTTTTCCTAGCTAAGGTCAGCATTACCTTAAGCCCTATGCCTCAATGCCTAGCTGTCTGTTTTAAAGGGCATGACATAAATTCAAGCTATGCCTTGGCCACTTCCACTTTTTACCCCTGTGGTTCTGTAGATTAATATGGAAGATATTGATCTAAAGTTCTCTGCTGGGAAATGAATGCATGTCAGTGAATTTGGGGTTAAGGCCAAAGCCTGGTGCCATCTCTTCCTTATACACAAGTAAAGCCAAGGCTTGAGGTTGTCAGAGGACACTCCCCAGTGAATTTAGGTGACAAATATGCAGCTGTTAATGAAGCTTATCTTAATAACCTTCTTTAAAATTGCAAACTTACCCTTTCGCCACATTCCCAATCCCCCTTAATCTGCTCTACTTTTTTATTGCCCTCATCACTTCTGAATATATCTCATGACTTATGCTACTTGTTATTTATTTCCTTCTCCTTCCACTAGAATATAACTGAATAAGGTCAGAGATATCATCTATTTTGTGCACTTCCAGGTACCTAGAACAGTGCCTGCCACATAATAGGCACTTGATTAGTATTTTGTCAAATGATGAATCAATGAATGAAGATCAGTATTCTGTATTGTGGGAAGTGAGGAGGCAGGCAACAAAGATATGAACATTTGGATCTTTGCCTTTGAAGAACTTACAGGAGAATAAGCATACACACAGGAGATTGGCCAAAACTCCTATGAGATAACAAACATTAGTAAATATAATTACATATGTTAATAAATGCTATTGCATCATAAGGAGAGAAGCTTCCCATAGCAGGAATAACACTGGACTTGGAAAGTTGGGGTTGAATCCTGCGTCCACCACTTATCAACTATCACTTTAGCTCTTACTATGTCAGATAAGTCACTTAAACTCTCTGAGCATCAGATTCTTTATTAGTATGAATGAGTAACAATGGTTTCCTCATGGAATTCTAGTGACAGTGAAGTGAGATTACAAATGTGAAAGCAACTGGCTAATAATATGTACTCAATGTATGTCTATTGAGTGAATGGGCATTCTCATTTGTAAATGAGACAAGCAGAGTGGTTAGTTTGCTTTCCTAAGGTCACCCAGTTAATGTCAGATTTGGAATTTCAAGTCTCCTCATTTCCAGCCCAGTATTAACCGAAAATAGAATATAGTGTCCACCCTGTCCCTTGACTTTATTCCTATGCGCAATTTTGTTTCTCACACATAACAAAAATTTATCATTTGCTCTAGAAAAGGAGCATCATTTCCCTGAAACACCCTCATTAGGCTCCAAGATGTCTAAGCTCTGTCTCCATTTAATCGGTTTACTTGTGAAGGAGCAATTTGCTTTACGACCTCTTTGCAGAGTCTGAAGGGTTTATGACCATGTGGTGTCAACAAGGAGCTCTATGATGCTTTCAGTTCCATTTACCAGCTTCAGGGTCTTCAGATTGTAGCAACATATTTGTTCTGAAAAGACCAGAGTTTGAACATTAAATCTGAGCATCCCTCATGCTTTCTCCTCTTACTGTCAAATGGAACAATCACTTCCCATGTTTCATTCCACAACCAGGGCAGCAACCCCTAGGAAAATATGATGTGTTTTGAATAACACATCAACTTAAAACATGTCCTCCTGTCTGGTCACAAGGCTTCTGAAAGGCTGAGTGAATCTGCTTTGGTCAGTCTCATAACCTTTTTGTAAACGGAAATAAAGATTTCCAGGGAGCCAAGAAACCAATAACCTCAAACCTAGAAACCTGGAGTTCTGAGTCTATGATCATGAAAAGGGCATAATATTTCCTTACTTTTAAATGCATAAGTTGAGACTGATGTAAACAAAGCGATAAAACAGTTAAAGCCTCAGAGGCCCCTAACCGACTCATCGTGCAACACTGTTAGCACCATATGAATCTCAAATTATGTGGCCGAGGGGCAGGAGAGGAGATGAACTAAAATAATTCAAGTAAAAGTTCACCCTAACTTGCTCAAGTACAAAATGGTATGGTTATTGTACATATACTTGGTATTTGGTAATTTAAGAGCAGGATATAAAATAGATTCTTGTCTCTGGCATAATCTGTAAATCTGTTTCATTTTCCTCTCTCTGATGATCAGTCTTTTTGCTTAGTTTTGTTTTTTCTTCTTATTTATCAATAGTTATATGACTTTTCAGATCAAGTTCCCAATGTTCACTGACTCAATATTTTGGTGTCTCAATTCTCATAATCCTAAAAAATGAGAGGAGACTCTCACTGGTTTTGCCTATCATTTTCAACCAGGCCACCAAAGACTGGGAATCCTGGGGGCAGTGGGGTCACACGGGCAGGAGGGCCTGCAGTAGAAGCAGGTTCTGCAGAAACCTGGGACTGAAAATGATAAACAGTCCCTCCTCACAAGTAGGAATAATACTTTTTATTAATTCTGGAATTAATCCACTTCTCCCTGTCACCACATTAGTTCCCCCTTATGCATGGTTTCATATTCTGCTATTTTGGTTACCAACAGTTAACTGTGACCCAAAAATATTGATTCATTTTTATAATGAATTAATAACTCCTGTTAATTGAATAAAATAAAAACAATAATAAAACAACTCATAAGTTATACCCAATTGTGTGCAGTTCTGAGTAGGGTGATGAAACCTTGTAAATTCTGCTCTGTTCCCTTCCAGGTCCCCAGCCAGCGACATGGTCAGCTCCTGACATCTAACCATTGACATCGTCATGGCTCAATGATCCAAGATCAACTAACAGATGATCCTCCTCCTGACTGTTGTCAGAGGGTCAATAGGAGCCTAAAGCTTCAGTCACAATGCCAATGTCATTCACCTCACTTCATCTCATTACACAGCATTTTATCATCTCACGTCATCACAAAGAGAAGGGTGAATACAGTCCAGAGAGACCACAGTCACTTAACTTTTATTACAGTATATCATTATAATTTTTCTTCTATTATTATTGTTTATAATCTCTTACTGTATCTAATTTTAAATTAAACTTTATCATAAGTATGCATGTATGGGAAAAACATATATCCATAGGATTGGGTGTTACTCATGGTTTCAGGCATCCACTGGGGGTCTTGGAACCTATCTCTCACAGATAAACAGGAACTACTGTGTCTCAATTCAGCTGAAACTACCATCATTGCTCACCTTTAGCGCTCACTGTACTGCCTCTTAGGGGGTCTCCTTATATACAGATTCTCCTCCTCTAAATCCTTTCCAGCTGCAACCAGGATGGTTTCAATGTGTCATTCCTCTGCTCAAAACTCTAAAATGGCTCCCTGCTTGTCTTCAGAGGAAGACAAAATCCAATTTTTCCAATGTGCCTAGAAAGCCTCATCTGATTCACTGTTACCTCCTCATGACTCTCTATTCTTACACTCCCTCCAAACCACAGCACCATGGCTTGGACAGGCTAACCGCTTACACAAGCATACCACAAGCACACCAGGTTCTCTGAGACTTCCAAGACTGAATATTCTGTTCTTCTACCTGGCATACTCTCCTCCTTGGTTGCACCTGCCTAGTTATATGTGTTCCTTAGAATTTAATTTAGATGCAAACTTCTCGAAGAAGCCTCCCCTCATCTCCTACACCTAGGATGGACACCCTAAGTGTGCTCCTTCTCTAGCACACATTACACTCCATTGTCATGGGCTGTTTACTCTCCTGTTCTGGCCACCCCACCAGCCTGTCAGCACCCAGAAGAGAGACCCCTCTGGAAATGCGTCATATCCTCATCCCACTGCATAGCCTGGCACCGAGCTGGTGCTCAATAAATATTTCTTGGCAGAATTAGTGAGAAAGCAAACCCTCATCTTCTTTCTGCATCATGATGATAATATAAGGCAATCCAAAGAGGTCACAAAGTACAGTCTCCATAGTTTCAAAATCTAAAACTCTCAGAAAACACATCAGCATAGTCCATAGGTTCCCCACCCCGCTTAAAAATACTTAAAGTGACTGCAAAATATATTATTTCTCTCCTCTGTTGATATCAGCTCTTCAGCTTGTTCCCTAGCACAAGAGTAATTGAAGGGGCCTGGAACTGGCCTGCTGACAGGTATTTAGATATACACACTGTCAGAGACATGCTTCTGAGCCCCCAGGTACCCACTGTCTTGCTAACACCAGAAAATTAAAGTGTTCAACTGAAAATGTAACCCTAGCCTCCTACATAAATGGCATAGGAATACATCCCCACACAACTCCTTCAAGGTCACATGTTGAAAAAGCCAACCTTACTCAGGATAGGAAAGAAAATGTGATACCTCATGACATTTAAAAAAAAATCAGGTTTTTCTTTATGCCTGCCAAATGGAGCTACTAACAGCTTTTTACTGTTTAGTTTCTACTTATCATTTGGGGACCATTTGGCACACCGCACGTAGACCTACAGATAGAGTCCTCCTATTGTCTGCAAGTCCACAAGGTACCCCCAGCCAAGCATGCCTGACACATTGAAACCTATTTGCAGGATTGGTGGGTTTCATTAAAGCTTAGCAAAAAGACAAAAAACTGTCTAACTTTTCTGCTGCCCAGAAACACAACCCGATTAAGATGAGCAGAGGTTTAGTAGTTTATGAAACAAGGTTCTAACCAGCTTTTAAATCTATTAATCTTCTCTCCCAGAAGAGTCCCAGAAAAGCAGCCACTTAGCTCTTAGCTCACATCACCTCATTGCAATCCCTTAGCTAGATTTTTATGTACAGTCACAGCGCCCACCAGCAGAAGACACTTGTCTGAGCTGAGTATTTGAATGCTATCCATGCTAAAATCAGATTAAGGATTTCATTTAATTTTTAAGAGGAAGCTTCCAACTAATGGATTTATCTTTTTTTCCTTTTTTAAAACAGTTTTTAATTAGATGCCATTTTAAAAAAAACCTACAGTACTTAAAAAACTACACCACAACTACATCAGGTGACATTTCACTGAATCCTGACAAGAACAGTTTTTCCTAAAAGGAGCATCTTTGCTTCAGTGCTTCCCTCTTTATTTCAGAATCAGTTTTCATTTGTATACAGCATGTGCTATAAATGATGATGTGGCAACCAACTGGCTTGCGCATGGCACCCAGTACTCTTGTCTGGGACAAAAATAGCAAAATCTGGGTTGTGATATTCTCTAAGAAGAGGGCTTTGTCCAGGGTGAGTGATCACATTCCAGACTTGCCTATCTATTTTAGCTTCAAGAATCCTAAACTAACACCAGACTTCTGCCATGGTAATGAGCAAAATGTTAACTTGTACCAAATTTAAGTAGAAAGCTACTTACAAAAAAAAAAAGAAAAGAAAATCTATTCATTTTGTTTCAGTGCAGAAGAGTATGATTTCTTTTCTCAGACCTTCCAGCCAAGCAGCAGCTTTAAAATTCAATAAGCATGGTAGTTTCTGTATGGGCAACCTGAGCACATTCTCCAGGCATCTTTGAATTGTTCAGATCCATCATTTACATTGATAACCTTGTCCACAGAATATTACTTAGATTAAATTAATAACAATTTCATGAATTTTGGTCTCAGCAAGCATATGCACCCGCCCACTTACAAGGTGCACTCTGTATTCCAGTTCCTTCCAAAAACAAGTATTTAGTCAACCCAAAGTACAATTTGTCATTGAATCTTTAGAAAAAGTCTTCATATTCCCCACCCTCCACAATCTCTGTTCTTTCATCATTCTATTGGATTAACTCTCTCAAATATATATCACTAATTTCCTAAAATGACCATTTTCTAGACCTCTTATTCTAAGCTCTGCTAAAAATTCAGTAAATGCAATTTTATTTTTGAAATACTCCACCTCTTTAGTTTCTGAATTCTGAAATAAGTGTGTTTTCTTTTATGTCTCTGACTACTCCCCTATCTTCTCAAAATTCCTCCTCTTGACCTGAATTGGGTGTTGTTCAAGGTTCCTTTCTAACACTGGCCCTTTTTTCTCTTCTCTCTCTCTTTTTTCCCTCTACCTTGTCTCTCCTTCAGTGATCGCTTTTATGCTGGTAGATATCATAACAAGATTATACTGTATAGCACAGGGAAATATATACAAGATCTTATGGTAGCTCACAGAGAAAAAAAGGGTGACAATGAATATATATATGTTCATGTATAACTGAAAAATTGTGCTCTACACTGGAATTTGACACAACATTGTAAAATGATTATAAATCAATAAAAATGTTAAAAAAAGAAAAAGGAACTTTCTTAGACTCGTGTTTCTCACTCCTGATGCTCCACTCTTCAGAACTATCCGAGTTGATCTTTGGAATGTGTTGGAGAATAAACTCATTATAGTGCTCTTTAAATCTGTTCTTACTCCAGTATTTCCCACATCTCTTTACTATGCCATCATTGTCCCTGGAACTCCAACTTAAAACAAATAGAAGCAATGTTTTTCTCTTCTCCCCCTATGTTACAATTCTTGCTGATTCTTTTATTTAACTTCTCATTCTATAATATTTGTTGTATACCTGTCATGTGAAGGCACCATGCAATTCATTACAAATACAGTGGGCAGGATACAATAGACAGGATCTCTGTTCAACACACAGTTTATTGCTGCTTTGCTTACATAAAGCCTTTCATACTTACTTTCTCTTTTTAGTTTCAATGCCATTAAGCTAACTCAAGGATATAATGATTTCTTACTTGCTATATAATATGCCTATTCTAATACCAATGGCTATTACTCTTTCCTACAAACATTAGCATGGCATATCAAACACTAACACCCTGTGTTCCTTTTCCAAGCTTATATTTTGCTGTCGATGAACACCACAGCCCCTCAAAACATTATGTACAATTCTACCCTTTTCTCCATACATGTCTTTGTCAATGTTCTTTCTCCATTTGTAGCCTTTACCCTACCTATTGAACCTTCTCCCAAGCAAAATTTCCCACAGGCCAACTGAAGGGGGCTCAGTAGTATCTACACATACAGTGAGTTGTGTTACAAAAAAGAACCCTGAGTTTGGGAAAACTGGATCTTTTATACTGAACAGTAAATATGCCACATTTTTGGTTTGGAGAGAGACAGTATTTCTGCCTTCCTCTGTTGCTACACAAACATCCTTGAAAAGATAGTTTTGAAAAATGGTAACCAGTGCCTTTTATGACAATACGTGCAGAAACACAAGAGACACAGAGAAAGGTCTCCCAGCACTGCTAGTTCTGAACATCCTTCCAGACCCAGAAATAAACATTTCACACAATCTCATACAATCTCACCATCCTCCAAACATAAGCCAGTTAAACTTGCAAGTAATATCGTTCTCTTCTGAATGCTTATGATATTTTCTAAACTTTTTTCTTCTTAAGCACAACCCTTTTTCTGTACTGTAATTACTTGTGCTCATATACTTCTCCCTACGAGACTGTAGGTTCTTGAGTTGAGCATTCTCCAAAGCACATAGCAGATATATATCATGCTTTTAAAGAAGAAGCAAACTAGAATATCTTACATAAAATGGAAAGATCTCTAAAAAGTAAAAAAATTATGGACACCAACTCAAAAAGGAATAGAAAAATATGAATAGATCTATAAGAGATTGAATTAGTAGTTTTAAAACTTCTCACAAAGAAAAGTTCAGGCCAAGATGACTTAGGAAAATCAACACTAATTCTTCACAAACTCTTCCAGAAGATGGAAGAGGAAAAGATACTTCCCAACTCAATCTGTGAGACCAATATTATCCTAATACCAAAATGAGACAAAGATAACATGTGAAAAGAAAACCATAGACCAATATTCCTTATGAATACAGATGCAAAAATCTTCATAAAATACTAGCAAAGAAAATTCAACAACATATAACAAGGATTATACATTATGATCAAGAGAGATTTATCCAAGAAATAAAAGGTTGTTTTATCATGCAAAAAAAATCACACATTTAATAATACTACTATTAATAGATCAATAGAATATTAACAGATTAATAGAATATTATTAGAATTTTAATAGAATGAAGGACACACATCATATGGTCATCTCAACAGATACAGAAAAGGCATTTGAAAAAATCCAGCATTCTTTTACGATAAAAGCACTCAACAAACTAGGACTCGTATGAAACTTCCTCAACCTGATAAAAGGTATCCACACACACACACAAAAATCTACAGCTAACATCATAATCAATAGTGAAACACAAAATGCTTTCTTCCTAAGACTGAGGGTATGACAAAGATATTTCTTCTTGCCACTTCTATTCCACATTGCACTGGAGAATCTATACAGCAAAATTAGGCAATAAAGAAAAATAAAAAGCAAATGGATTAGAAACAAAGAAGTAAAATATCTTTATTTGTAGATGACATGATCTGGCATGCAGAAAATTCCAAAGAATTTATGCACACACACACACACACACGAAACCTATTGGAACTAATA
Source organism: Vicugna pacos (assembly GCF_048564905.1). Classification (NCBI taxonomy): domain Eukaryota; kingdom Metazoa; phylum Chordata; class Mammalia; order Artiodactyla; family Camelidae; genus Vicugna; species Vicugna pacos. The sequence continues at coordinate 54,414,960 of NC_132989.1, forward strand.
AATTAATTCAAGCAAGGTTGCAGGATATAAAATCAATATGCAAAATATCAGTTGTACTTCTATGTACTAGCTATAAACAGTTAAAACTAAAATGTAATTCCATTTGCAATAGCATCAAAAAGAATAAAACTTAGGAATAAATTTAACAAGTATAACTTGAAAACTACAAACCATTGTGGAGAAAATAAAAGATTTAAGTAATCAGAAAGACAACCCATGTTCATGAATTGAAAAAATTACTGTCATTAAAATGGCAATATTCCCCTTAATTACAGATTCAATACAATCTCTATCAAAATCCAAGCTAGATTGGATTTTGCAGAAATTGGCAAAATTCACATAGAAATGTAAGAGACCCAGAATAGCCAAAACAATCCTGAAAAAGAACAAAGTTGGAGCATACAGACTTTTTGACTTCAAAAAGTTCTACAAAGTTTTCTTTCTATAGTAATTAAGTAATTCTTTCTACAGTAATTAAGACAGCGTGGTACTAACATAAAGACAGACATAGAGATCAATGGAATAGAGTTGATAGTTCTGAATGAAATCCTAACTTTGTAGTCAACTGATCTTTGACAAAGAGGCCAAGGCAATCAAGAGGGGAAAGAACCATCTGTTCAACAATTAATATTGAGATAACTGGAAATCTGCATGCAAAACTAGGAATTTGGGCCCCTAATCACATTATACACAAAAATTAACTCAAAGTATACCATAGATTTAAATGTAAGAGCTAAAACTAAAACTTTTCAGACAAAACATAGGAGTAAATCACTGAGACCTGGGTTAGCAAAGAGTACATGAATATTGTATGGAAAGTACATGTGATAAAAGAGAAGATTGAAAAGTTGGATTCCATTAAAATTAAAAACCTGTGTGCATCAAAGGTGTCCTTAAGAAAGAGAAGAGAGGGAGGTGATGAGCTCCTTAGCCTGACCTTATAGAGCGGAGGCAAAAAACCGATTTAATGAGCCTGATCCAATAAACCCAAAAAGGCCAACAGAGAGGCCCCAGAGCCAGGGGCCTTCAGAGAAAAAGAAAAAAGAGAAAATGAAGAGACAAATGGGACAAAATATTTTTAAATCATAAACCTGATAAGAACTTGTCCAGAATATATAAAAATGCTTACAACTTAATAATAAGACAACCCTGGTTAAAAATTGGCAAAGTATTTGAGTAGACAGTTATCCAGATAAATTATATGGATGGCTAATAAGCACAAAAAAAAGATGCTCAATGTCATTAGCTCTTAGGGAAATGTCAATAAAAACATATTGCGTCAGACTGCGCATATTGCATCAGTCCAGCTCTCCTGCCCTCTGGTTTCTGGTTGGATTCAGCCAAATGGGAGGTATAGACAAAAGAACCGAGGGTAGGGGGAAAGACAGAAGTTGGAGTATTTATTCCCCAGGCTACCTTTCTGTGGTGTTTTGTGTTAAGAAAGACTGTATTCTTCTCCATGCCACAGCTCTTATCAGGTGACCCTCTTCAAGGGTTACAGCTACAGTGACAGATACTGGCAACCAGTTCTTTCACTTACAGCTTCAAACTACCTTAGCCAGGAGTGCTTCATCATTCCTTCTTGATTTTTCTTAATCTTGCTCACACCTATGTGAATGACTCCCCTATAGACCTCCCTTGAATCACCCCTTTAGAGTGGGCCTTATGTTTTGGAGAAGCTGCGTGAGTCCCAGCCATTTCCCATGGAAATTTCTCATATCACTGAGTATTTGCTGAAGAGCAAGAAACAAGCTCTCACTGCTCCATAATCCCATAGACTTCTATCCTTCTGTTTTTAGAAAAAAATTTCTTGGCAAAGAAAAATCCTTCTCTCTCTATTAAGGTTTTTCTCAAAAAGCCCTTCAGAGAAGTCTTAAGAACATACAACATAATCTTACTGACTTGATTTTGGAAAGAAAATTGAGAAAGGAAAATTGACCTGTAGTTTCCTGCATTATCAAAACCTCTCTGTGAAGTAAGACAGCCCAGAAATTGATCCATGTGTGAAGAGTAGGGAAAAAAGAAAGAACTTCAATAATTGCTAAAAATTAGCCATGCCTCACTACTATCTAAGTCATTGTTTCTCAACCAGTTGCAATTTTACCTCCTAAGGAACACCTGGCAATCTCTAGAGCCATTTTGACTGTTACATTGGAAAGCTATTACTGTTACCTAGTAGACAAAGATCAGGGAAGATGCTAGGCATCTTACATTGCACAGGACAGCCCCTTTTCAATAAAGAAATAGCCAATCCAAAATGTCAATAGTGCTGAGGTTTCAAACCCTGACCTAGGCTGACCTATGTGGTTCTCTGAAGCTACAGTGACTTTTTGCAGTGAAGCTGCCATGCTTTACCTATTGATGGAACCAAATCTAAATCCCAAGCTGCCATTAAGAACCCTTTAAAGAATGCCTCTAATTCACCTTGCCAGACAGAATATGCCCAACCTGTGCAGTTAAATAAATGTCTTTTTCTTTCCTCCACCTACACTCCCACATAGTTTTATCTATTCTTTCCTAATTCCTCTGCCTTAGACTGTTCTGCTTTTGTTTGGTGGACTAGTAACCTCTCCTCCCCATCATAAGCCAGGTCAGTTCTCTATCTCTCATTGAAAAACTTCTTCCTACATCAAGTCTCCCATTATTCTGGATTTCCTTATCTCTGTCACAGGAACCAGATCTCTATCCCCCAAATAGTCCAGAATTTTCTGCAGTATTTACCACCTTTTGCTTTATCTTATAGTCATTTGGAAACTATCCTTTCTGTAATACTAGACTGTAAGGCTATATGTCCCTCTTTATGAATACAGTTCATCTTTACATAACAGTGATGATAATAACAAGAAGTAATATTTATTGAACACTTATTTTAGGCCAGGTACCATGCTAAGCACTTTTTCATGAATTATTTTATTAAATATTGTCTTTCTCCCCAGAACAACATTCAAATAATTGACAACTTTTAAAGCATAGACACTGATCACCTAGAACAAACACCAGCCACAATCAGTACATCCAGAAGCGCCAGAGTGAACTTTAGTCCAGCTTATATACAGCCTTATTTCTTCTCTATTACCTCACATTCAATTGGAAGTCAATGAAAATTTGTAGAATAAGTTAATAAATCAGTGCAGACACCATTTAACCTTAGCAGAAAATCACATCTGTCCTCTTCACCTCTGTTTTCTCTGCAACTAAACCAGTGCCAAATATATAATAGGGTTGAAAATATTCATAAAATAAGCTAAAAAATACTTTAAGGCACTGTGCATTTCCTATGTTCCAGACACAATATTAGATATGTTTATTGCATTATTTCAATCCAGTTCACAAGCACAAAGAAGGCATTATTACCACACTGCAGTTGAAGAAACTAAGACACATAGAGGTTAAACCACCACAGAGTAAAAATGTTGTTGGAAAGAGATTCAGATCAGTTATGTGAAACTTCTTAGATGTCTGCTGCCCATAAGAAACTCTGGCAGGTGGCTGATGACAGTAAGCATTCATCCACAAGCAAAGCAGAGGAGTGGGTTGGGGACAGTTGCATTCACATAGAAAGTATAAGAAAGTGATTCTAGTCCTCTAACATTGGACTTTTTGTCTTTTTCTTTTCTAAATAGCTGGTGGGTAAAAGATACTGGTGTTACTGGCCCCATGCTCTGTTTCTAGTGGTAAAAAAAAGAGATTCATACATGAAACTAAAGTGAGAGATTTAGTCCACATGTAGAACAGAAAACCCACAAATTTCAGCCAATTAGTGGAAAAAAAAAAAGGTGACCATAAAAATGTCCCACCCCCAAATCCCCTAGAACTTTCAGTTGTGCTGATTAAAAATCACCACGGACAAACACTGGTCAGCTTCCACTGCCCATGATCCCCTAGCATGCCACAAATACACACTGGGACTCTGGGCCTGAGTGCCTCCACAACATTATTTCCTTTCAACATCTTATTTGAGAATTTAAGAACATAAAACTTTCCAGAACAACGTGAGACCTCACCAAAGCAGAGCAACTTGGTGCACCTGTGGTTAGTTGTGCTTGTTGACTATTGTGTTTAAGACCACAATAGCCCCATGGTGTTTTTTTTTTTCCACTTGATCTGTTTATGGGTTCTGTGTTGCAAGACAGACACATATTTCACGAAATTTAATAAAGCAGCTACTTTTGTGTCATTAAATGAAAATCCAAGCATCTATGATGTCCATGACCTTTGACCAACCCTGGGTTACTGCAGTCAGGTAAAAGAAAGGTTAAAAAATTTATCTCAGAAGCTAAGAAAAGTAGTTATAGGTTTTCCAGTTAAATTCTTTGCTGCTTAGACATCAAACTCTGGTTCCTTCCCCACTGCAAATTGGGCAAATCTACCAAAATATTTTTAATGTCTCTTTCCCATAAATAAAAAATCCAGTTGTGATTGTGTGGTATATGTGCATGTTTTTCTGGAAATAGATAGACCTATTCCTAGTTTGTTTGATTTATACTTTTTAACCTTAGTTTCAGATATTTATAACCTGATTTTCAAGGGTACATTCTCAAAGATGAACTCAGACTGTTGTTTTCATAGTCAGTACGGCCAGGATATCAGAATACACTTCACAAAAAGAATGAATCTCCTGGATTTCTCCAGGGTGTCCTTCTGGGAAGTCGTCCTGATTGTCCTTTTTCTCTATATATCTGTCCCTGGAGTATGCTGGAGTTAGGGTTCTCCAGAGAAACAGAACCAATGGGAGATACACACACACACAAACACACACACACACACACACACACACACACATATATATATATAGAGAGAGAGAGAGACATAACAAGAGAGAAAGGGAAGGAAGATAGGAGGGAGAAAGAGACTCAGAGACAGAGACAGAGAATTTATGATAAGAAACTGGCCATGTGAGTATGGAGACTGTGAAGACCCACCTTCTGCTGTCTGCAGCTAGAGACCCAGAGAGTGGGTGATGCAGCTCCAGTGTGAGTCTGAAAGCCTGGGAACAAGGATAACTGATGGTGTAAGTTCCAGCCCAAGTGCAGGAAAAAATTATGTTCCAGCTTGAAAGCAGCAGGGTAGAGAAAACAAATCCCCCTTACACTGGTTTTCGTTCTGTTCAGGCCTCCAGTGGATTGGATGAGGCTCATCACAGCGGGGAGGGCAATCAGTCTACTGATTCAAATGTTAATCTCATCCAGAAACAACCTCACAGACACACCCAGAACAATCTTTAACCAAATTTGGGGCACCCCATGTCCCAGTCAAGTTGACACATAGACGTTACCATCACAATTTTTAAGTCTTAGTCTCTGAAACTCAAGAAAATATGAGCTAAAGGATCATCGATCTAGTTAGAATTTAGTTTTAGAGCAAAACCAAGAGATTGTGTGTTTCTTGAGAAAGTTGCCCATATGTCACTAATCTTCATATCCCCAGCACAGAATACAGTTCCTGGCACTTGTAGGCACCCAGTAAATATTGAATTTATGTGCTGTGTAAAGTGCAAGAGAACATTTGTTTTTATTATTTTGTGTTAACAAGGTAAGATTATCTACATTACCTTCTCTTGTCTCTGTAGCTCTCCTAACACCAGAAACTTCAGCAAATGGATGAATTTCTGTATTGAATTCTACACAGAAGTAACCCAAGATACCAGGAATCTCTTCAATACTTATTTTTCTTACAGCACCTATTTAGATATGTTCAGGGCAAAACAGGTTTCATGTTGAGCCTTCAAAAGACGTCTCCCTAAGCTATACATACCTCTTACACTTCCTGCTTGCCAATGTGCTTGTTAGTTTAATAGAAAGTCAATATTATAGAATCATGTGGTTCTGTTTCCTTATTCTTCTCCCTTGGCAGGAAAACAACTCTCTCATTAAAGGTGAATCCAGAGATGCAAAAAGACAACATATCTACCCAATTGTTTTTTGAGCTTTTACCAAGAAATTAAAGAAAATAAAATAAACACAGAACTGCATCAGGGTACAAGTTCACATCTATTATCTGAAACTGCTTTTCTAATAATCCCTAAAGAATAATCATATTCGCTTGAGTTAATAAGTGGATGGAAAATGAGCCCTGGGTTTATCTTGGCTCCAGAGTGGATTTCTTGGCCTGTCAGAGCCAAGTGAGTTATCTGCACAAAGCCTTCCACCAAAGCTTTCTCAAGCACAAGGGCTAACGAAGAGACCCCAAGGAATCGAAAAATATAGAAGCAATGTAAGCAGCCCAAACTGGACAAGTTAAATCTTCCAAATGCAGTCCCCAGGAACTCTAAACTAGCTGTTGATTCTTTTATAGCTCAACTGGGAAGCCATGTGGTTAGTCTGGACCATTAAAGGTTATATTATTATGCAGGGATCATATTAGCAAAATATATTTACTTGATGTGAAAGCCATAAAATTACTGGTAGAAAATAATGCAACTTCTACCTGTTTATATTTGTACAGCTACACGCACCTACACACAAACACTCAACTCATAACTCTACAAATTATCGTCATTAGGGGTGCGTAAGATTTTTTTTAATACAAGATGAAGATGGAAGCTATCCTCTGCATATTCATTCTTCGTCTCCAGTTTTCAAAAACAGTCTTTCAAAGAAATATGATTCTTTTATCAGTTTAGTTTCTCTGGTTGACTTCATGTGGTTGTCAGGCTTAAAACACATGACAAGACAATTAAGCAAAAGGCAGCCCAAAACAAAGAAAATAACAGGGAATCTAAAAGACTTGAATTAGAAAGCAACCTTTATGGCTCAACATTGCCACCCTGACCCAAATGCTTTTTCACAGGCTCAGTAAAATGTTGATTGTCTGAACCAGCCTTTGTCAGCCCCAGTGGGACGCTGTAATATTGCAACAGAAGCTATCATCAGTGAGCTACTTTGTAGTGTCATTTAAATGTTCAGTTAAGAATTACGAAAAAGCAAACAAAACAAAACCAAAAGAGCCTTGTATATGACCATCACAAAGAGGGTAACATTAAACTAAAGAAAAATGGAATTCAACATGATAAAAACAACATCGTCTACTGGTTTTATGCATCTATATGCAGATGCTTCTCAAATTTAAATCTCAAGCCTAATCCCCTTTCCCGAGCTCTAGACTTGTTTATCATTCTGCTTTTTTAGCATCTCCATTTTTATGCGTAAGAGGAATCTCAGGGTTAACATGGCCAAAATAGGCAACTTGACTCCTCAAAGTTTCCAATACTTCTTCTCCCTAGATTTCCCGATTTCAGTCATGTCACATTCCCTAGGATGATGGCAAAAACCCAGGGGTCATCATTGATTCCCTTCTTTTATATGAAATACAATAGTAAATCCTAAGAACTCTACCTTCAAACTAGATCTCAAAGCTAACATCATACCATATCTACAGCTACTATCCTAGTCTGCTGCAACAGCATTTTCCTCCTAGACTCCTTCAATATCCTTCTAGCCAGAACCCATTTTTTCCACCCTATCCCTCTGTAGTTCAATGTTCTCATAAAAATTATAGCAATATTTTCCACTAGAACTTACTTTCTAGTGGAACATGGACTTGTTCAATAAGAGATAACTTTATCAATTAGCAGGTAACACTTGTATAGAAACCCACCTCTATTACTGACCTGTAACAAATAGTCAAGATACTGAGCTTAGTGAAATAAAACACAAGAGTTCAGTATATTTAAAATTAATGTGATATGGAAAAGGGTAAGTACCTTTGTTACCCTCCTTCAACAGTCATTGGTGGCTCTGCCTAGTATCATGGCTTCTTTTTCAGCATGTGTCCTACTCTTCTGCATGGCTCTTGCATGTCATTTTCCCCCTGGCCTACTAGTTGCTAAATGTTAACTGTGGAAGTCATGCTGAGCTGTTTGTGGGACCTGAATGTGCCAATAGTGCAGCCAGTAGGTCTGGAAGGGTATCTGTTCTCATTCACGTGGGCCAGATCTGTGTTTGGTGCCCTCTGCTTTCCCCTGAACTCTTCTCTTCCTGCACTGCAGAATTAGGTCAACTGTGTAAACAAGGCATATTTCAGTAATGAATGTTTCTGAGAAAATGGAATCATAAGTGGAAGTATTCAAAAGATTCAATAAAAGTCTTTATCAGTTATCTAAGTCTTGTGAAGTGTGGGTTTGTCAGGGCCAGTTAGAAGAACACTGAAAACACATAAGTGAATATGGATTGTGTTTCTAACCCATGATTCTCAAGTTTTATTACATTTCAGAATCACCTAGGAGCTTTATTAAGACAAAAACTGTTGGACCCCATCCTCAGAGTTTTTAATTCAACAGGTGTGGTGTGATCCAAAATTCTGCATTTCTACTAAGTTCCTAGGTGATGCCGACGCTGCTGATTCTTGGAAATCTCACTCTAAGAACTCCTATTCTAGTGTAAATGCCAGGAGGTGGCTGCAAGTGAGGTGAACTGTCTTGACTACACCTGAACTTATTCTTGCCCATCAGAGGCTTCCTACAGAGAGTTTAACCTCTGTCATACTTGTTGCCCCTTTGTACCACAGGACACTCATGGCCAACAGAAGCAACCCTGGACTTTGAAAAGAAATAAATTGAAAGATGAGGAGCCCTATAAAAAGGACAACTTGTATGCTTGTCCCCAAGTGTCAAATTTACAGGGCTGCCTGCTTGAGTCAATTTTAGTAGTGGCTCACCTGTGGACCTTTATTCAGCTGCCCTGGAGTGGGCCTGGGTATCAGTGGTTTTTAAATCCCCTCAGGTATTTTGAATGCACAGTCTTGACTGAGAAGCTCTAGAGTCTGTGTGGTCTGATTTCCTACCTCTTCTAGATACCTTCCTTTTTGGTTATTATTGTAACAAATTAGTTCTATTCATATCACCTCAATATCATCTCAATCTAAGGCAGTGGTTCTCAAACAAGGGTAATTTTTGCCTACCCTCCCTCCCCTCCTAGGGTACTTGTCAATATCTTGAGATATTTTTGATAATCATGACTTGCAAGTGCTGCTGGCATCCAGTGGGTGCAGGCCAGGGGTGCGTCCAGACACTGTGCAATGCATAAGAGAGTTCCATAGAACAAAGAATTACCTAGTCCAAAACATCACTAGTGCCAAAATTGAGGAACTCTGGTCTAAGTGTGAAGGAAAAACGCGGCTGATCTAACAAGATAACTCACAAGTCTAGGAATGTGAAGGAGGGACTGGGCTGGGCTAACAAGATAACTCACAAATCTAAGTATTGGAATACTGATCTGAATTCTGCTAGACTAACTTGTAAATCTAGGTTAATTAGTGTTGGTTTGCTGTTCATGTTTTTTACTAGCCAGCTGGGTTTTCAAAGATACATATCTGGCTTTGGAATGTTGGTTTGCTGCCTCCCCGCCTCCACTTTTGTGATGATAATGCTGCTAAAGCTGTTCCATGCCTATTGGCCGAATACCCCAAGCTTGTACTTTACCCTATAAAACCTTGGAGGTGCTCAGAGCTTCGGAGCAGAAGCCCCTCTGAGCCTGCCGGCGTAATACATCTGAGTACTTCAACCCTCCGAGTGGTGCTTGTTTCTTGACTGGCCTGTCATTTCCGGAACATTTCTGGAGGCCCCAGTGAGATACAACCATGCCGGCACCTTGAGCCACTGGACTGGTGGCTCCGGCCGACGGGGGGATGGGACTCCGGCAGCGAACGAGGTGGCGCCACCTGACAGTATTCCGGGTTCTCCTTTGTGACGGCAACTCGGCCCCCGGGTGGCTGGGCTACAACCAGAGCCAGACTCTGTGGAGGGACGGACAGACTCACCAGGTGGCCGTCCGGACAAGGTAGGAACCCCCGGGAGGAATCAGGTCCTGTCCCATTGGACAGAAGAGGAGGCTGATCCCCTCCTACAGGCTCTCCGTCTGATGGTATTTCAGACGGGGAAATCAGGAATCAGGTCAGGAATCAGGTCCTGTCCCAGTGGACAGAAGAGGAGGCGGATCTCCTCCTACAGGAAACAGGATATTGGTATTGGTGGGAGGACTGTTGTTAACCTCCGTGTATGTGTGTGTGTGTGTGTGTGTGTGTGTGTGACTGAATGAGCGGCCTGTGAAGCATGCGATCGGGTTCGAGTTTGTAGCTCCACGGCATTCTGCTACGGAGTTCGAGTGAGTCCCAACCTGCGGTTCGGTGGTGACCTCATACAGCTCAGGGCGGTATCGGTCCCTCAGGGTCCCGATCGGAGTCAGCGGCTTATACTGACCCGCCAAAACTAAGAGGCACCTTCGTCCCCGCGAGGGGAGTGGCCAGGCAGATGCAACGAAAACCCTCCCTTGTCTTGTCTGCGACACCGGCACAGAGTGGCTACACTGGGAGGGAAAAGGACATAGACAGCCAATGAGTCAACGCCCCTGTGCCCTCGGAGGCTAGGATGCTATTTCTTTGAAAAAGTCTCCTACCTGATTCTGTCAGGTAGAAGAACACCGGAGACTTAGTGTTCCCCTACTGAACTGACCCAAATAGTGCCCCTTTTGCCTAGCCCCAGATCCCCCAGGACTCAAGTTTAGAAGACAAATTCCTTCAGGACTGGGCTCACCAGGCCCTGGAGGTCCCTTTTCTAGTCCATCTCTTTTACCATCCACCATCAGTCCCATGCCCTTGATGTGTTAGTTCAAGATATAGACAGGATTTAATGAAGAAAGTCCCTGGAACTGCTTGAGGTCTTGAGCTCCAGGGACATCAGCTGTGACTGGAACCCAGACTCCCTGACCAAATTAGCCTTCAAACAACTCATAGACCCAGCAAGAGAGCAGTCTCTCTGGGAACTCCGGTGTTTTGAAGAGTGAAGAAGGAAAAGATATAAAGGCTACCTTCCCAAACATCTAAAGCAACAGATCTATTATCCTTTAACATCTAAAAAGAATGGGAGGCTCTAAGTCGAAACCCACCACTCTAGAATGCATGATTAAGAATTTCAAAAAGAGGTTCTCAGGAGACTGTGGAATTCGAATGATCCCTGGCAGGCTCCACATTTTGTGTGAGCTTGGATGGCCAGCCTTTGGAGTCGGGTGGCCCTCAGGAGGAACTCTGGACCTAGCAACATTGCGAGCAGTCTATCAAATAATCACTGGAACCCCAGGCCACCCAGATCAATTCCCTTACATTGACTCCTGGCTGAATATCACCCAGGCTCTACCCCCATGGATTCGGTTCTGCTCAAATGGACCTGGACAATGCAAGATACTAGCAGCTCAGCTGGTCCAGGCCAAAAAGACAGACAGACAAAAAAGCCTATTTTCCAGGGAGACACAGAGAACAAAATGTGCCTGCCCCTTCCGTATGCCTGCAGGGCACCAACCCCTCCCCAACCTGAGGACCCAGAGGCAGAGCCCAGCCCCCAGCTTGAGCCGGTAGGGAGGAGACTCCGGTCAGCACAAGTCAGGAGGCCAGCACCACCAGCCCTCCAAATGCCGCTGCGGGAGACACAAGGGCCGCAACAAGTTGGGGAAGACGGGACTGTTCAGCCCGGGTACCCCGTACTCTGCTACCAACCCTTTAGCACCACAGACCTTCTCAAGTGGCGCCATCATACTCCTTCCTACTCTGAAAAACTGCAGGCATTTCAATCATATTATGGTCTAAACAAAATTAAGAAGAGCTTCCACAATAATAGCAGATAAAGAGCCACTGGTAAACCAGTCAGGATTTTTGGCCTGCCCTCCAAAGAAAAGGAGTGAAAAGTGTCGGAACGGGCCACGGAAGACGTCAAGGGGAGCCACGCCAAGCGGCGGCAGATGGAGCAGTGACCACAGCCGCCCGGCAACAGCAGCAGCAGCAGCCCCCGCAGCCCCAGCACCGCCTCCACCTGGGCCACCGCCGCCTCCATGGCAACTGTCAGGGAGTGCCGGCCCCTGCCCAGTCCCGAAGCGATGCTGGGACAGCCTTGGGGCTCTGTTGCAAAGTCATGCAAATATTTTGTCTCTGTCCAGCCCACTATGATTCCTACTTGGTGGTATGTGAAGACTGTAATCAGGCTCTCAAGCCGCAGGCTATGATTGACCTCGTAGAGTCTATCTTCCATTCTCACCGGCCCACCTGGGAAGATGTCCGCCAGCTGCTTCTGACTCTTTTCAATACTGAGGAGAGGAGACGCATTCTCACTGAAGCACGAAAATGGCTGTAGGGCCGAGCCCCTGGGGACACAATGGATGCTGAGGGGTGGGCCATGACACATGCCCCTGACACCAGACCAGTTTGGGAATTTAACACCCAAGAAGGAAGAGAAGCGCTGCGTAAGTACAGGGAGGCCATCCTTCAAGGGCTAAGAGCGGGAGCCAAGAAGCCAACTAACATGTCTAAAACGACCATGGTGACCCAGAGGCCAGACGGAACCCCCGCTGACTTCTATGAGAGACTATGTGAAGCATTCCAAGTGTACACTCCTTTTGATCCTAAGGCCCAAGAAAACCAGCGGATGGTCAACGCTGCCTTCGTAGCCCAATCATGCCCAGATATATACCAGAAACTCCAAAAACTGGATGGATTCGCAGGGATGAATGCTACACAGCTGCTGGAAGTAGCAAAGTTTTGGTAAACAAAGAACAGAAAGCCCAACGAGAGGCAGACCAGCGAATGAAGCAAAAAGCCGCACTCCTTGCAGCAGCCCTGGGGAAAACAAGCTTCAGCCAGAATCCTGCACCACCCCAGAAGAGGGGACCCCAACCATGGATGCCCCTGGGCCGAGACCAGTTCGCATACTGCCGGGAGACAGGGCACTGGAAGAATGAGTGCCCAAACAGAAAGGATGGAAAGAGAACACCCCCCAAAAGGCCTACTTATCAGCTGGAGCCACCAGCCAGTAATCACATTGGACTGGCTGGGGTCCACTCAGAATAGGAGAGACTGGGCTCTCTGACCCTGGGCCCCCGGGAGCCCAAGGTCAAGATGTTTATAGGGGGCCAACCAATGACTTTTCAACAACAACATGAAGCCACACATACAGGAAAAACGGCTTTGGAGGCCCTCTTAAAGCTATATTTCCTGATTTCTCGTCTCCCTACTCTGTGCACATCAGTCTCCCAACGCTGCTTGCTCTGTGCATAAAACAATCCAAAACAAGGGCTCACTGGGCCATTGGGAATACAACGATGCCGACTGGCTCCCTTCAAAGATTTAGAAGTGGACTTTACTGAACTTGGGCCCAGTAAGGGATATGAGTACCTGCTGGTTTTCGTCTGCACCTTCACAGGGTAGGTAGAAGCCTACCCCACCAGGACAGAGAAAGCAAGGAAAGTGACAAAGGCTCTCCTCAGGGATGTTATCCCTCGATTTGGAATGCCTACCTCCATCGGGTCTGACAATGGACCCACCTTCGTGGCAGAAATTGTACAGCAAGTAGCAAAGGCACTGAGCATCCACTGGAACCTGCACACAGCATACCGGACTCAAAGCTCAGGGAAGGCAGAACAAATGAACAGAACTCTAAAACAAATGATAGCTAAAATCAGCCAAGAAACACAGCTCCCCTGGGTGAACATTTTACCCCTGGCTCTGTTGCTAATTAGATGCACCCCAAGATTTAATATTGGGTACTCTCTCTTTGAAATCCTCTATGGGCGACCACCACCTTTAGTCAGGATGAGAAATCCCACCCCAGAAATAGGAAATTTAGGGCTCCACCAACAACTGTTGGGACTAGGACAAGTACTACGAGAAGTTTGGGGTTGGGTGATAGAGAAAACCCCCACTTTATTAGGGGTCCAAGTGCATCCCCATAAACCAGGTGACCAGGTATGGGTGAAGGATTGGAAAAAGGAACCTCTCAAACCAACATGGAAGGAACCATATTTAGTGGTATTAACTACCCCTATAGCTGTTAAAGTTGCAGGAGTCATCCCTTGGAGCCACCACTCCAGGGTTAAGAGAGAGACTGCACCTCAGACGGAGGGTCCCTGAAAAATTGAGAGTGTCCCAGGAGACCCGCTCAAGATCAAGATCAAGAGAGACCAGAAGAGGGTCAACGAGCCCTGCTCTAGACACACCCAGAAGCTGGCTAGTCAACGCAGGGCTGAAGCTTGAGGAAAGCTCAGCGAAGCTGTTAAATGTATTTCTTTTGTGCTCCCTTGCCACTTTCCTTGTTTGCTATACTAGTCTGTGTACTAGCAGTGGGGCTAACTAGCACCGCCCCACCTGACTGGAACATAGGCCATAGAATCCTGGTAGCTATTTTATATCTTGTTATAATTAGTGCCATCACTGCAGCATCATGTCTAAGATAATCATAAGGCTGATGTTACTGACGCTAATGCCCTCACTCTCCTTGGCTGTACAATGCACCTGCATGGAACCGGGTGACAAGTGGTCCATGTACCAACCTGTATTTTCAGCTTACAGGTGAATTCAGCCATGATCTCCAACGAATAGCAGGAACCCTGGGAACTCTGCAAAATCAGATTGACTCTCTGGCCAAGGTGATCTTACAAAACAGGAGGGGTCTGGACCTACTCACAGCCAAAGAGGGGGGACTATGCCTCTTCCTAAATGAAGAGTGCTGTTTTTATGCCAATCAATCAGGAATTGTCAGAGGGATGATTCAAGAGTTACAAGACCGAGTGGAAAAGAGAAAACATATTTTAGGTAAGAGCCCATGGACAGGCCCCTGGGGCTGGACCTCCTGGCTGGCACCGTTCATAGGTCCCTTACTCCTGATTTTTGCAGTTCTGCTATTTGGGTCCTGTATCCTAAACTTCCTGACCCGCTTTGTCAGTGAGCAGATAGATAGCCTCCAATTATGAGCCCCTGCAACAGATAAGTGATGATGCTTACTCCAGCTAGAGTTGTAATAGCATCAAGAGGGGGGAGTGTGAAGGAAAAACTGGGCTGGTCTAACAAGATAACTCACAAGTCTAGGAATGTGAAGGAGAGGCTGGGCTGGGCTAACAAGATAACTCACAAATCTAAGTATTGGAACACTGATCTGAATTCTGCTAGACTAACTTGTAAATCTAGGTTAGTTAGTGTTGGTTTGCTGTTCATGTTTTTTACTAGCCAGCTGGGTTTTCAAAGATACATATCTGGCTTTGGAATGTTGGTTTGCTGCCTCCCCGCCTCCACTTTTGTGATGATAATGCTGCTAAAGCTGTTCCATGCCTATTGGCCGAATACCCCAAGCTTGTACTTTACCCTATAAAACCTCATGCACACGTCTTGGAGGTGCTCAGAGCTTCGAAGCAGAAGCCCCTCTGAGCCTGCCGGCGTAATACATCTGAGTACTTCAACCCTCCGAGTGGTGCTTGTTTCTTGACTGGCCTGTCGTTTCCGTAACATAAGCATAGGACATGAGGTTCCCATGTTTCACCTAAAAGGGTTTGCTTTTAGCAATATGTAAAACATCAGCAAACTGTGATAGAAGCAATCCTATGTTTTTCATTTATGGTAGTAAAAGAGGGAAGAGAAGAAACTCTGATCAAGCCAAGTAAAGTAAAGTAAAAGTTTGATAACTTCAAGCAAACAAACATGAAAATATATTACGTTTCTCATGATTCTGCCTAAAGCCAAGACCTGAGCATGCAATATGAATATAATTTTTTAATGTTTCGCTTGGTTCCTGGTTTTCTGCAATTTCTAGACTTCATTTTAAATTCTATTTGATGAAACATCTATAGTAATTAATGGGAAGGCATTATTGGTTATAAAACCTTATAATATACTCTCTAGAGAAACTGGAAAAGCTTGACATAGTTTTAAAAGGTCAAAATAGTTTACAATCTATTTACGGCACACTGGGATTAAGAATATCATGTCTCAATCCTTTGGTTAAGTTGATGTGTAAAGACCTAATATAAAAAACAGAAGCGTCATTCAGTTTTTATTTTATTGATGGTTGTCATTGATTCTTCCATCACTGTTTCTCATCAAGCTGTTCCTGCTAATTCCTGCTGGCACAAAATCACATTCTACATTTTCTCTCACGATTGGATTTTTACCTCAGGTAAATGAAGAGGGAAGGGGTGTATCCAACATAATGATGCATTTTATTAACTTTCTCTTGTTTCTAAATTACCATTGACACTGAAAGTATTTTGTTCTTCCTATTGTTTTTATATCAATAAGACTAAATTAAATGTAGAAATAAAGTCAAGATACATAATTTATTTATTCTAAGGGCTGATTTCAGACAGAGAGTAGATGAACAACTGACATCATTTGCACTAAATTAGCTAGAAAAAAAATGCTTTCTATGCAAACAAAACTGAATGCAATAAATACGAGAATGCCAAGCAGCACAAATCCTGAACACACATCCCCTCCGCTGCCTACTTGGAAAGAGAGGAGAGATGAAGACAAGAACTAGTATTTGCTTAGTACCTCCTATGCACCCAGAAAAATGAGACCTTTTGACATATGAAATTTCATTTGAGGAAAAAACAATATGAACACTGTCAACAAGTCATAAAAAAATCAAGGGAGATCAATTAGAAACTCCCAACGCTCCCTCAGAGCTGACAGACGATTGACCGGGCAATATATCTGATCTTTCTAAGAGCATTACAGTTTACAAATTCCAAATTCCACCCTGCCTTATCTCATAATTACCACATGAGCTGAGCAAGACAGATATTATTATTATTATTATTATTATTATTATTATTATTATTATTATCCTCATCATCATCATCATCATCATTATTAGGCTGAGGAGGCTGAAACCCACTGGTATTATCAACAGTCTCAGGATCAACCAGCTAATAAGTGGCAGAAAATATCTTCTTTCTACCACTCCATGCTGCCCCTGTAAACACTGCTCTGGCCTGAGCTGAGATTGCTATGTTGTGCTATATTACATGGAAAGAGTTCCAAAATGATTATATAAACCTAGCTCGCAGTAACTCTTCCAGGGCTGGAACCAGAGAGTAACTAGTTATCTAATAAATTGCTCACTTAAAGAATGGGCAGGGATCAATCACCTTTATTTCTGATGGAGCTTGGCTCAACATGGATTTACCTGACTTATACCCCCACCTCCTGCCAAACTGAACTTACTTCCTTTCCGTTTCCCTATATCTATATCGCTCCTCTCTTCTCAGGTCCCTGCTGTTTCCCTTTCCCCCTGTTCTCACTTGCCCCAGTTTTCTTTTCTCAATATTACGTGGTGAAGATGAGAATATGAATTGATATTATATTTCTACTGGGAGAAGTGGAAATTTATTAGCATGTGTCTAAAGTCTTAAAATGATCAAATTCTTAGATGCAGAAATCCACTTTTTATAATGTATCCTAAGGGAGTGTTTGTAACTGGATGTAACAATGGGATGCCTTTTGTGTCAGTTTTCAAGAAAGTTCAAGGGGAGCAAGCGCCAGCCACCTTATAAAGAAAGGGGCTGGTCCACCCAAGCAGGGGTGTGGGAGAATTGATTTCATGAACCTTACCCACAAAATAGGTTAGGAAGGCTGACAGCAGACAGGGATACTGGCAAAAGAATTTGTCTGAAGCAAGTGGTCAGTGGGTTGTGGTGCTATCATGTGGAGGGAGGAGTGGCACACCCCGCCTCACTGCCTGTCAAGTGAAAGAGCCTCAAAGCAACCATTTGGAGAGCTTGGGGTAAGAGCAGGGCAGAATGTTACTTAACTCATGACTGAAATTCCGTTCTTAGCGGAGCAGCTGGGGACAGAGAGGGCAGATGGAGTGTGTGTCGGAATAGAGTAGAAACCGAGCAGCTCCTTTTTCTTGCTCTTAGTCCAGAACAAACTACAAGCAAATGCATAATGTCTGATTATTACACGATCCCAGACATGCTTATTAATGAGGGGAATCTCTTATTTGTGATTATAAATGAATAGGGGGCTTTTTCTTATCTGCGAATAAGAAGATTATCTATCTCTGTAGGTTGCCCCAGATTTCAACAGAGTAATTTAAAATTTCTTCATTACCCTCTCCTGTATTTTCTATATTTTATACTTAAATATTTATTTTAAAAGTAGAATAGAGATTAAAAAAAACTGAAGAAAATGATCTATGCGTCAATACTAAGCTGTAGAAAAGACTTTAGTTGTGTGTTCCACAAACCTTTTTTTCTAAATTAATTTTAATAGCTGGATTGCTCACACAAATATATAGAAAATATGCTCATCAAATTTGCTAATTATACAATAATGTATAATTACTACATTCACTATGCTATGTATCAGATCCTCAGAACTTATTCTTACAACTGAAAGTTAGTATCTTCTGATCTACATCTCCCCATCTCCTTCTCCCCAAGCCCAGTTACTAAGGGTAGCTCTTAAGCATTCTCACTACAAAGAAATAGTTAACTACATGAAGTGATGGATATGTTCATTAATTATCTTGGAATCATTCCAAAAGTATATGTATATCAAATCATCAGGTTGTACACTTTAAATAGATATAATTATATTTGTCCATTATTACTCAACGCTGGGGAAAATTATATTTATTAAATAAATGAATACATATATAGAGAAATAAATAATACATGCACACATACAGACACAGAATTTCCAAGCTTTAGTCTCTGCCAAAATTTGCTAATTATATATAAACAGAGGAATTGCAAAGTAAATAGCTCTATCACATCAACTGTATAAGGTTAATGCTATTACCCACATTTTCACAGGTGAGAAAACATTTTCGTAAGTCATGTGGGTCAAGTCCTATGGCCACTAAATAGTAGGGTCAAAATTCCAAATCCTTCCCACTGGCCTGGAAATTGATTTAAGGAAGAATCACATATGAGGTGAATAGAACTAGCTGACTTTGAAGATTCTTTCTAAATCTAACATGTTGTCTATGTTTCAATACATTAAATTAAAAAAGGAAAAAAACAAGCAAACTCATTTCTGTAAAGGAAAGAAAGAATATTTGACAAGGAAATGTTTACCTTACTGTATTACATAGTTTGCCTAATGCTTGCAAACAATGAATGAAAATCTGTCTCTACGAGAGAAATTGCTTTGAAAATAATTACATAATATGTAAAGAATAGAATAAGAACTATGAAAGCTAAAGATGCATTGTCTAAAAAAGTAAGGATGTCAGAAATGTTGTCAGTTTTGTACAGATGTGAAATTTAATCATGTATTGGTAACAGTACCTATGCTCTTTTTCTAATTAGATGTAAACTATTTGCCATCTTCACAAAAGACGGAGCTTTTTGCCAAACATTTCACTGAATAGGGGCCACCAAGAAAGAAACTGGAAATTATTTTCATTTCACACAACCAACTTGGAGATACGGAATTAATTCAAAATTGCTAACATAGTCACAATATCTCTAATGACCACCCCAATAACAAACTTAGTTTGAGTATAAAGCCTCTGTTTGCCAAGCTACTTAAATTAAATTGGAACAACATACCTTAAAAAAATTAAGTATAGTTGGCTTACAATATTGTATTACTTTCAGGTGTACAACATAGTGATTCCATATTTTTATACACCGAGAAATAAGTAAGTCTACTTACCATCCGTCACCATACAAAGTTATTACTATATTATTTACTGTATTCCCATGCTCTACATTATATCCTTGTGACTTAGTCATTTTATAATGGAAGTCTGTACCTCTTTTTTTATTGATCTTCTCTCATCTCTCAACTTTATTGGAGGCAGGGCTGGTGGAGTAGAGGGTGGGGTAGGGATAGGATAGACTTGAAGGTTTTTGTTTTCTTAATGCAAAATAATTTATCCAATGTTTGATACCAGTTGAGACTATAAGGGTCACACGTTCCTCCTTATGCCCATATTACCATTTCCAGGTGAAATGCTCCAGGAGATAACTACCTCTTAATACTCTTTCACTATTTTGTCCATCCCTGCATTACCCTCTTCTCTGGCAACCACCAGTTTGCTCTCTATCTATAAGTCTGTTTCTGTATGGGTATGTTTCTTTGTTTGTTTGTTTAGACTCCACATAATAAGTGAAATCATAAAGCATTTGGATTTTTCCCTATGAATTATTTCACTTAGCAAAATATCCTCTACATCCATTCATGTTGTTGCAAACAGCAAAATCTCATTATTTTTAAAGACTGAGTAATATTCCATTGGTTATTTGTACCACAGATTTTAATCATTCATCTATCAATGGACATTTAAGTTGCTTCCATATCTTAGCTACTATAAATAATGTTTCAGTGAACAGTGAAATACATATATCTCTTCAAATCAGTGTTTTTGTGCCTTTGAGTAAATACTCAGAAGTGGAATTGCTGAATCATATGGTAGGCTATTTTTAATTTTTTGAGGAACCTCCACCCTCTTTTCCATACTGTCTATCCCAATTTACATTCCCACCAGCAGTGCATAAGGCTTCCCTTTTCCCTACATTCTTGCCAACACTTACTATTTTTTGTGGTTTTGATAATAGCCATTCTGACAGATGTGAAGTGATATCTCATTGTGGTTTTGATTTGTATTTGTCTGAAGATTAGTGATGTTGAGGATCTTTTCATGTGCCTGTTAAAGATCTGTATGCCTCCTTTGGAAAAATGTCTATTGAGGTCCTTGGCCCATTTATTAACCAGATTGTTTATTTCGCTATTGAGTCGTAGGAGTTTTTTTTTTTAATCTATTTTTAATATTAACCCTTTATTGGACACTTCATTTGCAAATATCTTCTCCCATTCAGTAGGTTGTTTTCTTGTTATGTTGATGGTTTCCTTCACTGTACAAGTCTTTTCTTTTGATATAGTTTATTTTTGCTTTTGTTTCCCTTGCCTGAGGAGATAAACCCCCCAAAAAATTGCTAAGGTTGATGTCAAAGACCATACTACCAATGTTTTCTTCTAAGAGTTTTATTATTTCAGTTCTTACATTTAAGTCTTTAATTCACTTTTGAGTTTATTTTTGTATATGGTATAAGACAGTGGTCTAGTTTCATTCTTTTGCATGTAGCTGCCCAGTTTTCCCAACACCATTTATTGAAGAAACTATGTTTTCCCCACTGACCAAATAAGCATAGGTTTATTTCTGATATCTCTATTTTGCTCAATTTATGTAGGTGTCCATTTTTGTGCCAGTATCATACTGGTTTTATTACTGTTGCTCTGTAGAATAGTTTTAAATCAGGAAGTGTGACAACTCCAGCTTTGTTTTTCTTTCTCAGGATTTCTTTGGCTATTTGGTGCCTTTTGGGTTCCATACAAATTCTATGATTATTTGTTCTAGGTCTGTGAAAAATGCCATGGGTATTTTGATAAGGATGCATTGAATCTGCATATTGCTTTTGGTAGTTTGGGATTTTAGCAATATTAATTCTTCCAATCCATGAGTACAATATATCTTTCAAATTATTTGTGTCATCCTCCATTTCTTTCACTAATCTCTGATAGTTTTCAGAGAACAGGTCTTTCAACTCCTTATTCCTATGTATTCTATTATTTTGATGCAATTGTAAATGTGATTTTTTTAAAAAAATTTCTTTCTGATAGTTCATTATTACTGTATAGAAATGCAACCAATTTCTGTATATTAATTTTGTATCCTGCAACTTTATTGAATTCATTTATTACTTCTAACATTTTTGGTAATATCTTTAGGATTTTTTATACATAATATGTCATCTACAAACAGTGATAGTTTTACTTCTTCCCTCCCAACTTGGATGCCCCTTTGTCTCCCTTGCCGAAATGTCAATACTATGTTGAATAAAAGTGGTGAAAGTGGGCATCCTTGTCTTGTTTCTGATCTTAGAAGAAAAGCTTTCAGCCTTTCACTATTGAGCATGATGTTAGCTGTGAGTTTTTCATAAATAGCCTTTATTATGTTGAGGTATGTTCCCTCTAGACTCACTTTGTTGAGAGTATTTATCATGACTGGATGTTGAATTTTGATAAAAGCTTTTTCTGCATTTATTTAATCATATGATTTTTATTCATTTTGTTAATGTGGCATATTACATTAATTGATTTGCAGATATTAAACCATCTGTGCATCCCTGGGACAAATCCCACTTGATCATGGTGTATTATTGTTTAATGCGTTGCTGAATTCAGTTTGCCAATATTTTCTTGAGAATTTTTGCATCCATATTCATCAGAGAAACTGGCCTGCAGTTTTCTTTTTATGTAATACCCTCATCTAGTTTTGTTATTAGGGTAGTGATGACCTCCTAGAATATCTTTGGAAATGTTCCTTCCTCTTCAGCATTTTCGGAAGAATTTGAGAAGGAAAGAGGTTAACTCTTCTATAAATGTTTGGTAGACTTCACCTGTGAATCTGTCTAGTCCTGGACTTCCGTTTGTTGAGACTTTTTAAATTACCGAATCAATTTCATTACTAGCAATAAATCTGTTCACATTTTCTATTTCTTCCTTATTCATTCTTGGAAGAGTGTACATCTCTAGGGATTTGTCTTTTTCTTTTAGGTTGTCCTATTCATTGATGTAAAATTGCTTATAGTAGCATCTTATTATTGTGTTTCTGGGGTATTCTTGTAACCTCTCCTCTTGCATTTTCTATTTTATTGGGACACTCTTTTTTTCTTGATAAGTCCAGCTAAAGGTTTATCAATTTTGTTTAGCTTTTCAAAGAAGTAGCTCTTAGTTTCATTAATCTTTTCTATTTTTATTTTTTAGTCTCTATTTCATTTATTTCTTTTCTGATCTTTATTATTTCCTTCCTTCTACTAATTTTAGGCTTTGTTTGTTCTTCTTTTTCTAGTTCTTTTAGGTATAAAGTTACATTGTTAATTCGAGATTTTTCTCATTTCTTGAGGTAGGTCTGTACCACTGTGAATGTCCCTCTTAGAACTGCTTGCTGCTTCCCAAAGATTTTGGAACATTGTGTTTCCATTTTCATCTATCTCTAAAGTATTTTTTTAACTTCCTTTTTGATTTCTTCATTAACCCATTGGCTGTTAAGTAGTGTGCTGTTTAGTCTCCACATATTTGTGTATTTTCTAGTTTTCTTCTTGTAATTGATTTCTAATTTCATATCATTGTGGTTAAAAAAGTTGCTTGATATATTTCAATCTTCTTAAATTTACTGAAACTTGTTTCATGGTCTAACATGTGATTTATCCTCGATAATGACATCAGGGCTGTGCTGGAGGGACAGCCAGAGCCCAACTGGGTATGGGTCAGGGGTCCTGGGACATGCCACACCTGGCTGCCTTGACCAAACAGTTAACTGGAGCTTGTGTGGACTCGAGCTGGTGGGTCTAGGGCATACTGCATTGGGGCCACCTTCAGGGGGCAGCTGTAGCTGGTATGGGCCAGAGGCGTGGGATATGTTAGGGTGGCTTTGGCAGGCAGACTGGAACACCTGGACCATGTTCCCACTCACACTATCAAAGAGAGGGGAAAATGCAAAAAGTGGTGCTTTCTAGCTCCTCCAACCCCAGAGTAAGTTCCAGCAGCTCCCTACCTGTTTGGCAGATGCTCTAGGAACTAATCAATAGACTTCCTTCATGTATAGTCTATGTGCTCTCTGAACTGCTGGGGGATTTTTGCTGTGTCCCAGGGCAGGCAAGTCTGCACACCAGCTCCTCAGTGGTACCCCTCCCCACTGCAGATTACCACATCAAGAGTGGGCTTCCTGTTGAGTCTGTCTTTGTCTCTCCTACCTATCTTTATGTGGCCCCTCTACCATTTACTGTGCAGAAGCTGCTCAATCAGCCTTTAGGAGGAATTACTTCTTCAGGAGGAATTACTCTACATTTAGGTGTAGATTTGGTATGTCCGGAGGAGGAGGTGAGTTCGGGGTCTTCCTATGCTGCAATCTTGGACTGCATAACAACATACTGTTTTAAGCTATAACCTCTTATATATTTCTGATGGTTTCAGAGTGTTATTATCTCAGAAAAAGAAGATTAATGAGGAAAGAAATGCAGAATTCATACATAATTAGAAATCTATAGATGAAACATCTCTCTCATTGACTAATGAAGCTGGGTTGAAGATTCGACACCCTTCTCTACGAAAAACAACACTTTTTTAGAAAGTTGTTACTATCCCAAAATAAAGAGAGATGACAGGACAGATAAATAAGACTAGCATGTGGGCTCAAGAGAACATTCAGATTTATTTGCAAAATGCTACCTAAAATTAGCACATGTATTGGTTCAACAAATGTAATCACTAACAGCAGTACAGACAGAGTTAATAAATATTTTTCCAACTTGAAACTTTAAATCCTAAAAAACTCACCTGTGTGAGAACATTCTTTACCCTCTGAGTTGTAGCAGGGGGGGCGGGGGGGGAGTGTCTTCCTCAGACGCATCAACCTAACAATCCACGACAAACGCCTTTTTTTAAGAAATTTTTTTGTTGTGGTAAAATTTACATTAACATAAAATCTGCCATTTTAAACACTTTTAAGTGTATAAGCCAGTGATTAAGTATAATAACATTCATACTATGCAACTACTACCACCATCCATCTCTAGAACTTTTTCACCATTCTAAACTGAAACCCTGTGTCCATTGAACAATAATACCCCATTTCTCCTTTGAGCAAATACAAAATAGGGTAGATAGGAGGAGATGGAAGATCACATTTGAAAGCATGGGAATGTAATTCAGAGACAGGGTTGGGTAAAGAATGAGGAGCAGGAGAGGGAAAAGAGAAGGGACAGGGTGCTGGTGACAGCAATTCTACCATATATAACCTCAAAGTGGAAATTTGTAAATCCAGAGGAACAGAGTTAGTAATGCCTTTGCCATTTTCAGTGGGTGTAATTCCTGTAATTGTAGAATAATTTAGAAAAATTTTAAGTATCTGATTGCACCAGGTTATTTCTCTGATCCATTGAACCCTGATTCTAAGGTAAGCTCCACGCTGATTCTTCACTATCACTGATTCCCCTCACACACAGTTCTATCACAGTTCTGTACGACTGACTGAAAAATAAATGTCATAGAACAATCATTCCTATAAGTTGTTTTTCTTTTCTTTTCTGTAAGTGTACATTTCCACTGAGTGTTTTTACTTTTAATTTGAGATTCTATCACCACATATTAAAGTGCTTGGCTTATTACACCCAACTGTAATTATACCCATGTGTGTGTTCTCTGTTGTGTTAGAAAGGAAGAATTCTCCCAGAAATGCAAATGAATCCATTAAATTCACATTTAGTTATTATCCCATTTCATAAATCCAAAGGGCAGAAGGATACATCTTACATTAGAAATTACTGAGCTCTCTGAATGAAGGCACTGGCAGAAAATCATTAGAAGCATTATGGATAGGATGAGCTTTTAATAAAAGAAAAAAGACCCCAAACTCTACCCAACTCAGTGATATTCTGTGTCATTGGGATTTGTGCAAGTATCCTATTTCCTTAAACCTGCAATACTGACTCTTTGCCTCCCCCCCCCCACAAAAAATCTTCAAATCTGACTTTGAAAATATTTTATACATTCTACTATGTATAGTGTTTGAGATGGGCTTTTCTCCAAATCTATCATTTGGCTCCTAATAAAAATTTAACCAGTGTTTAACAAGCTTTATATCATGCCTGGTGCCCCTTTCCTGGGGAGGTGTCAATCCAAAGCAGGCAGGGCAGATTTTAATAGCATGGAGGTATTTCTGTCTCATCCTATCTCATTTCAGTATGAAGAACTGACCTGACCTTAACTCACTGAGCCAAGCACTGAAATCACAGCCATGCTCCACATATAGGAAAAACACACTTACGAAGGATGAGAAATGTATTTTGAAGGTGGTATCTTCTACCCACAGTTACACAAGTGATATAAATGAGAGAGAAAACTCAATATAAAAAAATGATTTATGATAGAAATCCTCTGACATTTCCTCAGCCAAACAAAACAAAGCAAAAATGTTAATATTCTTTCTAAGTCTGCCAAGTTTTATTTCTAGATTAATATTTTAAATTAATGTTCTCTCTTTCCACATGTGACTAAAATCATTCTTGGGTTCTATGCAGTCTGTTCCCAATTGCACACTCAACATTTTGGTAATAAACAAGACCAGCCTGGCCATCTCCTCACTGACTCTAAGATATATCATGCATGAAGTACTTTCTACCTTTTGCGCATGTTTTATTATGACCTAGGATGCTCTCTCCCCATCTTCAAGCACAGCCTACCAAGCTTGCACGATGCAGCTTCAGTCTTTCCTCCTCTACAAGGACTTTCCTGACTCTCTCAGCCCATAGTGATCCCTCCTTCCTCTAGATACACTTATTGTTTAAAACTATGAAATTCAGAAGTTATAAAAAATTTAAATCACCCATGATTCCATTACTTAGACACATCAAGCACAATACATAGTAGACGGTAAAAGTGCTAAGGAGAAAAATAATGCAGGTAAGGGAGAGAAGGAGTGTAGGAGTTTGGACGTGGATATATGTTGCATTTTCAGATGGAAAAGTTCTCACTATGGAGGGGCTTGGGAAATGACCCAAACTCCTGTTCTTCCTAAAGAAGAGTTCCAGATAGAGACAAGATGCTGGGCACATTCAGAGAACAGCAAAGAAACCAGTGCTACTGGTTTAATAGAGTATAAATACAGGTTAAGAGATGGGGGCAAGGAACAAATTGTGTAGGGCCTTATAGGTCACTGTAAGGATTTTACTCTGATTAGGAAACCATCAGATGGTGCTAAGCAGAGGAGGATCTGAACGTGACATGTCCTGACTTAACATTTTAACTGGACCATACTGGATGCTGAAGCGGGGAGGGACAAGGGAGGGATACCAGTTAAGAAGTTATTGAAATAATCCAACTAAGAGATGATGGAGGTTCTCATCAGAGTGAGGAGTGCAGGTGGTGAGAAGTAGCTGTATCCTAGATACATTCTGAAGAGCTGATAGTTGATTGAATATGGAACGTAAGTGAAAAAGAGCCATCAAGGCTAATCCTCCAGGTTTAGGACCTGGGAAAATATGCAAGTGAAGTTGTCATCAATCTAGATGAATGAACTGTGGGAAGAATACTTTATTGGCAGGGAGGAGATTAGGAGATGGTATGGGACATTTCAAGTTCCACATGACTTTTATATATCTAAAAATCAATCATTGTTGCAAACTTCACTAATAAATGGAACTGAACTGGCTCTAAAGAGTAAGGAGAACTTGGGAAAAAATAAAATGAAAGACAACCTTTACATTCAGAAAGGCCATGCATAAGACAAAGCTTACCCACTCTTTAATGTTGAATGAAAGAATTATAGATGAATATGTGTAACCTGTGTAGAAAAAGTATGAGTCCAGATACCTCAGTAGGGAGAAATTGGGAATGGGTTGGATTGTATAGTAGTTCTGCTAGTGCTCGCTGATCTTCCCTTTCCTCTTCCCTGTGGCTCTTGCTTGCTTCCTCAGAACCTGCACATGAACCTGTCAGCCATAATTAATCGAGCAGGGTCACTTGGCACAGAGTACAATGACCTATGTCTTAGGAGCCTCTCTGAGGTGGATGTGAGCTTGGCAGGCATTCTGAGACTTCCCAGAAGGGAGCAGTGAACCTGACAAGCACTTGGCCTGAAGCACCACATACTTATCTAAATCTTTATCATCATAGAAATGAGATTTGATGCTGTGTGTCCAGGATTCCTGGGTCACTCCTCTAGTTGTTGCCATAGAAAAAAATTACATCAACAGCTTGCCAATATTCAGGTAAAGTGAAATGTTGTTACACATTTTAACTACTATTTCCATAGTTTCATCCTCGGATTCCTTTAAAACTCTTGGGAGAATGCCAGCCTGTCACAAAGATTTATGAACATCCAATGCATTAATTTTTTTCTGTTATTTAAAAGGTAGAACCTCTAATACTGATTATTTTAATTTCAAATAATTCAGTTTATAATATGCCCATAATTACCCTTGTTTTCCCATAAGTTATAAAATTTGAGCTAAAACAAAACCATTTGTGGAAAGTTTAAGTTAGTAAATGTTAGCTGAAAATCTAGCTATACTATCAATCCCCAGAGGCTCTGAGAAGAAGCGCAATCTTTATAGCACCTGGTGAAGTCTACCTATTCTCATGCTCTCTGGTTATATGCTGCATAACTGACTTTCTTAAGGTCAGATGTAGGTCCTCACAATGGGATGTCTTAAATGCCTGACCCAAGGAGACAAAGTAATATAGTGTAGTACAAGTGTGCCACATTTAGCGCAGTACATCCAAGCTCCATAGTCATGCCTCATGGGACCAAATTCCTGCTTAGTTGCTTTCTATTTGTGTAACTGGGCAAATTATCGAATCTCACTGAATTTCAATCAACATCTTCAGCTATCAACTTATCATCTATCAAAAAAGTTTTGCATAAATACTACAAACCTCATAGAAAAGTTGGAGGAATTGAAGAGATGAATGGTGAATGGTGCTTGGCTTAGGGACAAATACCCAGCATGCATTTACAAACATTATCTGTTACTATCATTACTAAAGAGTACTTCAACCTGAGATTAACTGTAGCATGACTCATTACTAGTTTTCTAGTTTTCAACCAAATTACACTGTGTCATCAACAGTGGGAAAACAAATTTAATTGATCTGATAACCAAAGTACTAAATAAATAACTGATATAATTTAATTAGCTTTGACTCAAAAATACATTTCAACTATGAGGTATTTATAACTAAATAATAAGAATTCTTTCTGAGTGTAACATGAAAGCTAGAGCTCTGCATTTTGATCTGAGGTTCATTTTCTTTATTGTTTTGACCTCCAAAAACTCATTCCTACCCTACAAATAAATAAATCAGGAAATTTTATTTGAAATAATAACATGGCTATGACAGCCAGAAAATAATCCTGAACAGCAAAGAATTATTAACCCTGAAAAACAAACTATTTAAATAGAGGATTTGTCAACAACCTTTAGCAAACATGCACAGCCTAGAGCCAGGCGATACCTAATTTGTGAAATTCAATCATTCTTACAAATGCAAAATGTATTTTCATCCATGAACAGTCTTGTTGCTTCCTGATTCACCTCCAACCTCTTTGGCCATCCTACCTAAAGTCCTTTAATGGTTTCTCTGTGCTCTTCAACATTCAAATATTGTTTTCTAGAGTTTGGTCCTTGACTGCCTTTTATTTTGTTCTATCCAGTCACTCTGGGAGACTTCATAAATGTCACAGTTTTAAATATTATCCTTGTATTTATGATTCATCAACTAAGGTCTTCATCATTTCTTACCTGTAGTACTGCAACATGCTCCTAACTAGTCATGGCTACCTTCCTACTCACTGCCAATTCTGCCACAGGAATGACCTTACTTACATGTAAATCTAATTATGCTACTTCATTGCTTATAAATGTTGCCAATGCTAGATACTCTACTATTTGTGGTTTTTAAAAAAACTTGTTAAAAAATTCTCAAACACACACGAAAGTAGAGACTAGTATGCCAAACCTTCATGTGCCCATTACAACACTACAATTATCAACATTTTGTCACACTTACTTTATATATTCTTTCTTCATTTTTTGCAATTTCTTCTTATTGCTGCAATATTCTTAAACAAATGCCCAAGTACTCCAAATAAAAGAACATTTCTTCATATTTTTAACTGTGATTTTGTAAAATGTATATACATGTCGTTAGTAAGTTTGTCTAGTTGAAATGATCTAATGACTCTTAAAATTATTTAAGTCCTCCAATCTTTTATAAAGATAAAATCCAACATAAATCATAAATATTCTTCGAATCTGGCCTCTATCCAAATGTATGTCCTGACTGCGTATTACCCCTCTTTATTTATTCTAGACCACATCCCCAACTACTTACAATGTACCATGTTCTCTTTCACTCATGAGCTTTTACACAAGAGCTTTTTTTGCCTGGAATGCCGCTAGTCTTTCTTTCTATCCTACTGCATATTGTCCATCTGGCAAATTCCTACTAACCCTGCAAGGTATGCTTTATTATAACACATCACACCATAATACTTAGTGAGATGATATCAATCAAAAGTCCAAAAGGATTAAAACAATAGTGACTATATACCTATTAGAATGGCTAAAATCCAAAACACTGACAACACCAAATGCTGACAAGGATGTAGAGCAACAGGATGTGCAACATTCATTGCTGGTAGGAATGTAAAATGGCACAGTCATTGGAAGACAGTTTGTCTGTTTCTTACAAAACTAAACATTCTTTTACGATACAATTGAGCAATCATGCTCCTTGCTATTTACCCAAGGGAGGTGGAAACTTATAGCCACACAAAATCTGTACATAAATATTTACAAGAAATATGCATATTTCTTTATGCATAATTGACAAAACTTGGAAGCCACCAAGACATCCTTTAGTAGGTGAAAGGATAAACTGTGATACATCCACATAAGGAAATGTTATTTCCCAATAAAAATAAATGAGCTATCAAGCTATGAAAAGACATAGAGGATTTTAAATATATATTACTCAGAGAAAGAAGGTAATCTGAAAAGTCTACATACATACAATTCCAACTATATGACATTCTGGAAAAGGCAAAACGATGGACAGAGTACAAAGATCAATGGTTGCCAGGAGTTTGGAGGGAGAGAGGGATAAATAGGTGGAGCACAGGGGATTTTTAGGGCAGTAAAACTACTCTGTGTGATACAACAACAGCAGATATATGTCATTATGTATCTGTGAAAACCCATAGAATGTACAACACTAAGAATGATTGTAATGTAAACTATGGACTTTGGAAGACAATGACGTGTCATTGTTGGTTCATGGATTGTTACAAAGGTACCACTCTTGTACAGGATATTGATGGTGGAGGAAGCTATTATGTATGTGTGGACACAGAGTGCATAGGGTAACTCTCTGTACTTTCCACTCAATTTTGCTGTGAACCTAAAACTGCTCTAAAAGAAAAAGTCTATCTATTTAAAAAGTCCAAAAAGTCTATATCTTGTTAGAACACATAAAATATATTTCATAATATTTCATGAACATTTTATAATATTAATATCAAATACAGACTCATTAATTGATATCACTTGACAATGAACTTACGGAGATCAGGGACCATACTGTTCTATTACCTTTGATTCTCCAGGGCCTAGCACATTCCCTGGTGCATGGTTTATGCTCAGTAGATATTAGGTAAATATAGAATCCTAGTTGAGACAAACTCTTTAACTTAAGCAAATTCCTATGAAAATAGGTATGTAAATAGAAACAAATAGTATTTGTTTACAATTGACTTACCCTGCTTCTAGATTTTAATTATGTTATACTTACATAATCAAATATGTGAAACAAGGCTACAACAGGATAGTAAAATTACAAGAAGGGAGACTGATGGATTTAGTTTCCACATTGACACTTCTTGTTTATTACTTTATTCACCAACTTATCCCTTGGAAATATATTGGCCACCATGTAGACACAGCTCAAATGCCTTATAAATACTGTTACATACCTAAAACTTCACCATTTTCTTATTAGAAGTGAGAGTGGATGCTGTTTTTAAGAAGAAACTGGGTCTTTGTGACTACAATTGACTTGCCTAAAGTTATTAATGTCAATAGTAGATTAACATTCAAGCAATTCTCTTCATTATCCTTTGGCCTTCTATTTGCTAAGCAAAGCAGCCTCACACATACAGCTGGCAAAATTGAAATACACAGTAATTAAGTGATTTACTCCAGATCAGAAAAGAATACCACGAGATTGGCATGTAAACTTGAGGGGACTGACACGATTGTGTCTGTGTAGGCATTAACCATGGTGTAAGTCAATAATCAGAGACAAAAAATCACTTCCATATTAACCATAATATGGTTTCCAAATGGAATAGCAGCAGGCAACTTTTTAAATAAGAAAGATACATAATACCAAATGGCAATCTCTGTCAAAAACTTTTAAAAGTTGTATTTTTCCACTGTAACTTATCTTCTCCCATGTAAATGAATACCAATAGAAAGAAGAGTTTCAAAACTGACTCATGTAGCCAACAAGTCCCTGTCTAAGGATAAACAGAATTGAGAAACAGCAGGAAATGGAAGATAGATGGTTCCTTCCACCCCAAACTATACTCAATGAATCAGTTTTAAAGATTTTAAGTCTAGGACTCAAATATAGCTTTTCATAAATCCTGAGTGTCAAGAATCCAGGACCTGGATAAAAAGGGTCAAACTGTGTAATGCAGAAAAGCAATATAGGAATAAATAATTATCTGCTACCAAGAACAGAGCCCTCACTAACTCTTGGAGAATAGTCCAATATTTCCCTGGGCCTTGGAGAATTCTAGTCTCAGAATTATTTTGTGCTAGAATTACATATTCAAGGTTAATAGTAAACAAGCAGAGCTCTCACTCCTAAACTAGTCTTCAGTGTAAGTCCACCCCAACTTCCCTGTTCACTGTATTATACATCCTTGTGCTTCTCCTGGAACTACTGATCCCACTTTTAACTTTCCACTGCAGTCAGTTCAGTAATTGCATCAAGAAGCCTGTGGGTATTTAGTGATTTTGATCCCAAACAGTTTGTGAAAGAGTTCCCCTCAGAGTAGGAAGATTTTGCATCAGAAGAAGAAAGGATCATATAGCTTGGTGTCACTAACATAATTATTTTAAGGCTTATTCAGCATAAACTCTAGAATGGAAGACCAGGGAGACAGGGGCTCCCTATTTCAACCTCAGTTACGCATTTCTCCCCTAACCCCATTGTGAACAAGATGCCGTCCCACAGAGCAAGGCTTGAACTATGGTTTAGAAGGTTTGAATCTTCAATTAAAGTCACTTAAGAAAATGAGGGGAAAAATCTGTGGAATTTCTTTCCATTGTTATAATCCTATCTTCTGAATGCTTTTTCTACCTTCCACATTTACCTGAAACTCTCTCCTATACTCACTCCTCCTAGCAAAGTCTTGATCGCTTCAAGTTCACTTCAGCTACTTACTCCCAGAACTACACCAAGGATTATGTCATAATCCATTTCTACTCAACATTTTCTCAAATACTCCAAACCCTAGACCATGTGCTTTTCTATCCTTTCCTATCAAGCATGGAAACTAAAGTAAATCATCTGAGCCACACCACACTGTTTCTAGTCTCATTAAATACATAATCCCCCTTTCCCTTCCATTTCCCTATCTGGTAAAACTCTGACTCTGGATCAGTGCTACAAATAGCCCTCTCTGCTCTCATACCCAAGAGGCTGAACACTTAATGGAGATAATTATGCAAGAGTGCAGATGTGTGCCCTGCAAATGCAGTCTCCCACCTTGGTAAGATCAGTTGCCTCCTCTACTGTCTTCAGTCATTATCCCATACTACTTCCATTCTCAGTAAGCCTCATAATGAATCCTTGCTCAACACACTCTCAGTAGATGATCTTGCATCCTATTAAGGCCATCTGGTAAGATCTCCATTAAGTTAATGTTACTACTACCTATTATGTACAGCCATCTTATTAGCTTTCCTCTAAACTCAAAAACAAAGATATTCCTTTGCCTGTTTAAGGCCAACCCTCTATCCCTTGAACTGCTCACTTCTTGTTTTTTCATTAACTTTTGCCTCAAGATCCTATATCCAAATTTTTCTCCTCATTGGCTCTTTTTCTTCAGCCTAAAAACATGTCCAAGCCTCCTCTCCCAATCTGCAAGGAGCTTCCTTTGATACTGTTGACCACTCTCCTTCCTAAGGACACAAACTTCACAGAGGGATAGACTCTGTAGACTCTGTTTTCTGACTCCACTTCCTCCGAGGTCACACAAAATAGCTTCTGTCACCATTAATCTACTGAGATTGTTTTTGCCAAAGTCACCAATGGCCTCACATAGCCAAATAAACACTTTCTTTTTGAGTCCTGTAGATGCGTTTAACACTATTGATCACATCTTCTTTCTTGAAACTCTCTTCAGTGTTTTCTTTGATACTGTTCCCTAGTGTCTGTCTGTCTGTCTGTCTCTCTCTCTCTCCCTCCTTTTGAGGTTTAAAACATTTGTTAAAAGAAATGACATTGTACACAGAATAAAACTTTGTGTATCATTAAACACAATTCATCTTTCAATATAGGAACCAAGTATAGAAAAGAACACTTGTAGAATAGGGCAGCTGTCCAGTCTGAAACTAATACCCCAGATTTCTAATAAATATGTTTTAATCTTAGCCTGAGCTAGTTTCAAAGATGAAGATTAGAACAAGCTGCCAAGACAGGCCTCTGCACAAATGATTTCAACATCAAGTTTTGCGAAGTCTGAATCTGTTACCGAACTATCAAAGGAGACCTCAGCTGCTGGATATATTTTAACTACCACATGAGATGTCTGCCTGCACAGTGCAGCACCTCTCAGGGTGATTCCTTGCTCCTCTACTCTTTTCTCTCTGTTTCTACTGTCAGCATGTGAGGAGTACACAGGTAAAAAGTTACTATAAAACAGATTAGACACCAACAAGTTACTGGCTCCATTTTACCCCTGGCTCTGTTTCTATCTGACCCTTTAGTCAAATGACTAGCCCTTACCTTTCTGTTTAAAAGTTAGCTTAAAAAGAAAATTCTGACTGCTGAAAATGAAATGTAATGGCAAGCAAAGGAATTGATGGAAGCGGTTATTAGGCACCAAATACCACATAAATACCACGTACTCCAGAATCAATTAACTTAGCAAGTGACTTTTAGAATACAAACATTCTCCAGAGTTGTAAAATATATCAGTTTTTTATAGCACCTACAACTCTGAAATTTCATTTATTTATGTAAAAATGTATTTATTTATCAACTTGTTTCTGCCTCTCCTCACTAAAACTCAAGTTTCATGAATTCAGGAACTTCATTTGTCTTTTTCACAGCTATACCCACAATACAAAATATTCAATACATATTTTCAAGTGACTGAATGAACTCTTAACTTTTGTGTAGTGTTTTAAGGAACAACTCCTATCTTTTTGTATAAAAGCCTGGGTATTAATTAAAAAGTTAGGGATGGAGGGTAAGTTGATTTTTAAAAAATAGAACATGTGAAAGAAGGGCCACCCTTGGATTATACCACTGATAATATTGTTCATAGAGGTGAGATCATGGAAGGTAGAGGTGCTGGTGGGTGCTTCATTAGACTCTATGATTCTAGTGTACAAGGAGTTAATTATCTAAGAAGCTGACCTAAAATAAAGGTATATGGCATTAATAAAATGGAAAGCTTTTTGGATAGCTTTTTACTGACAAAGAACAGCATACAGATACTGGTGTGTGCACCCATGCATATGTGTCCACAAGTGTGTGTGCACACATGAGTGTGCCACATACTTTGTCAACTTTGCAATATTTCCTAAGATCTTATTGGTGCCTGTGCAACTGAAAATAATCTTGGTTCCATGATACTAGACTGTTAATACTTGGAAAAGCAAGCAATCATATTAAAAGATAACATAGAATAATAATGTAAATGAAAACTCTGGACATATGGTAACATCTTGGTACAGTACATTTCCAACCCCTACACTTGGCAGTCCAAGAAATAACAAGTGGAACTCACTAAGAAAGTCTGTGTCTACACTGTAAAATGACTATAACTCAATAAAAAAAAAAAAAAGTTAAAAAAAAAAAGAAAGTCTGTGTCTGAAAGTTTTAAATTGCTTGAAAATAACCTTTATTTGGGAAGAATCTCAATTCAGAAGGGAATAGAGGCTTAGTGTAAAATTTTGCACCTGGAGTTAGTGGTAAAGCCAAACTTCACAGGGTTTAAATCATGTGGTGATGCTGCAGCCAAGCAAATACGGGTCCAAGAAATTAAATGACAATACTGTGTTGGATCCAGAAAGTGATAATTAATGTAACAGCTGTTTGTTCTTCAAGACTGTTAATATGAAGACAGAATGTTTGCATTTTCTCATTTTAAATATTGATTTTTATTCACCTTATTAATCAGGCATACCAGAGTCATTTGCTGTTAGATGTACTTTGCACTGTTGTAAATATATGTGCTTCAATAAAATATATGATTTTTGATTAACTCTCCCAGGTACCACACAATGAGACTGAATAGTTTGCCAGCTTCTCCTACTCTTTGCCCATTAAATATATGCCATTACAACAGGAAGCAAACAGCACCAGCCCCCATAATGCCCTTCTGTTCTGGATATTCAGAATGACTGAACCATATGTATAAGTTCTCTTCCCACTCTGGCCAAAATAGAAAAGACATTTCTCAGGGACATTTCCAGTTATGCAAACTAACAGATGCATTGTTTAACCTAAAGTGAATAAAATGCTGTAAGAATATTAGTTACAAAATTAGAGAATTATTTTCCTCCATGATTTACTGATATTAAAAATGCTCTCAAGAATAAAAAAGTAAAAGCTGGAAAATTTTTTAGATTTTAGAAAAAATTTTAAAAGTATAGTTAAATCATCTGTGACTATACACCCTATTATTATGATTTATTTAAGAGTTCTGTGGTTGTTACTATCTAGAAATTCAGTGCTTCTTCTCCTTCCTCCTTCTGAAAATAGAATCCATATTCCTGGCCATAGTAAGCAAATGGCCCAGCCTTGGTGAAACCTTGGTAAACAGAGGGCCTTGGCCCCAGTGATCGGACAAGAACTGTCATGTGATCTATGGCAGGCCACTTAGAGTTCTCCCTTGGGTTTATCTGGCTGAAACTTCTTGGAAAGCACTCTTCTCTATCAGAGGTTATAAAGACATACCCCCAGAGATACTTGGAAGTCTTTTTCCTCACATGTGGAAAATCCTTCAAAAAGCCTTAGCCTGGAGACCAGCAAAGATAAGGAATTGATAGTAAGTACTAGTTTCATTGAGGTCTCTTGACCAAAGACCAGCAGGTAAATGGCCCTGAGGCTACCCCATTCATTATCTGATAATTCTTCTATTTGTTTTATATGGTTTGAATTGGGTTTCAATCACTTTCCACAAAAGAAGCCCTAACTAAACTATCCTCTCTTAAATAATTTCATCAAGGATGTATTACATCAAAGTTAATTTTCTTCTTAAAAAGAGGTATTCAGGCTGTAAAGCATAGTTGAGGCAAGGGTTTTAGAGAGAGACAGACATGAATTCAAGTAAAAGTTCTTTCACATACAAGTTGTGCGAAAAGCTTCTTAAGTCCATTAGCCCCTGTTTTCTCCTTCATAAAATGAAAATAATAGTAACACTGACCTCAAAATTTCTGTGAGGTTTAAATGATATGTATGTTCACAGACCACAAAAGCTAAATTAATATTTCCTATTCTACAGATGAGGATTCTGGGACTCAGAGAGGTACTGTAACTTACTTAATATGACAAAAAAAAAAATGAAAGAGCAAGGTAAAAATTATAATGCAGCCCTATTCATCTTCCAAACCTCTACTCTTTCAAGCACACTAAGCTGCCATAGGGAATAAGAAAGAGAAGAAAGGAAGAAAAGGAGATAAATAGATTCCTAACCAAGACACAAGGCCTAATTCACTCCTTTAGAATCAAGCCACATCTGGTACACATCATTTATGAATTAAGGAACTTATACTGAAAAGAACCTTCCATTTGGGTAAATGCTGTAAGTAAGATGAGTATTAGCCACAACAAAAGAGTTGAGCCAGAACCTCAGTAAAGCCCAGGGCAAACAAATACATACAACTCCTAGTGTTTCCATGTTTAACTATTGGTATAAACAAACTGATTTCCATGCACATCTGGCACTGCAATGTGCATTATGCCTCTAGTTTACTTTCCCATATAAATGTGATCACTTATAGTCCATTACAATATTGAAGCCTTCAAGGAAAGAACTCCCTAACATGACTCTCTGAACAGAGAAGTGTGGCTGTAGCAGGAGCTCAAACCCAACCTCATCCCCTAATCCTTTATCTTTTCGCATGTAAATTCAACATATAAGATGTCAAATAGTTTCCAAAATTCATTTATAAAATTAAAAGTCTATTTGAATTGTTAACTTCAACTGCACTTACTCTCTTAGCCCTCTCCTTGTCTTCTTCATTGGGTCCTGCTGCCCTTATCACAAATCCACAGATGTTGTTCTACCTCACAGACACTCAGAAACTAGCTAGAGAGAGAGACAGTCTTATCAGTGGCCCAATAAATGCATCAGGAAGACAATGAAACAGAACTCTCTGAATCAAAGTTGTCAGCTGAACAAAACATCACTGTTAACCATGCTTTGGGGGTGGGTATAGCTCAGTGGTAGAGTACATGCTTAGCATGCAGAAGGTCCTGGGTTCAATTCCCATTGAACTCCATTAAAAAAATTGTTTTTTAAATCATGTCTTTATCACCAGCTAATTTACAGATTGCTGAGTGTTCAAACTGCTACCATATTCCTTAACTGATATCAGAATGTAAAAAGTCATTATCAGAAGGGATTAACTCATGCTTTTCAATATTTGGATTCCATACGAATCCTAGGATGGACCTGGTTTTTATTATAGCAAACATGGTTTTAAGATATATAGTATGGAAATTACTTGACTGGCATTATAAGGGAGTGTTTTCCAGGGGAAAATCTCTTTTAATAAAATGGGATCCATCCTTGGTATGGTAAAGATACTCAAGTAGAAAAGCTCGGGGCACAACTCTCTAAATGGAAAAGGGTGTAAAATGTTGCAAATGTAGCTCAGTCTAACACCTTGGAGTGGCCCGTTCCTTTTGAGATTTCACTTTGAATAATATTGCATTTATCACTGTTGGCTCCCAGCAAGATATTTCTCCACTTATTAAAAATCTAGCCTTTTGTTAGCTCCCATAACCCCAGGAAGAAAGGCTATAATTGTCAAGGTGAACATTATGTAATACTAAGAAAAAAAAATACACTAAGAAAATACAAATAGCATTTGTCACAGAATGTAAAATGGGACTTTTTCCTTGTTCCTCACAATTTTAATCAAAAATGAGGACAATAAAAGATACTTCCATTTTCTGAAAGAAGACTCTAGAAAGCTGCCAGATACTCCCCATGTCTTCAGCCAATTGCTTTGAGATAGTAGAACTAGTCCTTCCACCTTCACTTCCATCCAGGGAATGATTTGAAAAGAAGGGTTGTGACTTTCTCCCTCAGCTTGTTGTGGACTTGTTGCTTCTCACACCCATATTCCCACCAGGTAAAAGGGGAGCCTTAAAGAAAAAACACTACAGATTTTGGATGTGCCAGTAAAAATATACTGGTGACTCAGTCCCACCCAGTGGACATTTGCTCAACTGTGACAATCACTAGTTTCAACATGGGGCCTTCTCCAGAACAGTGAATGAGAAATTGTCATGTTTCCTCCAGAATTTGGGGGTATATTTGAAGCAAGAGACCATATTTCATTTCTTGCATGAATAATTCTGAATTCTGGAGAATACCTGGATCACCCCACGATTACAGAGCAGGGAGAAAGGGGACAAGTGTCCTTGGTGTGGTAAAGATGCACAAGTTTCATAAAGAAAAATGGATGCCACAAAAAATAATAAAATTTGGCCATTTTGAAGGTATTCCCCACCCTACCCCACCCCCAAGAAGGAAATCTTCTAAGGGAAGGTAGCCAGCAGTGGGATACTGAGTGGGGACAAACTATCTCACTGAGAGCACATTACCCATGTTAGAAGACTGCAGAGGGTGGTCCATGTAGGGGCTCTGAAGAATGCATATCTGGGTCCATAGGAGACTCAGACACTTAACATCAGCCTCATAGAGGACATGGGGTGAAAAGAAAAGTCTAAGAGCAGCTTAGCGAATGACTACTACATGTTTCCACTAATTCCTCCTCCCATTGCTAAAACCCTGAAGAATCCAAGACACATTAAAACAAAGAGTGAAATACAGAATTAACTCCCTTCCCCATGAAGTTTCCCAATTCATGGATAAGGTTTTATGGGCATAAGATAAAATGTTTTTAAGTTGGAATGGGGATTGAAGTTTTAAGTAAGATTAAAACAGACTTTTATTACTTTAAAAGTGGCCTTAATGATCAAAATGGGACTGTCCTTAAAGCCGAATGTGGCTGAAAGGTTTGACACCTGCAGGGATCCCAAGTTTTCAAGGGAAGCGATAGGGAATTTAAAAATACATACATATATTTTTAAAAGCTGATATAGTAAAGAAAAATAAATTCATTTATTGCTTATATCTTATCTAATTCATTTTTATTAGTTAACTGATTATGCATATAAATAGGTAGATTTGCCTTCCCTCTGATCCTTCATGATATATTTTTGTATGAACAAAAAATACAGCCTATTTAGAATACTCAAGTATTCTTCGTTGCAGCTAGCATTGAAAACAAACTCATCAGACAAATTAATGCCATTGATCTAGACCCAGATAAACCTTCAATTCAAGGTCCTTGTCTTAATAATAAAAGCTAAATTTTACTAATGAACCATACAAGGATCTTCACTACCTAATCTCAATTTGTTCTCCTTTCTGATCTCCCCATTCACCTTGGATGCTGACCCCTGAACTCTTTTTCCTTTACCCCATAGCACAATGCTCTGTCTCATCTTTGTATCATTATGCTCACTGGTCTTTCTTCTGGAAAGTCACTTTCTGTTCTATCTTTCTAACCCCTGGTGACCCAAGATAAGTATCACCTCTATTGCAAAATTTAGCTAAATCTCATGGGCAGAATCAACTGTACTCTGGCCTTTCTCCCACTGTATCTTCTTCAGACTGTTAGTAAGTACAGCATTTATCCCACTGGAATTGTGCTAGTTACTTTAATGACTTCAGCCAGCGCATGAGGAGAGAGACTTGCCTCATTCAGCTGTATATCCCAGACTCATCAAGCATAGTTTCTGCACACATAGAAGATACACATTACACATTTACTAAATGCAGGAATGAATAAACGACTACAGAAAAAACTACTAGATTTACAAATCTCAAGTATTCTTTTAAGCTAAAGATGCCTAGTGCTACCATATGCATTATTAGGATACCAGTGTTAAAAAAAAAAAACATATTTGCAATCAGCCTACAGAACTACTTCATCCTGTTTGACTGTCATATTGCAAACAGAAAAATGAGATCCACAGAAGCTTGGGATTAGGCCAAAGCCACTTAATAATCTAGTGTAAGTATCAACACTGGAACCCAGTTCTCCTGATCACTAAAAGTAATCAAGCTTTTAGACGTCTCTACAGCTTCCCTCCAGAATATAAGTACGTGAGAGAAGAAATTTTTGTCGGTATTGTACATGGATGTACCCTCAGTGCCTGGAGAGTGCCTGACATATAGGCATTTAGGAAATATTTATCTTATACATAAGTGAATGAATGCGAAAGTTGTATCTAGCAGGCCTCCAAACTAAGAATTCAAGTTTAAACAAGCCAAAATATGAATCACTTTTTCATTCACAAAAATAAGTGGATGGAATGGAGCTTCTAAATGAGAAGAAAGCAGAGGTAACACTGGAATTCCAACTGCAAGGTGTTGGTGAAACCCCAGATGTATTTAAAGGTGAATCTCTTCCTTTTCTTTTCAGAAAGTGTTTTGTTTTCTTATTTTGGTGTGTGTGTGTGTCTGCATGTTTAATTGTTGTCAAGGAACAAAGAACTTGAGATCGATCAACCCTAAGAAATTTGTACCTTGAGGAGCCAAGATGAGAAAACAGTTTATATTTAAGTAGCAGTGCTAGTAATGTGTCACTTTGGAAATGTTTTTGATACAAACCATTTGTAAAATGTATAGGAGTAACTGATGGAAAAAATAAAATAGCACAAGTTTACAAACTTCCATTCTTAAGTACAGAATAGATATTAGTATCTAAGGCCAAAATACCTGTAGGCTTCTGGAGTGGGTCGTTGTGACAGCATCAGACCTAGTGCAACTGTCAGCATTGTGTGCTCCGGAGCCTGGGCCATCTGCCCTGCCCTTTGGAGGAGCAGAAAATTATGAGAAACAGTCATGGGTTAGAAGAGTTTGTGGGGGTGGCATCCTTGGAAGGATCCAACAACAGCACTGGTTGCCATAGCACTATAATCTGGCATTTCTAGTGAGGACAGAGCTGAAATCTGCCTGCCCAGCCAGAAAGTGGAGGCGGCAAGAAAACAGGTACAATTCATGAAGTGAAAAACTTGGAATTCATAAAACCAGACTTTAAAGAGTAATGCAGAGCTGTTTTTCAATACTACAAATTAATTATCTTCTTGACATGTGATCTGATGTCTATCAACTTTCAAAAGGCAGTATGAGTGTCAGTTAAGCAGGGACTTTACCTAGGCATGTGTTTGAACAATTGCATTGCTATTGTTTTTGTTTGATTTTTCTATTCCCCAATTCATCTTGCAGGCCATTTTCAGTTTTTCTTCACTCATAAATACATATCCTGTTCAATTTAAACCAGAAAGACATAAGGGCATTGAGAAGGCACCTGAGGACTTCTCACTTAGGAAATTACATTAAATTCTTAATCTACTTATGGAACAAAGCCCAGGACTGTGTTTTCTCTGAGTGTATTTCAGTAGAGAGAAAGTGGCTGCTTTTTTGACTCCCTGCTGAACATCTCACATCACAATAGATGCAT
This sequence comes from Vicugna pacos, assembly GCF_048564905.1. Taxonomy (NCBI): domain Eukaryota; kingdom Metazoa; phylum Chordata; class Mammalia; order Artiodactyla; family Camelidae; genus Vicugna; species Vicugna pacos. Next base: position 54,457,295 of record NC_132989.1, read on the forward strand.
ATTTTCTGTGTGGTAATTGTTGGTCTCAGCACCCAAAGAAATCGAGGACAGAGCTAGTTTGGAGATTAAGTAACCTATTATTATATATACCTCCAGCATGGGATTTGGGATCTCTCTACTTAAGTAAAATGAAGTCTGTGCTTTCTCATTGTAATTTTTGGATTTGTTAATCCCTTTTATGCTGTTCGTGAGTGGCCCAGTCTCAATTTCACTTATAACAAATCTCTTTTCATCTTCCAACAATCAGATGTTTACAGAAGAGAAAAGAGTTAAACCTTACACATGTATGCAGTACTTTATTGTTTCTATAACAGTATGAACTCTGAGTTCCCAAAATATAAAAGTTTAATCATGGTGTGGGTGGGATGCAGGCAACATGATAAATTGATATAATAGAAAGGGAAAGCAGTGCTACAAGGGGTGTGGAAGTGGAAAGAGAATCAAGAGAAGATTTAACCGATAGTACCAGGGTGGTAGAATTAATTTAGTAAGCAAAAGCAATTGCTTGAGTTTTCTCCTTTTTTCCTTCTTTCTGACATTCTTTGTTCCTATAAGACAAGGGGTAAGAGACAACTTCTAGAAAGGAAGATAGTTGGAACATGGGTAATGTGGCAGCAAGCTACTGGCTGCTGTTCACATAACTGCCAGATGAATGAACAACACTGCAGACTTTTGCCTGACATGACATTCAGAGATTCATTTAACAAGATTATAAAGAAAGTCCAAAATGCACATTTTTGTAATTAGTTCTTTCAACTGAATTTGCTTTGCGTTGTTTCTCTGATTTCTGATCAACTGGAAGTGAATATTTCCATAGAGAATTCTTGATGTTGAATAAAATAAAGTGTAAAAATTTTCCAATCAAATAAGCATATAACTCTTTGACAAGCTCATCTTTTAGTTCAAAGACTTAGACTGAATGTAATGATTTCTCTCTGAAGTTGGAAGTCAAGGGCAACATCAAAAGTGAAGGGGTTTCTATTAAATATAATTAGTTTTTACAGAACCCATGAGTCAAATTAAAGTGTGGATTCTAAGCCTGGACTTTCCAAGAATTAAGTTTGTATTTATCATTACCTGTGCTCCCAAAGCTCTTGTAATTTGGGTTATAAAATGAGCTTGGTGTGTAAGAACCCTCAGTGTCCAGTCCCTACCCACCTTTCCAGATTCATCCCTCTGGTCCTCCCAATCTCCTTCCTCATCCTCCTGGACCATTTTTTTTTCAGCCTGGCAAACTCCTCTCATTTATCAGTGTCTTTTGCATATATGAATTTCTCTGCTTTGAATTGCAGCTTTCCTCTGCTCCACTGGGAAATTCCTACTTCTCCTACAGCCTTTGCCTCAGGCAGTTAGTACCTCACTCCTTGCATTAACAATTTTTTTTATTATCTCAGATTATGCATACATATGCATTTATATCCCAGCCATTATACAACAAGAAAACCCCAAGTTGGGAGGAAGGTTCACATGGGGAAAGTCCTGCATCTCAGTCATGTCTGTAACTCCATTGTATGGAGACTAGTACATAAGAAGATCCCAGAAATGTCTCAATGGTTGTACGATGCTGGGCAAGTCACTTGAGGTCTCTGAGCCTCAGTTTCCCCAACTGTAAATTCAACATCATGAAAATCACTAGATTATGACATTGTTTCAAGAATAAAATAATATGTATAAATGCACTTTCTTTACTCAAAAGTTTCATGTGAACATGAGAAATGGAAGACTAGAAAACTGTTCCCATGTTGTTCCTTCTCAAATATGTCCTGGACATTAACATTTTAGTTGTTTGAAAAGCATACTTGTTTTCTCATTGGCATTCTCCTGTTCAATAAGGTGGGGAATCTAAGCTTAAAAAGCTCTCCTTTCCTCAACACTCCACTCTTCATCCTTGAGACTCATATAAGGTTACTTCCATTTGACATTTATGAATGGAGCTTATAAATATTTCTATTTTTCCCTTATATTTCCAAAATAGTGGCCACCCTTGTTTTAGAAGCTTTTTGACATTTGTAACAATCTGTCGGAGTCTCAAAAGAGTGAACAGTAAATAACCCAAAGATTTTAAGTCTTCCCTGCTTTCCAATGCTGGCCTCTTTGCCCTTAACTCATGAGGACTGTTTTGTGTGAATATGTGTATCTGAAGAAGACGAGTTTATTTTTAAAGACACTGTACTTGAAGTCATAGCAGGACAGTAGACGAGGACTTTTGAAGGCAGTGAGGATCTTCACTGTGGAAAAGTGAGTGATGCAGAAAAAATGAGCCTTAGACAGGTCAGAGCAACCTCTCAAAGTACATCTCTCCTCTCTTGTGTCTTACACAGTCACCAGACAAACCCCACAAATTCAGTCCTGTCAACAAGCCAGTTGTCAAGGAGCAGAATGCCTACTGGTTATAAAAAGATGCATTTAACTCTAGATGCTGGTCCTAAACACAGCATCAGTGTCTTGATATCCAAGACCCTTTAGGGGTTCCAGATAGAGGTAAAGGTCATGCCCTAATCAATCTATTTTCCCTTAGAAACAGAGTCGCTTTTGGAAGATTTATGCAGTATTTCCTCTTCAGTGTAGAGGTCCTAAGGTCTTTATTCTGCTGTTCTTAGTATTGTTCTATTAGTTCTGTGAATTTTGTTCTTATTAGCACAAAGGAAAATGCCTATGTGGCGCTAGTTATAAATAGAGTCTTCTGTTTTTAAAGAAAAAGTATGCTGTAAGGTTTGCTGTTGTTTGACTGTTTCTTTCCCATTAATTTTACCTATGTGAATATTGTTCATAGGACTGTGAGAAGGTAATAACTTCCCGTCTGGAGGAAAACTCATCAGTACTCTAAAGACAGTCTTTTTAGTGATATGAAATAAATCTCTCTAAAAAGGCTAAGTCCCATGTTCTCCAATATAGTATCTTTTTACCTTTAAACCAATCAAAAGATTATTTCATCTTTAAAACCATGTTTTCTGATTCAGAAATAAAATACAAAATATAAAAATTGCCAGTGTGGAGGAATGAGATTGTACACCAAGTATGGAAAACACCAAACAATATCAATGAATTCTCCCAAATGCCCAGCAGCTATATGCCCATAACTAACTTGAAACAAATCTGTCACCTAAATGAAGATTCACTGACTTTCACCACCTGGACCTAAATTACTTCACTTTGCTTTAAGCCTATGAGATCTTAGGTATTCCCAAATGCTTCAGTACACAATAATAGACTAAATCATGGCTAAGAAAATCTACTTGTGGTGGTCAGTTTTACATAAAAGCAATATAATCCAATTTACCGGCAATATTGTATGTAAAGAATTTCTCAGCTTAAGGAATAATGAGGATAAGGAGGGATGTTACCCAATGATGTTAGGCATTGCTTTGCCCTTCTTTAAAAGTATTAAATACAAACAACAAAAAAAAAAAAAAGAAAGGAAAAGAAAGAAAAACAGAAAGAAAGAAAACTCTTGCTATTCCACCTTTTCCTCTGTATTTTTACATCAGCAAATTGAAACGCTTCTCAAAATGCAACACTGTGATTGAAAATGGCCCCAATTAACCTATAAATGCTCCATTATTCATACTGAGCTTGTTCCCTCATAGCATAACCTAAGAAGAGCTATAATGAGCCAATTTCAAATTAACAAATACCAGGAGGAGCACTATGAAGGCTGTGAAAAATCAAGAGAAACATCTCTGTAAGACATACCCACAGAGCAGAAGTGTTTCCGAGATTAATAAATTTGTGGCTCTTAATTTTTACAGGGTTTTTTTTGGGGGGGGTTACATTTTGTTTGGAATGGTTTTGTAGATTAGAAAATAAACCATTAGTTTCCAGGAATTTCGTGTTAAGAGTAACAATTCATTTTATTACACACATTTGTCCTGGATGAATCTGAGCCCTCAGTAGAGTCAATTATCCTGTTAAATTTGTAGGCTGGTTGACAAAGAATTGAAAGACAGAAGGTCTTGAAATTGTTACAATCTGAAAAGGGTACATTGAGGTATCACTAGGCATTTTATACATCATTAAGCTACAGCCTACTTCCAGGAATTTGCTCGTAGAAGTTAGTAAGGAGTTGCCCTGTTGCCATATGCAACAGAAAGGTCAATCTAGCACCACAATCATCTTCCGTCTCTACATAGAGGCTTTGGTTTGTACGTGGGTTTGCTTGGGGAGGACGGGGGGGTTTAGTGAAGAGTCAAAATGCTCAAATTTCTACTTTTGTAAGGGAGTAATAATTAACAGCCCACATCATTTTCAAGCTTTCTGCCAAATACTGAGGGAGTATCAAACGTGAAAGAAATCTTTAAGTTTGTTAGGTTCTTTTTAGTTGCCTGTACAAAATCATGCTCTGCTTTCCTCAAGCAATGGGGTTTAATTATTAAGCACACCAGAGGAAGTAACAAGTCTTAGCAAACAGCCTCAACAGTGGTATTATCAGGCTGTATGTAGCAGCACTGTGAATGCTATAGAAACTCCAGAGAGCCAGAGAAAACACTGACATATCTGTGTTTTCATGGTCCAGCTTCCTCCTAGGTCTGTTTTTAGTGCCTCATGGCTTCTGACCCTTCCTTGTCTATCTGTATCTTTCTATGGAATTCACATTCTCAAAAATCATTTTTTAAAAGTTCTAATTGGTTCAAATAGTTACTATTCATTTGTCATTTTGGAAAGGGACAATTATCAGAAATATCTATGTTACAGTTTGTGGTCTGCATGGGGCCACCAAACAGTAGACAATGTCATGGTGAAGGCAAGTACCTAAGGAGCTATGAGAAATTTCTTATTTTCTGTTTTTTATTATAATTCTTCTCCATTGTCACCATACTGCCGAGTCCCTATTGTTTCACACTGTTCTTATCCTACATGAATCTCTATCCCTATGTCAATTTCTCATTTAAAGGCCTTTACTCTCAACCTGCTACTTATTTATTTGATCAAATTATGCTTTAAGAAACATCTCTGTGTCAAAAAATTGTTAAGGAGGTTTGTTTTCCCAGCAATCCTGAAGTGTCTGTCAGCTGACTATTATACTTCTTAACAAAATTACCATCTCTCTCTCTCTGTCTCTCTCTGTCTCTTTCTGTGTCTCTGACTCTCTCTCTCTTTCTCTCTCTCTCACACACAAATACCTCTAATTTGAACACCTGGTGTCTGGTCTCTTTCCATGAAGTAGGTATATTTTTTTCTGGTTATAACAAAGGGAAGGGTGTGTTTTCATATCCTGAATAGAATCTGAGTTCATACAGATTTTTCCCCTCATCAGATAGAAACATGAACATAATTCAGCTTCCTGGAGGCCAACATCAAGCATTGTCCTTGATTCATAATCAGGCTGGTTCTGGGTAATAGTTTCACATTCACTATATTTGAGCTATAATACTACTACAGAAAGAGGAATATTCCTAGTTTCTCATTTCCCCATTTATTCTTCATTTTTTCAGGTCCTTATTACCATTATCCCTTTCCACTTTACTAGCTTACTTTTCCATCGCATCATTCATTATGCCCCTGCCATTTCTCACCACTCAGGAAAAAAAAATGTCATTTCCCACTTTATTCTTACAGTGGGGAAAATTTGTTCCTTTTATTTCTTTTAAGTCTGAAGTTTCTGAGAAAGAGAATTTCAGTTTACTTATTCAGTTGCTCTAGCAATACTTAAAAATTTGACATTTATACAAGCTGACTGTACAATTATTTTCTAAAAGAACCTATCCCTTAGAAGAAAGAATCTTGTAGTATGCAACCTAAACATACAACTTACCTATCTTTACTTTACCTCCTATTTACACTACTAATTGGAATGGCATTTTCCTCTTTTTTTTTTGTTTTTTTTTCAGTCTAGTAATTTAATGATCAGTATAGAAAAAGTAGAAAATATAAATGAAATAAACATTTTTGAAAAGGACAGACCAATCATCTTGTAGACAACCTCACTTTGGAATTGCTGAGTACTTCCTCATAAATAGATTCAGTTTCTGCCTTTTGCCAGGAGTGTTACATAACTGATACATGTATGCTCTTCTGAGGGAAGCATACCCAGAGGCACCTGAGATCACTGTTTGATACGACATATTTGATTCCCCAAGAAGCAGACCCTGATAGAGGGGCGAACATGAAGGAATATTACCAAGAAATGCTCCTAGGATCACCAGAGGGGAAAGGAAGGGAAGAAAGATGGATTCAGCACAGCTGAAGTTGGGCTGTGATGCACTCTCAACAAAAGCTGATCCTGTGGGAGATGTGAAATGGTTATGGCCCCTTAGAATGGTCCAGCACTGGGTCAAGGCGCTGGGCACCTGGCTCAGTGAGTCACTGGCTGAGGGCCACGCCAGGAAGAGGGTATGCTGTTGGTGGAACGACCTCTTCAGCCAACTCTTTTCCAAAGAGAGCTGACAGCTGGGAGCCTCTAGCCATGGGAATGCATCTTTCACTCCTGAACAGGCATTTGGGTGGCACATCACAGGGTTTACAACATCCCATCAGTGGTGATGTTAACTTGGATCACTTTTTGTCAATCATAATTCTCCACTGTAAAAGCACCTCCCCTTTGTAATTAGTAAGTAATACTATTGAGGAAAACTTTGACATTATATCAATTTCCGCCCCCACAAATTTTCACCAGATGATTTCAGTGTCTATCAAGGATTTTTGCCTCAATCAACTATGAAAATGTGATTTTTTTAAAACTTAATCTTCTGTAAAGATTATTCCTTTCCTCATTATTTTAATTCATGTATTAGTAATACAAACTCATTAATTTTATTTTTAATATAATTATATAATACAATAATACCATTTTTAAAATTTTTGATGCTCAGATTGTCCTGTATTTGACCACTGGGATCTTAATTATTCTGGCTTTCTGTCTAGCTGCAATACTGAACTGCTTTTAGAGAAGCTCTATATAACTTCTACTACAATAAATTACCTTTAACTCACAGTATTCCCAGGAGATAACACATACCAATTTGGCAAGAATCTAAACTAGGTAAGACATATCTGGAAAGAACTCATAAAATTATATTTAAGCCTCCCATTTGTAAGTGTATGACTATAACTGAAAACTGTTCACCTGAGCATTATTCATTTTGATCACATCATAATTAAAATAAAATATATCTAATTTTCATTTGTCCATATTTTACATATTTTCATTGTATTATATGGTATTAATTGCATTGTGCATAATTTCTACAGTTTGTATCATGTTTTCTTATATATTATATGATATATTTTATCCACATTTACTCTTTCTTTAAAAATTCCTTGGCGAGATGTGTTAAAAGTGATACTGGTGTAGGCTTCAAAAGATTTTGAACTTTTTATTGAAACTCTGCCACCAACATTTATTGTTATTTTGATTGTATCACTTAGGTATTTTAGATCTTATTTTCCTAACGAGTAAAATGCAAATTTTATAATGAGGTTTAAGTTTTTGGTTTTTTTTTGCAAGGGGGAGGTAATTAGATTTATTTGTTTTTAGAAGATGTACTGGGGATTGAACCCAGGACCTTGTGCATGCTAACCATGCACTCTATCACTTGAGCTATACTCTCCCCTCCTGCAATGAGGTTTAAATGTGATACCCAGCATGAAATTTCTTTGGTTAATATAAATGCATATAAAATTTTGACATTTTGGAATGACTACAGATATTTATGGGAGAAAATCCTCTGGAACCCTGAGATTTCTTTTGATATTAACTGTGGGCAAAGGAAGAATATTATGTTAAGAAGTTTCTCATCACAAGACTCAGATACAGGAGGTAAGTAAATCTGAGCACTCTAGGCTTATCTCTGTTCCTAGTCTTATCTAGCTTACCTATGTTGATGATGTGATTATCAAGTTACTCTGTACTAGTTTTTACAGTGTCTATCATGTGTTAATCCTGCGCTGAGTGCCATGAATACAAAGACAGATAAAGCAAGGACTCTGAACCCAAGGAACTTATCTGGTGGGTAAGACAAGAAAACACAATTCACAACACAGAGTGTGATGATGAATGCTATCAGTTAGAGTCTGTGCAGCAGAAAACTTAGATAACTGTGGCTTAACAAAATAAGCTTCATTTTCTTCTCATGTAACAAGAAATATAGATGAAATCAACTCAGGGTTAGTGAAGTAACTCAATGATATCAATATTGAGGTCTATATGATTGTTTTTGGTCTTTCATGGTCTTCGGTCTTTTATTAGGTGGCCATACTTCTAGTGATTGCATCCTCATTTCAGGCAGAAAGTAGGGAGGAATGCAAAGGGAAAATAGGGCATGTGCCATCTGAATCTCTGTCCCTTTTAAGCTTCCTTAGAAACCCCGCCCAACAGTAATCTTTTCTCACTGACCAGATTTGTCACTTCTATCACGGTCACTTTTACTTCATTTGAGGCAAGGAAATTAAGCTTTATCCGAACACACTACTGCCACCAACAAAACTAAAATTCTGTTGTAAAGGGGGAAAAGAAAAGAATTAACTCTGGATGGGCAATTACAAATTAATTTCACAATACAAACAAAGACTATGTTTACTATGGGAGTATATGGAAGGGCATCTAAGTCAAACCTGGTAGTATGGTGTGCATGTGCATATTAATTTCTCACCAAAAACACCCCTAAAACTTACTACCCTACCTAGACTTCCTCACACCTGTAAATAACACCCTCATTCCACCATCCATTAAGGCCAGATATCTAGGAATTCTTGTTAATTTCCCTGTCTCTCTCCTAACAACCAGTTTATCATTCTACTTTTAAATATTTCAGATTTTCCAAGCCATCATTTCCAGCCTAAAACTCCATGCCTCTCATCTGCTGATTATAGGAGCATCCTAATTCATCTCCCTACTTCCACTCTTGCTCCTGTCCAATCTGCCCTCTGATCCACACAGTAGAAGCAATCATTCCTTCTTAAAATGTAAATTAATCATAAAAATTCTCCAAAGACTTCCCCATTGCATTTAGAATAAAATGAAAATTCATCCAAATGTAGGACTACAAATACCAAATCTTGATCCTACCTGTAGCTTCAGAACTGCAGACAAAATGTCAAAATAGTTCCAACTGCCAAAAAGATCAATTTTACTATTTAGCAACTGTGAGCCCCAGAATGAATTCTCTAACCTGCTTGAGCTTCCTTATGCATGATAAGAAAGTTAACTTGATTAAGACTAACAGTTCTAACACCCCATGAAGAGCAAAAGCAGTCTGGATTTGCTACTAATTCGTTTTTAGTTCTTTTAGCTGTGCACCTGTCTATTCCTCCACAAAATAAAAGTTAATGACAAAAAGAAATTGATTTTTTCAGAGTCCCATCTGTAGATGATTCTTTCTCATACATCTTCTCATCAGGATAAGCAGATGGTTAGGTTAGCCCAAAATATACTATAGTATTATTGTTGGTACAGCTCAATTCTAAATGCAATACTGGATCTTATATTTAGATGCTCTTAATTATGCTCATTCCAAGCATATAAGGTGCCAAGCAAATCAGTAAATTTTGTTATGTTCTGAAATTCAAACTGATTCTTATTTTTATTGAAGTATAGTCAATTTACAATGTTGAGTTAATTTCTGGCATACAGCATAGTGATTATTTATACATATACGTATATTCTTTTTACATTCTCTTCCATCATAGGCCATTACAAGGTATTTGAATATAGCTCCCTGTGCTATACAGTAGGACCTTGTTGTTTATCCATTATATATATATTTATTAGTATCTACAAATCCCAAACTCCCAATTTCTCCCTCCCCACACACCTTCCCTCCTGGTAACCGTAAGTTTGTTTTCTATGTCTGTGACTCTGTCTCTATTTTGTAAATAAGTTCATTTGTGTCCTTTTATTTCCCCTCAGATTTCACATATAAGTGATATCATATGGTACTTGTCTTTCGTTCTGGCTTACTTCAGTTAGAATGATGATCTCCAGGCCCATCCATGTTGCTGCAAATGGCACTATTTTATTCTTCTTTATGGCTGAGTTTTATTATATATATATATATATATATATATATATATATATATATATATATATATAAAATACACACACACACACATATACCACAAATTCTTTATCCAGTCATCCATCAATGGACATTTAGGTTGTTTCCATGTCTTGGCTACTATAAACAGTGCTGCTATGAACATATGGGTACATGTATTTTTTCGAATTAGAGTTTCCTCCTGATATATGCCCAGGAGTGGGATTGCTGGGTAAGTTTGTTTTCAGGTTTTTAAGGACTCCATACTGTTTTCCATAATGGCTGCACCAAACTACATTCTCACCAACAGTGTAGGAGGGTTGCCTTTTCTCCACACCCTTCTAAGTTTTTTTTATTTGAGGATTTTTTAATGATGGCCATTCTGACTGGTGTGAGGTGATACCTCATTGCACTTTTGATTTGCATTTCTCTAATAGTTAGCAATATTGAGCATTTTTTCATGTGCCTATTGGCCAGTTATGTCTTCATTGGAAAAATGTTTGTTTAGGTCTTCTGCCCATTTTTGGATTGGGTTGTTTGTTTTTTTTGTTATTGAGTTTTATGAGCTATTTGAATACTCTGGAAGTTAACCTCTTTTCAGTCACATTGTTTGCAAATATTTTCTCCGATTCTGTAGGTTGTCTTTTCATTTTATTTATGGTTTCCTTTGCTGTGCAAAAGCTTATAATTTTAATTAGGTCCCATTTGTTTGTTTTTAGTTTTACTTCTATTGCCTCAGTAGATTACCCTAGGAAAACAGTGCTATAATTTATAATCAGAGAATGTTTTGCCTATGTTCTCTTTTAGTAGGTTTATGGTATCTTGTTTTATGTTCAAGGCCTTAAGCCATTTTGAGCTTATTTTTGTGCATGATGTGAGGTAGTTCAAACTGATTCTTCTTGAGAAAGTTTATCCCACTTCATTATTCAGAATATAAGTTAAATACAAATTGGCTAACTTATCACATAATAGAAGTTGGTAAACTGTTCCTCCATGTCTTCTATGAAGAACTGAGAACATATTTCAGAATCACTAGTTAGCTTTAAAAATTCATGAAAAATTAGCACGTAAAATAGTATACCTACTTTATTTATCCATCCAACAAATATTTATTTGTTTTTGTATACTTTGTACATAAAACAAAAATATTCATGTAACTTTATGCACTATATTTTCAATATACTTTTATATGTACATTCTAATATGTGTAAAACACACTATACCAAAAAACAAATTCATATGTATGAAATCCTTTAGGCTCTAAGAATAGCATGTACTCAGAATCAATAACTCTCATCAGTTCTTTCCTGTCATCTGATAAAGCAGTGCCTTGTCTCCCAAATCCTTACCATCCCTAAAGCTTCTATTTGCCATCAGTGGTGATGTAATCAGCAAAGCTGGCAGTTCTTAACAAACATTTATATCAAGTCCTGTCACTGCTCCAAAGAAGCCATTACAGTGAATAATTTTATAAGTAGGTTAGACCCAAAAAAGCCTAAAAGACCCATTATAGCCTATTGTGTCAAGCAGAGTTGTAAAAAAAAAAAAGGCCCCCAATTTGACTTTCAAATATAGAGTGAAATCACTCCCCCAGGATTGATAGTGTGCACGTTAAGAGTCATCCAATACACAAAGATATGAGTCATTTTATTCTAGTTTATCAATGACTCATCTTATCCAAAAGTGCCTTCATCAGGGCCAGGAATAGTCCCTCATTGATTGATAAAGCCACTCTTCCTCTAGCCTTTAAAAATGAAAAAAAAAAAAAAGAAAAAAGAAAAAAGAAAATTACATTCAGTCATTCATCAAGAATTATTCAATTTGTAGCACCCCAAAGATGCTCCCTGCTAATCATCCATGGAGTTGGTCTTATCTACTATGCCTGAATTGCTCTAATTTTCTAGTAAAATAAAAGCAGCCTATTGACTCCAAAGAGCCATGAATTTTCTTGGAAGCACCTTCAATGAAATGCCTTACCTTATCAAATTAAGAAAATGGATGACTTGGAAATCTTGAGATTATATAAAATAATATGATAATTTAATGAGGGAAACACAGAGGGTTCTCATAGGTAAAAGCAACTCTAGGGAAAGCATCTCTTCCATCTCTCCCCTTTGTACAGAAGTTGAGGGATATGAGAAAGATTGATCTCACTCCAGCTCCATAGGTAGACTGCGATGGATCTAAGCCATTTGAATCATTTTTGGATTCAGGTATAGTAATATAAGTAAAGCTAAGCTAATCAGAACATGGGGTTCCACTGACATAGTTAATGATTTAGGAGTGGGTATAACCAAATCACTCTTGTAAAAGGCTCAGGATATTTATTTCATGGTTTTGAGATCTTCTCCTAGATCTATGCAAAACCTGGTAGTCATGGATGCTATAGCTGGCAGCTTTGCTGCAATCATAAGATAAACCAGCCCAAGGACAAGTTGAATAAGCAGAGGACAGCAATGAGAAACCACAAAGACATGGGTCTGCCACCTCAATGACATGATTTAAGCTATTAGGATTTGGATCAAACTAACCCTAAATTTCAATTCTCACAAGATTTTCTAGTTATATTGGTGAGTAAGTCCCTTATTACTTGAGTCAAGTTTTGGAGCACTAAATTTTTAATAAATAGAAGGCATTGGGCTATCAAGATAGAGGCTTAAGAAAGGGAACAAAAAGTAAACAAAATATGGGAAGAATGAATGAGAGCTAAAGAAGCTTTACTGATGTCCTAATTTTTCCTAGGACTTCTATGAGATTACACCTAAAACTTTGAAGATTTCTTTAAAAGATAGGGGTATAAAATGGTTAAGTCATAATACTCAACTGTATGGACACTAAAAATTAACTTTATAAAGCAATGCAGTTTAAATTTTTGTTTGTTTTGGGTTTGGGGGGATAGAGTAATTAGGTTTATTTATTTATTTAATGGAGGTACTGGGGATCGAACCCAGGACCCCATGCATGCTAGGCACGTGCTCTACCACTGAGCTGGAATATTCTCATAGTTAACTTGAAATGGGCAGGGAGTAGATTTTTTGGAGACTTACTCCAACACCAAACTCTCTTAAGTTCCCATTGACTCTCTTCTTTACCAGCCCAAAGATTTTATCTATGGTAGATGAGGTAGGCAAAACAATGGCTCCCTAAAGATGGTCACATACTAGTCCCTGGAATGTATAAATATGTTACCTTACATGGCACAAGGGATTTTACAAATGTGATTAAGTTACAGACCTTGAGATGAAGAGATTAAACAGGATTTCTGGGTGGGCTAGTGTCATCACAAGGGTTCTTATGAGAAGAAGACAGAGTCAGAGTCAGAGAAATTCAAAGATGCTATTCTGCTGCTGTTTTGAAGACAGAAGAAGGGACCATGAGCCAAGGAGTCAGGCAGCCTCTAAAGACTTGAAATTGCAAGGAAAGATCTTCCCCTACAGACTCCAGATGTAATGCAGCCTATTTTGGACTCTGACCTCCAGGACTGTAAAATAGTGAATATGTTTTGTTTTAAGCCACCAGTTTGTGGTAATTTGTTACAGAAACAAAGCAGGGCCAAGAGTCCTCAAAAATTCTTCCAAACCTTTCTAAATTATGTCCAAAATTGATGTCTTCTGGCTATGCTGTGAAAGCAGTTCCATGCAGTAACAAGGCTTTGTACTTGGTAGCCATATGGAGATAGCTCCCAATGACTACTGTGACTGTGGCAGCAGTGGGGAAAGGGAGAGTGCAAACTGGTTAATATCTCACACTAGCATCCCTTCACACTGGTAACTTGGTGAATAAAATCATACAAGACAGGTATCAGAGATAGGAATTGTATTATGTTTGTTATAACCCACAACTGTATTGCTGTATCATTTACTATTTATTTATTGAAAATTCACGTCTTCTCACTTCCTGGAAAGACAAGAACTGGCTGTACTAGGTATTTATGAAGACTGAACTGCTTGAGAACCAATAAAACCACAGAGAGTGACAAGGTCTAAATAACAACCACAAAACCTCAAGACTAAAATATTCACGTACATATTTCATGTGTTTATATTTTGACATCCATGGATAACAGTATTTGTGACTTCAGACATATATGTAATTACTGGTTGGTTTACTGTGGAAAAATGGTTTCCAAAGGCAACAAGAGATACTTGGTCCATGTATTCCTAATCAGTATTAAAATGTCAGTGCCTCATCCAAATTAACATTCTGTTTCTATTTTAATGTGGCCTGGTGATATCTTATCCTAGAAAACTGTTACTTAAAGCTATAGTTCAAGACCTTCTGCATCAAAGTGCCATAAGGTGATTGCTACAAAGCATATTTACGGTTGCTATTAAATATCTGTTGGCTCTAGCCAATCCATATTTTAGCAAGTTCTCTAAGTGATTCTTAAATATATCCTACAGTTTCAAAGCCCATGGCCAAAAGCACAGAGAGGCCAGTTTGCCCCTGGTTCAAAGGATGAGACAGTGTTTTCCTCAGACACTGGAAGAAAGATAAATTTGAATGACTGTCTTGATCTGCTGAAATCGGTGGATCTTAAAAGCACCAGTATTTTTACGGTAGGTTTAACTTTTTAACATCTAGATTAATCTCTAAGAAGTGTGTGCACTGCATTCCTCACTTGATTAAACTACAGAATGTGTTTTTTCTTCCAGAGTTTATAAAAAGGATAAAGCTAAGCTACGATTTCACAGTTTGCTTTTCATTCTTTTAGATTTTCAAATATAAAACATCCACACTTCTCTCAATCTGTCCCCATTACACAGTTAGCCTTAGCAGTGGAATTCCTAGCACTGCCACAATGTGGCTCTTCCTTTTTAGTGAATGGTGTGTCCTAACTCTGGGCAGAGTTCTAGTTTTGCCTGGAGTCAACGTGGGTGCAAAGGCTGCCTGTGATGCAAACCTTTCCATCAATACAATCACCAGTGAAACCATGGAAAGTTTCAAGGTTTCAGTCACTCATAGGAAATGAGGCTGAATTGCTCATCCTTTCATCAACACAAGTAGTAGGCAGAACTCATCAGCAGTGCCTGAAAATGCCAGACCTAACAAATTATCCCTTGAGGTGGAGATTTTACAGCTTGCCAGGATTTCATTTGCCTCTCTTTGAGGAGGAGGGACAATTATGAGTGCAATTAATTCATTAAAAAAAAAATCTCATCCTACCACTATAAGCACATTTAGGCATGACAGGCCACAGAGAATCCTTTCAGATTTGTACTTTCTAACTGACTTATTTTACATTTCTTGTCTCTAATCTTCCATCTCTCAAGATGCCTTTCATTAATGAACTACAGATTAAATTCTTTACAATGTGTACATATGAGGGCCACTCAGCCTTCTGATTTCATCTTTTGAAATTGCTCCTTAACATTGCAGCATTCATTAAATAAGTCAGAGAGTTGTTGTTGGTGATGGCTTGATTTCGTTTTGTTTCTTCTAATACCTTTTATATAAATTATACCTTAAAGTTTTAAAAATTCAAGGTAAAAGTCATGCTCAGTCTGTCATATCTCAGGTTGTTTCCTCTGCTCCAAGCTGCTCTCTGCAGACACGTCCTCCCTAGGAGATGTTATTCACATCCATATCTTCACAGCTCAGCCTCACAAACACAGCTTAGCCTCTATATGACTACCTCTGTGAGATGTTTCTCAATTCTATTCTCCAAGCTCCAATCCTACACTTTCTACTCCCTATTCTATCAGTGTAGCTAAGCTAATGTCACCCCAAAGATAGTAAGTCCAGTCCTTCACTACTATCCTCAATACCCTAGATAGTCCTTGCTTCCAGGTAAGAGTCTAGACTAGCACCATTCAATAGAAATAGAATGAGAGTCACCAACACAAGCCACATATGTGAGCCAAGTATGTAATCTTAAACATAGCAGCCACATTGAAGAGTATAAAGAGAAACAAGTGAAATTTCTATAATATATATGTAATAATATGTAGTTAATAATACATTTTGTTTAACTCCATCCCAAACATTATTATTTTAACATGTCATTAGTATAAAAATTATTAATGAGATATTTTACATCATTTTGTTCATACTAAGTCTTTAAAAACTGATGTGTATTTTATAATTGTGGCATATCTCAGTGTGACTAGTGGCTACCATATAAGACAGCACAGTTGTAAATTCACTGAGCTGTGACTAAAGGTTATTCCCCCTGAAGGCTCATCCAAAGCAGCCTCTTTTTCCAGGCGTAGTTGTACCTTCTCCTTCTCCTCAAACATTTGGCACTCCACGCAGAGTACTCTTCCCTCAACATTTCCTGCTCTTTCCCACTTTTCGTCTTTGTTGGTGCTGTTCTCTCTGCACAGAATTCCTTTTTTCTGCCTTTCAAAGTCCTATTTACAGTCTCTCTACTCTCAGAGCACTTACAGAAAATGTATTTCTGTTAAGCAACCATGGATGATTCACTTTCTTATAAAATTAATATCTCTTCAAGTGTCTGTTTTCCTCCATGCTTCCCTTATGCTGTCACTTTTACCTACTACTTGTACCTTGGTAACTGGAAGTTTCCTTAGCATGACAGTCAGCTTTGCACAAGTAGGTCAGTCTGGGCCTTGTTTATATTTTAGTGGCTGAAACATACATGTAAACTGAGTAGCTGTTGCAAGACAATACTAATACAATTAATTCAGGGATCAGTTGCCCTATTACCATTAGAGAATCAGACATGCATCTGCTGCATGTCTGATTTCTTGTGCCACTGAGTCATTCAATCATTAACTCAGTCACTTATTCCGTCAGCAGTCAGTTACTGAGCTCTTGTTCTCTATGATGTTACTGGGAGTTTCATTATGCTGAGTGCTGAATAAACATTCACAGTCACTGTGAACATCTAATTGTTTTCTCCCGCCAAATCCCCCATACAAAACTCCTCATAATATTCTTTAGAGAGTCTTTATCCAAGGAGGATAAAAATTTTATTTTAAAAGCAATTTTTTCAAAGATTTAAAGAGCATGCCTGATTATTTCTTAACCAACTGAATCACAACTCTTTACTTGAAGAAAAAAAGATAGAAAATGGGCATCTTAAAATAAATGAGTTTCATGTTAAATAATCATCTTCTTTTATGAAATCAGCCAAACATAGGTATGTGACTTGTTGATATAAACACTGAAGCCTTTTCCCCTAAAGTAGTACAAACTAGTCAAGTTTTATCTGTGTACATTAACAAAATGCAATTCAAAAATGAAACAATATAAATTATATGGACAATATTTTCATTGGGGATTTATAACAGTTACGTGGCAGAATTCCATTTCTCATTATGTTTTGTCTTAGGAAATGTGGAACTTTGGGGGAAATAACATAGGTGATCACATACCAGAGGTCAAGTAAAGATCCACTAAAATGAAATACATCCCAAGCTTGAGATACCATGACTACACAATAAGGAAAGTTCTAGTCACAATGTCCAATCTGTGAAAGACTTCTCAAACTATAAAAACATAGCTCACTTAAAGTCAAACAAATGTGGAAAATTACAGCCAACTAGATGATAAAAACTTACTCCCTTTGCAGTGACTACGAGAAGAATCCTGCCCAGAACTGTATCAAAGGTAAATAATACATAGAAGCAGGTTAAAGGCCCAATATTGAAGAATGGTTAGACAAATATACATTGGACTCTACATACTCATTTAAAGGGATGTTGAGTATCTACATGTCCTGAATTGAAGAAATAGCTACTACATATTGTTAAGTGAAAAAAAAAAGTTAGAAAGCAACATATTTAGAGTGATTCCATTCATGTAAAGTTGATTATATAGTTGGTACAAACTTCACAGTCAAAAACTCAGATTATGCAAACATATGGTTTTCTGATTTCTGAGTTTTCAAAGCCCCATTTCTTCTCAGTAGTAAAAAATTTAAATTTTCCAATTAATGTTAAACTCAGTTATTTCCAATTTAAAATTTATTTGGGGGGTACATATTTGATTACTTTAGCATTTTAAAGTTCAAGCATCCCTACTTCCCCTCTCTTTCCCACCACTCTATCTTTACCCTCCCTTCTACCATGGGTGATCTAAGCTCCTGGAAAGCTTCTTTGTCATCCTCGCATTAGAGAGAGGTGTTTGTGCCATGAGGATGGGCATCTGTCCAGGCTGGCTTCTACTGATGTGTAAAGCCCATACTAGTCTTCACTATCCCACACATTCTCCTGACTCATCACCTGTGCCTTCCAGGCACCAGGTCCATATAGGTCATTCTCCTCCCTCCTTGTTCTTATCAAGAGACCTCTCCAGGACTGTGGGATCCTAACCACCTCGACATGCCACTTAGGGACACAGGATACACTTGGATTCCCTCCCATATCAAGGGGGAAGAGTGGAGGGCTCTTAAAATAGCTTTCAAGTCACTGACAAGACACCTCATTCAGGCATTGATACCAGTTACAATGCTGGATGCAAAGATGCTGCACAAGACTTACAGGTTCCACTAGTTTCATAAAGGAAGCTAGGTAATGGTTTCTCTGCCTTGGTATCTCTCCTCACTGTTGTTACCTGAAGTGCCTTCCCCACAGTACTCAGCTGAGAGTGGACAGGTTGCTAGGTCTCTGCCCAGGAAACCATCATCTTCTTTGATTTTCCTACAGCTGATACCTTAATCTTACATAGGACAGGATACAGTTTTTAGATTATCAGGCATTCTTCTAAATTTTATTATGTATAGAACATACAAAGAAATGATGGAATTATTCCTTGACATTCAACATCCAGCTTCTTCACTAAAAAAAAACCTTTTCCTCTCACAAAGTCCCTATCTGTAAATGAAAAAGCCGCTTGTCAACCAACATCTTTGTACTTTTTAGATTCTTTTGGGTGATGACTTCCTGGGGGCAAATAATCTCCCCTGAAGCAATAAAGGCTATTTCTGGTGGGGAAGCTGGAAGGAGGAAGACTCCAGACAAAACTAGTAAATCTCCAGTAATATTTTCAGATTTTGTCCAGGTACACACACACACACACATGCTGTATGTTGCTGAGATTATCTGAAATCTTACTCAATTTATATCTTATCCATGGCGCTTTAATGGTTTTCCATTAATGAATGGGTGTGCCTGTGCTCCAATCAAATTTTATTCATAAAAACGGGGGTGATTAAGATTTTGCTGCAGCTTACAGACCCTCAATGTAGAAGATATATCATATTCAAAATATAGAAGATATAATTCAGAATACACACAGTGCAATTCAAGATTTAATCACACCAAGCCACAATAACTACTAAGCATACTCTATATCCAAAATTCAGTGTTGGTGCTATAAACGTATAGCAGCAACGTAAAATGAATTTCTTATCCTCAGGAAGCTTGTGATTTTCCTGGGAAGCCAAGACTTAAGCAGAATAAATTGAGAGTAATACCAGACATTACGTGATGAAGTGCTAATGTATAGCCTTAAATTAAGCTCAGGTCTTTCAGGGTTCCACCGGGGATACGCATTTATTTAATAAATTTCATCAAAATAAATTAAGGGTGAATAACACTATTACCCCTGGAAAAGAAAAGTTGGTACTTTATTTAACAGTTAACTTGATATGCAGAATTATCTATTATTCTATATATCTACTTTCTTGATGTTTTAAAATAATATAAGTGTTTTTTAAAAATCTGTATTTATTCTATGGACCTAACACAGAACCATACAAAACTGAATTTAAAATTGTATTTTAAACTGTTGGGAAAAGATGGAAATTTTAACATTTAAACTCAGGAAATTCCTATAAACTTTTCATAAATTTGTAATTCATCCTCTCAAAGGAGCTAGTCTAGAGACCTAAACATGAGAGAAAACCATTAGCAAGTACGAAGAGTAAGATTTTTAAAAAGAACAAAGGAAAAGAAAAAGAAATCTGAGGATTTGGCCCACCATCAGATTATTAATTAGCAAGGAAATTATTAGTTAAATATTTTGAGTTTTTAAGACTTTCTGGAAAAAGTGTCCAAAATAATATGAGTTTTTAAACCATTAAAAATCACTGCATTTATGAAGAGTATTTAAAGCTACATCTCAGGAGAAGTATTGCTGCCAGGGACTTTTGACAGGGACAAATCCTTGCTCTGAAGCACAAGGTTGGTATGGCTTATCAAAACAGGAAAAATAAAAAAATAAAAATAATAAAAAAAAAACAGGAAAAATCCTCTAGTGTTCTGTTCTACATTTTCAACTTTGAAACTTTTGAATTGTTACATAGTACTTACTATACATAACCTGTCCTGTTTCCTGCAAAAGCGCTTTTTGAATTTACTTTTGTAAAGTAAGACTTGGAATTAAATAGAGAATTGTATCATAGCTTTAAAAAAGATACTTCTAAGCACCAGAGCATTGAACAGTTTAAATAAACATCTGAGGATAACCAGTGAAAGTGGTCTCAATGTCAAATGGCCTTTTTGATGTTTGCCCAATGCTAATTCCTATGCCACCACTCACTCCAGCATCAGCTCACAACAGCTCTGAACAGTCTTACCAAGATGCTTGTTTGTTTATTTCTTCCGAATGCCTTTACCAGGCATTTTCTGTTTATTCTCCTTTTTCAGTGACCCCCAGAGAAGAGACTCAGTTGTCCCTGGTTCCATTATGCAACACACGCCACAGCAGATTTAGCTTTTCCAATTGTATTTTAAACAGTTCTTAACAACAGAAAAAAGGAGGGCTAAATTAATCAGTTTCTCATCAAGATGTGCCAATATTCTATGGATGTTTTGCTTTCTTAGAATCTGTGAAAAATGGTAGCTACCTTGGGTCAGCTGTTTGAGCTTCTGACCCCAGAAGTACACAATCACTGTGTACGGATCACTGTGTGTTGCAGCAATGAGAAATTTTCAAAGTTACTTCATTCCAAAAGAGAAAAGCTGATTCTCACTGGTGACTGATTGTTTTTCAAAATATTTTGTTTTTTTCAAATAATACTGAGAAAGTCCAGTAAATAGCTCCAATACTTACCAACTACAGACACACCTTGGAGATACTGCAGGCTCGATTCCAGAACAGACCTCTGTAATAAAGCAAATATTGCAATAAAGGGAGTCACATGAACTGTATGGTTTCCCAGTGCATATAAAAGTTATATTTACACTCTGCTGTAGTCTATTAAGTGTGCAATCGCATTGTCTAAAAAAGCCATGTACATACTTTAATTAGAAATTACTTTATTGCTAAAGAATGCTAACCATCTTCTGAGCCTTTAGCAAGTCTTAATCTTTTTGCAAGAGTAACATCAAAGATCACTGACCATACTTCAGCATAACAAATACAACAATAATGAGAATGTTTGAAATACTGTGAAAATTACCAAAATGTAACAGACTCATGAAATGAGCAAATGCTGTTGGAAAAGACGGCACCAATAGACTTGCTTAAACCAGGGTTGCCACAAATCTTCAATATGTTTAAAAAAAACAAACACAATACCAGTGAAGCACAATAAAGTTAAGTGCACTAAAATGAGGTCTGCTTGTATAGTTTTTTTTCATATACCCTTAAAGTAATTTAAAGGAAATGAAACATCTTGGCTTTATAAATTGTGTTTTGTGGAACCCAAGTGTCCGTGAAATGTAGTTACTCTTTCATGAAGTATCAGAAAAGCAGAGTTAGGCTTTGAGTGCTTCTGTGATCACACAGGCATTTTCCCGTATTTTACATCTATAAATTTATATCTTTTCTCTTTTTGTGACTCCAAATCTGCCATCTTAACTCTTTAAGAGAATTTTTTTTAGGTACGATAGAGAATGATGACAGAATTTGAAGACAGTGCTTCCTGAACAACTTGAGTTTTTTTGAGAAAAAAAATTTACAACTCAAAAATACTTGAAGAGAGGTTCCAAAAGAATCTTGTTTTTCAGTTTTACTGGAGACAGTGTAATATAAAGAAAGGAAGGGGGCTGTGGGAGCATAGATAGAATTTTGAAAGGTAGGCTTCCTCATTAATAACTAGAACCACTGGCAAATTAGTAAGCATTTTTAATCTCAAGTTTCTCAGTTGTAAGTTTGGAATGAAAATAATCTACCCAATAGGATTGTTTGGGGGATGAGTAATTTTGACTAGTGCTTTGCACATAATAAAGGCTCAGTAAATGCTACTAATACTATTAGCAACATCTGAAAAATGAAACTTGTAATAGTTGTGCCCTGGCCCCTGTCATCTTAGCTAAAGAAAGGTATCTCCAAAGTAACCCCCTCTAGGTTTCTAAGGATAAAGTGACGCTTGAAAGCAAACTGGCCTGTTTATCCAAAACTCCTCTAAGCTATCCTCCAAAATCTGCTAATGAAACTCTTTTTACTTAATTGAACTATAAATTTCTTTCTAAAATCATGAACGTCCAACCGGAATGGTATACAGCTCCTAGTTCCAGCAAGGAGGCAAGCCAAGAAAAAAAGATCATAGCCAGCACAGCTGGGATTTACACAATGTCTAAATTCCAAGGAAGTGTTAATTATATACTTTTGTATTTGAAATTTCAATGTTCAGATAAATTATTTGTTCTAACTGTTCTGAAGAAAAATTGGTACAGTTCTAATATAAGGGGCTTTGTTATTAATTTATATAATAAACTGTCAAATCTCAATATGAAGGTAAGTTATTTTATTAATACCTAAGTTAAATTTTCCCATGCACATTTTGAACCCTCTTTACCTGTTCTGACCAGAAATATTAATTAGGCTGTATTTTGTAGATCTAAAACAATTGCTGCCACTCTGCAAGACAAAGCTCTCAGCCTCCTTCTTTATTATTTGTCAATATGCTGATATTTCACTCTTAAAAGGCCATCCTAGAAAGGAGGCCTGAGCTATACATTGAGATTGGTAGAGAGATGTTTGCAAGGAGACTCAACATGGAAGCCTATTGAGAACTCACAACCTAATAAGTAAGCAGTTGCTGCCTCATCTGGAAGACATTACCTTAACAAGCTGCTTCTTTAATTTATCTCCTTTTTTTTCTTTTCAAAATTGATTATGCTTGACAGTGAGAACATAAATAAAAAAGTAAAACTCTGTGGCAAGACAACAACACAATCAAAAACGTAAATACAATGAACGTGGGAAATTCAAATGTTAGGTACACATTAATGTCAGCTAAAGGGTATTATGCAAACTAATAAATACAAAATGCAGATTTAATCCCATCAGGGAAACTAAAGCAAATGTATATTGTGTAGTGAACTTTTATGTTGTAAATCATAAGCTAAATATGCCATCAAAATAGAAGATCATAATATATGTCACATCTGATTAATGAGTTAAAAGTTGTTAAGAGTCTTTCATTATTTTAGTATGAAAAAACAGTAACAATTAAGATTTATTTAATGCTTACTATCAATAGTGTGTTGGAGCTGGCTCATACAGGCTGGTGAGAGCCAATGTGCATACCTCTTTCCAACTGAGCATCCAGTGATGTCATCTTGAGGATATTTACTTCATGGTGGATGTATTTACACAACAGAAACTGACAAACACTATTACATTGGAACTTCTTTTTGGAGAACCAGTTGTTAACCATTTGCCAGCACACACCAGTAAATATTCTAAGCACTTTACATTAAGTCTCAAAAGTCTGATGAGACAGGTTCTATTAATTATTCCTAATTTGCAGTGAGGAAACAATGCACAAAAACAAAGTTTAAGAGATTTTTCTTAAGTTCAAACAAACTGCAAATAACAGTCATGATCTAAATGAATGCTACCTAATTTCACAGCCTGCACTCTTAATCACTTCTCTCTGCTACTTTATTTATCTATGTCAAGTCCAATTGAATGTTTTCATACTTTGAGGTATTTAGGTATTATCCATGTGCTACTAGACTAAAATGTTCACCCATCAGCATTTTAAACCTGTTTTATTTTAATAAAAATATTGAACATTAAAAAAGATATTTACCTTCCCCATGTGTTATTCTGCTATTAGAAAAATTTCCTTAAGTCTTTTCCTATTTAATAGAAATTGTAATTGTAAAAGCAAGGTAGACATGGTATATGTTGACTTCTACTCAGTTCCAAGTCAAAAAATGGATGAGCAATTTACATGCTAATGAACTGCATGTGGAACCAGAACAAAGTAGCATCCTTGAAAGTAGCCTCCATTAAAAGGAAAACATTGTCAGAGAACAAGTTTCTACCTGTGCATAGTATGAACAATTTGCTTTCCTGACAAAGGCAGTAGCATCCACTCTTGAGTACTGATGACTTCTAGCCAGTAATTAATAGTCATTCTATCCTGGAATTCTCCTTTGGACATCTACTTCATCTGCAACTTCTCAAAGGAATGAAGGTCAAGGCTTACAGTACAGATCATTAAGCATCATCAGTACATCACAGTATTTTTCCAGAATCTCCATGAAAAGACATCCTCAAGGACAGCTCCCATTGACACTGAACAGCAAATTCATGCTAGAATATCTACACAAAGGATGTGAGGGAGTTGGGGAACCAGAATATAGACAGTTCGGGCTTGATAGGCTAGTTTAACAAAATCATTACACATATTCTTATATCTAACTCTTGAACTATAGGTTTCTCTGTTTAAAAAGATAGTAGAAAAGTATTCCATTCAGTAAAAATCAAACAAAACTAATAATGTATTTGATCCTTTTAAGAAGACAAAAAAAAGATTCTTAGAGAAAGGAATTAAATAAATGGCATATATATATATATATAGATACATATATAGATATATGTATCTGACGTTGTTTCCTTTTTCTTTAGTCAAAAATAAACACCAATTTACATCTCACAAAACCATTTACTCTCACTAAAAGTTAATATATAGTGAAGAGATTTAATGATCTAATGATAATGATTAATATGATTTATGCACATAAATCAGTTGTTACAAACTATGTAGGGAAAAATGTTTAACCTATTCTAGTAGCATGAATTGAATATATGGACCTAACATCTGGACTATGCCACACAGGACACTTTCAAATGCATTTGCAGATGTGGATGCTAAGTACCCACTGGAGGACAAGTGTCTAATAGTTTTCTCATCACTCTTATGCTGCTCCTTCCAATATGATCACCCAGATGCATACTCTATGTCACTCTGGGTAGATTGCACATAGTAGGTCTTCAACAGAGAGGTGTTAAATTAAACTAAATTTAGTATTACATTTGAGAAATCATCTGATATACAATTAATTTTTTTAAAAAACTTTAACAAACTTTGACACTTACTTTGGTTCTGCCCTGTGGAGCTACTCAGAGTTTCTTCACTCTTTTACTTACTGCTTTTACCTACAAGCATTGTTCTACTTCCCAAACTTTAAAAAGCTATCAGCATTAAAACTGCACAGACCACTGGCTGTTTTCTGGAGGTGAAAATAATACCAGCAAAGGCAGTATATCTCAGCTCCTTCTTAGCATTGCAACATGACATCATGATAACCCTTAAAATACACAAAAAAAATACTAACTTGATAATCAGGTTTGATCTTTTAACTCCTCTGCCCATAATGACTTCAGTGAGCCTGTTGCTTTTCCACTGATAGTTCACAGAATTATAAAAATAATAGTAATATGACTGAGGTCAAACATTGCAGCTATACCCTTAAGAGTATTACATGGTTCATATTGTGGGGAGGATTCATGAGATGGGAGCCCATCACCCACACCTCAGGGAACAATGATCTTCAAGATGCCAACCCTACATTGTGAGGACTGGAGCCACAAGCCCACATCACACTGAGTGTTCCTAGTTGGATATCAACAGTGACCTTCATTGCTGTTCAGCTTTTCCACTTATTAGTCAGACAATTAGTATTCACACCATCTATCTTGGATTTGTAGAAACAATACCTCAAACATTAGGCAGGCTTCCAGCTGAATCACTAATGTGAATGGTTTGGCTTAGAGTCAATGAAAGGTGATTTTATGTTATACAACCAGTTCACGTCAACTCATCTCAGTGGCACTTCGCTACTTTGAGATTCGTTTTTTAAAAAGCTCTGTGGCTGACATGCCCTCATTTGAACAAAGTTCCTTTCCAGATCATGAGGCCTTTACACTAATGCCTGAAGTTGCATCTTTCTTCTTTGGTCTACATTACCTGGGGGACCAATTGCAAGCAAAAAGGAATTCACTTTAGCAAACCTTGTGACTTCTCTAAATCCACGGAGCCTTCCAGAAATCGAGGCTTTGTGCCAGCTCATTATTATCCTAGTCATGTGGATCCTCCATTAAGCAATTAGAAAATAAAGAGTTGTATTATCCCACGGAAAAGAGGAATACAGTGAAATACTCCATGGAAAGAACAGGAAAGTCAGAACTTCATGGCATTTTAGGCTAGTCAATGAGAAAATCTTGTATTCACTGCAGATACATAAAAAGATAGTCATGGAATTGAACCAGAAATAAGCCTGGAAACTGTTTTTGCCTCTCTGCTCTCCTCTTGCATTCAGCCACATTATTCACAGCCATTTGCTTTACCCTTTCAGATACGGGGTCATGCTTTCTGCTTAGGAGCTATTGTCCAAGGCTAAATCTGTTAGAAGTCATTAAAGCTTTTTCTGTTGTATCATTCGGCACTGGGCTGAATTCTATATAGGGCACTTTGAAGTCAAGGAAGCCACTGAAACAGAAAAAATAAGTAAAACTTTCTAAAGACATAGGGAAATTGGGAAAAAATATAATTACTGGCTTGAAGAAATGTTGAGACATAAATTTATGAAGGAATCTTTCTTGATTTTATGTTTAATTATAAACCTACACCCCTAATATAAGTCCTCCCCCAACAGTAAGTCTTTATTTAACACTTAATTTCTTTTAGCTTTTACCTCTAACTGTTGGAAAAATCAGGAATTAGGTACCTTTTAGGTAAGCTGATTTATTTAAAATTACTTTATGTGTGTTGGCCTTACTTTCTTAAGAAAATTTTAAAAAGCTTAAAGGTGGGACAACGTCAAACTAGATCCTCAATTTCCCGCACATGTTCATGCACACACATAAACACACACGTGCCCACCCTGATAATGCGAAAAACCACATCCTCAGCAATATTTATTTACAGCTAAAAGCAGGTCAACTGGTAGTTCTCATCACCTCAAAGTATCCTAAAACTAGCTATGGGAACTCTGTGCAGAGAAAATGTAATGGTTGTACTTGTATACAAGTTAGAACTGTCCGATTCTAACAATGTAGATAACTGACTCACTTTATCACTGCTGCAGCTTATTTTCTGGAAACTGCAAAAGAAAAAAAAAGTTACTATAAGAATTTAAAAAGATAAGGAATACAAAAATGAAAAATACAAAGATAAGAAAAATTGACAGATCCCTTTGAACATACATATGCAAACTAAAGAGGACTGGACTTCCTTGGGCCACCACTGCTCTCTACCTTTCCAGTCTCAGCCTCTCAAATACAAATCTACCTTCAAAATCCAGGTCACTTACTATCAGGTTTCTGGAGAAATAGTCATCTTGTCTCTGTACATTTTCTGCACATCATCTCTTAAGCATTTCTGCTTGACCCCTCCAGTCCCCCTTCCTATGAGAACGGCCCTTCCTCTCCTGTCTCCATCTCAAATTTATTCTTTCATCCTCTCCACCCTTCTCCTTATTCAATAGTCAAATGCCGAAAACTAACCTACCACACCAATAAGCAAAAGCTATCCACTAAGAAAAAATTAAAACCCAGTCTGTCACCAAGGCCTGTCCACCAGTACTCCATGGGCATATTATTGCTGGATGAGAGAGCTGGCATCAACCCAGTCTTAATTAAACTGCCTTCTCTGGTCTACACTCTTATAACTAGTTATCTCCTCTTATCCTTTAAATCTCAGCACAGTTTTCACTTGCTGAGAAACATTTATCTGGATTCTTTGACAGGGTCAAATTCCTGTTTTATATTTCCCTGTAGTCCCATATACATCTCCTTTGTAACACAACACAGTTTAAATTTACAGAAATTTATATAACTGTGCTTAACATCCACTGCACACACTAGGAAACAATGCATATAAAGGCAAGGACATTGCCTCATGTTTTCTCACCACATTGCCCCAAAATCCAGCACATTTCCTGAAACACAGAAGGTGCTCAGTTAATATTACTTGGATGAATGAATGATTGATTGAATAAATGAGTATATCTCTCTATATGGGTTTATGAAGTCTGTGTTTATAAATTATATTTTAAAGACTGAGTTTTAAGAAATTTTTAAAAAAATATTACTGAATACAAACTAAAGTAAAAAGTGACACTCTTCGGAGATGTGCTTTCACAGCCATGGAATCAGAAGTGGCCAAAGATCTGAATTTATTCACTCTTACAGTGATTATGCATCCAAATTTACCTGAAATGGTCCCAGTGTTTTGTCCAGCATAATTTTTCAGAACATCATCCTGCACTCTCAAAAATGTTTCCAATTTGACCAACAAATTATACGGTTACCTTACTTGTCATATGGGGAATTCTTGGGTTCTAGCCTTGAGTCACTGTGAAACATGTGCTGTACCATGACAGAGGTCTACACAAGGCTTCCAGTTTTAGATATCTGTTTTCTCTCTAGAGCTACATGGAAACTGTAGGTATAATGACAATCTAATAGAATATAAAAACACTAGAATTTTAGAGAATCTTGTTCAGTCTAGAAAAAAATAATCAAGTAGGATAAATTCAAATGTGGTGAATTCCATCTTAAACATTTAAATTCCAGTACAGGTCATTACTTTATGTGTAGCTCCTCAACGGCAATTAGACAGGCCAAGTTTTATCTTTTTATCCCATTGTTACATTGAATTTTTCTTTGCACTTATCAGCCACAGTGTTCCCTACCAGAGCTGGCCCCATTCAGGGTTCAGTTAAGTCACTCAGGGCAGAGATGTAAATGTCCTACTGGGGCATTAAGTCCAAACCTCACAAGGTTGTTCTAAGAATAATGAACACTTTGCTAAAAACTTTAATAAGGTATTTCCTTCAGCAAACTCTGAATGCAATCCCAACAGAGTATTCAGTTGCTTAAGTAGTAGATAATAAGATACTAGCAATTTTTATTTGGTGTATAGTAAAATAATTCTTGAGAAATGAATGAGTAAGCTAATGAATGTACAGAGTCCATTCCTTTTTAAAATAAACCATCCCCAAATAGTATTTCAAATCAATGAGATGCGCCTTCTTTATGCCAGTAAAACAACATGAAAAATGTACAGTTGAAGGATTATTCATCTCAACTTTTCTACTTTGAAAACTGTGTCTATGACAGAAAAAAATCAATTTGAGAATATTATTGAAAAACACAGGTGCAAACAAATACTTGTTTCTTTTTTCAGCTCCTAATGAAAGTCACACATTGCAAATCCTGTCCTGAGAATTCTTTTAAGCTTGTTGCTAATAAAAACACATATTAACAGAACAAGTTATTCTTAGATAATTGGGATGCATATTTAAAAGCCTTAAAACACCTGTCTTTTTTATTTGAAGGCATTTTACTAAAATATCAGTGTAAATATTCATACTCCTAAATGGGTGTTTTTTAGTAGATCCGTCTACTGCGAAAGAGGGACCTTGAAACATACAGGAGCTCATGAATCTCCAAATACACACACACAAGACTCTTAAATTAACAGAATATGGTGATAGTCCACATTGGGTCCTTATTCCCCCAATGTGTCTAATTCAAAATGTAACGGTGCTACTGACAAAAGGTAAGGGGTGTGGTAGGTGTCTCTAGAATAGCTCAGAGCTTGGTTGGCACTAGGTGCATCAGCTCAAGCAGTTTCAGACCTTAAGCAAGACATGCCTGCTCCATGGACACAGATCCCTGAGGTAAATCCAAATTTAGAGCACAAGAATCAGCTGGGCCAGAGAGGCAAGTCTGTCAGTGCTCCTCAGGGAGAAACCTAGGAGCAGACAGTAGGCATTCTTTCCTCATTTATTCATTCATTACCAAATATCTATTGAGTATCCACAGTGTGTCAGCATATACTGTGCTGGGTATTACAATAGTGAGTGAAGCAAACACAGTTCTTGTCCTTGCAGAACTTATAGTCCAGGAGAGGAGACACACACTAATTAAACCACTCCCAGTGTGTATGTGTATGTATGTATGTATGTATGAAATGAGATAGGAGCTCTGAAGGAAAGGGACATAGTTAAATGAGAAGCTATAACAAAAATTCCTGGCCTAGACAATAGGTTACAAAATGGAGTTAACGAAGCCTGATCAGTAAGATCAGGAGGATCATGAAGAGATAACTGAGCACAGAGTTGGGGATAAGGTGGTATTAGCATGAATCACACTGCAGCTAGAGGGAACAGTATTTGCAAAGATCCTGTGGCAAGTGGGAGCATGACGCACTCACAAAACAAACGTGTGGCTAGAATACTGAAAGTGAGGGGAAATATGGCCAACCTGGAGAGAGAAGCAGATGTTAGGAAATGTGAAGAATGTGATCTTTACCCCCTAAAATAGGAAAGGAGTTGACATTCAGGAGCTGCTGGCACTATTAGGATACGGGAAGATGTTTTCCTGGAAGGCACAGTCAAATTTCAGTTCTTGTACAGTAGCTAGCAATTTAATCACAACCTAGACAACTATTTACATGAAGAAATGAGAAACAATTCACAGCCAATATTGTTGTTACTTGTCTATTTTTGAAACAATATTGCTCACTACAGCCGTTCAGTCAAGAGATAAGAGAGCATCTGTCCATTTCAAAATCAGACTGAATGTGTCCAAATCGTGACTCTACCACTCCCCTGCTGTATGACCTTGATTAGTTCACCTAGTTTGTCTGTGCCTCAGTCTTCTTAAATTTCAAATGGAGAAATGTTATTATCTACCTCATAGAATTAATACATATTATATGTGTAAAACACTTGTAAGAGTGCTGGCCCCTCTAACATGAAGCATGCAATAAACATTAGTCCTTGTTGCACCAGGCCCATATACACACCCATCCCTGATTTGCTGTCACAGTGAGCTGCAAATAACTCATAGCTGTGCCTCTCCAGAAAATTGCCTTCAGGGGACAGGAGCCAACTCACCAAGATACGCTACATCTTGCAGCCAATATGGGATACACAAGCCTGACACACCCCAAAGTGTGAAAACTCAGTCGTGCCAATCACACCCTAGAGCTCCCTGCAGCATCAAGCCAAGACCACATATTTACCTGATTTCTTCCCCAACCCTTTCCTGCTTCCTTCACCTGCTTTCCAGGTTTCTTCTGAAAACACTCTCAATAGATTACCTTTCTCAGGCGCTGCTTCTTGGTAACTCAACTCATGACAGTTATTATAATAATTACTGTGTTGATCCTCTCTTTCTCTGAGATGTCACAGCTTTTTTTTTCAGCCAGACTAGAGCCCAGCTCAGTTGACTTTGAAAAAATAGATCTTTGTTATCTAATAGTTCCACACTTAGTGCTCAGTTAGCATCTTTTCCAAGTTTCTCTTGGTTGTATGTTTATTGGTTTACTCTTTTGATGGTAAGCTCCACCAGGCTATAAACTTCCCAAGAGCAAATATTGTGTGTTATTCAGCTTTTAACCCACAGGATACATATAATGAGGACTAAGCAATTCAAGTTGATCCGCTTGATTATAAAGTGCAGGGTTGTGAGATACACAGGTTATGACATTCCTGCCAGAAGCAAATCTCTCATGGAAAGAAATCATCTGAATGCACTTTCACTTTGGAGAGTAACCCAGCCTAAGCCAACTGACACTTTTCCTATTCTAAGCTGCTGGCTCATCCGGGCACTTACACATGAAATTTATTAGTACTTCCTTTCAGTTGTTTTTGCCTCATTCCTATACATCTTTACAACAGACTCTAAAATCCTTGATGCCATAGCATGCTGGAAATGAAATCAGGCAAGAACCTGACCATTAAAAAGCATTTTGGCATGCAGAAAATAACTCTCATCACAAAAACCTCTCTTTAGTCATTATATCCTTGAAATTTCACTTAAAGCACCATTACCAACAGTGCATTCACATTTGACACACTAATACATTTGACACTGCTGCCCAACAGAGGCAAAAATATTTGGAAGATAATTCTGGAACAGACAACTGACACCTCATTATTTCATAATGGAGGCCCAACAAAGATTAATGGGGAATTTTAAATGAGGAGATACCTGCAAATGAAGCAGTTGCCTGAAGGAGTCTGATGAAATGACCGGAGGAAAAGCCTATACTCAGAAAATTCAGTCAGTCAGCTCTTAGATGATTTGAAATGGACTGCATATGTATGGCCTTATTTACATACAGTATTCTCCCAGTTGCAAATGCAAACTGTGAATCTATAATAATAATCTACTGTATCCACATGTGTGTGCAAGTGGAATATCTGATGCAATAAAATAAAAACTCCTGATTCCTTCACTGTCATAATCAACACATTCATATTCATGCCTCTCCTTTTTATTCATCCCAGGTGCTAGTCACCAAGAGGAACTAGGCAGGACCATTAACATCCTAAGTCTTATTTTCCTCTGTAAAATAGGGATAAAACCCATTTATTCACCAAGTCTAAATATCCTGCAGATCATTAATAAATGAAAATAAAAATATGCCAATTGAGTATTTTTCTTTTTTAATGTCAGAACTCAGATAAAAACGAGCAGTCCACTCAAAGCCAAAGAGAACTGGCTGGCAACAACTTACATCGAAAATTGATTTCAGCAACCAATTTAAATTAAAATGTCTGATTTGTGAAATATAAATGTAAAAAAGGCAAATACGGTCACATTTTCCTCTCTGAAGGAAATACAAAAAAAAAAACTGGACAAATGCTATGGCTTTATTTTCAGCAAATAAGGGAATAGAGGCCCATCCACAGATAAGACATTCTTTAATTTGCTATTTACACATACACATATACTGACAGGAACTTAGAATATATAGAAACTCGTCTCTAAGAGAGGAATTTACAGGATAAATTTTAGTGGATAATTTTTAGTGCAATATGAACAATGCTCCATTATTCTCTCTGCTAAAAATGTCAAAATGAAACAGTGAAAAGCACTTTTTTCTCCTAATTAGGGAACACATGCTGTCTCTGCAGTGATCACAGGTCTCAGTGCCCAGCGAGGTTTTGCTATCAATCACACCAAGTAGAGACTATATATAGTCCCATGTGTTCCATGTGTTTGCGTCTTTTAAGAATTGTTGCAATTAAAGTCTTTGACTGCAATCTGATTTGTAGAAATTTGTGTCAGCACTTGGAATGTGATTTTTTTCCCCGAAGGTGGGGTGGGGATGGGTGGGAACAGAGTAAGATGTGTTAGGGACGGGTATGATCAAGTAAGGCAGTAAGACATATCATTTTTGATACATAGTATAATAACTTTTCTATAGACAATCTACCATGAGAAACTCAGTGTCATGTTAAAGCATTTACAAATAACTATGAAGAATCTCTAACATGCTTTCTCCACTGACAGTCTTCCTGCTCCATAAAGGACAAGATAAGCAAAGTTTTTAATAACCCATATTGATATTGATGACCTATTCTGTGCTTAGCATTGACTATTCTCCTTGCTGGTTTTATAACATACTTACATTAGTAAAGTCAAGTGGAGAATGAAAGCCACCATCTACAACAATCATCAAATCCATTTTTCTGGCAAACTGAGAGCTAAGCAAAAGAACCAAATACATTTAAATAAATTGTTGAAAAAATTAAGTCCACTGTCACAGGTAAATATGGTCTAAGGTACATATTTTAATCTAAGAGAGTCTCAGAAGCACATTCTAAACATATTTTGAATACTTTTTTGAATATAAATAGAACTATAAATTTACTGATCTGGCTTTCACATTAAACTCTAACTTTCTAGAAAGTAGGAGCTGAATCTTTTCAACTATGTCTTTTTGAAAGTACTTATGATTATAGTTTTCTTTCTTTTTCATTAAGTGAATAAAGGCTATATGCCGAAAGTGGTAAATAAATGTTTACTGAAGTAAAAAATATTTCACAATATGAAGCAGAGACACCCTCATGTGACCTCAATGATTCTCATCTCCTCATGTTTACACCTCTGTACAGTCCCCTCCTCTTGAATGCAGGTGGGTCCTGTGACTTGCTTCCAATCAATTACATGCAATATAATGTACGTGTGCAGTTGAGCTGTAATAATTCTACCTAATAAAACTGAAAAAGGAAAAACAATTTTTAAATAGACTATGCAAAGGTGATAGCATGTCATTCCCATGATTAGGTTAATTTATAAGATTCCATTTGAACAGACCAGAGGAAGAGACTCCTTGCTTACTTGGTGTGGTAAGCAGCTATACTGAAGTCCATGGAACAAGAAACTACAGGCAGCATCTAGAAACTAGGTGGACTCTAGCCCATGTCTCCTTCACGTATGATTACTGCAAACCACCAAACATAACGTGTCTTTTAGAAATTTAAAAAACAGCTTAGGATTTAACAAAAGGTCTTGCTGTAGAGCTAAATTTTTCTTGACCCTTCTCAAAAAATAAAACCATTTTATCATAATACTTTAAGAGTTTAGGCACCAGAGGTTGCAAACACATGCTCAAAAGACAAGATAGGAAATATAAATGAGCAAAGCAGGTCAGCTGCAGGATATTGTAGTGTAAGGGCTGCATAAATGGCAACCATTAGTAAGTCTCAATGCTAGAGAAATCTAATAAGGAGCATGAGAACTGTGGCATACTGGACAGCACACACCATCACCTAAATGGTGCAGCGGCTTCTTGCCTTCAAATGAGCATTGGTCCCAGTGTCTTGGTTCCTAGATCTTACAATTTTTTCCAAAAGATACCAAAAATATGAATTATTATTAGGAAAAAATCATCTGTTCTCTAAACATCAAAAAACCTAATTATTATTAGTTTTAAGATCTATCTTGATAATGAAGTGCTAGTCAAATAAAACATGCCCTCTGTTTTGACACAAGCCCTTATTTTAGAGCTGAGGAAATAAAGTTCAAATATGGATAAATTATCTGTAAAAGGCCCTAAAATTAGGAAATAGAAAGCTTGGTAATTGTAAGCCCAGCTCACGCACTTAGAAACTACAATATGAAATCAGAAATTAAAGATTCACATGCAATCTTTTTTTAGTATAAATCATTAATTTTTGTCAGTTGACTGAACGAAACAAGGTACAGATGGTTTTGTAGTGAAAACGACATGCTTAAAAGGGCAAAGGACTCTTTTTTCCTTTATTTAGACCTTCAAAATACAAAAGCAAAATAAATGCAAAATTCATTCAGTCTGAGCATGACAAATCACTATTTACCAGTCATGTGCAACGTTAACACTGTTTTAAATATTCATGCACTCCAGAGTGAGGCTGTCAGTTTCTCCTTTGTCTGAATCACACTGCCTTCCACTAACAGAGTGCCTGTCAAACCATAGCTGGGCTTCTTGGGATACAGACAATGAGAGGATTCACAGTAAAGGTATTCCTCCCCAGGGTTCACAAAGAGTAATGGAGCAAAAGAAATCTGCATCCTGTCTCAGTGTACAGAGCCACTCAAGCTTTCACTAAGCTCCAGCTTTGATTTATGAGTTGGTGGCATATGGCTCAGATTTCAGAAGGTCTGATTATTTCAGCAATAATTGCCTAGGTGTGAAAATGTGGATGATCAATAACATTACTGTGTCCTGGGTGGTCAATGGGTATACCCATTCATATGATTTATAACACAGGCATACTGACTGGCAAATACACTTAGAGTGCCTAATAATGTGGAAGATTAAAAAAGGTAAGAAGTGTATTGGGAGCTACTTTTCCTTCTTAGCGAACATCAGTGGATTCTCAAATATGTATTATATAGTTGCATTTATTTAGTATAATATTAAGAAATTTGAAAATGCAACTTAGTCATTATTTATATAAATTGAGGGAGTGGTAAAACAAATTGTGACTAAAAAAACAGTTGGATTTGGTTTTGGGGTACATTACAGAATTTTTCACTCATCACATCTCTGCTAAATCCTTATTGAAAGGATGAGTCACTAAGTAGCTCTAGAGAGAAAGGGGACGCATTGGGAAAGTAGCCAAACATATCTTAATTTGATTGGTTGACACCACCCATTCATTTTAAAAAAAGACTGGAGACTACGGACATGTCCTTTGAAGAAACTCTCCATTTCATTCAAATTTCTGGCTCCTAGCAGGACATTTCCCACCTCTAGCCCCCTGGCCAAAAAAAAAAAAAAGTAATTCCTCTTCTTTTATATTAAAAAAGTTTATAAAAGTAAAGTGTACACAAGGCTCAAAACAAAAGTGAAAACTAGTAGAGAAAAACTTTGAAAGGTGATGAATAATTGTCATACTTTTTCTTTCCCTATTTCTGCTGGCAAAGGAAAAACCATTTTAATTCCGCTAATTGTTTTGGTTTCAGTTGTAACGTTGATAATCTATAACTCTTAAAAAAAAATCTTACACCATTAATTCCAGGTGTATTAACTTTCACATAGAACTTATTGAATTTCTGCTGTGATAAATGAGGATAAAAGTGACCCCCTTTCAGGACTACTCTGGTTCATAATTGGGTTAGGGTATTCAATCCTCATCCTATTTATCTTCGTGGGGTAACATTTCAAAACTTAAAGGAAAAGGTTTCAAATAGTGGCATAACTCTCTTCACAGAATGTCTTTTATCTCATTGCCAAGGACTCTGCTACTCCAGGCATCCGCGGTTTGGGATTCTACAGAGGTATTAGAATGCTGAAACCAAAAAAATATGATTGAAGATACTGGCTGACAAGTCAATTACAACTATTACATTCTCCTTCCTTATGTTTGTCCTAGTTTGAATGTGAAGCAACCCATTCTAGGAAGAGTTTTAAGGATTCCATTATCTATAATTTTAAATGATGGATTTTAGTTATAGACTTTCACGATCTCTGTAACTTCTTGATCTCTTATTTTCTTATTTGAGTTTCATCTTCACTCTTTTTCTGCTCATGGTTTAGGTTACCCTTTCAGTTATTCTACCTATAAGACTAACTTGCTGCTGCCTCGTTATTCAGCCATTTAGTTGTTATCAATCAAATTATTTTGTTTACTATAGCCTCACTTCATTTCTATCCACACATTAAGACATGAGGTAGCAGAAAGCACTGACCACCAGGAACTTACAACCTGATGTCTACTTCTTGATTTGAACGTGTGGCCTGGGACACATCTATAAAAAGAGAGGGTTGAATTAAATGAACCCTGAGCCCTGAGCATCTGCCTCATTTGATGTGTGCCCATCAAATGGGCTCTCAGCACTGACATATAGTCCATATGCACCACTGTGGCCACATCAGTTATTCAGGCCAGCTTCTGTTCTGATCCATCAGTGCCCAACAAGAATAATTTATTCACCCAACAAATACATATTGAGTTCTTATCCAGAAGGTAATTGCTAGGCCTGAATCTTTATTGAATAAAATATATATTCTAAATCAACATTCCTGGATCTGCTAGCAACCAAATGTGTGACTTTGGCCCAATCATTTAAAGTATCTTGGTTTCAGTTTCCTCATTTGCAAAATGGAGGACACTCAAAGCCCTTTTTGTTCAATTGATCTACGAGTCATTTATGATTACACTGAATCAGTGGAATTCACTTTTTAAAGTTACAAGTAAAGGAAGTAAGTAATATTTTTATAAAAGCAATATAAGTTAGTTTTAAATTATAAATAAAGATGAATAAAGCCAGTTTCATGGGGGAAAGTCAGTACAGTCATTCACTCTCTGAATAAATGTCTAATTATCTATATAATCTCACTTTCCAGTTTCTAGCTATATTTATATCTACAGTTGTGATTGGAATTTTAGTCTGGAGAAGAGATCTTGCTTTGACAGAGGAAAATATAAATTATGATCTTGGAAATAAACAATTCCCTTCAACTCTGCCAACCACAATTCCACTCCTTTCTGAAAGCTCCAGTCAGATCCTCACTCCTCAGCAAACAGATGAGCATATACCCTGTGTCAAGTCTGTATGAGCTACCTGGTACACCGAAATATGTCTGTAATTATCCCCACCTTCAAATAGTTTAAAATGCAGTCAAGTAACAAGAACAAAACTCTAACATGACTGTAAACGGACATGACCTGGGGAGTCCCTGTATCAGTGGCATTGCAGGAGCCACCACTGTGGGGTTTCACAAAGAAGGGCTGTCAGAGGAGATGAGATGTAAATGTGGTTGATTTCTTTTTAATCTAAAGATAGTATGTACACATATAATAATATATACAGATAACATACACATTATTTTGATTAAAAATCGAAAGCTAATATGTGTATATACATAATATATATGCATAATACTTATGTATATGTGTGTTTATAGGTGTATGTATGTAAGGTGGGAGTGAAAAGAACTGAGGACCCATTCTCATCATTAGATTAAAGGAGCTAATATATATAAAGTGCTTAGAACATGTCTAGCACACAGTAAGGACCATAAACAGATAAGCTATCCAGGTTATAGGAACCTTCTTATGTTGAGAAAGGCCAGTGCACCTGTGAGAGTAACAAATGATTACTGAGCTTCCTCAGACCCCCAGGCCCTGACTTTCTTGCTTCTCTTCCCTGGCACATTTGCCTGGTAGAACCCTACTGGATAGGCTGACTCTTTTGTAACATGGAGTGAGCATACGATACAGGGAAGCCAATCAAAGTGCCTCCCCTGCTCTGCCATTTCTGTTGGTCCCTGAACTGGCTTACCAGCTGTGCCAGATCTTGTCTCTGGATTTTCCTCAAATTTGTCACTCCCCTACTTCTGTCAACAGTGCAAAAGTTCTTCTCAATTTTTCTTTCATGCAAAAGATAAAAAGATCATCTATGGGAAGAGATGTTATTGCCTGACAGGAGATAGTATCTTTGGACAAATTAAATAAGCACTAGAGAATAGAGTAAGCTGGGCTTTGTAGGACTTTAAAATACTTTAATCTTGAGAAATACCTAGAATCATGCTTTTAACATAAAATCTGTTAAATAAATTTTGAATTTTCTCATGAAAATTTTTTGGGAATTGTAACAGTATACACTTTCTGACTTGTGTCTCTTAAAAGCTCATTGCAGATGGGATTTCACTCTCATGTGAAAGCCTACACTTGATTAATTTAAATGTATGCATTCTTTGCAGCCTCTCCTTAACAAATTCTTTTATAGCATATGCCTCTTGAGAAAGTGCAACATTACTTGTTAGAGGATAAAACCCTCTTGTTCTATCCTCTGTTTTTTTTTTTAATCATCAATATAAGGAATTAATAACTTTGTTTAAAAAAACTTTCTGAAAGGAAATTATGCTGTTATAATCTTGAATCTGATAACAGCACAAAAGAATTAGGCTTCCTTAATTTATAAGAAAAGACAGAAGGAGAAGTATTTTTATATTGCAAAAGAACACAAGACCTCAGAAATACTGCCTTCCATGGGATAAATCTCAAAACCTTTCAAGAAACAAGGTACGCTTGAAAATGCTGTGCTATGAAAACGCTGAATTAAAAATCCGTGGCATATTCCCATTTCACTGCAGGTGAAGGCTGCTGCTTCTTTTCTAATGAACTTTCCTCTATCAGAAAGCTTTCAGCCAAAAGTAATAGTCCTTTCTCTAACTGCAGATGTTCAGCAATGGGCATTATCTGAATCAGTAGGGAAGCTGTTCACCAGATTTCAGAGGGAGGTGAGTATTATAATAAAAACCTGTCAGTCCTGCAGTCACAATTTCAATTCAGCCCTGACCCATAAGCAGGAAATCCACCTGCAGTGTCTTGGTTCCCCTCTGGCTTCTTTCTTAGACTTGGACTGTTTTTGCATACCATCTCCTCTACTGGTTCCATTAACCAGTTCATTACTAGGGAAGAAGCAACCTTAACAGTGACAGTCCCTTCACGCTTGATCTCTGTTGTCAGTTGATCTACGGTACAGCTT
Organism: Vicugna pacos; assembly: GCF_048564905.1. Lineage (NCBI taxonomy): Eukaryota > Metazoa > Chordata > Mammalia > Artiodactyla > Camelidae > Vicugna > Vicugna pacos. The sequence goes on from NC_132989.1 coordinate 54,497,143, forward strand.
TATGGTATTCTGCATTGCTACTTATGTAGATTTTATTAAGCAATTTTTATTAGCAATTAATTTGATAAGCCTATTTATTAGTTTTTGTAGCCATGTAACTAACCCACGCAGGATTTGCAGAGGAATAAATACCAAGACAGAGGAAGTCCAACGCAATAAAAGGGTAAAAAAAAAAATGTAGAATAATACCCTTGAATTAGGAGATTGCTGATTAAAGCAGAACAAAACCATCAGTAAATTGAAAGGTTGTGGTAGGACCTTGTAGTTACTACTATGAAAAGATTACTAAAGAGATTCAGAAATGAGACTATCCAAAGTGATCTGTATAAAGCTCAGCAAAGAAAGAAAAAAGAGAAGAAAAGAAAGAAAGAAAGGACAGAGGGAGGGAGGGAAGGAAGGAAGGGAGGGACGGAGGGAGGGAGGGAGGAAGGCAGGAAGGCAGGAAGGAAGGGAAAAGAAGAGAAAAGAAAGAAAAGCAGAAAAGCCGAAGTCCTACTTGTAAGGTACTTTTCAGCCCTCACCCGTTAAAACACAGGGCTCCAGTCTGCAGAGAAAAGCAATGCTCTAATGTTTACAATGTTTTAATTACTCATCAAAACGTAGGCTGGTGGTTTTGCACCCAATGCCTTTCAGTTTGTGAAAATCTGGGGAGTTGGCCTGAGGCTTTATCACCAAATCTGAGAAGGTGCTGCTTTTCTGCATTTCCCTCCCAGCTTTTCTGAATTTGCAAAAACCACTCAGCCTCTGTTTCTCCAACTGCACATCAGGGAAATCACAGCAGCCACCAACCTAATTCATAGGGATATATGAGTTTTTAATGAGACAATATTTATATAGTGCTTTGAGCTTCTAGGGAAACTCTGCTATATAAATACTAACTAAACTCTCAGGGTAATATTAGCACAGTCTATTGAATAAAATGAGAGCTTTTATTAAGGATAGCTAACAAGAAAAATGGTCCTTCAGCAAAAGAGAAAAAGACTATCAGGGGATTGCCCCTGAAAACATCAATCTGTCCTCTTTCTCATATTTCTGTTTTAGTATGAATGAACAGATGCAATTCAGAGAGGATTCACCAGACCCGGGAGCACACTTACATCTAGGACTTTACTTTGGATTTGACCTCTCAAAAAGGAAAGGGACACTTGAAGATCTTTATTTAAAATGTTAGTAAACAAATAAACAAACACACAAATACAATGCGAGAAATACCTAATCCCTTTTGATTTAAATCATCTTGTCTTTAGAAGGCAGGTTCTATGTTAAGGGCAAAATTGGAGAGTGGGACAAGAAAGGAGATAAAGGGAGACAGGTAGACCATGTGCTGCAGAAAGAAAAGTTAGTGGCTACAGCAGTAACTAACACCCACTTCACACCTGACAGCTAACCAACATGCCAGTATCATTTATTCCACAAAACAGTCTTTGAAGTCAGCGTTACATTAGTTTGCTAGGGCTGCCATAACAAAGAACCACAGACCTGGTGGCTGAAATAACAAATTTATTTCCCCTCAATTCTGGAAGCTAGAAATCAGATATCAGGGTGTCAGCAGGGCTGATGTCTTCTGAGGCCATTTTCCTTGGTTTGTAGAAGGCTGTCTTCTCCTTCTATATCCACCTTGTCTTTCTTATGTATGTCCTCGTTTCCTAATCTCTTTTTATAAAGACACTGGTCATACTGGATTAGGGCCCACTCTAATGCCCTCACTTCATCTGAATTATCTCTTTAAAGGCCCAATTGCCAAATATATAATAATTCCCTCTTAACAGTAGGTGAAACATTCCAAGACCCCCAGTGGATTGCCCAAAATCACAGATACCAAATGCTATATATGCTGTGTCTTTTCCTATACACACACACCCGTGATAAAGTTTAATTTACTAATTACGCACAGTAAGAGATTAACAGCAACTAATAATAAAATAGAACAATTATAAAATGTACTATAATAAAACTTATGTGAATGTGTTCTCTCTCTCAAAATATCTTATTGTACAAATTTAAACTTAACGCCTTTTCCATCTTAACTAAGCACTTATAAATGGTCATAACTCTTGCAGTTTGAGGTGTGACAGCAAAACAAGCATGATTTCCTTTTTCTTTCTTCATAATTTCATAGAAAGAATATTGGTCCTTACCATAGAGCTTAGCAACCTCAGCAATTTTTTTTCCTTCTTTTAACTCAAATACTTTCACGTTTTCCACTTCGGGAAGCATTTATGGCTTCTTTTTGACATATCCAAATTGCCAGCATCACTACTCTTGTGCTTTGGGGCCACTGTAAGTAAAATAAGGGTTTCTTGAACACAAGTGCTGTGATACACAGTGGTCATCTGATAACCAAGACTGCAGCTAAGTGACTAACAGGAGATGCAGGACATGCTGGACAAGTGATTCACATCCCTGAGGGACAGAGTGAGACTGCATGAGACTTCATCCGGCTACTCAGAACTTTGCACAATTTAAAACATATTAACTGTTTATTTCTGGAATTTTCCATTGAATATTTTCAGACCCCAGTTGACAGTGGCTAACTGAAACCCTGTAAGAGAAACTGGGGATAAGGAAAGACGACTCTAGTTACCTTCTGAGGTGCTAGGGGTTAGGACCTCAATGTAGGCACTTGGGATGAGGGTGGGCACAATTCAGATCATAACATCACCATTTAACTGTGAAGAGGTAAAGGAGGATAAAAGATTTTTTTTAAGGCAATAGGCACTTTAACTCAATTGTCTGGTGACTTGGGCTTCAGTTCTGAGTTCCGACCCCCGAGTTCTCACTCTTGTGGAATGGAAACGCTACAACGGTCTGGGTGTGGGAGAGGAGCACAAGTCAGAAATGGTCTTGCCTGTCTTCAGGAGGCAGACTAATTCAGCCAAAGCCATTCATAAAAACATAGAACACTTTAAGGAAAAAGGTATCAGTTACATATTACTCCTTGCTACTCCACAAACATCCCTAAACAACTAAAAAGAGGCAAAGAGAAACTTCATTAGGACCAGAACTGAACAGAAATTACACCCATATAACTAGATATCTGATAATGAAGCTCATGGATTACAACTGTAGTCTCTACTTTTGAAGCTGGTCATGGAATAACCTATGAGAATAATCTGGGGAGAAGGCAGGGGTTACAGATTACCTGGAGATGGTGGGGGTAGGTTTTTAATTATCCTTACTTTGTCATACAACACCTAGAGTTGAGAATTAGTCCTTTTTACAATATTTTTCCAACTCTATGCTCATTTGATATCTGTCACAGTTCCATTTGTTACTAGAAGATTTTACCGCAATAAGAAGAGTAGACATTTCCATCTATTTCTTCTACCACCCCCAACACACAGCTTATGAAGGTATCTATTGGGAGGTTCCAAACATCAGGATAGAAATTCTTAGCCAAATGTCTCAGAAAATAGAGCAGGGATGTCCACAAAGAGTGAAGGCAAGGAGCCCAGGTGGCAGCTTTAAAGGCAATTAATTGGATTTTGTTTTCCCAAAATATATTCTTTATTCCTTTTGCAAAATGATACCATATTTTTAAAAATGTGCTCCCTCTGTAAGTTTTTTGTAGTGGTCTATATCACTTTTACTCACTTTATCTTAGAAAATTCTACAGAAAAGGGATATGCCCACCCTCTAGGCCAGAAAGGCAAAGCAGGCATCATCAGATCAGTCTCTACTCTTAATTTGACCCCTTATTAAGTTGCTTTTAATCTTTAACTTGCAAATGATAACATCTGCAGGGCCAGCTTCATGGGTGTGCAATCGCACAGGCCCCACTCTCAGTAGGGCCACATGCTTGGTTGAATGCTCTGCTGTCATGGTCTTGAAATTCTTAATTATTTTTAAACAAGTAGTCTTGCATTTTCACTTTGCACTGGATTCCATAAATTATGTAGCCAATCCCACATATCTGCTTTACCTATCTCACAAAACCTGAAAAACTGCTTCACTTTCACAGTATGAGATTGAAATAGTGAGGAAGTACCTCCAAATGAGACTGTTTGTGAGGAGAAAGTCTGGAACAGGAGGCAGCAGACTTGGCATCTAGCCCTGGGCCTCTCACTGGTGACCTGGGCCAAAGCATTTCATCCCTTCATACCCCAGTTACCCCATCTAAATAGTGCTGATTTTTGGTCTCTTTTCTGATGCACACTAGTGCCATCTGGGGAGATTTTTAAAAATACAAGTTCTTGGGTCTTAGCCCCAGGAACTCTGATTTAATTCTTCTTGGTGGAACCCAGGTGGACCTTTGGGTATTGACATTTTTTTTTTTTAAGTTCCTAGATGGGTAAGAATGTGGAGCAAATAGAAGCTGAGTATAGATTGGTAGAACTATTTAGGAAAATAAGTGGTTGTATATGCTAAACCAAACATATACCATGGTCCAGCAATTCCCTTTTGGGGTACACACCCAACAAAATATTTACATGTATTCCCCCAAATATTCTTAAAGCCATATTTATGGCTACACTATTTGCACTAGCCAAAAACTGTAACCAATCCAAATGTCCATCAATAGTAGAATAAATTGTGGCATATTCACAAATGGAGCATTAGGCAACAACAAGTGCAAATACATTGCTGCTACTTGCAGACTCTCACAAACAGTGCTGAGCAGAATAATAAAGGGAAAAAAAAAGACAGACAAGGAAGAGTATAATACACTATTACTCCATGGATGTAAATTAAAAAAAAATAAGGAAAAAGATTTTACAGTATTCAAAGTCAGGACAGGGTTCCCTTCTACAGGGACGTAATGACTAAGAACATGGGGGCTTCTGATAGCTAAGAATGTTTCATTTCTCAATATGTTATTGGTTACCATGTGCCATGGGTATATTCACCCTGAGAAAAGTAATTGTGCTGAACACTCATGGTTTGTACCTTATACTTCAAAATGACTTATTATTCACTGCATTTCAATAATAAATTAAAATGAAAAATGCCTACATAATTTTAAATGTGCAATCAAGCTTGAGAATCACAAGATTGGACGTCTATGATGCCCCCTACAACACTGAACAATTTTGTTAGACTTTTCTCAGATCTTGATCCCTGTTAAGATTAAGTAACACTAAGAACACCCTTTGTGCTTCACTGATACCTGTTCTTTTCCCTCTATTCTTAAAAATTCACCTTCAACATGAAAATGTCCCTCCAATTGCTTGTACTACAAGTTGTTTAATGTGGTGGTCAAAAGGTCAGTGATTCAATCTTGCACAAACTATTTGATTATGAAACAAATATTTCTTTATACCCATGTGTTTATTCTCTTACTTGTTCATTATATGTTTCATAGATAATCAATAAAGAGAGGGAAGGAGGTCTTGGAAGCAATAACCGGTGCACTGGGCTTCTGCAAGCACACCATGATGAAGAGAGCAGAGTGAGTGTGCTGCGTTGCGTCCAGTTATCCTGGAGATTGCCTGTTCCTTCAGCATCTCGTGGCAACAAACAACAGGCAGTCTCTTCACTCTCTGACCGAAAAGAGCATGTTGTAAAATCTATTCTGAAAACCAGCAAAAACACCCAATCGAATTCAGGACTGATTTATCAACAAAGACCAATGGTGCTTCCTCCATGCCCTGGCTCTGAACACCTCTAAATGTGCAAGTCAGGTAAGGTGCATTGCTGGCATCATCCCCTTTCAGCCCTTGGCACCTTAAAATCATGAACACAAAGCCTCTTCTCATCTGGACGGCAGTCAGAATTGCAGAGCACTCAGCTGAACTGCCTCTCATACTATAAAGGAGGCTCAATTCTACATCCATGCTGAGATTCACAGACCCAAGGACAATTTAGAAAAAACATGCTCAGACCACAGTGAAAGTCTTCTTCGGAACAAGGAATGCTAATAAAAGTACATCCTCTGTGGCACACTGGTAACAGATGTAAGGTAATATTCTTATAGATTCAAAGGCATGGGAATACGAAATGAGGCTTGTTGATGATTACATTTCACACTTCAGTCTGTTCGATAGTAGAGGTGGTATTTACTCTTTAAAGAAAAGGGAATTGCCTTGAAGGCAATTGTATTTAGAGTTCTATGCCTCTCTAAGAGGAAAGGAAACCCATTTTTATATACCCAAACTGCTAAGATTAAGCTGAAAGTAGTAAAGACTGTGATAAAAAAAAAAAACTTTAAAAATACATGTTTTTAATCAATCAGGTTGAAGTATCAAAGCATGGTAAGTTTTCTTGGAGAAATTGTTTAAAAAGTTTGTAAACTTTGCATATTTATTTCTGCTAACCAAACTCAATGTAAAAGTTTTTTCAGCCAATAAAATGAGGTTTTTATCTCCTAAAGTTTTTGATATATATGTAATAAAAATGCACATAGGTAGATTAACTAAAAGAAAATCCTCTTTTTCTCTTTCTCAAAACACATATATTCCAAAGCAAATATAAAAAATCTCAATGTTGCTCAATTTTTTAAATAATGTTTTTATGTTAAATAAGTAAAATATATAAATATATATTTTAATAATATTTATAATTAAAAATTTATACTTGTAATTAATACATGATTATTTTGTAATGCAAATCAGTATTGGGGAAAGTCAAGTCCACTGATCTAAAATTATTTTTTATATGCAGATTTAATAATACCAGTAGATCATATTGTTATTTGTAATTTAAATATTCACTGATTACCTATTATTAATAACAGCCTCTTCTTGATGTTACAGGAGATAGGAAGAAGTCTAAGCAAACCCCTTGCCTTCAAGGTACTTATAGCCCCTAATAGATGAAATAGCAAAGCAATAATATAATACATGTAATGTGTGTTCCAACAGTTCAGACTTAGACTGACTCTAAACTTAGGCAGTTAGGGATAGATTTGTCAACTAATTTTAAAGGGTAGTCAATATCAAAACATCACGTTGTACGCCCTAAATATATACAATCTTTATTTGTTAACATATCTCAATAAAGTTGGGAAGGAAAAGTTCATGAAAGCAATTAGCTATTCTGTCTATTCTGCTGTGTTCTCAGCACCAGAACTAGCACATCGTACAGGCGTATGTGTTCAATGAGTGATGAGGAGCAACAGAACACAAAGGTGTTGGTCCACAAAATTCTGGGAATTTGCCCCCTTATCATCAGTGTGTTAGTTTTAGGATCAATGAACAGAGTTCCTAGTGACAGGAATAAAAAGTAGGGATGATTTCAATAACTTTAAAACAGAATGCAAAAGAAACCTAAAACAAACCAGGTACACAGACCTAAGGGAGCATCACCATTCAAAGTATGCTCCTCAGACAAACAGACCCAGGTTCAAATCCCTGTTCTACCACCTCATATCCCAGGAAAATCATTTAAATGCTCTGAGCCTCCATTTCCTCAACAGAAAGCTGGGGTAAACAGTACCTCAGTCATAGGATTGTAGTGAGGAGTAAATAAGCCAGTTTAGGTAAAGCACCTTACACAGTACCTATCGCATGGTCAGTGATCAATAAACAATGGCAACACAGTGAAAAACAGAGCAACAACAAAACCACAATGAGGTATCACCTTACATTTATTAAAAAGACTACTATCGAAAATAGTCAATGTTGGTGAGGATGTGGAGAAATTGGGACCCCTGTGCACTGTTAGTGGGAATGTAAAATGGTGCTGCCATTATGGAATATAGTGTGGCAGTTCCTCAAAAAATTAAAAACAGAATAACCATATGATTGAACAATTCCACTTCTAGGTATATACACAAAAGAATTGAAAGCAGGGTCTCAAAGAGATATATGTACTCCACGTTCACAGAAGCATTATTCACAATATCCAAAAGGTAGAAGCAACCCAAATGTCTATCAACAGGTGAAGAGATAAAGAAAATGTGATATACACATATCACTGACTACTATTTAGCCTTAAAAAGAAAAGAAATTCTGACACATGCTACAACATAAAAAAAAATTTAGAACATCATGCTAAGTGAAATAAGCCAATCACACACACAAAAAGACAAATACTGCAGGATTCAGCATATATGAGGTACCTAGAATAGTCAAATTCATCGAGACAGAAAGTAGAATGGCAGTTTCCAGGAGCTGGAGGGAGAGGAGAATGGAGAGTTTCTATTTAATGGGTATAGAGTTTCAATTTACATGATGAAAAGAGTTCTGGAGATTGGTTGCTCAACAATGTAAATGTATTTAACACTACTGAACAATACTCTTAAAAATGGTTAAGAAGGTAAATTTTGTTATGTATACTTTACCACAATTAAAATACACACAGCAAAAACTACAATAATGTTTACAAAAGAAAAGAATGAGTTGCGTCCACCAGAGGTCACCCTTACTCAGAGCTGGGCCAGCATCCAAAACTGTCCAGTAGGAGCAAGTCTCTTCAGAGCAGTGCCTCACAGCTATGGTTTTGTTCAAGGCACTCAGCGATGGTAAGAGTGAATGAAGAGAGTGATCAGCTAACAAGGGGGGCATTTAAGTAACTTTAGGAAAAGCTGTTGTCCTCAGAATCATTCACCACAGAAAAAGGGCACCTGGTTTAGGAGCCTAAAACAGGAAGACCAGGGGGCTGAGGTTTTTATATTAAAGCAGTTAGAAAGATGGGTGCCTGTCAACAGAGAAAACGTGGTGCAAGAAAAGACAAATTTCAGGAGGAAGATTGTGAAGCTGGAGAATTCCAAATCCTGGGAAAAGGAGTGAATGAATGACAGGAAAGTAAGCCACATTTTACATGAGAGGGAGAGTAGGTCATTATGAGGCCAGGAGGCAAATTATATCTGACAAGGAGTAGCAGCTGGGGTCTATATTCTGACTTAGGCCATATGCCTCTATCCTTCCTGATTGTTGTGGGAACTACGTATCTTCCTACTAGTTTTTCAGGCACATTCTGACACACAAAGCAAAAAGATCAACAAGTTTGGTGATTAGGTGGTCCATGTTGGGCTTGGAGAGAACATTTTCAGTATGTTGGTGGAATCTGAAATTATATTAATTACAAGAGATCAAAGAGTAGGGGTAAAATGAAAAGTGGAAGGAACAGATAGCGATCATACTTTTAAGAAAGTTGTTTTGAAAGGAGAGAAACAAGACGCTAGTCTTAGAGGTCAGCAGGGACAAGCATGAAAGATAAGTGTTTTCTTTCCTTCTGTGGAAATGATGAGAATGGATGAGGCCTCTACTCCTCAAGATACCCACACCCTAAGTTGTGAATCTGTTACCTTATATGGCAAAAGAGACTTTGCAGATGTGATTAAGGCTATGGAGCTGGAGACTGGGGAGATTATCTGGGTGGACCTAATCTAATCACAATGATCTTTAAAAGTGAAGAATTTTTCCTGGCTGGATCAGACATGACTTCACTGGATTTGAAGATGGTGAAATGGGATTATGGACCAAGGAAGGCAGGCAGTCACTAGAAGCTGGAAAGGCAAGGAAACAGATTCTACTCTAGAGTCTCCAGAAGGAACCAGCCCTCTAACTCCATGATCTTAGCCTGGTGAGACCTGTGTCAGATATCTGGCCTCCAAAACTGTAAGACAATCAATTTGTATTCTTTAAAGCCAGTACATTTATGATAATTTGTTACAGCAGAAATAGAAAAGTGATACCTCTTTACAAGCAATTTTTAGCAAATTGCAATAATACACTGTAGCAGGGTACAAAATCATGTTACATGGTAAATGATAACTAAAGCATTAAGTTGAGGTTAATAAATACAGCTGCCATATAGTCAAATGTTACACATATACCAGTTATTCTAACCATGAGAATACCTACTTATTATTTATAGGTCTCTTGAGAATGGAAATGTATTCATCTTAAAATGACTAAAAAGTAATACAACAAGAAAAGGAAAGACCATCTTTGAATTAAACAAACATTGCTTCTGAGTTCATTCATCATTTATTCAACACATACTTATTGAGTGCCTTCCCTGTATCATGATCTATAGCAGCCTATGGTGATAGAACAGAAAACAAAAGAAACTCCCTGTTCTCCAAGGGCTTACATTCTAACGGTGGACAATATCAATAAAGAAATAAGCACATAAAAATGTCACATAATGATAAGTACCTAAAAGAAAATAAAATGGAATTCAGAAATATGAGGTGATTGAAGAGGATGTTAGTATATAAAAGATGACCAGGGAGAGTCTTTCTGAAAAGGTGACCTCAGAGATGCCACCAAAATAAAACAAGGAAGGAAGTATATGCATATTTGGAGACACATGTCCCAGGCAGAGGGAACAGTATAAGTGCAAAGGCCCTGGGGTATGCACACATTTTATCAGCTAAAAGTATAGTAGAAAGTCCTATATATGTAACACAATGAGAACAGGAAAAGTGGTAGGAAATGAGCTCAGAAAGGAATGAATGGGAGAGCCAGATGACAGGATTTTATAGGCCATGTTTAAGACTTCAGCTTTTACTTTGAGTTAAGATATGAAGCCTGGAAATAAGGTTTTGAAAAAAGCCATAACTTATCAATTTAAATATTAAAATAATCAATCTGGGTGCTATGTTGAAATTAATTGAGAGGAGGTGGGGAGGTAAACATACAATAGGAATCCACTTAGAACTGGAGGTGAGTAACCGTGAAGGAGGTGGTTAGGTTCCGGAGCTGACAGGTTTTGCTAATTGGTTTTAGTTTATAAAACAGAGAAAGGAGTCAACAATGACTCCAAGATTTGGTACCTGCACACCTGGAAAACAGAATTGATGACGTGGGGAGATCCTCACAAGATGATTTGTAGTCAGCTACCATTTGGCTCTAGGGAAACATCCCATATCAGCTTGCCAAACTCAGGATTACTAGCCATACTCTCCCACTGCCCTCTCTACTGGCGCTGCCTTTGTGGTCTGCTCCACCTAGCCTCTGGCCTCCAGCCTTTTCCATTATCTGTGCCCCACAAACTCCAAGGGTGAGTCAAGCCCTCTTGGTATGGTGTTCGTTCAGCTTGAAGATTGGAAGAGGGAGGAGAAACAACATAGTTCTCTCTACTCCTTGCAAATCCCTTTCAAAATATTCTCTCCTAATAAATCAAAAATTAACCTCTGGCTACTATTAGTGGTGATGAATCTCTAAAAAACTCAGACCCTGAAGGGTGTATAGGGTGTGTCTAGTTTCTCTGTTAAAAACCTGGTGGTACTTTCCCCATCATACTCAGCTTTGAGGGTATAATCGAAATTTGAAGGCAACAAGAAAAGTCCTCTTCTGCATTATGCTAAATATGTCTATATCATGTAGCCAATAAAATAATAATTTTAAATTTTAAATTTAATTAACTTAATTTAAAATTCATGAGAATTAATTTAAAAAGTGATATCCACTAAAATAAAAATGAAAATAGATCATTTACAAAAAATGCTAATATATAAATACATAATAACTACATGAAAGAAATCAATTCTTATTAATATAAAAGGAGTATAAACTAAAACAAGGAGATAACATCTGCCTATTGAATTACAGTCCTCCGCTCTACCAGCTGAGCTATCGAACGGAGCTCTGCCTATTGAATTAGGTATTATTTAAAAAGTCATCCCATTACTATCAACCTCAACATGAGATTGACATGAATTCTGTTAATTGGTATGAACTGCTGGATTCTTAAAATGTATTTTTTAAAAATAAGGAATGACAAAATATTCATAGGTATTTTCATTATAGCATTATATGTAAAGGTAAACATTTGGAAGCAATATGAAAGTCTGACTCTAGAGGATTGGTTCATTCAATTATAGAATACCCACATAATGGAATATTATATATTTATTAAAATAATGTCTATATACATAGATGTATGTGTGTGTATATATATATATATATGCATGGAAAGATATTCATAATACATTGCTAAGTAATAAAAAGTATGTTTCAAAATAACCATAATGTGATCACATACCTGCTATACATAAACAGATTATAGAACTACTGTAGATGTATATACACTCATAATATACACACACTACCAATAGCATTAATAGCTTTTATTGATTTTATTCTCTAAATTTTTCTATAAGTGTACATTCTGCTGATCGAAAAACATGAAAAAATGTTTTAGTTGTTTTAGAAGATTCATATTGACAAACTGTTTATGGTATAATGCTAAAAAAGAAGAATAAAAGTTACACACAGAGAATGACAGCAAGTTAATGGGAAAATTTTCTGAGTAGATAAAAGTTATAAGGAAATACATTGAAATATTCACAATGGTGATCTCTAGGTTTTTTTATTTTCTTTTGAGCTTATAAATACCCTACATCAAGCACATATTATCTTTATCATCAATAAAAAAGCTATTTTAAGGACTTTTATTTCTATTATTCTACTTGTCTCCCTAGCTGGATTGGTTTGTAAACTTAAAGCTGGTAAAAGAATTGATTTTTTGTTGTTCATTTCCCATTTCTACATCTCCCGCTGCTATAACTGTGAAAAAGCTTACAGGTAATTGATTTCCCACTTAATCTTCGCCTTTCTACCAAATCGACATTCTTATCTTCAATCCAGCCCTTGTTGCTACCTGTGTCTGTCTCCTCTATTTCACCTTGTGGTGGTTGTTCTGAAATATGACTTATTATTCTGAAATACGAGCATTACTTACAACAAAGAAAAAAACTATGCAGGTAGAAGTAGGAAAATCTGGACTTACAATGCAGTGTCTTATATTGACGATCTCAAGGGGATTTCTACGTAGAAAGGATATTATCTAACAAAAGAGACAAAGATAAGGTCTCTGACATCATAGGAAGAAAAAAAAAAAAAAGCCAGGAGCCATGACTATTAAGACCAAGCAGGAGGGAGATACAGCTCTGAGTCACCAAACTAGATTAGGTCCTCAGGGAAATCTGTAAAATTAAGTCTGTAAAAGCTGGCCCAGCTAGTTAATTAGCACACTGTACAGCAGATTATATTTTATAGTTTGATTTTTATATTCTAAGCTACAACCTAATAAGTCAAGACAATTCCATTACCCAGGACTTGATGACTTCTTTCTCATATGAGCTCACTACCTATCACTAAACTTGCATTTATATACAGTCAGGAACATTTTTCTTACAGGCCTGATTCCTCAAACCTCCTTGTTAAAATGCATCAGCAGACAGAGAAATGCTTCCAGATTGGCTAACCCACAGAATGTTATGCTCAGAACCCAACAAGTGCCAGCCAAAGGAAATGATTCATTATTATGGTTGTAATTACAGCTATGAAATAGCTGGTTATGGGTTCTTTCTCCAGGCTTGAGCTACTTTCTAACATCTGCTAGTATGAGTAGAGAAAGGCACTGACTTACTCATTTAAGCATCCTCTCTTGGAAGGAAAAATGTATTTCAGCGGGCTTAGAGTGTTTGGTCAGAACAATAAACAAGAGACCAAATGCTGGGGGGGGGGGCAAGATTACAAACACAAGAATTTGAACAGGATCATACACTTAAGATCTGATGTTATCTCTCAGTTAAAACCAAAAAACCCATGTCATGCATACACACACACACACAAGTCTAGATAAACTTTTCAACGTTTCCTGAATGTGCTCCATAGTTTCCCATTGTCTTGTATTTTCCAGTGCTGTTTCATTAGCTCAAAACGCATCTTTCTTTTATCCTGCCACAACCTCCTGTCAGAATCTTACTCATCCTTACTTATAAACCAAACAAGCTTTTTTCATGAACATTTCCGTGCTTGTTTCCAATTAGATGTTAGCGTAAGATGAGTCAATATAATGTAGTTATCAAGAAAGATTGTTGGATCCATACTGCTGTTAAGTCCATCTCTCTGTTTTTGTCACTTCATACCTTTAAGATGTTAGGGAAGTTGCTTAATCTCTCTTTGTCAGTTTTCTTAACAAAAATGAGGATAATAAATATTAGCTTCTATAAGAATAAAATTAGATAGTGCTTATAAATTACCTAAAAGGGTGACTGGTAGGCAGTAAACTAGTTTTACTCCTGCAGCCCACAACTCTTGCTACTCAAAACACTATTTGTGGAGAAAATATCTGAAGCCTGAGATTACATAGAGAAAAATTAATCACTTTTCTGATGACCTCCTCCCAATAGGATTAATAAAGAGATTCAACATTCCATTCGAGAGCTGCCGGCCTCAGCATAAATATTCATCCTCAAGTTCCTGACATAAAGTGATAATTTGGTTCATTCCAAGTCATTTAGAATAGGTACAAGTTTAGTTTTATTTTATTTTATTTTATTTTACTATTTTTTTTACTATTTTGTTACTCTGTGTTAATCCTGTTCTTAAGTAGTATTTCATTGCTACAAAGCTTTCCCTCACATTTCCAGGGTATAACCTCTAAGAAGATATTTAACATATACAGAATACCCAACTCCTGACACTAATCACATGGTCAGTGTTACAAAGATGGGAATGAACCAGATTTAGATCATATTATTAGGACAATTAGCTATAATTATCAATGTTATACAAATGGAAGAATCTTACTGCTGATATGTGATAAGAATGATTCAAAATGAATTTTAAGGATTGAATTTTGAACTAAACAAATTATTTTGAAGATCCTAAGCAAAGAACATAATTTTGATACTTCCATTTCAGATTGTTTCATTAGGAAATCATAGTTGAGAATTTTGTTCTTTGGAGGTTTGAATTTTGTCAGTGAATTATCTCATCTTTTAAGATCGATAAATCACTTCAAGCTTTAGAACTAGGTTCCTTTTTCAAGTCATGAATATAATGAGATGGTACAGTAAACTGCCTAAGGAAGAAGATAACACTAAGAAAAGGAACGTCATGCCAATTGAATGTCAATACCATTAGCATTTGTTAGAGACAAAAGGAGGCACTATAGCAGCCTCGAAGATGCATTCAGTAAGTAAATTTGCATGTATTCTGACCTTCCAAGTGTTCTATTCCCAGGAATAAATAACTTAAAGGAAAGGTATAAAGGGCAGAGATTTGGCAGAGTATGTTATTATTTACACAGTCTGGAAAAGTTTTTACTACCAAGTTCTGAAAATATTTGCTAAATTTCCAGATTTCATGGCTGTGCTTGTTTCTAAAAATTGCATGGTTTTTTTTTTGGTTTTGTTTTTTTGTTTTTTGCTACAATAACAGAGTAGGAATAAAGGTCATGTGCATTTTACTGTTTAGTTAAGTTAGGGTCAGTACAAAGATACAGAATTTATAAGTTAGCTTTCCTTAACAGAAAACTGTCTGAGAACATGCATCTAACATAAATATGGCAAGACTTTCCAACACCTATGAATAGTAATAACTTTTTCCTTACAATAAAATTGAGCATTGGAAACAGATAGCTTGACTGCGTCTTTAAAGTTTTATGATTACCCTTACTAGTGGGGCCAAATTGATGGAATTTAACTATTTCATCTTCCTGACTCCTTGAAGTATATGACCACGACGGTCCTTCATTTTCAAGATTACAGTGCCCAACCAGGTAGAGCTGGGAAGGCAATACTGATCTGTGAAAGAATCTTTGTCCTTTTTTTTTTTTTGCATATACTGCATCATCAGTGAGGATGGAAGGAGATTTGAGTAGGCAGGTGGGAATTCAAGGATATACTCGAAAATTACATCACAGTTTGTAGCCACTAAATCCAACTTATGGACTCATCTTGAAACTTAAATGTTAACCTCAATACCCACTCCCCCATCATGTCAATTCCTGTCAATTCTACTCTCTAAATAGGTCATGAATCCATCCTTCCTTTCCATTCACTCTGCCACTGTAGCAATCTTAATTTATTTCTGTCTAGGTAAAGGAGATGAAAGCTTTTGGAGGATGGGTAGTTATGTTGGCATTTGTAAACGAGGACATAAACCATCACTCATCGTCATGAATTATGTAACATCCAATGCCTTTGATAGAGGAAAGTCATTAACTTCTAAGAGCCTATTTTTAGAAAATTTAGATTCAGTTACTCTGCTGAACTGGCTTAATAAAGTACTGAGCGATTACATATTGGGACCCCAGACTATAGAGGTCTGGAGTAAAAAAAGGGGAAAAATCACACTTAATCACGTGCTTTTTAACATGCAACAACAGTTTTACAGAAGATACAACTTTAAGGTATGTAGTAGAAAAAACTTTTAGAAAATAGACATCTGAGGAGCAGTATTATTCTGCATCTGAGGGGTCTATTTTGTAGAGGGAAGAGCCTAGGTTTCCCTTCTACTTCCAGGACTGCAGACCAGCCATGCACACGGGCATAAGAGGGCTCCCTCTGACCTACTGCAGCATCCCAAAGGCCTCCCAACAGCCAGTATTGCCACAGCAGGGTATGGCCCAGGTCTAAGAAAATCTTGCCAAGTCATAGATGTTCTCAGCCTTTGGTACATCAGAATTTCCAGAATCAAAATTCAAATGCCTGGTTGCTCCTCCAGAAGATTCGGAATTACACCTCTGATTGTTGAACATAAATGAGTTAAAACCTCAATGGTACAAATCTATGTAGCAATTTGTAAATGACATTTCTAATGAAAACAAAAAGCATAACACCCTAACAATTAACATTAAACTCAAGCATTATTATATTTTAAGTGATAAATAGGGAGGTATCATCAAATTCACAAATCAGCAACTGGTATCCCAGATCATAACCAGTGGTCCATTTCCTTTCTCTTGCTATGTGATTGTGACACAGAGGCAGCTAGTGTGCTCATCCCTCAGATCTGATTATCTCTGCACTCTACCCCTGTGCAGACACTTATCACCTGACTACCAACATAGCACAAGTCCAATAAGAGCCAAAGACTGAGGAGCACAAAGTCTACCAGGTTCTCAGTGCCAGGAGTTCACACAGACAGAACAGGTTATAGTTGAAAATGGAAAACCATTTGTAAAATTCGGGCCAATTTCTCTCTAAATTATTGTCTGAGAGTAATTTAATAGAGAAGAGGTGTGCATTATAATTTGCATGACAAAGGGAGATCATTTCTCATTTTGTAACCTGAAATAATGATCAAGTGGTTCCTTTAAGGCACTTGTCTATAAAATAATGAGATAGATAGACAGACAGACAGACAGAGAGATTCCATATCTTTCTGTCACAAACAACTGGCATGTCACATCACTAATCTTTCCTTGGTTAGAGATAGAGACTAGAAAGGGAGAAAGTGTGGAAATGATCCATTAAACATGAAAGGAATGGAAATGTTCTTCTCTGAGTATGAAATGGAGATAAACTGAGGACTGTGTAATCCTGTTGGTAAATCAGAACCAGCTGGACTCCCTAATACCTTTCCACAAATAACCACGGAAGATGGTTAGTCATCAACTTTTAAAGCACCACAAACACCTGAATTAATTTGTCTGAGAACACATCACGCTGCCTAGCTGGTTATAAAGAATTCAAAGACAGTCATTTCTAAGACAGTAGCCTTTTGTCATATAAATTGGTGTTTCCACTACATTTAAAGTTTTAGTTAATTGAACAAGTATAAGTGGAAGGAATCAGGATATTCTATGTAAAAATCTAAAAAAGAAAACCATGGCTCATAAAGAAATACACTGACAGTGTAACAAGGCCTCTTCCTTAAAAAACAATTTATTTAAGGAAATGGTATGAAAAAATTATCTTCCTTGGTGGAGTACAAAAGCTCACAGTTAGTTTATTTGAGATGGTGAAGAACCATACACTGTAACCTAAGCTTAAAAAGCAGAAAGTCCACACATTTTTTTCTCAATAGTATCTAGCTTTAAGAAAACAAAATTATGAACACAGCAATTTTGATTTTAACACTGTACAGGGTAACTCTTCATAACACTTCACCTACAGAATACAGCACCTATAGAGAATGGAGACTTTGCAAGTCAGGTTAACAATTATTGCTCTTTTCTCTTCTTCAAAATTATGACAAATTTCCCATGGGTCTTCAGATGTTCAACTTGTTCTGTTTCAGGTGCCAGAAAATTCTGTTCTGTTTTAAGCTTTCTGTTTAAATCTCAAGTCTCATTTCTTATGGTAGTTCTAAAAGGTCTCCACAAACTGAATTAGTGAACACTGAACTGTGGCTCCTCACAGAAATACAAGATTAAGTTCCTGTGGGTCTCTAGTCACATCATGTTTGCCAACATCTCATCTTTAAACAGAAACACACATAAAGCATGGTTATGATTAATACATAACCTTATGTGTTTCTGTGTAAAAACCCCCTGTTTAATATATATTGTTGATCTGTTAACATCAAACACACTATAATTCATGCCTAAATGCAGCTCATCTAACATGTATTTTCTCCATAAGGCACATCACGGTTTTCTTGTATTTAGGAGCATTAGACAGCATTTCAGCACCACGCACTACTTCAGAGAAATCACCAACAAAAAGTACAGAATGCAAAGGTAACACTAAACAGACCACAGAAAAAAGAAACTTGTTTATATTATGAGAGCTGAAACAAGGAGGCAGAGCACTGCCTTCTTTAACCTATGCTGGGAACGTGCACAATGGGGACTCAAAATTTTTTGCTGCTTTGCACACATCTGCAAATGACTGCAAAAGCACTGAAAGTGTTGAGAATTGAGTATTGGTTTGGGGGTTACAAATACATTTTAGTGAATAGGTGAAGTACAGAATCTGTGAATAATGACAACCAACTGTATAAAATAAATATACAGACAATTTCAATGGAAACTAAGGGGAAATGAACTAAAAACAGAATTAAGAGAATATGCAGATTTTAACTATTTCAGTTGGACCATCACTCTGCTATACTCAAGGATCATTAACGTGTTTTAAGACTTAATAAAAGATGAAATTGATTCCATTACATAAAATGATAAGAAAGCCATTCCATATAAATGAAATGCTTGATTTATCATTGGTTTGCTTGTTTCAGTAAGTGCAATCTTTACAGTTAAAGATTTCAGAGGCCCATTTTATCTCACAACCTTTTTGCCTTACCCTACTGTGGTAGACACTCACTCCTTACCAATGTTTGGTTCTGCTCTACCCCTAGACACATGGAAGGATTACACTTCCAAGAGATACTGTGGCAGGGCCATGTGAGTTTCTTTAGCCCATGGAATGGAATATGAGAAAGGTAACAACTATCTTTGCCTGGTGAAGACATTTGACAGTGCTTACCTAAACCACTGTTCCTCTGGCCACTGTGACCCACAGCCTTCCCAATGGTGAAGTCTCCATCAGTTTTTTTAGTCACACAGAGAGGATGATATAAAATAGAACTTCCCATTGCACCCCCATTATTGACATGCAATAGACATTTAGTGTGAGTAAGAAATAAACCTTTACTGTTTGAAGCTGTTGTTTTGAAGAAATTTGGGGTTGTTTTTACAGCAGCATAAGCTAGTTTATCATAACTGATACAAACACCTAAAATAAGATTCTCTTCGGTCTGGTTGGAAATAGTGACAATATTCATTAAATAATAATTTTTAGGAAATCATTGTGCATATTTGTCTTTAAAAGGGGTCATATGCTTAATTATTAAAATTAATGTTCACAATTTATTAAATACTTATGTCCCACTCATTGTTCTAAACACTTTATATATTATCTCATTTAAGACCTAAATATAAGACTATATACTATAAAAGTTGTAGAGGAAAACATAAGCAGAATACTCTTTGACATAAATTGCAGCAATATTTTTTTGATCTATCTCTTAGAGTAATGGAAATAAAAGCAAAAATAAGCAAATGGAACTTAATTAAACTTAAAAGCCTTTGCAGGCAAAGGAAACCAGAAACAAAACAAAAAGACAACCTACGCGATGGGAGAAAATATTTGCAAATGATGAGACTAACAAGGGATTAATTTCCAAAATATACAAACAGCTCATACAGGTCAATATCAAAAACGAAAAACGGGCAGAAGACCTAAATGGACATTTCTCCAAAGAAGACATACAAATGGCCAACAGCACATGAAAATATGCTCAATATCCCTTATTATTACAGAAATGCAAATCAAAACTACAATGAGGTATCACCTCATACCAGTCAGAACGGTCATCATTAAAAAGACTTCATATAATAAATGCTGGAGAGGCTCTGAAGAAAAAGGAACCCTCCTACACTGTTGATGGGAATGTAAGTTGGTGCAGCCCCTATGGAGAACAGTATGAGGTTCCTTAAACAACTAAAAATAGACTTACCATATGATTCAGCAATTCCACTCCTGGGCATATATGCAGAGAAAACTCTAACTTGAAAAGATACATGTACCCCAATGCTCATAGCAGCACTATTTACAACAGTCAAGACATGAAAACAACCTAAATGTCCATCAACAGCCGAATGGATAAAGAAGATGTGGTACATTACTCAGCCATAAAAAATGAAATAATGCCATTTGCAACAACATGGATAGATCTAGAGATTATCATACTGAGTGAAGTAATTCAGAGAAAGACAAATATCATATGATATCACCTGTATGTAGAATCTAAAAAAAAAAAGATACAAATTAACTTATTTATGAACCAGAAATAGACTCACAAACGCAGAAAACAAACTATGGTTACCAAAGGAGAAAGAGGTGTCAGGAGGGGTTAGGAGTTTTGGATTAACATATACACACTATTATGTATAAAACAGATAAATGATAAGGACCTACTATATAGCACAGGGAACTATATTCAACATCTTGTAATAACCTATAATGGAAAGAATTTGAAAAAGAATATATATATATGTATATGTACCACTAAATCACTTTGCTGTACATCTGAAAGTAACACAACATTGTAAATCAACTATAGTTCAATAAAAACAATTGTGACAGTTTTTTAAAATATTACTACCAAAAAGAGAGAGGCTAGTTATAACTAGAAACCACCACAGTAGGCAAAACACAAAGCTGATTTGAAGGGATTTTACCAAAAGGAGCAATCTGAGGAGAAAATGAGACTTCAACAAAAAATCTAAGTGAATTTAAATCACAAGGAACTGAAGGATAATTTGCAAGACATAAATGATCACTTATAACAGAATAAGCAGATAACAAATTTCTAGCAAGGTGGAATGGGAATCTCATTTTACTAAAGAAATCTCTAAGCAACTATGAGAAGTAAGAGTTGTCTTTAAATACATGTCATGGCCACTGGAAAAACAGTATCAGTATTAAACAGTCAAGTTAAGACCTTCCCTCTCATTCTAATCTTTACCATTTCTCCCAACTCCCAAATTGTACTCTGAAGAGTCAGAAGACACAGCAAGTAAGGAGAGAGGCAGGTGGAAGACAGGGTGACTCATTTTAAAACTAAAACTCCCTTGTTCCAGGAACTCCCTCAGAAACCATCCCAGATAAATTGGTATGGATGGTACCTGAGTTAGGAGAAAGGAAACCAATCATGTTCATTTTCCTTAAAGTCTTTTCCCTCAGTTTGGGTAAGCCTGGAGAAAAAAGAATCTTTAACTCTAAATAATATTAGGTCTTATTATCATTACCGCCATCACAGGAATATATATACATATATACATAAACATATAACATATATACACAAATATATATGACTAAACAGAGTCTGTTCTGTGTGTATATATGTATTATATATGTATGTGTAGATATTCTATATGCATATATGACTAAACAGAGTTTATTCCTCTTTTGAAAAGTAATCAGTAATATCATACAGCCTATGAAGTATGTCTGGAGTGACAGCTTTAAGGAAAAATAAAATTGCTTTATGAGAGCATTCTATCACTTATGTTCTTTCAAAGTAGCAACTGCATAAAGTATTATTCTTTACATTTCAAATTTAATGTACTTGGAATTGGTATTTATATGTCATGTGAGATAATAAAATAATTTTTCTAATATGAGTATTCATTTATTGAATAATTTATTCTTTCTCCACTAGTTGCAATCATTTGTTAAGTCTAGTTTTAGTTTTTAAGTAACCTCCATTCTGTTCTCCAGTGGCTGCACCAGTTTACATTCCCTCTTACAGTGTACGAAGGTTACCTTTTCTCCACATCCTCTCTGGTGTTTATTATTTGTAGACTTTTTGGCAATAGCCATTCTGCCCTATGTGAGGTGATATCTCATTGTGGTTTTGATTTGCATTTCTCTAATAATCAGCAATGCTGAGCATCTTTTCATGTGCCTGTTGGCCACCTGTATGTCTTCTTTGGAAAAATGTCTATTTAGGTTTTCTGCCCATTTTTTGATTGGACTGTTTGTTTTTTGATATTGAGTTGTATGAGCTGTTTCTATATTTGGGATAATAATCCTTTGTTGGTTGCATAATTCGCGAATATTTTTTCCCATTCTGTAGGCTCTCTTTTTGTATTGTTGATGGTTTCTTTTGCTGTGCAAAAGCTTTTAGGTTTGATTAGGACTCATTTGTTTATTTTTGTTTTTATTTCTTTTGCCTTAGGAGACTGATCTAAGAAAATATTGCTATGATTTATGTCAGAGAATGTTTTGCCTGTGTTCTCCTCTAGGAGTTTTATGGTGTCATGTCTTACATGAAGCTTTTTAAATCAGTTTGAGTTGATTTTTGTAAATGATGTGAGGAATGTTTTAATTTCATTGTTTTTTATGTGGCTGTCCAGCATTCCCAACAGCACTTGGTGAAGAAACTGTCTTTTTCACTGTATATTCTTGCCTCCTTTATTGTAGATTAATTGACTGTAGGTGCATGGTTTTATTTCTGGACTCTCTATTCTGTTTCATTGATCTATGTGTCTGTGTTCTTGTGACACTTCTTCCAATCCAAGAGCATTGGATATCTTTCCATGTCTTTGAATCATCTTCGGTTTCCTTCATCAATGTTTTATAGTTTTCAGAATATAGGCCTTTCACCTCCTTGGTTAAGTTTATTCCTGGATATTTTACTTTTTGATGCAATTTTCAGTGAGGTTTTTTTTCTCTTTTTGATATTTAATTTTTAGTGTATAGAAACACAACATATTTCTGTACATTTTTCTTTTATTCTGCAACCTTGCTGAATCTATTTATTAGTTCTAATAGTTTTTAGGTAGAGATTTTTGGGTTCTCTATATAGAGTATAACGTCATCTGCAAATACTGATAGTTTCACCTCTTCCCCTTCCACTTTGGGTGCACTTTGTTTCTTTTTATTTTCTGATTGGTATAGATGGGACTTCCAAAACTACGTTAAGTAGGAGCAGTGAGGGTGGGCATCCTTATCTTGTTCTTGAATTTAGCAGGAAGGCTTTCACCTTTCACCATTGAGTATTCCGTTGGCTGTGGTTTGCCATAAACGGCCTTTATTATGTTGAGGTATGTTCCCTCTATACACCCTTTGATGAGAGCTTTTATCATGAATGGATGTTGAATTTTGTCAAATGCTTTTTCTGCATTTATTGAGATGATCATGTGTGTTTTTCTTTACTTTTGTTATTGTGGTATATTACATTGATTGATTTGTGTATGTTGAATCATCCTTGTGGCCCTGGAATAAATCCAACTTGATCATGGTGTATAACCTTTTTATGTATTATTGGGTTTGATATGCTAATAATTTGTTGAGGATTTTTGCATCTATTTGCATCAAAGATACTGGCCTTCAAATTTCTTTTTTTGTAGTGTTTTTGGTTTTGGTATCAGGGTAATGGTGGCCACACAGAATGAATTTGGGAGTATTCCCTCCTCTTCAGTTTTTTGGAATAGTTTGAGAAGAATAGGAATAACCTCTTCTGTATGTGTTTAGCAGAATTCCCTAGTGAAGCTGTCTGGTTCTGGACTTCTGTTTGCAGATTGGTTTTGTTTTTGTTTTTCTTTCTTTCTTTTTTTTTACAGATACTATTTCATTTGTAGTAATCAGTCTGTTCAAACTATTTCTTCTTGACTCAGTCTTGGCAGGCTGTATGTTTCTAGAAGTTTGTCCATCTCTTTTAGGTTGTCCAATTTGTTGGCATATAACTTCACAGTGTTCTCTTATAAGTTTTTGATTTCTGTGGTATTGGTTGTTATTTATTCTCATTTCATTTCTTACTTTGTTTATTTGAGTCTTCTCTTTTCTTCTTGGTGAGACTGACTAAAGGTTTGTCAGCTTTATCTATCTTAAAAAAAACGGCTTTTGATTTCATTGATGTTTTCAATCTTTTAATCTCTATTTTATTTGTTTCCTATTTGATCTTTATTATTTCCTTCCTTCTGACTTTGGGCTTTGTTTGTTCTTTTTCTAAATATTCTAGGTGGTAGGTTAGGTTGTTTATTTGAGATTTTTCTTGTTTCTTAAGGAAAATTTCTATTGCTATGAACTTACCTCTTAGAACTGCTTTTGCCAAATTCCATAAATTTTAGAAAGTTTTGTTTTTATTTCATTTGTCTTGAGGTGTTTTGTGACCTAGTATATTACCTATATTTTAATATGTTTTCAAATATTTGCTGCTGGATTTAGATATGTATTGTTTTTTGTGTATCAGTCCTAAAACCAACAACTCTGGTGAATTATCTTACCAACTTTAATATTTGGTAGAGTTTCTTGAGTTTTCTATGTAAACAGTATCTTCCATTTACAGTAACAGTTTTATTTCTGTTTTAATTCTATACTTTTTATACATTTTTCCTGTCGTCATGTGATGACTAGGACCTCCAAAAATGAATGGAAGCAGCAATAACATGCACCATAGCTTCATTTCTGATTTATAAAAAGTGACTCTATCATTTCATTGTCAATTATGTGTGTTGCTGTAGGTTTTGGTAGATAACCTTGATAACCATGATCAAGTTAAGATGTTTCCCTTCTATTTCTGGTATACTATAAAAATTTGTTATTGTTTAATCTGTTTTTAAGTATAAATGGGTATTACATTTTATTGAATGCTTCTATGAAGAGTACTATGTTAAACAATACTTTGTTAAATTTGCTTCAATTTCTTGGATACATCTGACTTGGTCTTGATGTATGTATGTATGTATGTATGTACATATGGGTAGATATCTCTAGATTCTGTCAACTAATTTTTTTCAGGGTTTTTCTCCATCTTCATATTTCCTATATTTTTTTATTTTTAATTCCTTTACCTGGTTTTGGTATCAAAATTATACTAGCCTGATAAAATGATTCCAAAAATATTTCCTTGCTTTATTCTCTGGAAGGGTTTGTATAAGATTAGAATTATCTGTTCTTTGAGTCATTAATAAAACTCTTCCTTAAAATAATCTCATGTTTAGTGAGTTTTTTCTTAGTAGATTTATATTTACTGATTAAATTTATTTAATAATTATAGGATTATTCAATCTTTTATTTCCTCTTCAGTCAGTTTGGTATCTACTATTTTGGTAGACAATGCCCATTCTGTAAAAATTTTCAAATATATTACATAAAATTATTATTAGTTTTCCCTTTTTTTCTTTTTCATTGAAGTTAAGTACTGAATCCTTACTCATAACTTTTTAAAATATACACTGTTGCTTTTATACTGTGCATGTTAAAATAATAAAGACATCTTGACACCTCATCCTTAAAAACGTAAGTTAGCTACTCTAAAAAACCCAAACATCTCTTAAATGCTAAAAATAGTATTATCATAAGTAACAAATGAATAGTTTTAACTACTTATTTTGGGGAATCATTTTTACACCATACTGTACAGACAGAAGAGTGCATAAATTATGTGTATAGCTCAATGAACTTCTCAAAATGAACACCTGCATATAACCAGTACCCAGACCAAGATAAAGAGTAATACTCCTACCCCAGAAGAACCCCTACTTGTTCCTCCCTATCACTAAGCTCCCAAAGGGAAACCACTGTTATATTGACTTCTAACACCATAACTTATTTTGTCTGTTTTTGAACTTTATACAATATATATTCATATTATATAGATTCATTTTTATATTGCATCCCTAACTCAACATCTTATTTGTAAGATTTAACTATGCTGTTGTGGGTAGGAGTAGTTTATTCGTTTTAATTGTACGAATACTAAAGGGATTCCTAGCAGACCACTGTGAACAGTTCTTCTTTTTCTTACCTGCCTTATCTGCCTAAAAGCAGTCTCCTAAAATAATTCAGCTTTCATTAATCCTCTCCTTGAGAGTCTCACAACCAGGGAAGATTGACTCCTATCACCAAAGACAAATAGGGATAAGAAATCACCTGAAGAGACATGGTCACAAAACTATTGTATCTATCTGTCTCTTAAGGGCTCATTTATCTTTCCAAAAAGCCATTTGTTTTCTCGTTAAGTGCCCTTTCTCTCCTTCCATTTCCCCTATTGAGAAAATATTTATGCCCCAAATTCTAACCTATCTCTTTGTGTCACATTTTCCCCTGAACTCCCACTTACATATGTGAAAAAAAAAATCTGTCTTTTCTGTTGCTTATCTGCCTATTGTCAGTTTAATTCACAGGCCCCCCAAGTATTGACCTAAGAGGATAGAAGAAAAGTTTTCCTCCCTGACAATATTATAGCAAAATTTATTTATCCATTCTATTTTAATGAATAAAGTTGTTCTGAATGTTCTTTTGTGTGTTTTCTCATGCTTATATGTATGCATTTCTTTGATTATATCCAAGAAATGGAATTTCTGGATCACAGAATATACATATGCTCAGGGTCAGTAAATTCTTTTGTATAGATTTTTTTTTAACTTACATATCCCTGTTAATATAGAGCACATTTTAAAATTCTCATTGGATTTTCAGACATTATCTTTGGGGAAAAAAAATCAAGCCTCTTACTCATTTTATTATTGGTTCATCTATCCTTTTTTTTTTTCTTGAATCTTGTATGATTTTGTAGGACACTTCCTTATATTCTGGACATTAACACTTTTTAAAATTATTTAGGTTGTAAAATATTTTCTCCCCTCCTTTGTCTTGCCTTTTCAATCTCTTAATGATACCTTCTGATAAACAGAAGTTCCTCTTCTTTATGTAACTCACTGTGTCATTACTTTCTCACTTGTTTGTCAGTGTATGTAAAGGTATGTTTGCTATCTTTTTATCTCCCATTTTGTATCAGAAGGATTTTTAAATAATTTGATCTCCATGTTGTCAGAAATATATGCCTTTTTTTTTCTTTTTTAAGAACATAAAATCAACTTTTCTGGAAAAGAAATATCAATACATAGGTCACCTGCTTTACCTTAATTTACCATGGCTAAAAAAGTACAATCAGATTTTTTTTCTTTTAACAAACTGATCTCATATAAGTAAGTTCTAATCTTGATTCTATAATAACTAGAGAGAAAGTCCTGGATCAAATTCTTCTGTATCCCTCAAGTGTCCTTTTATGTCACTTGTCTCTAAGGCCCTTGGTATTTGTTTTCTCTAAGCACTGTCATGGCAACAAACTCTTCATGAACTCCACCCAGCTCCACTCAGCTACTACCCTCATAGGGCACAAAGTTGCTGGTCTCCTGCCTGTACCATGAGACTCTGACTTCACCCTAGAACTTCTTTGTTGCTGATGAAGTATGCAATTGGAAAGACAAGGGAATGGACACCCATGGGGTGAAATTTTGACCAAGGGAGGTAGGAGCCAATGGAAAATTTTCTCTCTTCTCCTATCCCTGGGCAGACTGTTTTGAGAAACACTTGTTCATATGTTCTCTCAAAATATGGTCGTGCAAAATCAAGTAAACAGTTTAACTTGGTAACAAGAAGTGGCTAGCTGGGTAACACATTCTCTCCTTCTCTTCCCTTCTCCCACATCCTGCTCTCCTGGGACTGAACTCCCCAGTAAATTAGTATCATAGAAACATTTGCCGCAGGATCTGCTTTCCAGGGAAGTTAGAAAGACACTTAAGCACTCCATGAATCAGATTCTTACGTTCAACAAAAAAGCACCACTGAACTAAGTGCTCTCAGTTTCATTTTCCTTCCAAAGTTCAATGATTCTTTCTTTTGAGGGGGAAAAAAAAAACAACTTGTGATTCCACCCTTGGTTGTAGTATGCCCAGCAGGCATTGAAAAAAACACTGAAAGTGAAAACAGTAGAAAAGGAAGTTACTTTTAGGTGTTGGGGGAAATAACTGCAAAATGAAGTAGTACAAATTAGAAAATACAACCAATAAATCTCTTTAATTCTCAAACATAATCTGTCTAATATTAACTATTTTGATACATCAAACATAGGAACAAAAAAAGTGTTGTTTTGATTAATGAGTACTGATGATGCCAAAGGAAATTTTCATTGGTAGATTTTTGTTTTTACAGAAGCATCTGCATTTTAACACTACCCCCTCTATATTTCCTATCTTCCTTATCTTTTAACTGCAAACTGTGTCAGTAGTAAGTGGGAAAAATCACAACCAAGCATACTATACTGAACATTTCCTTTTTAAAGTACGCATGACTTTAGCTGGTAAATCTTGGTGTTAAAATGAATTTCATTAATAATTTGATTAGCATTCTCTACATTCTCAGTGAGGTTCCTGAGACAGCCAGCATGATCACCTGGGGCTACTCATCATAACTTACTCCCAAACCTTTATCTACCTCTACTGGATCAGCATTGTAGGGGGTGTGGCTTGAAAGTACACATTTAACACTATCTGTACATGGATACTTTTGATAGGGTTCAGGACATGCCATCCCAAAAATATGGCACCTCCACATTTTGACTATTTGAAGCTGAAGGAGTTTGAGAAAATGGCAGGTACAGGAAGGACTCTTGCCCTTTCCTTGAAGCAGGTCATAAGACCCTCATGCGAAAGATGCCCTCCCTATACCCAAAGGAAAGGAACATTCTTATCTCCAAGGTGGAGGGATATAAAGAAGCATCTGAATGAACTTCAGACCTTGCTAAGTTTCCCCCAGTTTACTACACTTGCCTCATACCCTTTGCTCCACCATATTTCTCACAAATGTCCACTGTTCATCAAATCTAGCATAAAAATACTTAGATTTAACCATTTCTTCAGTCTTCATTTACTTATGAAGAGTCCCATGTCACGTAAAACTTACACTAAATACATTTGTATCCTTTTCTCCTGTTTATCTGCCTTTGTCAACTTAATTTTCAGATCCAGTTAGGGACCCTAATAGAACCAAGCAAAACTTTCTACCTTCCATACACTCATACATTAAAGTTTGCAGACCACTGGTTCATTAAAACCTTCCTTCTAGCATACAGGTTTTTATTATCTTCAAACACCCTGAAGTCAAAAATTTGGTTCCTCTTATCAGAGAACCATCTCCATGAGTTGGGCTTTGGGGTATGGTATGAAGAAGTGCTTGTTAGACTGGCAACAAATACAATGGCTCTTCAAAAGGCTTGGAATTTTGCGCACACACACACAAACGAAGTGCAGGACATTTTTGGATTCACTTCAGAGGATTTTTTTTCTAAACCAAACACAAACCAGAACGCATTTTATTGTGAAATAGTTGTACTATGCTAGAAGAATTAGTGTTTTTCAGAGAAAACAGGTCTTCTGTTAGTCATATTAATTTATTAACTGTTTTCTTAAGATTTTTCTTTCAGAACAAACTTTTACTGTCCAGTCACATGTTTTCTATATAAAACTTAATTAAATCACAAAGATTTCTAATCATATAAAGAGAGAAGCATACACATACATACACACACACACATATAAAATGAGGTAGAAGAAAATTTCAAAGGTCATTTTTTTCCTGATTAAAATTCATAATAAAATTATAACAGCTATGTTTTTCATCAAGGAAGTATTTAAGCAGCTAATTTTTATATAAATCTATTCCATGCTAGTTCAATAGAAGGATCATAATCTTGTTAAAATGCAATTCAGAGGGAACAGTGGGTGGATAGCTATTAACATGTGAAAGCAATGAATGAATGCACTGAATAAATAAACCCTATAAATTACTCACAGCTAACCATCAGAATTTAGATGATTTTTTTCCATAAATTAGGTGACACCTTAAAATATTTTTAATATGCCAGGCAAATTTGCTTTTGCACATCTCAGCAGTAGCTGAGCTCCAGGGCAACTTGGGAATAAGGGCCAAGATCACACACGTGTCAGGAACCTGTGACAAGGCCCTGTCGTTATGCCAGGACTTGATGTCCTGATCAGCTTGTTAGTGACTCCTTCAGAAACTCCACACAAAGGATGGTAGATTCTCAGCAAGCATCCAAAGACAAATATGGTAGCTGTTTTTTTCCCTCTCCTGATTTTTTTTTCTTACACTGTTTTTTACCTCAAAACTAGCTCAATTAAATTTTTATGAGTTATAAAATATTTTATTTCTGCCATCCACTTAAAAAAGAAATCCTGCAAACTACACGTTGCCACTCTTTTAATTTTGGTTAGTATTTGCCATCAGCATTAAGGACAAAGAGAGTGTGTGCCTCTCATTTCTCAGCTGAAAGGCTTGAGAATTTGGCCTAACAAAGGTACTTAGGTAATTTCATCTCTCACATGTAACATTAAGGCCTTATTAAGTTTAGCCTAAATGGATAAAATTACAATGGAGGAGAGGAAGTAGTACTCATCATAAAAGGAAACATCTCTAGAGATATTCTGGGTTTCACCCTTTTTCATGCTCAATTCTTTAGTGATTGCTTGTCACTCTATTGTAGGAAGCATTTGTCTTGTTCTCATCCCAGTATTCCAATATCAATTCTCATTTAATCACACATTGAAGAAAACTACAGTGCAGCTATTTATAAAAAACAGTTTTATTTTTAATTTTCTGAGTGTTTATTTATATCACATGTGAACAAAAGTGAAAAAAGGATTAAAAGGGGGGAAAATTTCTCACGTTTGGATAATAAACTGAGCACTGACCATATTAATTTTTGACAGTCATAGAATTTTTTTAAGTCAGTGATCTTGATATCATAGGCAAAATTACTTCTTAAGTCAGGCAAACTATGAGAAATGAAAAGATAATAAGACATTTTTCAGCAAAGGGATTTTCAAAATCAGAATTGCTGTTTTATAGGCACTGTTGCTAGGTGATCACTGTAGCTTGGAGTTTCAGATGAACCTGCCAGGAAAGGCAGATTTTGCTTTGTTTTGTCTTATTTTGTTTCCTTTATCAGTTTAAAAAAGATTAGCATAGCAAACATGTGTAGTAGCTAAAACCTTATGATAGCACTTAGAATGACTATAAGTTCCATAAAATTTTGATGCTTTGTGTGGGGGTTATGAAAAGGAATAGCAGCTTGCAAGTAAACAAGCTTTTGGTTATTCTAAGAATGTTTTATGGTGACACATCCTAACCAAATGTTTGATTGAGTTTAATACAAAAAATTAAAAAGAATCCAAGTATGTCTAGTATGCTGTATTCCAAATGTTGCTAATTTGACTTCCCTGGTTGATCATTTCTGAAAGGAAAAAATCTAATTTATACGTAAACTAAAGTGAAAAAATACTTTTTATGACAAAGTACACTATATGCTACAGTTGTACTTCATTCTGACATTCCTGTCTGAAGCTACATTAGAAATGGCTATTCTGGAGAGGTCAAGAGCCTTCCTACAACTTGCTATAAAAATTACTCATTTCCCCCCCCCCCCAAATTGATTCAATACCTCCTATGTGGCAAGACAGTGCTAGGTAGGCACTGCTGGTAACAATGTGAAAAAGGCAGACACAATCTCTGATTCAGGGAGCTTACAGTTACTGGGGAGGGTGAACATCAGTTAAATAAACACATTATTAGGACAATTCTCCCAGAATGTGTGGCCCCGGCCCATGCACACCACCACAGTCAGCACTGAAATCACAACTGAGAGGTCCCTCTGGAGCCACAGAACTATCAAATATCCTTCAAAGTGGGAAATGAAACACGGAAATATTTTTCTCACTTGGAGTATGTCTGGTGTTTACTTATTCAAACATGTAGATGACCATGTCTTGATGAAAGCTGCCATGTAGAACTGAGAATCTTTATTTCTGAAAAATCTTATTTAGCCAAGTTCCCTGAGGAAAGCATAGACACAATATTTTCTTTCCTCATCTGAGAAATCTAAGGATTGTTAAATCTTTTCTCAAGGTATATTTAGCATCATTTCTCTCCCAGAGAATGATACCAGTAGGGTTAAGAAACAGCAATAAGGCATCTCAGGCCAGGGTAAATGTGAGACTGAAGAAAAGTGAGAAAAAGAACTGCAACTGTCCCTTCCTACCCCAGTTGCTAACTACAGAAAAGCAGAAGAAAATAAGACACTTGGTGTAGTTTTATCTGATGAGTAACATAACAGTAGAATTTGAGAAATAAAAGATTAACCATATATAACCAAAAGAACTGAAATCAGAATCTCAAAGAGCTATCTGCACCCCCATGTTCACTGTAGCAGTATCCCAAAAGCCAAGATATAGAAACACCCTAAATGTTCAACAATACATGAACAGATAAAGAAAATATGGTGTATGCATACAATGGACTATTATTCAGCCTTCAAAAAGGAAATACTGTCATTTGTGGCAACATGAATGGACCCAAAGGACATTATGCAAAGTAAAATAAGCTAGTCACAGAAGGACAAATGTTGCATAATTCCACTTATATGAGGTATCTGAAATAGTCAAATTCATAGAAACAGAGAGTAGAATGGTGGTTGCCAGAGCTGGACGAGGGGAAATAGGGAGTTACTATATAGTATGCAACTACATAGCTATACACTATGGGTGTCTAGTTCTAGTTATGCAAGATGGATAAGTTTTTGAAATATGTTTGCAACACTGTATTTATAGTTAACAATACTGTATACACACTTAAAAATTCGTTAGGTTAGATCTCATGTTAAGCAAAATAAAAATGAAAAAAATAAAAGGGGTGAATGGATAAAAGAATGGATAAATAAAAGAAAACTTACTTGATTAAAAAAAAAAAAGATTAACCAGAGTCACTAGTCTCACTTCATTTATTCTACTCCCTCTACTAGAAACTAGGGATGAATGTGGGGGCAGACCAGCAGACACTGAATCTGAGTTTCTTTTCCTTTCCTTTGTGAAAGCAACTTTTTTATTCCCATTGAACAATGTCCTCATTCTGTTACATGTTTTCAGTCTTTTCTCTGGCAATCAAGCCGTAAAGCTACACAAAATACTTGTGCTTCATGACTTCACCTGAGCATTAACTTATCCTGCTATGCCTAGCAAAGATAAGTGAGAGTGAAATAGTGTAGGACGCAGAATCCACAGCTGTACAAGGTATTCTAATTTTTTTCCTGGGTCAAGGTAGATGACCAGAAAGTTATAAGCTTATATCTCACAAAGTTAGTTGAGAAATTCTTTCTTTGATTACATTTTAATGTTATGTCTTCATTTTTTATCAAATGTTGATATCAGAAATAACCATCCAAATGAATAACATTTTATGATTTCTATAAAGTACTGTTGAAAACCGTTGTCCATTGTATTAATCAGTGTTCTTAATACAAAGTCACACATGTGGACACACTGAGTAATTTACTGTTCCCAAGAGAGGGACTAATCATGCTGTTCTTGGCTTTTCCTAAAGTCCCAGACAAGGTGCTAAAAGTGACCCAAGCACACCGTCTACCATGTGAAACCATCCTTCCTTGGCCTTGGCAGCTGAAGTTTGAGGAATAGAACAGCGCAGAGTTTGGCCCATGCTCAGAGGCTACTTCTCTTGGCCTATGTGTTCTTGAACAAATAAACTATTCTTTGAGGTATTCAGAAACATAAATGGTAGAGACCCTTCTTCAAGGTTCATCTAATATTGCTGAAATAAATGAAAGTGCTCACTAAACAAAACATTTACACTCATTGGGGGTATCCATTAAGGTACTCATCACTTAATCCTTCAAAATAGAGATGAATGGATAACAAAAACCATTCACTTCTAAATAGCCTGGTTTTGTATGCTTATCACCAGGATCTCTGCCAGTGCAGAGCAAGAGTCCTCAAATGATGTATGAGAATGCTGAAATGGCAGTCACACAGGTATTGACCCACAAACTGGTTTGTTTTTCTGTTTTTTAAGAGATTCTCTTCAAAGGGGCAAAAAGACGTTCCTCTGATATATGGAGGAGGAGAAAGAAGAAGAGGAAGTGGAGAAGGAAAAAGGGGAGAAAGAGGAGGAAAACACAGCAGCAGCATCAAAGGAAGAAAGGAAGGAATGCATCGGTAAATTGAAAAGATATTAGAAATTAGAAGCTCTAAATCAGTTACAGAACAATGCACAACAGCCATTCTAGCTACGAAGCTAGAAGGCACATAAATCCAAGAAATATACACACCTGAGTAATAAAACAATAGCACCAAATAGAGGGGTCAGAATGACAGGTTTGGGGAGTATTTTCCTCTTAAAATACAGAGGTACTATATCTTATTTGTTAACTCAATTCAGGGTCATTTAGACCTTAGACTAGTGAACAATGAAGTATATTAACTTGGGATTAGATTTAGCTATGACTGACAGAAAACCCAAAATATCCATGGTAAGCAAGATGGAAACTTATTTGTCTTATGAAAATTGAGGAAGTCCAGGGCTAGATTTACAGTTCCAAAACCATAGGAACTCCAGACTCCTTCTGCACTGTTGTTTGTATCTTGTAGTCCAAGATTGATCAAGTTTCAACATTATGTCCATACTCCACTCAATGAGAAGGAGAGAAAGGAGCGAGAGAGGTGTCCCCACACTGTTAAGAATACTGAAAATTAAACAGGTTATTTCCCATTGGCCAGGCTTTACTCAAATCATCCCAAGTTACAAGCAAGGCTAGCCATTCATCTTCTGGGTGACCATGTGCCCAAAAACTACTTAAGGTGGGATAGCCCTATTTCATGGGGAGAAGGGAAAAACAAATAAGGCACAACTCAGTCTTTGCAATAACAGGAATTGCTTGTATCCTTAGAAAGCACTGGTAAGTACATCAAAACAAAAATTAACTACAAGGGAATGTAAGCTTGGAAAAATAAAAGCATTTCCAAAAGATCACATTGGTAATAACTCAGCTCCTATGTAAGACATTCTGGGACCATGGTAAATTAGGGATAGCTGGGGAAAGTAAGGGGAAGCTAGAACTCAGCAGAACTCTGCTGCCCAGGGCTCACTGGGGAGAGAATATGTGTAATTATTCCAGCAATGGAAGCTAACCTGACAAACAGAGCCAGTGGAGTCTGCAGCAGTGTCTAAAGGGTACAGTAAGATCATGCCAGATTCAGATGATCTAGCTATGAGGAGACCCAATTTAGCAGCTGAAGCACAGTAGTAACTGGTAGAATGTAGTAGTGGAGACAATTTGGAGCCAAGATGGTAGTAGGAATCCATTTAAGGGACCAAGTTTGACAGACAGAATTCTGCACCCAGGAAAGCAGGATAATGATTGGATAGGGCACAAGTCAAAAACTGAATCCAGGGGAACTGGACACACCACAGAAAGAGCTGGTTAAATACACATAATATACCATTAGTACCAAGGAAAAACATGTCACTTAGAGTGAATATCCAGTCCTACCCTTATCCTTGCTAACTTCTTCCTCCATTATTAAATGGTCTAATTCTGCAAGATTGTCATGTGAGAAGTCTCAATATCACTTTTAACAGCTTTATGAAATTTTATGTCTTTTGTAAGATTTGCCATTTTATTGGGGACTTTGTCCTACATTTGTATTATTTTAACAGGTATCAAGAATAGATGGACTGGTGCTGGCCAGTGCTAGATGCTAGATAGTGTTCTGTGGAGAAAGATGGTTAAGTTTTCAAGTGTTTGGCTTATTAGAGAATATTTTTGTGAAGCGACGTCTATCAACATTATGGCTGTGGCAATGTGGATAATTAGTAGTTGGATAACTTAGATGTGAGTAGAATATCTTACTAAGTAAAGATCGAGACAGAAGCTCCTCCCTATAGCTGGCTGATCAGGAGGTGGAAAGCATCTATATCAGTGGTATTGAAGGAGACTCTATCACTGTCATAGCAAATTACCACAAACACAACAGCTTAAAACAAAACCTACTTACAGTCTAACAGTTTCCTTAGGTTAGAATTCTGAGCCCAGTGTGCCTTAACTGGGTTCTCTATTTAGGGCCTCACAAGGCCAAAGTGTCAAGCCAGGCTGGGCTTGTATGGAAGCTCTGGGGACGAATAAGCTTCCAGACTCACTCAAGTTGTTGGCAGAATTCAATTTTGTGCAATGTTAGGGCAGAAGGCTATGCTTCTTTGCTGGCTTGTCAGCTGGGAGTTGTTCCAGCCTCTAAATGTTGCCCACTTTTTGACTTGTGGCCCCTCCATCTTCAAAGCCAGCAAGTGTGTGGAATCTTCCTTATGCTCTGAATCTCTCTGCCTTCCTCTTCTGCTTTTAATGAACATGGATTTTAAAGGGTTTTATGGGATACAGATGGTCCAGGATAATTTCTCTATTTTAAGTTCAGCTGATTCATAATCTTAATTATATCTGCAAAGCCCCCTTTACCATGTAACATAATATAATCACAGGAATAAAACTAGGTGGGGGAGGTAAAAAATTCTATTACTGCAGAGATACAGAAAGATAGAACATCAAAAATTATCCATGTAATATGCAACTTGATTTACTATCAACTAAATTAGGTTCTAGGACAGAAAACTGGGGAATTTTTGATGCCCACTATTATAAATTGAGTCAAGTAATAGAAAATGAAGACATACAAATTCATACTTGTTATGTACACTTTTAGCTTGAATAATTTGTCATCTGCATTTTTATTTCATTTTTTTTCACTGTTGTTCAGTGTTTTTACATAACCTTTACAGTAATTCTAGTGATGCATATTACATTGGATCCTTCAAAATTTACTTGACAATCCACTAAAATTGAATGATTAAATTTTCACAAATATAAGTAATAAACTAAAACATCTGCCTGCTGAAATATTTCCCCTTATTTTATATTTATTCTTCAATATGAGTACACATAGAGAAACTAATGGATAAAAAAATCTCGGTGTTTTTGTTCTTGATCCCTGCTGTGAATGACAGCATTAATTTCACTCTAACCTTAACTGTACAGAATATATTTTATTACTTGTTTGTCCCTGATTGACAAGATAAAATCCCTGCATTTTTATTTATATTTCTTTGAATATTAGTGAAATTTCATATTTTGCCATTGATCTGTTTACTAGATGTTGGAAATGCCTGGTCAGCCTCTTTGCTCTTTACTACTGAGTTTTCTGTGTCTCAGCCTCCGCACCAGCACCAGTTCTTCAGTGAAGCCCTGGTCTGATTGGCCAGCCTCTCCCCATTGCTCTCTTTGATCACATTGTTTTATTCCTTTCATTGCACTCTATGAAATTATCTTGGCTGTTTAACGAACAGTTTTCATTATCTTTGTCTCCCTCCTGAAACTACAATTTTACCTCCATGAGAAGACATATCTGCCCCATCTTTCAGGCCAAAAATAATGCCTGGCATGTTGTAAATATTCAATAACTATTTTTTATTAACTGAATAAAACTTGTGATCTATGTGACTCTTTTGAAAAGAATTTACTCAATCATAATTACCAAAATTATTTTACTGATGTTTCTTCATTTATGCCATATATAGCTCTCCAGAAGAATATTTCTAAGCTTTTATTTTGTTTTTCTGTGACTGCTGGAATGGATCAATTCCAGGGGACTTCATAAAAAAGGTGAGACAGTGGTACGATATGAATGTTGTGTCCTCATAAATGAGATTATTGCTTTTATAAAAGAGAGTCCCACAGAACTCTCTAGCTCCTTCCTCCACAAGAGGACAGAGAAATGGTACCTTCTGTGAATCAGGAAGAAGGTCCTCATCAGACACTGAATCTGCCAAGGCCTTGATCTTGGACTTCCCAGCCCCCAGAACCATGAGAAATAAATTTATTTTGTTAATAAAGCCATTCAATCTGTGGTATTTTGCTATAGAGGCTCAAATGAACTAAGACAGAGATAAAGGGGAGTACTGTCAAGGAGTCAAACAAAGCATTCATATTTACTGTGATATTTTGAGTGTGTGAATGGCCTATGACTATGAGTGGCTAGTTTTTTTGACTTGATATTTCTGTATTTCTAAAAGCAATTACAATTGATAAAATTTTTATTTTTATTTGGATAATAATTGTTTAAATAGGACTAGCACTTAGCCTAATAAGTATATTCATGCATTAAAGTTCCCCAAGGACTAAAGCTATTTTGTCAGATTTTTATGTGGCTTTACCATTGAGTCATTTGTTTTTTCTTACAGGACCCTGTTTCATTGGACCTAAAGTACTGCATGTTCATTTGTATAAAACAAATGCAGCGTTTCACAGCTATGATCCAATCTCAGATTTCCATCCAATGGAAAAATATTACATGTAATCAATTTACTATGGGTTATGTATTGTGATAAAATTCTTTGGAACCATAAATTATGTCTCCAATATATCTAGATATTTTTCAGAGTTATGAAATGAGACTATGTGACACCCAAGATATACATTTCAATGTCAGTGTGACAAATGACAAATGGCAGGATGCCAATGACTTCCCTATCTCTCTCTCAATTCTTTCTCTGTGCATGCACACTTACACACACACATACACACACCACACACACATAGTTACACACACACTAGTGTCCAGACATTCCTGTGCTTTGAAAGATACTTGCTGGTTCCCTTAATAAAATCAAATCCTATGTTGCATGAAGAGGGAAAGCTAGGGTTTACAATACAAACTGCTGGTCTGCTGAAATTACTTACTCCAACCCCAAAGGGTATGGGTTTGATTTTATTCACAATGTACAGATTTCCTTGTATATGATGGCAGAAGCGAGATCCATTCAGGGAAGAATCTTTCCAGGTACTTTAAGCTATAGATAATTAAAGCAAATTATAAAGCTAATATCATATATCCAATTTAGTATATGTGATTTCCTTTGTTATTCCTACATTTTTAGTTAGCTCCTAATTCAATGTTCCAGCCACTTTCCTATGTGAAGACTCTTCCACTATAGTAAACAATGGGACTTACCAGCATCCATTCTGCTGACTCAGAGATGAATAGTCCTAAACCAATTTGGGCCAATGGCATGCATAAAGAGGATTTCACAGATATTCTAGGAAAGAGAAGCTACTGTCTCTTGCTGGATATTAATTATAAGCATCTAGACTCAGTTGCCACTGGTAGCTTTCTTGCAATCAAAAGGAGGGGAATACACCCTAATATGAAGTTGATCCTGGGGGTGACAGATTAGAGGAAGAAGATCAACCTAGATACGTGAAATGACATAATTTAACTTCTAACCACATCATGTCTAGAGTCTTCCCAACTTCCGAAGTTCCAGTTAAATGGGGGGAAAGTCTTTTTCAAGCATTTTGAGTTGCAGTGTTCATTTACTTTCAACCTCAAATATATAAATCATATACCAACCATAGTGGACATAAGGAGCAATATGGTTTTCTTACAGGCTAAGCAGAGATTCAATGTTGTCTTTCCTCACCCACCTAGCCACAGTGTAAACAACAATATCCACAGTGATCCTGAAATAATAAAGACAAATTAATTTTTTGTAGAGTGTAATTTTATTGGACTCTATTCTTTAACCCATAGGTTCAGTAACTTAATTTTTAATTGAGGACGTAGTTGATATTGAAAGAAAGTAATGCTTGATATTCTAAACAAATGTTTAGCCCTGATGGTGTCAGTGGGTCAAAGACCCTCATGGGTAAAAAAGCCACCCTCATTCACTGGGACCATGCTGCTTACTGCTGAATGACTTGTTTGGTCCAAGCTAAAATATCAAAGGGTAAGCAACAGAGAAAGAATCTTTAATTTTATGTGTATGTGTTTTATTTTAATGTCAATCAAGCAAAAAGAACAACATTGCACAGATGGGGATAGAGGGTGGGAAACAGGAAGCAAAACTGTCTCTGATGTTCAAATATTGTTGTTCTTTCTCTTACTTAGGAAACCATCAATGTTGAGAAGGAAATATTCAACTCAGAAACACAGTGAACCTTTACGAGTAGCTGGAATGAGCACAAAGGAAAAAAGATTCTAAAACACTTTTTTTTGGCATCAAGTGAAAAAAAAATTTTAGCTAAAGTTCAGATTCATAACCTGATTCAGTAACTCCCTTAAAAAGAAATACTGTGATGAATTAAAATCAAGCTAAAGAGCTAGCTTCTAATTGGAAAAATGTTTTCAACACAGTTTGTTGTATAGGTCTGAGAGGTCTAGGCAAATAACTCATTTAACACTCTGCCTGCCTGGATATCTGTAGAGTTTTTTTAAAATAGGGACTTTATTTTAAAAAGAAAGCCTTTCAAATAAAGTTATAAATAAGAATTCAAAATATTACATAAGATGTATCCTTTTAATTTAGATCAGAAGTACTCTTTTTCTTTCTTCTGAAGCAGTTTGTCTAAAGCATGTATGCCATCAGGACAGGCAAGAAAAAGTAGGGAGAGCAATGCTGGTGTTCGGGTCAGCAGAATGGGCTGAATGAACTTATCATTTAGTTAATCATAGTCCCTAGTCTCCATGGCCATATCTTCAGCCTGCTCCTGCTCTCAATGTTTCTTTTTTTCAACTATGTATGTTAAGGAAAATATTCTGTATAACTAGTTTTAGAGAGTATAGTAATTATTAACTATTATATGTCTCTATCAGATAGTTAGCAGAAAATAAAATTAAAATAATCAAATAACATAGACAAACATATTGACAAAAATTTGAAGTAGATCACAAAATCTGAAAGGAATACCTGTGTAAGTTGTTTAGCTTTTGGTAGAGTCAGAAAGAGAAAGAATAAAATAAAAAGCTACTGTTCTGAGATGTCACTGGATTCTCACTAATCCTTAAGATTTAATTGAAATAAGCTAACACCATCAGTGAACAGACACCTTGGACTGCAATTGCAGGAGTCTAATCCTATCATAGTTCATGCATCTGTCATCCTTTTGTCTACCTGCTATTATAAAATTTCCTAATCAGTCTAGCTGCTTCCAGCCTCTCTTTTTCTGAATCCATCTCTATACTATTCAGATGGTTTATCTAAAATTCATATTACCAGTTTTTAAAAGTTCAATGACTTTCATTGTCAAGACCTTTAGAATGCAATGCCACGTTCTATATTGTCTTCCTTTACCTAACTCCTCAGCTTCATCTACCATTCCTTGGTCACACTTAATATTTCATAAATTCCAAATTATCCGCAAGTCCCCACATATTTGATCATCTCTCATGCCTCTTAAAATTGCTGGCTATGACTACCCAACACTTGGCCATAATTCTTCCTGAAAAATTCCTTTTGGAGGCATCTATAGATACTTCAAAATTCATACAAGTGTCACAATTTCTCTGCTGCCCTCTTTAGCAAATCCTGGAAGATAAGATGTAAGCCTCTCTCAGAAAATGAAACAACCAACATTCATGGCCTTTATAACCTATAGAACACACTACATATGCTAAATACAAGGTCACACATAGCATTTACATGCTAAACATGTGAAGTGCTATGTTTCAATGTAAAAAACTTGTATCACTACTAGGCTGTCACTAGCATTAATTATATGATACATCTTAATGGATGGATCAATTTTTACATTGTTTACAATGTCTTGCACAGTTTATCACAATATAAAGATGCTTGAATCGGAATATTTAGATTGTATGAAGTGATAAAACTACTGATTATTGAGATCAGAATAAAATAATATTAAATTCTTGAGAGAATTTTCAAGATCATCTCCCATAATCCTTTCTTAGGTGAGGTCCACAGAGGTGAAATGAAATGCCCAAAATTATATAGTCACTTAAAAACAAAGTCAAAGATGGAATTCTCATTTTCTGAACCCTAATCTGCCTCATTCATTTAGGGTCTGGCATATACTGATCATATAATCCTCCTCCAAATACCATCTTAGATCACATCTTCCAGCTCCTTGCTCCTATTCCTTTCTTAAATATTCCTTAGCTTTCTCTCAGTAATGATTATCCAGCTTAAAATTTTGGGTTAACTAACTGAAATAGTATTGATTAGGACTGTTTCAGCATATATAAGAATGTATAAAGGTTTATTTTTGTTGAAGGATTAACTACCTTTGCATGATTTTCTAAACCTCATACTCATCTTAAAACTAAGACTTACTTGTTACAAACATGTTACAAACAAGGAACTAGAATCAAAGTATGAGTTTTAAAACTTGAATGTACTGTTTCTATTTCTGGGAATGTGCATGTGGTATGTGTGTGTGTTCAATTTACTTTTTGAGTAGGAAATGTATTTTACAATTCAAACTTTTAAAAGTATAAAATGGAATCTTTTTTCTAACTTCCAATCTACTCAGCTCCCATCCTCACAGGCAACAATATATTTAGATTTTAACTAGGTATATTCTTTCAGCAATCATATGCATATATGTGCATGCATGCACACACACACATACACTTTCTTTCCATTACCAAAGTGGTAATATACTATAATACTGTTTTTCATTTTGATATTTTTGCTTAATAGATCTTGGTGGTCTTTTCATAGTAGCACATAAAGAGTTGTCTTCCCTTTTTTTTTTACTGCTGCATATTACTCCAGTACATGGCTATAGCAGAATTTATTTAAACCAGCCTATATTTGTTTATTTAAACCTGTTCCAAACTGGTGGACAATTAGGTTGTTTGAAATATTTTATTATCACAGTGAATAAATTTGTACAACTTCATCACATGTGTATGTGAGTATGTCTGTAAGTTCCCAGAAGTTGAAAAGCTAGGTTAAAGGGTATAAGAACAAGCAATTTTGATAAAAATGCCAAATTTCTCTCTTTAGGAATTATACAGTCTTGTTTTATCACAGCAATGACTGAGAATGTTTGGTTTCTTACATGCCCTTGACAACACAGTGTGTTATCAAATTTTTGTGATTTTGCCTACCTTAAAAGTGAACAGATGTTAGTCTTCTTAATTGCCTTTAACATATTAGAAGTGAGGTAGAATTCTCTTTTTCAGATTTTTAAGAAACATTTGTATTTCTTTTTTGCTGTGAACTATCAATGCATATCCTTTGCTCATTTGGTTATTGTGTGGCTGATTTTTTTCTTATCTTTATTTCCACTGGTTTTTGATATTAAGGGAATTAATCCTTTTTCTGGTGTTATGACTAACAAATAATTTCTTATTTTTGTTATTTGCATTTTGAATTTGATGTTTTTGCCATATAACATTTTTATTTATATATGATATAATTTATCAGTATTTTTTTCTGTGTTCTGAATTTTATGCATTTTAAAAAGTCTTTCCTATCCAATTACCCAGGACATATTTCACAGAACTAGAAAAAATCATAATAAAATTTATATGGAACCATCAAAGACCTAGAATTGCTAAAGCATTACTGAAGAGAAAGAAAGAGGCTGGAGGAATAACTCTCCCAGACTTCAGACAATACTATAGAGCTACAGTCATCAAGACAGCATGGTATTGGTACCAAAACAGACATATAGACCAATGGAACAGAATAGAGAGCCCAGAAATGAACCCACAAACTTTTGGTCAACTCATCTTCGACAAAGGAGGCAAGAATATACAATGGAATAAAGACAGTCTCTTCAGCAAATGGTGTTGGGAAAACTGGACAGCAGCATGTAAAACAATGAAGCTAGAACACACCCTTACACCATATACAAAAATCAACTCAAAATGGATTAAAGACTTAAACATAAGACAAGATACAATAAACCTCCTAGAGGAAAACATAGGCAAAACATTATCTGACATACATTTCAAAAATTTTCTCCTAGAAGAAATAAAAGCAAGAATAAACAAATGGGACCTAATGAAACTTACAAGCTTCTGCAGAGCAAAGGAAACCAGAAATAAAACAAGAAGAAAACCTACGGAATGGGAGAAAATTTTTGCAAGTGAAACTGACAAAGGCTTGATCTCCAAAATATATAAGCAGCTCATATGACTCAATAAGAAAAAAATAAACAACCCAATCCAACAATGGGCAGAAGACCTAAACAAGCAATTCTCCAAGGAAGACATACAAATGATCAAAAAACACATGAAAAAATGTTCAATATCACTAATTATCAGAGAAATGCAAATCAAAACTACAATGAGGTATCACCTCACACCAGTCAGAATGGCCGTCATTCAAAAATCCACAAATGACAAATGCTGGAGAGGCTGTGGAGAAAGGGGAACCCTCCTATACTGCTGGTGGGAATGCAGTTTGGTGCAGCCACTGTGGAAAACAGTGTGGAGATTCCTCAAAAGACTAGGAATAGACTTACCATATGACCCAGGAATCCCACTCCTGGGCTTGTACCCAGAAGGAAATCTACTTCAGGATGACACCTGCACCCCAATGTTCATAGCAGCACTATTTACAATAGCCAAAACATGGAAACAGCCTAAATGTCCATCAACAGGTGACTGGATAAAGAAGAGGTGGTATATTTATGCAATGGAATACTACTCAGCCATAAAAACCGACAACATAATGCCATTTGCAGCAACATGGATGCTCCTAGAGAATGTCATTCTAAGTGAAGTAAGCAAGAGAAAGAAAAATACCATATGAGATCGCTCATATGTGGAATCTAAAAAACAAAAACAAACAAACAAAGAAAAACAAAGCATAAATACAGGACAGAAATAGACTCATGGACAGAGAATACAGACTTGTGGTTACCAGGGGGTAGAGGTGGGAAGGGATAGACTGGGATTTCAAAATTGTAGAATAGAT
The DNA here is from genome assembly GCF_048564905.1 of Vicugna pacos. Classification (NCBI taxonomy): domain Eukaryota; kingdom Metazoa; phylum Chordata; class Mammalia; order Artiodactyla; family Camelidae; genus Vicugna; species Vicugna pacos. The sequence goes on from NC_132989.1 coordinate 54,541,649, forward strand.
AAACAAGATTACACTGTATAGCACAGGGAAATATACACAAAGTGTTATGATAAATCACAGAGAAAAAAATGTGACAATGAGTGTGTATATGTCCATGAATGACTGAAAAATTGTGCTGAACACTGGAATTTGACACAACATTGTAAAATGATTATAAATCAATAAAAAATGTTAAAAAAAAGTCTTTCCTATAGCAAATATACTTACTCTGTGATTTCTTCTAGCATCATGGCATCATACTTTAATGCAAATATTCATTTATAATTTATTCTGACATGAGGTGTGGAGTGAATTTAATTTTTTTCCCAAATGGCCACTGACTATTTCCAATACCATTACTTTTCCAGCTGATGTGACTGTTGTGGGGATATAAGAATGAAAACAGATATTATTTCCAATGCTTGTCAATCCAGAGGATAATGTCAGTTGCAAAGATTTGCCTTTCAAGTTACCTCATGCTAGGAAATCATAAACTAAGGTACAATTTATTAGAAATGCAGTAAAATGGCAATGCTGTTCATGTGGGTGCATTTTACATTAGATCTAAAAAGCCATGCTCAGGACTGTGCTCAACCACACAGCTAGCATTGGCAGTACTATTGTACTCTACAGCTAAAGAAACAAACTGTCACATCAATTTTGCTATATTCTCAAAGGCATGCTCTAAATATTTACATAAATACGAAGTTCTTATAAAGCATAGTTAACTGTCCAAATATTATCTCTGGCTGTTTAGAGGCTGTAACTGCCAAAACCCCCATAATGGTAAATTGTAAAACTTATCTGAAGCAACAAGACTTCTAGAAAGCATAGTACCTATATTTTGCTGATACAAAACAAAAAAACAGATTTAAAAAATCAATGTTTTCAAGCAAATAATATTAATAGAATTGTTGAAATGTTAATGGAATAACAGTGAAAGGTGCTTCATAACTGGAGGGGAAGACATGTTTATTTCCTACAATAAATAGGGGTAAAAATACAATATTTAAGCTATAAAAATTAATTATTTTGATAGCAAGTGAGGGAATGCTAAATGCTTCCTGACTTAAGAATGTTTCAATATGACATTTAAAAACCCAGAAATCATGGGGTTGGCCAGGCTTTGGTAAACTTCTTACCCCTTTGAATCATTTCAAGATTTAGCCAACATGATCTGGTAGAAATGTTCAGTTAGCAAAGAGTGGCCTACCATCAGAATGGACAAAAATCTGTACTCCTAGAAAAACCAAGAAGGTAAGTTTTAAAGATTAAGTAGGGTACTGTTGAAGTAAATGAAGCTTAAGTAAAGAAAATGTGTATAGAGTCACATTATTCATGGGCTCTTGCCATAGTGCCATTTGACATCATTGTTTCTTCTTTTAACTAAAGAGAAAGGATAATAAAGCAGAATTACTGAAACCAAATTCCAGCTACAGAGATCACTTTGAAAATTGATTTCTAGCAGAAATACAAATTTATATAATCCTGAGATATCAGTCTGTTAAGTGAATTGTTAAGAAGCAAGTAGCCTCCTTTCTCTCATGGCCACTTTATGTTCATAGAATCACAGTGAAGCTGGAAAGGTGATTTTTCATGTTGCAGTGTCTCAGACTGAACAAGTAAAATCGGTACCTCTGTGCTATTGATTCTCGGATGAATCAAAGTGTCAAATACATCTTGAATCTGTAAATATTGATTTTTAAAACAGTAAGAATGTTCTTAAAAGTACCATCTAAAGCTTCCACTTTAAGGTTTACATAAGAGAAAGGAACACCTGCAGAAGGCTAAGAAAAACGCTTATTCACTGGAAAGTAAGTCTGACTGACAGCAGGACACCACTACAGACAATGTGCAGCTTTTCTGTAAGCTTCCTTTAAGAGCATTCAGATGTAAATGAGTTTGCATATGCCTGTGTGTGTAAGTGCTGAAGCATGCCTTATCTGATTTGATAGTCTTGCTTAAAAGAAAACAAAACAAGGAAAGATCAGTCAGCTGTGAAAAATCAGACTGTTTCCTAATAGTTCATTTACTATCAGTTTTATTTGATATTTCAATATCTTCATTTGGCTGCCATGAGTAAAATGTCTGTCACAGAACAGGCACCCAGTTTTGCAAAATTCAAGAAAACAATATGTTACTATCAAAATTTTAATTCTGCGGATTTTATTTAGTTTCTCTCAATTTAAATATGGCCCTCCTATGTTCCAGGCTTTTTAAAGAAAGTCTTGATGGCTGAAATATGATAGCATTATGCACTTCCAATCACTGAGGAGAGGCAAAAAGATAAAAATTGAAATCCCCTAGAGACCCATTTTATAGATTATAAAAGAAATCAAGATGCTAAAATTCTTAAGCATGTAAGCATACACGTAACAGCCATCATGTATCAACATGACTGAAATAAAGATACATGTAAAAAATAAATCAAGTACAATTTATCCATCTGTCACCTATTTGCTTTTTGGATGCTGGCAGCTTGAATGGAGATTAAAGAAGATGAAGGCAGTCAGAGGCAAAAAAGGTTGGCAAATAGAGTACTCAGTCCCACTGATTTTCAGATGAAGAAATGGACCTAGTACTAAAAGAAAGACAACAGCATATTGGTCAAATAGCTGTTTCTTAAACACAAGTAAGGCACTACAGTAAAGGCAAAGGACAAAGAGGTAACTGTTCAGGAAAGACCAGTGAGATACAGATACCTCCTCCTGGTCTCATTCCAGCTTGCATGGACAGTATTTTCCCACCACATATGCATGTGTGTAACATACACATGGGCAAGTTGAAAACCCATGAACAAGAGATGGCCTGCAAAGTGGAACAGAGAGATGAACTGCTCAGTAAAGATCTATAAACACATCTAAAAACAAAGTGATATCAAAGACCTGCAGGCCCCTTCAATATCACTAGGTAATACTCCTGGGAAGCAGATGGAATTAACAGTCTGCAACTATCTTCTATTGTCTTTAAATTGCACAACCACATGTGTCCGTTTCCTAGAAGACAGAATATACAGAGGTAAGAGAAAATGAAACCCCCAAAGAATACTTTGATCGGTCTTGTTGTTGGGAGATTCTAACAATTTGCTTTCTATGTTTCTATGATATAATAAAAAATAAACCCACCATCTATGCTCCAACTGGGGCAAGAAGATTGTGATTTCATGTTAAATGAACCAGACTCAATGAGTCTTATGACGTCACCATAACCCCACCAATTTTTCCAGAAGTTCTAAAAAAGTGATTCTAACATGGTACCCAGGAAAGCAGTTGCCTCAAGACTTCAGTGAACTGTAGGAAGCCCCCCTCTCTGACCGTAAAACCAAATGAACCATGCAAGGACTTTCCAAGGAAATACCTTGACAGAGAGTTGAAAGCATCATGGATAATACCAAAATGGGGCTTAATATTGCCTTGGGTTAGGATTATATCAAAATTAGACCTATCTTGGAAAAGAAAGGAAATCCTTAATTTTGGAAGATTCTAAAATGATGGCTCTCCACTGTAGAAGCTACTGGGAAGAAGTTTCAAAGGGCACATACTGATGATCCCTCCCCTCCTGCCTGCCTTGCTCATTTTGAGATCCACCATCCAAAGGCATTATCATGAGAAAAAAATAAAACACCCAGAAAACACAGAGCCATTCTGTAAAATCCTGGACAATGAGCAATAGAGATTTACAACATGGATTTAAATTGAAAGGAATAATACTTAGTACATACTCTTTGAGCAAGGAACCATTCCATCCAAACATTTAAAAGTGTATAATGTTTTCAGTTGGTGAGTGGTGCTAGAAGAGTCTGACAAGTTAATGATTACTTAGTAATGGACTCAGGCGTGCTTTGACACCATCTGTATCGCCTCTCTCTATACATACCACAGAGAGAAAGATCCCTCCCAGCTCAATACTCAACCTTCCTTGGCTGATCTAACTTCATTTCTTCATTTTTCATCTCCTAATCTTTTCAACACTGCTGCTGGCTTACCTTATAGGCTAGAATTATTTTTAAAATAATCTTTCATCCTTAAAAAAACAAAAACCCCTAGTTACTCGTGTTTCCCTGTAGCTACTTCAATGTTTCTCTCCCTTCCTTTACATCTAAACTTCCTGAAAGAAGTCTACCCACCATCTGCTCTTTTTGTCACCTCTTATTTATTGTTCAAACTAGTATAATTAGGCTTCCATCCCTAAAATTGTCTTTAGGAATACAACAAATATCTCTCTACTGCCAATACCAATGAACTTTCAGTTCTTTTCTTATTTGACCACTCTGCTACATTTCGTGCTATTTCCCACTTACTTTTCTTAAATTCCCTCTCTAATATTATCCATCCTAAGAATAGATCCTACCAGTGACTCCCTACAGGTTACATTTATAATATACACTTTACAAAATACAAAAGTAAGGTTAAAAATACAAATTAATTTTTTTTGCATTTTTATTGAAATAGAGCTGATTTACAATGTGTTAGTTTCAGGTGCACAGCAAAGGGATTCAGTCATATATGCTTTTTCAGATTATTTTTTATTATAGGTCATTACAAGGTATTAAACATAATTCCCTGTGCTATACAGTAGGTCCTTGTTGTTTATTTTATATATAGTGTATATATGTTAATCACAAACTCCTAATTTATCCCTCGCTCCACCCTGCTCCTTTCCTCTTTGGTAAACATAGCTTGTTTTCTATGTCTGTGTGTCTATTTCTGGTTTGTAAATAAGTTCATTTGTATCATTTTTTTTTAGATTCCACATATAAATGATATGTATTTATCATGTGATATTTGTCTTTCTCTGTTTCACTTAATTTGCTTTATATGATAATCGCTAGGTCCATCTATGTTGATGCAAATGGCATTATTTCATATTTTATGGCTGAATAACATTCTATTGTGTGAATATATACATATACACACACTGTGTGTGTGTGTGTGTGTGTGTGTATACACATACCACATCTTCTTTATCAAGTCATTTGTCAATGGATATTTAAGTTGCTTCCATGTCTTGGCTATTGTAAATAGTGCTGCTGTGAACATTGGGGTGCATGTATCTTTTTAAATTAGAGCTTCTGCTGGATATATTGCCAGGAGTGAAACTGCAGGATCATATGGTAAGTCTACTTTTAATTTTTAAAGGAACCTCCATACTGTTCTCCATAGTGGCTGTGCCAATTTACATTCCCACCAACAGTGGAGGAGAGTTCCTTTTTCTCCACAACCTCTTCAGCATTTGCTATTTGCAGACTTTTTAATGATGGCCATTCTGACTGGTGTGAAGTGATACTTCATTGTAGTTTTGATTTGCATTTCTCTAATAATTAGCAGTATTCAGCATCTTTTCATGTGCCTGTTGGCCATCTGTATGTCTTCTCTGGAGAAATGTCTATTTAAGCCCTCTGTCAATTTTTTGATTGGGTTGTTTGTTCTTTTGATATGGAGCTGTATGAGCTATTTGTGTATTTTGGAAATTAATCCCTTGTCAGGCTCATCATTTGCAAATATTTTCTCCCATTCCGTAGGTTGTCTTTTTTGTTTAATTTATGGTTTCCTTCAATGTGCAAAAGCTTTTAAATTTAATTACATCTCATTTGCTTATTTTTGCTTTTATTTCCATTACTCTAGGAGACAAATCAAAAAATATATAATTTTGATTTATGTCAAAAAGTGTTCTGCCTATGTTTTCCTCCAAGAGTTTTAGAGCATCTGGTCTTAACATTTAGGTCTTTAATCTATTTTGAGTTTACTTTTGTATATGGTGTTAGAGAAGGTTCTAATTTCATTCTTTTAAATGTAGCTGTCCAGTTTTCCCAGCATCACCTATTGAAGAGACTATCTTCTCCATCATATAGCCTTGCCTCCTTTGTCATAGATTAATTGACCATAAGTGCTGGGTTTATTTCTGAACTTTCTATCCTGTTCTATTGATCTATGTGTCTCTTTTTTGTGCCAGAACCATACTGTTTTGATTACTGTAGCTTTGTAGTGTAGTCTGAAGTCAGGGAGCATGATTCCACCCAGCTCCATTCTTCTTTCTCCAGATGGTTTTGGCTATTTTGGGTCTTTTGTGTTTACATATAAATTTTAACTATTTTTGTTCCAATTCTGTGAAAATGTCATTGATAATTTGATAGGGAATCTGTATATTGCCATGAATAGTATGGCCATTTTACAAACATTGATTCTTCCAATCCAAGAACATGGTATGTCTTTCCATCTGTTTGTGTCATCTACAATTTCTTTCACCATTGTCTGTTTTCAGAGTACAGGTCTTTTTTGCCCCTGTAAGCAGGTTCATTCCTAAGTATTTTGTTATTTTTAATGTGATGGTAAATGGGATTATTTCCTTAATTTCTTTTTTTGATATTTTGGTGATAGTGTATAGAAATGCAACAGATTTCTGTATATTAATTTTGCACCCTGCAACTTTAGTGAATTCATTAATGAGCTCTAGTAGTTTTCTGGTAGCCTCTTCAGGATTTTCTATATATAGTATCATGCCATCTGCAAACACCAACAGTTTTACTTCTTTTCCAATTTGGATTCCTTTCTTTTATTCTCTCATTGCTGTGGCTGAGACTTCCAAAACTATGTTGAATAAAACTGGTGAAGGTGGGCTTGTTCCTGATCTTAGAAGAAATGCTTTCAGCTTTTCACCATTGAGTATGATGTTAACTATGGGTTTGTCATATATGACCTTTATTATGTTGACGTATGTTCCCTCTAGCCCCACTTTCTAGGGAGTTTTTACCATAAAAGGATGTTGAATTTCATCGAAAGCTAAAAGTAGTCACCAAATCACAACAGAAGAGGACAAAAGAAGAAAAAGAAAAAAAAAACCTACAAGAATAAATCCAAAACAATTAACAAAATAACAATAAGAACACACATATCAATAATTACTTTAAATATAAATGGACTAAATGCTCCACCAAAAGATACAGACTGGCTGAATGGATATAAAAACAAGACTTGTTTATGTGTTGCCTCAAGAGATTCACTTCAGATCTAGAGAAACACACAAACTGAAAGTGAGGGGATGGAAAAAGGTATTCCAAATGGGAAAAGAAAGCCAGAGTACCAACACTTATATCAGACAAAACAGACTTTAAAATAAAGACTGTTACAAGAGACAAAGAAGGACACTACATAATGATCAAGGGACCAATCCAAGAAGAAGATATAACAATCATAAATATATATTCACCCAACATAGAAGCACCTCAATATATAAGGCACATGTTAACAGACATAATGGGAGAAATTGACAGTAACACAATAGTAGTGGGGGACTTTAACACCCCACTTATATCAATGGGCAGATCATCTAGACAGAAAATCAATAAGGAAACACAGGCCTTAAATGATGCATTACACCAGATGGACTTAATTAATGTTTATAGAACATTCCATTTGAAAGCAGCAGAATACATATTCTTTCCACATGGAACATCCTCCAGAATAGATCACATGCTGGGCCACAAAGCAAGCCTCAGTAAATTTAAGAAAATTGAAATCACATCAAGTATTTTTTCCAACAACAATGCTATGAGATTAGACATCAACTACAAGAAAAATGATGCAAAAAACACAAACACGTGGAGGCTAAACAATATGCTATTAAACAATCAATGGATCATTGACAAAATCAAAGAAGAAATTTAAAAAAAAATTACCCAGAGACACATGAAAACAAAAACACGATGATTCAAAACCTATGGGATGCAGCAAAAGCAGTTATAAGAGTGAAGTTTATAGTGATACAACCTTACCTCAGGAAACAATAAAAATCACAAATAAACAACCCAATCTTATACCTAAAGCAACTAGAGAAAGAACAAACAAAACTCAGAGTTAGTAGTAAGAAATTATAAAGATTAGAGGAGAAATAAATGAAATAGAGACTAAAAAAATCAATAGAAAAGATCAACAAAACTAAAAGCTGGTTCTTTGAAACAGTAGACAAATTTGATAAACCCTGAGCCAGACTCATCAAGAAAAAGGGGAGAGGTCCCAAATCAATAAAATCAGAAATGAAAAAGGAGATGCTATAACCAACACAAGGGAAATACAAAGGATCATAAGAGGCTACTACAAGCAACTATACACAAATAAAATGGACAATCTAGAAGAAATGGACAAATCCCTAGAAAGGCATAATCTCCCAAGAGTGAACCAAGAAGAAACAAAAAATATGAACAGACTAATTACCAGTACTGAAATTGAATCAGCAATTTAAAAACTCCCAACAAACAAAATTCCAGGACCATATGGCTTCACAGTAAATTTTACCAAACATTTAGAGAAGACTTAATGCCTGTCCTTCTGAAATTATTCCAAAAAGCTGCAGAGGAAGGAACACTTCTGAACTCATTCTATGAGTCCACTATCACCCTGATACCAAAACCAGACAACGACATCACAGAAAAGAAAATTACAGGCCAATATCACTTATGATCATAGATGCAAAAATCCTCAACAAAATACTAGCAAGCCAACTCCAACAATACATTAAAAGGATTGTGCCCCATAATCAAGTGATTTATCCCATGAATGCAAGGGTTTATCAATATCTGCTTATCAATCAGCATGATATACCACATCAACAAACTGAAGAATAAAAGCTATATGATCATTTCAATAGATGCAGAAAACACAAGTTTCATATCAATTTGTTCCTCAACCTGCAGTGAACTACTAAGGGGTGGACAGATAACCTGGCATAACATCCAAATGTGCCAAGCCATTTCATATCTCTTCCTGGAATGCCCCTCCTCACTTGTCATCTGTGGGAGTTTGAAAAGCTAAATACAGAACCTTCTTCACTCCCCTGTCTGAACTGGGAAATGTCCTGAGGGATAGACATAAGAACCAGGCAGGTGAATAAATATATTTATGCTTAATAACATTGTTCTAGACACATGGCTTAGGTCAACAGCAACAGTAGGCTTGATTCCCTTGAATTAGTTATACCACTGGTGTAGAGGGATAATCTCAGCCCATAAGCTTAGAAGGAAGCACCTGACCTACTAAGTCTTCCTCACAATGAGAAAATAAAACTGTATTCTTCTTCCTGGTAGACTAACACCCAAAAGGAAGAGAGAAAGGTAACTTGCACAAATTCTGCTCCTTCTGTCAAATTCACCAGTTATTCATTTCTGCTGGCAGGGATGGGGTGAATAAGGATATGTAGAAAGGAGTGAGTATGATTCTACTAAAGCCTTGGCACAGCAGGGTGATTAAGAGTGTGTGCTCTAGGGCAGCTCTGCACGGAGTTGATCTTAGCCATATTAATTAGAAGCAGTATTAGTTTAGGCACATTCCTTAACTTCCTGTGCCTCAGTTTCCACATATCTGAAATGGGTAATTAATAGCAATAAGTTCATAATAGTGAAAGGAGGTCTAAAGGAGCCAGTGATTTGTAGGATTCTTAGAACAGTGCCCAGTGTATAGTATTATGTGAAAATTTAAATCTGGGAAAACTGTTGTTCCCTAGGAAAAATCATTTAGGGAATAAACATAGTATTTTAAATATGTACCTAGAAGATAATATGCATCTTTATATAGATTTATTCCTTTATAGATCAGTCTCTCACACTAAATTATGAGTATTTTGAAGTTAGATGCTTGGTTTTCTTTATTTTTGTATCTGTATTTCCCAGCACACCATTGGTACTCTGTTGCTTATTGAATTAATAAATATATTAATTTTAAATGTTTTATCATTTTATCATTTACTTTGTCATGGAGTCCACAGATTAAAGACAACATTGTCTTCAAAAGATTGATAGACTTCTTTATGCCTTCAAAAAAAGTACTACAGTTATATCAAATTTGTAGATTGTGTTTGCTCTTATGGAAAAGCTTCACTAATAGAGAATTTAACAAAAGAATAAGATTTTAAAACAAATCACAATAAGACGAAAGTATCGGTTAAGGCTGTAATGGCAACCAGATGACACAAATTCGTACAATTCAAAAAGAGTTTATTTACAAAAGGACTATTCACAAAAGGGAAAATGGAGGAACCCCAACCTGTTACCACCTGTAGGCCCGAAGGGATGACCACAGGAGAGAGAGGTTTCCAGGACCAGACAGGAGAGTGACTTAGAAGGACACATTTGGAAAGAAGCAGTAACTTGCAGTTGCATGATGCAGCAAGCACTAGGTGACCTCCAAGGAGAAGCCAAGGGAATAAACACCCAACCTCACTTTCCTCTCTCACTCCAATCTGTTATTACAGCTCTCTATGCACCAAACCCAATCTGAAACCAGAGAGCTAAGACCCTATTGATGTGTCCATTCAATTCAACCTTCCAGGGCAGTGAACAAGGTTAAAGGGTGGAGAGTGGATCTGGTGGAGCTAAAAGAAACATCCAGCATAGCAAAGAAAAACAACATGATTAATTTTGTTATTCCATATGAATACTTTACAACAAATAAGTGATTGACAATTCATTTAAATTAATATCTTATCAATTAATGTGCTGTCAACTATTTTTTGAGCATTGAACATGTATAAGAAAATACATTGTGTCGGTAATACAAAAATGAATGAGGTGGAGTCTCTTCTCCCAAATAGCTTACAGAAAACCAACAAGGTAGAATGCAGCAAATGTTGTAACAAATGGAAAGAATAAAATATTCAGTGTTAAAGTTTTTTAAGTCCTCTTGAGTTTACTGTGATTTCTGACTAAACTAATTTATATAATTCTAATTTATAGTACCTTTTTCTGTACAACCAGGATAATACTTCGGCTTAATTCTGAAAAAAATGGTCATATTAAATAACATACAATATTTCATAAGTAATAAAACTATCAATCAACAATTGGAAAAACTAGAGAAAAAAGTCAGAATAATACTGATCTAACACAAACTTAATTTACTACTAGTAAGACACAAGGAAACATAAAACATTGTGTTATATTGCCATAAACATTATGTATGCATGAAATAAAAATAAAATGGATAAAATTTATACAAGCATTTTAAAACATTTATTAAGCTTATAAACATAAAACAGCAACAAACCACAAATTAATCATTAAAAATGTTTAATCTACTCATATATATATTTAATTACATTCAATAAGAAAATATTTACAGGAAACCATTATTTTGGTGTAAATAAGACAGAATGTTAAACAAAGCTCTACACAGAGACATAAAGCATATTCTGTGTGTACTTTTCATATTAAAACAATGTAATCAATAATCTCTTCCATTTTTCCAAAATACAATTAATGTAAGAGAGCCACTGTTTGGCTCTCTTATAATAGCCTGTAAATTATATCTAGTCCTGCTAACATCAAGGAGGATGCCTTATGAAAGTATTTCAGTTTCAACTTTGCTTTCAGAAAGAGGTAAAAGAGCAAACAAAATAGAATTCTGGTGATTAAAATGAGGTATAACAGTAAGTTTACATTACAGAGGATCAACAAAATGAGTAACAAATTCTCCTCAGAAACCATCAATCTCTCTCTTTTGTTAATCTTTCCACACATCTGGGCAGAATACAGGAATGTAAGCAGTAAGACTCACTGTTTCCCAAACAGTATTTTTTTTCCCTTTTGGTTGTTAGTACCTAAAATTATCTGAACAGAAAAATATGAACAAAATTCTAAATGGTACTATTGATCTACTGTCTTTCACAACCCCTAAAGCTAAATGCTTTCAAGACTGCAAATTCAGAATAATACAAGGCAGATATTCATAGGACCTTGAGTTCTACAGTAATTTTATAAATTGCTAATTCAGAGTATGCTTCCTCCCCCAAAACACATCAAGTTAGCATGGCTTAGTATGATACTATTGTGGTCCTGGACCTTGCTATAACCAAGAGCTCTCACCACAGGCATCTACCTCAGGGCCTTGTTGTTCTCTTCAGTGAAACTAACCCCTGAGAATCAAATGTATTTGAGAGAAAACCTAGGACAAAAATATCATTTTTAGAATAACCTATATATTGATATTGCCAAAATTTGAATCTCTAAACCCCTCATGCATATGGATATTAAAATTCTTTCCATGAAATAGTAAAAAAAAAAAAGGAAAATTAATCCAATAAATGACTTGTCAAGCAACAATGTTTACTGAGGAAATAGAATAGTGAAGTACAGAGGGGTCCATTAGTACACAAACTTGAAGGATGATAGAAACAGGAAATTTTATTTGACTCAGAAACTAAAGATAGTATATATAAAGATGAGGAATCATGGAAAATATTTAAAGTTAGAGATGTAGTCTGTGTGTGTGTACACATACATATAGGTATAAGATAATAAAGATATTTTTAAAATTCAGTCATTCATTTAACAGGTATTTTCTGGAGTCCCCTCTTCATATGACACACTATGACAGGTAGAAACCATCCACTTAACTGTTAATGAACCAGCTATGGTTTCTGACTTTCTAGAGCTTTCAGTCCAGTGGGGGACACTGACAAATAAAAACAGTTATTGCAGGATCCCATAATAGGTGCTACCACGTGGTGTATTTGGGTCCTGTGGCAGCATCAGGAGTAGCACTGAAACTGGACTTGGGATGCTCAAGTAAAACTGCCTGGGGAAGTGCATTCAAACTGATCACTAGAGTTCACATGGGAGTCAGGGGGAAAGTGATGGAGGATAGTTTTGGAGACTTAGGAAACAGAACATGTCAAGGCCCAAAGATAAAAGAATATGGTATTTTCTTGGATTTGCAAGTATTTTCACCTGAATAGAGCCAAGACTTTGGAGAGCTGGTAGTGGTAAAAATGAAACTGGGAGAATATGCAGGTATGCAGGCCCAGGTCACTGAGGGCCTTATATCCACTGAGACTGGTACACGTAAGGAAAGGAGAGTGGAGAAATTCTGCAACAGAGAGAATGGTAAGGTATGTGAGAAAGCCATCCCCTGTAGAGCTCCATTTCTTCCCCTATCTGGTGGGCAGATAGGGGGAGTTTGGATTTATAATCTCTAGGCATCACAGCTCTCACACTGTGACTCCATGGGCTAGTAGCGTCAGGCAAGTAGATAGAAATGAGCACTGGGCAAGGAGAGATGAAGGAGGAGGGAGCAACCCAGAAAATAACAGTGCGCCTGCACTCAGGATAAGGGGCACCAATAACTTTCTCTTTCTCTAGATGAAGGCCAGCAAAGAAGTCGGCTAGAATCAAACACTGCAGCTGCACAGCAGAGAGAAGGACCCAGCTTAACTTGACCCAATGCTCATTATAATGAATTAACATTACAGTTTGAGCCCCTTCCTGTAGGTTTCTCTGTGTGCATCATGTGTAAAAACATACGTAAAAGAGATGCACGTGCTCAGGCACAAGGAATGTGAGCTGTCAATCAGCCTGAGCACTCAAAAAACATGAGCCGTCAATAATCAATCAATCAAGAAAATGCCCCCTAAGCTAGGATATAAGAACAGGAAAAACAAAGGGGCAGCATCAATTTCCTCTCTTGGATTGCTCCCCACCCCAGTTCTCAGGGGTGTGGTGTACTATATTTTACTACCTTTTTACTTTACTAATAAAATCTTCTGTTTATATCATGCTGTCTCCTATTAGAAATTTATTTTGGGGGGGGCAACTATGAACTGATGTATCTTTTATTCCCCTCTTCCCGGTAACAGTAGGATCTGGCCATAAAACCAATCTGTGAAACAAAGAAATATCCTTATAGAGGCAAGAACCTGATGATCAAAGGAGCTCTTCATTGTAAAGTCTCAGACATGTCAAGTTTCAAGCTTAACAACCAACATCCTTCACCCACGTAAGGTTCTCCTAATCAAATACACCAAGAACAGAAGTCTAAAGGAAAGATCTTTTAGCCCTGTATAAATTAAAATACACTTGAACAAACACAAGCTCCATGCAAGCATTTCTGCCTTAGCCACTGAGGTAAAGAAATAAGAGTTAGGTTGATTGCCTTTTTATTGTTGTTTTAGAATACTACCCTATAAATCACTTTCCACGGTTAAGCTGAATAGCAAGAGTTTCAACAAATGGTTTAGAAAATGACTTTTTTAAAGTGCATGTGATATTATATTGGCAAATCTAATCCCTTTGCTGTTACATGGTTTTGGTGTTTACTGAGCATATGGAGTACCTAGATAAAATGGTTTTTATGATAAATGCATTCAGATACCATACTGCAAATAAGCTTCTGTTATAATGGAAGAGGCTCAAAAACTCCATGTTGATAAACTGCTGGTTTGACAGTCAAGAAACCTTGTTTCTAGTTATACTTCTTCTACTTGCCAGGCATGTGGCATTGGTGAGGTCACTTGGTCTCTCTGAGGGTTACTTTCTTCATCTATAAAAGAATGAGAGTACACACTCCACTGGCATCAGCTTCCTCACAATTATGTTATGAGGTTTCCCTAGGAACACATATGCAAAAAGCAATTTTCAAACCCTAAAGTACTTTACAAATTCAAGAGATTATTACTGACAGTGTACACTTACATCTGAACAAATAAAAAGTACAGAAGGTGTTTCCATTTCTGATTGAACCACAGCAACGAATGGCACATGCTATCATGGGAAATACACAGGAAGAAAGCACCAAAATTGAGTAAGTCCTATAGTAGTTCTTAGAACAGTCAGAAGAAGGGTGTTTCTCTCTTATGCACTTAAGCATGGTCTGCACACCCAGTTCCAAATAGGAATGCTGAGAGATAGAAAAGACCCTGCAGGATTGTTCTGAGTTCTCCTCCCCATTTCCTACTATGACTGGCATCTTTCTCAGCTAATAGCCCTGAGAACACAAGCCTTCAGAAATCTTCACTCACAAGCCCTTGAGAACTGAAAAAAATATAAAGGAAAGTTTTTACCATATGCACTTGGAAAAACATCAAGTCATTTCAAGCCTCATGAAAAGTCAAAATATTTTAACCCAAAGATATTGGTGGTGGCAGCAGCATAGCTTTTTTTTTTTATCTCTGAATAACCCAAGAAAATGTCATAAAAACATATAGATAACAGAAGGTAAAACCAAAACCTCATAAACAGATTTACACTTGGTAACAAAGTATCCCTAACCCCCAAATAGAAGCAAATAGAAAGAAACCACTAAACCACAAAATCTATGTGGCTATGCAGGAAGAAACAGTGAAATAAAAGCCTGGAGATGACCTGAGAAATACTGAGCTTTTTTCAGTTCACTACTTTTATCATAATTTTTTAAACAATCCTCTTTATAAGAACTTAATATCATAGTAAATCTCACCTTTTTTGCAATCACTCAGAAAAGTCATGGTAAATTTTGACGTTTCAAAAGGGCAGAGATATAAAAGTAAACATTAACTGTACAATAGTGAATTTCTGTAGACATTTCCAAAGTAGTCCATATTAAGTATATTTAACTTCAGAGATATTAACAAAACATTAATAAATTGAAAAAAAGAACTGAACTATAGAGCAGAAATAAAATTTCCTAGAGAGTCTTAAAAGAGTTATAAAAAGAATTGTGATAAAAGAGAAAGACCAACAGATTAATAAATAATATAACTTAGCTATATGGAAAAAGTAGTGAAGGTTTGGAGGCCAGTGAGTCCTTAATTTGAATGCTGTTTCTTCCACTTACTGTGTGACTTTAAGAAAACTACCTCAGCTCGCCACAATTTAGCTTCCTCAACTATAAAATGAAAATATGCTCTACAGCATTGCTATGAAGAATAAATATGTTCAAATATATCTGCACATTATAGAGATTCAATAAACTCTAAAATAATTATCATTATTATTATACAGTGTTACTTTTCAGAAGTAGCATGAATAAATCATTCCTGTAACTCTGGGGACATATAATTTCACAATATAGTCAACACAGAGCAATTCCTACTTGAAGGTCTGAATGTGCAGAGCATACTATGAACTTTCAAGATGGACTGTTAATATTCTATATTTTCTATTTAATTGATTTATACTCTTATCTTTCTTATTTTTTCTTCTACTTATTTTGGTTTTAATTTGTTTTTCTTTCTCTAGTTTCTAAAGGTAAAAATTTAGACCATTGGTTTTAAACATTTCTTAAGTTGTTTTAAGTTATTTATTTCATTCATTCTGTTTTAGCTGCATTTTACAGATTCTGATATTTTGTCTCTTCATTATCACTTCGTTTGTTATAGTCCAAATATCCCTGGTGATTTCTTCTTTGACCCATGTGTTGACTATAAGTGTTCTGTTTAATTGACAAATAATTGAAGCTTTTCTAACCATTTTATTATTTTTATTTCTAAGCTAATTCTGTTGCAGTCAGAATCACTCCACATGATTTCAATTTTTTGAAATATATTGATACTTATTTTATTGCCGAATATATAGCCTAATTGTTGAATATTCAGTAAGTATTAAAAAGAATGTATTCTGTAGTTGTTGAGTGTAATGTTATATAAATGAGTATTAAGTTAAGGTAGTTGATAGTGTTCTTCAAATGCTTTATATCCTAATTGATTTTTTAACTACTTGTTCAATTAATTACTGAAAGGTATTAAAATATCCAACTGTTTCTATCTCTCTTTGGGGTTTTTTTTTGACTTATTATTTTTGAAACTGTAGTTAAGTACACACATACTTAAAGGTATGTCTTCCTGATTATTTAATCCTTTTATTATATGTCCCTCTTTACCTATCTGTCCCTTAAATTATTCTAAGAGTTTTAAAGCAAATGTATTATGATGTGTCTCCCTTTATCTCTTGTGGTACTCCTGGCTGAAATCTACTTTGTCTGGTTTAATAGAAACTAGCCGAATCTTTCTTACTATTTGCATAGCATATTTTTTCCATTCTTTTGCTTTTGATTTGTCTGAATCTTTGTGTTTAAAGACACAATAGAAAGCACAGAGTTACTTTCTTTTATGTAGTCTGATTATCATTTTAATTGGAGTGTTTAACCTATTTATACTTAGTACAATTATTCATACGCATTTTTCTATTTGTTTTCTATCTGTTCCTTGTGTTCTTTGCTCCTCCTTTACTGTCTGTTTTTTTCAGGCTAAGCAAAAATTACTGCAGTTTTCCATTTTAGTTTTTCAATTGAGTTTTTAGCTATACTTTATAATATTTACCAGTGGTTGCTTTCAGGATTACAATATATATCCCAAACTTAACATAATTTCCTTAGAATTAAGAATACTGTATCACTTTAAGTAAAATGTAAAACTCTTACAATAGAATAATTCCATTTAATTACCCTCATTTTTGCTTCATTATATGCTATAACGTCCATATTATTAACGCTGCATTATTTCTTCTTTTAAAATAACTTGTTTTAAGAAAAAAGTTTTACACCAAAAGTCCATATAGTTACCATTTTGGGTTCTTCTCATTTTTTCTGAACATTAAAATTTCTATCTAGTATCATTTCTCTTCATCTTGAAAAACTTTCTTTAACATTTCTGCTGGCAATAAATTCTCTCAGCTTTCATTCATCTAAAACGTCACCATTTTACTATCCTTTTTGGAGGATATTTTTAATAGATTAATATGTGATTTCCTCTGGGTGCTTTAAAATTTTTCTCATATATCAACTCAACATATTGTATACCATAAACTTACATAATGTTATATTTCAACTTTATCTTGATAAATTTGAGGGGGTGGATTTTTCTCTTTTCATTTAGTTTTCAGCAATTTGCTATGATGTGCTTAGGTGTAACTTTACTTGAATTGATTCTGCTTATATAGTTCCGAACCCGTGGTTTCTTTCTCGGTTAACAGAATAATGAATCAACACTCTAAATCTTCTTCAGAGTGTGTGATCTTTAGCCAGCTGTTTAGTGCCAACTGAAACCCTGGCTGAAATAAATGAGATAACTGACCATAGTTAATACATCAGAAGAACACCTGAATTCAATTTCATATTATTCATACACTTTCAGGTTAAGTTAAAATTGCTAAAGAAAAGAGCCGTGTAATAGAAATAAGCTGTATAATTTTACTTTTGAAATTTGCATCTTTCTATGCCCCAGTGTAGCCAGGACCCGATGGGGCATTCCCAGAACAAACATATCGCCCATACTCTCTACTGCAGCTGCTCTCTGAAGTACCTAGAAAATAGTACCTGATGTACACTTCCAGAGCTGTTTTACAGACGCTAAAAACCACTACCAAATGGAAGAAATTAACTACTTGATGGTCATGAGCCCTGAGACCTAGGGGCACCTAAGGACTGATAATGTTAACCGCTCTGTTACCTCCACATCAGCCAGTCAGAGGATTGTGCATCAGCTGAGCTGATCACATACCTTGTGATGCCCCTCCCTCATCTGGCTTTTAAAAATGCTTTACTGAAAATGTCAGCGATTTCGGGGTATTTTGAGTACAAGCCACCCATTCTCCTTTCTTAGTCCTGCAATAAACATTTCTCTGCCCTAAACTCCAACATCTCGGTTTGTTTGGCCTCATCGTGCCTCAGGTACGATGCATTAGGTAACACCAGTGGGGGAGAAAAATCCCCATAGATGAAGTATTCATTTTACAATTTACTGTCAGGAAAAAACTTTAGTCTCTCCTGGGTAAATGTTTTATTTCCCACTTGCTGATAGGAAAACCTGAAATTTTACCCTCACAGCTAGATCATGTGTATTATCATTCCTCCCTTGGTAAAAAATATTAAGTTCTTCCTGGGAAGAGGATCAATAAATTAATGCAGAAGATAAAACACATACATACACTGAGTAAAATACAAAAAGAAAAGAGAGAAGAAAGGTAAGTTTCATCCATCCCAATATGTTGTACTCTTAAGGAAGTGGGTCTCAACCAGGAGCAATTTTGCTTCCCAGGGAACATTTGGCAATGTTTGGAGACTTCTTTTATTGTCACAACTAGAAGGATGCTACTAGCATCTAGCAGACAGAGGCCAGGGATACTGGTAAATATCCTACAATGCGCAGGATGGAGCACTCCCACAACAAAGAGTTAGTCATTTGGAAACATCAATAATGCCAGTATTGAGAAACCTCATTTTAAGTTATTTCCACTATGTACTTTTCAAGCTATTTTGCTTTCATAGGCATAAATAGAATATCAACAATCAGTATACAAACTGATAGCCAAAGAAATTAAGAAATAAGCTGACTAGTGTTCACTTCAGAAGCTGTTCCCGTAATTAAAATAATCAAATGTGTACAGGTGCTACTGTTTGTTTTTTGAATACAGGGCCCATCATTTTGTTTTTGTTGTGTTGTTTTGTTTTGTTTGGGTGGTGGTGTTTCTCTTTTTCAGCATAGTAAGAGTCTCAGTTTCTACCTGTTGAATGATATTACTGAACTGAATTAAATAGCTCCACTCCAAAACAAAATGGGTAATTTATGAAAGAGAAAATTCTAAAGATATAAATTATAGCTAAAACAGCTGATTCCCAGAATTATATGTTTGTATTCCTCTGCTTGACCTGAACAGGGTAGCATGTAAACATCTCACATAGGTACAGGTCTTCAGTAAATTTTCCTTTACTGCTAATTAATCTGTAAAGGTATGAATACTTCTGGTTTACAATTGAATTATATTTTCTACATTGCCAAAAGTAAATTTAAATAATCTAGGAATATTTTGGATTGTTTACATTGTTTGTGGTTATTATTTCCTTAAAAAGACGATTATGAATCTTCTAACTTCTTTAATCAGCACATTCTTAGAATGATAGTCAGGTTTTGAACACTCCAGTGAGCTCAAGTTTAAGTGGATAACTAAAGAATATATATGTTCACACTATGTTTGGTCCTCTGGATAAACACACCTTATGAAAAATGTGTTTAATTTCATCTGTTACTGCCAGAAGACTTGGCTAACATCTTTACTTAGCTACAGTGGAAATCAGGATCTGCTGAGAAGTCATTCTCAGAGACAGAATGTGCTACTTCAAAATACTGTTTTGAAAACACCACAGATTTTTCAACTAAGTTCTTAGAACAACATTTCATATAAATGGTTTAGCATTTTTTTCTCCCCAAATACTAAGATAAACTGACTAGCATTCTAATCACATGATGATAACAAGTCATAAGTTAAACTGAATAACTTAATGGTCTTAATGCTTGTCACAGAACCACCATGAAATTTGACTAATTAAGTAGTCTCAAACTTGAGAAGTCCATAGATTGACTGGATAAGTAACAAAAGTTTAATTAATGCCACACTCCTCAGACACTAGGTTAAAGAGAGTTGGCAGCTAAAAAATGTTGACATCCTGATGGGCTTCAAATCTGAAAAGGTGCTAATTTTTAACATTAATTACATTTTTCAAAGACCTCGCTCTTTCATTGTAAAGTTAAATTGCACACCTAAATTGTTGAATGTCAATTTTGAGGTCAATATGACTATGTTCAATGTTCCCAGAAAAATCAGACTGTCTTTCAAAATTGAACATGTAACTCAAGTAAATTTGCTTCAAATTCTGTGTTAAAAGGCATTTAAAAAAAGAACAAGTTAAGGTTGCTTGACACTTCTACTATAACACTCCAGAAAGGCCATATAAGACCTGCTAGAAGACCCTGATAAAAAGGTAACGTATTTACGGTTCTCTTTTAGTTTGGGATATGTAGGGAAGTGATGAGTATGTATGTAGGTGTGTGAGTGTTGGCAGGACTTTATTCTTACCAAATAAGACAAAATACATAGGCTACTTAATAGCCAGAATATAACATCTATCCCAATCACCAGCGTCTGAAGTGATCTTTTTGTCTTCTAAACAGCTATACCTTTTAATGGTAACTAATAATATACTGTCGTATCAACAACAGATTATCTCTGAATTGCTACTGTAATCTAGTGCAGTATTTTAAACTAATTTAACTATATGTGGGGTTTTTTCCTATTCTATTTTTTATTCTTTGAAGTTAAGCCATATGATCTTCAAATTAGTGCTACACTCATAGTATGCATTCAATACATATATGATGCCTCGGTCGACATTCAAGATGTGCGCATTTCAAAAACAAAATCTTTTGATGTCTTTTTTCACTTTCACACAGGTGTTGCATAGCTCCCTGTAAAGAACTGGATGCCTGTAGCATCTGTTTAAGCTGTCACTGATAGTTCTCTGGTGTATGTCTGATTTGTTCCACTTTCTGGATCACCTGACTTTGCACCACCTGATCACTCAAGGTAATTGCCCATTGAAAGGATAATGATGTTTCATTCCTTGTGAATAAGAATTCCAGCATTTCTAACAAAGTTTAGCAATGTGAGATAGCAAAGTGAGACTTGAATATATTCCATTTTAAATATATAAAGAGGATTTGATTAATCAGAAACAATCTTTCTTTTTTGTTTCCATTGTTCATGGGTTGGGTACCCTCCTACTGCTTAATCTATGGCAGGTACTGTTCTGATAGATACTAGATATTAGCTAAGATGCATCAGTTGTTTAATCCTGATCATAACCCTATGGGATAAGCATTATTATTATACCCATATTACAGACGAGATAACTGAGGTATAGAGAGTCAAGGTAACACAGTTAGAAAGGGGTCAAAGCTAGTTGTCTTTGGTTTTATGTAAGTCTCACTGAGATGTGGGTACACTTTTACCTGAATATAAAATACATACTGCACTATGGAGAGGAGATATGTAATGCCTGCAAAATATCCATGAGACATATTTCCTTAATCCAAAAGTATGTATATTTACTGGTTAATATAGCTATTTGAAAAAGTCTGCCAACCCATTGAGTTATGAAAGAAAATCACCACAGCTAAACATTTCTGCTCCAAGAGAGATAATGAGAAGCTTCTGATCACCTCTCCCTTTTCTCACAGTCACCCACTTGTGCCTTCAGCACTTCGTTGCAGATACTAGACAAATCTTCCTAGGTCTGCTTCTTCTTAAAATACAATCAGCCCTGCAATACTGGGCAATATTATGCAATACATAATATATGGCAAGCACTGTTTGAAGTTCTTTGCACACAAGTGCTACTCGCTGACTCGATGGGTGATGATTAGCAGTTTGCTATGAAGAACAGAAATTGAAGATGAGCATTTAGAAACTTTAATAGCAAATTATAACAGTAATTTTTCCTGTTTAATCTGTTTTTTAGAATTGAGACTAGTATTTTGTGTTTTTGTTTATTTCATTTTTCTAGAAATTTATTGTATTGTTTTACAAAAATATTAGTAACATTGAAATTTTTTTAAAAAGAGAGAAAGATATAAAGCCACAGATAGTATGAAAAGTATTCCTTTGTGTATATTGACCCATTTAATTCTTATAACAACTCTATGAAGTGCTATTATTAGCCACATTTTCAGATGAAGATACTAAGGCACAAAGAGGTTAAGCAAAGTTAGACAGTTAGTAGGTTGACAGAGCAGAAATTCAATCCCAAGAATTCTAGTGTCAAGACATGCCTTTAACCACTATGATAAACTGCCTCTCCTAAGCCCATCTGTGGTGAATGTCTGAAAAGCAGCGCTAAAAAAATCTGACTTATGGTTTTAGGTAGAGAACAAAGGTGTCAAAAGAATGAACTTTTCACGTCTCTGACATCCAGCCACTCCCATTCCATTGTCATTATAAAGCAGTGCTGGGGTTTACCCAGCCCAGGGGGCACCATCCTTGATACCGTCTTTGCTCCATCACTAAAGCTCTCGTGGACCTTCCATTTGCTGGTTTCTTCCACTGACAAGGCTCTTCAAGACTTGGCAGCCTCCCTCTGGCTGGAGTATGTAGAGTCTGAGGTCATAGAACTTATCAAGTCACAAGCCACTCATTGCAGATAAAATCTTGTAATGAAATGTCATTTACAATCATGGAACACACATTTACATATTAAATGTCCACTCTGTGCAATGATCTGAATTTTTTATAAGCACATACTATACCAGATTTTTACTATCTTACACTGTGCCTCCATTTAATTTGGATTATTAAAACTCTTTAACTGACATACTTGGATTTTGGTTTACAATTTGTATCAATTTGTTCTTAACCAATGAATAAAAGAGATTGCTTGAGCCTCTCTCAAATGTATTCCATTTGCCCTTTGCTTTTGCTGTTCCTTCTACTGGAGTTAC
This sequence comes from Vicugna pacos, assembly GCF_048564905.1. Lineage (NCBI taxonomy): Eukaryota > Metazoa > Chordata > Mammalia > Artiodactyla > Camelidae > Vicugna > Vicugna pacos. Next base: position 54,564,635 of record NC_132989.1, read on the forward strand.
CATTCTCCTACTTGCCAGGCTACAAAGTGTAGTAAATAAAGCAATGGCATTTGAAGCCAAAGTTTGAGATCTAATTCTTCCACTTAACCATCCATTCAACAAATATTGGGCTTTTCCTATGGCAAAGACACTGTTCAAATTGCTGAAGATATAGTAGTAATTGAGATGACAAGCTTCCTGTTCCTGATGACAAGGAATCAGACATTAAACAAATATACTAATAAATAAGAAAGCAGTAATTTGAGCTTTGAAGAAATTAAAACAGAGTAGTGAGGTAAAGGGTGACTGATAAAGAGGGGTGTTTTAGACTATACATCAGGGAAGGGCTCTCTGAAGTTGAACTGAGATATGAATGCCAAGCAGGAATTGGACATTTAACAACTAGGGGAAGGAGAATTCCAAAGGAAGGAACTTTTTATCATAACATAAAAAGAAAAAAACTAGTTAAAAGAAGAGAAGGGTAGAAGGCTAACATAAGTAGAATTTCAGATATTAGTATAGCTCAGGGCTCTCTCAATCTAGTGCCTCTATGATCTCAACTTGACCTTCATTTATGCATCAACTTCAATCCTGAGCTGGTGGCAAGAAAGCTGCCAAAGTCCCAGGTTTCACACGGAATATCCAATAAAGATATTGTCTCTTGATCTTGTTCTATTTTAAGAGCAAGAAAATATTTCCCAGAAACCTTTAGTAAGCTTTCCCTGTATGTCACTGACCTGATATGGTCACTTGCTCTTTCTTCATTTAATCCCTGTTACAGAGGTAGTTTCTTATATTGACTAGCATAGGCATGGCTACCTAGTTCAATGCTTAACAAAGTATTGGGAACACCATGATTGGCTTTGACTACGCAGAATTACACCTGGAGCAGGAATCAATCCCAGAAACCATGTGGCTGCAATGTAACCAGGGAGAGGTGGACACTCAAACAAAAAATGGGATGCTGTCAGGGGAAAGCTGAAAGTGAATGGAAACTAGCTATGTAAGCAGTCACCAATGTCCAGTATAAACAGCCCATGCAAAACCCTGGACCGATTGAAGGAGAGAAGGGAGGTTCAAAGTGGCCAAGGTGTTAATGGGCAAGGAAGAGTGACAGGAAGTGATGTCAACTTCTGTAAGTACTCATAGGTCACAACGAGGAGTTTAGATTTTATTTAAAGCATGATGAAAAGCCATCAGAGCGTTTTAAACAGAGGAGTGGCACGGTGGGGCTGCAAGGTGAGATAAATTGTGCCTGTGTTGGGAGCAGAGGACAGTGCTGCATCGAGTCACTTGAGGGCAAATTTACTTCACCTTTCTAAATTCCATGTTTTAAAGAAGAAGTGATCCAATCACCTGTTTCAAAGGACTATTTTAAGGTGTAAATGAAAAAATGTGTAAAAGTTCTTTTGAACTCTGTGTCAAACAAATGGTAATAAATTCACTAGAACTCCTTCAGACTCTCACTCAAGTCATCTTCTCAGGCTTATCTGTCCAGACCAGCCCCATACTGATTGTTCTTTCCCCTGAACTCTTATGAAATTTCATGCCCATAAAAATCATGTTAGTCTTAAATTTTGTAATAATAACTGTGTAGGGTAGTATATACATGTGCAGTACATGACAATTTAAAGGCATTTTAAAACACACACATTCACACATACCAATTTTGTGACACACAAGTATCTTGAACCAGATTTTAAATACAACGCATACATCAAAGTTTTTTACACCATGTTTGGCACAAAATAAGTAATTAATAAATATTTTTGTTTCTTTGGAGTTCACCCCTAGATTTATACTTGTATTCTTCCCTTTCTCCCTTCCCTAAGAACCTACTCCAGGTCTAACTTACAGGGAAAAACAAAAAACAAGCACATAATCAGGAGTTATTGAAAGAATCATGCACCAATTTAAACAACAGAAATTTTAAAACTGGCAGTGTTAAAAGTAAAAAAGGTAAATGACAAAGAAACTCTGAATAAAAACAATTACATTTTCTGTTGTATAATGATTAGCTTGGAATGATTAGTAGTTTCTAGTTTGAGTAGATTTCAATTTCAGTAAATTTTAATTTTACTAAGTAGTTAAATTCTTAATTACTACTTTAACTCTTTCCTGGAAGTTCCCATAGGAAAAGCTGGAAACAGACCTAGCAGATGACCTATGGTAAGTTTTGAATATGAGGAAAACAGAATAATCCACAGAAAAGAGCCAAAATTTTAGGTAATTATCAGAAATGTAATTCATTTCAAAAACAAGAAGGCAGAACAAAGCTCATGTGCAAGGGAATGAATCATTCAAAGACATATACGGCACCTACTATGCACATTCAAGAAGTTTTAGCATCTGACTTTCTCACACACTTTGGCTGAGACATCAATTACCTAAACATCCCAGATTAAACAGTGCAGACCCTGAATCACTTTAAGCCATGTAAAGCAATAAACCTTCAAGATAAAAGACAAATAAAATGGCAGAGTTCACTGAAAAGCCATGTGCAGACCATGTTTATGTTTGATTTATTGAACAAAGGGTGAATGCTAAAAGCCCCTTTTGTTACCCTTCTTTGGAAATATTAATACAGAGTTAGTAATATCATATACTGCAGAGTGTTAAGAAATAAACATTGTCAACTTCCCTGACACTGCAGAATGCAGCCTAAACCCAATTTAGGATAAGTTTCAGAAGAAAAGCTAACAATCACAAAAGAAGTAAAACAAGATCAAAATGTAATACAAATGTGCTTTATTACTTTACAAATGGAGGCAAGACTGAGGGCCCATACTTATCTAATATTTAATGCTTAATTTTATTTTCTGTGTTACCTCTACAAGCCATCAGTCATGAAAAATGTTAAAGAGCACACATTTCAATACCACATAATTAAAATAAGTGTAGGTTGCTATATTTTGCTTACTTTGCATGTGTGATTTATACATTTTCCTGAACACATTGTTAAAGCAATATATGCTCAGTTGGAGAAGCAATATTATGCTTACATGCCCCACAAATCATCTACATTAAGTGTTGCAAGCACAACCGTTTACTCAGAGCAAATGGTTGTTTTTCTGTAGACGTATTATTTATGAGAGCATTGGATGCAATCTGCATACTAATGTAGCCTTGTATTTCACAGAATTATCCACATGGTTTAAGTGGTTTTTCTCTCTCCACAATCACCACTTCCCCCCACCCCCAATTAGTTCCATCCTCACTTAGAACTCCATCATGCAAATATCTGTCTATGTATACTGGAAATGTTGAAAAACAGCCATGGAGAAATAATTCGAATTACAAAAGTCTTCTAAGCCCTGACAATTTTAATATTTATTCAATCAGTTTATTACCACAAACAAGCAAATAAGCAGACATATCCATCACCATCCAAACAATTTTAAAGGCCTCCAGAATAGATCTACATAAAGTAAGCTGTTAAAACAGACCTACACAAAGTAGGCTGGCAAATTCATGCAAAGCATGTTCAAAATAATGATATTCATATACTAAAGAAAAACTTAAATAAATCTAAAAGCAAGGATCCAACTATATTATTTCAGAAGAGCAAGAGACTCTTATTTTTATTTGCCAATATTTATATGAATATTACGCACTAATAATCATGTTTTAGTTATATCTTCATTCAAAGGCATTACAACTCCCTGTATAAAGTGTATTATTCGCCTTAGACTCACATTGAGAAGAATGAATATGCAATAGAGAGGATGGCAATGTCACAACTCAGTAGCTTGGTCCCAGAATCTGTGACACAGCCTTGCAACCTCCCCATATAACAAAGAACACAATATACCAGTGGTTGGAGGGGAGAGCAAGACCCAATAAAAATTTACATAAAATGAATAACTTTCTAAGGGGAAAATATTCATCTGTTTAATATACTATACTAAAGTCCATTAAAGATTTTCAAAAGCCAATGAAAATGCAAATGTGATATAATTTGAATTCTGATGACTAGAAAGCATTTTATTGTCTGACAGTTGTACATTTTTATATAGTTTTATTTGTGTGTTTTATTCTGTCAAAACTGTTATTCCCCAGTATGCTTATACAATAACATAGTAAAATATACTACAGTGAAGTAAGTAATTTTTCAGTAATTAATCAGACTTGAGACCCTTAAGCAATTTATTAACTAAGCTGAACTAAGTGCAAGAAATCATTGATTTCTCATGGTTTGTGTGCTTCCATAAGAGCTACTATGAACTGAACTGAAAAAGTATTCATTGAATTTGATGATGATTATATCTAGGTGGTAGATATTTCAAGTGATTTTCTACTTTCCTATTTATAGTTTCCTTATTGCCTTTCTAAATTATTTATAAAGAATATATAGCAGGGTTTTTTTTAAATATTTCACTGAAAATATACCCACCACATAAAACCAGAGATTAAAATATATTGACAATAATCATACCAATCATAGAAGCAGCAGGAGTAAGTACTCTGATATTATTGAAAAGCATTTACCTAAAAGCATCAACTCATTTTATTCTTAGTTATAATCAAACTGCCTGTTTCCAAGTACAGAATTTTTCCTAAGTACAAAATTCTTTTATGTATGAAAAGCTGATCAAACTGTACTCAACAAGACAAAATGAAAATAGCTGAATTAATCAAACAACCATTTATGCAAGAGAGGAATGTTTATGTAAGTGAAACAAATATCTCTTGGTGTCTTATCCTTTGAATAACCTTGCCAATTTCATCTGGAATTTATATTTAGATTACTATTAAAAGATGATGCATTCTGAAATGGTACAGAATTTTGGTGCCATCTGACAAGTAGCACAGTCGTATTAAAATCTGGTTTCCAAACTCTCCTTTACTCTCCCCTCCATTTCCGTAACATATGTATTAGTCTAGTGGTTAGATGATACCAGTCTAACTAACAGCTCTCCCTTTTAAACTGATGAATCAGTTAAGGTCCTTGTTTATCAGCAACAGAATTTAATTCTAGCTAAATTAAGCAAAATAGATATAATTAAAGTAAAGCAAAAGAGATACTGTTGCAAGCATTTGGTGGGTAAGGCCAATCAATGATCACTCACTGGGGGCCAAGAATGGAAGGCCAGAAATGGTTGGCCAGAGCCCAGGGAGCTGCAAGAGGCGGGAAGACACAGGACACTGGAACAGCCTGGCCCAGGATGATGCTGACTGGAAACACTCTTGAGATTAGTAATTTCTGACCATTTCCTCATCATTCTCTCAAGACTTGAAGTCTCTGGATAGACAGAGTCCTATGGGCCGAGCTTAGGTCACATGACTTCCCCTTGACTACAAGGATGGGAGGCCAGTATCTAGAAATAACTGCCCACCATGAACACTCATTGTGGAAGAAGGGAAATCTCCAGAAGACAATCAGGGCACAATCAGAAATGGGAATAGCTTTCTTTGTTGGGCAACCAGCAAAGAAATATTCACCACAACTGACTAAACTTAGTTCCTATTACGTGTTCCTGTCTTGCCTTATACCCTAACCCTTACATTAGCCTTTTTTAAGCTGAAAATTGCAACATATCTGTATGTCATTAAATCAATTTAGTAGATCATGTCCACCTATTTAAAAGCAAAGTTGGATGGAGCAGAAAATATCAGAGCGCACTACATATAGGAAATTTGTGAAACATCTGTTTATTGTATGTTTATGATGTATATGTGTGTGGGCACTTGTGTGAATGTAGGTCATGGTACAAAAATGTTTGAAAAAAATGTGTCCTAGCCCTAACCAGCACTCTGCAGAAACAACAGTTACACGCACTCCCTAACCTAGGCTGCCACAGTCTGAGAAGTCCATTCCCATGTAACTGGTTACATTATGAAGTGATTTCACCATTTATATCATCATATATAGTCATTAAATTTTATTTAATTAGGGCAAATAATTCATGCAAACATTTATTTGGTCGCAAATATTTACTGTCTTGTCTAAAATCTTACCAGTGCTGCAAATGAAAAAATTCCCAACATGGCAATTTTTCATTGTGTATATTTTTATATTATTTCAATTTTATTAGCTCATATTGAGTCAGTCAACTCTCACTTTTTCCATAAGATTTTTTCAAATTACTAAAAGCCACACTGATAGCTCTCCTTTCACTGAACTCCTTTGACATTTAACTTCCAATAGTTCATTACATAACTGTAACACCTCACTCAAATGAGACACATACCAAAACTGGGCAGAGATAACACACATCTGAGTAGCCCAAAGAGAAATCACAAATACCAGTCACGATTAAAATCAATGCGTTTTATTCATAAGAAATTTCTCTAGAATCTTGTCTGAGGCTCATTTTTTCTGCTTTATACATAATCCTAATAAACATACTATGCAGCACATGGGAGACAATCAATAAATAGTTGTTGAATAAGTGAGAAGATGAAAGAAAGAGAAAGAATAGAAGGAGAAGAAAGAGGAGGGGGAGGAGAAACAATGGGGGAGGGAGGGGGAGAGAGAGAGGAAGGAAGGAAAGAGGGAGGGAAGGAGGGAGGGAAAGAGGGAAGGAAGGAAGAAGGAAGAGAGGGAGGGAAGATTTCCAAGTCCAAAGTAAATTAGAAGATGCAAAATGCAAGAGTAGGAGATAGGAGTGAGGCAAGTAAGGAGTTATGGCACCACTGCAAAGTAGACATCAGTGACAAGTCCTCTCTCACACACACGTGCATGCCTTTAAGAACACAAAATTACAATACTGTTGGGTTATTTCAAGCATGAGCAAACAGAAGAAAACATTTCAATAGGACATGAGTATATCGTTCAAAGAAAAAATGCTCATAGTGAAGACCTTGGATCTTTTAAAAATTGAAATGTGTTCAGTATATTCTATTTATAGCAAGGAATAGTAATGTTTTAGGATTTTTAATAGCCAAGTGATTAAAAGTTAAATATCTTGTTACTACCTTTGTCCAATTGAAAAAATTAGTGTCCCAAAACACTTTCCCCAAAGGTTCTCTGAGGCTGAATTTTACTGCTACCATTCCATCATATACTATTTCATTTCTGTCTTGATTGTTAACAATTTGAAGGCAGCAGTCACATCTTATATTTACTACCTGAGGTGATTCAGAAATTATTAGCTAAAAATAATGTCAGAAGAGTGTGAGCTCCATCAGTTAGAAATGTGTAAATGGATAAACCTTTCATGCAATGATTGGATACATTTTAAATATTATCCTTCATTTGATAAGTTAATTTAAATTAAAATATCAATAGCAAAGACAATTTTGTAAATGATACAGAGAATTTATGTCACCAAGCATTTTGCAAGAAAGAAAAGCACGTCTATTTTACTGAACCAAGGTCTGCAGTAAATAGATACATATGTAAAGTACAGTCACTCAGGAGTAAATCCTGAGACTTTGAGAGATTCAGATGCAAATGATCATCCTTCCTATCAAGGACCCATCTGGCTTTTTAACCATATTTTAATGAAGAACAGAATTCTATTCCACAAATGCTTTACATAACACCTACAGCTTATATTCATGAAGAATTTATGCAGAACGTTTCACTCACATAACTAATATGCATCCATCTGGACTACATACCTTACAAAGACTACTCATCATAGGTTTCAAAGGAGATAAAGAATAAAAAATCCATATCGTGAACCTGAGAAGACAGGAATTTTTCCACCGGGTTTGTATGTATATCTCTTTCTCTCACAGACATCTTTGTCCTTTAAAAAACATGATTTATCAAACTCTGCTTCATCTTAAAGGGACCATTTGGTTTTATATTGAGATTTATTTAGCTGAAATTGGAAACATTTTATTAAGGAATATTTGTAGACTATTTTCATTCCTCAAATAGTGAAGATTTTGTCTTCAAACTGTATAGAAACAATATTCTGGCCTGACATATACAAGTTACACAAAACTAGGAAAAGGATTAAAATATGTGGTGTTTGCTTTTTTGGTAACAAATGTGTATGCATATTTCTAAAATGATTATATTTCAATACATGTATTTTAAAACTGTAGCAATCAGGTCAATGAACACTGAACTTGTGAAAATCAAAGAAACTTTTTCCTCACATCACAACCTGTTTAAACAGAATAGCAGTGGTAGTTTCTACAGCTTTACTGTAAATACAGATTTTGACAGCTCTTTTGTATACAGTTAACCTCTCCAAGAAATTGTGTTGGGGTTGAAATAGTAATTTATAGACTAATGGATTTAAATCAACAGAATATTTTTTTAAAATGATACTGTATAAACAGACCAGATTTTTTCAATATGCAGCAAGTATATTTTCTTTCCTCAGAATAATCTCAGGTATGTGTAGATTAAATTGCTAAAATTCACAAAAATATGAAACACTTTCATAAAAATATGTAAAATTGCTCCTGATATTATCTCTCTTATAAAAGCCACGGACATGTTTTCCACAAGATCCTCTCACTGAACATACAATCATGTAAAATATTTTTCAGAAAAATGAAAAAAGTGCTAATCCAGTGATAGCAACAATCCATAAGGGTACAAGTGCCAAAATCATGACCATGCAGGGCAGGGGAAAAGGACCAGAATACACACATTTGTCAATAAGGTGACAACATTTATTAAACCAATTCTATTCTGGTTTACCTCAATAATAAAATCAGAAGGAAATATTAATTAACAACTGAATCTTTTTTTCTTATTGAAGTAGAGTCAATTTACAATGTTGCATTAGTTTCTGGTGTACAGCACAGTGATTCAATGATATATATGTGTGTGTCTGTGTGTATATATATTCCTTTTCCTATTCTTTTTCATTATAGGCTATTACAAGTTATTGAATATAGTTCCCTGTGCTATACAGTAGAACCTTGTTGTTTGTCTATTTTATGTACAATAGTACCTGCAAATCCCGAACTCCCAATTTGTCCCTCCCCAACCCCCTTTCACCCCTGGAAACCATAAATTTGTTTTCTATGTCTGTGAGTCTGTTTCTGTTTTGTAAATAAGTTCATTTGTGTCATTTTTTTAAATTCCTCATTATAATAGTGATCATTATAAATCATCAGAAGAGATTTCTACCCAGTGCTTCTCAATCTTTTGTCACAGCATGGCACACATGAAAATAAAGCTATTTGTATATATAGCACAAGGCGCTAGCCCAAAGAGATAATCGACTCCAAAACTCCAAACACCACAGGCTGCTCCAGTGCTCAGGAGACAAGCGCCTCAGTTTAAGAATTCCTGAAAATGGAGATTAGAAATCTCTGTCCTGACCAACTGAAAATGGAAATGTGTTCTATAACAATATCCCAGGTTGACACACGTTAACTTCCACATGCCAAACAAAATTAATAAATATTTGTTGAATGTCTGCTATACGGAAGGCTCTATGTTCAATGATTGAGCCAAATCGCACCACACAAAAGCTGGAAAAAAAAATCATTGAACCAGCAGGCGGATTTGACTACCAGGTTAAATTTGAAATCGTCTTGTAGGAGCAAAGTAGAATGAAGAATCTGAGTAAAGGATAATAGTTTAAAAGAAACAAACAATTACAAATTTAGAAAAGTGCAAGACAATTTTGGAAGATGACATTGGTAGAATGGTTCAGTATCAAATTTGCCTTTTCTTTGCATGGGGGAGGGAGTGAGTTGATCTAAAGAGTTTATTGAGTGAAGCCCATAATTGTTCACTAAAGAGTAAAAGAAGCAGCAGGAAATTAATGATTGTGATGCTTCAGAGAATTTAATCCAGCAGCAAAATGTCCAGAGGCTTGGAAAGGAGAGAAAGTAAAGCCAAGGAAACCAGGGTGTGGTGGGTGGGTATGAGAAAGTAAGGGCTTCAAGGGCAGGAATGAAAAAGAAATAAAAAGATGCAAAGATATAATGAAACAGAACAATATAACTTTATGGCTAATTAGATATAGTTATTGACAGACATGGGAAGCAGTAAGAAAAATGTAAGATATATACAGGTGTCTGATCTAGGGCATAGGAAATATGTGACATCATTATTAGAGTGAATTGGAAAAAATGACAAATTCGATTTTAGACATTTTGAGTTTAGGTGATAAGACATTTAAGAGTTAACCAAATGTGTTGATCAAAAGCTTGAGAGAGAGGTGATATTTGCAACTATAAACATGAATGATCATTCCAAAAGAGACAGAGAAATGTTTAGTGAGTTGAATTATATGATGCCCTCATAACAGGACTATTGAAATAGAAAATTATATATAGGTTCGACAACATGCAATATAAAATTGTTTATCCCATAAATCTCTTCCAACTGTCCACAGATTATTTATTCAAACAATATCCCACAAATATTTAAATAACCACTGTGACAGGACTGGGACATACTGTGGAAAACAAGATTAACATGGTTCTTCATCTCACAGAGTTTACAGCATAATGGAAAAGATGGGCATTAAACAAAATCACATGCAAATACACATACAATTGACAACTGGGAATAAATACTGTGAACTCAAATTAAAAATGCCATGAGATACTATTATTGTCAAGTCATTAACCTGCTATCTACTAAATTTATGTTCTTAAAATACTCCAGGAGCTATATTTCATATTAAATATTCAATGTTGACCTTAGTTTAAGAGTTAATTCACATTGAAAAGTTTAATTGCAGAACAATTTTATTATGCTGAGAAATTTACAATTTGCATGAACGAGGTAACCAAGGCTGGATCAGATGTCCCTTTCTAAACAGAGCACCATAACTATCCTTGTCCTTGGTGTCCCTTAATGTTTTATAGTTTTCTGCTCATGAGTCTGTCTCCCTTCCTTGACTGTAAACTCTTGGAGAGCACAGAGTTTTATATGTTATATATCTTAATGACTCACATAATGTCAGGCGCATGGGAGGCACTATAGGCACTAAAGTGATTGAAAGAATAAATGACTATAAACAAGAGAAAATCATTAGCAAAACCTCTATGTTTTTATTTTCATCCTCATCATCAATACCAAAAATGATTGAGCATCTGCCATAGATAGAGCACTGTGCTAACTACTGGATTACAAGGGAAACTCAAAATACAGTGCTTACTCTCAAAGAGCTTATAATTTAAGGACACAGATATACAAATCACATAATATTCACAAACTGCATTCATATACAGTATCTCTCTTTATTCTCATAATAATCTGTGAGGTAGGGAAGGCAGATGTTAACTTCCTCATTCTGCTGAGAAAACTAAGACCCATAACGGTTAAGTGTCTTGCCAAGGTCATATACAATAACTAGGCAAAGTGAGTACTAAAACTCTAGTATGCTAATGTCTAATTCAGTTTGTGATAGAGGAATAGCAGAACATAAGATTTCAGAAACAGGTAAAGTTAGCTTAAATAACAAGTTAGATTTTCACACTTAATATCAATTTAAACTCAAATCTCATCTTTTATCTTAACTGCCAAAAATTAGTTATATACAGAATATAAATGGAATCAGTACTAGGAATGGAATATTTAAAGCAAGATTTTAGAATGCTATTTTAATTGACTTCAAAAAATAAAAACTAAAGAGTTATACATGCTTAGAGCCAATATAAATATTAATATATGTATTATTTTGAATTAATTTGTATATTTTTTATCAAGTCTGTAAATGTAAATAGTATTTTTTTCATGAGTATCAGTGATAGCTAATGACTCCAAGTAATGTATTTAACAGTTTCATTTTAAGCCTATACATGAACCAAACATGAGGGATAAGGGGTAACATCTTCAGGTTGGTCATGTGTCATGTAGTAGGTTATTGTCTGCAGTCCATATTCTTCTCTGAAAACAGCTCCACCTCCCCTTCTCTTCCTACGTTCATGTTTCTAGCCTGACCTCTTAGACAGGACTAACTGAACCAGGGGTGGATTACTGATCCAAGCATTTCAAGCATATTTTTCTCTAAAGAAATAGAACTGAGGGGTGTACAATTGAACATGGGGAGCACAGTCACTAGGAGTGCTAAGGGAAAGTCTGAAGACTTCCCAAAGCATCATAAACCCCAGTGCCCTCTCAAAATATCCCTTTAAAAGATAAAAACCACATCTTCTTTATCCATTCATCTGTTAATGGATATTTAGGTTGTTTCCTTGTCTTGGCTATTGTAAACAGTGCTGCTGTGAACACTGGGGTGCTGATGTCTTTTTACTATGGAATATTACTCAGCCATGAAAAAGAATGAAATAATGCCATTTGCAGCAACATGTATGGACCCAGAGATTATCATATTAAGTGAAGCAAGGCAGACAGAGAAAGGCAAATAGCATATAATGTTGATTATATGGAATCCAAAAAAAAGATACAAATTTTATTTACAAACCAGAAATAGACATATGGACATAGAAAACAAACTGTGGTTACCAGGGGAAAAAAGGTAGGGGGAGGGATAGATTAGGAGTTTAAGATTAATAGATGCATATTACTATATATAAAACAGATAAACAACAAGGACCCACTGTATAGCACAGGGAACTACATTCAATGTCTTGTAATGAGCTGTAATGGAAAAGAACTGAAAAAAAAATATATATATATGTATATGTATAACTGAATCTCTTTGCTGTACACCTGAAACTAATGTTGTAAATCAACTACACTTCAATAAAAAATAAGAATAAAATATAAAAGAAAGTAATTTAAAAAAAAATAAATTCATACAAAAATATATGTCCTCACAAAATGTATAAAATCATACTTCATTCTCATCAAGATGAGGCAGAAATGGCATCTCCTTTTCAAAATTTGCTTATTTATTAACTAGGGAATGGAGTTGGAATGACTGCTCTAATCTTACAAAGTTAAAGTAATTAGATCAGAAACAAATAACAGATTAGATATAGTGGGTAAAACTTCAGAGTTTAATAAAACAAAATTTCCAAAATCAATTTAATTCAAATTAAATTCTTAATATAATAATAACCTGGAAAATCATATAAGTAAAACAGACTCTAAAGCTGATAAATAGGGACATCTTTCATCAGTATTAACCTCAAGTTATAATGGGCACATGACATGACAGTGCTGCATTTGACTTTTATATTAAAGTAAAAGTCCCATAGCATGCTAATTAAATGGTGTCATAAAGCAGTCATTGCTGCTGAACCAAAAAGTTCATTCTAGATACTGAGAGGCCAATTCAACTCCCTAAGATTGCTTTTCTAAAGTCTTACATATATCACTTTTGACAGAGGTTACATGTGTTTAAGAGTCATAAAGGAGGATGACACAGAAGAGGAAACTTACTGAAAGACAGGCAAATCTATTATAATAATTCATTTTTGGATGTTCTGAGTAAGCTAATGACATATTTTATTTAATTCAGCAACCTGTCAACCTTCTATTTCAGGGTGAAAATAAATTGTATTGTATTTACCAAGTAATACAGAGACTTCTGCATTATTAGGTAATTTCTATTTTTCTCACTGATTTTGAGAATTATGTTTGATTTAAAATTTTTAAACACTGTTTTTCACATCCTGCTAATGTTTCCAGTGTTCAGTAGTTGAGGAAAGAAATTCCTTTTTCCCTGATATTTTTCCACTTAGCTAACATCATCAATAACAGCCTTCAACTTGTGTGTCTACAAAGTCTTTCTCAAAATACACTGATACCACCATTGTTTGGTTAGTTCTGATGGCAGACTTATGACTGATAACATCTCCTTCTGAAAATAACTCATCGAGACGTAAGTCAAAAAAGTAATATTTGGGCAATTTCATTGCTTAACTTAGATTCAAAGGTCAAGAAAGCAAAAAATTCAGTTAACAAAACACCTACACGCTGGATAACTAAGGTATTAGGGTTGCAGTAGAAAGTTAAAATCTTCTTCTAAATCACTTTTCCACAAAATTTACCATCAATCACAAAAAGAATTTGGTGCAATATATTTGAACTTAGTTTATCCTAAGATAAAACAGGTAATGAAAAGATTTGATAGGTTGAAAAATAGATAAAAATTTCAATATCTTCACTTCTCACAAAAGTAGTGTGCAAATGAATGGAAAAACTTCCCCCTGCAAAATATCTTCCTTAAAATTGAATTATACTCAGGGTGTTCCCTTGTTATCCCATAGTTAACTGATTTGCATGAAAATGATGCACAAATGAAAGTAAGAGATCTACAATTACTATGATAATTTATAGTCTAGAGTGTTGAAAGTGTCGGTATGAAAATTGAAATTACTCTAAATAAAATCATTTTATATCTCATCTTTTTAATCAAGTCAACAGTCTTATAAATCATAACAGTAAAAAAAAATCCCAACTCTTCATTTTTACTTCAAACATAAAGAGTTGTTCTTCATGTCTGAAAATAAAGTCAATTTGTATTCACATCTCACATATCATTTTCACACAGTCTATATTGTCATTTATTCAACTTTAGCCCGAATAAAAGTTAAAACACTAGCTGAGTAAAATAGCCATTTTCTGGGGAAGAAAATGTCCAAATTCAATCTATGGTTGAATTTATATTAATCTTTAATCAGGATTTAGCCTCTGTGTCCCCTTGAAATTTGAATTTCAGAAGTTAAGATAAAAAATCCATTGCTGACTTCAAAAATACAAACCATTGCAATCACTCACATTTATCCTCTCGAGCAAATGCACCATCTCAGATTTAATTTTTTAAAAATTCGTGAGAAGGAACTAAATATGGTATAACTTGTCCTGGGACAATTTATCTTTTCCCACTAAAGGTAAGGCTGTGACAGCCTTTTATCAATGCAGTGGCAAGACTGCTTGTGAGGAATTCACAATCTGGCCTGTCAGGGAAAGAATGATATGGGAGACTTAAAAATTTAAACAGACTATTTCATATTTTTTCCCCCTAGTCATTTCTGCAGGTAGCAAGGTGCCTACAGTAACATGAAGGTGAGGATCATGTCTTCACTTTCTTCTTCTTTACCCTCAAATTCTTTGAAGTTGCTCTGTCTTTTTTCTGATGAAATCTGTGCCTCTAAGGGGCAGCTGAACTCTTTTCTGCGTGGTAGCAGGAAGCTGTGAAGGGGCACACAAGTGCTGTCATGTCCGAACATAAGGGAGTCAAAGCTACTGTGAAAAGGGAAGGAGAAAATCTAATTTCCTGTCCTGCTCACACCCTTCCAAAAATCCTAAACTTATTCTACGAAAACAAAGAGGAGTCTGGTATCAAAAGGGTTTTAAAGCTAGACATCACTAAGACCCACTGCTTCATTTTTAGGTAAGAAAGTTTAAGCTCAAAACTGTAATGTGATGTGTTCAAGATCTCCCAACTCCCAGTCCAATGTTATTTTCATTTGTGTTTGCTCCACTGGCATCATTAAGCATAAATTTTACTTCTAGGGCAGGGTTCTGCCCATACCCAGTTGGCAGCCTACAATCTGCCATGTCCTTTTCTACTTTGGTGCACACACATATGCATCATAAACATATAATAAACAGATGTTTCACAAATTTCCTATATGTAGTGTGCTCTGACATTTTCTGCTCCATTCAACTTTGTTTTTAAATAGATGGATATTATCTACTAAATTGATTTAATGACACACAGATATGTTGCAATCTTCAGCTTGAAAAAGACTAATCTAAGGGTTAGGGTATAAGCAAGAGAGGAACACGTAATAGGAACTAAATTTAGTCAGTTGCAGTGAATATTTATTTGCTGGCTGCCCAAAAAAGAAAGCTATTCCCATTTCTAATTGTGCTTGCTCCCACCATTCCTTTCCCGGCTCCTGGTTCCTCCAAAGGCTCCTTCTCATTTCAGATATTTCTCCTCAGAGACACCTTGCCAACCAACCTAACTAAAATTACCTACCCCTCTCTCCTAGCAGACAGTTATCACAATCTAAAATTATCTTCTATATTTGTTTTCTCAATCATAGTCTCTCTTCTCCACTAGAACATAAGTTCCATGAGGCAGAGATCATAATTATTTTCTTTGCCACACTTGTGGTATAGAGTCTGGCATGGCAGAAACAAAGATAAGAGAAAGAAGCTTTTATCCATCAGAAACCCATCATCAAATAGGAGAAGAAACTGCTCGCATAAAAAAGCCTTTAATAAGATAGAATTGAATAAAATTGGGTTTAAAAAATAATACATATGCCAGATGACAAAAAGGACAATATAAATCATTATAAAGCCAGAGGTGTCTTGGAGGAGTTGATTTTCTTTACCTGGAATAGGGCTTGGCTTTAACAAAGGTTCTATAGGAAAAAAAACTTCCAGGAAAAGAAACATTTTGATCAAAACCTTAGAAAAGTCAGGGGTTACATTTGGGAAGTAGCCAGCTGGTGCATAAGAAATGAAGAGAACCAAGGGTAAGCACAGAGTAACATAAGGACATTTCAAATCTCTTCATCATGTCCTTTTCTCCAGTTCATGATATCACTCCCTTCAGCTTCACTTTCTTCCTCACTAGCATACATCAAGACATCCCTTCAGTCCCTCTCTTTCAAAGAACCTCACACTCAGTTTTCTATTCTACCTGTCTTTCAGACTCAAAATTTTGGTCCAACCATATGTCTACTCCATTTTATATCTTGGACTGGCAAAAATCAGTCCCCTACCTCACTACTCAATACTTCTTGGTGTCCCTTTTCATATTATTTATGGATTTACCTAGAACATTTCTATGTCCAAGCTAGACACTCCTCATGCAGTCTAGACATCCCACAGCTTATGTCTGGTCCTGTGTGTTCCTGAAGATGCCTTTGCTGTACTCTTAGCTCCTATCTCGTACAACACTCATCACAGTATTATACTCATTGGATTATTGGGGTCCTCCACTGGACTATGTTCTTTTTAAGGATTAGAACTATATTCTCAATTGTTTGTTTTTCATTCCTAGCATAAGTTATGTTACATTCTACATGCTGAATACATATTTTCTTATTTGGTGAATAAATGAATGAATAACAGTATAATATATAAGGACAGAACAGAAATGTAGGAGTTGAAATTCCAAGCTCAAAGTTTATATTTTTCAGCATTGAAAACAGATTAAAACTTGACATGATCAGATCTTGAAACAAAGATAATTCTGGCAGCAGACCTCTGGCAATATCTGATGTGGAAGACAAAGGGCGGGGAAGAGACATATGTGGCAAGTAAATCAGTTAGGAGGTGATTAAAAGTGTCCAAGACAAGATGACATTGGCTGAATTAAGGCAGTAACAGAAGGAAACAGCAAAGCAGTTCATTGGAGTGATAAAATTATAGATTTGATTTAAATATGGGGTATAAAAGACTCACTGGGCTGTTGGAAAATGTGGGTCTGGATAACAAAAGACATAAAAATTCACAGAATTTTTAGAATTAGAAATCAGTTATTAGTTTCCCCTCCCTCACCTCTATTTTAGCTTTTGAAGCTGGTAAAAAGGCAGATATTTCAGACCAACACAGTTAGCTCCAATTTCAGTGTCATCTGCTTCAGTTAATGTCATGAGAAGGACAACATTTCCAGGGAAAGGGCTGGCTACACAATGAAAGTTTGTGAGGCACCAGAGTCTGGGCTTTGGAGAGTGCCTCTCTGCGAGGCCAGTACAAGTTGGAAGATCCAGAAGAGGAAACAAGGGAAATGGTCTCACTCGGATTGCTTCTTAACAGTAAAATTCTTGCCTCTCACAGAGGAGATCTGGGTTCAATTCCTCTGCTTGCTCTAATAACCTTTCTTTCAGCACCTGCTCAGTGCTAGGGACAATGCTGAGCTCAGAGATTGCAAAGACCAACAAAAAAAGCTACAAATATTCACACATTTACCATTAGCCAGGAACTGACATAAGTACCCTTGTGAATGAAAAATGTTGCTTGCCGTATCATCAAGCTGTGAGCCTCTACAGCCACCCACTCCCAACGGTGAGCCCTCAGGGAACACAGGACTGAAACAGAATGCCCACCATCAGGGAGTCAGACACTACAGCTGCCCCACAACAGTATACCTGGAGGGGACTCAGGATGAGAAAGCACAGTATACTGGCCCTAGAGAGCTGAGGTGCACATTGAAAGAATGATTTCAATGAGACCAGACTTTTATATCTTCCCATATATGGAAAGCACTGAATTCATTAACTTGAGATATCTGGTTTTCTCTAATAAACAGTAATCTTTTGATGTTCCTGACTATCTGGTCTTTGTTGCAAAACTTCTATATATCCTGGCTCCTCCCTTACCACTTTGCAGCAGTTCCTCAGAGCTATCTTAGAGGCTGCCTCTTGGGCTTGAAGTCCTCAGAAAGTCCGCTGAATAAAACATAATTCTCAATTTTTAGTTTGTGTATTTTTTTCAGTGGACACACTACACATTATATTTCATATAATTTTTACAACCACTCTTTGAGATTGAGAGACAGAGTGGTTAAGTAACTTGTCCAAGGTCACCCAGCTGTAGTGGTGGATAAGGATTCCAACCTAAGCAGCCTGTCTCCAAATCTGCTCTTTACTGTGTTATGTTGCCTATGAGGATATGGTTCCTGTTCTGAGAAAGCTTAGAGTCTAGACTATGGAAGTACATGCATTAAGTTAAGTAACAAATTCAATGAGGAAACAAAAACTTGGAGTGCAAATAAAGGACGGGGTAGTGGACCAGGTCAGTGACTTTCTTTACAACACTGACACTTCGGTTCTGTCTAAGTATTTAAGGAATTCACTGAGTTTCTTTGAACCCACACTTCCCAATGACTTTCATAGCAGTCAATTATAATGACAAAATTCATCTCATAGTTAGTGAAGAGTCAGTGCTGAGCCTAGCTCTAGAACCCAAAATGTATACATAAAATTTCTAAGAGTCAGTCAGAAACTGATTCTGGAATAAATAAAGAGGTAAGAGAGAAGATAATGCCAAAGACAAAAGTTAAATTTCTCTAGCTTTCCATCAGGCAATTTTCACCACAACTTTCAGTTGCTTACATTGCAGTCTCTTCAAAGAGTTAATTAGGTATTTGAACATTTTATTATATATTGACTGAACTTTGCAGTCATGTTGATAAATAGATTTAGTTGTTTTCAATCTTTACCTTAAAAAGGTAAGGGGTAAGAGATGAGGTGGGAGTTTTCCATAAGAGAAGCTCTGACCAAACAGGCTACTCCATGGAATTTCTCCTTTGGTTTGCTGTTAGCTTGGGATTACAAATAAGGGACTGCAGGGCCTTCAGATTGCTCTACCATTTTCCACCCGACTCACCCTGCCTAAAGGACATGTCCGGTATTATATTCTGAGAGAAAGAAACCAAACATGATTTAACGCTCTATGTTTGACAACAATATTCAGTGAAGCAATTTGTATGATTTAGAGAGATATGATTTCCTCTCACAGAGATTGCATATGCTTAAAAATATTTTTATGATATAGTGTAGTTGTTTAAAAACTGACATAGATATCATGCTTAAACAAATCATCTTTGCTTCCAGAAAGGAAAGGAGCAAGTTAAGAACCATAAATATTAAAAGAACAAAATGGTATTTTTTAAATCAGGGGGAAATTCATTGAGGTTTGAATATGAATAGAAAACCATCTGCATTTTCAGGACAAGTATAAAAATCAATCTATCCAATTTAAGATTTAAATATTTGAAATAATTACTATGTGTAGCACATGCTAACATAATTCAATCAAGTTATAATTTAGAAATCTAATATATATTCATAACATTTATATTATATATACAGATACAAATACTTTGGTTAACAATCAGATTTATCCAATTAGTGTCCTTCAAATGCCTAGAATTCTCAGTAGCAACCCTGACACGGATGTCATTGCACATAGGGTATATCATGAACACAGGCCCTGCACGGCTTCTGTCATTTTTCTGTGCATTCACTTAGCACTAATTAAAAACACATGTCTTTCTTATTCTTCATATTTAAAATACTTAAACTGAGTAAAATTAACCATCTCTTGAATTTCATATACTATTTTTCACAGCTGAACATTTAAAATCCATCAATGAATTATCATAAAAATGACAACTAAACTTTCCATTAAAGTCTAAATGAATTTTCCATAGATGCAAACACATACACAAATTTCTGAGGAGGGAAAATGGCTTTAAAAAAAAACAACTTGGTAATACTAGTACTAGGTCTTGTGTTCAAGACACACATATGTCATACTCAGGATGAGGCATTACAGGGGCCAAAATATCAAATGTCTACAGGTTCCAGGCAGATAGTAAAAGAGGGTGAGGCCATATGAGGACTGCAGCAACCCAACGAGAACAGACTCTGACTAAAAAGAGCAGCTCCTACCAGCTCGCCTTGTGACAAAGTAGACTTGGTGCAGCTGATCTTTAAGAAAAGAGAAAAAATTAAAGTCACTTGTGAAATCACCTGATTATTAAATGTTGACAACTAATTTTTCTAACTGAATAGTGTTCAAGATGGATCTTGGCCTCCAATGTTTTCTGATCATTAAGTCTTAACCTTAAACAACAAAACGTTACTTTCACTGTAATCACTATGTGATTACAGATTAATGTGATTCCATAGCAATGTATCTAAAATACTATGTGATACAAGATACTAAAATAATTTCCAAGACTCATCAAAAAAAAAGAAAATAAACCTACATGTCATTCTTTTTAAAACTAACTGGCAGCTTATAAATTCTCAGAGAGAAGGAGACTAAAGGTTTTTTGTTTTGTTTTTTGTTTTTGTTTTCTAAAGGGAAAGTAGATTTATTCAGGGAGATGCATACTCCATAAACAGAGTGCGGGCCATCTCAGAAAGCAAGAGAAGCAGCTTAGGAGATACGAATTCCCCAGGCAGAATGTGGACCATCTCAAAAGGCGAGAGGCAACCCCAGAGCATGGGGTCCTCTAAGAAAGGGGGATCAGCCCAACGATGTTTTTAAAAAACGTAATTGTTTTATAATTAATTTCCAAGTAGTAAATGTTGATAGCTCCATTCACAGTGGTAAAATCAAGCTACAGATCTTCATTACAAGGAAGAGGCAAATAGGAAAACATAAAAACCAACCATTTCATTTCCATGTTCGTATACATGCTAAATAAACAGCAAAAGCAACCCAGACATAGCAACCTTCTACATTTATAATACTTTCCTAATTTTAATACTATATTACTTTAAGAAATATTGTATCTAATGTTCTTAAATATAGTGTACACTAGAGTTCCATTCTACTGGACACAAGGCAAACCACCTCATTTGGTTTGAGGTAAGAAGAGAATGCACCATCTTCTAGCATCACAACAGCACTCCCTCAGACATCTCCAGGAAAATTCTCCTCCACACCTCAAACTCTGTTCTCCTAGAGATAGGAGAAAGGTGATCACTGAAAGTGGAAACAATATTTTCATAATTTTTTTTAGCATATCCAGAATAGGTAGTCTAGCACTTCAATTTGTAGTGTTTCAGTATTTGGCAACTTTTGTCTTATTATTGAAATCTGTAGCCTCAGTAAAAAGCTTAGACAGGAAGAAATCTATTTAACAACTTGTTTCATGTTTATATGCTTATTGAACCTGTGTGTAGATTCATACAAAGCAAGGAAGTAAGAAGTTTCAGGATAAAACTCTGGGTAAATCAACATTTCAGGATCAAATGTCAAGAGAAATTAGTTAAGAGGAACAGCAGAGATCAATCCATGAAATGCAAACAGTAGAAGAGGTTTGAGGTGAAAAGCGTCAAGAGTGTTTTGATTCCATGAAGAAACTGATTAGAATGAAGACTGGGAAGACTATCTGACATGAGAAGGTCACTCCTCAGGGAAGGAAGATCAGGTCATGTTTGAGAACTGAGGTGGTGTGGTGCAGACCAGACATGGATCAACTGTTGATGCATTTGTAGTGGCACTAAACAGTCCATACACTCATCCTTTAGTCTTCCATTCAATCTGTGCTTTTCTCTCTGGCCTAAGTGATCTCATCTATCTGCATATTTACATTTCCAACCCATATGACTCATCTAGGGAGCAAACTCATAAACTAAGCTTCAGATCTGCTTCCTTTCTGGTCCTCCGCATGGCAGTAACTGGCATCTCAATCCAGGGAGTTGGAGAGAATAACTGCAAAGGACACAAGGGAAATGTCCTGATTGGGGTGGTGGTTACACAGTCATGGACATTTGTCAAAAGTCATTCATCTACAGATTGAAACATGTAAATTATAAATCAATAAAGTCTTTTAAAAAAAACATTGGATTTGGTTAAATCTATTGTTTTGAATACATTTACCAGAGATTCTGGATTTCCTATGCTAGCTCAAGTAGCTGAGAAATGGCTCTATCAATTTTCTTGGTTGGTTGACTAAAAAAATTAAGAATTAATTGTGCCTACAGTCAATGAAGTCAAGATGCCAAATATCTCTAGCATAAGGTAGAAGAAGGAATCTAAAAGCAATTAAGCTTTTCTTTAAATGTACTATTACATTTCAAAAAAAAAATTCTTAAAATGGATTTACCACCTGCAGCCTAAACAACTACCTTCATCCATCAAGAAAGATTAGAAGGCCTTCCTTTCCCTAAGATGTAATGATCTACCAGTGAAGTGAACATCAGCATCCTTACAAGTTCTGTGGTGGTGTCCTCTGTATCCAAGGGAAGACAGTGGGAGACATAGCCACTGAGATGGGCTCCCTGATATCAATGGCAATGATGGGATCCCAGAGTGACAGGGGGCACTTGACAGCATAGAATTACAAAAGAAAAACTGGATGTAATTACTGTACTGAACAACAGGAACAAATAGTAGTGAGAATGACCTTATCTGCAGGAATCTTTGCTATGGCTAATTGACCATGGTGTCCTTGGAAATAAAACAGGCACCCAACTATAATATTATCCATATAATATTTTGATTTATATTATACAAAATATTCAAAGGCTGATGGGCCAAAAGCTGAATACAGGAAAGGAAACTGAATTTTCACCTACTTCCCAGAAGTAAGCAAAACCCAAAGATCCTGGACCAAGGAGAGACCCAAGCCCCCTGAGAACAGACCTTGCAACACAGTCACAAAAATATTTATGGTAAATCTTTTCTCAAACCTTTCTCCAAAGGAAAAGGTATGCATCAGAAAATAAGAAATACTCAGGCTTCAGGAGGATTGGCTGATACTAATTCTCAGAGACCCAATATAATGAAGAGCCTGACTCCATTTTTTCATGTTTGACTTCTGCAGCTTTTAAGTCTCACCCCTACCTGTGTCTCTTCTTCCCTTCATCTGTGCAAGCTAAAAAAAAAAAAAAAAAAAAAAAAGCCCAAGGTGCTTTCACCTTTGGCACCAGCAGGAAGTCCAAATGATGAGCAGGAACTCTGATCCCACACCCTACACACCATAAAAATTCCAAACCACTCTCCTTTCTTTACTCTTTCAGGCCTTTTTCAGACCAGCTTGGGAGGGCTGCTATGCTTTCCCCAGAAAGCTTTACGTGTGAGTAATAAACCTTTCCAAAACTCTTTTAGGGTGTGTGTGTGTGTGTGTGTGTGTGTGTGTGTTGTCATTAGTCTCAATATTTAAACTAAATTTTGAGGGAAGAAGGGAGTGTCTATCTCCTTTCTGTGGGATGATCTAAAACACCCAAATTGTTATTGTGGTTCACCACAATAGAGCTTATGGTTGTGATAAGTAAAGCTTTGTCTCATATATATTTCTCCATTTCTCCTCAAGTCAACTCAGTTATTTCTCAGTTCCCGAATATATAATTGAAATGCACATACTCATCAACTGATATCACCATATTTGTGGATACTGGACAGAGTTATTGTGGTACGAAGAGCCAAGTGGAAACTCTTGGAACTCCCTTACCCCAACACATTAGAAAACTTAACAATCTGAGAAAACCCCATATCTAAGAAAGTTCAATATATTAGCGCCACCATTAAGGACTTGAAAAGTGCGAGGTGGTGATTTTTATTACATCCACATTGAACTTGCCTATTTTGCCTGTGCAGATGGTGAATGGATAAATAATAAAACTTGATCAGATGGTGACTCTAGTTGCAGATGTAAGATGCTCTTGGAATATCTTACTAGAACAAAGCAACACAAATCCTGGCACCTGGTACACAGCTATTGATTTGACAAATGCTTTTTTCTATGCCAATTCAAAAGTATGACATGACATACTTCATTCTCACCTATAATGGACAAAAGTATATTTACACTGTTTCATATCAGGGCTGTTTCAACTCTCCTGCTCTCTAATCTAATTTAGTCTGCAGAGATTTTTTTCTTCTTTTTTTTTTTAATCATTTTTTAATTGAGTTATAGTCATTTTACAATGTTGTAGTCTGCAGAGATCTTAAGCATCTTGGCATTTCACAGAAAATCTGGTCCATTGCATTGATATCATACTCATTGGACCAGATAAACAAAAAGTAGCAAGTATCATTGTAAGACGCATGCATGCCACAAGATGGAAAATCATCCCACGAAAATTCAGAGACTTATCACTATGAAGTTTCTAGGGGTTCGGTCGTCTGCAGCATATCTGAACATCTTTCTTAAGTAAAAGACCAGTTTTGTTGTACCTTGTGCTAATAATTGTCTCAGAAGAATCACCAGGATCTGTAATTCCCATTTAATTTTAGAAACAACATGTAACATATTAGTGTATGCTGTTCCAATCCTTGTTCCAAGTAATATATTTATTGAGGAGCTATTAGATTCCAGAAACTTCTAACATATGTGCCAAGTATACACACAGACAAATACACACACACAGTGTTTCATAACTGAATTTAAAAGCATAAGCTTTCCTTCTTAATTGCCCAATGTACCAATGTTTCTCTGAGTGTCATAATTAGCAAATCACTGCAGCATTCCTCTGGAGATTGATTACATATCCTCACACAATTTATCACTCTAGCGTAAAAGGTATTTGGGGGAATCTGCAAGACCTTTGTCCTGGGGCTAGAGTGAGGTTGGGGTTTGCCTTGTGGCATGCAGGTGTCTGTACGACTTACTAGGTTTGTTCCCTAGGGTACTCCTGTGAAAAACAAAGGTTAAGAGAAGGTATGGTAAACACTGGGAAATAAAAGAAAGTTAATTATACCAGGTGAGAGGCCACAGAATTCTATTTTAGCACCTGCAAAAGTAGGCCAATATTTATTCAACAATCTCCTAGGATTTATGGGAAATGTCAGTTTTTTAGACACTCTACCTTTCCTTTATTTTTTCACTTCCAGCCATCTGTGGGTAATATGTGTAGAGAGGGGATGATCAGACAAAGTATGAAACACAACAAACTGTAAGACTTTGAGCCTTGTATAACAAAATATAAAAACAAAGATCAAAGCCACAAGGCACACTAGATGATTGTTTGGTTTTTTAAAAGAACAGCCCAAAGCAAGGAAAAAAATTCCCCAACTTCTAAACAACCAGAGTATCAGCAAAACATAAACAAGAGCATGTTTATCTTATACCTACCACAGAATCTCCTTGCGTCCTTTTCCTGTTTAAGCCTTTAGCCAGCTGGACACACAGTAATCTGGGCAGCCTGCTTTAATTTATTCAGAATGAGAGATTTTTTTTTAAGATTTGGTGGTACATTTTATGATGTCAAATCCAAGAAAACAAACTCAGATGTGTAAATTTGTAAAACTACAAAAACTATACATATAAAATGATGAAAATGAGTTCCATGAAACATGAAAAAAAATTTCCAAGCAATACAGATTCTAATGCTGATAAATGACTTTCAACCTTTGAAAAGAAAAACTTCCCTCTGTTTAAAGACACTTTTGTGGTGTTACTGGGCTTTTTCTTTCGTGAATGAAATGTGTATCGGGATGACATTTTATCTGCATAGGAAGGTAGGGTCCTCACTTGTAATCAACCAGGCATGAAAATATCTAATTTTCCAGTTTTGTGCATTATCCTGTAAAGGTAAAGAAGGTAATATTTTATCCTATATTCTTAGATCAAACTTATGAATCTAGCTTGATAAAGCCTTTTTTCCATTAATTTTATAATAAGAGCTTTTAAATGTTGCCTTGGTATACAGAGAAATGAGCCCAAAGTGAATAACATAGTATCTTTATCATATTAACCACAGTGCTGAATACAAAGAAAAATGAAACAGAAAACATACAATATGTGACTTAAGGACAAAAAAGTAAACTGAATTTAATACATATTGCTTTTAAACTCTATGATCATTGCTTTTTATTGCTGGCCATGAAAAGGATACTTTTGAAGCCCAAATTCATCTTTAAATAAGATGGTTAAATGTACCTTAAAAAGTGCCTTCTAGATTCTTTTCCTTTCCATTTCAATGGCTATTACATAAGCCAAATATAATCTGGACTTACATCATCACATGAATCTGTTGATTTCACTAGGTTTGCTCCTCATAATTTGGGGCCTGAGCCAAGGGTACAAATAGAAACTCATATACAACTTGTCTAAATATTTAAAGGTCATAAATCTAACTAGGAAACCATTAAGTAAAATGTGTACTCCTCCTACTTTGAAAAAACACACTTCATAATAATCAGATAAGCCAAGCTCAAATTTAGGATCTTTGGATTCCTTAAAGTTTTGCTCTAGAACTGGATAGCACAGGAAGAGCTTGTCCCCACCCCCTGGTCTCTGGCACAGAGCCTCATGGCTTACCCTCCTTTTCCTCCTACCATCAGCTCCAATATGCACAATGAGGTACCCTGTGTGGACATTTCAGCCAGCATGTCCCAATTCTGTCCCTTTTGCCCACAGCAAGTTTCTATCCATTGGCTACCACTGGGGCATAGGTATATGCAGCAAGGCAACAGAATCCACCCTTGGGAGGAAAGACATGGGTTAAAGGCTTAACAGTGTGCTTTGGGGCCCTCTGAAGGAAGAATCCCACTGTTCCAGGGGATACAGACTCTGGGTGGACTCAACCCCTTTCACCATAGAGGGACTACAGGGGGAGAACAGGTCAAATGGGGCCCTCAAAAGCACAGGGACCAGGACAGGTAACTTCTTTGACCTGATCTATTAATGACATTGGATTTCCCCCTACACACAATCTGCCACTTTTAATTCACTCTACATGTAAATGTTATACCCATAATTACATTCATTATCAGTTCAGGATCACCTATTCACTTTCTTCTGAATTCTCTAATATGACAATAAAAGCATCACAATCTGAATGCTTCTTTTAAACTAGAAACATTAGGGTCATCTTAAACTCTTCTCTTCCCTCATCACCTTTTTTTCCAATCCTCTTTATCCTTTAGCTGAAACATCTCTAGCATCAATAAGCTATTTTCCATTCAAACTGTCATGGTACTAGATAGTATCATTATTTTTTCTGCATTACAGCTATAGCCTCTTAAATGGTTTTCCTATCCATGCCAAGCCCTAGCTCAATTCATTCCCTACTCTTTTTAAAGCATAATTATAATCAAGTCATTGCTATCTTTAAAAAGCCTTCAGGCCTACCCCCTGCCAAAAGAATAATGCTAACAAGTGAGTTTAGTTAGCATACGCAGTTTTTTCCTTCCAGTGTGGCCCCAACCTCATTAGCAGCCATTCCTCACTCGGCCCATCTTTGACTACATTGGGCTGCGACTTATTCTCAGAAAAGTGCATGCTTTTTCAGTTCTTATCCTTTGCCTATATTATTTCTTCTGCCTGGTATGCCTTTCCCCAGTTCTGATGCTTATCTTTCTCATCCTCCAAATTCAGTACTTCCACTTCTCTACAGCTCTCTTTGAGTCCCGGACAAAATTAATAATTTAATTCTTTGCTCATCTGTGTCCTGATTGACTTTAATGTCTAACTTTCTTGCAGCACTTACCAAATTGGCAGAATTCATACTGAGTTCAGCTGAATGGCAGAAGAGATTCTTCATTTTACATTAATTTACTCTTAGTTTGGATCTCCTCATATGCACACACTGAGGCAAGCATTTGTATGCAAATTGGTCATTTGAGGAATGCAGGATATACCAATGTAGAGTAGGGAATTGAAACAAAGGAAGGAAAACAACTAACAGAGTTTACATCATGGAGCTAGACAGTGCCCTGGCAACCAGAACTTAGGGCATGTGTCCTCCCAAAGGGTGAGGCAGCTGAGGTACATTAATTTCCATCCATGGTGCCTAAGAGCTACGCCTAGAGCTGTTAATTCCCGTGAACTCCTGACCAGCTCACTGTAGAGGAGTTTTCCCCTTGTGGAGAATTCTCAGGGACAGAAACACAGTCAGTAGAAGTTGGAAGTCAGTTGGAAAGCACTGTGTGAGGCTGCTGTCAAATGCTCAGAAAGCCCAAGTCTAGGATCCTACTGTCTTTGCAGCATGGTCTGCAATGAGCAGAGAATGATGACTTACTACGAATCTGTTCCTTAATCTCTAGTTACGCTAACACTGCCTGAAAGCCAGCAATGTATCAATCACTGTAAAAGTTCTACTTTAATCTTAGTAGCACTAAGATGTAGCCATTGTAGTCATTTTACAAAAGAAACTGATGCTTAGAGAATTAAATTCACAGAATTTAAATGAGAGAATTTGGGTCACAGAGTTAAGGAAATTCAGAAAAGGCATTTGAATCTGAGTAATTTTCGAAGAAAATTCAAATACTTAATAAAAAGATCTTGGAAGAATTAACCTGGCTTTTCCAGCTTTAGTATGTCATCTATTTATATTTAATTTTAGAGGCAAAATGTTGATTGAAATGGACATATTTTATCATTTCTGTGCCTAATCTTAATAAGAAACTTACATTTAATCCAAATTTGTGAAAGCTAAATAAGAGCTTTAGTTATTTGTAAGTTATTAATGATAAGAATAATTAGCAACACTTACTGTTTCCAACTTATTGTTTCCAAACATTAATGATAAAAGCATTATAGCTCCAAACTAGTAAGCAAAAATACTAAATTTCATTATAAAATACTAGAAACACGTTCTAAATGCCTAAACATACATCATTATTATTGTTACTGAATTTTTAATTCTACAAACTATAACTGGACTTATGATTAATATTTTTAAATAAAACATTAAATATAAATAAGTATATGCCTTTGTAGAATTTATCTATGAAAATTGTCCAAAAATTTGAAATAGGTTTCTCTTTTTACCTATAATAAAATCTTGGTCATTGTATATTTCAGTGATACTGTTCATTATTCCAAATTTTAAAATTTGCTTCCAACCTTTCTGGAAGCAGGTGAAATAAAAAACAGTAAGATAAGAATTTCAATATCTATAGTACAAGCGCAGCTGGTATTCCTGTATTATACTCCCATAAACAATCCTTACGCCAGCCCAGCGGATCAATCCCCTCAAAAGGAAAGGAATTCTTCAAAGTATTTGGATATGGTATTTTGGTCCATTAAGCAAAATGTTCTACAAACATTATCAAGAGCTGATATGTGTTGGGTCAAATGATAAATCATCCCAATGATACGCGAGAACATTAACTATTTTGCAGAAAGCTCAGTAGAAAATTACTATCAATTCAGTTTTGATTTAAAATAAAGCAGAGAAGTGAATATTGTATCCTTGAAGATTCCTGAACAACACTTTACATTAAATGATTTTAAAAATTTTTTAAAGAATAATTTAAAATGTAAACAGCAATTCTCTTAGTTCAGCATTTACTCATAGATGTGTGTGCAATTTATACTGAGTGATTCTTGCCTCACCAACCTCTATGGAGATTTTACCCCTGATTTCTCTTAAAAAAAGAAGACCTTCACTTACTGATGGAGCAAAGATCACCAACAGACTATTGGAAAAAAGCTCTAAATGTTTAGAAACATTTAGAAAAGGTTAATATGTATTATCTTTCAATGGAAGAAAAATTATAATCAGCCATGTTAGTATTTCAACCTGGGATTTATCCATCAGAGTTCTGGAATGTTTAATGATATATCTTGGAAATAATAAATTATTTTAAAAGAAGGAAAGAAATGGGAGCAGTTAATCATATATTTGCAACTAAATTGTATTTTAAAGACCTTCCCATTTTATAGCCATATAAGCTGTGGCACATTCTGAAGCATCCACAAAATTTCTTCTATCTCATTTGTATTCTGCATTTGTAAATTCTGTCTGAAGCAAAATAAGCAATTGGGTGCAACATTTGCAAACTTTTATAAATACTGTTGTAATTACTGGACACTCCTGAATCCTTCTGTTTGGATTCAAGGCAGTGATGTCAAACATTATGAGAGTGTTTATTTCTTTGGAGTGGGATGGGACACTTATATGGCACATCTGTGTATTTTAGAAGACTGTGCTACATAACTCAAACACACACAGGATTATAGGTAACTTCATTTTTACAACTGATTAACAAATGATAATTGGTTTCAGTAAGTCTGACACTTTACAAAATTTCAGCTTAAATGGAAAAATAATATTTTACAATTCCAAAAGGCTTCTGAATTCACTGTATTCCCAATCATGATGAAAAAAAAAAAAAAAGAGAAGTGTTAGCAATATAATTCGGTTTTTTAAGAGGGAGAATTCTTAGAAGATCATAAATTAGTATTAATCAGTTTTAGTTCTACCCTTTATTTTACTCACTAATTTGTTCATTTATTCAACAAATGTTTAAGTTTCTTCTGTTGGCAGCCCTTGGACTGGGCACCAAAAACAAAATACAATGGTAAATAAGTACCTCTCCTTAAGCAATCACCAGTGGGTGAATTTATCCTCCTTCCCTTTAAAGGAGGTACCCTAATTTGAAATACAAATGTATAGCATAGAGTTTTACAAATAAATCCTCTTTTAACTTTCATAGGTTCTTCCTATTAGAATTAAAGTTCATGCCAATGTATAGAACTTTGACTTTATTCCACTTCAGCAGCCCTGGCCCATGTTACCACACCCATAACAGTCTACTTCTGAAATCATAGACTTAATTATCTTTTTGGGGGCCAAATATCTCATTATTTCACTGTCTTACAGTCTTAATTTTCATTTCAAGTATCTTTCCACATTCTCAAAATCCTCTAACCCCTTAAACTCCTCTTTTATTTTTACACTACCATTATGTTTTTTTTCATTTCCTTCCCTAAACAGCCTATAGACTATGATCCATCATTTCCAATCACCACCTTCCACTCTACCCTAAGCCTGAATAAATTCAAAGATTTGTGTTTCTGTTCCCACTTCAGCTCCTGATACTCCAGGACAAAAATCACACAACCCTACTGATTTGTTTCACGATAAAGTCAGGGTCTCCAAAGTCATCTGGGTCATCAATCAGGGATAATAACTGTCCCTCATCAGACACCTCTCTCATGTCCCTCAGATTGAAATATTTATGAAATGTATTTTAGTCTTGTCATGCAAGGTCTTTACCACTTAAAAAAATTTTTTTGAAGTCCCTGCAGCAGAAGTGTCCTTAGCTTTCGAGTCCCCCAAGAGAAATAGTTCCAGGACCTCATGGCAGATACCAAAATCTGCAGATGCTCAAATCCTCTGTGTACACTGGATGCAGAACTGCAGACATGGAAGGCCAACTATACTTTTTTGTCTTAATCTGTATTTCAACTCATCTTCCTTGCTCATGACTAAATAAATCCTTACCCTCCTCCTCACAGATTGTGCTTCACTAATTTCATACTCTACCCTCCATCTTCTACTCCTCTCCTCTTTACCTCGTGGGTAAGTATCTACCATCTTACAAAACTTTTCCTTGATATCTAGCTGCCTCCCTTCCCTCTTGCTTTCTATAGCCAAGATTCTCAGATCATTCTACTAGTGGCTTTCTTTATTTTTTCCATTCTCAACCAATGACCATTTGCTTCCAGTCCATTTCCAATAGCATTGCTCATTAATGACCTCCTGGTTCTCAAAGTAAATTGAAATGTTTTTGTCTGTAAGTAATTTGACACCTCTGCCATACCTGACATTAGCAACCGCTGCCTAAAGCTCTCTTCTTCCTTGATTTTCATGAATCCAATGATTTACTGATTTTCCAACCTCTCTTTCAGGCCACTTTTCAGCAGTGTTCTTCTGGGTTTCATCTTCACCTACAGATCTGAAAGTGTGTGCTTCCTTTGGCTCAGGCCTTCCTACTCTTCTTATGCTAGATATTCCATGTTGTTGATTTCAATCACATGCATGGATATAGCAGGCACATAAATGAAAATGATCCCCAAACTATATAACCATCTTAGATCTCCCTCTATTCATCTTACTGGCAATTGTAAGATTTCTGGGGAATAGGATGAGATGAAGTTCATTTCTTACATTGTAAGTATTTATATCATTTGTATTTTCTATAAGGAACATGTATTCCTTCTATTTGAAATTTTGTGAGCACTTTATATTACAAATGCAATTTTTATGAAAAGCAGAACTTTTTTTGTAAAGAACAAAAGTATTCCATAATGGAATGTCACCATAACATTATGAGTATAATGAGAATCTCATCTTAAACAAGCAATTAAACTCCCTTAGAGAAGGTCCAGGATGAACCTAATATATATACGTCAAATTCTGTGAGAATGCCATACGTTCCAAATGCATTTATTAAATTTCTGAAGAGGCTGTTTCTTTTGACCTATTGATCACACACATTAATACTCAAACAATACCTCAAACTAATTTATTATAATTTTTTTGGTTGATTTAAAAACTGCTAGTAAAAGGCCTCCTGAGAGAGTTTTCTTCCCAGCAATTTCCAAAGAACTTATTTTTAAAATCCAAACAGTGGTTTAGGATTCCAAATCAGTAACAATGTGTGTTTAGATTGAAAAATTAAAATACATTTCAAACTAAATATTTCGAAATCAGTTTCTTTTATGTTTACTCATCAATTCTTCAGTTCCGGGTTCTATGTTTTCCTTGAACCAGTTGACAGTTTTGCTTTTGGTATTAAATAACATAGGATTAGTCTGCCTAAGGGACCATCTGTTCTATGCCCTGTCATGACAATTCTGAGGCCTTCAGAATTGCATCCTGTGGTTTCTCATTAAGAGGAGAAGAAGGGCATTCTGTATCAGGAGCCTAAGCCTCAGAAATGTTGTCCATTCCAAATGAATCAACATACAGCTGTGACATGTGTCAAGCAAGACAGGATGTTTTTGTTTCATTATATGTGAACATTACTTGAGGTTTTAGCAGATGGGAATGTAAGCATGTTGTTTGTTTTTCTTTCATTAGGCTGTGCTTTACAATGTAGATACATTATTAAATGACTCAATGGGTTTTCTCTATTTTATTTTATAAGTTACTAATGATATTACTGATCAAGCTATAAGTAAAAACAAAGTCCTATTTATTGTATGTTAACTAGTTTCAAACAATCAGCAATATTTCTATCTTTTTTAAAGTTACAAGAGAGAAAGACTGCTTCTACTTCAACTTTAAAAATCCCTTAACAGAGTTTCAAGCTCAAGATACTATGATAAATACATACAATGAGAGTGCTACAAAAAAAGTAAACAAATTCATGTTAATTCAGTAAGGGAAGGTTAAGGAAACTTTTCCAACAGTCAGAAGCTTTGTACTAAATTGCAAAATAACTTTGTGACATGTATAGCAGAAAGGAATGTGCTGAAAGCTATTCCTAGATCTACCCTACAATTCCTTCTTTAAGAAAAATCATACAAAGTTAGTTTAAATTCAAGGACATATTTTGTTTTTATATTTTTACTTATATGTAATTATTTCATTGTTTCAAAATATAAATCAACTAGTAGTATTTAATTTACGATTCTTAAATAACCATGGCGTATAGGACACAACTCCCAGGCCATGAGCCATGAGGGTGTGGAAAGATAACTAGGGTCTAAAAGCCTCACAGAGGATACAGCCAAGAATCAGGAATCAACTTCTGAGATGCAAAAGAAGATCCAACCTGAAATTGATGGATATTGTCAACCTCAGAAATAATAAATTTTGATTTCCTGAAAACATGTTTACAAATGAGACCACAGGAACCCCAGACATCCAGCAAGCAATTCAAGATACCTCCAGGAGTCAGTCACCATAACAAATATACCTCGCAACTCCACTGTAAGTCAAGTGACTAATGTAAAGAGAATAAAGCAGTTTCCAATTTTACTATAATGAATGTGTCTGAGATAATCATCTTGTTAAAGTAGAAAAACTATAGAATCTAGAAAAAACAACATGGGTAAAGAAGAAAAGTCTGTGTCTATCATGGCCCATCTATGCACAGGATACAGACCTTGCTTCTGGCAGAAAAACTGTTCAGCCAGTAGACAACTACATTCCATCAATATATTCAGAGTAAATCATTTCTTCAAGCTTGCCCTTAGACTTAATGCAATATTCCCCCAAGCCATTACAAATTCTTTGCTCCTATTTTGTAGAGCATCCTACTGGTTACTAATTTTGTTTTCCAATTTTCTTCACATCTAGAAGGTGATGCCCCAGATATAGGACACATGTATATCTTCATAACAAATTAATAAGCTAGCCCTGAAACTTATAAAAACCTTCTCTGGTGAGTTTAGGTAGCATGAATTGTCTAATTCAATCATGCCCATGGTAAAACAAATAACAACAATATTGTCTGAACTTGAAATCTCACATCATGAAAGGTAGCCCAAAAGGTTCTGCCTCTACCTCAGGAGCTATGTGTACATATAATTTCCTAATGCCATTGTGCATTCAACAAAAGTCATCAAGGCAGAGGTCATCTCCTAGGGAGCTTAAAATCTAGCAGAACAGTTATTCTAACAGAATGATCAGGTTATCACAGATATTCAAGCACCATGAATACACCAATGAGAAGAAGACACATTTTACCAAAGGACTAAGAGAAGTTTTATAGATGAATCAGTCAATAATGTGTCATTGTTTCCTAGATGGTTATTAGGAGAAAAGATGTATTTAACTGTGATTGTTGACATGGAAATTTTTCCTAACCAAATTCTAGTGTTGAAATATTTCTAGAGACCATGTAGCCCAACTTCCCACTATTTTGCAACTGAAGGTATACTGAGGCTAAGAGCATTTAAATGGCCTACATGTTTATGCATTCAGCTTTTTCAAGAACTAGAAATAAAACCCAGCTCTCCTGAAAATATTATGTTCTTTCCACGCTTGTAGTTTGATAATAAGCTAGCTGCTATTTTATGAACAATACAACTGCTTGACCAAAACTTGGCAAAACTCAGCAACTGTCTATTCCTCCTTCTGTAGATCTCATCTTGAAGGAAACTACCATCCACCGAACTAAATTTCTGTAAGTCATTCCAAGATCCTTTTTTCATAAGTCCACTTGGTCACCATGACCTGTTAGTTGAACTTTCAATTAAGTTTCAAATCTGTCCCTTCCTGCTGTTGATCCAGTGGGGCAGTTATCACACCCAATTTTGATTACTATAAAAATTTCTTACCTTATCTGTCTTATCTAACACAGAACTTGCTCTAGAATGACCTTTTAAGACTACAATTCTGATCATCATCTGCCAGTTTAAAGTCCTCCAATGGCTGACCATTGCATTAAGGACAAGAATCCAAGAGTACCAGATATTATGTAATCTGACCCTTGATCATATCTGCCACTGTAATCCCACTGGCGCTCTGAAAGCAGTTTTCAGAACATGACATGATTTTTGCCTCGATGCATGTTGTCATCTCTTCTTAAAATACCCTCTTCCTCCTTATCATGTAACTAACTTATTCTCACCATTCAAGATAACTCTCAAGTGAAGCTTTCTCTGGAGAATCTTTACTGGCAATCCTCCAACACCTGGAGGTGTTAGGTGCTTCACTTTTAAGTTCCCAGAGTACTTTGGGCACAAATCAATCATAGCATTTATCCAACTGCAATATAACTGTAAATTTACATGTTCATCTCTTTCACTAACCTTGAACTTCTTAAAGGTAGGGATTCACTTTCATTTCTGTACCACTATAACCTAGTACAATATCTAAAACATAATATGTACACAATAATTACTTGTTGAATAAATGAAGAAATTGTTAAAAATGAGTAAGTAAAAGAATGAATAAGTACCTGAATGTCTATTATGCAAATAAAACAGAAACTCATATATAAAAATATAACTATTATATGGACAGGTACCAGGGGAATTATCTTGTTACACAAGCCCAGTAGATAGAAGAAATACGTGAAGTTTTGAATCTATGCATTACCCACTGTAAAACAGAAATATATTTATGAATGAGAATTTTTTGGTAGGAATATGTTCTGTAGTAGAACGTCACCTGCATTTTAACTGCTTTGATCTTTAAGCTGAAAGATGTTTTGAGGGTGCTGGAGTCCTCAAAATTGTTCAGCTTTTAAACTCCTGGCCATGAGATCCCACTTCTATTTTTTTGATCAGCTAATGAGATACCCACTAGAGACAGACTTCTCACGAACAGACAATGTGAGAGTCTGTCTTCTGTGATTGCAGCTGTAAGCTATTATCAGTGCAAGCACTGTAAAACTTGTGTGCAGAGGTATGAACTAAATAATTCTAAGTAATATTGAGAGTACAAATGCAATGGATAAGAGCATTAACTGAAAAAAAAAAAAGTGTCCCTTACCACTTCAACCTCTAGCTAAATGCCACAGCAAGTCTTCCTCTGATCTTTGCCGTGACCTTTTCAAGTACTAATCATTTTTTAAATGTTCTATGAATATAAATACATGTTTTTCACTGCCCTTCTTATGATGCATTATAAGGTATTAGCAAAACAAAATAAAGATGATTTTGAAGGTTTAATTGCACAGCTTTTGCATATACTTTCTTTTTGCAAGATCTTCTCAGCAGGTGTACTATAAGATGAAATGGTTTTTCATGAATAATTCATTATTTTAAAAAAAGAACTTCTGCTAAGATACAATTTGCAATAATGTTTTTCAAGACAGATCAGTGAAAATTTGAAGCTGTCATTGTCAATTTGTTTTAGTTCAGATTTAGAAGGTCACCCACTTGACACAATGGAAATTAGAAATGCCCTTTTCTTTTTTCATGTCAATATGTTATGCTCCATATTTTCTATCTAAAATATTTTTAAAATCTGAAGAGTAAGAAATTTTATGCTACTCAATAAAAACTACTTAGAAAAAAATTCAATTTATTTTATAAAAATTCCCAACAAACTAATTTAATAGAATCATCTCAGAATCCCCTACTATAAAATATCTGAGAAAATTTATATAAAAATGTCATTTTACTCTGCCATGAACCTGTAAGTCAGTGATTCAAATCATGCCCCTGTATAGACAACCGTTAAAAATGTCATTTTTTTTCCTCTCAGAGAAAGAGAAAAGCCTCCCAGATGGGCTTTTTGCTTACATTATACCATTTTATACCCAAGGTTACTGTGTAAGGGAGGCAGGTAGATAACAACTTCATGCTTAAGATTTAAAAAACCTGACAGAATGAAAGGCTTAAAATCATAAAACTGAGCTAAGAAACAAAAATCTAGATTCAAGAATAAAACACCATTATCAATAGCTACAATTGCCCAGGATACTGGAATTACTATTCCCAAGGGGATTTTTTTCTTCATATAAAGTACACTTGAATTACAAGTAACAGATATCATGCTATATACCATATGCAATAAGGAATGTAGTCTATCAAATTTTAGATTCAGAGGCAAAATAAATCAAAATATAGGATATATATATAATGGATAAATATATTCTGAATTATTTATCCCTTAAAAGTAAAACTTGGATAGACTATATTCCTTACTGCATATAGCATGGAATCTGCCACCTGTAACTCAAGTGTGTTTTGTATAAAGAAAAAACTCTAAAAAAATAAAATCTTGATAGACTGTATTTCTCTAGCAACATTACACTATATTCTTTATCTAATACAATGATATTTTTCTTAAAGGATACTTATAAATTACCTTTTATCTCCACCATTA
The DNA here is from genome assembly GCF_048564905.1 of Vicugna pacos. Classification (NCBI taxonomy): domain Eukaryota; kingdom Metazoa; phylum Chordata; class Mammalia; order Artiodactyla; family Camelidae; genus Vicugna; species Vicugna pacos. Next base: position 54,602,354 of record NC_132989.1, read on the forward strand.
CTTAAAAATATTTTAAAAATCTAAGCCCTAATGGTTTTCAGCTAAGCATAACAGTTAGTACAGACTAAAAATCCAAAAATGTGCAGAGTCCTTTCTGGGTTATCAAAAGAGAGAAAGAACTTATCTTGAATTTTCTCAGAATAATAATAATAATAATAAACCCTAAGTAATGTGTTAAAACAGGCAGGTTGAGATCATAATGTTCACTACAACCTTATTGGCTTTATCAATTACCTAATTGGCTTTATCAAGGTCAAGTTATACAAAGTCCTGATAACTCAGAAATATTTTTACAAGCCCTGCTGTTCCAAGGATTGAGAGGTTGCAGTGGTTGCTGACCCTAATACCAGTGGAAGCAGCAGGAATTGGACTTAGAAGCTTTAACCCAAGTTGTGAATTAGTTTTCTGTTATCAGTAACCTCAAATCATGGCAATTATCTATCTTCTCAAGGAAGCATTTCTTCCTTCTTTGCTGCCTTCAGTCACAGGTTCTCCATTTGAACACTTTCCTTCTTCATTCACTTCTTCTACAGCCTCAGAAAGAGAAGATGCTTTTCTATCACTGGCTCCCTATCTCCCTGTCCCACTTCTGAGGCACCATAAAGCGTGCCATAAATAAACCATGATTTGGAAGCAGGATCTAGAACTGTCCCCTTTGTTTTCTAACAACTTCTACTTCTGCTCTAGCATATTTTCTCCTGTGTTTAATTCTTAATAAACATGCAAGAAAACAAAACCAATGACTCAACACAAACTATCTGCTGGATCCACAACTTCCTTCATTCACTTTTCTTTTTACCTTTCCTTTATTCTGGCTTATTAAAAATCTTTAAAACTGAGCAAGAGACTTAAAACTCAACAATAAGAAAACAAACAACCCAATTAAGAACTAGGTGAGAGTATGAACAGACACTTCACCAAAAAGATATACAGATGGCAAACAAGGATATGTGAAGATGTTCAATATCATTTGTCATTAGAGAACTGCAAACTAAAACAACAATGAAATACCACTATACCCTATTAGAAGCTAAAATTTTAAAAGTTGACAATACTAATTGCTGTCAATGATGCAGAACAACAAGAACATTCATTTGTTTTTGGTGGGAATGCAAAATGGTACAGCCTCTTTGGAAGATAGTTTGGCAGTTTCTTACAAAGGTCAACATAGAAACTCAATAAAAAATAAACAACAACAAAAACCTAAACAATCCAATTAAAAAATGGGCAGAGAATCCAAATAGACGTTTTTCCAAAAACATACAGATGGTCAACAGGTATATGAAAATGTGCTCAACATCGCTAACCATCAGAAATGGAAATCAAAACCACAATGAGATGTCACTTCACACCTGTTAGAATGTGTATCACCAAAAAGACAAGAAATAACAAGTGCTGACAAGGATGTAGAGAAAAGGAAACCCTTGTCCACTATAAGTGGGAATGTAAATTGGTGCGGCCACTATGGAAAACAGTATGGAGATTTCTCAAAAAATTAGAAATAGAACTACCACTTCTGGGTATTTCTCTGAAGAAAATAAGAGCACTAACTCAAAAAGATATATTCACTCCCATGTTCATTACTTACAATAGTCAAGATATGGAAGCAATATAAGTGTGTATTGGTGGATGATTGGATAAAAAACTGTGACACACACACACACACACATGCACGACGGAATATTATCCATCCATGAAAAAGAAAGAAATCTTGCCATTTGTGACAACATGGTAGACCTTGAGAACATATGCTAAAGGAAATAAGTCAGAGAAAGACAATACCATATGATCTCACTTACATGTGGAATCTAAAAACAAACAAACAAACAAACAAACAAAAGTGCTCACAGATGCAGAGAACAGATTAACGGTTGCCAGAGGAGGGGAAACAAGAGGGCAGGAAATTGAGTGAAGGGCATTAAAAAGCACAAATTTTCAGCTATAAAATAGGTAAGCTATGAGAATGTAAGGTACAGCATGGTGACTATAGTTAATAATACTGTATTTTTGTGTATTTGAAAGTTGCTAAGAGAATAAATATTAAAAGTTTTCACCAGAATAAAAAAATTTTGTAACTATATATGGTGATACATGTTGAACTAGACTTACTGTGGTGATCGTTTCACAATACATACAAATATCAAATCATTATGTTTTACATGGTATGTTGCATATTGTATAAAACAAATATAATGTTACATGTCAATTACATCAAATTACTTTAAAAGCTAAACATAATATTACCATATAATCCAGCAATTATACCCCTAGGTATTTACCCAACTGATTTGAAAACACATTCATGCAAAAATGTGCACAGAAAAGTTTATATCAGTTTAATTAATAATCACTAAAAATTGTAAGCAATCAAGATGTTTTTCAATAAGTGAATATATGTAAAAAATCCTGGTACATATATATAACGGAATATTATTGAATGATTTAAAGAGAGACAAGCTATTAAGCCATGAGAAGTCATGGATGAAACTTAAATGTGTACTGCTGTTTGAAAGAAGCCATTCTGAAAAGACTATATACATTACGTTTCTATTTATATAACATAGAATCTAGAAAAGACAAAACTACAGAGATGATGACCACTTCAGTGGTTCCCAGAGGTACAAGTGGATAAAGAAGGTTAAATAGGTGAAACTATTCTGTATGATATTGTAATGGTGGATATAAGACACTAAACATTTGTTAAACCCACTTAAATGACTCAACTGAAAAAGTGAACCTTGACAAAAGAATCTAACTACATTACAAATGCGTGAAACAACTTCACTAAAGGGGGTGGGTGGAAAGGTGCTGACCTAAGTAACTTTGGAAATCAGTGAAGTCTGTAAAATCAAAAGCAAAAGAAACTGTATGTAAATATTTGTGCTGTAGTTGATAAAGTGATATCCCAAGAGGGTATAGGATAACAATTCTATTACTGCCATGCACGTACCACAATAGAACAATTAAGTAAATGGATGGTGAATGGCAGAAACCAGGTTTCTCACTGTGGTAGGTTACAGATAAGCAAGAGGAGGAGTCCAGAATACAATGTGGTAATGAGTTGTAGTCTGAGACATCAGCATCAACTGGTGTTTAGTTTAGTATAGATGTAGACAGTTGCACAAAGAAATCTTCTATAGATATGTGTACATACCAGTGAGTATGCGCATATTCATATCCTTGCTCTATCAGCTGAGATGGCTTAGAAGCAATGATATCCCAGCCACAATGGTACCCCATCCCCAGATATGGGTTTATAGTACCATTCCCCAATAAAAAGAACCAGGACTCTTGGAAGTAATGGCTGATTCTAGGACTGGGGAATGAACCATACAAAATGAGCCTGTAGCTTTTGTAGTGCCAGAAAGTACGGAAGTGCACGCACACACATGCACACAGTGACGCAGCTCTGTAAAAGGAACGTAGGAGTCAACTTCTAGAGCTCCCAATGGCCAAAGCTGGAACAACGTGGGCAACAAACTAAAGTACTATTGCATTACAACCAAAGCACAAAATAAATATTCATTATTTCATAACTGATCTAAGTAAATAACTGAATAAATATATAAATGGGGGAGAACAGACAAATCACCCATGCAGAAGTCCAAATAATTTATGCAGACACCACACCCTCCAGGAGGTGAAGCACAACTTCCCGCTCATGTGTGGACTGCACATAGTGACCTCCTACCAAGAAATACAGGCTGGAAAGAGTAACTTTACAATGGAGAAACCTGACAAACTACTAGCTCAACTGGAGATCAAGGTCTATATTGACAGTGAACATGTTGTTAGTATGTCATGTAGACAATATGTACCTGACTAAGATTTGATGAAATTGGTGTTTTATCTCTGTGATCTTGCTGCCAAAAATACATAATTCAATCATAAAAAATATATTACAAATCCCAGCTAATGGACATTCCACAAAATATTTGGTCAAAATTTTTCAAAATAAAGTCTTTAAAAATAAGGAATGTCTTGGAAACTGTCAGGGCCAAGAGGAGCCTAAGGAGATATAACTAATGTAATGGTATCCTGAATGAGATATAAAACAAAAAAGAAAAGGAAACAAAGAAACAAAAAGAAACCAAAGGAAATACAAGTAAAGTCTGCACTTTGCTTAATAATATATCAATATTTATTCATTCATTATACCAAATGTACCATACTGATGTAAAAGTTAATAATGAGAGAAACGAAGTTTAAACAGATATAAATTTAAAGCTGTTCTAAAATTAAAAACTAAAAAACAGTTAAATTCAGGGGATGATAAGGAAGCAATTCATTATCATGAAAATTGTTAAACTAAAGGAACGAATCACACATTTATCCTGTCATTCATTAAAAAAAAATGCATCCTGAGTAATTTTGATGGTTTTGTAATATGTCAAATTGTCTAGGCTGAATTACATTTCCAGAGCTCCTCTCCTTGTATGTTTCTGAGTAAGGTGATCAACACAGGACTACAAGGCCTATGAAGGATGAGGCCTTTGTGGCCTCAAGCACACGTGGAAGGTGAAGCCAGTATCCCTCAAGTCAGGTTGTTTGAAAATGTAGCTCAAAACAAGTGGTAAACTCCATATTTCAATAAATATTAGCATAAGACCAATGTATAACAAAATTATTACCATCAGGGAAACTTGAAAAGAATTTTCAAGAGAGAATAGGCAAGACAGGAGTCACAGCCTGCTGTAAACTAACTTAGGAAATGACATCCTATCACTTTTGCCAAATTCTTTTCTTCATGAGAGAGTCCCTGGATCCAGCATACACTCAAAAGGAAGGAGTAATACAAGCATATGAATAGTGGGAGATGGGGATCATTGGGAGCCATTTTAGGAGCTGCCTACCAGAGCTTGCCTTCTGGCCCCTGGTGATTCACACCCTTTCACATGCAAAACACACTCATCCCCACCCAAAGCCCACCAAATTCTCTTCCCATCACAGAATCAGCTCAAAGTCCAGAATCTCATCATCTAAATCATATTCCTGTACATGTGGGCTTCCTCAGGTACAATGACTATTTTTTTTCCTTTCAATAATTAAAGATGCTTAATTTCCAAATCTAAAACTTGAAATAACATTGTTAACTTCAAGGTGAACACCTCCCTTCTGTCATTTGCAAATCTTGCATCATTTATCATACACACACACACACACGTATGCATATACGTATTTCAAAGTGGATATTTAAGAAGTGTTAAAGAGAAGGATACATTTTAGGAGAGTTTTATTAAAAATCACCAAGATCACTGATCAATTTTGACAAATATCTTTATTAAATGTTAATTTGAGTCTAGAAGACTGATGTTTCCTTAGGTTAGCTAGTAGATCACAACTCAGATAATGGATTGACCTAATTCTTCTCTGTCCTAATTTTGTGTGTAAAAGTGCTTTTCAACTAATATCAAGGAATTTAAAAAGAGAAATTTTATCATTTTCCTAAAGTAATTGAAACTTTTTAACTCACAAATGACAAAAGCTCACCTCGAACTAGTATAAGCCAAAAAGCAATAAGGAGTTTATTGGTTCTTGTAACTGGGAAATGCAAATGTGGAGCTGGATTCAGATGCAAATGGAACCTCAAATGATGCTATTAGACCCTGCAGCTTCCATCTCTCTCCAGATCTCAGAACCACTTCACTGAGAATGTTACTAAACTCTCATCCACAGGCACATATCAACCATCAAATAACCACAGAGCACAAAGAGAGAACTCTTCTCCTTTTGAAACTCAGTGTATAAAATTCCAGACAATTGGATTGGTCCCCTCTGGGTCCCACGCCTATTGCCGGGCTGATCCTCCATCAAGAGGGAGAGTACTGTCAGTGCAAACTCACCAGAATGAGAGTTTTCTAGCCACATCTAAAAGGCACATAGAAACTAACATTTAGATTCAGGTCACTTTACCTGAGCCAAGTTCTCTTGCTCTTGAAAATTAATAATCTTTATAGTCATTCATATTTATTATATATTTAAACTTTAAATACATTTGTATTCAATGTTTCACACCTTGATTAGAAGAAGAATACATGTATTTGTTTTTCACCTGAGCAAAGCTTTACATTATATTAGTCTGAGTATCTTAGTACTCAGTATATGCATAGTAGAATAGTTTTTAGGTATGACTCAAATTTAAATGTTCTCCAATACAACTCCTCCAGTAAAAATACGGTATATGCAAACTAAGCATCTTTTACAAAGTAATCTCTCTCCTATAAGAAGGTGATACTACTGACATGTTATTTGTTTTGGATTATATTTTTAACTTTTTAATTTTAAAATAAAACACAGATACGAAAAATAGAGAGCAAATCAATAACTTAATGAGTTATTTCAAGGTGAACTCACTTATAACCACTACCCAGATCATAAAATAGAATTTTGCAAGCCACCCAGAAGCCCTTCCATGTAACCCATCACAAGTTCCCCACTTCCCCAGATTTAACCACTACCCTGATGATTATAACAACTTCCTTCTGTTTCATTATAGTTTTATCACATAAGTACTGTTAAATTAATTAAACAAGAAAACCATTATGACTCTAACGCCGTAGCCTACATAAGTAACCAAACCAAAATGTAAGCCTGTAGAAGTCCTCAATTTATGAAAGTGAAACCTAAGGACAACCAATCACAAAAAGCCAGCCAGGGTTTAAGCCATAGCCAATCAAAAATTTCTTTACCTTTTTTCATGTTTTCTCTATAGAAGTCTCTCCTCTGAACACCATTTGTGGAGTGCTACCACTTCCAGTTTGATGGTCTGATTTGAATGGATTTTTGCTTAGTAAATTCTTAAAATTTCTAATATGCCTCAGTTTATCTTTTAAAATTATGCATCCTTGGACACCATAGTTTAATCTTGGCCCCATTTAAAAACTTTACTGTGTCTTTTAATTCTCTTTTAATCTATAGGTTCCTCCTTCATCTCTTTCTTCTCTCTATAACATAATCTGTTAAAGAATTTGTAGAATATCCAGGTAGGTTCCCTTAGCAGTTTAGTTGTTTCCAGACTATTCCATTAGCTCTCCCAATGATCCTGTGAGGCTGCTAATAACCCTAAATAAATCCTTTTCTGTTTAAACTAACAAGAGTGAGTCAAAGCACCTGCAACTAAGAACCCTGATTACAAAAAGAGAATAACTTTTTTATTACAAAGTTAATTTCACATGTGTATGTTTATACATACATAAGGTGGAATATACCATGAAGACGATAGCTATCTATGAGAGAATGCTTATTGAAATCTGTATTACCTTAGGTGAAAAACAAATCTATAACATGAGCAATAGTGTTATAGCTTAGTTTCTTAAAGTCATATAGACATTAAAGTGACAAATCTTTCTAAATGTGTTTATCACTTCTTAGAGATTCATATGGAGATTTCTATCAACAGGTTTACAGTAGGTAAAGACATGTGTTGATGTAGATAAAATCTCCATGCAGAGAAGCATGTAATGAGAGATTTGTGGCAAATTTTAGGCTTGTAATATTTCCAACCAAACCCAAATTAGCTGTATAATTTGAACACAAAATATTTCTCCTTTAATAAGCATAAACAATGTATATGATAATCCTAAAATATATAGAGGTAATCATTCATTTATCTTTATATTCAGGTTTAACTGACATATAATTTAAGTAAGACCGAAGACATGGACAACATCCTTAACAAAAGGCAAAGTCTGTAAGTGTGAAGTGACTTTAAGTGTAATCACTATTAGACTTCATATACATGAAGATGCAGAGGTATTACCTGAAGGGAGCCAGGAAATAGCAAGTAAGATTATTGACAAACAGAACATCATCATTCTATACCAATACCTCTACTGATTATCTTATTCGATAGAGACAGAAGGAAAAACTGAGGAAAAGGTTAGATAATTTAATAAACTTACCACATATTTTGTATGTTTTCCAGGAAAAGGTCCAGAAGCATAATTACCACTTTAGCAAGATGTATCGTTGGCATCACCCAGAGTGGTTGAAAGCTCTTCAACAGCAGCACCTAATAAAAAGATAGGAAACTAGTGCCAAGATATATAATGTAGAATAGGAAAGTGTAGGTCATAAAATGATGACAGAAACATTGACAGAGATAGTGCTAAAAATCTACACATTACATACATTGTAAGGTAATATAAAGAGTGACCTATTCCAAAATATGTAGCTGAGAGTGAATCGCTCTTTTTATTTCAAGCGTTTCTTAATTCAGCTATGGCTTACTTAATACCAGATTCATTTACACTCCAACACGTATCTGTAGAACACTAAAAGACAACAGCCTACAGCAGGAATGGCAAGAGTGGCAGGCACTGTGCTATCTGCCCCCATCACATGCTTATATCAGATATTCCTAACTGGTCACAGCACTCTTTCTTGAGCACCTGGGCAAAGATTCAGCACTCTTCTCAACTCAGTACTCCAGGCATCTACTACTAATTGAACAAACATCTGTAATCCTTGAGAAGAAATCTATTTGCCCTCCCTGGAATAAACAGACAAGGGGATAACCTCATATTACTTGGCAAAGGTAAGACAAAAAGTAGCTAGTAATAAGCAGTAAGATCATGCATCAATGATAATTTCCACACAGAATAAAGCTTCATAATAGGAAAAGTTATTAACTTAAATTTGAAAAGTCACTTCTTCATGTGGTATGATAGTCAAATGATTTAAATCATTTGCTTTTTAAATCATATTGTCTAATCCTCTAAACTACATAGAGTGTTTATGTTCATTCTCATAAAAGTCATATTTCATAAAAAGTAAGCTATTGTGACCATCCTTAACAATGCATGTTTTTGAAGAAAGCACATGTGTGAAATAGACTAACCATGATGTATCAAACTTCAATATATAAAAGTATATTTCTTTGAAAATGTAAATTCAATTTTAAAAAATTATTGAGCTTCTGCTATTATCAACACAGTAGATCACTGCGTAGTGATTCAGAATATGTGCTCTGGAATCTTAGTGCTTGTGGTCAATTCCTGGCTCTGCCATCTTGTGGCCCTGGGGCAAGTAACTTCTCTAAGTCTGTGTTTCTTCATCTACAAAATTGGGTAAAAATATTACTTATATCACTGTAACTTGTAGAGACTAAAGAAATACTATACCACAGCACATACTATAGCATCTATCTCTAGAAAACACTTAAGATTTTCAGATATCATTATTATTGTTTTTGCTGTTATTATTATTATACAAATATCAATGTGACTCATTTACTATTCTCAATTCCTGCTACAGGAGTCTGGGAGCATGTAATAAGACAAAATGTGGAGAATGCAAGATGGGAGGAATAAATAGAATATATATCACACAATAATACTGCTATAATATATAACAGAATAATATTGGTCCATGACATAAAATTTTTATTTGAATTATTACAATTCAAAAAAACTGGTGAGAGGATTAAGAAAGTCTTCAATGAGAAGATAAAATCTAAGAAAGACCTGGGAAGATACACATGATTTAAACAGACAAAAGAATCAATATGAGCAGAGCTAGAAAGAAAAGCAGAGGACATATCTGGAGAATAATGAGCCAGAGATTACAGCACTGAGTAAAGAAAAACTTGAAAATACAATTTAAAAAGCAGCTGAATTATATTTCCAAGGACCAAGAATGCTGTACTGAAAGACTCAACTTGAATAAAATTAAATTAGAGGTTCAGCATGTAATCTGGACTTATAAATCTGTTTATAACAATAAACATAATCAAGTTATTTTATGAGACAATGATACCCCTACCCTCAAAAGTTGGGAGGCCAGTAAAGTGTGCTTTATTATTCTTTTACCCCAAGTTATAGTAAATATTACTTTAATTAACATTTTAGAATTAGAAAGTCTTGTAAAATCTAATTTATCTCAGAATTTGCACAGTGCTACTCTAATCTGTGTTTTACTCTGTCAAATGAAAACCAATAAATACAGGCCATGTAAAAAAGTTTGCGAAACTGACATTTTTAAACATTTTTATAATACCCAAATAATAACCTATCTTAATAGCAACACCTTAAAAAGCAAAAGACAATCTTCAAATATTCACTTATTATAAAAGGTAATTATTGAGCTCTAAATTCTATATTCAACTAAAAAAAACACTGGATTTGGTTTTATAAAGACTTGAAAGGGGGCATAAAATCTCTTCAATCAAGGATATCTTTTTAAGGAAAAGAGATATACGTTTTTAAAAATAATAATTAAATATCATGTTAAATGGCAAGAACAAAGATGAAGGTGGAAAGTGGAAGGAGCTAACCTTTTTTTTTGAGAGCTGTATATTTTAAATCTTTTATCTCATTGAATCTACCCAGTAGTCCTGTTTTGGCATGTAGGAGAGGTCACTGAGAGTCCTTGCTCTTACAAACGCTTGAAGCTAAGGCTGGATTCTGGACCTAGAGGTTCAGATTCTAGTGCTGTCCTTTAGAGGCTTAGGCAGATGATTAAGCCTCCTTAAGTCTCAGTTTCCTCATATGTTAAACTGGAAAAGTAACAGTATTTAATACACATAGATATTGTGAAGGGGAACTAGGGAAGAATGTATGCGTGAAATAATAATGCACTATAATAGCACTTACACAAAGTGCTTTCTAAAGAATCCTAGTTCTAGAAGACTGCTGTGACCAAAAAAGGATCTATAGTCTTACAGACTTGTGTTTGGGGGATCCTATGCATAGTTTCTATCTTTTGGAGATTTATATACACTATAAATTAAGACTCTGAGAAGTCCTGCAGTCAAGAAAAGTTCTCTTTAAATTTACTTTACCCATAATCCTTCACATTTATTTTGCAATAGAATATTATTTTCCTCTTTTCTTTTCTTCTATTTTTCTATCTTTCTTTCTTGATTCATGTGTTTATTTGTTTGCTTGTTTTTACACAGCATTCAAACCACTATATCAAGAGAAAATCATTCCACCATCCATTTTGTAGGAAGCACTCTGTAATATAAAGTTAGCATTCACAAAGGCATGAGAGATTCAATTAACAATGAAAAACTCAAAATGTAGAAGAAGAGATGAATAAGAGGTGGAATGGTCAGGAACATCTTACAAAGGAAGAAAATTTGATCAAAGATACCATTGTAGACAAACTGAAAGAAAGGCTCGATCTACACTGAAAGGAAGAACACCATGAGCAGAGTGAACATAGTTCAAATAAAAGTTTGTAAAGATAATAATGGTGGCAATACCAGATACTGTAGCTAACACATACGGAACACATAATATTTGGCAGATGTTATCTCATTTAACAGGTTAGAAGTCTGGTAAAGTAGATTAGAATCAAATTTGGATAAACAAATGGGACCTAATTAAACTTCTAAACTTTTGCATAGCAAAAGAAATCATAACAAAACAAAATGACAACCTACAGAATAGGAGAAAATATTTGCAAATGATGTGACTGACAAGGACTTAATTTCCAGAATATATAAACAGCTCACACAACTTAATAACAACAATAAAAACAAACAAATAACCCAATCCAAAAATGGGCAGAAGACTTAAACAAGCAATTCTTCAATGAAAAAAGAAGACACTAATGAGCTCATCTACAAAACAGAAACAGACTCACAGACATAGTACACAGTCTTATGGTTACTGGGGGAAAGAGAATGGGAAGGAATAAATTTGGGAGTTTGAGATTTGCAAATGTTAGCCAACATATATAAAAATAGATTTAAAAAAACAGATTTCTTCTTTATAGCACAGGGAACTATATTCAATATCTTGTAATAACGTTTAATGAAAAAGAATATGAAAACAAATATATGTATGTATATACACGACTAGGACATTGTGTTGTATACCAGAAATTGACACATTGTAACTGACTATGCTTCCATAAAAACAAACAAACAAACAAGCAGTGAAGGGTGACAATTAAATGGAGAGGAGGGGTGGTAAGTGAATAAAAACAGGAAGTTTGGTAGAAAGTTTAATAAGGAACATTTTAAACACATAGGCTCCTACCGTTACCCATATTTCTAAATGAATAACCCTAACCACCAACATCTATCACCCCAAGAAGTTGAAATTTTCTGTACCTATTGAACCAGAGAGGCAACTTTTTCAGAGACATCAGGCACCAGTGGATGGTAGAGGAGAAAGCGGGGTGGGGAGGTATGTGAAGTGCTAGACTAAAAATAAGACATTAAATAAAAATATGCTTACTGGACAGTGCAACCTGCAGCCATCCTGCCTTACCAGCTTGCTGAAAGCCAGCGATCAGGCTTATGCCACCAAGTGGGAAATTGAAGAATTTTCCTCTATCTTTACAGACATCTAAATTACTGATATTTCAGACCCTTCCAGTTTTAAAGTTACTTAATAATGAAGCCAAACAATCAAAAAACCTCATTCATGTATCCAAATACACCCAATCAGCTTATTTAGTACCTCATACTTGAAGATATTTGAGAAAACCCAAAGAAACAATTAAAACAGAGGAATCCTAAGGAACTGCAAACAACACAAAATGCAGCAGGAAGCTTCAAAGAAATCACCTTCAATATCCTCAGAGAGATAAAAGAAGTAATTGTATCGATGTAGTAAGATATGTATTGCTATTTTAAAAACAAAAAGAAAGCATTAAAAACAAGTTCTTAAAAATTTAAAATAACAGATAAGATTAGAAAAAACAGCATGTTCACAAAATAAAATTTAGAGGATTTCTTAGAAATTAGAACAAAAAGACAGGAGAGGAACAAAAGGAGAGAAAAGAAAATGAAAAAACCAGTTGATGAAGGCCAATATCCAGCCAAAAGGGAGACCATATGATACTGCTCTCGTCAGTAAGTTGTAAATGGAAGTCATTGTTAGGTGGAGCTTCTGGGAAATCATAAGAAAGAAGACTCAGCAAGCATATGCTAAAGAAAGTCACAAAAAATTAAATTAAAAAAATTTTAATATAAATATATGGCTAAAATTATATTTATTCCTAACACAATTATTAAATAATCATTAATGACAAGCTTTCTGACAATCTTTTAAGATAGATGGCAGATAGGTAGATAGATAGACAGACAAATCAGTACAGACACCTAAAGTAGATGCAAGAATAACTGAATTTTGTGGCAATATATTAAATTTTGACAGTTTAAAAAATTAAATTAATGCTTAAATTCACATTCAAAAATTATTTGAAAAAGCTATTTTTATTAAAGATTTCAGACACCGACAAACTTTCCTTTTCAACTCTAAATATTAAAATTTCATTTAAAAGTAAAGCTGTCAGAAAAATTATGCAATTAAGGTTGTCATCAGTGAATAGAACTTGTTTTCCCTCTTCTTTGAGTTTCAGAAGTATTTTTCATACTTAAAAGTCAAACTTGTAAAGCTGAATTTTACAGGTGACCTATATTCTGCAATCACCCCAGTCTAACTTGTCACAGTACAGAATAAAGTGTTATTCTCACATCTGTACACTTTATACTCAATGCTTACAAGATGAAAGAAACAGACTGCCAAGTATATCTTGCTCTAAAGGAGTGTCAACTCAAAGGAAATATTTTATAATAGTCATAGTATTACATCATTTTGACGTTCATTTTAACAGGAACTAGTTACTGAGGCAGAGCTGGAATCCCAGCATGGAATTTCAAACCTACTCTAATCCATGTCACATCATGTCTCACCTGCAATTGCTTCCCACTTAGTTTTTATTCATCAGTATTTCCCTTCTGTCCATAACCAGCACACATCCATAATAACCAGAGTGACATCTGTGAAATGCAAGCTAGATGTATTTCCTCAGCTTAGAAGTCTCCAGTGATTTCCCTTTATCTTTAGTTAAGAAAACTCTAAAATCATCCCCATGGCCTATAAGGCTACATGATCCTTCCCTCTCTCCTAAAGCTTCATCTCAATCTGCATTCCTTTCCATATCCACATTCTATCCCTCTTGGCCTTCCTTTGTTGCTCAACCACACCACTCTTCTTCTCACTCTAGAGTCTTGCATGAGTTCTTGCTTCTGTCTGGACTCTTCTATCACCTCCTCCTTCGTCTCGCTAAGTCCTAGTCATGCTTGTGTCTGAGGTAAGGATGATTTTCCCAAACTCCTAGTCCATGTAAGTCTTCTGTTATAAATTTCTAGATTTCCCTGAAATTCTCTGTCATGGTATTTATTATCTTTGCCATTTCTTTTCTAATATCCATCTGCTCGACAGAATTTGTGAATGCAAAAGGACAATGTCTGCTCATTGTTCATTGTTGCTTATCCCAGTACCTTCTATGGAGTAGACAGGTGCTCGATGAATGTCTGCAGAATCAATTTTAAATATGCAAAGAGTTGATATTTCAAACAGAGCTAAGAATGTATATAATAAATGAATAGTTAGGAGAAAAGTTAGATTTAGTTAGTTTTAATGGATTTTAGTTTAAGAAGTAAGTAGAGAAAAAAAAAAGAAGTAAGTAGAATGAAAGAATAATAAAGATAAAAGCAAAAATAAGTAAAATATAAAAAACAGGAAATCAAAAACATCAAGGGGTCTGAGCCAAGATGGCAGAGTAGAGAGACTCACAGCTCACCCTCTCCCACAAATACAGCAAGAATTACATCTACAAATCCATTGGATCGCACAGAACATCTACTGAACTCTGGCAGAGTGTCTCTTACTTTGAAATACAGGAGGATTCCCTCAAAGTCAAATAAACAAGTTTATACTGTATAGTACAGGAAACTATATTCAATATCTTGTAATAACTTATGGTGAAAAACAATGAATGTTTGTACGTTCCTATATGACTGAAGCATTATGCTATACACCAGAAATTGGCACATTGTAAACTGACTATCCTTCAAAACAAAAGGAACATCAAATTCATTTCTTTAATAAAATTGATAAGGTCTTTGCAAGACCAGTTAAGCATATTTCAAAAATAAAAGAATTACATCATTACAGATACTACAGACATTAAAAGGATAACCATCTGATGTTAATGAAAAATTTTATGTTAATGAATTTGAGAACTTAGATGAAATGGACACATTTGGAGTATGAGTAAATAAATTTTTGGTAAATTGAAACAATGGACATATTACATGATACATAGCAATATAAAGGACTGTAACTACTGATCTGTACATTATACTTAGTGACAGAAGATAATTACAAAAGAAAATGCATTATATATTTCCATCTATATGAAGCTGAAGAACAGACAAAAATAATTTCTGGATATAAACAAAAGAATTGTGATTGACATTAGGGTGATACTGACTGAAAGGGAAATGAGGAAACTTTCTAGGACAGTCCTTCTCAGCTGAGTGCTGTCAGAGAACTGACCCTTACAAAACATGATGTGAGTTACTGTTTTCTTAATTCTCTTAATAATGACAGCTAGTAGCACTCTAGATGAACAGGAGGTAAGTTAATTATGTAGAAATAATGTATGCCTTTGGCATTAGGGTTTAATTCTCTCCTAGAATCCCAGTTGAGAATTTTCTAGGGCTGTACTGTCCCATACTGCAGCCATTAGCACATGTGGCCATAGAAATTAAATTTAAATTATTTAAAATTAAATAAAATTAAAACTTCAGTTACTTATTCAGACTATCCACATCCGAATACTAAAAAAACTTACGTAGGTAGTGGCTGCTTTATTAGCCAACACAGATATAGAACATTACTACCGCCATAGAAAATTCTATTGCACAGTGACGGTCTATGGTTGTGTGGTGGTAACTTGGTTCTTACAATAGTCAAAGCTCATTGAACTACACACTTAGTATCTGTATGTATTTTAAACCAGTACAAATAGTTTTTAAATTATTTAAGAATAAGGTTTTAAAGTCTGTTGATAGTATGTGTTATGTCTATGAAACATGGAAAACAAAAATCCATTTTCTTCTGTCATTTTCATAATATTACAAATCTAATAAACCATAGCATCTCATAGAATTGCTAATATTATGTAATCATTTTCCATGAAAATGACAACTTAGAAATGTATATCTGGGCTTGAGTTCACTGTGAAATATAATTAACACCCCCAGGGCTAGTCAGATTTGTACTACATTTATATCATCCAATTTAACTTTAAAGGATTACAGAACCAGGGTATATTCCAGCAATATGTAGACAGAATTCTTAATATTCAAGATAGAATTTAACACAACACAGTTGGTGGAAAACATCACCACCACCACATATAATAAAAGAACTTCTATTAAGTTAAATATATCAACATTTTTCATAAAGTCAGACTTCATATTATAAAATCACAAGGCACTGTTAATTGGACTCTAAGGTGAATTTGCTAAATTCGTATTTTAATGAATTAAAATTAAAGGGAATACACAGATTTAAAGTACCATTTGTTTAAACCAAAATGTCTTAGAAGCAAAAACAAAGTTGTCAATAGTTGTCAGCAGTCAGTAAGTATTCAGCTGAAAGTAAAATGTAAATTTATTCTAAATATTCAGATAAGAAAAGGAAATGAAGAAATGGCTCTGACTCCAGGATTATCCTACAGTTAATTTCCTATCAAGATAGCATTTACCATAAAGTCCCAGCCACACAAATTTAATGGTCGAATTATAGTCTAAAGTCTAGCTCATAAATAGACATAAGATCCAGTGCATATGTAACAAACTAATCTGCCCTAAGTCTCAGAAGGTCCTAGAAATGTTAATACTGTAAAGATTGGTTCTCAGACAGTCTGAGAGCCACCTCTCAGGAGCCTGTTACATACAAATCTTCCCCACTCCACTATCAGTGACATCATATTGGAACTTGAATTAGGCCATGGTGAGACCCGCCCAGATGGCTCTTATTAAAATGGTGAAATAATGTAAGTAATGATGTACTAAAAAGTGAGAATGATATGAAGTAGATCTTATGTTAGAAATACATTCTGTGATTTATCTTTGGGTTGGTTGTCCATGGCTGCTGCTGTTGCCCACTTCATTGTCTTACTTAATATCATCTTCAACTTTCTAGATGTTCAGGGGAAAAAACTTTGAAATCATCCCTCTCTTTATCTAATGCCCCTTATCTCATCTTTCAGGAAATTCAGTAAATGCTACTTTCAAAATATATCCAGAATTCAATTACTTCCCACACTGTCACATATCACCCTGGACCACGCCACCAGCAGCTCCTCCCTGCTCTTATCTGCTCTTGACTGCTGCCATTCTAGCTCCCTGCTGTCTACTCTCAGAACAGTAGCCCCAGGGACACATCATTTATGTCACTCCTTTGCTCAAAACTCTGTTCCCCATCTTATACACAGTAAAAGCCAAAGTCATTATAGTGACCTATTGATCTGTTTCCCCTCTGAACAACATTTTAGCTGCTTTCTCTCCCTCTCTCTCTCTCTCTCTCCACCCACCCCCCAACTCTAGCCACAATGGCTTCTTAGATGTTCCTTGAACATGTCAGGAAAACTCCAACTTCAGTGCCTTTGCATTAACTGTCCTAGTGGTTAGAATGCTCTGCCCCTATTATCTGTACAGCTACCCCTTTTACTTCCTTCAAGACTTGGCTTAAATATCACCTTCTTAATAAGCCCCAGCCTGATTATACTATTTCATATCTCAATGCCCTCTTTATCCATTATCCTTTCCCCAATCTCAGCATTCCCCCTCCCTTTGCCCTGACCTACTTTCTCTTTCTTACCAAAGCACATATTAACATATTACTTTAAACTTTGTATTCTATTGCTTTTGCTACAAGTTAATCATTAAATGGATGTTGCCTATAACATAAAGTGTACATAATGGCCCATCTCCCAGAACCCTGCCTCCCACACCTGAGCATTAAGCAAAAATACATTTGTTTAAGTTCACAGGAAATATCCTGACCAGGCCCACCTGTGAATGGCTACACGAAGGAACAAATTAAGACATTCCCTCAGGAGTCTGGCTGGAACCAGGAAATATTTGCAACAATTTATGATCTTTTTTACTTTACCTCCTCATTCCCACCCCCCCACCCCTTTTACTTTATAAAATAAACTACATCCAAACCGAGGCAAGATGGTTCTTTGGTACACTAGTCCACCATCTTCTCAGTCTGCTGGCTTTCCAAATAAAGTCACTAATTCCTTGTCCCAAACCTTGTCTCTCAATTTATTGGCCTGCCTTGTGATGAGCAGTATGAGCTTAGACTTGGTAAAGCTTCCAACATATTATGTAATTTACTTATTGTATGTACATAAAGGTAAATAAGATTTACACTATATAAAGGAGGTGCTTTTGTCTATTTTGTTCACTGATGTATCCCAAGCCTCTGGGATCATGCTTGGCATCTCATAGGTGCTCAAAAAATGTTTATTAATGGACAAGTGAACAACTATCCCAAACTGGAAAATGTCAGATGGCTCATAATTTCTATCTTGATCTTAAGATATCTGACAACATGCTAACTGGCTCTGAAAGCTACACAGTGTGTTACAGTAGGTCTGAAAAGTTCAAAATTGTTTAATCATATCTGTGATTCTATTCTGTAAACTAATATCTGTCAGAAATCTAATGCCAGAATTGTTATGGGAATTTTCTTGCTCACTGCATCACTTCTGAAAGCAGTTGGAATCATTTCCTGAGACCCTAAAGGCTATAAATATACAATCTGCTTTTTAACTAGTAAGTGGACTCTAGGTTTGTGAAAAGGTTTTAAATAGATTTTAGGAGACACAATTGGCTTGAGGACTAAAGCTAACCTCTGGTTTATAGGAGCAAAGAAACAAATGATTTTAGCATCAGGTAAGATTTTATGCTTGACTGCTACGTTATTTTATACCTGCACATAAAACTACTTTTCATTTTCTCTACTAGACACTGTCAAGGTGTAAATAACAACTCAAAATTTAGGTGTGTAAGGTTTTTGTAACATAAAAAAAAAACCTAGTAGAACCAGTGTACTTAGTACTGTTCAATGATGTAGGTGGGAGTGAGAGAACTTGTATCATTACAATTGAATATTCCAATTCCAAAATTCTATGAAATGATTTCAAATTATATGGAAATGATCATATGCATGTTGAAACAAATTTCTAAAAGGACCTCCAGATATAATTTCTCCATAGCCATGTAGAGGTATAAAGAAACAAATAGCCTACATTGGTTTAAAAATGTGTTTCAATGCTACATATACTTAACATATACTTAAAATAAAGCTTAAAGTTCATTGCTACTCAGCAACAAGTATGACCGACACCTTTAATGCAAGCTAAAGGAATAAAAAAGAATTTTTACACTATTGTGAATGCCTGAATGGGAAGAAGTAAAACGAGAATAACACAAAGGGATACTAACTTCTCTACAACTTCCGAGGGTACAGGAGTCATTTACTTGTTTGTTTGTTTATTTTTTGCCATCATTTGGAAAGAAAAGTGATGACATATAAACCACATTTTCATCTGTCAATTTTTAGCGGAAACATCTAAAGCAAATGGTGCAAAGAGGAGCTTTGGCTCCTGCTGTCACGGCTGAAACAAACATAGCTCTCAGCATCAACAGTGACTTAAGAAACAGAATCACTGGAGCAAGTGGAGTCCACAAGCTTTACCTGGTCCATCCATACATAACTCAGTAGGCACTGGTCTCCTGGGCAAGCTAAGCTTTCCACGGTGCAGCTGACCAGGAGTTACAATGGGACTACAGGCTTTAATGTGAATCCTGCCTGGTTTGAAAGTTCAAGCTGGAAGCAAGCCAGTTAAAGAGGAAGTATCATGAGGCAATAATGCATATAAAGCACATGGTCGTTTTGTTAATTAAATTCTCAAGTATTTATTAATTTTTTGTTGCTCTATATCCTATGCTAGAAAAAAAAAACTAGACTTCTTTTGTCTCTAGAATCCTTATTTCACTGTAAATGAAATGTTTAGTTGTGACATGGAAATTTTCCAGCTTTGCTGTATCTTTCAGTTAAATAAGATACTTAGTGACTGCCTACTATTTGCCAGACATGTGGTGAGAATACAATAATAAACAAGACTGGTGATACCTGTGGAATGTTAGGAGAAGTAAATATGTGAAGTTCAAACTAAGATCAGCTGGGTCAATGTACATATTCATTATTTTCTAGACAAAAAAGAATATGAGTATATTTAAAGCCAGATAATACTATGAAAGCAGATTTCTGGAAATTTAAACAGTCTAAGGTTTTGCCACAAAAAATAGCAAAAGATGAGGGAAAGGCAGGCAAAAATACCCATTACAATTACATGTGTCACTCAGTGCTTCAGGATGAAATCTATTTCCACAATGAATTTCAAAGTAAATCTCATTTTCTATGTTTTGTACTCTCCCACCAACACATCAAACAATTTAACTTAGGAATTCGTTGTTCAAATATACTTGTACATGTGTATAAATATGTAAAAACACATATGTTTACTAAAATATTATTTGTAATTTTTTAAAGAACAGAAATAATGTAAATGCCTAAAAGTAGGGGACTTAGTAAACAATTATCTATATAATAGGATAGTAGATAGCTATTAAAAATAATATGTCTAATCTATGTATACAGGCATAGAACAGTGCCTTGAACTTATGTTAAGCAAAATATATATATATATAAGTAGCAAATTATATCCATAGTAACATGACATTTATATATTTTACAAGTATATGCATTATATAAATAAATAAAGTTTAGAAGAATACCATCCAAGCTGTTAACAGTGGTAGACAACAGTTTAAAACTTGGTGTATTATTTGAAACATTTAAATAAGCATATATTGCCTCCCTAATAGAAAATGATTTTTCATTGGGTAGGTCTTTCCAGTCTTTTGTCAATCATCCAATTATTAACATACATTTTGTAATCCTAGTAAAATGGAATTTGGAAAAACAGCAACTATGAAATAAATCCAAAGAGGGAAGGGAGAAAGAATATCCTTGATATAAGCCTAGACCCCTAGGCCTGTATTCTGCATGTCACACATACACACATTCGTACACACACATACATACATCACCTTGGCATTGCTTTTGTGGATGCACAGGTTACTGTAACATCCTAATAAATAAGCCTTCATAAACAAGGAAATTGGCTCCTGACTTAATAGAACTAGTGAGAAAGTGACTTAAGCGGAAAACAAAGAACTTCAACATACATAATCAAATGTCTGTTATCTCCCAAGTCCATTTGTGACATTGACAGAGTTGTGATATTATTACTAAAAGTTAAATCACTAGAGCAAAGCAGGCAGAGCCCCAGGAAGGAAAGTCGATAGAAGCCTGATAAAGGAAGCACTCCCAGAGGAGATTCAATTTGGAAACAACAAAATTTAAGGTAAAATCTGAATATTGTTATGAGATTAAGATTAGTCTTTTAATTTTAAATACAGCCATTATTTATATCATACATACTAGAAAAATACCGAAAATATACACGTCATGTCCTGCCATGATTTAAACAAGTGTGAGTTCTAATGGCATTTTTTAAATAAAGCAAGTTTAAAATGAATAAAAATGCAACAAGGAATGTTTTCAAATTTTTAAACCATGTACTTAGAATTTCTTCATATAAGGAGTTCCTATTTAAACTTCCAGAGGTTGGAAGAGGGTTGACATAAAATCTTATCAACAATATAGGACTTTGTCCTGTGCTTATTTTTGTGGCTTTATTTTTATGTGTTTGTGTGTAGGTTCCTTAGGCAACAATTTTTTCTGGCAAAGGTAAGATGCACTTTCAAAAGAGAGACAACATTAGGAAGCACATTTCCACATCAAGAGTTACAACAAAGATTATGGTCCACACTAGAAGAAAATAAGATTCTCACTGTCTCTTGTCTAGATCATTACAAAGACACCCTACTGACCCCCCTGCTTTGATCTCTTATCTTTCCAATTCACATTTCATATTACCCTTCTACGCCAGTTTACTCATACCAATCAAAACATTAAAACTATGCCCTCATTGATGCCAACTTCACAGAACCTCATTCAGAATTACTTTGGAACTTGACTACCCTGAAAATGTTGGGGGAAAATGAGAATCATTATCATAGCCATGAGATTAGCAGAAAATGAACTCACAGAAATAAAACAAGAAGCTGTATGGGGTTTTAAACAAATTTATATTTGAAAGAAAATATAAGTTAAAAGAAAGCTTTCTGTGTCATCAATTACAATTCATACATATCCCACAAAATACATGCTTTGTATCCCAGAAGAAAGCATCAATCAATAGCAATCAATCTTTACCCCTTTACCTCCAATTAAAAGGAAACTGTTAGAGAAAGGTTGCATTATCCAAAATCTATGCCAGTATGGGTTTTTTCCTACAGAGATAAGTTTTATCTTAAAATAGCTTATTAATCCCTATTAATATCACCAAGATAGCTTAGTAAAATCACCACTGCATAAATGTATAATTCTATCCATGTTTATAATTTATTTCTAAGTATCCTATTTTCTAGCTATTTTATTTTTCAATATAATGTGATGTATGTCTGCCAACATATACTTACACTTCATGCAGTGATTACTTCAACATTTCTTTCCATTCAGGAAGGAGTAGTAAATCACAAATACCATCTTAGCTATGCTTCTAAATGAAAAGAAATAATTTAATGTGGATTTTTTTTCCTCTTTCTAGATCACAAAGTCACTTCAAAGATAATGTTGTAGAAGATTAAAATAGTCTATGTGGTTCAAAATTTCAGTTTGTTAATCTTGTTAGAATTAATTCTTTATAATGATACTAGAGTGTTTTTCTTTATTCTTCAACCATCAAGCTAAGTAGAAATTATTCCACCCAAAAAGCAAAGGATTATTTTTAAATGAGCTGATTATTTCTAAATAACATCTGAGTCCAATCATTAACCCCCCAAAAAACTACAAACATAGTGTGATTTGTAAGTCTCTTCTATCTTCTCTGTTTACCCTTAAAGCATCCACATTCAGTACTTTTCAGTTGAGATATGTAATAACCCCTCAACTCTCTTCATGAAATCTCTAATGCACTTTACCACTGAGGCTTAGTTCAAGTTCTAGAATGCCTTGTATATTGAACATATCTGCGACAGACTACGTCCCCTCACAAAATTCATATGCTAAAACCTATTCCCCAAGGTGATGGTATTTGTAGGTGGGGCCTTTGGGAGGATCCACCTCATGAATGGAATTAGTTCCTTTACAACAGAGACCCAGAGCACTCCCATGTCCTTCCTACCACGAGAGGACACAGCAAAAAGATTAACAGTCTATGAATCGGGAATTGGGGTCTCACTGGACAACAAAACTTCCTGATCTTGAACTTCCAGCCTCCAGAACTGTGAGAAATAAATTTATGTTGTTTATAAACCACTCAGTCTACAGTATTCTGTTACAGCAGCCATAATGGCATTTCTGTGTTCCAACCAACTTCTATGTTCCTCAGTATCTTCAAGATAAAAGTTGAAGTTTCACATCAAGGCATACAAATCCCTTGGATGTTTACCCCAACTTAGTTTCCAGCCATACTCTTCTCAATAAATCTCTGAATTGCAATCAGGCCATACATATCATTTCTCAAATACATCTATGTCAATTTCTAACCAGCATTTTTGCACAAATGCCCCCTTTCCTTTCCTAAGAAGGATAACCCAATCTGAATTTAGTCTTATCTCTTTCTGTGTTACCAAACCACTTTATCACATTCTGCTTCTCAAAATTCATATCATATGCAAATTGTGCTTTGTGAGAAAAGTAATTAAGTGTTTTTCATAAAATACATTCTCAGTAAATGTGAATTAATTATGCACATGGACAATGATTCATAGACTCTAAAGAAAAATAGTGTTCAACAAGTTTTGGTAAAAGAAAGCCTGATGATCCTAATAAATACACAGCTCTCCTCATTTTTTAACATTCCACAGTAAAAGGCTAGTATGAAGTTAATAATTTGATTCTATTTCAAGTTTGATTTAAAATGGGATTTAATTATGTATAAAATACATATTAAGTATAATTATACTCACATATTGAACAAACAAAATAGGTGATAATAAAAATGCAACTTTTCTTTTTGTTTCATAGAAGTCCTTTACTTTTTAGAGAAGTTTTCTTAAAAATTTCAAATACACATAAAAGTAGAGAGAGAAATACAATAAACCTCCATATACTCATCACTCATATACAGTAGTTATTGAGATTTTGCCATACTAACTTCAACTATTCCTTTTTCTTCCCTTTTAAAATGTATTCAGGGTGGGTAATATTGCCTATTCCTAGATGAAACTATAAATAGACTCCTTGAGTTTTCAGCTCATTCTTAAGTAATGGACAGTTCTACAGCGCAAACAACCTCAATGAGTCTCAATTCAGAAAATGGGAGGTCAATTACAAGGTTATAATTTATTGTACCTAAGATCTCCCCTTCGCTGGCGCTGTTCTGTTTCAGAGCCAGAAGTACAGAAGGGAATGGTCCTTTTCTTTTTTCCCCTCTATCTCCTCTCCCAGCTGGGCAACCACTTTTGTTGTCCTCCTCTGGCAGGCAAGTATAAGGAGAAGCTAACACCATCTTGGGCTGGTTTTGTACTCCCTGAGACAGGTGAACATTAACCTGTGTCATGTAATGCTTGCATAAGTTTGCCAGATGTGTCTTGCAGGACTCCTCTCTCTCTTATGTAACTTGGAATCAGGCAGATGCACCTCTATGCTAGGTAGTCACTTGCTACTTTCCTCAGCCTCTAGGCAGTCACCTCCCAGCTTTTTCCTACTGAAATGGTCCTTGTAGCACTCCAGGAGGCTCTGGACAAGACCCTAGATGGCTGTATGCCTGCTCTCCTGTGTGACCCACATCAGATCCATGAGAAGCATTCCTGTATACCTTGACTGAACAAATGTCATAGTAGGGGCTGTTCCAACATAGCAGCACTTTCCAGGCTCAACCCCATAGGAGGTCATCATCCCCATCTTGTCTTCTAGGTTTCCAGGCAGAGTCAAACTTAAGAACACCAGCTATAAGAGTGACATCTACAGTTCCCCATCTAACCCTGCGGAAAGATATTTTTCCTAGAAGCAAAGGAGTTAGAATTCCTCCCACCCTTCATGGGTTGGGGCTCAGAACAAGGCATCAGCTATCTCTAAAAAAAAATTTTCACCAGTTCTTTCTCCTCTGCTCACTCACAGGTGACCCCAAGTGAAGTAGTTCAAGGGTCATAAGACATTTCCTTCCAATATTGCATATTATTCCATCTTGCTTCCTAATTGCACATCTATTGCATCTTGATACCGAATTAAAATTTTCAATTTCCTTCAATTTAAGTACCTTGTCACACAAACACATGGTATTTGGAGGTGGGGCCTTTGAAAGGATCCATCTCATGAATGGGATTCTAGAATCTCTCTCTCTCTCTCTCTCTCTCTCTCTCACACACACACACACACACACACACACACACACATCTGTGAATGGAGTTATCTTTGGTTTACATCATCCAGAGAAGACTACAATTCATTGGGTTGAAGGAAAGCTATTGGAGAATGTTGAATTTTGGTATAATTTAAATACTGATAGGAAATTTTTTAAAGAGTATATAATTCTACGATGAACTGAATGGATTTCAGTTATATTTAATAGTTATTAATGTTCCTATATAATCAATTGTGGCTATTTAAGAACATTCAGTGAATAACATTTATACTGACTGAATGACATCAGCATATTAGATTTTATAGTGAACATACAGAAGACTAAGTCCCATTGTTGGGTCTATTTAATAAATATTGACTTCTTGTTTAGTCATCTGACAAGATTTATTGACATGGCAATTCCATATTTTCTGAGAAGGATTAAAATTTTATTAGGCCCCAAAACTAGAAGACAATATAAATATGGATCTTGGTAATGTGCATTTATCACAAAATTTACTCAAACAGCAGATAGAAGTTTCCATAAAACTTTAATCCTGTTTTTTTTTTTCATATAAACAGGAGAGACAGAGCCATTCAAATATCCCTTTTCAAGCCAGGAATGAATAAAGGACCCTCAAGGCTGGATGCAATGTTGGTTCTAAAAACAGTACTCTTAAAACTAGCCAGACCTCTCAAAAGAGCGAGGGTGAGAAGGAGAAAGCTCACAAGCAGTGTAGTCACTGTGCCACCAAGTGAGAATAGGGGACCATCACTGTCTGGCCCACTGTCACAGTACTGAGGAAGAAAACACAAAACTGATTTACACACATGAAGATCCTCTCTGGACTTGTATTCAGGTGTCATTTATGGGTTAA
This sequence comes from Vicugna pacos, assembly GCF_048564905.1. Taxonomy (NCBI): domain Eukaryota; kingdom Metazoa; phylum Chordata; class Mammalia; order Artiodactyla; family Camelidae; genus Vicugna; species Vicugna pacos. The sequence continues at coordinate 54,628,539 of NC_132989.1, forward strand.
TGAAGAATATATATTTGAGGATTTTATTTGTTTGTTTTCAATCTCCCACTTAACATAGAGCAAAAGGAAAAATATCTAAGGAGGCCTTGAAATATAATCTCTAACAATAACCAACAAATGGATTGCCAAGAGAAAAGAAGGGTCCACAGATGAGTGTACCTGAAAACAATGGAGCCACTTTGGGATTTTGTTTATTTGCTTATTTGTTTGGGATGATATATACAAAATTTTTATATGGGTCCCAGCACATATTAAGTATTTAATACATGAACGCTATTAATATTATCATTTGTATTGTTATAACAAATTTTTAGCAAAGGAATATTTGAAAAGCACTACAAGCAAGAGTATTTGGAGAAGAAATGACTTTATCTTATTGAAACACTGTTCTATACTATTCTCTTGTTGAAAGAGAAGGGGAAGATGGGGACAGATGATAAGACTAGAATAATACAATATGTATATATTATGAGGTAGAATTGAGCTAGAAATAATTTGGCAACTTTTACTATTTAGTAATTATAGGCTTTCACCAAAGCCAGATACCAGATATTAAGTTTTATATATATATATATATACACACACATATATATACATATATAGACACACACACATACGTGATATGTATTATGTTCGTATGTACATATATACATATATATATATAAATTTGATTTTATATGCTCCAGAATTTCGTATCATTCAACTCAGAAACTAAAAGTAAAAATAATTATGTATTCAGCAATTCCATTATGGCCTTAATCTCAGGGAGATAAAGTCTTACAGACATCCTGAAAGCAGCAGTTTGATCTTAAGTCACCAAAGCAATAGGTACTTTTATGTTATTCTAACAAAACAATGACTTGGCTGGTACAGAGTAACTGCTCAGTAAATGTTTGTTAAATTCATGAGTGAACTGGGGAATAACATAATTGCATTTTGCCAAAGATTAGTAAATATACTCTTTTTTGAAAGGAATAATTGTTTAAACATAAAAACTGTAAAACTGGTCAAGGAGAAGGTCCTAATACAGTTTCTAGAAGACACTAACCTTGAGGAATCAAGGTATTTAGCTCTGATTTGTTTTGTGATATGAGCTCAGGAATACAAGCAGTTTTACAGAACTCTGTATGAGAATACTCTTGGTTCATTTCTCTCTCTCACCAAATCATCTTAATTCATGCTGTCACGAAGATCACTTTTTTTGTGTTGTGGAAACTTTTACATAAATGCTTCCAGGAAAGGTGACATGGTTAAATAATTAATCCTGAAAACTACTTCTCAAACAAGACACCACCCTAAAAAAACATTAACTAGTGAAAAAGATTGCTTTCATTCAGTTCACTATCTGTGTGTTACCCAAGGAAAACACAGACAGATTTTAGGTGTTTAGGAGGAATATTCTTTGCTTACAAAGATGTTTTTCAGACAACAAAGCAGATGTTAAAATTTAAAGTTTTATTCCAAACTCTGTTTTTTACCCACTTGGAAAATTCATTTGAAATCTAGGTTGCTGTTTTCTACTGATAAAATAAAGTTAACATTTGCCTATGTCAGTGTGACGTATCAAAGCTTAGCAATCCTCAGAATATGACAATGTAAGCATATATAATTTATCTGTAAGAATACATTAGCAAGTAATTGAGAGCAATTTAAAATCTAAGTGGAGATTTTAGGCTAAGATAAATGAAAAGAATCAAGTTTATTTTTTTCTTCAAAAATATCTTGAATGACTGTAGTCAGGTAAAATCCATTTCATATAGGTAATCTATCATCCAAATTATAGAGGTATAAATTTGGCCTGAAAAATAAAAATTTTGAATTTGAAGAACATATCCCTTTTCTGGAATCACTGCTGCTATGTCTATTGCAAGAGAAAAACAAATATACAAAGACAATGTAATCATCTGAAGGTCATTATAAAACAACACACATCCAAAATTATTCTCTCTTACTGAAAAGACTAAATCATAAGAATAAAACTAAAACTAAATCATAAGAATAAAATTTCTTATACTGGAATTTCCTACAAGTATATATAAGAAAAATACATCAGAATCTCCAGAAAAGGAAAAGGGAGGATGTTTGAAAATATTCTCCAGGTGATGCTGATAACATTATTCCCAACTGGAATAATCTCATAACCCTGTATAGCAACACAAATTGATAACAGTAATCTTTTCATGTTTCATTTGGGTGCCAGGTATTTCCATCTCAATGTCTTGCCACGGTCTTCAAACCTTAATATAGATGTAATAAAGTTGTTTTCTTCCTTTCTCATATAATCTCTGTTACAGTTAACAGCAGTCCTCCTCAAAGACACCTTTCCTCTCAAGCCTCTCATAAGTTGGCATGTCCCTTCAATTCTCTCTCTAAAAGTTTTCTCAAATCTGACTGAGCTTCTTGACTCCATATTAATTAAAACTGCTTCATCATTTCTCATCTAGACTAATTCAGCAGTCTTCTAACTGCTGTTCCTGTCCCCACCTGCTCCCACTCTGGTCCACTCTCTTTAGTGCTCCCAGAATTACCTGCATTAGGAAGTATTTATTATGAAATTATGTCTCACCTCTCAAAAACTTCTTCAGATCATTATGATCTTTAAGAAAAAGTTTCAAACTCTTTAGAAATCACATATCGCTCTTCAAAATTTGACCACATACTACAGCACCAACTTCTACATTTCCAAACCCTCATGCCTATTAAACCTATTGAATTTTCCCACTGATCCACTTACAAATTCTTTAATGCTTAAAAGCCATCACATATGCTGTTTTTCTCTGTATAGAAGAGTCTTTTCTGGTATAGTATTCAAACTCAACTTAATTTTCAATTCCTCTGAAAAATCTTCCCCAGTTCCTTCAGAGTGAGACAGAAACCCTTTTCTTTTAGAGTCTTCAATGAAACAAGGAAATTCACCATGAAAAAGCAAGGCATGGGATTCTGGAGACTGACAGTTTAAAACCCAAGAGAGACAAAGGGAGTTCCTAAGAAGATAATGAAAGGAATTTTCTGAAAGAAAACTAGGCAGCAAGCCAAGAGAATAACTAACAACCTAGAAAGGAAGATGGACAGTGCCAGAAGGCAAAGGAAAAGGCATGGTAATGATACATTTCCAGGTGTTTTGACCTATAGAGGAGAATTTTTGTTTCATTGTTTTTAAGAATTTGCAGGAGAGTTAGTGGTAGATGCCTAGAAATTTTCCACCAAAATGAGGCTACTGTTGCTTCCAGGATAAGCTGAAATCTGTATAAGAAAGAGAATATAATCAATCAATTTCTATCTGACTGAGCTCTGAATGATAATTACTAATGATAGTATTATAATCCCTGAATATTGAGTAAACAAAAATTTGTGATAGAATTAAATTAGGGGGAATTTTAAGTTAAATCCTCATATTACATAAGAGGATTAGATAAAAATTAAGCCTGAAAAATCAAGAAATAAAGGTACAAACACATTCTTTAAATGTATGGTGAAGGTGACAAAAACATTGCAAAAGTGTTGAAATTACTTTCTCTGAGGATCAACAAGAACCTCTGTTCCTACTGGACATCATTCACATTGTGTTCTGTGTAAATGGTGCCCAAGAACTGGAATAGAAAAAAGCAAGGACTTGACTCCCAATGGTCAAATCCAACTAGAGGTAATATGAACAAAGTGGAATGCATAGGTTCAGATGTTACAGGTACTATAAAGCGAAAAGAATAAATAAGATTAAAAGAAACAAAAAAGTGGAAACAACTACTTTTAAAATTTTGTTTGTATCAGTAGCCAGAAAGTAAGCTAAAAATAACCTGATAAAAGCTTTCAAAGAATAGAGACTATAAACTAGATTTACTATAAAATCAATCAAAATGTTTATGATACACAGAGGACAGAGTTAATGTGCCCAAATAAGTTATTCCTCTCTAACACTCATTCTATTTAGTCATTTTAATATGAGACTAGAACTTTAAAGTCAGCAATTTAATTTTGCTTTAAAAAAATATGGTATAGAGGCAACCAAAATGTCCACTGATAGATGACTGGATAAAGAAGTTGTGGTATATTTATACAATGGAATGCTACTCAGAGATTAAAAAAAAAAGAATAAAATAATACCATTTGCAGCAAAAAAAAAATATGGTATAAATTAAGGTAATTTTCGTAGCACTGAAGAAGAATTTTTTTAAATCTACTGCAGTATTATCTCATTCTGAAAGTGAATTTATTCACATGAATTTGTAAAATTATAATGTATGTATAAATATATAGCTATATATCATAACTATGAGCAACTCTTTAATAAATAATATGTACTTAAATTTTAATAAATAATAGTAAATAAAAAATTTTAAAAGCTGGTTTTCTTGAGACGTTTTCATTTTTTTCATATAAAACTCAAGAGAACCAGTGGATGAAGTGTTACAACTACAATGTGGCTTCATCCAAGTTGGTGTTAGAACCACTAAGAAGCAGAAATAGCACATTAGAAAATGTAATATTAGTTTATTTAACACATTTTGAGAGCACACTATGCATCAAGTTCTATTCTGGGTACTGGGATACAGGACTGAGCAAAAGAGGCAGAAATACCTGCCTTCTTGAAGCTTATATTCTAGTCAAAAAACAGAAATAACAGTTGTAATAGGGAAAACAAAGTATCTACCTCACTACAGCAACAAAAGCTATGAGGCACCTAGCAATAGACCAACAAAAAGTTTGTGAGAACTCCATGGAAAAAAATAACGAAATATTATTGAAAAATGTAACTCTTAAATAAGTGGAGCAATATACTATATTCATGGATTGAAACTGTATCATAAAGATGCCAACTGCTATGTAAATAAATATGTTAAATACAATTTCAATAAAAATATAATAATTCTTTGGGGGAAAAAAGATTTTAAAATTCACATGGAAGAACTGAAATGGCCAAAAATTAACATCTATTTTTTAAGTACAAGAGGGGAGACCAGCTTCCAGAAATCAAAACTTTATGGTCGTAAACACATAGAATGTTGCATTAGTCAGGGATAGAAAAATAAACCAATGAAGTAGAATAAAAAGTCCAGAAATAAACTCATACGTAGTTAATATATGCTTACTCATGCATACTTAACGTATTACTGAAGTTATATAGAAATCAATGGCAGAAGGACTCACTATTCAATACATGGATCTGGGTGAAACAGACTTACAACATAGGGAAAAAAATCTGTAAAAAGTCAACTTTGTACCCTTAAAGAAAGGATTTCTTACAAAAGATACTAAATAAGCACAGACAACCAAAGGGGAATTCTTGATGCTTTTAAGTTCATTAAAATTATAAACTTGTTTGCGCACACTAACAGACATTATAAAAAAGTAAAAACAATAACAACAAAAACCAAGCCCACCTGCTGAGACAGAAACCATTTAAAATGCACAAAACCTTTACATAATTAGCATGCAGGGTACCTAAAGTACTCCCACAAATCACCATAATAAACAATTCTATGGGAAAATGAGCAAATAATGTAAACAGCCAATTCACAGAAGAAACATGAAATATTTTTTTCTTTTGGCCAATAAACAAAAGAAAAAGTGTTTATATTCACTAGTAGTCAGAGGAACACAAAGGAAAATAAATCATCAAATTGGCAACAACAACAACAAAATTTAAGTATACCAAATACCAAATGCTGGTGAGGATGTAAAGCAACAAGAACTTTCACAGTCTGCTGGTACTATAAATTGTTAAAAACTACTTTGGAGAGAAATTTGGTAACGTCTAGTAAAGTCAAAAATGCTCATCACGCACAACTATGAATTCTAATTCTACGTTTACAAACTAGGAAAACTGTCACAGAGAATACAAGGAAGCATGCATAAGAATAATCATCTTAGAATTGTTCAAACTGTTTATACAAACTTGGTTCACTTGAAAAGTCTAAATCTACATATCCCAATGCAACAACTGAATGAAATTCACTAGGATGAAATTTTCAAATTTCTCAAATATATAGGCCATCCCCTTTAAGATACAGTACATTATTTTTGTTATAAAATACGCAAGGTAAAAAGTGAGTTATATGTACTTCAAGTTAGGATTGGTAAAGTTTTAAATTGCAGCTGCTACTTCTGCCTAAGTGTTTGAGTCCCCCAATAATAATAAATTCTTACAAACTTTTTATGTTATAAAATTATTAACAGAAAAAAAGAGGAAACACAGAATTTTCCAACTAATTTTTTACATTTTCTATTGAGTTATAGTCATTTTACAATGTTGTGTCAAATTCCAATGTAGAGCACAATTTTTCAGTATCATATATTCACATTTTTTTCACTGTGAGCTCCAACTAATTTTTAAAAAAGAAATCTCAATTAAATAAAAATATATTTATTTCTCTTATTTTGAGTTCACTGGAAGCAGAGTCTTTGTTTTCATTATTTTTACCGTTAGTAACTTGGGTGAATTTCAAATAAAAAGTAAATACTGTTAATGAGAACAATAAATCCTATATCTTTATAAGTCATAATATGTATTCCCTGGGGAGGGGAAGCTGTTTAAGCTAAACAATAAAAAAATGAAACTTTTTTAAAATTTAGAGTAATATGTGACTATAGAAAAATGACACAGAGCAGAAAAATGTGCCACATACTGATAATGATACACATAATGATAATACATGGGTTTCAGATGAAATGTTTAATATCCTTTTTCAGAGCTAGACTGAGAAAGGAATTGACTTTGCATCAGGTAACATAATGCTTTTCCTTCATAGTTTATTCTATAAAATTATCTTTGGCTTCCAAGTGAATTTTCACTTATTAAAAGGAAGTAAGAAAAGAGATAATATTACAGTTTTGGGGCACTCAAATAATGTTTTCATACACTTCCGAAGTTAAAATATTAGGCAGAATTTTGTTTGCTCACAAAATTAAACTTGAAAATTCATACATTATTTAAAGCCAAAACTATAAATTAGCTACTTTCAGCAATTTAATTTGATTCAACTGTCAAACTACATAAAAAAACTACTCTAATATTTCAAAAGCCAAAATTCAAAAGTTTCCTAAAACGTGGTTCTAAGAATGTAATATAAACTACTAATGCCAATAGTATCAATATGTTCATAAAAATATTACAGAAATAAATAGTAAAGAGTATAACATAGTTCTGATAATTAAATCTTAATTTAGAATAAATTGTTTTCAAAATAAAATTAATTAGAATTTTAATCACTGTAGCCACCAAGTGGAGAAAGTTTAACATTGCATCATAAACACTCAAAATTATTTACTTCAGTACTCAAATATCGTAGACATGACTAAATGATGTATAACCCCTGAAAACTAAATAAATTTTATATTTCATATAATCAATTAGTCCACCTAAATTTTAGTATTCAAATAAATCAATAGTATGGCATTATAAAATAAATACATTTTAAATCAATTGAATAAATATAAAATCAATTTAAATAAAAGCACAGGTAAATGTCAGGCCTTCCCCGATAACGCTCAATACCAATATTCATAAATGCTGAATGGTTAAAAGTTAAACAACAAAGTATGAGGTGGCAAATTCTGTGGAGAGTAAGTATCCATAGTAAAGGAGAATGACTGGACAACAGACTTAACACATACGCTAGTAAGTAAGGTGAACGTTTGCTCATTGTATCTATGTCAGCTGTGCCTATGGATGATCTCATTGCCCAGGGGAGTAAGAATCTGTCTATACCATGGATATTAACCCACACAGCAATTTTGTGGCCAAAAAGGAATAATAATAACAACAATCACAGTATTCAATGTTTAATAGCATATTTCTAAATATCTATATACATATTAATTCATTAATCTTCATAATAATGACTAAGTTATTGTAGTGGACTGAATAATTGCAACCAAAGGTATCAGATCCTAATCCATGGGACCTGGGAATGTTACTTATAAGGAAAAACAGTCTTTGTAGATATGATTAAATTAAGGGACCTCAAATGGGGAAATTATCCTGGATTATCCAGGTGGGCCCCACATGCAGTCACAAGTGTCCTTATAAGAGAGAGGCAGGGGGGATTTGACACACAGATAAGAGTAGGCACTGTGAAGACAGAGGCAGAGACTGGCCATAAGCCAAAAAATTTCAGCAGCCACTAGGAGCAGCAAGGAATGGATTCTTTTCCAGAGTCTCTAGAGCCTTGATTTCATCCTCATGATACTGATTTCAGACTTCTGGTTTCCGGAAGTGGGAGAGACTAAATTCCTGTTGTTTTAAGCCATCAAGTTTGTGGTAATGTATTACAGCAGCCACAGGAAACTAATACAGTTACCATCTCTTTTTCTTTTCAGAGATGAGCAAACCGGATTGAGGCTCATGTGAAACCTGTCATACTTCTGGGCTTTTTGGTGACATGAGCCACTAAATTTTCTTCATCGTTTGAGTGAAGTTTTTTGTTACTTGCAATTTAAGTGATCTAGCTGATAAAAACACTATTTTATAATAGTCTTGTCTAGTTATATTACATATCTGAGACTTGGATGCCAAAATACGTTAGACTGGATTACAAGTAATTTCAAAGTAATTTTTCACTTAACTGTTTTTTATAAAAAGCATATATTATTATATTTGAAATGAGGAAAATACTTCAATTTAAAAAGCCATATTTCTAATAGTTGCATCAGAGATATATCAGGGTCACAAAATCAGTTTCTAATAGAATCCAGATGGTTTCACAAATAAAAGAAGCTAGCAAAATATAAAGAAACAGAATGTTTCACTGTCAGTAAGCAAGGTAGATCAGTGATGGTGAGGACTGTGGACAAAAGAAGAGTATACCCTTCATTCCAAGAGAGCAATAGCTATTTCATCCATCTATGGCCATACAATTTCAAAAGGTCAAGACACTATGTAGGCCAACAAAATGTATCTGTGGGTAGGATCTGGCCTATAGGCCCTGAATTCATGGCCACTCTGGAGAAACTCTCTTCAGGAATACAAGCTATATTTGTGAATCTACTGGAGGTAGTGAGTTTTTGAGAAAAACCCAATGGGGGCAGGAATTATGAACATTAGAATCGGGAATCTTGGGTTCTAGAACTACGTATGTTATTAAGCAAACCATAAAACATACTAAACCCTAGAGCTAGCTCCTAACTTTAAGAAAAATATAAATATTCTTATAAAATTCAAAGAGAGTGAGAGTAAAGTGAACTCTACAAAGGACACTAACAAGTTACATGAAAATGAATATCAGTGTTTTTGGAATAGAAGATTACAAACCTACACACAGATGATAAGTTTCAGAAAGACAGAGCCTGGCATGTGTCTCCTTTGATCAGCACACTTCCTTCAGTACACATGAAAAGAACACATTTGGTAATTGTCCAACGAGTGGACAAAAAACATGGATAAAAGTATCTCTAAAATAAGTATCCTAAGATAAGTAAAAGAAATCAATTTTTCTTGATATGGCCATTTGTGGATAGACAATGAGAAATGGATTCAAAATAAAGAAGATTTAAAATTTGAGTTTTAATGACATTTTGAAAAACTCAGCATTTTGTTAGTGACAGTATTTTGATAATATCTGGAAGATAATCTGGAAGCTTATTCAAACGCTGTTTTTTGGTGGCCCCATGATTCTAAAAATAAGTATGCAAATACTCAGATACAATATGTGAAAAACAAACAGCAACGTCTGTTATGTCCGTGACAGTGCAAAGGGTGATACAAATATATCAGTACTATCCACTGGGCGTAGATGTGCATATTTAAGCAAGTGCTATGTCTTGTAGAAAAACATTACCTATGGAAACAAATTGGCTTACCACTTTTTACACCTTTGGGAACACTCCTCCTTTTTAATTGTAAAATACATTTATGTGAAATATATCTCATGAGTATGACTGTATTCCCTTTGTTGTCCCCACCATCACCTTCCCATCCCTCAAATTCACATTTTTTTCTTTGTGAGGCAATGGCTATTACTTTAGGAACAAGATTTGACAACATGACATAAAAGTATTGTTTCAACTAAGAAATATGCAACAGAGATAAACTGCAGTGGATACTGTGATAGTCCACGGTCAGGCCCAGCGATATCCCAGCCCAGCTAACAATGTCCTCTGCTGACTCTTGCAGCCCTCAGACACAGGAAATTGTCTCACTGAAGTTCAAGCTCTCTCCCACAAGGAGCCCTCCATTGAGGGCCAAGATCCTTGTAGTTTCCAACAACTCTGAAAGGCCAATCTAGTTCAAGGACACTCCAGCCCCAGCCCAGTTGGATCCTATCAGGATTCAGTTGCAACCACATTGCAAATAAGCTTCTCTTCCTGCCCATTCCTGCCTTCCTCACTTCTTACAGCTCTATCACCCAAAAGCACTCCTCAGTAAATCTTGTACATGCAACTTTCCATCTCAGATTCTATCTTCAGGCAATCCACTCTAAGACAAAAACTCTCCAGAATAAACATCCTGTTCTTAAGAAATTATATTATGCATAAAATACTTGAAAAGAAATGTGCTTGATATATATCAACAGACTCCTTACTGAATATTATTCTAATTTTTCCAAAGGATATCTGTGGTTCTTCGATGATAAAATAATAGTATACCAGCACTTAGACATAAGCCTACGTAACCCAAAATTCCAAATCTGGGTTTGGGATAATTTCTAAATAGTTTTAGAAAACCCTCTTAGATATTCATGTATATGAAACTATCAATTCCGAAAGCCTACATTTTGTCAATAACTGTGTATTTTGGAAATAAAAAAGTATTAAATACCTAGCTTAGCTCTTTGATACAAATATAATTATTTAAATTTTTATTCCAATTAAAATTTTCCTAATATTATGTTTAAAAAATTAAAAATGTTATTCAATGAAAATACTACCTTAAATCTAATATAATTATATATATTTATTTATCTTATGTATTAGCCATTCACTGTACTAGACTTCCTTATATAAATATCTATGACTACATCTATCTATATTCATATGCATATTTGTGTGTTCAACATACTTAAGGTAAGTATTTTCTCTTTTTCACAGATGAGAAACCTGGGATTCTTTTATAAATGAAAGAAATGAGATACTAAGTAACTTTCCCAAGGTCACACAATGCCTAGATGTCAGAGCTAGGATTTAAAGCCAGGTTGTGAAGCTCCTAAAATTATATTTTTTTATAATAACATACCTCATCTCCAAAATAAAGCATTTCAAAAATATATCCACAGATCACACAGAGGGAGTACGATTATGTGAGAACTCCAGGAAAGTAACAATGAGCCAGGAGCTTTAATCATTAGGCCCAATTCTATTACTAAACAAACTATGACCTAGACAAGTGCAATAACTCTCTAAATTTCCACCTACTAAATTGACATACCAATATTATTAAGAGATATCAGTTGCTGAGTGCATGCTATGGATCAGACACTCTGCTAAATACTATACAAGCATCTCATTTAATTCTCACAACAACTCCATAAAATAGATACTTAACCTATTTTGGAGATGAGAAATTGAGACCATAAGAGAATTGTCCAAACTTACTACTGTATTAGTCTGCTCAGGCTACCATAACAAAACACCATAGACTGGATAGCTTAAACAACAGAAATTTATTTTTCACAGTTCTAGAAGGTGTAAGTCCCTAATGAATGTTCTGCAGGGTCAATTTCTGGTGAGAGCTCGGTGTGTGCACAGAAGGCCATCAAACCTACTGGATTAGGACCCTATCCTCACAACTTCATTTGATCTTAATTATCTACTAAAAGCCCTATTTCCAAATATAGTCATATTGAGGGTTTGGGCTCTAACATATGAATCTGGGAGACACAAATCAGTTCATAGTATCAGGGATGAAGTATGATAATTCATGTAGAGATATTTTAGAAATTCTAAAACTCTATGAATGGCAAGGAAATATTATTTTTATATTTCTTTTAATTTTTTCTCATTATTTTTCATCTACAACTTATACATTCTTTATAAGACACAAGTTTTACTAGTGCTACAGGAAGAAAAATGCCATGTCCTGACAAGGATTTACTCCTTTAGCATTTTTTAAAATATCAAAACTTCTACTTCAGTCCCCAGTAGAAGAAAGATCAGTACAATATTAACATGAGAGTATTACCTCAAAATTAGATACCTAAACTTAGTGTGCTTTGTTTTTCCAAATTATTTACTTATTTTATCTCCTTTTTACTTTCCTTTTTCAAAGAATAGCAGACTCATTTAATCAAGCAATGGCAAAGCTTAAATTAATAAACTACAACCAGATTGGGATAAATGTTAAAAGCCAGACTAGTAAGAATAGATTTTACTATTTGATTTGCAGGAAACCATTGAATATTTCAGAGCAAAAGGTGATAAAGTGTTATTTGTAAAATGTCTCTTCATCTAGTTGTCAATAAATAACTAAGAAAAAATAAGGATATGATATTTGATAAGCTGCTATTATGCTTTAAATGAAATAAGGTTTTTCTTCTAAAACCTACTGAGTAAATATCAACATATATATTTACACAATAATAAATCAACTGATTAGCCACTTTTCCTCCTAATACCTTAAAAATACTTAAGCTAAAAGAAGATTTAAAAGATTAAAAAGAAGAACTCATATCCCAATTAAGTAACATGCCATTCGCTTCAGCTATTCAAAATATTTGTCTATTTTACTTTCTTCATCCACAAACCAGTTCAGGACTCTCTTGGTTTTAGATTAGTGACTTTTAGTTTGCCGCTGGTACATATAGGAGCAAATACCTCTTCAACATCTCTCTGTTACTCCCACTGAGCACTGAAAAACCAATCAAGATAACATTTTTCTCTCAACTATATTCCCATCATATAGAGTGCCTTTTTCTCTCTTTCTTCTGAACTAATTTTTAAAATGAATACTCCTAAATCTATTCCAACTTTGTTCCTAACAACTTTTGTATGGGTTTCTCAGCCACAATGATCAATAGTCATTTGCTACTTACATGTTTTAAGGGCATCTGAACTTTTAAGGGCAATTAAACTTTCTCTTTAAAATCATCAAGCAAATCAAAATTTAGATTTTAAAAAAACTAAAGTTATTTCTTATTTCACCAAGCATTCATTTCTAATAAGTCAAGTGTTAATCAAAAAGTCAAACTATTTTTAAGGGGCAAGTTTCAAAGTTTAGATTAGGAGATTGTATAAAAACATTGTATCTTTATCAGTTTTACATTGTATCTTATCAGTTTTACAGTTTCTTATTTTAACAACTCAAAATTGGGATGAGTCTTTCAATCTAACGGATGTCATGGTTTGTCTGGCAATGCTTTTCCTGAATCTGAGGTACATAAATTAATAGTGAGACTTTAAATCAACAGCATCTTAGATTTGATCAAATATAGTAGCTTTAAGCATCCTTACATTTCCCTCTTCTTTTCACAATAAAAATTTATTTCAAAAATAAAACTCTTGTATCACAATCTCAGCAAGATGGTTTAATCGATTAAGCATCATCACATAGAAGTTTATCATTAAAGTCAGTTGATATTTACCTGACATCATGTTTATCAATCTCTGACATATTACTATTTTCAATTCCTACATTCAGAAAACTACAATTATAAGATTAACTTTCTGACTTTGTCCATTAGGAATTTATATTAAGATTCAAATATGTAAGTTACAATGAAATATTAGACTTCAAGACATAAATGGTTATCTGAGAAAATCTTGTGCTTTAAGCATGTTTAGATTTTTTTTTAAGAATTAAAACTTGCTTTTGTTATCTAGTAGAAACTCTTATGAAATATAAAGCATGCCAAATCCTAATTATGCTAAATGAAGTACCTGACAGTCTCTTTGCAGTTTACCCTGTATATTTCAACACTTTATTACATCAGATCAGGCAACAGGAATTTCAAAAGTTGGATTTTTCTAGACAAGTAAGAATTAATTTTTGTAAAATAGACAGACAGATTCCTTTAAAAGCATAACAGGTACTTCAGAGGATAAGCTAGGAAGCACAAAACAACGTTTTTCAAGCAATTTAATTAGAAGATAATAAATTTCAAATGATCAAGTAAGCCTTTGTTTTGCTTTAGATAAAACTCAGCTTTTAAGTTCCTTTCAGCATGCTTCCAAAAGCAACAACAAAACATTGATGATAAACCTGTTAGTTGAAAACTATATATTTGAGATGGCTTAAATTTAGTGACTGTCTCTTGAATTAAAAATTAAATAACAAGAATTTAACATGTTTTAGAAATAGAAGTTTCAGAGACCTTCCTGAACAATTTTCTCCATTAAGACTGGTTGTATAAAATATACAACTTTAACAAGCATATATGCATAGATCTGCTTTAAAAGACTCTTCAGGTAGAATACCTTTGGAAATCACGTGTTTCTCAGAAAAGTGGGGTCTATCTGGGGCTAAAAAATTAAGGTGGAATTTTATCCCCACTTTAGGTACAATCACTGTCTTAATTCTGCACTGCAGTGGAAGGATAGAAATAGTTACTTTAAAAGTTAAGATATAGTTAAAGGTCTTGTGATCCTATGATTATTAGAAAAAAAGACTGCCGAGATTCTCAAATTTCTTCTCATCAATTCCTTAACATTCTTCTGTTAAAAAAAATTCTCCACATAGGTCATGAGGCATACATGCAGGCTTCTTTTTATAATATTAATAATAAATCCATTCTGTTTCATGGCTGCATTCTTTTAAACAGTTTAAGGAACACTGTGAAATAAGTGGACAGAGGCATTTTCTAATTTATAAAATGACATCACCTTTTCCAATTTCTATCCATTTTCATAAAAGGAAATCTCAAGCAATTCACAGTTCAGGCACCCATATTCCTAAAAACCTTTTTATGGGATTTTTTAGTTTGATTCAAAATATAAAGAAAACAAATTAGAAAACTAAGCTAATATTGCTGTTAATCCACTTTGCACACATAGTTAATGCAAGAGTCTCCCTTGATTTGACAAGTCTATTTCATTTCCATTAATGTAGAAATAGCCAGCACCTCTTAAAGGTTAAGGAAATTGAAAAAAATGTGAAGAATAAAAGTTTTCAACTCTCCTCTAAATTTACCACTTTAATACAGTCCTAGTTAAAGCCAGAGGTGATTTAAGATGCAATAATTTGGAAAAAATGATTTTCAAATACGTAAATATCCTCTTAGTGAAGAAAAATTATAATACTATAAAACAGATTAACTTCACCTGAAAATTAATAATAATTAAATATGGAAAAGATAAATGAAGACTCTCCATCAGTATCAAGGCAAGAATTTGGTTATTGTGATAATAAATAAAGTCTAAAAAACAACATGAAGCTGATAGCAATTAGGATTATTCTGTCTAAAATAATGTCATTATTCCAATCTGTTCAGAACTGATGAGAACTTCACTTTTCAGAAGAAAGTAAGTTGCTTTTTTGCATTTTGTTTTGTGCAGAATACACAAGGAATAAGAAAGATCAAATGGTTCGAGACCTAATAAGACAGTATAAAAGAGCTGGTTCAGTTAAGTGAGGAACAACATCAAGAGATTATACTCAACAAACACTTTAGCTGAATGACCTAACAGGACATTGGTTCAGAAAACATGTTATGGAACTATATATTCTTTTTCAATGAATACATTTATGAAAAATAAGTGTGAGGATGCTAAAGTTTAATGATATATTTCCACTTGTTATAGAGGAAGGAGTAAAGGAATTTTCTGTTATCAATTTGGAGACTATAACCAATGTAAAAGCAAGAACATTTTGCAAAATTTGTATGACATAAATGGTATAGTGATGAATAATATTAAACTTTTAAAGCTTTATTTATAAGAGGTTTTATTCAGGCACCACATGATATCTAATTATTTATCTTACTATAACATAGATCTATTTCTTTTATTCTCCATATATTTAACAAATGGCATGCTTTGACCAAAATAATTTTACTGAAAGAGCTGGTATCTGCATAAGTTGTAATTTATAGTTAACTCATAGGCTTATTTCAGTCATAGAAAGAGAAGATTTAGGAGACAGCAAAATATTATATCAAGACACAATTTTTTCAAGCTGAGTTTTAAATTTTCTCTTACTAGCATACTGAACTATAAAATGCATACTTAAATTTCTAACTTGCTTACTAAATGTATTAATGAATGTTGTGAAGTTTTTTTAAAAAGTCAGTTTTGGGAAATGCAAAGCTTCCTTGTAACAATTTCAGAAAAAGTTAGAAGGAGATCTTAGTCGAGATAATGGGGCATAATAAGTGTGTGCAATATCTCAATCAAAGTATCTGCATTAGTGTCTAGGCTACCAATGAGAAGGGAGCTGCAATAATCCTTACATTTAGAAGGTTCTATTAGTCTCCTAGGGAGAATATACTTCCTATACTGGTACTTTGTGGTTAAAAGCAAGAGTCCAAGAGTCAGGTGTCATATTCTGTCTTCATTTCTTTTTAGACAATTTAATGTTTCTAGATCTCAAAAGTTTCATGTACAAAAAGGGTGATAGAAGTTTCTCCATATTTTTATGAGAATTAAATAAGATAATTTACATATTTCACTTAGCACAGTATTTAGTACATAGTAAACAACGTTAGCTAATAATAATTTTAAATGTAATAATTATTATAATTAGTAATCAATCCATAATGAAGACCACTTTTTTCCATGCAACCAACTTTTTCATATTTTATTAAGGAAGTATAACAAACTACACTTTAGTTATATTATTAATTATGCAATTTACTGGTATATTCACATCCTAGCAACAGCACTTCCCCCTCTAGCAGTACGAGTCAGAAAAGGCTCCATAAAGAAAGAAGAATTTGATCTGGGAATAGAGCACTAAGAAGAGAGAAAACCATCCATGTAACAGGAACTGTGTGAGTTAAGGCATAAAAGTAAAAATGAAGCAGGCGGCATGTTCATGGAATAGTGAAAAGACAAATATAACTGGAATAATTGGTATCCTTTGGGGTCTGTTGAAAATAATGTTGGATAAGGTGAAATAATGTTAAGTAAGATGAAAATAATGTTGGATACATGAAAGAAATTTATAGATAGCCTTGAATAAAACCACATAAAGAGATCAGGTCTTTCCATTGAACTCAAGTGATAGTCATCATAGAGTCTTCTTCACGCTTGTGATGAAAACAATGCTGAAAGTAACTGGTCTGATGAGAGGCTGCAGATTCCATTGGAAAAAGTAAACATTTGTACTCAAAGAGATCACCTAGGCTCTGTGCTATCCAGTACAGTAGCCAGTAGTTATACATAGTTATTGAGCACTGGAAATGTGCTAGTCTGACTTGAGATGTGCTCTAAGTATAAAATACAAACTGGATTTCAAAGACTAGGAAAAAATATAAAATACCTCAATAATAATTTTTAGGTTAATCACATTTTGAAATGCTAATATTTTGGATATATTGGTATGAATAAAATATATTAATAAAACTAATTTCACCCTTTTTATGTTTTTAAATGTTGCTATTAGACAATTTAAAATTATGTATGTGGCTCATATTATATTTCTATTAGACAACTAGAAATTTATTGCCAACATACATGAATAAAATCATAGAATTGAGGACTAGTGTGGTAACTGTGCACATGGAGCAGAATGGAAGGAAATACTACAAAAGAAGAAACTGAACAGTTCACTGGGTAAGGAGAAGGATGATCACCTCAAGGGTTTAAGACTGGGTGACTTGTTCTACATTCAACTGGTAGAGAGAAGTTCATAGGTGAGGAATGGATATGCAGAGAATATTAGAATATTTAGTCTTAGACATGCTGAGTTTGAGATAGTGGTAGGATATGCCACCTAGAAGGGGAGAAAGTAACGAGAGTACAAAGATAAAGGCACTAAATATGGCAAGAAGGATGCAGGGATATGCCGAGTAAATAACAAATGCATGGATATGCCGAGTAAATAACAGTAAGATTAAGAGGACAAAAGTCTTCACTGTAAAGAGATGAGGAAAACAAAATAAACAAAGGCCATGAATATATAGATCACCCTTTTGAAAGGTTGTCACTGAATGGAAAATAAGACAATTAAGGTAAGGGCAAAAAGTAAACACGGTCAAGCACAGGGTTTTGGTTTTGGTTTTGTTTTCCAAGAGGGAATGGAATCTATATGCTTATCTTTTCAGTCAGTATGTCAGTCAGTCAGTCTCTCAAAAACCACATGATTAAATAGTTCCATGTGTTAGGAACCCAAGTCCTTCAAGTTCTACGATGGAAGTCAGAACAAGCAACCAGAAAGAAATTGTAATTAAAAAAAAAAAAAAAAGAGGATCAAGTAAGTGGAATAAGCAAAGGCACAAAACAACCCAGCCTTTTAGGGGGAGTGCAAGCATCGGGGGGTGGCTGAAGCAAGCAGTCTTAAAAGCACAGTGAGAGATCTGGATGGAGAAGCCAGCAGCGACCAGACCAGGGAGTGACTCAGCCACAGTGAAAACATTTGCACTTTATTCTCAAGCTTAAGGTGAGTCACAAATGAGTTTTGAGTAAGAGATAACATGATTAGACCTGTACTTTTTGATGGCTTTGCCAACAGACTGTGGGATAGACTGGAAAAGACAGGAAAGAGAAATACCAGTTAGGAAGCTACTGCAATCATCTTCATGCAAGATCATAAGGGCCTTAATTTACCTTTGGAGGAGTTTCTTCTCCATCAGAGCTTCATCAGTTTGTAGTGGCCCTAGCGCATTGCAGTTCCCTCCCTTACTCTTCATGAGTCAAAAAGACACAGAAAATATTTAGATATATAAAGAAAATCAAGCATACATTGACCCCAGCCACACCGTATCAGCCTCTATTAGCCAGATTCTTAAACTTCTTTAGAGAGTCTGATGAAACAAGCAGAGGAATGTACAAACACAAGTCATTTGGAAAATTTTCAGGTAAACCCAGGAGCCTATCCACATATTTCAACTCAATTCAATAGCTATACATTAAGTTCTGTATTGTTGTAACTTAGAGCATAGCATGAGAAAGGGGTGGTGAAAAATGAACAAGAGATTGGTCAGATATTTTTAATGAATGTCAGGGAGTTTGAACCTTAGCCTAAGTTAAGAGCCACTAAAGGGTTTTAAGAGGAATGATGTGGTAAGATTTTCATTTCATCATATAGCCAACTTATTGGAACTGGGGAAACCAGAGACAGAAAACCAATTAGGATATTTTGTGTATAAACTAGGAGAGAGAGAGCAGCTCTCTACCCTAAACTGGTAGCAATGGAGATAAACGAATTTGCATATTCTAGAAAATATGTAGAAGATATAATTTGCAGATCTTTGTGACTGATGGGAAGTGAAGGAGTCAGAGGAGTCCAGGATGATGCCCATATTCCTGTCTTAGAGGAGGTGACACGTTCAGTAACACAGGAAGTGCGGGAGTGGAGGAGCTTGGAAGTTAAGGAAAGAAGTTGAACTCAGTTGTGATTATGGTGGGTTTACAATACCTATGGAACATCAAAGGGAAAGATATGACAGGGAATCAATATTGGAATCAAATGCTCAGGAGGATTCTGGATTGAAGATAACAATTTTGGAATAAGCATGGAGATGTTAACTGAAGCCACTGAAATGAGTGAGGTCACACAGGAAGAGTATATATAGTTAGAAGAGAAAGAAAACAGAAAGAACACCAAAGAAAGTAAAAGGTATAAGGAAGGAAAAAGGAGACAAAGAATAAGCAATCAAGTAGAAGGAAAACCAACAGAATGTTGTGCCAAGAAAATGAAATATTTTGAAAAGGTAAAAATAGTCAACATAGTCAAATACTGCTGAAGGGCCAAGTAAATGAGAACTGAAAAGGGTCCATTACTCTTTTTTTTTTTTTAATTAATAGACTTTATGTTTTAGAGCAGTTTCAGGTTCACAGCAGAAAATACAAAGAGCTTGCACATAGCCCTCCCCACCCACATATATATACTCCCCTACACTCAACATCTCTCATCAGTGTGGCATATTTGGTACAATCGATGAACCAGCATGGACACATTATTATCAACAAAGTCCACAGTTTACATTAGGGTTCACTCTTGATGTCGTACATTCTATGGGTTTTGACAATTGCATAATGACATGTAGCCACCATTTAGTATCATAGATCATAGTATCAACAGAATAATTTCATTGCCCTAAAAATACCTTGTGCTCCATCTGTTCACCTCTCTCTCCCTCCCTCTCCCCAAACTCCTGCAAGCCGCAATCTTTTTCTTGTTTCTATAGCTGTGCCTTTTCCAGAAAGGCACTTGATTGGAATCATACAGTTTGTAACCTTTTCAGACTGGCTTCTTTCATTTAGTAATATGTCTTTTAAGTTTCTTCCATGTCTTTCATGGCTTGATAGCTCATTTTTTTTACTGCACATATTTTTTTAATTTATATACATTTACTATTCACTGTTTCTAAGAACATTTAGAACTTTATCTTTTTAAACTTACATAGTTATCAAAGGGATAAAGCCAACCACAAAATAAGAACTAATTCAAAAAGATAGATACACTCTGCTATTAACAGCAACATTATTTACAATTGTCAAGATATGGAAGCATCCTAAGTGTACATCAGTAGTTGAATAAATAAAGAAGATGCAGCATATATATGCAATGGAATACAACTCACCCAAAAGAAAGAAGGGTATTTTGCCATTTGCAACTCTTCATTCACTTTTTTTCCCCCCACTTCAAAAACCAGAATTTTATAACTGGCATAAATATTTCCATTGATTCAAAAACAACAAAATATCTAGAAATAAACTTCACCAAGGAGGTTACCTATACTCTGAAAACTGAAATGACACAAAGAAATGGAAAAATTTCTTGTGCTCTTGGACTGAAGAACCAACACAATCAAAATGGCCACACTACCCAAAGCAATCCATTATTCTTAATTACAGGTATTTAGACTGAATAAATTTGTCCCGTACCTAATTTTTTTTCTCTCATTTCTGTTTCTGTTTTAATCATTTCAGTTGTCATGTCTTCAAGTTCACTAATTTTTTTCTTCTGAAATATCTAATCTGTTGTTAATTTCATATGTGATGGTTAGTTTTACATTTCAATTTTCCTAGGCTACAGTGCCCAGCTGTTTTGTGAAACACCAGCTTAGATATTCTTGTGAAGATATTTTTTAGATGTGATTGTCATTTAAATCATTAGACTTTGAGTAAAGCAGATCACTCCCCATAATGTAGGTGGATCTCATCCAATCAGTCGAAGACCTTAAGAGAAAAAAACTGAGGTTCACCAAAGGAAAAAGGAATCCTGTCTTTCAGATTGCCTGGTGGCCTGCCTTCATAATTTCAGACTTGCCAGTCTCCACAATCACATAATCCAATGACTTAAAATAAATTTCACACACATACACACACACACACACACACACACACACACACACACACACACACACAGAGCCTATTGATTCTGTTTCTCTGGAAAACACTAATTAATGTACCATCCATTGTATTATTCATCTTATATTTTGTAGTTTTAATCTCTAGAAGTTACGTTCATATCTTCCCTATACCTTCCATCTACTTAACTTTTTAAACATCTGAAATGCAGTTACAATAATTATTATAATAACATCTGTATCAGTTCTGGATTGTTTTCAGTTGATTGTTTTTAATTCTCATTACAGGTCCTCTTTTCTTGCTTCTTTTCATGCCTGGTTTTATTTTATTGGATACCACACTGAGAATTTTGCCTTGTTGGGGGCTTGGTATTTTTGTATGCCTATAAATGTTCTTGAGCTTTGTTCTGGGATACAGTTAAATTTCTTGGAAACAATTTGATCCTTTCAGGTCCTGCTTTTAAGATGTGTTAGTTGAGGTCAAAACAGTACTTAGTCTAGAAGCAAATGCAGTGGATTTAGTAATTGATATGAACTTGAGGCAAGGGAAGGAAAATGGTCAGATGACTCTAAAGTTCTCAACATAGACAAGTAAGAAACAGAAGATCCAGAAACAGAGACTAGGAAGTACTATCATATCTGAAAAAATACATGAAAATAGTTAAAAGAAAAAATCAAATCCTATGCTTATGATGAAACTTGATAATTTCCTATTCTACCCCTCCCCCTTCCCAGAATCCACAGGCAAACTTTTAACTGTTCTGTATGGGTATTTCTGGTAGGTAATCCTACAATTCTAAATAATATGTGCATCTCTCTCTTTCTTGACTTAAAATTTGAGATGCTATTCACTGACTCTCTGCTATGAAAGATAAAGCTTGGGCTTACTTACACAAAGCCTCTCCCTTCCTGTGTCCCAAATATGAATAACAATATCTTTATTCTTAGCTCTTCTACTAGCTACTTTGGTAGCTATTCAATAGGTCCAACATAATTACTTCTGGCACTCTCAAAGAAAAATATTCCTAGCATCACAGTAAAATAGATTTTCTTTTCTTTTATTACTTCAAGTGCTTAAAACCAAGTAATATTTTGATTAGCTTATTTGAAGTATGACTTAATTTTTCAGTTTTGGGGTTTTTTCCTAGAGTTTCTGAATACCTTTCATTTCTCTTAAAAAAGGAGTTGGAGGGATTACAAACTTTCATTATATCCTCACATTTATCTTGCTTTGCATTCAATTCTTTCGTTTGTCAGCAGACTTTAGTTTCCTATTAGAGACACCCACTCTAGAACTTCCTACTTTCCTGCTTCAATATAGCTGAGTTTCTTCCTTGGCCTACTACAGAGTCCAGAGAATTTCCTTATATTTTTAAGTTTGGAGACAATATTTTCTAACCCTACATATTTCTCTTTCTTGGTTTTCCCCAAATGCTCAGATTTATCTTATATCCTTTATCCACCAGCCCTAAGGGATTTTTCTTCAGTATCTGAACATGCCATGTTCTTTCTTACCTTGGAGTCACCACAACACTCTTGCTTCCACTAAGAGCACTCTTCTATCCACCTTGTCTAGCTAAGTCCTATTCATACTTGGAGTCTCATTTTAGAAGGACGCTTGCTCTGTAATGTTTTATAACCCTGTCTTCTTCTTCCATGCCCATGCCATTTAGACTCTGACTCTCTTCTGTGGAAGCCACAAGACACTTCATTTTTACTGTCATAATACTTTTCACTGTACATTACAATTATTTATAAATTCAAAGCAGGCAAGAAACTATGTTTACCTTATTTACAGAGCTGAGGCCTGATAAGCATGACACTTAATAAACTACTAACATTTTTATATAAATGATTTAATGAATGAATAAAAGATATTCTACAATCAAAGAATACTTAAATAACCAAAGTTAGGCCAACTTAATGAAATATTCTAGTTATTAATATGATCATTTTAAAAGGAGTCATAATCAAAAAATATGTATGTCAAACTTGTAAAAAAATACACTTTGAAACAATATAAAATAGTTGGCAGGCTTTTTACCTCAATTGTTCTTCAAACTGATGTTTTGAAATGCAGTTTCAATGCTCTTGATATCAATATAGTTAAGCAATTATAAAATAAATAACATGATATACTATGAATTCTTAGATAGTTTAAATATTTGTAAGTATTAAAATATAAGAATAAAATAAAGCAAACCAGGATTTTGCTTTTAAATATTTATAGTTGTAACTGAACCTCAATAATGAAAGAAGTTTTGGAGTAGCCATTATGAGATCTCTCTCTCTCACACTTTCCCACAGTTAGGCTTTTTAAAAATTTTTAATATAAACACTCTTTTAGTCACTATGATATGTGGAAGTATTATAATACTCTTCTAGTTCAAACTTTTCTGAAATTTCTAGAAAGGAGGAAGGAACGAACTAATGGAAGTAAGTAGGAAAAAAGGAGAAAATTAAATAAATATAGCAAGTTCAAATTCCTAAAAATAATTATGTAAATAAATACTCTGCAATTAAACAGAGTTTTTTAATATTAAATAATATTTTAAAACATTTTTCTTATAGTGACTTTTTAGCTATTTAGCACTTGACTCTCTTAGATAAGCACTTAGCCTTAGGTTAAGGGTAGCTCACCACAAGAGCTGGAATGCCTGACATGCACTTGCAATGGCACGTGCAGTTAAGTCCATGAAAGGGGGTCAAAGGCAATACCCAAAATCAGAGTGATGGGCAAGAATAGAATTGTAGCAAATATAGATTAAGCATACAGCCAAGTTGGTTGAACGGATTGGAAGAAGAGACAAACTATAAGCCAAGCCAAAGCAGGGCCCTCAAGTCAGAATGAGGGCCAAGTCAAGTGTGAAAGAGGCACAGGCTGAGGACTTGTGGACAATATGGGCAGGCCTGGGCTTCTCTCCTCCCTCTGTGAGAAGGGATATCTTTTCCTCATCTATGGGCAAGTCCAGCTTGGGTGGCACATGTCAGTTACTCAGATGTTACAAGCCTAGAATCTAATTGCTGCCCAATCTACTTTAGAAAGACAATTCAAATCTTCTACACTTAATCATAACTTTATGCTTATGTATACCTTCATTTCAAGGAAAAGATATCAAAACTATTAAAATGCTGCATAACTCTTCAAAGTCATAATATGAGTCAAAGTTGAACCAGAGTATAAGATCTATTTCCTCACTCCTAGCATCATTACATCTGCCTGTTACGCTGCTTCCCATCAAAATGATTTAAAGTTATTCTTTTTTCCCCAATGCTATGCACCAATAATGCCGCACAAATCTCAGGGTAATATTAGAGTTATATTTCTTTTTAGAATGTAAAAGGCAATTTCTAGTTGATAGCAGACAGAAAAACAATTACTAAATGACAGTTTTTTTTAAGTTAAAGAGATAAACCCTACATACTTACTTCTATATCAGAAAATATATATATATTTAAAAAATATGAGCTCAGTCTTAGAAACAATGTAGTCTGGCTCCCTGTATATACACGAACTCTTATACAGAGGTCATAGCATAAAGGTTAACACTGTGAGTTTCAAAGTCAAACACACAAATGTTTTAATTACCATTCAGAAAAACCATGTGATCTTGGGAAAAAGACTTAACTTTTTAACTCATAGCTTCTCCATCCATAGATTGGGGATAATAACAGAAACTCCTTCAGAGGGCTGTTGTGAGGATTAAATGAAAAAGGCACTTAAAGGCTTAGCACAATTCCTAGCTCTAGAGTTAGTGTTCATTTAATGTGTGCTAATAATAGTAATAATAGTACCCTTCAGATTTATGGCAGGAAACTCACAAGATGGAGCGCCTCTGTTATGCTGGTATCCATGACATGGAATTTATGTCATATTTGAGAGCCTGTCAGGGAGGATGGCATGCCTCCCAGTGTTTTTCAGGAGCACTGGTGTTACACCACACACACAGCTCTGAAAATCGAAGCAGATTTCAAAGCTGCTTAAATAGCTTTCTTGGCCAAGAGTCATGTAAGTTGCCAACTGGCAATGGAATGATTTTCCACTCAAACTTGGCAGCAGCAGGATTTAAACAGAAAACTAGGAGGAGGGTAAGGGAGGTAATATGCTTCCTTCCTCAGGGTAGTTTTGAACTCTTTGGCACCAGACAAAAATTATAAAGAAGAGAAATTTTGCATGAATATTACAGTATTTATTTTTAATATATTAAAAATAAATTGAAAAGGAACTGCTACCTACCATCAGAACTCCATTTCTACCATTTTTTTCATATTTTGTGAACTCTTTTTTAGAAAAGACTAGAATTTCTACATTTGGGTTCTCTCATTCAAGTAGAGTGAATCTGGAGATTTTGAGTCAGAGACATTTGACTTCAGGAATCCTGCAGAAGTTCTTCTCTTCCTTTAAAATGTAATATAGAATCCAATAGCAAAATAAGTCATTTCATATTTTCATTATTTTTGAGAGTGAGAGAGTAAAAGGAGTCAGGGTAAATGCCTATGGATGTTTAAAATCTTCTCTTAGAAGAACTCCAACTCAAAGTATCCTGATGGCATTCTAATCAAATTAGAAAAGTTGCAAAGATAAAGATACCATATGCTTCCTCAGAAAACACTACTTCAAAGTACTAGCAGGAAATGTTTTCTTATTTATGTATACATGGCTTAATTCCAAAAAGGATTTGAGGCAAGACATAACGTATATACTGAGATTGAAAAAAGAAAAATGAGGAAACTGTGAAAAAACAAAAGCAATTGTAAGGGAAAAAAATAAATAAAGATATCAGTGCTAAGTGTGGGCCATAAACTTGCTCTAAGCATCCTAGTAGTCAGTAGAAAGAGGTCAATTATATTATTTGACATCTATAAGATTAACAACAACAATCATGTGCTCAAGAAAACTTACTTTTATCTAATATATTCCACCATATATATACATATAGGTTGTAACAATTTTCTTATATTTGCTTATAAAAGAGAACACTATTATTTAGGCTATAGAGGAGAATGTTCTTACATTTTAGAGATTTCTACTGCCGTATTTAGGGGAAAAATGTCACGATATCAGCAAAATTAAATATACCTAGTTAAGACAGAGAACAGCCAGTAAACATATTCTGTAATAATATTTCCATGTGTTATTTTTAGTGATTGATGCTCCTTAAAAAAATCTGTAAGAAAGACTATTTGGTTTCCAATGATGAAATTGATTTACTATTAGATACATTAAATCAGAGACTAGTAGTTTTATACTTTATGGAATTATATGTCTGTGGTATACAAAATAATTGCCTTCTAAAAATGTTCTGGTCCTAATCCCGGAAACCTGTGAATGTTACCTTATGTGGCAAAATGGACTTTGCAGATGTGATTAAGTTAAGCAAACTGAGATAGCAAAATTATTCTGCATTATGGGATTGGTTTATATAATCACAAGGGTCCTTATAAGAGGAGGGTTGGAGTAAGAGAGAGGAAAGGCAATGACAATAGAAGCTAGAAAGATGCAAGGAAGGGGACACAAGCCAAGGAGTGCAGGTATCCTCTAGACACTGAAAAAGGCAAAAAAATGAATTCTTCCTCAAAACTCCTATAAGAAATGCAGCCATCCCAACACCTTGATTTTAGGACTTCTGACCTCCAAAATTATAAGACAGTAACTTTGTGTTGTTTTAAGCTTACCAAATCTATGGTAATTTCTTAGAGCAACAATAGGCAACTAATTCAATGACTATGAACTTAATATATCACTAATTGCTCTCATGAATTTCTATCAGTAATCAAGAGTAAGCAAAAACGTATATGATTTTAAGAAATAATGCTCACCTTAAAACATGACTCCTATATTTCAGCTAAGCCACAACATGAGTTCCAAGTATATTTAGATACTTCAAAATATTTTCAAAGTGTACTTCATAACACACTAGTTCTATGGGATGTTAATAGGTGTTAAGTACAAAAAGAATTCTAAGGTCAAACAACTTGGCAAAACCATTCTATTTAATTGTAGAACAATTGAAGCAATAAAAAAAAATTACCCCAGAAGTCCAGATTTACTAAGAAACTTTCTGGGTTATTCAAAGGATCCACATCCAACACCGCTCCACTATCAAGAGCAGATGGAAGATGAAGACACATAGTAGAACAAATGTACTAAATGACAGGGTTAAAGTGTCCTTCTAGCCTTAGAAAATCTTGTTTATCAATCTTGTTCACAACTTCATACTTCTCAGGTCATGCCCATGCAACTACCTCTATAGTTCTTGCTTACAAGGTATACAGCCTGCTCAGAAAAGAGACTCTCAGATAACACAGCTGCTTCTTGATGTCTCTGACACCTGCCACTGACCTTATCCATGGGAGCTTGCCCAGGCTTTATTTGGAGGAATGACATCAGGACTATTCGCCAAAGTAAGCCATTTATCTCACTTTTTTAAACTAGTCCCTCATACGGAATTTACCTTCCCTCAACCAACTCTCTCCCGCAACAGAAGAAGAGACATTTGCCAAGACGTTTAAGCAAACCCCAAACATGGACATGGCAGAAACTTGAGACTTATTCCTAAGGAACAATATTTAAATAGTCTCAAAGTTCCTGGGGCACAGAAAAATGGCTTCAAATTTGTCAACAAGGGTCAGAGATTGGTCTCTCATAAAAATGGCAAACTAAACATTTTAGCAGATCCCTTCACTGTGGAACTAATGAGTACTGTGTAACTTTAAGAGAAAAGGAAAACTGTACAGTGTTTTTCACACATTTATGACCCAGGAACTTTCTTCTCTGGATCATCCAGGAATAACATTTGGAAAACAATTTGCTAGTTATATATGAATTTCCTACAAACTAGTCAATTCCTTTGAGGATTATCATGAGAAAAGGGGAAAAAAAGAGCCAACATTAAAAAAAAATTTACATAGGTAATTTGATAACTCATTTTGGCCAAATAACAAGATAAAGAAGTTTGTTTCTGGATATTAGGGAGGAAATTTGGGCCCTTATTGCTAATCTGCAATAGCCAGGCTAACTAAAGTTAGGATAGACTAAGATGCTCAACTGTTAGGCAAATGATTAAAACAGAAATTGGGGTCATGAGACCAAGACAGGATCAGAATCATGGAGGTCATCATTCGGCATAAAACCAACACAGTTAATAGAAAGTCAGGTCACCCAAAGTTACCCCTACCTGCCAACTCAAATACAAGGCACGGAAGCTAAAATAACATGATTCAAAATTAGTACCTCAGCATCACCCAAGTACTAAAAGTTTAAAATGTTGAGAAAAAAATACTTCAGGCAAAATAAGTGATGTTCTGAGAAATAACTATCATCGTTTTTTAAAACTATAGAAAATAGCCATATATATCTGTAAAGCAAACAATCATTCATCAGCTGGGAATTCTATAGGCCTTTGGCCCAGAATAACTTCCTTACTTATTATCCACTTCTTTTTCCTTAAGAACTGAAAAAAAAAATGCTACTTTTGAAACTGTTCCAAAATTCGGCATTAAAATCAACCATTACCTCTCTCTTTCATAGAAAATTATCAACCAAACTTCCCTATTCCATAATAATTTGAAAATTAAAGCTATTTACCAAATTTTTATATTGCAGAAGAAAAATATAACTATAAACAGTTTTTTTCTAACCTAGAGAAGCCTATAAACACTCACTAACACTAACACCCAAAACCTAAATTAGTGTTAACGCACTACAGCCTTTTAGAAAGAAACTTCAGGGCATATGGCAGCCACTGTTGTCTTCAATGAACTTATCTGTCTTTTGTTCATAAAGATGATGTAAATATACCACTTATAGTTTTACAAAATAAACTTTAAATATGATCACAATAATTAATAGATTTTATCATTAAAGCTCATTCATTCATTCAACAGATATTTTCTCTAAACATTGAGCTAACAGTGGTGAATACTAATCTATCTGTGTGCCTGTCTTATAATTTCATGCATTTAATTCCTCTCCCCACAAATATGAAGCACCAGTGACCCCCCAAAATAAGATTTTATGGTTATATTTCTTTAGTTCCTTATGGAGATCCATAAAGGGGAGACAACTTTTCTAAATCTTAAAGTAGAGCAATCCTTTTAATTAAGTATTCTGAGAAGTTTACTATATTTCTATACAGTTTGGGAGGACATGCTTTCTTAAAATGTTGACTTAGTTTACCTTTTTCCTCAGGTCTATGAATAGTACATAATTTGGTCAGGTATTTTGACACTAAAGAAATAAATAACTTCAAAGAGGAAAAAAAAGCATTTTAATGCAGGCTTTCTCACTTAAAAATTCTATTTGTAAAAGCTAGGCATTCATTTTTTAAAAATCAAGCTAAATCTACAGAGGTTTTATTTTGTTTAAAAATATGCCTGTTTTCACTTAGTGTTAAATTTTGGTAGCATTTCCACTTGATAAAGCATTTTAGGAGAAACACTTAACCATAGAAACAGCCATAAAGACTGAAATGATACACTGCAACCTGTTATATTTTAAAAGAAAATTGCTTAAACAAAAGATTTTTCAGTAGCTAGACAAGCATCTATATTTGTAAAAGGAAATTGTTTCCCAGAGAAATAACAGGAATAAACCTTGATTTCTTACAATTGTAAATTTTTTTTCCAAAAGTGTTATGGTCCTGACCTTTAATATAATGAATAGCCTAGATATTTTTGGAAACTATTATAACTGTTGATTTAATAGGCTCATGTTTCTCATAACTGGTTGGTTGTCTTTTTAATGTAACATCTTATATAAGTACTCTCACTACACAAAAAGGGAGAATTGCCAGTGTTTGTAGGAGCAGTTAAAAGATAATATTATGTAATTTAAGCAACATTCTCAGGCAAATCTATTAACAACCAACACAGTGATTTCTTACTATGCAATCAACATTTACATTACAGACAAAAACATTATCCCTACTCATGTGAATCCTTAGTACAAAGGATTCAGTACAGTTTTTGTTTTCCGGTTTTTTTTTTAATGTGCTAGCATGGAGGAAGTTTTATTTTTTATCTTTTGCATAAAAAATTATCTTAATCCCAAAAATTACTCATTGCAAAGAACCAGGTGCATTAAGAGTAATTTCCTTAAAAATAAAGTTATTTGGACATAGAATTTGTGTGGGGAAATTGGATTATATCTACAGCTCATTATCTAGTAATCTACAAACAATACAACATGGTATAGGGAAAAGACAAAATTTTTCTCAACATTATTATTCACATCATTCACATCAAGAAACTGAAATTGAGATATGTTAAGTAACCAGCCCAAAATCATGTAGTTTAAAAATGGCAGAACTGGGCCTAACTCACCACTGATAGCTAAGATCACCACCTGAGCTTTTCCAACAGACTGGGACCACCAAAATTGCCTATTTCACCCCAAATTGAACTTCCAATGTCAATGTACTCTAAAAATAAGTAAAAACATAACATATTATATAAACCAGTTATACTCAGCCTTGCAAAGTCATTATTGGAAATATTTTTTCCCTCAGGCTAGAAAAAGTATTTCATAATTCATTTAATTTTCATTTTAATTAACTATTTTATGCATAAGTTTTCTTTCAGGAAAAATATACACATCCGAATTCACATAGAAAAGGCAAGTTACGAGAGTTAACCATGCAACCCGAGGTTAGAACCCAGGGTTAGAATCGCTAGTCCCATTTTTAAGCCTCCCATCCTTCACAAGGCTCATATCCAACCATGATTCTCATGCCTTTTAAGTGATGTCTTCCCCAGGTCAAATGTCTTGGCCCTGCAGCATGGGTCACAGAGGCAAGTTCAAGGGCAGAACTCTCTCTTTAGCAGTATTTTTCACTGATTTTTTAAAATTAAAAAGAAACAGAAAAGCATTCTATATATAAAGAATAACCTCCCTTTCCCTTTTATTCAGAGGTTTGTCATGCTTACTCTGAGCATAAATTAAGCATTCCCATTATAAAATATTTAGAGCTTCATTTAAAATTCTTTTTTGTGGTTGTAGTAATTCATATTCAGGCAGATTCCAGGCCCTCAAAGCAGCATGAATTCATTTTTAAAATAATTTCCTTGTTTTGCAGAAAGGCAGAGACGATCCAAACTGCTTGTGTAATGAGACTTTTCTCATTAACTAAGGCTTTTAAATAAATTAAATCTACTCATGTTTTCCTAGTAATCCTAACCCTTTAAATAAAATGCTCACTTCAATTTCTAAAGAATCTGATATAAATGTTAGTGTGTGTACATCAACCTACCCCGGCCTCCTTTTCATCTGTTTAGATTCTTCTATTCCTTAAAGACTGAATCCCTCATCACCACCTCCCAAAGGCCTATGCTAATTCCATTAGGCTAGGGTAGGTATCCTTCCAATCTGCCACCTTAGCATCCTAGGGAAAAGTTCTGTGTTAGCCTACTGTACTATAATACTATCTTTACATGCTTGTCCCCACTTCCAGAATATAAAGGCAAGAATCTTATCTTATTTGCCTTTTAATTATATTTAATAAATATATCTGGAGGAAGGAAGATTTTAAAATATCAAATATAGTTTATTTCCTTCCCTTCTTCTTTCCTTTTCTTCTCTTCTTTTCTGAACAATTCAGACCATTACTATGTGGGGCAGAACAAGACAGGCATCTAAGGTGCAAAACCCAAGCAGGATGAGGAAGGTGTCCAGGGTAGGAGGGCTCCCAGTCTGAGAGTCAGTACCTGAGTGAGGTGAGGAGAGTATTCATGTGAGAGAGTGACTTGGGGCAGGAAGTCAGAAGTCAAGTGGAGTGATACAGGGTCCCTGTAGGGAAGACAGGGTATCAGAGCCAAAGCAGGGAAAGGAAGGAATCCATGGATTGTGGCAGTCCAGTGTGAAATCAGAGCCCAAAGGAAGTGAAGAGAGCATTCACTGAACTCGGGGTGTCAGAGCTCTAACTGGGAGGGGGATATATCCACATGGAGGAGTATCCTGGCATGGGGTATCAGAGCCCAGCAGAGGAGGGAGAGCATTCCTGCAGAGAGTCTGAGCCCTAGTGGAGTGATGAGGTTACAGCCCAGTGTGGGACTCAGAGCACCTAAGCCAGTGAGGAGGACACAGTGGGGGACAGTCAAGAGCATAAATCTGAGCCTGAGCAGGCTGAGGAAGGGTTTCCAAGCAGCGGTCATGATGTGAGGTGCTACCTAAGCACTGTGAGAAAGGCATCTGCATAGGTGTCCAGGGGGCCAGGCCCCCTGAGTGCTTGATGCTGAGAGCTGGCCTGGGGTGTTGGAACACAGGCATGGTGAGCAAGGCATCCACACAAGAAACAGTGACACTGGTAACATCCAGGGGGATGAGCAAACAAGTAAACTTGAACAAAGACATAGTATGATAATGGGAGCAGAGTTCCTCACTGTAGGAGAAGAGTAACACACACAAAAGGGGGCAAAATGCAAATGAATCCTAAGGAATTTTGTTTTGTAATCTAAACTCATCCGCAAGAAAACACGAGCAAGTATAGCTTAAAATTGTTCTAAAGTTAAAAATAACCTAAAGAATTGATTACTAATATATTTTAAATATATTAATTATAAAATATTATAAATAATATAAGAATGTATATAATATACAGTGTATTAATCTCAGTATATTTTAAATTTTTACATAAAGCTTCAAAAATGTCAGTGGGGAGAGAGGATAATTCACTAAAAGTGGTAGATCCAGACCTTGGGAGATTTAGGGTAGCTCCACCTTCTTCCAGGCCCTTCTTCTCTCTGGCCCCACTTCCTGCCCCTGTGGTACAGGGTAGGTGTACCAAATGGGTCCTCTCTCCATCTCTTGTTGCATCATTCTCCTCACCCAGCAGACCTCCCTTTCATAAGGTACTTAAGCCCATCCATCTGGCTTCATGTCCAGTTGCCCCACAGGATGCTCACACATCATTGCCATTCCAGTAAATTACAGAAATACAGGCTGACTCCTGTGGCCTCCTGTCTTTGCTCATTGTCTCTCCTGTTCAAATAGAACAAGGAATAAATCAGTCAGTCAGCTGCAAGCCTACAAGTTCTTGCAGAATTCCCATTTTCTACAAGCAATTCACTTGGAAGCCAAATATAACCTCTCTCACTCCTTTTCTTCCTCCTTCCATAGATTTCTCTTATATACAGTGGAGGAGCCTCCCATTGTTTGAAGAAGGCGCTGGTGTGTGGTTGGGAAGTGCAGATATAGTTTGAGCCCTGGAGGGACTATCTCACTCCAGTTTCCTTTAGAACATGAAAAACTGGCTGTCCAATGTATCTTTGGTTTTGTCCCTCAGTCCGGAGCAACAGAAATAGCCCCACTCAAAAATCTAATATATACACAAATGCAAAGGAAAATGTGACACAAATCTGGTGACCATTAAAATCCAACAGGGGACTGACTGACATAGGAAACCAGAAAAAAGGGAACTTATACAAGTACTGTCTAAATCTTTTTCTAGACTATATTCACATATTATCTGTGTAATTTAAAATAAATTAAAAGCAATGAAAAATTTTAAATTAATTATTAACAGTCAAAAAAATAATGTAGATATAAATCACAGAATGGGATTTGTCACCATAAAGTCAATGAACAAAACTAAAAGATAAATAATTTGCTCATACAAAGTAAATAAATTTATATATGCTTATCTCATAACAGAATTTTTTAAAACACTGAAGTCTTAATGACTAAGTGAGCATAAGAAACATGAGTTAACGATTTATAAAAGAAGCAAAACAACTGTCTAACTAAATTTGAAAATTAATCAATATCTATTGCTTGCCTCAGAGTACTGGAATACAGGTAGGGTTTCTTCCCTTCTTTTTTCTTATAAAATTTCTACAGTAAATATCTGCTTCTTTAAAATCAGAGGAAAAACTTTTTTAAAGCCTCTCTCACTCTATTTCCATATATATATTATATATATATACGTATATATATATATACATTTTTGGTAAAAGGGTCTCAATACTAGTGAAATAAAGAGAGAGAGAAGTACAGAAACGCAAAGCCCAGCATGTAAGCCTAATGATTTATCCTTTCCCCAAAGAGACAAATATTTTAAAACAGCTTTAATCCATCTGATAGATGATAATTGATGTTATACTTTTAAGAAAAAGTCACTGAATATTATAGCAGTCTTACAAGAAACACCACCACAGACAAATTTAAAAAGTATTGAGTTAAATAATAAGTATGTTACTTTTTTATAATTTTAGAACTTTCTATGAGCTATTTTCTATAACTTCTTGGTGAGAAAATTTTTTTCCTCTGACATTTAATATAAGTCTTTTTTTTTACTTTGAAGCTTTATTATTATTATTATTATTTTATTTTCAAGTTTTATGTGTTTTTTCTGCCTTCACTTAATTTCTACATGAGGGGATCAGCTTCTAAAACCAGAGATACCATAAATTCCAAAATTAAAATGTCAATCTATTTATAGAATAAGTATAATGAAATCTCCACACATTCATTACAATCACGAAACATGAATAACTTTACATAGTATATTTCCCCAAGAATAAGTGAACTATAATTTTTTTAACTTTTATGATGTACTTTCTTTTAAAAAGAAAAATGCACTAAGCTTATATAGCTAGTCTTCTGTCTAAAGTTAACCCATGAATCAACTAGCCAAATACAAGACTACAGTTTATATACATGTAGAGAATTTTCTTCAAGAAGCTAACAGGTAACAAAATAAAACACCGAGACACTTGCATCATTAGGGCCAGCTCCCTGCTCTAACCAAGGAAAGCTGGAAATGGAAGAAAGAAGCAGTGATCAAACACAACATACACGGAGCACTCCTATGAATGCTAATGGTGAATTCTCACCTACTCCCAAAAGAATTCTTTGATAATTCAAAGGCATGAAACCTGCCAGGCAATTCGATCTTTCTATCAGTGCAGCTGGTAAAATCCTATCAACTGAAAAAGGAACCATAAATTATATATTTCCTGAAGCAAAGACAAAATCAAAGGGAGTAACGTAGCTTTATGATACCATTTTAATAGTTTAAACCAATCTTGAGTTATCCTTGTTACTTAAATCAGAAAAGAGCCAAGTTTTTTTAATCTAATGAAGTTAACTACTATGTAACAGATATACTGACACATTTATTTTTTAAAGAGTAGGAAATTTTACTATTTTTTCCACATTTGAAAGTATTACTTTCATTATTCTAGTGTAGATGCAACCAAAACTGAAGAGGATAAACAGCAATATTAAGCAAAGTCTTCTTGATGAACTGGTGAATATTTTGTCCAACTCTACTTAGAGCCTGTAAAAGAGGAGTTAGAATTGTAGCAGGCTAAAAATTGGTCATGTAGAAAGTAGCAGGCAGTCCTCCCTGGAGATTTGCCGGCGCTGGACACTTACAACGTGCCCCTGATCGCAGCGGGAAGGCTCACAGACGTGACACGTTCAGTGCCAAAGCAAGGGCTCTAATTAGCGAAGGGCTCCGGTCTGACAGTCAAGGGCTTAACCTTCTTGCGAAATAATGAGCCAGACAATGTTGGAAGCCTCCATGTAAGATTCAGAGAAGAATGGGGGTGCTGAGAACTGCCTTAAATGTGCTAAACTTTCAACACAGGTGACCGAACAATGAACTGCACACTTGGCAAAAAGGAGAAAATACTTGGTATATGCTAGCGTCCTCCACAGCAGCATTTGTCTTTTGTCCCTGAATTAGGATGAAACAATTTGTTAAGCCACATTATTCGGCTGAGTTTCTTCAAAGAAAATAGAAGACTTGGTGGAGCAGATATATTTTCTGAAAACTTTTCTTAGATACCAACTTTTACAGTAAGACAACATCTGGAAACATCTCTGAAGATTGGAGACAAACCTCAGTTTAAAGGCTAAAAGTTCATTAGCAAACACAAATACTCTGTGGCTAGAATTACTTAGTATGACATCCAAGCCAAGGACTAAGTAAATGAGAACATACCCTTCCTGTCTTCTAATCTAAAAAACTACTACTGCTCCTAAAACTTGCTTACATACATGATTTTTTACTCTTAACTGCACAAACTCTAAAGAGTAAAAAAAAAAGTACTCTGACTTTTTATTTAATGTAACTGAATCTGGGGAAAAAATTACTCAGACTGTTCACCAAAACAATACACATTCTCTGATAAACTAAGTAGATAACTATCAAATTAATCACTGTTTTTTCCAGCTTTACCCACTCAATTTGTTATGCCTAAAACAGCTAAGCCTTCTAGGATATTTATAAACTGATATATATATATATTTATAAACTCATATATGTATATATAAATACATATGTATATATATACATGAGACATTGTTTGGAAGAAAGTTACTAAATCTGAAAATCAATTGCTTGTAGGGAGCAACAAGGTTTCAATCACATATTGAAGGTATATATATATGTCTGTGTGTATATATATACACACACACACACACACAAACACACACACTGTTTTACACATTCTAAAAATGGTGAATTATCTTCTAGTATTTGTTTAGAAGGTGTGAAAACTCTTGGCTCAGTAGTAAAATGCTGAGTTTACTAAAAGATGCATCTTAAGAATTATAAACCCCAAGTAAATAAAGTGATAAAACACTAATGATAATCTCAAAGTCTAAGAATCTGGGTTAGAAATTTTAAACGAAGAGTACTGCAATACAAATGTCTAGTATGGATACTGTACTACCTTTCTAAAATGCAAAAAAATCTGAATTCTAAAATTTATCTGTCCCCAAGGATTTCAACTTTATGGAACTGAGGGATTGCGTATTGTATATTTGTTTTCCAAATCAAGACACTGAGAATGAGGATTTTTGTGTTCTATAATAGAAATATTTCAATTCAGCATGCATACATAGACTCCAGAGAGAAAAAGAGGGAAACGCAAGACTTGTGCAGACCTATCCTTGTTTTCTTTTCCTTCCATTTTTACACAGGCAACAATTTTGTCCTGGGCCAGAACAGTAAAGGCTATGATGTACCATGACTCCAAGAAAAACAAAGGCACTTTATCGGCCCCACCTCTTGTCAGGTGAAGGGAGAATTCTACTTGGTGAGTG
Source organism: Vicugna pacos (assembly GCF_048564905.1). Lineage (NCBI taxonomy): Eukaryota > Metazoa > Chordata > Mammalia > Artiodactyla > Camelidae > Vicugna > Vicugna pacos. Next base: position 54,665,928 of record NC_132989.1, read on the forward strand.
TTCAGAAGCACCCTGAGCCTTCCAACAGATCTCAGTGTTCAAAGATCTCATGGAACAGAGGTTTGGGGTAATCAGAAAGCTGGGTAAATGATTTGGTGATTTTAAAAGACAAACTAATAGATGCAAGCTACAGTATTTGGAAGAAGAGTACTAAATTTGAAAATCAGTTGCTTGTAGGTAGTAAATATAAACATTAAAGAGCATCACAAGGTTTCACTTGCTCATAGTTATAAAATTGGCTGTTATATCTTTGTATCATATATTTTATTTGCCAACAGGTTTATCTGAAAAATGTGAAGCACATCTATTTGTGACCAAAGAAGATGACAAGATTTATCACCTTCTAGAAGGATACATTGTTTTCTTATTTATTAACTATATATAACATTTTTAAAATTAATTAATTATATATTAATTAATGTAACTATAGTATATTAATATAATATCATATTATTGATCATCATTTGTCTTCTTTTCTGGAATATAAGCTCCACTCTGGCAGAGATATTCATAGTTGTTTCCTGGCATATTCCACAAAAAGTGTGGAATGAGTAAGTAAAATATAAAAGTGAAAATTAAAACAAGGAAAGCAAGTCTACTGAAGACACTGTAGTACAACAGAATCAGATATTAATTTTTTAAAATCATCTCCAGGAAGATACTACCAGACCCTCTAGCTGGAGAAAGCCCTCGCCACGGTGGATAAGTCTTAGCACATGGGTTTCCCCTCCCTGCAGACCTTGGCTGTAGTTCACCACTCTCAGGGTAGTAATCCCATACCTGCCTCTGGTACTTTCCATCTGAACTGATTCTACCATAAAATTTATACTGCCACTTATTCAAGGGAATAAACATGGATTAAATGTTTAGCCCCAGGGTCCTGGAAACAGATTTGAATAAGAGTTGGAGCCAAAAATTAGACATAAACTGAGACTATAAAGATTTCTATGTTCTCTCTGCTTATCCAAGCACTGAATTTTGAGGTAACCACTGAAAAACACAACTGCAGTTTTTGATGTAACCACAACTTGATCATTAAATATCATTTAAAATATGAGCTATAGCTTCCTGAAATATAAGGATAGCTCAAAATGTTTGTTAAGCTATAGATAACAAATGAGTGTATTAGACAACTTAGGAAAGATTGTGATGGATTTAGTGAAGGGTAAAATTGAACCTCTTCTCCTTAATCACAACACCTCTCCATCTCAACATACACTGCAAATCCTACCCACATCCCCAGTCTCACCACAAAACATCAATGGCCTCCTTTTTAACAAATCTTCTTCCCAATGATTCTTTGACTAACATTTCATAACTTTTATTGTCTTAGTTTGGGTGGCATTCTACAATCCCAGATATTTTCCTGACTTTATAAAGATCTTCTAGGAAATCTAACAGCATTCCTCACCGAAGTCATCTCACAGAGCTCAGTTTTCTCTTTTGTTCTTTTTCTTTTATTTCCATCGACAACTCACACATTCATATAATATTACCTACTAGAGAGTGTGCTTTCTTGGAACACTGTTCATTTTGATGCTCAGTGATTGTTTGCTGAATGAATGATTCCTATTCTGGACTATCATCGAGCCTATGCTTGTCACATGGGATTATGAGATACTGAAAAAAATATGCTGATAGAAAAAGTTAATAAATAGAAAATCTTAACAAGCAAAGAATATGGAAACTTACAAAAATAGTCACACAAAACAAGAAATAACACAGCATACTCCCAAATAAAGGAACAGGCTTCCCACTCCTCAATTCCCCATAAAAACAAGTAGTGCAAGTAAGTGTTCTACCAAAGGCAAGAAGTTCAGCCTTGCCATCCTCATCACTGCTTCACATGATTCCTCTTTCTATGCTTACTTGCTCACTAAGATTAGTGGCTGGTATTAAATAACCCAACACATTCCTGAATGTTCACTATGAGACTAGAAGAAACAAAAGGTATAACTCAGGAGATCCTGGGTTTAGACTTGTCCTAGATCAATTTCTGCTGGCCTCCAATAATATTTACCTATAGAACATCTTGAAGTCCTTCCATTGTCTCAGAAGTAACAGGTACAAATACATCTTCCTATTCAAAATAAGTTTTTTCCTTTGTTTCAAAAGTTTAAATAAAAACATAAGTTATTTTAATGCATCTATCCTGCATTGTAAATAATCCATCTTAATGATTCTTATTTTTATTGGCCAGTCTATTCCCTTCAATTCCCACAACCATCATATTAGGCTAGATCCAGAGCAAACTTGAAGTAAATGTGTGTTATGGGCTGAATCATATTTCCCCCCCAAAATTTATATATTGAAGTCCTTCACCTCACAATGTGACTGTATTAGGAATAGGGCCTTCCAGGACATAATCAAGGTAAAATGAGGTCATATGGACAGACCCTCCTAAAGCAATATGACTGGTGTCCTTATATGAAGAGATGAAGACAGAGACATACACAGAGGAAAGAACATATGAAGACACTAGAAGAAGATGACCAAAGAGAGAAGTCTTCAGAAGAAACCAACCCTGCCCACACCTTGATCTCAATACCTCTAGCCTCCAGAACCATGAGGAATTAAATTTCTGTTGTTTAAGACACCCAGTTGTTGGTATTTTGTTATGGCAGCTCTAGCAAGTTAATACAACATCCATCTCATTATTTGATCCATTAACTCGGCCAATGATCCCGTTTTCTCTCACCACAGTAAATATCTAACATGTTTATCTCTTGGCTATTGGTTTTTATCTGTTCATGCAGTTTCCCTGACACCACCCATTATGTGTCATTCCTTCTCATCCTCTGCCCTTCCTCTCCATGTCTTCAATCATACCCATTACCTGAGGGATCTTTTTACAGATGTTTCTCCTCAGTCATGCCACTTCAAGCCAATTCACCCTAGATTCTCTCTTTAAAGTAAAGCTTCCTCTATAAATTCATCCTTGCAATAAAAAAAAAGAAATTACGTTTTTCCTAATTCCTTCACCAATCAATCCTTTTCACTCAACTTATATTCTACCTCCTCTTACAAGAATAATCAAATTTCATTTTGAAATTTATATATTAAAAATATGTATCACTTATGCTAGAAATTTCCTTTGTGGTCTTTCTTTAAGAAATCTAAAAATAACCTGCTATATCTCATGTACATTTTATTCATCTCAAAATTACTTTTAAGGCTTATAAAAATGGAGGTATTTTTTGCTATACTGGATTTGAGTCAACTCTAACTTGCTAAGATACTAATACTTAAAACACCCGAGAAGGGTTAGCTCAACTAGGAAAACTTAAGACCAATGAGGTCTGTTATCACAACTATATTCTGGGAAAATTAATGCTTGCAAGTAAAAAAGACCTTAAAGTTTAAAAAGCAAGTAAACAAATAAATGAAAACCCACAAAGCTTTCAATACACATACATATATTTAAAATACACACATTTCAAAGTACTTTAAATTATTAAAGAGGAACTATTATGCTGCATTGTCACATTTTGTATCACTGAATCTATTCACTTCTGCTAGTAAGATTGTGATTATGATGAGGCACAGAATTCTAATTTTAGCAATACATACCAACTATTTTCATCTTTACATAGGACAAATATTAATTACTTTTTTCATCTGCAACTATCTCCAACATGTTTCAGTCAACAGAATTATAAGAAATTATAATGGCAATTAATGAGAATTACATGGTTTATGTTTTCACTGACTTGAAACAAAACAGGTTCTACTTTACTGACATAATTTCAAAAGGACAAATTTTAGACAAGGACAATAATAAGTTAATACTCTTCAAATATGTGTTAAAGAATATTATGGAATCCACAATATTTATTTTCCTAAATTGTTCAATTGGATTAAAATATAAAAACAATAAATTTATAACATTTTATTATAATTTTTCACCAATTTCTATCTCTAGATGTAAAAGACTAGACAAAGACTAAAGAAAATACATCTAGCTGATGAGAATTTACTAATCTAGAACATATTCCATATTTGCATATGGAACGATGGAAAGATATTGTGACAAAGAGATAATGAGTGGTCTATTAGTTTGGCTTTTTTTTTTCAGTTGCAAGAAATGAGAAACTCAATGCAAACAGGCTTAAACAAACAAACAAAAATGTAAAGGAAGGGGAAGATTTATTGGCCCATATAACTGAACAGTCAAGAAAGATATTTATATTCACACGCAGCTTGATCTCACCCTCAAGCATAATCAGAATCCTTTTCTTATCTTTGCTTCCTCTGGTTTAATTATTAGGGTGCATATGATAGTCTCCCAGAAACTCCAGGATCTCCCCTGGTGTTCAATTCCTATAAACCTCAATACTCACATCACCAAGCTCAGAGGAGAAAAGAGAGTATGTGCCCCAACATTCTCACCAAAATTCTCCTCAGTTTTATTCTTAGGGACCAGTTTAGAACCCATGCATACTCTAAACAGCTTAAGCTAGTTGAATCTCACCTCTGAGGTTAGGCATGAAGTCAACCCAGGAGGGAATGTTAGCAGGAAAATGAGAGCATAGATATTGGCCAGCAAACCACCACTAAAGCAGGGATGGCAAATCTTCAAATGTTGAACATTACTGTGTCAGTATCATATCATATGAGAGCTTAACAGTTTTCAAGCAAACTCTCTACACATAATGTAAAAGGAATTGATTTACCTTACTGTATTAGTTTTGTATTGCTGCATAACAAACTAACACAAACGAAGAGAGGCTTTAAACAACACCCATTTATTACCTTACAGTTCTATAGGTCAGAAGTCTGCACACAGACTCAGCCTCAATCAGAAGCTTGCTTGAGTCCTCTCCTCAGGGTCAAAATTAAAATCAAGGTGTTGTCTGGGCTTCTTTCTCATTCAGAGCCAAGGGTCTAATTTCAGGCAGAATTCAGTTTTTTGTGACTATAGGACCGAAGCCCTAGTTTTCTTGCTGGCTGTCAACTGGAGACCACTCTCAGGTCCTTGCACCATGGGCCCCTCCATCTCAAAACCACCAATGTAGAATCTCTCTAGAATTGAATTCCTCTCATATTTCAAATCTGACTTGTCTCTGATCTCTAAACACATGTTTAAAGGACTCATATGATTAGGTCAGGCCTACCCAGATAATCTCCCTATTTTAAGATTAACTGGGGTTTTAATTACATCTGCAAAATCTCTTCACAGCAGCATGTAGATTTGATTGAATAACTGTGTGAAGGTTGGTTTGTATAGCAGAGGCTAGAAATATTAAGGACCATCTTAGAGTTCAGTCTACTACACTAATATATTTTTGGTTTTGCTTTTAAGAAGGATAGAGAAAGAGCGGGCTGAAGAAAATAGAGAAGGCTTTTGCTTTCTTAACAAATTCATCTGTTCTGTGGAAATACCACAAAGAAAGCAAGCGGCGGCACAAGAGGAACAGTCTAAAACATAAAACAGCATGAAAAACACAAATAGAAAAGTAGCACAAAAGAAGAGAGTTCGGGTTTTTGGTTCTGATTTGGGGGTTTTGTTTTTGTCTTTTTAGCAAGGCAAGTGACAAATTTGGACCCTTAAATCAAAAAAAGTTTTTTTAAGAGAGACAGTTTATCTTTTAAAAAAGAGAACTCAGTTATATCTAAAGTTAGAGTATAGGTCAAGCTCTTCCTATGCTTTCTTAGAAAATAAAGACGGAAAGCCAAAGAAATCTTCCCTACAAATTCAAATCAAATATTAGTTTATGGAAGTTCTAATTATATTGAGTATTTTTTGGTTAAAAGCATGTCTTGTTAAATGTCTCAGCTATACAATATATTTTAAAAGAGAGAGAATGAGCAAAATGAACAATTTCTAATCTCCTAAGAAAGCAAGCTGTTCTCAAATTTTTCTCTGGATTAGTGATGTAAAAGTGAAGCATTGCCCCCTAGAGGAAAAAGAGTTTTTCTAGAGCAGGCAACCATGTCATGATAATGTAATGGTGCTATACACATACTATCCTACTAATTTCAGGTTTAAGTTCTTCTGTAGGGCATAGAAAAAAAAAAAAAACAGAAAAAGCTTTGATACAGGAAGTGCTTAAAAATTTAATAAATTTATAATTTGTCAAAAGTTTGCTAAACTCTTTAATTTTTATAAACCTTTAACTAATGTATCTGCACTGTAATTGTGCAATAAAGGTTTGTCTTGGAAAAAAGAAATGCGTTAGTTTTCTTAAAATGTGTAGATTTAAATCTACCAGACTTTTTCCCAGTTACTAAAGTAAAACAACCTTATGTATGTATAATACATATGATCTCAAATTATAGAAAGAAGTGGGTAACAAAATTGACTCATATAATTTTGTTATTATATTCATACTTAAAATTTAGGGAGTTTAAAACCAAGTAAGAAATTGAAGAGAATTTAAAATTTCAGTGGCTATTTTGGCAATCCACGTCAAGAATTTCCCTATTACCAGAAGAGTTTTTAGCATGCTCACATTGTCCCAAGAGTCCAAATCAGAAGCAGAAGTTAAGTTGTTTAAACAACTCAGTCTCTGTTTTTATATAATTAAATTAAATCCCAGGAAGAGTTATAGGCACTGCCTCATCTATGTTTCTACCAGGCAGCCTTTCTCACATCTTCCCGATAGGTTTCATGTAAAACTTCTAGGTTTTACAAAGGAAGAAAGAAAGGGAAAAAGGAAGGAGAGAAGAAAGAATGAAGGAAGGAAGGGAGGGAAGAAGGAAAGGCGAGAAGAAAAAGCAGCTTGAAATTTGTTGCTCTATTTAAATTCCCTTCTTAGACTGTATAACCGTTTTCCTTTGTTTTTCTCTCTCCAGGGATGGCAGCAACAGGCACCTAAAATGAAAGATTGTACTAAGTTCAAACCCAAGCCTAAAGCAAAGGGATGAAAACAGGGTGAAGCATTATACATTCTTAGTATAGATTCTACACTGTGGAAGACTCCTGCAAAAAATACACAGAAGAACATTTTACAATAGGGGTCTAAACAAACTATATGATGCAGAATATTTCTTCGTGTAACAATGCATTTTTTTTCCTGCTAACCATCTCACATTAACTTTCATAATTACACATGCCCCTTTTTCTTTCTGTCTTACTCCAATGTGCCATGGTGTATTTACATATTATAAAAGCCTTAAATATTTACAGATCTAGAAATGTGTCACAAAATAGCATAGATTGAGAGGTTTAATAAACTATTAAGGGAAATTGCCAGCAGAAGTTTCTGGCTTGCCTCTGTTGATTTTCCATAAGCAAAAGATTAAACTACTCTTTAGGATAAGATCTGGAAACCACAGTCTTTTTGCATCTTGAGATTCAATCATATGGCAAAATTCTCAATCACCTGTTTTCAATGCAAAGATCTCTGACCAGGACATGAGGAATTTTAGGACACAAACACTTAAACTCATGGAATCATGGAATCCAAATTGGAAAGGCTTACCACACAATCCTGGCTTGTTTCCATCTCCTCTCCATCAGACAGTTACCACATATGGTAACTCTTCTTGAATAAATCTTAGAACATTCCTTCCATTTTCTCCTGCCATTTTCAGAGGTTGCTTTACTGCTCTCAACTTGTAATCAGCAAATACTTCAGAAGACCTTCTATTTCCTTGTTCATCTTAGATCAGCCAAATTTCATCATGGATCTACCTCCAGCTTCTCCTATCTTCTCCTCCAAACCCACTTGGTAACTCCTAAATCCCATCTTCCCCTCAATTCAGTCACCTCATCTTTGTGTACTGCCAAATAATTTGTCTTCACATAATAGGGTTTAAAAATAACTCTCACTTAAGAAAATGTCTGCTATAACTAAGCAGAAATACAATTAGAATAGACATAGAATTAGAGAAAAGTAAGATTTTACACCAGAAATTTCTGCAAAAAAAGACTTTGGAGCAGAGATGTCTAAAATCAGTCAATGATTAGTGTCACAACCCAGCTCTTAATCCAAATCCTATCTATGATTTTCTTTCATACAAGCTTAGAAGATGTAGTAATGTTAGATAAACTATCTTCAATAAATTATTTTCAAAATGTAATTATACCTTGCAAAGCCCCTCCTCTAAATATGATCAAATCCTTTACGTTTGTTTGACTGCACAACAGGTTAAACAGTGTACACAATGAACATCAACGTTCCAAAAATACCCAAAGCATCCTGAAAATAAAGAAGGCCTGGTACTATCCCCTACTGAGAACCAAAGGTCCCCAAATTATCTATTATTCTTGCACCATTATAGTAATAACTCATATTTATTGTGTACTTATTGTGTGTCACATACTATGAAAGCATTTTTTTATATATTAACCCACCTTAAGAGTATGATTATTATTGGCATCTTACAGACGAAAAAGAGAAGTAGAGACAGGTTAATGATCTGCCTAGATTCACCAGTGGTAGAGCCAGGATTTAAACCCAGGCAGTCTGGCTGCAAGCCCCAACTACCCTGAAAAGCTTCCAGAAACTCGTGAGAAAATGTATGCTCAGATCCTAAGAATACTGCAGAGATTTCATCCGCCTAGCAAGCTGTGCTAAAAATTGTATACCACCAAGATAATGTTCTTTAGAATGACGATACTTTATTTAAAGAAATTAAAAGAGATACAGGTGAAATTCAATGGTTAGAAGTTCTTCGACTAACAATATAAGGGAAGAACATTTGCAAGTCATACGTTAATTGTCTATGAATATTCTTAATATAAATTTCAAAATAAAGAAAGGATTCTTATACTTTGAACTTGAAGAACTATGTCTTTTCACCATGAATCTAATTCCTCTGAATTTTGTGGAAATCTTTTATGCTCCTAAAGTAAGTTTTTCCATTCCTTAAAATTTCTTAAAAATTCAAACAACTGAAAAAGTAAAATAGAGAGCAAAAGAAGGTGAAGAAGTTTAACCTGGAATAAAAACAGAAAATATCACCCTTAATTATCAAAACAAAAATCTTAGTGTTGGAAAAACAAACAATATATCCATACTAGGAAAAATAATGTACAAATCTGAAGCTGTAACATGAAATAATTAATTATGTTTACTTTTCTTAAAAAAAGTATGTTTCAAGGTGATTGCAAAGAGTCTGATTTTAAAATGGCACATCTGTCACTACACTGGACAACTAAAATCAACATAAACTATTTAAAAATAGTTCATTCTTTATAAGAATGTGACTTTAGAAATTACATTATTTAAAAATCTATCAATAGCAAGGAGCTTTCTTTAGTCTGAGGGCTTTAGGAGGCCTCAAATTTTACAATATGGGGGCTCCTCTTTAATGAAAAAAGTAACAAATACAGAATTTTTTTAAAGTGAAAATTTGTTTAAAATTAGAAATCACAAGTTATAGATTTTAAAAAGCTGAAATATATAATAAAAACTTCACAAAAATTGAGACAAATAGATTTTTATTATCTGTATATTACCATCATACATTTTTCATCTATGTTTTGGCTGTATATGCTTTAACCATTTCTTAAAATATCAATTATGTAAAATATCATTTCCTATGGAGACAGGAAAGCTAATTTAGTCTTTTTTGAGCATGTCAGCCTTTAAAAATGCTCACTCAAGTAAGAGTCCCTAAAGCTTAAGCTTCATTATTTTAACCATAAGCTCACCTTTGCTTTGGTCATATATTGTCAAATGACTTTGAAATACATATACATTTTATTGAAATATAATAAAAACTGTACATAACTTCTTACTATGATTTTGATTTTTGAGATATCCCTTTAATTCTTTCCCAAACAAATTTCTTCTTGCCTTAAAAACTCAATTCCAGATTTATATTTTTCATACTAAATCAATGGAAAAATTTTAAAACATCGTATATTCTGATCATTGACCTCATACTAGGGTTAAATTTTCCAATTCTCATCTTGAAAGGAAAAGCAAGGGTGGCACTTTTTACTTCACCCTTTCCTAAAAATATTGCAGATGTTTGAAACAAAAAGGCCTACTGAACCACAGCTTTTATAATTACTGCAGGAAAAGTACACACCATATACTGTATTACATTCCAATAATAGTTACCAGCAAAAAATAGATAAGGAAATGTGTCTGATTTTAATTTTTCTGCAAGCACCAATTTCTTGACATGTCTTTTAGTTACATGATAAACCTAAAGGAAAGTTCTTCAACTGTGGCTCCTACACAGAGATAAAATATTACATGTAAATTTGTTTACAGGTCTTGAAAATGTTATCATCAACTTAATTTTAGATATATGTTATATCTATATTATATAACTTTATATTATTTTATTTATAGTCAGTAACTATAGATATCAATCTTTCCTACAAAAATTCACCTCTCCATTTTTAATTTTATGTGAAAAAGTATACATAAATTTAAGGTAGAAAATATGAAATTTAATTATCATTCAAAATACCACCTGAAATTCTAATTTTTTCAGTTTTAATGGAAGACTGAAAGAACCTATCTATGTCCAGATGTTTATGAAAAGCACATTTCTCATTCCTTTCAATGTGCATCCACCAAAAAGATGTAAAAAACATTTAAAAAAAAAAAAGGAAAACAACTCTAAGTGTCACTTGATTGAAGCTCAGGTAATATATTATTTCTGTGTAAAAGTTAAAATTGTGATTTAGCTATTTACCTTCAAATTTGTTATAATATCTAGAATAGTTTTGTGTCAGAAAGAAAATATCTGAAGTCACTGACAGCCAATTAAAACGCTTCTCTCAGTATTTAAAAATGTCTTTATTAACAAGGACAACTAAGCACAAGTTTTGACTTAGAAATTAAAGGAATATTAAATAAAAATTAAAGAATAAATCAAAATTATTTTTGAAACCAAACATTTTATTCAATTATACAAGAAGTAAAATTAGGATTATTCCATTTAATTTCAAGAAAAATGTAATAGTCAGATACAAGAATGTTGTGTTTTTGCACTTATTCCTCATCGCTTTTCCATTTCTAGACATTTATTGCACACTTAATACTTAACTTTTTAGTTGTACTAAGCAAAGTAAATGACTGTGGTATTCATTTATTTACTGTGTGGTTAATGTAATGAATAAAATGTGCTCTGTGTGCACAAAACCAGATTCAAATATTTAATCAGCACTTGCCAAAACTTTCTAAAGTTATTTTTCTCAAAAAATGTACAAGTTGGGGAGAGGACTGTTTTTAAAAATGGAAATTTTGTGTTCATTAGTTTTCATTACTAATGTAATTTTAAACTGGAAGGCTGAAAAGCATCTGGCAACTGAAGCCAAGTTTCACAACTCACATTTATCAGTGCACAAATATTGACATTGTGGTGTCTATCTGATTTGACTTGTGAAATTCTGCTGTTCCTGACTTCCAAGGTACCATGACAGGCATGTAAAAGCTTTCCTAACACTTTTGCCCTTATCATGTAAAGTATCAAATGAGAGTCACACTGCTGCCAGATCAACAAAATTACTTAGGATTCTTGGTAAAGATTATGGATATTTTTCCCAGAAAAACTCTAAATACAAAATACACCATTCATATTATCCATAATAGCATCTACTTTTTTATAATTTACTATAAATCAATATACACAAGGTCTACTCTGTAAATGTGATCCTAATGCTGTTTTCTAGTCTCAACATATCCTCATAAAAATCTGTGCTCCTGCAGTTTTTCTGTGACATTAAGTTGTCAATTTCTTATAATACATGAATTTATTATTTCCATTTTTTGTAAATACTCTTTGCAACTTTGCAAAGTACTGCGAATGAATGGGCTCTAGAAAGCACAAATCATAAAACAGAAAATCAGCAATGTAAATATCCTCTGACAAAATGTGGCATAAGAATAAAGTATTTGCTGAGAAAGCACTTTAATATCGCTACTCCCTTCTTCCTTATTTCTCCCTTCTTCGCAGAATGTAACACAGGCAACAAAACAATGACAACCAATATTTCTATCCCACTATATTATCCTTACTCACTCTTAACAGGGTCTGCAGTATAGAGACTATCATTTTACTTTGTAGTGGCTCATAAGGATCTCAAGAAAGAGACCAAAGCGTCAAATTTGTCCTTATATGTTCCTCAATAATATCACATGCCAGAACAGCCCTGCAGTGCCCATAGTTCCTTCAAGTAGAACTGCTATCTTAAAATAGCCCTGTGCTATACTTTTACGGGAGAAAATCAACAAATGAATGCTATTAGGATAAAATAAGTTAAAAAAATTTTAGAACCCAGTGAGTTCCAATGGTAACTGGTGATACTTAATGCTCGAAATATTATGAATATACCTAATACTTCATGACATATCATACTTCTGTTTATCATTTGCTCTCATTTGTTTATCATGACCAGTCTATGAGACTGGGAGGTCAAAGTTTACCATAGTTTACAAGTAAGAAAACTAAAGATAACAGAATTTAAGCAACTTGCTAAAGGTCACAAGGCTAGTAAGCAACAGAAGAGAGGTTAGAAGACAAACTTGTTAATGATGGTTTCAGGACTATTTCTACCACCAGCGAATCCATATCTTTAGATTTAATTTCACAACATATTTATGTCTAAAAAAAGCTCTGAATAAAAGCACCCATTATGTGGTTATTCAATGCTGAAGATCATGATCAAATCTTCTTACTGTTTCCTTAAAAGAAAGCACCATCTGATTGATTTTCCTAAATTTTTGAAATTCCACTTTTATTACTTCTAACATACCTATTTCTTTTTAACTTTGTTTTATTTTGTATTGAGGAAAGTTACAAATGAATGCTTTGGTCTTCTCTGGCTGTTGTCAAGCTCTATTTTACTGCTAACAGTGAAGACTAATGCTAATATAAAATTCTAACAGTGTGTTATATGGAAAGGAATTGAGGCTACTATTTTGGACCAGAACTAGGAAACTGTACACACAGTAACACCAAATCAGTATCAATAAGAAATTTATTTAGGATTTTCCTCTATAGTTTGAAACCTAAAGCTAAAAATATCTATTCTTCCAATTCCTAAAAATAAACTCAATTAAATAAAAGTTGGCAGTTACCAACCAACCTCCTAAAGTAAAGGTATTTTATCCTCTGAATAATATCAGAATTTTAAAAAGTGTATGTTTTTAAAATAGAGTATACATCATAAGGTTGTTAGTCTATTTGTTAAAAGGAATGGAGAAAAATATAAGGAGAAAGAGAATCAGAGAGAAAAGCTGAAGTAGAAGCAGAAGCGGCAAAAGCGGGAGGAGGAGAAGGGAAAGGAAGAGAAAGAGACTGAGAAGTAAAAGAAGAAGCAGGTACTCCCTTCCCCTCCCCATTGTCTCACTTACTTCTCAACCCTTTATAATCTGGCTTCTGCTCACAAGACTATAGAATATTCTCTAGATCAAATAAACCACCTTACTCAGTCAGTAGCTTGTTTCCCATCCTTATCCCACTTGAACTATCAGCAGCATGTGACCTGTTTACTTTCTCTATTTCTCAAAACTATCTTGGCTTCTAAGGCAATTATATTGCCACATATTTATTCCCTGATGTTTCCTTCATTTTCATTTATCGCCTTAAATGTTCATGTCACCCAGAAAAGATGAAGCTATTTATAAGACACTTAAAACTGAGTCTCAGAACAAAGCTTAAGACTATTTTAGGTACAGAAATATATAGCACCCAACAAACTAAAAATCACAAAGTCTGACAGATAATGAAAAATACCAGACAGGTAAAGAAGCAGAAATGTACAAATCATAAAGTAGAGAAAAACTAATCACAAAAACAACCCCCAAATGACACAAATGATAGATTTAAGAGACAAGTTACCATCACTATATATTCCATATATAAAGAAACTAGAGGAAAATTAAGTATGTTATGGTTAGATATAAAAGGCATACGAAACCCAAATCAAGCCTCTAGATATGAAAACTACAAATGTCTGAAATGAAAAATACACTGGATAGGACTAATAGCAGATTAGCAAATGCAGAAGAAAACAGCAAAGTAAAAACCTGAAGATATAGCAATAGAAACTATCCAAAATGAAACACAAAAAGAAAAAGGAATGAAAAAAAATTAATAGAGTATCAGTAAGCTCTGAGGCAACTTCAAAGAACCCAGTATACGTGTATTAAAGTCCTAAAGCGAAGAGAGAAGGCAGAAAAAATATTTGGAGAAATAAATGCTGAAATTTTTCCAAATTTGATGAAAACCATAAACTCATAGCCCTAAGAAGCTCAACAAATCCCAAGCAGAAGAAACATGAAGAAACTACACACAAGCATATTATAATCAAGTTACTTTAAATGGACAACAAAGAGAAAATTGTTAAACCAGCAAGGAGTATAAATTTAAAAAAATAATAATAAAATATTTTTGCTTCTGGTCATGTTTCCCTTAAAACAAAACTAGATTCCTCTTTTTGTAGCATTTCCAATTAGGATCAATATTTTATTTTTAAGCTAGAAGTTTATACATATATATAATGTAATTATGAATTATAAAATATATAAATTATAAATTATATATACATATATATATAAATAATTCAGAAGCAGTGCTGGGGGTATTGCATAAAATTTAAGGAGGCACTTTACTGACCCTGAGAAGGATTGCCTCCTTAAACTTTCACCCTAGGAGCCTCTCTTGCCTCTCCCTAGGTCTGGCTTGTTCTGCAACAACCATTAGTGAACTCCTCTTAATGAGTTTTACTGACAAACATTAGAGCCTCATAAGGAACTAACAATTAATAACAATAATTAAAAAAAAAAGAAAACCTAAACCATAAAATCCATACAAAACAGAGTTTTGGTTGTTTTTTGTTCATTCAGGTTATACTTCAAGATTTTTCAAAATTCTTAGTTTGAATGATGATAATAAAACAATAGAAATGTCAGTTAGCAGACACCTAACTTCTAAAATTCCAGATAATAAGATTCTTCTAACGCACTGAAGAACTGTGTACCAGGCATCTGCATGACAAGCATATGAAAGAGACAAAAACTCCTTAAAGAGTTTACATTTGGTGGGGGTTGGGGAAAAGGGGCCAGGATGCAGACAATTAATAATAAACACTATAAATATGCACCATATGGTCTGCCAGCAAGTGATAAGTGCTATTAACACGTTGAAAACCCACTGTGGATCAGGTGCCCCTGAGGAAACACAGCTGTCACCCAGATTTGGGTGATATGGTGATTAACATTTTAAAAGAGAGAGATCAGACTATGGGAAGACTGGAAGTATAGGGTGGGTGAGGATGAGATTATAATTCCAAAGTGGGTGGTGAGAGTAAGTCTCATTGGGAAGGGAATGTTTGGGGAAAGATTTGAAGGAAGGGAGAAACATGGCTATATAAATATCATTCTACAAACAGATGAATAATCAGTAATTTTCCTAATTTATAAATTACCAATTCTCTATTCTAATTAATTTTCTAATTATTAACCCTCTTTTTAATCATATCATTTTTCTCTTACTCTTTCTTACCGGAAAAGTCTCTTTCAGGTAATTTGTGAGAAACAGCAATCAAAAAGAAAGATCAAAAAGAATACTGCCATTTAGTGAGCACTCAATAAACTTTTAATAAATATCTTTTAAGAAGGAAATTAAATCAGCATGTTTAAATTTCAGAGATGACCCTTTACCTAATTTAAATATTTTTAAATAACATATTTAATATCATCTCTCTAAAATCTTAAATAAGTGACCAATATTTTTCAGTGTAACATACAAATATGACTGTCATTCTAAGTAGACCAGCAGATATGTGTTTCTTATGAAACAAGATAACCGTAAACTATACAATTTTCTATATAGGAAAGAATAAAAAGAGATGATAAATAAGATTCTTGGGAATAATAACACAGATTTTTTTCAGTCCTCAAATCCCTGTGTGCACTCTCAAAAAGAAGAAATTACACAACCAGACTAACTAAATAAAATCACTTCAAGAAAAACAGAGAACTGATAAAAGCCATACAAGATTAGAAATGTTTAACTGAGAAAAATGAGTCATATAATAGAGCTATGAACTCTTTAACAGTTCTGAAAAATGTTCAACCTGAATTATAAAATAAACATTTGAATATATATTTTAATATCCTCCCTAGCACATTTCAGTATTTCCCTGAACCAATTTTATGTACATGTAATTTATGTTTCTATGTCAAACACCTGCATGTTATAAATATATTAGCACAAAAACCTATTTTGAGGATTTTATTAAATCAGAAGTATGTACTAGTACACTTCCATTCAGCTGAAGAAGTTAATACAAGAGTTGTTGGCTAGTTATGGTGCAAAACTGAGCCAGGAAAAACATTCATTTATTTATATACCGTAGCACCTGAAAATGTTTCATTTACACTGTGCCCAGAACCACAAAATTTATCAAATAAATCTCCAGACTCTCCCATCCAAATAAAGGCTACAATTCCAAAGACACTATAAAATTCAGATTAATTTTAAAAATAAAAATCAGTATTAAATAAATTGTATCTTAAAACCAAAAAAAAAAAAGAAAAACATTCTGTAAATGGTGAAAATGATGCATAAAAGATTTTTGTAAAGTATCTTACGCAGAAATTGGGGAAAGAATGATCCTAAGAATATTTTATGCAAAAAATCAAGACTCCTCCACATGATTAAGATGAAAAACAAGGGGAACCTGGGATTAAAACAAGTTTATATTATTATAGAGAGACAAACATGTAGAGAGAGCTGACATTTTCTATTTTCAAATTATTATTTACTTATAGTACTTAAAATTAGCCTTTTAATATACCATGGAAAACTTATGGCATTTAAATACCCAAATCAAGTCAGCCAGCACCCACGAGGATATAGTCTAACTAAAACTTCACATCCCTATACTTCAGTGGTTCACAACCAGGGGTGATTTTGCCTTCCAGGGACATCTGGCAATGTTTGGAGTCACTTTTTGGGTATCACAATTGGGAGGGAGAAAAGGTGATGCTATCAGCATCTAGTGGGTAGTCAGGAATGCTGCTAAACATCCTCAATGTACAGGACAGCACTCCACATAAAATACTATTCAGTCCAAAATGTCTGTAGTGTGAAGGTTGAGACATCCTGCTATACAGATAGATGCCTTTGTTTAAGACTCCTTCTCTGGGTCAGCTATGATCAGAATATCAGGGTCCAGTGGAAGAAAGGATAGTGATCTCCATAAAGAATCCCTCAGAAAAGGACCATGTATTAGAAGACAACCTGGTTGGCCAGTCTAATGTCAAGAAAACAGAGAGTACCTTCTTTTAGCCATCACATAATTGCTCCTCACACTTCTGTCCCACCTGTCCAGGACCTCTATTTGGCTGAAAGGCAGTACGTTCGAATCCTCCATGTGTCTTTCTTTTTCACTTTTTATTGGGGAAATTACACACACACACAAAATAGTATAATGTAGCCATCACCTAGCATTAACAAGTATCAATATTCTTTCAATTTTGGTCTTGTCATTTTCATTTTTGGTTCTACCACTCTTTTGTTTAGTGGTTTTGCTAGGGTATTTAAAAGCAAATCTCAGAAAGCATATTATTTCACCAATTAATATTTCAGTTTCTTCCTATGTATTTACCCCTAAAAAATGTATTCAGGATGAACTGGATATGATCAACCTGAGAATTGGGCAACAATAGAATAAGATTAGTTACATAAAGTAAGGGAGTAATGTGAAGGACCAGAACATACATCCAAGATCTAGATACGATAAGGCAAGCTCCCCATGGCAAGAAGAAGTAGGCCAAGGGCTGCACACCAAAAGATGGTAAAAAACCAAAGTCATTTATGGTAGATGTAGTCAGATATACATCTAACAGTTAAAACTTGTATGTAATCTAAGACAGCAGTGAGATGATATCACATAGTTGCCAGTAATAAACCAAGTGTCTGTCTCAGGAATGTTAATAAGTCCTAATGCTCTTGCCAACTCTAGTAATTTGAAAGCTACCTGGAATGCTCTTATAAGGAGTTTGGCACTCCAAGGAGAGGAAAAAATCCAAGATCTGTGGGGAATAGGGAAATAGTAGCACCTATGCCATAGAGTTGCCATTTCTTTTCTGGGAGCTAGAGTAATAAAACCCGGAAAGGAAACTTAGCTTCCATGTAAAAGGAAGGCATTATGTGAGAATCCAGGAGGCCAGAAGAAAGTCAAAAGTAATGTGCATCATACCGCAGAACCACATGAAATGTTGGTTCTGCTCCTTGGCATTCTGCCTGTTCTCTACCAAATGTGGGTGGCCCTACACAGGCAAACTTTTTCATAAAATACCAACAACATAGGAACTGCATGATTTGTAAGTGCACTATGACTATGTCAAAATAAAAGAAGCTAAGATTCCTGCCATATACTCACGGGAAGGATTTAAAACCATGGGTTTAAACCAAAGATATTCAACTCACAGACATGTGCAAAGGAAAGAACACGTACCCTAACTCCTCTAGTTTCTAGTCTCCATACAGTGGCCAGTATGTTCTTTTCAAAATGCAAATCTGGTTATGTCCCACCTTGCTTAAAACCCTTCAGTGATTCCCACTTTACCCTAGAACAAAGTTCAAAATCCTAACACAGCATGACCTGGCTCTTGCCTACTTTTTCTCCTCAATGACACAGCATTCTGCCTCTCACCATTCACAAATGAAAGAGACCTTTCAGTTTCTCTTCCTGTCTCTGATAAAAATCACTGTGCACTTGTTATGCCTCAGTTAAGCACTTTATATATACATTTCATTTAATCTCCTCAAAAGCTTTTAGGATGATATCTCCACAAGAGAAGTAAGTGCTTTGTCATGGAAGAGCCAAGTGCCTAATAAAAGGCTTCACCACATGCACCTCAACTAAAGCCTTCTATAATAAAGATTTATCAAAAATATAAGAAATTTGTTTTTATATCACAAGCAAGAACTAGCCTCAGGGTTTTTGGTCATTTTTTTAAAAATTAGGTTAGCTATAAAAATACAGTAATACTCCCAATAACTCAGGTCAGACCTCTAACAATCTCTAGTCTTGTACTAGAAGTTGCTTTTAAGAAAAAACAAAAACAAAAAAAGGCTGAAAGACCTATCATGAAATCCATGAACTTTATATGATGACAAGCAGAGTTACATGCAGACACCAACAATTAAGTAAGCTACACCATGATAAATTATATGTGGACACAATAGTCAGTGAGAAGTAAAAGCTAGTAGACAATTGAGAAAGAGTAGACTAATCTTGTCTTCTTTTTGGTTCTTCTATACAATCTTAAGGCATTCAATTTTAATGAATGATAACATACTCAACAATGTGTCAATGCATCACCATTTAGTTCAATATTTGAGATCCAAATAGGATTTGTTTAAGTCAGTGAATTCAAGCATTGTACAAATATTTTCATTCTAAATAACTAAAACAAAAGAGCCAGTATTTACAGATTTAAGCTTCAGTAACTTTCAGAATTCCAAATTATCCATAAGATACTGGCTAAATGGAATGTTACTGTATGGTATAATGGTCAGCCAGCCATTAAAAATTTAAAGTACAACTTCTTTAAGAATTGAGGATTCACTGAACTAAATATAGGGCATGAGTCTATTGTGCAAATGGAGACACATATGAGATTTGTATCTGTTTGAACGTGTATGTATAGGTTCCATAGTGTAGGTTCCATTCTGGACTCTGTGCATGTATAAACTAAAACATTAAGCATGAACAACTGGATGTTTTATAAGCCCTGGGAAGTGAACAAATCTTGTAAATTTTAGATTCATTTATTAGAAGAAAAAATATATTGATTTTTTTCCTCTGTGCTATTCCAATTTTTATCCTATTATTTGTATGCATGTATGCTTTTAACATTTATCATGTTTTTCTGATTGCAAAAGTAACAACATATATTGTACTTTTGAAAATGTGGAAAAGAGAAAAGAAAATTTTTAAATACTACAATTCAAGGATATTACTCCTATTAAACTTTTGGTATTTGTTCTCCCAGATTTTACAAAGCTATGAAAATATTATAAATTGATTTCTGGTCAAGATGGCAGAGTAGCAGGACCACAAGCTCACCTCTCCTCTAGACTACAACAAAACCAACAAAAACAAAACTGACTGCTAAACAACCATCAAAAAAAAAAAGCAAACACAAAAAAACTGGAACCTAGCAAAAGAGATCTTCTTCAAGTGGAAACATAAAGAAGGAACCACAGAGGGACAGTAGAAGGGGCATGCTCATGATATAATCAGGCCCCATACCCCCACCCTGGGGTGGGCGACCCATAAGCTAAAGCATAATTAAGCCACAGAGGCCCTCCCACAGGAGTTAGAGTTCTGAGCCCCATGTCAGGCTCCCTAGCTCAGGGTTCCAACATTGGAGGAAGAGACCCCAGAACATGTGGCTTTGAAGGCCAGAGGGACCTAATTCCAGGAGCCCTACAGTACTGGGGGAAACAGAGAATTCACTCTCTTGGGAAGCACACACAGAATTGCACAAGCATGGGGTGCAAGGGAAGAAGCAGTGATTTCATAGAAATCTGAGATAGACCTGCCTGCTGGTTTTGGAAGGTCTCCTGGAGAGGTAGGGGGTGGCTGTGGCTCACGCTAGGGACATAAAAGCTAGTGGCAGGCATTCGGGGAGTGTTATCTACATGAGCTTTCCTGGAAGCTGACATCTTGCTTGGATCATTAGCACCAAGACCTAGCCCCACCTAACAGTCTGTAGGGAAGCCTCAGGCCAAACAACATGCTAGGTGAGTACATAGCCCCACCCTTCAGCAAACTTCCTGAGCCACAACCAGCCTCTAGACACACCCCTAGGCACAGCCCTACCCACCAGAGGACCAGGACCAAGCTACACCCAGCAGTGGGCAGGCACCAATTCGTCCTGCCAGGAAACCTGCATAAGCCTCTAGTCCAGCCTCATCCACCACGGGGCAGATACCAGAAACAAGAAAACAACAATCCCAAAGCCTGTAGAAGGAATCCACAAATGCAGGCCAGACTCTACCCTGGGACCGGCTGGACCCTGGCCCTTGGGTGACAAGAGAGGAGTGTACTGCTAGGATGTATAGGATGTCTCTCACAGAGGGCCATTTCTCCAAGGTTGAGAAATGTAAATAACCTACCTAAAAATACAAATAGAAAGAGACAATATGGTGTGGCAGAGGAATATCTTCCAGGACAAGGCACAAGATGAAATTCCAGAAGAAGAAATATGTGATGAGGAGATAGGCAATCTACCTGAGAAGAGTTTAGAATAATGATGGTGAAGATGTTCAGAGAACTTAGAAGGAGGATAGCTGCACAGGAGGATGTGTTTAGTAAAGAGTTAGAAAATACAAAGAATAGCCAAACAGAGTTGAAGAATAAAATTACTTAAATGAATAATACACTGGGTGGAACCAAGAACAGACAAAAGGAGACAGAAAAATGGATTAATGAGCTAGACAGCAGATTAGTAGAAATCACTACCGTAGAACAGAAAAAAATTAAAAAAGAGATGAGGATAGTTTAAGAGAACTCTGGGACAACATGAAGCACACTTTATAGGGGTCCCAGAAAGAGAAGAGAGAGAGAAATGACCTCAGAAAACATTTGAAGAGGTAATAACTGAAAACTTCCCTATCTTGGGAAAGGAAACAGCCATCTAAGTCAAGGAAGCACAGAGAGCTCCACACAAGATCAACCCAAAGAGGAACACACCAAGGCACATAGTAATTAAATTGACAAAAATTAAGGATATAGACTGGTTGAATGGATACAAAAGCAAGATCCACATATATGCTGTCTACAAAAGACACACTTCGGAGCCAGAGATGCATGCAGGCTGAAAGTGAGGGGGTGGAAGGAGAAATTCCATGCAAATAGAAACCAAAAGAAGACTGGAATAGCAATACTTATATTAAACAAAATAGATTTTAAAATAAAGACTGCTACAACAGACAAAGAATGACACTACATAGTGCTCAAGGGATCAATCCAAGAAGATGTAACAATTGTAAATATATATGCACCCAACATAGGAGCACCTCAATATATAACACAACTGTTAACAGACATAAAAGGAGAAATCAACAATAATACAATAATAAATAGTCAAGGACCTTCACATCCCACTTACATCAATGGACAGATCATCAGACAGAAAATCAATAAGGAAATTCAGGCCCTAAATGACATATTAGACCAGATGGACTTAATTGATATCTATAAAGCATTCTATCCGAAAGCAACAGAATACACATTCTTTTCAAGTGCACATGGACCATTCTCCAGAATCAACCACATGCTGGCCCACAAAGCAAGCCTCAGCAAATGTAAGAAAACTGAAATAGTACCAAGCATCTTTTCCAACCACAACACTATGAGATTAGAAATCAACTACAAGAATTGCCCCAATTTAAGTTTAGAAATTATCAGTTTCAATAATAACTGAACCTGTTCAAAATGTTAGTAAAGGTTTTGTTGCATGGTGGAAAAAAAAAAAAGAAAGAAAAGAAATCAACTACAAGATAAAAACTGCAAAAACTGAGAACACATGGAGGCTAGACAATATACTACTAAACAACAAGTGGGTCACTGAAGAAATCAAAGAGAAAATCAAAAAAATACTTTGAGAGAAATGAAAACAAAAACATAATGATTTAAAACCTTTGGGACACAGCAAAAGCAGTTCTAAGAGGGAAGTTTATAGCAATATAAGCCTACCTCAGGAAACAAGAAAAATCTCAAATAAACAACCTACCCTTCCACCTAAAGCTGCTAGAGAAAGAATAAAAATCTCCAAAATTAGTAGAAGAAAATACTGTAGAAATTCTATGTAACATTTTTTAGATGTAAAAATTACCTTTCCATGTCCTTAAATATTTTTCTAAAACATGGCTTTTAAATAACTATGTGTACTTTTTTACTATAAACTAACTCAAGAATTTTTTGGAAATTGGTAGAATATAAAATATAAATAAATATTAACCCACATAATATAATATTAGTTTAATCTGATTTTTATCATTATTGAAAGGCAAAATAATCCACATATTATAAATTATGATAAATTGAAATATAACACTTAAATTTAAATATATGTTTAAATTATTTGATGGTTCAAGAACTCTAAAACATTCAGGTTTTTCAACCAAATAATATAATATTCTGGAATCATGGAAACAAAATTATATTTTTACAGGTTTTAAAATATAATAATTAGATTGATGAAGACTACAAAGGCTTTCTTTTAAATAATAATAATAAATAGCCCATAGAATTCAGGGCCAATCATGTATTATTTTTAAGTGGATTCTTTCTGAGTGAGGAAGATCATAAATTACCCAGCAGGAAAAAAATGGGAAATAACAGATCATGCAAATTATAGTCATATTTTAAACTTTACTTTGAAATAATTTTAGGTTCACAGAAGTGTCATAAAGAAGATATAGCTTCCTTTAATCTCCCAATTTTAACATCTTACATAAACATGGTACACTTATCAAAACTAAGAAATTAAAATTGGTACAACACAATTAACTAAAATTCAGATTTCACCAGTTTTTCTAGTAATTCCCTTTTCCTATCCCATGGTCCAAACCAGTATACCATGTTACACTTAGTCTTGATGTCTACTTAGTCTCCTCCAATATTTGTGAGTTCCTTAATCCTTCTTTGTTTTTCATGATGAAACTTTTGAAGAGTACTCGTGGAATTTTGTAGTATTCCTCAGTTTGGGCTTACTTGATGTATTCTCATGATTATACTAGGGTTAAGAATTTTTCAGAATACTATAGAGGTAAAGAGCCCTTACCATCACATCATATCACAAGATACATGATATCAACATGACTTACCTAGTGATAGTAACTTAATAATTTGATTAAAATAATGTCAGCCAGATTTCTTACTATAAAATTACTATTTTTCCCTTTCTGTACTGTATTTATTAAAAGTGAGTAACTAAAATCCAGACCACCCTCAAAGGGGAGAATTAAACTCAACCTCTTGGAGGAAAGAGTATCAAAGCATTTGTAAACATATGTTAAATCATTATAGAAATTAATAAATATTTGGGGGGAGATACTTACAGGCTATGCAAATATCCTGTTTCTCCTTAAAGTGTTGCCCACTAATTTTAGCATTCATCCGTAGATTTGCTTGCAGCAATTATTACTGAGTTATGCTAATTGTGATTTTCTACTTCCCATATTTCTTTTGCATTTATTATTTGAAATTCTTTTGTAAGGAAGATTTGTCCCTTCTCCTCCATTTATTTATTCGTTCAATTATCTGTTTATGTCAGTATGGACTCACAGATACTTATTTTATTCTTTGGGTTATAATCCATTGCTATTTATTTTGTTGCTCAAATTATTCCAACTTTGGCTTCTAGTTCTTTCAGGTTGGTGCCTTCATCCTAAAGCAGAGTAGTTTTTTTTAAACATACAATTCAGGGTCTTTCAGTATAGTCTCAAAGTTGTGCAACATCACCACTATCTAACTCCAGAACACTTCATCATCTCAAAAAGAAATCTGTGTGGTTCTTTCTGATACTTCTTCTGACACCAACTACATAGAGTTTTTTTCATACACCAACAACCAATTCTCTGACACCAACTGGGTATTTGACAATTCAATTCAATTCTGATACCAACTCTTGGAGTTACTGCAGATCCCATGGATTATGAGCTCATTCCCACAAGATTGCCCCTACTTCAGATGCCAGCTGCAAATGGGGTGACCAGACTATGAACACTTCAGCCCAGCCAAATACAAATTCAGAGGATCCCACAACCCACATCATGTTAGATAATTCACTAAGATCGCTCACAGAAAGACACTTTACATACGTTTCCTGGATTATATAAAGAATATAACTCAGAAACAGCCAAGTGGAAGAGATATATACAATAAAGTATAGGAGAGAAGGGCTGACATCTCTCTGGGCATGCCACCCTCCCAGCACATCAATGTGTTTACCAACCCAGAAGCGCTACAAACCTTATCCATTTAGGGGTTTCTATGGAGATTTAATATTGTAGACATCATTGACTGAATTATTGACCATCTTTGAATCCAATCTCTAGCTTCTTCTCCCTAGAAATCAGTGGGTGTGACTAAAAGTTCTAATCCCCTGGTAATCAGCTCCCATCCTGAAGCCATCCAGAATTCTCCCATGAGTCTTTTCATTACCACACAAAAGACAGTGTTAAAAATAAAATGGAGACCAGCCTTCAAGATGCCTCAAGCAGATAAAAACCAGTTAAACTATGTAAGCAAAACTTAATCTTTATATTATGAATGTAGGCAAAACTTAATTTAGGTTATTTCTTGAAAATGCCTCTGATAATCATAAAAGAAACTTAAATCATCTTTCTAAAATAGTATAAGATAATCACTTTTAACCAATCCTCTGCCATCTGAAAATCTCCATTGTAATAGCCTGTCATTGTAAAGGTTAAACAACGCTTCATTACCACTTCATAATCCATTCTGTAATATCATGCCTCTGATCTTCATACCACTTTTGAATTTGAGTCTCCCTTTTGGCAAATTGTTTCTTGTTCAATATAATATTCATATCAAGCTAAGCTCAATGAATTTTCTTTTAACAACAGTAAATTCCAAGATGTTTAGGAGCTCTATGCTAAATACTAGGGACAAACACCAAGTTATTTATTTTTAATTATACCACAAAATACCATACCACTTACAAGTCATTTCACCTTCCTCCTCCCTTATCCTCTGACAATCACTAATCTACATTTTGCTTCTATTAAGTTACATATTTTGGGCATTTCTCACAAATGGAATTGTGCAACATGTGGCCTTTTATGTCTGCTTCTTTCATTTAGTATAATGTTTTCAAGGTTTATCCATCTTACAGCATGTATCAGTACTTCATTTTTATGGCAAAATATTACCATAATATATACCACATTTGTTTATCTAATCATCAAGTGATGAATATTTGGAATGTTTCTACCTTTTGGCTATGATGAGAAATGCTACTATGAAGATTAGTGTAAACGTTTTTATGAAAAGTTTTTATGAAATCCAATTTAGGATTAGGTAGTATCTTCACTTTACCCTAAGCCTAGAAAGAGGGACTTGGGGGAGGGGGGGAAACCTGTGAAATTTCTTATGTATTCACTGAAGTTGCATAACAAGGTCATCTATCAAATGACTTGCTCCTGAGAAAACTAAAGCAGATCATGGCAGCAGAATAGATAGGGCTGCACCTGGGAATGACATCAAAATGTATGAATCCTCAAGACAAAATATGGAATTTATGGTAGGTATGTTGCTCTGGGAACATTCAATCAAAGTCCTATCAAAAGGAATATCTGGCTTCCTGTGTCATTCTGTCAATAGGATCACTTACAGGAAACTAGAGGAAAGGAAGAGGAGAAAAGAACTGGTCCCTTCCCATATGCCTCCTATTTCTGTCAGCATCACTCAGCAATGACACTTTACCCCCAGCAGAAGCAGTTAATCCTAAACCACCAGTGGGTTCAGTGTCACTCCCAAAACCAACTTCCTTGTATCCCTCAGATATACCAATACCAGGTAGCCAGTGCCCTTTCCCAGCTTTCTCAGCCTGGCACCTATATTCCTAAAGTATGAGTAGTAATGAGACAATGACTTCTCCTCAGAGGTCTGAATCCCAGCTCAAGATCTCTTCTCCAAACCTCTAAGACTTTAAAATACCAACCTCTTCCCTTTTGTACCCCCAGACTCAAAGGGGTTATCTGTTCTCTAATACCTGGTTAATAATTCTTTATATGAAATTCTTCTTTAAAATAATTAGTATGATTCCTGTTTCCTGAGTAGATGGACTGATTCACCTTATAAGTTTCACTGTCCTCAGTAAAATCTAATATATAGCCCATGAATATGACATTGTAGAATTTATCCTAAAGCTCATGCTCAACAGGTAGAACCACAAGAGACCCACCTGGCATGGTACAAGTGTCCATAAAGGCTTTACACTCAGTGACTTGTTGTAAATGGGCCAAGTTATTTATTTAATCCCTTTGAGGGTTTCCCAACCAAACTCTGGAAGCACAGGACAACTTCAACAAAACCTTCTCCTTTTGTTTTTTATGTATACCCCTCCAGCCCAACTTTTGACTTAAGACTGTTTGGAATGAGACAGTTGCCAGGCTCCATATCCTCTACATTTCCAGTGCTAAATGTAAGTTCTCTAAATGGGTCTCTTCAAGGCCCTATCATTAGACTTGAGGTAGAGGTCAGCACCACTCTCCTCTCTGTGGGGAAGGTGGACAAGGAAACATCATAAAACACTGATATCTCTCTCCTAAGAAATATGCAGGACAGATCTCCATCTTTCAGTCTTCAATATGCCTCAGCCTTTTTTTCTTTAATGTAGCAAGGTGACAGGTTACAAGAGCAGAAATCAGTTTTGAAGCCCCCTTTTCCAACTATGCGTAGATGACCTGGTGCTTACATTTAGGATGTAGATACTTAGCATTTATGAGCCTTGATCTCTAGAGCCTCCTCTGAAACTCCAAATCACCAGGAAAATTTTCACTTAAAACCCTATGTGTATTAGTTAGGTTATGAACTAATCATTTGTAACAAAAAACCCTAAAATACAGCAGCCCAAATAAGGTAGAAGTTTATTGCTGCCTTACCTGAGAGAGCAATAAAATGCTACCTTATAGAAGAATAAACTTTTACCTCATGGGAAGGCAACCTGCTCCATAGGGTCATCTTGTTTTTCAGACATCATCTCAGAGTATCCCCCTCACCTACACAGCTGAAGCTGGCTCACTACTGTAATAGTCAAGGTCAAGCCCACAGGAAAATGGAATGAAGTAGAGGGATCTACCTACTCAATATTTCAAAGGCAAGACTCAAAAAGCATGTTTATAATTTCTACTCACATGTCATAGATAAAAACATGTAACCACATCCAGCTTAATAAGGCTGGGAAATGCAGTGTCTAGCTCATGTGCCCAGCTGGAGATCAGCAGCTTTTATTGTTAAGTGGGAAAAGGAAAGAATGGGTATTGGGAATAATTAATAGATTCTGCTAATAATCACTTATAAATAAGTTCAAAATTGAAAATTAATATTGAAAGAAATTACTGAAAAATTTTAACATTAATGCTATGTTCAGAATATACTTTTAAAAATATAAAATTTTCTTTTAAAATTCAGTCCTAAAATACCTTAAACATGCATAAATTATTACCTATCTTGATATTTAAGAAACTAACGTTGAGATCACTGAGATTTACTTTCAGTGATCTAAAGAAATAGTGAAAACAACAAAAAAGATCCTTAGGCGAACCAGGACCTTCAGTGTAATTAATGCCTTCATACTCTTCAAAAACACTGCATCAGCTCCAATAAAATTTAAAAAATAATAAAAAATAGCCTAGTTTTCATTTCACCTCACTTTTTTAATCCACTTACCCTGAGTTAAACCAGTAGTAAAATGCCTAGAGCAGGAGCCATAAGGAAAAACACAGAAGAGGGGTTCAGTTTATTCACAAATTAAATAATCAATTCCTCCAGTAACTGTAACTGTAAAGAGGCCACCTATTAAGTACTAGAAGATACCACCTCTAATATTTATAGAAATAGTGAAAGTTCTGAAAATTACCAGCCAACAGGTTATTTTTGGCTAAACTACACTGTTTGAGCTTTATTCCATACAGGCTTAACATATGTTAAGATATGTTCAGAAAACAAATCAGTTCAACATGAACTAATATTCAGGCAGTAACCACAGATCAATTAAAGCCAATTTCTGACTTCCTAGACAAGAACTCCCTAGTTGGTTAATAAATGAGTTTGGAGTATCAGAGTATTAGTGACTATGGTAACCCCAGGCATTTTCTAAAAAGCTAATTCCAGCACTTCCAGGTATCTCCTGACTATAGATGGTGGTTTAACAAAATGGAGAATTTTAAGATAACTAAACAATCTTGTCCTTGGGACACCTGTAGTAATAAAAGTAGAACCATTTGAACATGTCTCAAGAACCGTGGTTTCCCAAAACTAGGATAAAAGAACCCAGTATAAGAACTGCCTGTTCGGGTTGGACTTTGAAAAAGCATGTTGAGGTATTTATAAATTAACCAATGGAAAAGAATTTGCTGCATTTGGGGACCTGGCACAGTGCTGCCTTTCATTAAGCTTAACTAAAACCTATTTTCACAATTGGTGTCTAAAGAATCTGTATTTTTGGACCATCACATTTTATACAGAAAAGAAAAATTTTTTCAAAGATTATTCTTTACAATAAAATTTTAACTGATAAAAACAAGTGACTAAATAACTACATTTTCATATTTGTTAATGTTAGACATTTTTAAGTATTCCTTAGCTAATGAAACCACCACTCCACTTTTAAACGCCTCATTTTTAATATTCTCTATTTGACCATTTCCTACTGAAAGTTTAATATCACATTTTATATAAAGTCTACTTTCATGAGAACTCCTTGTGAGCAAATAATGTTCTCATGTTAAAGAGTAGCATATTAAGCCATGTTAAAAGGGGAATGGTAAGAATGTTTAACCAAGGCTGAAATTTGGGCAGTAGCTTAGACTAAAAAATGGTGTTCTAACAGAGGACCAATTAAATACTCCATAGTCTGAAAAATATTTTTAAAATCCAGATTCATTATTCAAAGAAAAAATAATAAAATTATGTAAAATTTAATATGTGGAAACACTTAAAATTCCAGCACTTGAAAGAGTAACTTGGAATAATTTGTCAAGTGTTTTAGTTTGTAACCAAGACAATTATACTTTTTTTAGGTAAACCAAAAGCCCTTATTTAGTAAAAATCTCTATTAGAATAATGGGATTATTTTTAACTCTTGTAAACAAAAGAATACAACAACAACAAAAAAGAACAGGACAAGCAAAATACATTCATTAATTCAAGTAAGAATGAAGCAGAAGATCAAACATCTAAAACAAGTTATTTACTCTCTGACTCAATGTACATAAAAGGAACATATCTCAAAAAAAAGCAAACCATAAAGATTCTTACTTGAGTATTATCCTATGCAGGTCTAAGAGGCAGATAAATAGAATCTTAAATCTCAAAAATATCTCAGAGATTGTGCCAGTTATTAACCTAACGTCTCTTAGCTCCAAACCTAGACTTAACACATTACACTTTTTGATGGGATCTTGTAAAGCATGTTTCTGTTTTGCCAGCTAGCTCCATACTGGATTCTGCTCGAAAAGAATCCTAAAAGGAGAAAGCATCAATTTGTTCCTTCTATCTGCTTCCTATTTGCTTCCTCTAGGCTTCTCAGGTATGCCATTCATTAGCATTGTCCCAACACTTCAGCCCAGCAGCAACACTCTTCCAAAGCAACATACGAATCTGGTTTACAGTTTCACCAATAATTGCTAAACAAATGTGATCATGTCCTCCTGTTCCAGAGCTATTGGCCCCAACATGGCAGTATTCCCTCCTCAGAGGTCTTGATCTCGGGTTTACAGAGCCTCTTTTCTAAGCTTCTAAGTTTATTCATTTCAATCTCTTCTTTTAGTTGCTTCAGCCTTAGTAGTGGTAGTTGTAGTGTCTCAGTATTCTCCTGTCCTCTTTTAAGTTTTCTATTTAGCTTTATATCAAATTCATAATTTTTAATATTAAATTCTTTTTAAATAACAAGTATGGTTTCTATCCTTTGACTGAATCTGGTCTGACTGACCTGTCCACTAGTTCCTAAGGTGAATGGTGCTATCAAAGTCACTAAGGGCTTGGGAAGATATAGTTTAAAAAGGCATATCTAATATCATATTATATAACATTCTATTTGTAAAATGAAAAAATACTATTTTCATAAAACAAATCTCAACCAAATATCCCTGGTTCCTAAGCACACACAGAATGGAATGATTCTTAACCAGAACAGAATGGAGATTATGGGGCTGAGATGGGGACTTAAATTAACAAAAAGCTTAGAAACACCAATTCAAATCCCTTTCATAGTATAAAGAATTTAAGATCCATTAGACCTATAAGTTCCCTGATGAAAGGAATTGAGTTTTATTTACCAAAATGTGTTGTATAATAAACATTCAAGATTAAAAATATGTATGAATGAGAAAGGAATTTACCCAAGATCAAAAAACTAGTTAGTGGCAGAATTAAGCCAACCACCTATCTCAGTTGGAGGTCTTATCCTGCCTATCCCATTCTTCTGGCAGGGTCCCATTAACACTAAATTCAGGGCCAAGAAAAACACTGGTGAAGGTTCAGACAGCAGATCCTGTACTGTGTTGGGAAGATAGGGAGCACCGTTACAATCAACCCCTGGAGGAGAGCAGAGAAAGAAACAGGATTAAGCAACGGAAGGGGTTGAATTGTGATGCAGCACTACAGGAAGCCTCAGTTGACTCTGCAAGGAGTTCTGAAGAAAGAATGATCCTTCAGAGTTATGCTGAGCTGGGGCAAAGAGGTTGAGCCTTTAGACACCTATGTCAGTCAGTCACTAGATCCAGACAAACCCAGTGACTTTGGGTGAGGTAGCTCCATTCAGCTTATGCAATCTAAAAAGAGGTTGACAGTCCAGAACTTTCTGCTGGCAGTGCTTCGGTAGCTGTGGGGAGTATGTCCTTCATTCCTGAAGGAGTCTAGCTGGGTGGTATATCACAGTGTCTACCATAGTCCAACCTTTGTGTTGCTTGGATCCACTTTTGTTTAAGTTCTGAAAGATAAGCTCCTTCAGGATTCCAGTTAGCTTCTCTTCCTGGGGGAATCTTAGAAGAGGAAGGTAAATGGGGAAAACTAGAGCCCCCATCATTGCAGCTAGTCTTGAGCTGTAAGTGATAATGATCATTACCTTCACTTACTATCCATTCTAGATTCCTCTCACCATCAACTGGCATACCTGCTAATATCCATGATTAGTCTGTTGGCAAAATCCAGATCCTCATCCCAAGGTCCCTATGCCCTCTCCTGCCATATCTCCTTGAATCAGTAGTCTGAAGAGCAGTAGCAGTCATAATTAATTGATCAATTGAACTTTATCTGTTTCCCTTGGTAGAAATTTTCCCCTTTGAAAATCAAAACTTTTTAAGCCTCAGAGCCCAGAGTTGCTGAGATGTAAATTCCACAAGTGGATTATTGATAATAACAGGAGACAGAGACAGTATTATTTCCACCCCTTGATTTCTAGATCCATGTATTCTACCTATTGGGAACCATATAAAAGTTGTTGATCTTATACAGGATGACAACCCAAACTCATAGGGTATTACCTCTGAACTGACACGTTAGCACTTTCAACAAACTGTTCCTTCAATAGACTTTCCAATGATTCTATCATGCCAGTAGCTTCTGAATAGTGTGGTATGTAATACGAATAGGGATCCCATGGTCATATGCATATTGCTGTATCTCCTTTAAAGTGCAGCCACATGCTGTCACAGCAAACATTCTGTAAGACTCATGATACTAGTGATGGCTGAGGCACACAGGCAGGAGAAGCAACTCCATGCCCATACTCTATATCTATTACTGTCAGTAGGAATCTCTGGCTCTGGTCTTCTATGGTAGAAGGGTCTAATATAATCACTTTGACACCAAGTGACTGACTAGTCTCTTCAAGGGATGGCATCTCAGCATTAGTGTCTGCTGAAGGTGGATTAGATGTTCAGGAGCAGCACTAGCTGTTTTAGCCTTTGTCATTTGGAGCCCATGTTGCCAGACCCATGCAGAGCCTCCTCCATCCCTAGTACCACCACTAATTTACAGTTTTTCTTTCCAGACCTTCAACGCACCAGCAAGCTATTTATTCCTGCCTCTGAACACATGTATATTCTAACTTTCAGCCATTTCTGTTGCTACACAAAGTAGAGGACCAGATGTATCTCTCCAGGCTCAGCCCACAAAGAGAATATTCCCTGATCACTTCTCTTTCAAGGCCACCCAAGTGCAGCTACAGTTCAACCACAATATGAAACTGACTCATCCATGAACCTATAGTACACTTATTTTTCCTTCACAAGCTGATCATAAAGGATTGCCCATAGAGGTGTGAACTGAGGGCGAGGTACCTGGCTAACAGTAGTGGATGACATGGGAGTCCATGCTATTGGTTCACGTAGTTTTTTATGCCCTCTGGTCCTGCTTTTGTTCAATCCTCAATGTACCACTTTTTTCCTTCTGATGGATTGTTGCTGAGCTTGCCAACCTCATAACATGGCTTACCCAACAAAAATCAGGAAGGACAGTTGTGACCACAATGTCACTTGGTATATCAATGCAGGCACTTCCTCTCTCTCAGAGCTCTGTAGCAAACCAGGAGCTGTTTTTCAAAAGGTATATAGTTCTCTGCTGCATATTCTGCCACACCGCAGAATCCTATAAAACTGCACCGTGAGTTTCTCATTGAAACTTCCAACAAATTCCATACATCCATATATTCCATTCTTTGTCTTTTCCTAACATTGATACCTCTAATACCTAAATGTATAGTGCTATATAGCCTATATGCAGTGAAGTGTATCACAATTTTTCACATTTTTTAGCTAGTATAATAGCTTTAGTAAAAATGTATCATTTTTCTTTTCTTTGACTCTAAAGTTTTTATTCATTTTCCTTGTTCAAATTTTTTTATAGTTAATCTAATTTATGGGCTAGCAGTGGAGGTTAAAAGGTAGCCAGAATCATTAAAAATAAAGGACCAGAGAAGAGTAGAGAAGGGAGAGGAAGGGAGAGTTTACTTCTCTTTGGGATTATGATATATTGAATAACGCCCCCCCCCAAGATATCCATGATCTAATCCCTGGAACCTATGAATTTATCCTCTGTGGAAACAAAAGACTGCAGATGTGATTAAGAATCTGAGTGGGTCCTAAATGCAATCACGTGTAAGATACAGACAGAGGGAGACATGTACAGAAGTGAAGAAGTCAATGTGACAACAGAGGCAGAGACTGAAGTGATGCAACCATTAGGTAAGAAATGCCAGCAGTCACAAATGCTGGCAGAAGCTGGAAGAGGCAAGAAAAAGATTCTCCCTTAGAGACTCTGAAAGGAGCATGGTCCAGAATCATAAAAGAATAAATTTCTATTGCTTTAAGCCACCAGGATTGTGGGAATTTGTTAAGGAGCCCTAGGAAACTAATACAGGGATAATAAAAGCTTTATGGGGTGTGGAGCATTTTAATAATAGTAGGTAGGATGTACATATAGAGTGAATGGAAGGAGAAAAAAAAGAAAGAAAAAGGGAAGGGAAGCTGAGCATTACAAATGAAGGAAAAGGCAGTGAGACAGAAAATCAAGAGAGATGTAGAAGGGAAAAACAAAGTAGTTCAATTAGTAGGCAAGAGTATATGCTACTTGAAAGTAAGTAATGATACAGATTATTGAGAATCTTGAATGCCAGCCTAAGAAGTTTGAACTTCAATCTCTAGACAGTCAAGATACTCTGCAGCTTGTAAGGACAAGCTGTGGGAGTGTGTGTGTGTGATAGGAGTGGGGACCTGGGAAAAAGTAATAATTATGTGATAAATCCTCTGCATACTGTTCTCTAATTTTTTATTCATCTCCTTCCACCAGAACGTTTAAAGGTTGGGAATGAGTTTTCCCAGGACTCAGAAAAAATTCTGGCATATATGTTTGATAAATGGTAAATGAGTGAATGAAGAATAATGTGCATTTTTTGTTTTAGTAATTATTAAGCATGGTATAGAGTAGAACAGAATACTAAATAGTACTTGAATCACTTTTACTCTTCAAGGTACTGATTAAGATACATTTATAAAAATATATACATTAATATTGAAAGTACATGAGATTTTGTCTCAGTGTGACTAAGCCCAGGGAATACTCCAGAACCAGGACAGCAATTCTAGCTAAACCCAGTCAATTAGAGGTGGTTGTCTGGGATAGCCTTGAGAAGTTAAGGTTGGTGCCATAATTGATTACTAATGTCTTACAGTGTTGGATTAGGAGTAGACACCCAAATGAGTCGTGTTTCCAATTTTATGCTTGCTCCAGAAGTTAGTCATTTGGTTTCCTTAAATTTTCATTTTTATGTCTTCTTATGTGGATTATAGAAAGAAAATTTTCATTTCAATGAAGGTTTCCATTAGTTGAGCATGGTTGATACAAGTTTACTGCATTACATAAAAAAGGAGACAGAGGTTCAGAGGTTTAGAGTCAAGAGGATAAAGGGTTGTTCTGCTTTCTGTATTCTATGATTTCATAATATTAACTATTCTGGCTGGAAAGATAGATTCAACTGCCTGCCTTACAACTCCAGTGTGCGCTTTAAGAGAGGGCTAGCTGTGTGTGTGTTTGCCTCAAACAACATACCCGGTAGGGCCTTGGAGGTGACAAAATCAGCACATGGGTCCGTGAAACCCGGGGGGGGGGGGGGTAGGCGGTGTTACAATTCTGTAAATATTAAATTCCAGAGTTTACGTCGCAAGTTTCAAGACCAGACCCCGAGAGCAGATAAACAGTAGTGGTTGGAAAGTGTCCCACAATCCTCCGCGACCATATGTAGCACCCGCACCTCACGTGAGGGGTGAACCAAAATAATTGCCTTTTAAAAGTTTAAAATATAGTTCAGGAAA
This sequence comes from Vicugna pacos, assembly GCF_048564905.1. Classification (NCBI taxonomy): domain Eukaryota; kingdom Metazoa; phylum Chordata; class Mammalia; order Artiodactyla; family Camelidae; genus Vicugna; species Vicugna pacos. Next base: position 54,701,427 of record NC_132989.1, read on the forward strand.
CGAGATATAAATGCAGACATTACCATACAAGTTTTGTTATCCTTGCTGTTGTAGGTAAGGTATAGTAGAGTATGCATCCTTTTTGTCAGGGTGCAAGCTGTTTACCATACCGCTCCGGTTACATTTTTGTTGACGTGAGGATGAGGCCCAAAGCCCGTGTGGGTAGCTCTCTTAAAGCCATTAAGTCGGGTCTCCCACATCCAACCCGCATAGGTCCGCTCCGAACCATCAAAATTTCCACTTTTCCTGGAAATGCGCGGGAGAAGCGAAGACTACAGGGTTGTCTTCACACGTCACCCCTATCCCCACCCCTACTATGCGCATGCGCACTCCAGAGCCTCGCGGACCAACCGAAACTGAGTACTGAGCAGGCGCAGGAGAGTTCCCTTTAACCACGCTTGTCCCTGTCCGGAGAAAGCGCAGGTAGAAGAGGGACTACTTGTGTGGTTACGTTATCTTTAAGCGCCTTGTTGGTCTGCAGTCCGGTCAGGTTCATTTTCCCCTCTCTCGATGGAATCACTTAGCCTAAAGTAGGAGTTGCTGTTTAGAAAAAAAACCTCTCCTCCCATTAAATTACCACCCTTCTTTGAGAGCCGGGTCGCGTCCTTTGGGCAGCAGGTCCTGACAGATATGAAAAATAAATGGCATAAAGTAGAGACCATTTACTGTCCGCCGGCTCGTTCACATGACAGAATCACTTTATTTAAAAAGTGCTCTGCTTTGTTCCATACTTTTTCCTTCATAATACCTAGAAAACGTTTTATTGCCCCATGTCGGTGAATATGGTCCTTTTTAGTAGCAAGGACCTGTAGTATAAGCCACGCATGCGCGAGCCGCCCGGCAGTTGTGAGGCGCGTGAGACGCGGAGTGCGGATTTCCCTGTGCTCTTCTCGTCTAGTACAGCAGCCTTCCGGCCTGGGTCTGCGTCCGCCATGGGGAAGGTGAATGTGGCCAAGTTGCGTTACATGAGCCGGGATGACTTCAGGGTCCTCACCGCGGTAAGAGGTTCACCATTTCCCCTTATACCCTGTCCTTTTCCACCGCGCGGCCTCTTCCTGTTCCTCCGTTTGCTGGGGGCTGAGCGCGCTCCAGGCCTTGGAACGCAGCCGAGGTTGGGAATAAGGGAAAGAGGACCGGAGAGGCGGATTTTTCAAAAGCCTTTGTTCGGAAGCTTTTATCTCTCCACAGATAGAGCAAAAATCTCTATTCTAATCATTTCCTTTTTTTCTGCTCCCCTTCTCCGGGGTCACGCTCGAATCTCTGTGGCCTGGGAAGCTTCTCTGACCCTGGGGTTCGAATCAGCTGAGAAGGGTTTAAGACTCCTGAAGAGAATTGACAGCAGTGAGTTCCCTACTCACTGAGAGTCAGTCACATAACATTCCTACAGTTTTATTCAGTCAATACATGTATGTCGAGTTTTTAGTAACAGTTTTAAAGAATTTAACGGATACAGGAAAGACGACATCTTGGCAGGCAAATTATCATGAAGTAAACGATAAATAAGAAGGATAATATCAGATAATGTGTTGTGAAAATGATAAAGAGAATAACGAAATAGAAACTATGTGCATCGTTGGGGCAGGTGGTGTGAATACCATTTACAATTGTATAGTTAGAAAAGACTGAGTGCAAGAATCTTGTCTGTTGATTTTTGTAACCAAAGTTTTAAAGCCTTTTTAAAAAGTTGCTGGCACTTGGTAGGTATTGAATAAATATTTGTTAAGTAAAAGAAAGTATGGAGAGCGGGGATAATAACTGAATGGGGATTGCCAGCCCAGTTAAATCCTTGGAAAGAATTGGAGGCAGAGGAAACTGCAGTGGTAAGTGCAAAGGCCCTGAGATAGGAACAGTTTTTGAAGAATGAAAGCCATTGGGGCTGAAGCTTAGTGAGCAAGAGGCTGAATAGTTGGAGTTGTTACTGGAAAAGGTGAGAACCAGATCATGTGCCATAGATAATAGAACCATGCAGGCTTGGTAAAGAATTTGTAATATATTCTAAGTATATGGGAACCACTGAATGTTTTTAAGCAGGAAAGTGACAAAAACTGTTTTTATGATCTTAGTCTTTTTAAAGCACAAAGATTAACACATAGATAACGCATTTGCAGAATAAAACAAATTTATTTAGGAGTTATTATCTTTTGCTTAAATAGGCTATACTTAAGGACTAAACCATCAGAAGCAAATTCAGTGTAAAATTTGGAAGACACTTTTTTTTCCCCATCCTCCTATGGATTCTTAAATTCAGCTGAACTTTCTCTAAATACCAACTGTCACTTCTGAAAGATACATTCCTTCTCTGCTTCCTCAGCACATTCACTCATTCCTTAATGCTCTAACAAATAGGGGAGTCAAAAGAATGTTAGAGACTGGGAGAGACAGAACAAAGCATGGAAGATAAATTAAGTTTAAAGTGTGAGGTTTGGGTTGCAAGATTAAAACGATGCCAGATTTATCTTCCAAAATTTTATTTCTGCAATACTTGTTATTTTTGAAGTTCACCAAGGAATGACCTACTTATTAAATATTTCAGTCTCAGTTGAGTCTCACCAGCTTTGATATCAGTGGCCACCTTTGCTTGACCCTCTTCCCTTTACTTCTCTGGTGCCTACACGTCAGTAATCATAATTTGGCTGCTCTTACCTTTCAGTGTGAACTTCCCTCAAATTCTGTCCCTCATCCCTCCTTTTTCTTCCGTTATCTCTCACTTGCTGATCACATCCATTTCACTGCTTTATCTCTTATCTCTATCAAATAATTGACAGCTTTTTCCCTGTAGTTATGGCTGCATTCCTAAGTTATAGATTAGCCTTGCCAGTTTTCCTTAAACATCTTCATTTGATGTACCGTCCATGAAGGACCTTCCAATACCTCACACACAGTGTGCTCAAGTCAAATTTATCAACTTTGTCTCCCCACTCACTCCTTTCCCAAACTTCATTAAAATAATGATAATAAATACTATTATTATTTTAAAATATTGTTATTATATCTTCTTGTTATTATTATATCTTATTGTTATCTTAAAACCTATTCTTTCTTTTTACTTGAACTTTGATTCTTCATTCCCTTTACCCTCCTACATCCAACGCCAGTCCCTTCCATACTAATTTCTAAAGATCCTTAATTCTTTCCTTCCATTACCATTACTTCTTCCCTGTTCTGGCCTGAACAGTTGTCTTAGTTCTTCAATACACTGCCTCCAGTTTTTGCCTTCTCTAAACCACTTTGCGTATTCCTGCTGGATTAATGTCCTTAAAACAGCTCAGTTTATGTATCTCCCTTGCCTAAACATCTTCGTGAGTTTCCCACTCTCCTCAGTATAAAAATCTAAAACTCCTTGGTCTACGTTTCAGGTCCTTCCATCTCTTACTCAGTAGCATTTTCCAAAATTTTTGTCTTTCTCTGGTAGATCTTGTCTGCTTTTTCTATATTCCTGCATTTCTCAAAGTCAATCTGAAGTGCTGCTTCTTCCTTGAAACTGATTCCCTCAGCTAGCAGTGTGGGTTTTCTGCCCCAAGCCGCCTCTTTTTAAACACTTAACCATTTCTTACCTTGTAACAGAGTTAGATGTGTATACTTACTCCCACAATTAGATAATACATTCTCCAGAGTATTTTCATTTTTTTTAATCCTTCACAGTGCCTCCATATGGCACTTTCTCATTAAATACCTTCTTAATAAATATCTGGAATACCTGTAGCTTTTAAGCACTCACAATTAATACTCTTGAAGTGCATATAATATAGTAGTAGAGAGAGAGAGAGAATATTAATATCAGTGATTGTATACCAAATTGTGATTAAAAATATGTCCAGAGAAGGTAATAATTGTGTCTCAGAATTGGTTGGGTAACTGCATGGTCAAAGAAGTTTGGAGGAGATGTTTACGTTTTCAACAAGGTTTTGGTAGACAGTGGCTCTGTGTTGATTATGATTACGTGTTGATTTCTTCAATTTCAGGTTGAAATGGGCATGAAGAACCATGAAATCGTTCCCTGCAGTTTGGTTGCTTCTATAGCCAGCCTTAAACATGGTGGTTGTAACAAAGTTTTAAGAGAATTAGTGAAACACAAACTCATAGCTTGGGAGCGAACCAAAAGTAAGTATTTGAGGCACCATTTGTGATTTTCCATGTAACTGGCTTCCCCAGAACAGGTATTCTGAAAGGCAAATAGAAACTGCCAGACTAGGAAAGCACTAGACCTAGAACTGAGAACACTTCTACTATGAGCAGTTACAGGACCCACCCAGATCACAGAGGCTAGAAAATAGTTTCTACCTCCTGATAGGGGATTAACAAGAGCAAGTAGATGGAACCATTGTTACTACTATCTTTGGAAAATACAGTCTGCCACAGGACTCTGGCACATTACCTATCAAACTGTCTGTGGTGAGGGATGAATTTCCCGTTTTTCACTTACAACAGATACATACATTCATAAAATAACAATAAAAATAATTACTAAAAAGGGGCAAAATACAGGCACAAATTCCTCCTTATCAGGGTTGAAGGCATAAAATAACTTAGATTGTTATATAAAGTTTTGAACTTAACCACTTCATTTCAGTTCATGTATCTTGTCACAGACTAGTAACAAACATTTATAGACTGGTGTCAGTCTATGAGTTACACTTGAAGTAACACTGCTCTAGGAAAGAAATAAAAATAGCAAGAAATGCCAAACTCATAAGACTGGGTAGCCAGTGTCTTTCCAGCTAAGACTGCCCATGTTTAAATTCTTATGACTTGACTTGATATGACTTGATGGTACAGTGTAACTAAAATATGATCTTTCTCATTTGATTTTGTCTAGCTGTCCAGGGCTATCGATTGACAAATGCAGGCTATGATTACCTAGCTTTGAAAACACTTTCTTCTAGACAGGTGGTTGAGTCTGTTGGAAACCAGATGGGTGTTGGCAAAGAATCCGGTAAGTGCTCATAGTACTATTGAATGCATTTTCTTTGCTTTAGTTTATATTTACCCTTGAGAAAGGATTCGTCTTTTAATTTTTCTATTTTTCTAACTAAACAGTAAATTGGAAAGTTGGTTGGAAGCAGCACAGATTATTAAATTACCCTCTGTTTAGTAGATTGTTGTTTTTTCATAAGTCTGTCACTAGAAGTTAAGTTATAGCAAGAATTAGTTTTTCTCTAGTAAATGAAATCTTTGGCAAATATTTTATTTGCTCTTATTTTAATATCTGATAAATCAGACACATATAATAATTAAAGTAAGTAACACAAGGAAGTACTACAAACCACATTTTTCTATCACAGCAGTATGATCAAAAAGACAAAGCTAGGTATGTGTAGAATACAGGAAAAAAATTCTAAAATAGCATTAAACAAATACTTTTGTATTTGTTTTCTATGTGTGGTAAAAATAAAGGACAGGGAATGATTTTCTTTATGCCATGCCCTCTTACACACTTTTTTATCCTATGTAGTTTATCCTGTATAGATACTTTATTTAAACTGAGAAAGCAAAGTTAAAATTAGAAGTAAAATAAACTATTGGGAAACCTATCCCAAAGGACGTTGTTGTGGTATTGCACATGGTTTGTATGTCTACTATATTAACATCCAGATTATGGTATGTATTTGATAAGTAACATTAGAGGCCTAAATACAGGAGTGTGTGTGTATAAAATGTGCAAAGAGGTAATAAAACACCTCTTTTGAGATACACTTCCTCTTGATTTTTTTGTCCACTTTTTTTAATTTTAAAAAGTTCCTTTTTTAATTTTTAAGAACTTCATTACATGCAAAATGATAAAGTAGAAAAGAGGATACAATAAGAAGTGATTCTTAACTCCTAACCCAGGTCTCAGTCTCCTCTTATTATTTTCCAAAGCCATTACTATTTATTCATTTCTTACATATTTTAGAAATAGTCTATGTAAATACAAGTATATAATGTACTGAAGGCGTATGTATATACATTCCCATGTCATTTTAATCATAGGTGAAAGCAGACAGTACTTAAAATTCTATACCTTGACTTTTTTCGACTTGATGCATCCCTGACCTTTCATATCAGCAGAGATGTCTTTCTCATAGTTGCAGAGTGTTACATTCCCAGAAATTAAATTACTAGAGCTAAAGTTATACACATTTAAAATTTTGATATTACCACATTTCCCTCCAAAAAGTTTGTGCCAAAGCGTAATCCCACCAGTGTGAGATAGGCTGTTTCTCAATAGGAATGTTATTATTGAAATTTCTCATAAGTAATTAGGTCATATTCTAAATGTCACTATTACAAATAACTTACTTTGATAGTTAGAATATTTATGAGAAAATCTGCTCTATTCTTATTATAGGATTATATTCTAACACCGAGTATTTTTTCATTGAAGCAGTTTAAGAACTGAACTTCTCCTTGTCGAAAAGGAAGACATTAATCACTTCTCAAACATGTAGGACACTAAGCAACAATTAGATGTTCTCCCACTAACTTGAACTGAGTATTGAGAATCTTTGAATGCAATAACCTTAGACACATTGCATCCCTGTTTTCTCTTGTAGTAGACATTAATATATGTCATCATTTTGGATTGTAATTAAAATAATTATACTGAATTGTAAGTATTCTGATTATTAGGAAAGATAAAATTTGATACAAATAAAATCAAAGTTAGAAAATTAGAATTGTTTCAATTTACTGGAATAAATGTATAATAGTGTCCCTTTTAAAATTTTGGCTCTAGATATTTACATTGTTGCAAATGAAGAAGGGCAGCAATTTGCTTTAAAGCTTCACAGACTGGGAAGAACCTCTTTTCGAAATCTGAAAAACAAGCGTGATTACCATAAACACAGGCACAGCATGTCTTGGCTCTATTTATCTCGTCTGTCTGCCATGAAAGAATTTGCTTATATGAAGGTATTTTTTAAATAATTTTACATTCTTTAACCAAATGGTATGTACAGTGGAAAGGCTGTAGTGACCAGCATCAGTCTGTTGCCTCTACATCTCCCTTCCTGCTGTCCCAATCCTTACACAGTCACTTTTAACTGTTGACTATTTCTCTTACTTGTTTTTCTGGTGATTTCCTTCCACTAGAAGGTATTTTTAACACAAATGCATAAAGGACACTTGTATTCTACAATATTAACAAGGTAGAGTAGCCTGAAATAGTTAATGGTATAATTGCCTCACAAGTGTGTATGTGTGAATGTGTACCTATTCAGTGTATATAACTATACATATATCTATCTCTAATTGAAAACAACAGATAATTACCCTCTGTAGAATCCTTAGTGTCTCAGATAAGTTGACTAGTATTTTTTTTTCACATAATGGAAGAAATGTCAATTTATGAATTTGTGTATATGTTAGAAATGGTAAAAATCTTTAACCTCTTACCTTCCAAATTATATTCAGCATAGATGCATTAAATAGCTTTAATAGTAACAAATGAAATACCTTTGCTAATAATTTAAACAGAAAATAACATTGCATTTTTATTATTCTCATTAGGATTTGTTATAACTTACCTTTCTAAAAGTTTGAATGATTAAAATCGCTCCATTGCATGACTAGTTGTTTCTTGGGAGTTTCAGTTTGGTGTTCTACCAGTAGGTTATTTTAATTCATGTGCTTAGATTTTTAGTAATCATTAGGGAAGACTCTTCAAGGTAGTAGAAATCAGTGTGATATCGATATCATACATGCTATGTGTTTTTTGTCTTGTGTCAATGACTTGTGTCCTACAATAGTCAATCAGTAAATAGGCAGTTTGGTAGGGCTTGTTCCACATTTTCCCCAAACTATAATTAGGTGTTTTCTTGGTGTATTTCTATGAAGGTACAGGAATAGAGCCTATTTGTGCATAAATATGCTTGTTAGATTTATTCTCTCTTTTCCTAAGAGAAACTAAGATTGAGCTATATAACTAAGGATTAAGCTACAGCACAAGGGCTAGACCACTATGACAATAGTTAAGGTTGTTATATGCTATTGAGCGGCCACGGTTTTGCCACGTTCAAAACCATGTGGATTTAGGGGCTCTGATTGGTGTGCACAGGCCTGGAACAGAAGCCAGGGGTTCGCAGCCCAGGGCTCCTGCGGCTAGTTGTCCCAGCCTCCTGGGACTTTGGCTTGCCCAGCTCCTGGCAAGGGTTGTCCAGGGATGCCACTTGGCTGCCTTCTCTTTTTGGGGTGGGGAGATAATTAGGTTTATTTATTTTTAGAAGAGCTACTGGGGATTGAACCTGGAACCTCCCCAGGGACTTGAGCTATACTCTCCACCCTCGGCTGCTTTCCACAGGGAACTTACCCTGCTGAGCCTGCTGCCTGAATAGGATGGAACGGGACCCCCGGAGGAGTTCTGTGAGAGGCCTGTTGGAGGCAGGGAGGGAAGGCAGGATGGAGCAGGTTGGGGGCATGGTGGGTAGGCAGCCCCAGGCACTAGGGACCTTGGTGCTGTAGCCCTTGAGGAGGCACGTTCCCTGGGGTGCACGGGAAATAGGGTGGTTGGAACATCTGTAAGTTATAGCTCCAGTCGAGCCCATGTGGACTGAATGTTCCACAAACCGAGACCCGCTTGAATCAGGGCTGGGTAGGCACTGAGCCCAGAATGCTGAGTTGTCTGGATCCCCACAGTCCTTGGAGTGACATTGGGCTGGCTTTCTGTTTCCACTCCTTAGCCAGGGCTGACTCCTCCTTGCTTGGTAATTGAGGCTTTAGGTGCTCTGTCACCAAGTGGAATTAGCTTTTCTCTTTTGCAGTTCTGTCTGATTGTATTCTTGGACTGCGTAGAAGTGTCAGAAATGAGTTCTGATGTGTGTAGCTGGAAAATTAAAGCTAACATTTAGCTGTATAAAAGAAATTAATCTTTGCCTTCATTTACTGTACAAGGTATCTGCAGTCAGTCTAGCAATTAGACTTTTATCTACATTATCTGATTTTCTTCAGACATTCCTTGAGTTTTTAAGACATGTTCAGCTAGTATTCCATAGTCAGGAAAATTGCAATAGTAGGGAATGGATATGATCAGACTAAATAGATGTAGCAGTATAGGTGTTTTGAAACAAGATTACTGTGGGTTGGATGACTGAGAAGGGAGGAAATTGTGGCAACAAACTTACTTCAGTAAGTTTGATGAAGGGAGCATTTAGGTGAGAGTGTATGGTTAATATCTCATAGGTGATGTGCATTATATTTTATATACATGAAAAAATGTGTATATATGAGGGAAAAAAATGTGCTTCAGTAGAAAACTTCACAGTCTAGATTCCACCTTGACAATACCTCTTGGATTATCTGATTCTAAGGAATGTACACAGCTGTGTAAACTGTAGATGACTAATGTCAATACTGAATAATTTTGTCTATGAACATGAAAACTCTGTCCTGTTAGAGGTTCAGTGGAAGTTTTGCCTCATGTCTGTTCATTTCAACATTCCTGATCTATTAATGTGTCTGATTTAGGGACTTTCTTTATCTACCATCTGCCTGGTTCCTTTGTGAGTTAAATAAAATCTTAAACCATGAAAAAATAAATGTGGATTTAAAAATAAAAAATTTACAGCCAAGCAAACAAAAATCTTTAGGGAGTGGGAAGTAGTTCACCTCCTGTCCAAAGAAGGTAGGAAGTTGAGTAGACAGCCTCTCAAAATTAACCCTGTTAATAAGCATATATTGAGTATCAGCTGTGTGCTTACAACTGTATTTAGTAGGTTAGGGTGAAGGGTGGATACCAAAGGAATAACAAATGCATTCTGTCCTAAAGTTGGGAAGATAACACGAACAGATAAACAACAGTTTAGAAGTCAAATTATATGTTGAGTTTAGAGAAACTTCTGTAGAGCAGAGTAATTGATGAAGGAGATTTCATAACTGTGTGGGAGTTGAGTAGTCATGGAGTTGCATATGATTTGTCTATTAGGAAAAGACAGGAAGACAGTGTAATTAGAAGAGGAGCCAGTATGACAGACATGAATGTCAGTGTGAGCTCTTTGTGTATAGGTGACAGTCATTGTGGTGACTATCTTGATCACACTCCACTGAATGTTTATTATACGGAGTATTGGGTGAACTAGAACTGGGTACGTGTATTAAAGAGAGTTTTAAAAACTAGGAAAAGTTCAGACTAAAATCAGTATTTACAGCCATTGTGGTTTTTTTTTTTTTTTTTTTTTTTTTTTTTTTTTTTTTTTTTTTTTTTTTTTTAATGGAGCGTTGACTTAAGCATCTTTGTTGGTACTAGTACACAGAATAAAGGTTTGTTGTGGTGGCATGAGCTGGAACCACTGTTGGTATGATCAGGTATAAATGACAAAGGCCTGCTTAGAAATGGTGGCTTTCCAAATGGCAGAGGGCATAAATCTAAGATATTTTGAAGGCAGTAATAACAACAGGACTTTGTAAGTAATAGGATAGAAAAAGTTAAGTATAGGGGGGAAAATGGATTTATTGTTGGTAGGTAGTAACATTTGACTCAGACTACTGCAGTGTTCCTGTTTCTCACATAATATTTGTGGTCTGGAGAAAAAGATCAGTATTCTGTAAGCTAAAATGCCTAATCTATCAGAGTATTTCATTTCTTGATACATCAAAAGACAGAATAGTTCCTCAATCATAATTTTGTTTCAGTTTGAATTTTTTAAGCAATAAATGGCAGACACTTACAAAATAGAAGAAGATATACATATCCTAAGATCCTATACTTCTTGAAGGCAGAGACATTTTCACACTCATTTTTGTAACCCTAGTAAATAACCCTAGTTATTTCTTAAGTGTCCAGTAAATGAATGTTCTGTGAAGAAATGAGTTAAGTAAACTGATTTACAATTTTATGTATAGCCCATTCTGTGTTGTAAATAAGCCATACATAAATAATCACGTGCTAGCTGTTATTTTGTAAAGGCTTATACATTTTTCTTCTTGTTGTGGACAGATACATTTACTTTTATTGTTACCTAAAAATTAATGACCTCCTCATTAGTTTTTACCTGTTTTCCTGTTTTAGGCATTGTATGAAAGGAACTTTCCAGTTCCAAAGCCAGTTGATTATAATCGCCATGCAGTGGTCATGGAACTCATAAATGGCTATCCTCTGTAAGTAGGTGTTATTCTTGAAACCTCGAGTCCTAAAAAATAATTGTAAGTTTTAGTTTTTTAAGAAGTTTTTTTTCGGTAAGTGGAATATTGCTTCTGGGAGGTTGGAAATTAACATGAAGCAGTAAACTTAAAGGCAAATTGAAAATTCAGTTTCATTCTGACAGTATGTTTTTTGTAATCTTTGTGATTAACAGTCTAGTAGTATGTGCCAAGCACTATTCTAGGCTCCACAGTAAACAAAACAAAGTCTCTGCCCTCATAGAGCTAGCTTTCTGATGGAAGGAGAAGTGCATTAAATAGCTAAACAAGGAAATTTATGGTACATCAGATGGTAGTAGATGCTGTGGATGAAAATAAAGCATGGAGCAAGGGTCACAGGAAGTACTGAGGTAGGTGTAGGAGGCTACTGTTTTACATGGGGTGATCAGGAAAAGTCTCATTGATAAGGGGATTTTTGAGCAGAGTCCTAAAAGAAGTGAGAGAGGGGATCATGCAGATATCTAAGAACATTCCAGACAGGGGCAAGAGCAAGTACATAAGTCCTGGAATGGGAGCATGCCTTCATGTTCACGTGCAGTGAGGAGGCCATTGTGGCTGGAGCTGAGTGGGTAGGGGAGAAATTGTAAGTAATGACATCAGTGAGGCAGCAGGCAACCAGATTGTGTAGGGTTTGTAGGCCATTGCAAAGGTGTTTTATTTATTTATCTGTTTGTTTGTTTACTTATTTTGTGGAGGGGATATATATGACAGATAACTGTAAATTTAATGTTACACATTTATGTATGTGTAATGTGATTGGCATTGTAGCAGTAGCACAAGGACTTTTATTTTGATTGAGACAGGAAGCCATTGGAAGATTTCAGATTAAAAAGACACATGATTTGACTAATGTTTAATGTTACTCTGGCTGTGGCTGCTGTATTGCAAATAGACTGAAAGACTAGGATAGGATTAAGAAGAAAAATTAGGAGATTATTATAATAATCCAGACAAGAAGTGATTTTAGATTAGATCAGAATGGTAGGTGTGAAGTTGATGAAAAGTCAAGATTCTGGATATGTTTTACAGTTGGGGTGTACATGATTTGTTTGGGATTGGATATTATTATGAAGGAAGGAGCAGAGGAGGATAATACCAAGGTTTGCGGCTTGAATAATGAATTAATTGGAGGGATAAAGTTGCAATTTACAGAAATGGGAAAGACTGCAGAAGGACAGTTTAGAGTTGGAGGGGGAGGCAGAATCAGAGATTCTATTTGGGACATGGTAAGTTTGAGATGCCTAGAAGTTCAGAGAAGTCTAGATTGAAGTTGGTGTATGAGCCTGGATGAGATCACCAAGGATGGTTAATACAGTAGGTTTTAAGATTAACCTTTGAGGAGCCCCAAAATTTATTGTTCAGGAAAAAAATTGAAGAACTAGCCAAAAAGACTAGGAAGGAATGATCAGTGCAGAAAAAAGACAGCTTGAAGAGTTGGTACACCAAGAGTCAAGTAAAGACAGTGTTTCAAACAGGGGGAGGAGGTTAACTGACAGACCAGATATGATGGAGATTGAGAACTGATCATTGGATTTAGTAACATGAAAGTCATTGGTAGTCTTGACAAGATATTTCATTGGAACAAGGAGGATGAAAGCCTGTTTGAAATGGGTTCACAAGGGTGAGAAGGAAAAAATGGGAGAAGGAACATGTAGAGGAATTTAAAGAAGATTGAAGAAAGGATATGGTAGTGGAAAGAAGATACAGAATAGAGATGGGCTGTGGTGTTTTGTTTTGTTTTGTTTTTTAAGAGCTGTTATATCGTATCTGTATGCTGATAGGAATGAAGAGAAAGCTGCTAGGGAGACATGGAATGGAAATAATATTTATATATAAATACACACATACTTGCTTTCATTAAAATGATAAATGAGTGCCTGTTTTCATACTTGAAATACTTTCAGATGTCAGATACACCATATTGAAGATCCTGCATCCGTATATGATGAAGCTATGGAACTAATTGTTAAGCTTGCAAATCATGGACTAATTCATGGAGATTTCAATGAATTCAATCTCATTTTGGATAAAGATGACCACATCACCATGATTGATTTTCCACAAATGGTTTCAACATCTCATCCCAATGCTGAGTGGTATATTCGGGATGTGGGTGTGTTTATGTGTGGTGCAGTCATTTTTTTAGTCATAATTTTTCAGCTTTGTAATACTGCCATTTGGGTCAATAACAGGTTTAAAGTGACTGACAAAAATCTAAAAATTGGGGGGTTTATTAAAGGATATCAAACTACTAGGATTTTCTCCCTAAGAAATTTTCTTATTCCTCAGTATTTTAAAGTGGGGGAAAAAATGTCCTTTGATCCTGTTTTTAAAACCTATTCATTAAATTTATGCTGTATATTAGAAATATGAAGAAACTGCCTACTTTTATAAATCATCAAAAGATTTTGAATTACCCTTGTAATCTGACAGACTTTTGAAAGTCAAACTTTCTTAGCAATGAAACTCTATTCAAACTAACTTTTAGGTGGAAGCCCAGTTTTTAAAACAAATAAAAGCTTGCTCAGAAGAAGTAGGGACATGAAGAGGGGAGCCCTAGAACCCCATCCTCTCTGCCCTTTTCTCTCTGCTCCCTGGTTGTCTCCAAGAGAGTTCATGAAGCATAATTTAATAATTTTTTATGACTTTAGTAAAAGTTGTGGTTTTGTACAGACTCAGTTGCCAGAACAATAACATCTCTCATGTCGTTTTTAGCTTTTGTTTTATTAAGAGAAAGGAATTCACATAAAACTTCATCCCTGAGACAGGACTGGATCACTTTATATACTGTGGTAGTCTTATTTCTCACATTTCTTAACCATTTAAACCATCCAGGTTGTGAGATATGATTGAATTATTTTCCTTTATGTGTTTGTATTCTATGATGCAATTGAGCATAATTAAATTAAGGCTGAGAATTTTTTTCTCCTGTTCCAAGTTAATAATATGAAAAAATTTCTCTTTTTCCTCAAAGATAATAACCATTATCACTGATATAATAGATTATATTCATTCTTGCAAAGTTTGAGCTTTCTTGGTGCTTTTAATTAGAAGATGTTTATACTTATTTTAGGGGAAAAATGTCTTTTAAAAATGAATTTAAGGAATATTTCCAAACAAACAATACTAGTAGGTTAATGCCTGGCACTTGGGTGGTTAATATATCTTTGGATGATGACTAATTACCTCTTTTATTAATGTGGAGTAATATAGTCATAAAATAAAGGAATATCTAGGAACCACCAGAATTAGAGAAGGAAACAATGACACATTAAGACATTCTAAGTTTAAGCTGCATTATCCTCTAGGGAGACATTGTGATTTACCTTGAAATTTTATGGACAAGTACTTGGGTAAAGGAGTTGCACTAAACACTAGAGATTAAAATACAAATAATACCTATCTCTGCTTTTGAAGAAGTTATTATCTAATAGATGAGACATAAAGATATGTAAAAAGATAATTTTAAAATAATTTGAGGTTTTTCCCAGGGTACCCTAAGAGGAAAGAATAGTGGCATTGTCTTCCTACTTCCAAACTTTATCTTTCTCTAAAATAATTTAGTTAAAATTCAAGGAGAGAGTCAATTCCATGTCATCCGGTCTGTTAATTCTCCCTCTCTGAAAACCTAGAGAATTCAATCTATTCTTGCTACCTTATCGTAGCTTAAAAAGCAACCTCATATTTAGAGATTCTTCCTCTCCTGGTCCAGATTAACATGTCTTCAGATCACTATAAACCACAGTATTATTTATCTCTTTTAGATATTTATTGCATATCAGCTGATGGATATTAAACATAGATAAACATAACATTCGTTAGTCCCCATACTTTTTCTAATGAGTCACTAGTCTATTTTTATCTTCAGCTTTCCCAGTTGACTACAGGTTCTAGTGGACATAGCTGATGAAAAGTATAACCAGATACACTGGAAACTAAACAGGAAAACTGGAAATGTGCCTGCAAACTATAGGCCCTTAGGTCTTTTTTGGGGATTTGTGCTTTTCATTTCTTCCTATGTCTGTCATAGTATGAGAAAATTTGAGTTTTCTAACCATAGGAACTGTATGCTATTGACAGTTTATATTCCTTGTTAGTTCCTCTGCTTTTAGTTTTAGTTTTGGAAACACACTGGCAACTTAGTTGTTTTTTTGGAATTACAGTTATTTCTCTTTTGTGTAGGAGTAGGAGTGTCATAATAAGGTGTTGTCATTGGCTAAAAAAGAAAAAGTTGAGTAACAAAAGCTATATAAAAAATGTTTCTTGCTTTTACAGGTATTTTGATAGAGACGTTAAATGCATTAGAGATTTCTTCATGAAACGTTTCAGCTATGAAAGTGAGCTTTTTCCAACCTTTAGTGATATCAGGTTTGTATACTATATTGCTTAAAATAATAGAGTTCTGTTTAAATACCAGATTTATTTCATTCTAAAAGTTAACACTTTCATCTAAAAAAATTTCAAGTAGTGACCTTTGACACATAACCATTGTTGAGTATCATTGCTGTGTGGTATATAAGTGAACTTAAACACTAGATAATGCCTGCCCATGGTCCATTAAAATTACTGAATTTGGTAGAGAAACATGCCTAGTTTCTAATAAATTCAGAAACATTTATTCAATATAGGATACTGTGTAAATAACCCATTTTTAAGAATCAAATGTTGATCAGAATTAGTGTTTTTTCTTTACTAACTATAGGAGCTGTCTTTAATTGATTCATGGAGTGTAATTACACATACATCCTCAAAGCCAAATTTTCTCATTTTATATTCTTAGTTAAGATACTGTTTTCTGATTTGGGACGATTGACTTAACCTAAAGAAAAAAAATGTTTAGCCCTCTTGAAATAAAAGTTAATTTATATCAACTGAAGTTTCTAAAACTGTTTTTATGAATATCTTTCGCTTTTCACAGCCATTTCATTCCTAAGTGACAGCAAGCATATGTCTTTTTCATTTGTATTCTTAAGTGATTTAAGTATTACATTTTAGGCAGAGAAAATCCTTTAAAATATATAAACTGTTAAATTCACTTGAGAACCATAATTTATCAGAATAATAATTATTTATCTATGTCAGATGGATTTTTTTTCCTCTCTAAATGCTTGATGTTCTTTTTTTCATAGGAGGGAGGACTCTCTTGATGTAGAGGTTTCTGCCAGTGGCTACACAAAGGAAATGCAGGCAGATGATGAACTACTTCATCCAGTAGGTCCAGATGATAAAAATATTGAAACTGAGGAGGAATCTGAATTCTCATTTTCTGATGAAGAGGTGTCAGAAAAAGCAAAGGATTGTTGGTCAGAGAATGAAAGTGGACTGAACACTATAGATGATTGCTATTGCAGATCATCTGGAGACCTTGAGCAAATAAAGGAAGACAGTTTGTCAGAGGAGAGTGCTGATCCACACAGTTTTGAAATGACTGAATTCAGTCAAGCTTTAGAAGAAGTAAAAAGGCAGATTGTTGAAAACAATTCTATAACTGAGTTTTCTGGGGAGGCTAAAAATGACACCAGGCAAGATGGTCAAGGAGGAATCCCCATGGGCTCTGAGGAGGATGAAAATGAGTGCCCCCATCTGATTGCCTTGTCATCATTAAACAAAGAATTCCAGCCTTTCAGGTAGATTTCTGTTGATTAGTTTTCTACTTTAATTTAAAGACCTATGCTTTTGATTCTGGTAAATATTGTTTTCATATGGGGTGACAGCTGTATTCTGTACCATTGTATGCAAAACAAAAGCAAATAACTTTTGTTTTTAAAATTTAAGTTACCCTCAGCATTTGACGTGATCCCATATAGCCTACTGATTTAATTTTATGCAGTTCTGCTTTAAAATACAAACTGGTTACTTTCAAATATTTAATACAGATCTCTTGATAAGTTAATCAGATTTTAAATGGGTATATTTTTACAATTATTCATCTTATGTATGTTTGATTAATGTTTAGTTCAATAAACATGTAGTAAATGTTCTCTTAAAATATCTGCTTGCAGTGAATTTTCTCTGGTACTTTGAACTCTGGTACTTTGTTCCTTATTTGTTTATGTACAGTTAAAATTAATGTATCACTTTTCTTTTAAGAATTTTTTTCAAATATTAATGAATCAGGCTTAGCTTAGACTTGCAAAAGATCTAAAATTTCATTTTTGGATTTAGAATAGCTTATCCAGAATCAAACAACTATAGTTTAATGAAAGATGGTTTGATTTCTTTCAAAGTAGTAATAGGACAAAAATATTCAACAATACTTTTATTAGTCATTTGTCAATGCATATTTTTATATCCTAAGGCAGACTTTATCTTTATAGCTTTATTGTGAAGCCAAACATGAGAATTTTGTTCCTTTTCCATATATCTGTATCTTGAGACTCAGGGCTATTACCACTTGAATACTAAACATGTAAAATTAAAATTAAGGATGGCAATGGCTTGTGATGTTGAGTAAGTAATAGAAGAAACTACATAGCTTAAATAATTTTCTCAGCACAAACTAATTCTCAGTATTGAACACATGTTGGGCAAAATTTTTTGTTATTCAAAGTGGAAGCAGCAGATGGTGCTGAAAAATACTGCCTATAAGGAGTTAATATTGTCTGAATTTCCTATACATTGTATACATTAAAACTTTGAATAATGTGTAGAACAAGTTAGTTTCCATCGTTGCAGTTTTTCTACCCATAGAATACTGTCTCTGTTCTCATTACATCTACTGAAAAGTCAGGGATGTGTTCCAAGGATTTAGATTGTGAGAGGTAGCTTTGTTTCTAGTTCACTGAAAGAAGAGGAGAACATAAGTGGAAAGGAGACAAATGAATTGTGGGAAAGTGATAATAAATTTTGATGGCTGAAGCATTCTACCCTTTTGAAATCTTGATAGTGACTATCAGAAAGCTAAAAATGAAAACTGTTAATAGATTGGGCTGAATTGTGGGTAACTTTACTTCTACCCTCATAAATTTTAAACCATCATGTAAGGAATGATGTAAATTAATCGAGCATAATTAACTATTAAAAATTAACTGGATAAATTTTGATTTCTGTTTTAATTTTAGAGACGAAGAAAATATGGAAGATACTAAACAATATAGAGCAAGAACTCTGAGTGTTACTTCCGCGAGCAGTATTTTAAGCTGTTCAACAATTCCTCCGGTAACTATTTATTCAATGTTTTCCAAATGTTTATTAGGTCACTACCATAACAGGTTACTGAACTCAGGCACTGTGAGAATTACATGATGTACAAGACCACCTTGGCCATTTAGACTGCACATGTTAACAGTGTGAAAATATAAGACATACAAATTTAGTAAAAAAGAGAGTTTGTTTTTAGCTGGAATGATCAGAGATTTCAGGGAAAGAGCTGCATGTAAATTAGCTTGAACTTGAAGGAGTAAAAAAATCATAGAAATTTAGGTCCCGGGGGACATTAAAAATTCTCGTGTGGTCTCATCCCTGCATTTTATCAGTTAGGACATTGAGACCCAGACAAGTTATATGACTTTGCTAAAGGTTCCTCAGCTAGTGACAGCACTGGAACTGATAAGTGAAGATGCTCATGCTTCACTGGCTAGCTTGTTCTTAAATTTTGAAAGAGAAAAATAGGTAATGTAAAACTTCTGGTATCTCAAGCTTTTGTTGGACATTTAGCAGCAATGTCCAAAAGAAATTGCATAAGGGACATTTTCTGGACAGGATAATGAACACATAGTCCATTTCCTACTGAGAAGTTTTTCTGCCTACCAGCCTTCTCTAGGGGCTACCCAGGAGGAAGAATCAGTTTGTTTCCTTTGTAGATTTTAAGCAGAGACATAAAATTACGTAACTGGTGTATTGTGTGTTTTTCCTTCTGGCTAAAAGTACTAAGTTGAATAATACCATTGAAACTAGTTTTTAGTGATAACTTTACTTAAAATGAGCAAGAGAAGAAAAACAGTTTAGAAGGTAGAAGGGAGGAAATAAAATTATTGGAAAGTGAATTCAAAAGAAAAGAACTTTTTTTCCCTAAACTTCTCATTTTTACAGTTCATATATATTGTTAATAAGTTAAAAATGTATGCTCTGTGGTGGGTAATAGGGGACATTTGCAAAGTTAAATCAGAATTATCAAATAAGCTAAAAATAACAGTACTGTGTTTTGTAATATAGTGCATTCTTAGTAATTCTGGGGTTTTTGCTCAATAATAGAAAGATTAGAACTTGTCAGACTAAAAGAATAAAATTCTATAAATGCACTGATTTCATATACTCTTTTCTCATGGCCTCATAACTCACCTGATTTTGTGGACATAAAATTTAAATCTGTGAAATCTTTGAAACAGCTGTTAATTATGATAAGTGAGATCTCCAATGAAGTATTATCACCCATCTTTATTAAGAATTTCTCACATTTGATGATTGCCTGTCCACTCTTGGCTTTGATATTTTCTGTACTTACTGAGATTTATTTACCCTCCTTTGATTTCTCAGATTCAAAACACAAGTGCTTTTATATCTAATTACAGTGGTACAAAATTGGCAGTTACATCTAAAGAAAAGTTGGATTGCTAACTCCTGCTATTTCCTCAAATTCTAGGTGATGCTCTCTACTGTATATAAGGATGGTGACTGTAACATTGTCTTTTGGTTTTGATTTACCCTTTTTAACTTACAGCTAACAGCAGAAACTTTTTAAAATGGAATCAAGCCTATAATGACTTGCATTATAAAATACAAATCTACCTTTAGTCTAAGGGGAAAAAAGATCTTTTCAGCCTAGCTTGATCAAAAAGATTTCCCTCTTATCATTGGAAAGAAATTGACCATATTAACTTAACATTCGTTTGAAAATTTGGTCACATTGTTATTCTTGAGATCATATTCCATTTTGTTAAAAGGTTAGGAGAAAACAAACTCTTTATTACCTTTATTAATTTGATGATTGTTGCTTTTGTGTCTGCAAAAGTGTTCTTTAAAATCAAAATTGTTTTCCTCTTTAAAATACTTCTGTAGATCCCTGTTTGTTGGCAAAGTTGCCATTTACGAGCCATATTTTTTTCTAGTATGTAACAATTAAATTATAATTAACCTTTAAGGTATGTTGTTTTTAAATAAATATATACACGGCCACCATCAACAATAGCAAAACGTCAATAAAGTACATGATTTTTATATGTACTCCCTGAAATAATACACAAGTACAGTTGACCCTTGAACAACCCAGGTTTGAACTATGTGGATTCACTTATATGCAGATTTTTTTCAATAGTAAATGCTACAGTACTACATGATCTGCAGTTGCTTGAGTCCGCAGCCGCAGAGGAACCTCTGATGTGATATATATGGCTGACTGTAAATTATACTCAGATTTTTTATTGCGCAGCCAATTGGTGCCCATAACACCCTCATTGTTCAAGGGTCAGCTGCATTTCCCACTTTATCATTTTTTTAAAAATGGACTAATGTGGATTTTCCCCCCTTTTTCTAACGTGAAAATTACGTAGGACTTGTAAATTGTTCTGGATTAGGAGTAAGTACATGCATAGTAATCTATTATTTCCTTACTTTCTTTAGATTCTTGATAAGATTATTTTGTGGTCTCATTGAAGTAAAGAACCAAGGGGAAATTCATGTAGAATATTTAGAAAAGAGATTGATTTTTATTTTCTTGGGACTACTCTGGAGGCCTCTGTCGAACTCCTCTGGTTAAATGTGGTGCGTGCTCTACCCTAGTTGCCTAGTTGCCCTAGTCTCCTTTCCTTGTTCCATCTCTTTTTTTTCTTACCTTGTTTACTTCTTTATCTGGTAGTATGGATTTTAATAATTACTTGGGTGAATTTGGTAGGGGACTTTTTATTACAAAAAAGTTCTTTTTATCCTGTCCTCACACTTGATTGTGAATTTAAGTATTAGAGTTGTGATTTGGAAATAATTTTCCTTCAGAATTCTGAAGGTATTGCACTGTTGTCTTTGTGGTATTTAAGGTGATACTGTTATGATTAAAGATTCTAGTCTCTTGCTGGAGTCAGGAGGCTGTAATAGTTGCATGGATTCCTGAGCTAGAGAAGGGTCCTAGAGGCCAGTCACTCCTATGTTAAACTTTCAATCCTAATGGTTTCAATTCTGAAACTTCTGGAATACCATCCAGGTCCTTCTAATACTCTGGCCTTCCTGGAACTGGATCTTGCGAGGGTATCAGCCTCTGCAGGAACTTCAATTCTGATTCTTCTGTTTCCCTTTCTTTTCTCTTATATTTCCTCCATCAAGAATAATTAGACTAAAGTTAAGAGGGATAACTTGTTAAAGCCTGTCCTGTCTTCCTAACTATGTAAAATAATCCAAAGCCTGCATTTAACTTATCTGATCCAGAGTTTTATTTTCTACATATACGGTCCAAGAAACTAGTTTTTATAGACCCTTTTTACCTTTCAAATCCATTAATTTTTAATTATTTTCAACTTGACAGATTGTTAATAAATGATTCTTTGTGCCTCACATAAGGTGGAGCATATTAAGAGACATCCTTGCTTCAGCCTTTTCAGTGTTTTCAGTTTAGTGTTTAACTTCTCTTTTTTCAGGAGACAAGTTGGATGATGCAGGTTATATACAATTGAATAATAGCTGAAGTACTTCAGAGGGGAAAAAAAAAGTTACTGTGAATGGAATGTGCAGATTTTTTTCCTTACAAGTCATGTGACATTGACAGCCTTAAGTGATAAGAATTTATGATTATTCACCATGTGAAAACAAGCTGTTTCTCCCATAAAGTGTATGAGGACTTTTCCATGGCTAACTGCTGCCATCAGGTCATTTCTACACCTAAAGTTATGAAGGCACTCTTGAATATATTTTGACCAGTAGAAAATGCTTTCAAACATAATTTTCGATTACAAATCCATGCCTACTTTTACCTAGAAAACAAAGAAATAAGCAGGGGTTTGTTTGTTTTAAATCTTGTTGGGTTTTGCTTTTGGGATTTTTTTGGGTTTTGGTTGGTTGGTTGATTAGTTTTTCCCAGTTTTCCTGATAGACACTAGGTGGTGCTATGATGATTTGTTATTCAGAGAATTGTGGCAATGTACTCCTTTTGCTATAATCTCTATTTCTATTAGGAATTTAATTCCACATCTTCTATAACAGTTTAGTGTTTTATTTTATTGCTTGTACATTTAGTACTGTCAGTGTTTCGAATCTTTAAAACTCATGCTTTTAACAGAAATTTGAGGAATATTATCACTGTAGATCTTTCTTTCATTGAATATTTACTCCTTATCAGAATGGTTAGTTATCTGTGATACTAATTCATGAAATCTTTCCAGGAATTGGTGAAACAGAAGGTGAAACGTCAGTTGACAAAACAGCAAAAATCAGCTGTCAGACGTCGATTGCAGAAAGGAGAAGCAAATATATTTACCAAGCAACGGAGAGAAAACATGCAAAATATTAAATCAAGTTTGGAAGCAGCTAGCTTTTGGGGAGAATAATATATATAAGATCTTGAAAGTTTTCCAAAAATTTACTATGTCCATTTTTTAGCCACCTTTAGTATTTTTTTGGACCAAGGCAGATATACATAAATAGATAAAATAAACCCTCTTTCATTGATAAATTTGACTCATTCAATACATGTCTTCTAAAGAATAACTATGGTAATTCTGCTAAAGCAATCCAATTTTCCAAGTAATTTCTATTAGGAATATACAAGGTTTTGGTTTTTTTTAATCTAAATATCACTTTTTGTTGTTGTTGTTCTCTACCAAAAGCAGTTAGATTTGTTTGGTTTCATAATAACAGCTTTTCCACTACTAGTGGAAACAACCTTAGGCAAATCATAGTTTTTCCCTCTATCTCCCCTTCTCTCTGTTAAAATTTATAACTACTTTGTAACATTGTTTTGAGCATTACATGAGATAGTGCTCAGAAAGCACTTAGAACAATGCCTAGCACTTTAAGGTATAGCTATTGGAATGATAATTATAATGAAGTTTATCTTTCTGAAAGTCTGCTAACAGCTTGGTTGCATTTTATGTAGCCACTGGAAGAATTTACTGCCATCTGTTTTTTTAGTCTCTAGTTTTAAGGATAAGCCAATAATGCCCTAATTTTGTTTTCTGCTGCTTTAGTTGGTAATGTGGTCATGGGAACAGAAACTTAAGATAGTCCTACCATGGTTTTTACAGTTCCCAGTTTTTATGCAGCCTGAGCAGAAGTAGAAGAGTTAGGGGTGGAGGGAGGTAGAAGAGATGAGGAGTGAAAAGTTGTTTCCGATAGTTTTAGCTGGGAGAGTCTAGATATTTTTTGCGTCAACATTAGCAAATGTATTTGACCTTTAAACAATATGGGTTTGAACTGAAAGGGTCCACTTATACACAGATTTTTTTTCAATAAATGCATACTACCGTACTGCGTGATCTGAGATTGGCTGTATCTGCAGATAAGGGAGGGCTGGCTGTAAAGTTATAGGTAGGTTTTCAACTGGGTGGGGGTCAGCACCTCTAAATCCCACGTTCAAGGATCAACTGTACTCACTGAGTGTAGGAAAGAAAGAAAATACGTAAGATATGGTTTCTGCCTCAAAACTATAATCCAGTGAGAGGTGAAAGTGAGCGTTTCAGTATGTGTCCCTAATGGTAGTGTAGGTCTATTGAGTATCAGCATCACCCAGTAGGCCAGAAGAGAGACATCCCCTGCATTGAAAAATGGCCACTAGATGGCAGTGTCACCCCACAGTCACCAGACAGGAGATCCTTAAATTACTTGCATTGGTGGTTATGATCGGCCAGGAGAAATCACAGATTGTTTTCCGAGATTGATAAAAACAGCAGATACCCTTTCACCTTTGCAAAATTAATTCTACTGGCCATTTGAAATAAATGAATCAAAAAAAAAAGCTTACTGTAATCTGCTGTTGGTAGAAGAGATCTGGCCTACATTAGGAAGGAAAACGCATGTTCACATCAGTTTTCCAAGTGCTTGGTGTTGTGTAAGGTGATAGCAGGGGAAGGAGTACACAGATTTTTAATATAAAACTTTTGTTGACAGAAGGTCTCTTGGAGAGACATGAATAAACACAGCAGTTACATGACAATACAAAGTAGACTATACTAAAGAGCTTGATATCATTGCTCTAGTACTCAGGAAATTCCAAGGACAGACAGTAGGTAAGTAAAAGGCCAGAGTGATTTGGTAGGTTGTTTGGGGAAAGGGGATTTGGTTGAATAGGTAGACTAAAAAAGAGTTTGCAAGAAGAAATCATGCAGAAAATCCAGAAGACAGATATCAGTGTTGCATATTTGTTATGCTATACTTAGGGAAGGATGTTGTGTGGCAAAGGACCAAATTAAAGATGATTTTGAAATTTTTTTTAAGTTTAATGTATTAGGAAAAAAAGTGACTGTAGGTTTTAGGCAGTGCGATGATTTGACTTTAAAGGGAGGAGGGGGTAGAACTAAGGGAACTTTGTCCATGTTGGTGGATAGACTGGAGGGAAACTAAAATCTAAAATGTTGTCCAGTCAGCCTAGGTATTCAGGTTAAGAAGTCTCAGATAGAATCCTATTCTGTCATGCTAGAGTTACAGTCTTTATTATCTCATTTTTATTTTAGAGATGAGAAAACATCTTTAAATGTAAAGTTACTTGCCCAAAGTCACATAGATTGAATAGGTTGGGATTGAGTGGAAAAGATGGAATTCATGGTGCCAGAATGGTAGGAAAACCAGTGAACTTGGGTGGTTTAAAGTTTTGTATCCAGCCTAAAGGACTAAATTCTGCAAGTCACTAAGGTCTAAAGCTGTGACTTGTCTTCCTGGTACCGTGGAGATAAGAGAAGAGACAGTGCTCACAGCCAGGTCCAGGTTTCGAGTCCTATCTTCCACAACAAGTTTCTTCCCTTTTTAGAAAGTTGTGAGTTTGGGGGGTTTGGGGGTTTTTTGTTTTTCATAATAGGCTTTTTCATCTTCTCACAGGCCCAAGAAAAGCCATCTCAGTAGACAGAAGCCCTTAGTGGAATATTTCTGGGGACATGGAAGGGAAGCAGGGTGGTGCTATTGGAGTAGTTCTTTTTCCTTGTGCTAAGGCTACTGAGGTACCTTAAGAGAATGAGAAGAATATATTATTCTCTAACTTGGTCTTTCTCCATTTTTCAATTTGTGGAAAAATAGGCCCCCTTTCTATGCAGTTTCCTATTCCTCCTTCTTTAAACAAATTTTGAAAAGAAATGTTTCTTCTGTGTCAGCAGGATGCATGCTAAGTGCAGTGCTCTGGTGGTGACTGCATAGGAAGTGAAATGGAAATTATAGTTTACAGTGTGAAGTGGATGGGCACAAGGCTTTTATCTTAATGTAAGCATATCCGTAAGTGTGGCCTGAATTGAATTAAGAGTATACTAATGATGCAGTCTTTACAGGAAGCTTCATCTAAAATATACGGATCTATGAAATTACTGGCTTGCTTGAACCTAACATCACCATCAACTAATCTCAGGTTTGTCATTTATTTACAACCAATAAACATTTTCCCTAGGTTTGTTTTAATCTAATACTAATTCTTTTCATAGTCTAGGTTTTCATTTTAATTTGCTCACTGTTGCAAAGATTTAAACATTGCATACAACTCATAGCCCCAGAAACATGATTTTATCTAGAGAAGAAAGAGAGTAAGCTCCAGTTAGCCCATGTAAACTGGGAGTGTGTCTCACCCCGCAGCATGCCCCTTAAAATAAATTTCTGTCCTGGACAGTGGGAAGCAGGGGTGGTAGTCCTGTGAGAAAATGCAAAGAAAGGGAGAGGAACCAATAGTCAGACACACTTTTATGAAAGATAAAATGTTGTTGTAAAAAGCCACTGGCAAAATCCACTCTGAAAAATTTACTGTTCTTTTCAAAATATAATGCTGGAAATCAGCCAGCCACAGTTAAGGTAATCAGTTCAGTTTTCACAGAACACGTATCTAATGACCCAAGGGCTTAGCATCATTATCTCCAGTCTTGTAAATTTGAACATCTAGATTTTTCCACCTTTGAATAACAGTTTACCCTGAAAGTGTTAACCCATGTACTAGCAAAGCCTCTCCCAATGCTATCATTGGCCTCTAAAGTGTTTCTTCAAGAATCAATTTTACTTCTCTTTGGAGACCAAATACCAAAAGAGGGCTGGATAATTGGTTACACAAAACAGTCAAGATGACATGGGCTCATTCATTCAGGATCCCCAAATGTGTGTGTATGTATATATGTATATGTATGTGTTCATATATATATATGAAACAAGGTTCAGGTAAATGAGGGATTTACTTTCATTGTGCTTTTTGGTTAAGAGTGTTGACTCTAACTTTCCTGGCAAATATAAAGGGTAACTCACTAATGGTTTTACTTGGTGGGGAGGGAAATTATTTCAGGAAAGCATTTTTCCTAATTTTCTATAAAAATGAGAGAATGTACATTCCTTTAATCTGCAGATGGGATACTGATCAATTTTCTAATTATTCATGTAGTTCAGCAAATTAATACTGATGATTTCCTGAAAGTAGTGAAATATCAATGAACGTATGTCTGAGATGAAGTTCTTTTATGTTGCCTGTGTTTTGTCTGGTAATCCAAAGTTGCCTTTCCAATTGACTCTCTCGTAAGTACCTTGATTCAAACATTTCATTGGTCTCTTCTCAGTTGAGAGTAAACAAAGTTGATGCTAACCAGCCATTCATTCCTCCTACTGGCCTTTTCCTAGTTGAGGCTAAACAAAGCTGACACTGAACAGTCATTAGTCATTACCTCTGAAAAGTTAGCTTCTTCCTGGCCTTGCCCTTCTTCACCATCCCACACACTCCCAGCAACATTCTTGTGCACAGCTCTGACCTTCTTTGGCCAATCCAGCATTTCGGACTTTCCTCTTCCCTCCACACACCTCCCATTGGCATCTGGAAGGAACTGCCATCAGTCATTCCCCCATTTTTTTTGTAAAATATTTGCTCTCTGTGTTAATTTATTTAACTATATTAACTCCACTTTTTTTTCATTTTATTTATTTTATCTTAAATTGTAAATTTATAAGCATCAAGGCATTAGCATGTGAGTAAAGAAATTATTTCAGGGAAGATAATCTTCCTAAATCTCAATCAGCATCATTTCCCTCCCTCAGTCAACTGCCTAGAGGTAAGTAGTTATAAACTGACTCCGGCTGAGTAACTGCAGGCCTACTCTTTGGAGTTTGCATGCCTTGTACTGAAATCTTTCAGAACCTGAACCCTTACCAACTTCACTGCAGCCTCTTCTACAGGCCATCTATTCTGCTTCACCTACCCAAGCTCCCTCCTCCAGGGCCCAGCAGAGTATTAAGTGGGGCAGCAAGGAGGATGGTGGAGATTCTTCCTGTTTTTAACTAAAGATGATGCTTTGCTGCATTTATTGTGTTTTCTAACATTGTGAATGTTATTTCAATTTGTGGCCTATGCCTCCTTATCATTTTTCTACCTTTAATGAGCTATTTAACAACAAAAAGATTACTGATCTGTATTATCTCTGGGAGCTTGGTAAGTGTGCTATTACACTGCCTTTGACTTTCACCATTGGGTGATAAGTTTTGAACACCAAATATGTCAGTTGGATGCCATTTCTCATACTTCTGAATAGTACTGTAACAGGATTTCTAAAAACATCATTTCGGTTTCCACTGTAGTCACCTACCCTAATTTCAGTACTTTGATTTTGCTTTTGGCGTATGCCTACAGATGGTTGAGGTTGACAGTGAAATGTAATGTGAGCTGTTAAGCATCAAGGCATTAGCAAGTGAGTAAAGAAATTATTTCAGAGAAGATTTTGCACTAAAATGGACACACTGCACAGGGGTTTCTCAGGCTCTTCCATCCTCATCAGGTGTTTTCTACATCAAAGACAGCAGTGGAAAACCACTGAGTTGTTTTTCTAGACTGTCTCAGAACAGCACTTTAACATGAGAAGTCTTTAAGGGCAGACAAGAAATGCATATGTGAAGACTGCATAAAACGTCTGCTGAAGGATTGGGCCTAATAAGAAGGAAGAAACTATACTTTCCAACTGGAACGTTGTATATCCACCTGTCCAGAATTCTTTTTTTATTTCTTAAAATATAATACATTAAAGGTCATGATATTTTTATGAAATTATCTTTGCAAAGCTGCTTCAGGGTTCTCTAAGCTGATAATCACAGTTTGCCTTTTTTATAAAGCTCTTATGGAGGTTGAATGTAAGTCTTATTAACAAATTATCACCTTTCCTTTAGTAAGCATTAGCAATGAGTGTCTTCGAGTTCAGCCTATTAGTGTGTCCCTCATTGACGAATGGATATGAAGTTGGTTATGGGAATAGAAGTGACTTGTTTGAAGGCAAGGCTAGCATTTAGGGAACAAATATATGACTTTCCAGAAGGCTAGAAAATACATGATAATATTTGTGCTCACGTGTCATACAGCTGTAGAATCATAGATGTCAGATCTGAAAGAGAGCATCTGGCTCAAATCCCTAATTTTCTGGATGAGGACTCTTCAGTCCAGAGATGAGTGGCTTCTTTAAAGTTACACAGATAACAAAAATCAAATCCTAGGTCTCACTAATGCCAAATTCAGTGTTCCTTCCACCACACTATACAATCAAAATACTTTTATGTACTATTGGAATTAAATTTAATCTCATAAAAAGTCCATTTATTGATCGAAATCCCAGCATCAATTTTTTCTCATTTTTCTACTTTTATATTACCAGTTTCACTGTTTTGAGAATTCCATGTTATGTTTTTCTGTTTCTCTAATAGGAACCTAAAATATCTTAGTTTCCAATTCAATACCACACTGAAAATATCTGCATTCATTTATACTTTGTGTCCAATCAGTGTATACTAATTTCTGTCTACAGACTATCTAATTTCTCTTTAAATTATAAACTGGATGGCAAGGATGTTGATGAGTTCCTATTTGATACAGCACATATAAAATATCCTTTGGGACCCTAAACAAGTGTCTTAACGTGTAGTGCAACTTCTTTCAAGTTCTTTTTTTATAAAAATACCTTTGCACTGTGGGGCAACCCCATGTCTCTGTTGTGTGTGGTATATATGTACTCCCTGTGGGAATTTGCTTAGTGATAGTCATTATAATAGGAAATATTATTACATCCGCATTCCTTCTGTTGCTTTTATTAAGCCCACCGCTATACCAACTAGCTGAAGAAACTGATCACATGGAAAACATTTTATTTTTATATAGACTTTGAAGGACTGGTTTCAGTTAATCATATAGTGCAACATAATTATTGAATCTGAAAATTGGAAAGAACATTGAAAAGCGGTCTCTTGTGCCCACCCTGAAGAAATATTTTAAATAAAAGTGAAGAAGTCACCAACAAGTCTTCAACAATGAACATGGGTTACAGCCATTAAAATCAATTCTTGTATCTGGTATAAATTCTTATGGCAATGTAATTCTGTGACACATATCTCTTATGGAAAGACTTCAACATTATTGTGAGTGGTATAGGACATAGTAAAAGAATTTTTCTTCAAATCTTGAAAAAATTTTTCCTCAGATCTCTTTATAGCTACCTATATCCTTTTGAAAAATATTTTTTGCTTCTGAAATTTTTAATATAAAAAGTTATCATGAAATGAAAGGAAGTGAATAATATCAGAATTCATTAAAGTCAATCTTGGGGATGATTTGCCTTGAAGGATAAAGAGAGAAATGTTCTCAGGGAAGTCAAAAGGCAGTTTAAGAGTCAAAAAAGTGACTATAATTTGAGTGGAGTGAAAAAAATTAAAAACTTGGCTCCGAAAAAGTTGCTCCTAAATTTAAATAGTAGGCATAATCTGGTGCCTGGCTACATTCACCATATTTACATCACTTTTTTACCAAAAAGGAATTTAGATTATAAAGATTTTGAGCTGGAAGTCCTGAGCTGAAAACTCCTTTGCTACTAAGGAAACTATTGAGAAATAACCGTCTTTATTCTATATACCTGGTAACAGCATATTTAAAGATGGGGAACCAAAAGAAATACCAAAGACAGAAAACTGCACACCATTCAGGCAAAATATGGTTGGAGAGGAAAGCTGTTCCCATGATTAGTGAGCTTCCCCAGCTAGCCTGTAGGTGGGTGTGTTTAACAGAAGGAAGCAATGGGAACCCGCCTGTCAGCCAGCCTTTAGAGCTAATTAGCTCAGCATACAACAAAGATAAGTGAGCCTGGGAGGAGGGCCCCCTGAGGGGTCTTTAGATTCTGAGAAATGTCTGATTGGCAGATGTTAAAAGAGATTCTTTGGTAATCCTGTGCATCAATGAGCTGCACAAATTCAGACCAGGACTGCAAGAATTCAGGCATGAGGACACTGTGCAGCAGGCTTGCACAGGCAGACCCAAGATGGACAGAACCTTGGAATCCCTGAGACACATCATTGCCCAAGTCTTGCCTCACAGAGACCCGGCTCTAGTCTTCAAAGACTGTAAGTACTGAAGGGGAAAGTTTTTTGACTTTTTGAATATAGTCCTAAACGTCTAGTCATATCCTGTTTAAGTACGTTTTCTCCTTAATCTCTGTAGTCGTTTGCTGTGGTCTAAGTGATATTTAACTTGTTCCTGACTTTAGTCAGGAGAATGATTTCATTTCACCTACGGGTATCAGTCGCTGGGTTATTTTGTCAGTGATACATCTTGCTAACCGTTTAGAAGTCTTTCCTAAAATCTACGACTTGCCTATGTCTTAAAATAAATAAATGCTGATTGGTACTAGGATTAAAACTAAAAATAACTTGAATATGATAAAATATATCTATATTTGTAAACCTGTTTAATCCTCCATACCATATATTAGTTTAAATTAAGCATTGTGTTTGAAAATTTTTGTTGCAAACAAAAGTTAACAATAAATCACCACTGAGCTCTTAAATTTTGATAACAAATTATAACACTAATTAAAAGGCCAATAAAATTAGATGTCTTTCCATCTCTGCAACAATACCCAGCCCCCAAAAATCTAAATGACTATAGAAAAGTTATTTCAAAATCTTTTTTAATGATTATGAAAATAATTCAATCAAGCTTTCCAATTCTAGCAATACTATTAAACCATTTGTCATATAACTTTGTTTCTGGAACCAATTTGATTTCCTGCTGCTGCAAAACAGACTATCTTTGCCTTGTATCTTATCTACAGTGAGTTTCATATTACAAAGGGCTTCTGAAATAGAACTTTGCTATGGAACTGCCCAAAAGGTAAAATGCATATGGAACTCTATTTTTTTTTTAACTTCAATAAGTTACAGCTTTCTTCTTTGTGAATCTCGTTATGTTTGTCTCCATCAAAACATCAATGGGTTGGATTTTTGCTTTCTGATTGCTGAATAATGTTAGTTTCCAGATGTCCTTTTAGTTTATATTTCTTATATGTGTGTTGAAGAAAAAGAAATGGTAGGCAATTTTATTCTATAAGATTTTCTTCTTAGAAATTAAATTGTAATCAATCTGCCCTCCAACACAAAAAGTGAAAGTCCACTCTTTTCTTTCTTCTTTCTCTCCTTTTTCCTCTCTTCCTTGCTTTCTTCCTTTCTTCCTTTTTAAAAAAATACTGCCTTTAAGCATGTGTCAATAGCTATGTTAGCATTAATAAAAATTACTCCCTCCCCCAGTCTAGCCTGGAGTCTATTCAGGTTTGGCATGTTTTCTTAAGTGAAAAGGGAAGGAAAGAATGTCTCTCTCCTACAATAGCACTGAATTCACTACTGAAGAGTAAAAGGGCTCTTGACCTGCCTAAGGCTTTGGATAAATTGTATAGGACTAGGCGTCTTGTGCTGAGGATTTGGATAGTAGAAACAGTAAAAAGAAACAGAAGGGAGATTTTGCACTGAGTTCATTGTGAATTTAAGAAGTTTAACCTGAAATTATATGGCCCATTTTTTGAGCTGAACTGAATACCACCAATTGTTTACAGTTTAGCAGAGAGAATAAAATAGAAAAAGGTTAAAATAAAGCATACACTATGTTCTCTTCCAGGCCTTTGTGGGAACTCTTTGATATGGAAAAGCAAAGAAGCACCCTATTTTATGTATTTCATTCATTTACATGGAACCTAATTTGATCAGATAGCATTGCCTGCTTACCTTAGAATGGGCTGCCACCCTGCAGCTGTTTGCATGGCTTAATAGGTGTGAATTTTAACTGCTGAGCCTCTCCCTTCAGGTGATTCTAATCTGAAAAATGACTAAATAAAATTAAGCCAAATGGCAAATTTCTGTGCCAGGGGTTTTTATATCGAAACATCTAAACACTCACCATCCTCACGGAATAAAACGGAACATGTTCACTCACATTCTGGAGCAGACATCATAAGTCTGCCTGGGGCCCATGCCATGCCTTGGCAGCCTATCATACATGTGCCAGGGTTTAGCACCCGGACTTATTTTCTTTGACACACCCGTAAGTTGCTGCCACTAAACTCCTGCTTTACACAACCTGTAAAAGGCTGCCATCCGCCTTGAATGGCAGGTTCTAAGCAGCTTCCTCTCCTCCTAGTCACTCGTGGCTCCTCTTCCCCACCCCAGGCCAGTCTCTTTTTGCCAGAAGGAAGGAGCTAAGCACTTGAGCACATCACTGCCAGTTCCTTAAGAAAAATTGCTACCTTGCTTTCCTACAAGATGAAAAGCCAATCCATCAATTTTTAAAACCCTACACTGTTGAATAAAGGAGAATTAAAAAATAATAACATTCTAAAAGTGTTTTTCTAAATTTCTCTTCTGTAAATGTAAAGGCAGATTCTTCTCTCTCTATTCTTCAGAAACACAATACAAGAAATGTAAATGATCGTTTGATTAATTTGTTGCCCTCACTTGGCTTTTGACTTGTTTAAAAGCAAGCAATAGTAAATTGAATTTTCTCTTCAAGTTGGTCAGGAAAAGTATCCAGAGAGTTTTTTGATCTGAGACTGATGCAAATGGGGATAGTTACATTCATTTAAGGAAACAGAATTTGGATGCTTCTCTCAGCCAAGGAAGCCCTCCAAGTGGCATTTTGCAATGCATAAATTCTCTTATTTGTTTTAGACAAGGTATTCATCTGGCTAAAGTTGCGATTTGTTTTTTATTTTCTTTCCTAGAAGGAAATGAATTTCATTACATTTTTCCCCTTTTCCCTACTTTGCATTTCAAGTGAGAAATGATGGAAAGAAATTTTAAATAAGGCGGGCTCTCAATTCGAAGTTTGCTCATCTATGCTGACACTGGACTGTTCTCCACTACCTGAATGTCTCCATTTTGTAACAGGTATCTCTTGGAGTCTCCACCACCAGACAGAATCACTTTGCAGAGAAATTAAGGCATATCTCCATGTTGCCTTCCATTCTTGGCTTTGTGCAACATCCAATTTTTTTTGATGTGTCATGTGTCACAACCAAAGATGAGCTATCCTGAAAGTAGCTTTGTCAGCTCATTTGAGAGTGTACGTACAAGCTTACTATCTTTTTGCCACTGTTTAACAGTTTCTTACATGTTTTCTCAAAGGAAATCACCATCATGTGATTTCAAGATGGCTACTCTGAGTATCAACTCTTCAAATTACAAGAGCATAATATGCTTATCTTCCATCTCTGGGCTCTTCCTTCATGCATCAATAGTAATGCTAGGATGTCAGGTCCTCATCATGTGATGACAGGCACTATGCTAACAATGTTTATTCTTCACAGCAAGCTGATAATTTAGGTATTGTTGTGATTTATAGGTGAGGGAACTGATGACTTGCCCAAGTTCACATACCTAGTAAAGTGATAGAGCCAGGATTCAAATTCTGTCTTCCAACTTCTCACCTTTAGCCACTGCAAGACATTGCCTCTCAGAGATGTTACATTACCATGCCCTTTGTGTTGTCATGGCAGTATCTGTTAGGAAAACAGGTGGTACTGAAATGGACCCTCCTGGGTGTATGGAGGGAACCCATTAGATAGGCACGTGGACACAGGAGTGTAACAGGAGAGTGAGAGGGGTAGGGCATTTTTGAGGAAAGAGAACAGCTTGTCCAAAGGCAGATCAGGCAATACAAGAAAAGTACATAAGAGGAGGTGGAGACAAAGCTGGGAAGGCAGATGGAGTCACGCTCCAGTGCAGGCAGCAAGGAGCCATTGGAGTTAACAGTGATCTTAGATTAGTTCTGGAAGTTTATGGCTATATGTTGCATTGGAGAAGAGATTGTATTGAGGTACACTTCCTGATACTAAGTTACTAAGTTGGGGAGAATTGCAGTTTTTCCCAGAAAGAATTCTTTTGCCCATTCAGGCAAGATGTAGGATTTGTGGATGTAAACATGTCTATAGGGAGAAATCAGTTTCACTAAATGAAGGCCAAAATCAAGGCAACTGTTCTCAAACAGATTGTTAAAAACTATTTTAGTCATCACTGAAGCCATGAGACTATATTGATTTCTAGCATTGACTTATAAAGTGTTATGTTAGATTTCACTAATATGTTTCCCCAAATTTTATAATGAAAAAATAAGATGGAACCTTTACTAAACATTGCACAGAAGCAAGTTTCTCACATGTTTGAGGTGCATTAACTCTTCCATTTAGGGAGACATTTTTCTACATGAAAGGTTTTATTTATATCAGATAGGTGAATACTTCAAAAAGCACACAAAAATGTGGAAAAACTGGACCAGACTATAGAGATACTGGAAACATCTTAGTAATCATGAATCTGGCTGTACGGAACTCGAGAGAGCAAAAATTCTCAAGAGTCAGGTATTTTCTTCATTCCATGCTTTTTAGTGTACTTATCTGAAATCTATAAATTCGATGATACAGTTATGGTTTTTGCATTTCACATAAAGGAATGGAGTAGGACACAAGAGTTGAAGGCACTTGTGCAGTAAAATACCTATACATATTGCATTGCATTCTACCACATAAAGTGTGCTGGAAAGAATATGGTTAAAAAAAAGAAAAAGAAACTCCACTGCTTGCTAGCTCATTTTGGATTAATGATTACATCTTAATTACAATAATTTGAACTGATAATTTTAGCATCTAAACTGTGGATGTCTGTTCTACTGAAACCTACTCAAACGCTAATTAATTACAGGATACAACTACTTATATTTGA
The DNA here is from genome assembly GCF_048564905.1 of Vicugna pacos. Lineage (NCBI taxonomy): Eukaryota > Metazoa > Chordata > Mammalia > Artiodactyla > Camelidae > Vicugna > Vicugna pacos. Next base: position 54,736,629 of record NC_132989.1, read on the forward strand.
ATTTATACTAAGAGAAAATGCAGACTTCAGCTCAACTATCAGTAGCATATGCACTGTTCTCTTCTTTTTTCAGTAAAGATATCTTTGGCAGAGTGTAAATACTAAAAGTCTCAGCACCACAGGAAAATTTTTCAAAATAGAAAAAAGTAATGGCTTCTTGATCACTTAATGGCAATATCTTTCTTAATACGCTTATTTCTTACTATATAAATAAGATTTAAAAAATCAAAATAAAATATGATTGACACCTATCCTGTGATCAAATCTGGTACCTCTTCATGGTCTGCTGTCTCGTCTCACCATAGGCTTTTTTTTTTAACAGTTAAGATTTGTTAGCCTGAACTCAACTTTAACAACTTCTGAAACTCATGTGTTAAGTTACAGCCTATAATAGGATACAGCTGCACAAGGGTGAGTTTCTAAGTTATGATTTTTCTGTTTAAATGATACGGTTGTACTGATTATGTGCTACAGATTGATTTAAGAAATGTAAGACAACTTTAGAAGCCTTTCATAAAAGAATCTTCTTTATTTAATACGTTTCATATTGACATTTTAACCCCAAAGACTCTTACTTCTTTTCTTCCGTGTTCAAATTCTTACATAAGTTTATTCTGTCAAGGTAGTTTTTAAAAATCCTATTTTAAAAGAAAAAAAAGAATCCTACTGAAAGTTTAATAATGACAAAATAGGCAATTATTACACTCCCTGTAGTTCTCTGTATTTTCTCTCTGGTGTCCGTGGAATGCTGTTTGAATTATGGTTTTGCTTTTTTTTTCTGCTGCGATGATAATCAGTTGATCCTTATTTTGATCTCATCCCATTATGCAGCTGTGGGAACCCATCGTTTAGTCACCACTCCTTTGGCACTTATGGCCTGTACAGTGTAGTTTACATTTTTCTCACATGGCTCTGCACTATGGGTTATAGTTTTACTGGCACATTTTTGGCCACGTCTAAGTTGGAAGTCCCCGGAGGGCAAAGCCATACCTTGCACTTCTTTGTAACCCTCAGCTTGCCTCCCACAAGGCTGGGCACCTTGCAGGTGCACAACAGACCTTTTCTTGGTTGCTGATTGGATGGTTTTCTCCTTCACAAAAAGGAGGAAGATTTTTCCCATTGTCAGATGTTCTTCTTTATGATGAAATAAACTGTACTGGGACTTTCTAAGCCATTGACAACTTAATCACAGCCTAATTGTATACAGGGTTAAGTTGACAGCCAGATGAGACAGGAGGGAGCATGGAGGAAGGGGTTCTGAAAGTAAACACGGCCACCTCAGGCAACTTCCCCGGACCACTGTCTTGGGTTGGTCTTGGTAGAGTAACCTGAATCATCCCATTTACCACACTGGCATAGTGACTTAGATTGCTAATCTTCATACTCATCCTCATGGTCTACCCTCAACTCTGGATCACCAAAGGCTGTGCACCAAGCTCTTTACAGCCAAACTGTCTGTGTCTTATACAAAACCCTAGTTTCTGTGGCAGGGTCATGGAGAGCTTTCTTATAATGACCATTCCCAGGCAAGGTACATTATATGCCTCAAGCCACATGTGCACAGATCTGACCATTTTAACTAAACAGAACTGATCCGCAAAGCAATAATGTTTGCTCTCTTTTGTTTTTTGTTTTCTTGAATCCTTGGTTGTTATTTGAAGTCAACGTCCTACAAGATCTCTTAAATATAGTGCACCATCATTGTCCAGAGAAATATGGGAAAGCTTTACTTCCTGAATGGTTAAATAGATTACATCAGGTTTTTATTTTGTGTAGCTTTTGTGATTGGATGACATCATCTGACCCATGGTGCACATATAAACCACATTTGGGAGTTCAGGCATGCTGTTGCTGCTGCTGTTTAATTGTAGTATATTTAATGACCTTTTATTTTAATTTGTCTTCATGATTCCCTCTTGCTTCTGATATTCTCTCCCCTCTGCCTTCTTAAAAAATTACCCTGTACTTCCAAAGGTATTTTTTAAATGTTACTTACCTCTCTCCCCAAATGATTTATAGTTCAGCGATTTTAAATTCGGAAGGTGAAAATTAGACCCCCCCCCCCAAAAAAAAGATGGTGTACTTTTTTTTGCATATTTTGGAGAATCTCACAAGAGGTTAATTTTGTGAACCACCTCAAAGGATCATTAATTCTCTTAAAGAAGGTGTTCAAGGTAGAGGATAGGGACCAGACTAGAAGAAAAGAAAAAGCAAACAAAAGAAAAAACGCAACCAGCTTCCCAGCTGCTGGAGGAGCTAGGCACTAACTCTGGAACTTTACTAAAAGAAAATTC